>NC_134039.1:11020712-12315190 GCF_965140245.1 Athene noctua
TGGTTGGTTGGCTGGTTAGTTGGTTGGTTGGTTTTAAACTGTCATTACTAATTATTTTGTGAGGTTCTAAACACCAGCAGAAGCTGATACAAGTCTCCAAGAGGTCTGTCCTGCCCCTACTTAAGCTCTTCTTCCAGAATGTCTTTCTATCTATCCCTATAATGACAGTGCTGGTCTCATTTCTGCTTTCTCAGAGAACCAGTAAACAGAGGAGTGGACACAAGCTTTTAAGAGCGTTCACAATACTAAACCATGTCCTGTGCAGACTGTTGAACCTGAAGAGAGAATTTTTTTTATGTTGATCCTATAACAAGCATATATATGTCAGCAGGTCTGTCTGACTAAGAGAGATGAGACTGCTGAAGCTTCAAGTGCAATAAGAGAACATGATATCAATGTAAATAGATTTTCTCCACTGATCACACTTACTTACCTTAACTCATGTAAACCTCTAAATAGGATGTGTGAGGATCTGTGGTCCAGAGGAAGCTAACTCAGCTGGGCATGAAGAAAAGCATGCCCAGAAACTCAACAGCTTTCTTAAAAGGTACACAGCCTAATGAGTCCTGAGTCCTGTTGAGGATGAGGTTTGTGGATTCAAGAGCAGCACTGCCCTGACTGCGGATAAGTTCCTCCCAGACCCATGCTGGTTGGTGTAGGCTGTGGCACACTGGAACATGTGGGTGTAGCAGTTCAGGTCTCCACCAGCTGTGGGATCTCTGCACTGTCCTCCAGTTTGTGATGCAGACATGACCATCATCTCCTGTGTGAGTTAGATTTTTCAAACCTAGTAAGAGTGCTGTAGATTATAGCAGTGTCTTTTCCTGTCAAAAGCTTAGTGCTCCTTATAATGAGGCAGGTAAGCAGTGAAGATCTATGACAGGAGTTATACTATTTATTTCAAGATGCCCTGAGTTATTCTAGACTATCAGATACTAGGGAGTTGCACAGTTTCTTCCTCTGCTAGATGGTGTGTCCAGGCCCATTAGATTTAGAGAAGACCTTGAAAGTTCTGTTGAAGAGGTGGGAATGGCACTTTTTAAAGACTGAGGAAGCCTGTTTAGGCTGTAGGAAGAGAAGAGAAGAGAACAGTAGAGTTGAGTTTCAGACAAGGAAATATTGGGGGGCACAAGCGACCTCTCTAACTTGTTGGTTGGAGGAAGCACACTGCGAGAGACAGCTGAGGTGACAAAAAAAAGAAAAAGGTAATAGTCTTTTATGTGAATGGCTTTGAAGTAAAAAAGGTTGGTTTGGGTAAAAGAGACTGAAACCCACAACAATTCTTGCTTGTTCAAATCTTTTTTTCTCTGTTTACATGTCTTCTCCAAAAGATCATAAAGCTGTTTAGGCTGTGCAGTGCCTAGAAATATCTGATACATCACCTCACTGAGAATCTTAATGAACATTAGTGTCTCTGTAGAAAGACTGTAGAGTTTACAGTATGTGATAGCTCAGTATAATGGCAAGTCATACAGATGTCAACTCCTTCCCTTCTTTCAACACTTCTTCATATTCACATGATTTTTGAATTTTCAAAGTTATTCGTCTGCTGCTGTTCTGTTGTATTATGTATTGGGAAGATACTAATTGGTGAAGAAGGTGGTGTGAAGCCAAAAAGAGCTAAACTACTGTGCTTTTGTGCTCAGTGAAGGGAAAGAGTGAGAGGTTTTGAGGGTTTCCCTCAGCTTGAAAAATGAAAGCAGAGCTTAACTATGCACTAAAGCCACGGTTCTGAGACACTGGAGTTTTGCCCAGTGGCAACTGACTAATTTGCTGAAAACTGATATTGTGAGTGTCTTTCCAGGCTGATACTCATGAAGACGGGTACTTGAATCACTGGCAAGTTTTGATGGCCTTGGAAGATATTGCCCCTTCAGAAGCACTGTCTTTCAACATAAGTAAAGCCAACAGATCCATCCCTGGAAAGGTGTGAAAAGGGATGTCAAACTTTTGTAGTATTCATACCTTCACCATTTGTGATATTTGGTTGGTCAAAGCTCCCCTTAAATAAAGGAAAGAAACCTGACCAGCAGAAGCACTGGCACATGCATGAGACTGTTCTTTATTAAACAATTCCATGCATAACCCAACTAATACATGAAATTTCACAACTTTCTTTTTCTTCAGTTTTGAAAGTAATAGTAGTGTTCAAGGCCTGAAAGGCCTGGGGAGAAATCAAAGCTCTAAAAGAAGGGGAAGGCCAGACGTCAGCAGTGGAAATGGGGCTTTTGCCTTGGTTCTTATACAGGCAATTTCATCCAAGTTGTTGGGACAGGACCAAGAGACACTAAGGGAGCAGTCTACTCATGCTACTCAATGTCATGTCTTTGCACAGATATTTTTTTTTTTTTTTTTTCCCAATAGATAGCTACATTTTGAAAAGTGACAGGAGGTTTGGGATCTGTCCTGTTTTGGTCAGCTAACAGCATAATGTAGAGTCTAAATATAGCTGTAGGAGATGTTACTCATTAGGCAACTGAGACCACTAGACAAGATAAAAATATGTCAAATATTCTCTGAATTTAATTTCAGACTGAACTAGTTTCCCTGTATAGCAACTCCACATCTGTGTTAGCTGCTTTTATTTACTTCCTACAACACAGACATTTGATTATACCGAAACATTTTGTAGATGCTCAAGTATTAGCAAATTTCCCAAGTTTCATGGTAGAGCTTGAAAGATTTTCATGTCTAGCATTAAAACATTTGGCTCTTCAAATGATTCTGGTTTGTAGCTGATGTACATCAGTGGAGTTATGCCAGCTTCCTCCAGCTGAGACTTTGGCCCTTCACTGCTGGCCTTTTTGCAGTTCTCTTATCATGATCCTGTTTGAACCATCCAGACATACAGCACGAACTCTGTTAATACAGAAAAACCGGTACTAGGAAATACAGACATCAAGAAAAAGAAGTATAAAACCCTCCGTGATTTAATCCAAACCTTACAAAGGCGTTGTTTCTTTGGGCACTTTCTTTGAAAAGACTACCATTTCAAACAAAACAGAAGGAAATTAGTAGGAAGTGATTATGGAGACAGGAAATCTGAAAGCCATGAAACTGTAAATAAAGTGTTATTTGTACTACTGTACTTGGTGCCCTGCTTTGCATTCCCAGCACGAAATGTTAGACAAGGCTTTAGCACTAGAGCAGGGACCAAGTTATTTGGATGTTTAAAAAAAAAAAAAAAGAAGAAAAGAAAAAAGGCTCCTACCATGTATTTCATACGATTAAAAGAATAAAGTCTTTTGGACAATTATTTTGCATGGAATTCATCTGGGCAGATTTTTATCTGAAACTTGGAGCCTTGCAGCCAGTCTCCATTGCAATTTGTTCCTCTCTGCAAAGGATGTGACTTGTTTAGACATCAAACACGTATCAAGTGTCTTGATGTTAGTATTCTGAAGCATCAGCTCTACGGCAGGCGCCAGTGCTAACATCATTACACAACTCATGTTGCACAATGATAATCCAGTTCAGCAGTGCCTGTGTTTATTGTTTATTTTTATCAGACTTATAAAGCTCATCTTTTCCATTTGTCAGCATTATCTTACGTGGTGCATTAATACAGCTAAGAGGGACGCATTACAGTATACACTTGGATCTCAGTTAATGAACCACCTTCCCCTGTAGTAAAAACAATGAATGAATGAGGGCAGATTTTAATTACTTCCATTATGATGTGTTTGCTTTGGCAGTAGTTACTGACATATGAAGAGTTAACCAACAAAGTTATCCCCACATCTTCAGCTGTTTGTATATGTGCATTCAGAAAACATCCCTTTCCTCTCCCTTCCTCAGCAGATATGTATTGTGTTTTCTGCTGTATTTTAAAAATGATTTGCAGAGCTCAGAGGGATAATAAATCAAAGCACCTGAGCAAGAGTACAAATCCAGTCTGAAGAGATGCTCTGAAGTATATGAACTTTACAGGAGTTAAGGTCACGTATTTTCATGTTGTGAAAGGCCACAGAAGTCCTGTGGGCAGCACAAAGATGTCTGACAAAATCACAACCAAAAGTCTGATTGTTGTTTCACATTTCTGTTCAAGCAGAAACAACTGCTTGAAACTGCTGTAAGGCCTTCAATTCCCAGTGGTCTTTCATGTTAAGAGAGTTTGGGGGTAAAATTTGGACCTTGATGTTGAATGGACATCCATTTGGAGGGAGCTCCCAGGAATCTGGTGATGAGACCTGCAGTGCATTTAGGCTGGCATGTCCCCATATGCCAAGAAAATCAAGACAATGCCAGCATTGTGCCTTTTGCTGGTAGAGTCAGCTTTGCAAGCATTAGCAAGTGGAGCAAGTATAAGACCAGACCAAGCTGGACAGAGCAGACAAGAAGTCAGCTCACTTTAGGAGAGTTTTAATATAGCTGGGCAGCTCACCCAGCCAGTATTATTGCTGGTACTATTTCAATGGCTGTAAAGACAGTTAAATGGATAATATGTCTCCTGAGATCATTTTGCACCAGATATAATTAGTCCTGTTTAAAACATGGATGTTTGGCAAGACAAATAGGAGGTAGCTGAGCCTTGCAAGTCCTCACCATTCTGGTGCCTTAAAATTCATCAAACGCCTTCTTTACAAAAGAAGGGGGAAAGGACAAGGGCAGAAAGAAAAAATTATACTTACTTTCCTGTGGTACACCAGAGAGAGTGTTGTATGATACCAAGAGGCATAAATATTTGGGATGGGATTCTTTACTGATTTAGAGGGTGTTCTCAAAGAATCTTCAGTGACTAGTGTGTATGGCAATGCCTAAATTATAGCTGTAATTTTTCAGGGCCTCCTTCAGCTTTCCTGCCCCAGAGCATTTTCCCCCCCCCACCAGTCTGGTGTCCTTGTCAACTTCCTTGGAGATTAGCATTAATATTTTGGGGGGTTGTTTTGCCGGCTGTGCTAATCGGGCTTGTCTCTGCTTCCATCAGAGCTTATTATCTGGCCTTCCCCCCTTCCCCCTTCCCCCTGCCTCCTCCCCTCCAAGCAAGGCAGCAATCTGTTCTTTTTAAACCCTTCATCATCTTTGCTCTCTCCATCTCTGTTTCCCCAGATTTTAGAGATTGTTGACTATTATGTAACAGATGGCCTGACAGACCTCCGACTCTTTGCGGTGATGGCTAGCTTGGCGCAGAAAATAGCAGCACTGGAGTAAGTATTCAGTGGCATAGACGCTCATGAATTTTAACTCCTCAGTGACAAAGGAATTCAAGGGGGTAAGAGCCAATCTATCAGTAGCCGAAGTAATTAGAAGACTTAGATTGCTCTCTAGTGCAGAGTATCCCTTTGCCGCTACAGGCTGTTCATAGTAGATTAGGACAGTCTATGTCCCATTGATCTCTAAACCATAACTATGCTTCAAAACAATGGGACAGCTTAATCCAGAAATTGAGACATTCGGGTAAGCAACAGCGAGGGCTGTTCTTTTGGCTTGTAATGAAAAGTACTTTACAGCATCAAGCTGGGACAATGTATATTGAGCAGAGTTAAATTTTGATTTTGGTTCTATCACATTCCTGGTTAGCAGTGGAAATCACTTGCACTAAATGACCAATATTCTGTCTCTAAACATTTAATACTTTGGGAATTTATTGTCCTGCCCTCTTTACCTCTTCTGTTTTCTTTGTTCTTTGTCATTCTTATTTCTCTCTGTGTATATATATATATATATATATATATATATATATATATAAAGAGTTCTTCCAAGTGACCATAGTTTTGGAACCCTCTCATAGTTTTTTGTCATCTTTAAGAAGTTTCTGAATATATTGTTCCCTTTCCCAGAAATTTAGCTGCTTGACTTACAGAAATATTTCTGTGTCTGACCAGTCAATGGAAACTTTCTCTGCTAAAGTAGGGGAAACAGAGAGAAAAGACAGTCAGCTCAGAAGACCACCTTCAAAACAAAACAGTCAGGCATTCAAACCAGAGCCGGTTTATATAATTTTGAAGATTAGAATAAATTAAAATAAAATATAATGCCTGGACTAATGTACTGCAGGGACAGAAGAGTGTGAAAGTGAAGATGAGGTCAAATGAGCTTCCACTCAACTGAAAATAAATGGAGAATTGAATTTGAAGCTTGGCTTCTCATAGCTTCCTAGGGAGGCTGCATTTATATGCCAGTCTGTGTAACCTGGCTAAAATCTTGTTGAGGAGTGTAAGAGACCTGAACATGTATCTGAGCAGGCAGTGTACAACTGAGGTAGGTGCCTCTCCCATACCAGGGCCACCAGCTCCACTGGGGCATGGACAGGGGTACCATGTCCTCACACCTGTGCTCACAGAAGGGACTGTGTGGGCTTCTTTTAGCCCAGAAGTGTTTAAATTACCTTGAATAACCTTCATTTTCAGTAGGGACCTTACCGAGTTATCAGAAAAGGTGAAGTCCAGGAGTGAAAAACCAGCAGAAATCTCTCCTTTCCCCTCTTAGATGTGCTCTCACACCCCTACAAATGAGGGATAGATTTTCCATATGTGCTCCTGCAGTTTAGGAATACCTGTCCATAAAGTCTGCAAAGAATTATTACAGTATACATTTCTTAGAAAAATGCGTGCTCACCCATAGTTTGCATTGGATCCCAACCCAGACCTAGCCCACAGTCCTAAATACTGCCATATTGTATAGACTGTCCTGGAGGGACAAAATTATCTTTGAAGGGCTTGATTATCCCTTGTCTACAGCTTCTGCCCATATATAAATGCACACAGACACAAGGACACACACCCCTTCCCTCAGCACATCTCCAACCTGCTGTCAGTGCTATAATACAGGGAGACCCCAGAGACCCTCCATTGCACCTCTGGGCATAGAAAATCATCCCTCTCCCTGCCAAATCTCTTCAGCTCTATCCAAGTGTTGAGTTTCTCAAGGATGGTATATCAAGGAGAGGATGCAACATAGAGGTCAGCCGGCGGCTCCAAGCTCAGCAAGAGGTAATGATCTGCCTAGGCTCTGTGAGCGTTAATAATGTCATTTAGCAGCAATAAATCTCTCTGTTTTAATTTGAGTGACAGTGTCCCAAATGGCCATTTTAATAAGGTTTGGAGATTCTGGACACAGAGCTTTCCTGCTTTTGCAGCCCATAATAACTAGTTAGTTGTGCTTAAGGTCAAACAGCAATGTCTGGTCAGCAAAACCTTCCTTTTACAAAATAGCTTAGAATGGGATGAAAAAATGGCATCATTGGTGTAAAATTGGCTTCTCTGTCTCTGCCTATTGTTTATCCAAGTGTCACAGCTATGAAATATCTACCCCAAAAAGAACTCCAGCACTCATTCTTGGGCAAAAGAAATCTTGGTAAACATTCCAGCTGTTTGGAGATACCAAGCAGAGACATGATAATTTTGTTCACTCTTTATTTTGTGTAGAACAGGAGTGAAACATGATATTTTTCAGCCATGAAAAATAAATGTCTCATTCTTAGGTCACAACAAATGTATGTTTCTGGTTGCACAGCAGGGCTGGGATGGAGGGAGGGACATTCTTCCCTCCCCAGTGCTGACACATGGGCTAATCCCATTTGCGGTGCCACAAAAGAAGCTCTGTGAGTGGCTGAGATGGCCAGTACCGGCTTCCCCAAATGGGAAAAAGCAAACTTTCCCCATCATCTCTGGCCAGCAGATGAAAGTGGATAGGGGACATGCTTCTGGTGCTCATATTTTTAGTAGGGAGCAATTTAATCTCTCCTTTTTTAGGGCTTTGAGAGGGCAAAAATGAGCAGGTTAGGGAGCTGTTGCCTGGGCAATGTGTCATGGCCCATGCTTACGCCGTTGCAGTTTTGCTCCTGTTGGCAGCAGTGTCTCAGAGGACAGGGATAGTTCAGGGTGTTCTGCACCTCCACATAATCAATCTGAGGCTGCCAAGGTCTCTTCTGACCAAAAATCATGGCTGTCTGGCAGCTGTTAGTCTGTATAAAGTGAGTTTGGTTTCAGCCCAGTTGCTGGAGGAGAGCTGGACACTTCATGAAGTCCACTGCTCTGCTGGGCACTCTGGGTGTCTTGCAGAGCCATCCAAAGCCCACTGTTGCAAGGACAGGGGGACCTGACCCTAGCAAGAGCATCAGTCCCTCATGGCCATGGTTGAGGTCCCTCTTTCAGCAGTGGGAGCAAGGATGGATTTGTGATTTGTGGTACAGCTGCCAGGATCCAAGCCAGGAGCTCTGCACCACGGGGCAGGTGCTGAGCAATCCTCTGCTGTGGTCTCCTACATGCAAAGTTGAGAATAGCAGTACTTATTCCTTCAAGCAGGCATCAGCTGGGGACTAAGGTGCTTGAGAGGAAGAGCCATAAAATTCAACACAAAACCCCTACTTGCAAGTAAAACCTGCAGTGTAACTACCCTTAATGGGTCTATTCTGCAACTCTGGTGAAATATTTAGCATCTTTGAATCACAACCATAAAGAGGTGACTTCTGTCTCCAACTTTGCTATGCAAGTATTTTTCATGCTATTTTGTACCTTTTTTTTTCTTGTAATAATACCCCCAAAACTCTTTCCATGTAATGTTTAGGTAACTATACCTTGCAATTTAATAGTTTGGGGCACTTTTTGCTAATACAGGGCAGCTAACCTAGAAACATATTAACATAGAAATCTCCTGCTGAAATCATATCAGACATCTCATGATTTCTCTGACAGGAATCATGCTGTTCTGCTTTATTTTTGCTGGGCTAATGTTTACACTGCCATGTAACAGCAATAATAGTGTTTTTTTTTAAAAAAAAGCTTTTTGCTTTATTTGTTGTTGAATTTATCTTGTTTAGACAAGCCACTTTCTGAATGTTAGGCAAGTAAACAAATAGGAATAACCTGCATCTAAAATCAATAAAATACAAGTGCAGTGCAGTCTGCTGTTTTTTTGTGAGTCAAATGTTCCAGCCCCAAAATAAACATCTGCAATAAAAAAAGGTCGTTTTGATCGGGTGTCACATGTGAGAACTACCTGAGGGCAAATAAATGTGAGGATCACATTCTTATCAGCTCTTTCTGATAATAATAGCCCGGTCACTGGGGACAGTCTGTTAGTGTTGGCCCACTGGGTCAGATAACAATCCCGAGTCTCTCCCTCTCTTCCCCTGCTGTGACCTGGCCCATCTGCTTCTCTCTGGCCATATGGTACAGAAGTATCTGGGACTGGAGACATTATAGTTTTATGCATCTGAATGCTCCTCACTTTCATTGAAGCTTTGCTGACATGACATTCCTTTGAATATTCCCTGACAAAAGTGGGTTTTGTTTTGGTTTGGTTTTCATTTCAGACAGAGTATAAATGAACACCGGGGTTTATATCAACAGAGGAGATATCTAACAGATACACGGGTGAGTAAGAAGGCTGGCCACACATTGCCTCCTCAACTTACCTTACATGCAATATTATTTATTCTGCCTCTGAACTAAACTGGACCTCAGCATATGTAAAAGAAAGGGGTTGGTTTGGTTTTGTTATAAATAAGCCCAGCCTGACAGGGTGCCTTGTGCCATGGATAAAACACAGTCCAGACTGAAAACTGTAACACTGCTTTACAAAAACTGAAGGAAATAAGCCCTCTGGGACAAACTGTGCTCAGACCAGTCATCCCTCCCCTGCTCCAGACCATGCAAGGGGTTGTCCCAGGATGTGGCAATGCTCTGCCTTGCTGCAGCTGAAGTCTCAACCCCGACGTAGCCCTGCCACCACTCCTGGGGGCTGAGCTGGCCATTCTCTGGTGCCACTGGCCCTCAGAGGTCTTCAGCCAGCCAGCACAGAGTGGCCCCAAAACCTCCTCTAAGGACACATTCCATTCCCCGACAGTCCTCGGGCACGGGGAACACACAGGTATATTCTCTGCTGAGGGCACGTTGCAAATGTCCAATTAGGCTTAATGAGAGTTCAGCCCAGGCATCAAAGGAGGGAGAGACAATAGCAAATGCACAGTACTCCTCTTCAATGGTCCCTTTACCAAGAGGAGGATGTAATTATTGTGTGAGTTTTAACATAACAAAGCCTATATCTTCATAGTGCGGCCAGCATTCGGGGGCCCCTCTCAGCTGGGACCTCTGGATATCGCAACAACCACCTGCATGATGGAGGCCTGAACCGGAAAAGTAAAACAGGGATTATTTTGCAAATATACCACAACAAGCTGATTTACAAATTCTCTGAATAAAGTGTCCAGCAGCACAGTTGTCTTTCAGGTTTTGTAACATTTTAAAATACCAATAAAGATCCAAGCAGCTGAATCCATATCTATGTCATTCCCTCCACTCATATTTCTTACAGAGGCCCCTCATGTTTTCATCTGCCTTGTAGAAAGCTCCACAGAATATGTCATGGAAAGCTCCAGGGAAATACAAAAATCTGTGAGTATCTCTAGGAGTGCAAGAGTTTTGCCTACATTTTCACTTTGTCAGTCAATCCTGTTATTTCACAGTTCCAGGGAGGTGCCTAAAATTTATTCATTTAAAAAGATGGTGGTTTTAATTATGACAGGCTCAACAAATCTTGAGATTTACTATCTGATGTTATTTTTAATGCCTAGAAGTCAGAAAGTAATTAACAGATTTCCTTGGGACATCTGAAAATTCAGACTTGATTGAGAGTCTCAGTGCCGGAATTTGATTTGGATAGGCTGCCTCTCCTGACAGACAAAGGCTGACCACCTGCTGCTTGTGTAAAATAGACCCCCAACCTCATGATGTCAGAGTGAGTTTTGCCATACCCTGGGTCAGCATCTAACGGATCAAAATGTGTAAGTCCATCACCCTCTACAGCCAAGTCTAGGTGTGCTTGAAGGGATGCTTATGTCCCTGTTGGGAAAAGAGGAGATAAAGAGGGAGGTAGGGAGAGTGCTTCATCCTCCTCTCCCCCATCCTGTTGTCAGTGAAGCATGATGAGACTCACATTACCCGAAAGGTAATACTGTCCTTTTGCTTTAGCACCTTTCTGATTCCTCTTTACCTTCGCAAATTTTATACTTACAAAGCAAGATCTGGAATGTGTTAAGCAATATGCCATTTCACAAATAGTTTTGCAGCTCAGCAGTGATTGTGGAGTAATGCTGCTGCTCCACTGCCAAAGAGAAAACCAGCTTCCTCCCATAAACCCAGGCCTGACTATCATTTACCTCCTTTCCCTTCAGACAAATTAATACCCTGAATCTGGATTGTGTGTTCTGGGGGAGACAGAGAGGGCTGAAAAGTCAGCAAGATTATTGTGCCCATATTAAGGGTTTGGAAAGAATATAGCTTTCTGATGCAACTAAATGCTTCAGTTTTCCATTTTTTTTTTTTCCTTCTTTTCCTGATATTATCCTTTTCTAACATATCCCTCCTAACAATAAGGCTTATAGAAATGTATGTGTAAGTGCATGCCTGTGCACACACACACACACACGCACAAACATACATGCAGAGCCTGCGTTTGAAGCAGCTAGTGACTGTATGACGCTGGCACTGGCAGTCTATAACTGGTACAACTCTAGCCGCTGATACAGTCCACCTCGTAAGATCATGACCATCTTTACTTAAGCTTTCACTGCCTAATTTGAAAAGGAAAAGTAGAAAAAAACCAGCAGAGAAAATCTGCCATAAAAAAATTAAAACCATATAAGAAAGATTACACATTTCTTAGATGATATAATAGCACCTACCACGACATTGTTATTTCCTTTATAAAGGCTACTCCCTTGAACAGGGATGAGGAGGGAAGAGATGAAAGCAAAAATTTTTTTACTTGGCAATTGCATTTAGTGATGACTCAGAAACCCTCTGGACCTCTTGTATTAGATACTATATGAAGATGTTTTAAAAGTCACACAATATAATCATGTTATATTGCATGCACCATATTGAAGAATTTAATACAAAATAGGAATAATTGCTAAAGTGAGTTTCTCAACAATCTGTAACAATCTCTCTCATCATAGCTGTGATCTACCTCCCTCTCAACAATACCTTTGTTCCTTAAAATCTGTTTAAAATTTTGAAGAAGTTTCAGAATATTGTACTATTAATAATTTGCATAATCTTATGTTTTATTCAAGAAACATATTCTTAGTTCACTGTGTCATGTATATACATACACTAACCTATTACACAACTAGACTGATTATTGCAGTATACTTTCCACAGTTTAAGAATACATACTAACAAAACCCCTAATGTCAAATAAAAATACAGTGCCAAATACTTCGGTATTCACTATTCAAGACACAAATACAGGTTGTTTGTTTCACCACTTCAATCCCTGGTGGGAGAACTTGCACGAGTACCCTGGGAGTGTAAGCCTTTAGGAACTGTACTGTGTATTTATGAAGCATTTATACTGCACCATAAGAATATATAGTCAACAATAGTCTACAGTGAACAGGATTTCTTATAGGAAATCAGACACGTGCTAATCCAATATCCTGCTGCAAGAAGGGGCCGTACGTGTTTTTTCACAGAATGATGCAACCAGCCCAGAAGCTGGTGATTAGGAGATAATGCGCTCTTGGGGAAAGGCTCTTCCCAAGCTGGCAGATGAGGATGATGCCCTCAAGCCAGAGTTCATTTCTCATTCTGACTTTTTGCTTCTAATGCTTGATACTTCAATGCTGTGTTCTCTTATTTTCCCAGATAAGTATTCAGTGACTGACCGAGCAAACCAGGGGTTTGAGTTGTAAGGTTGGAGTAAGGTTGGATGAACAGAGCGTATTAACTACTGGGGAGAGAGGCTGATGAAAGTGCACATAAAAAGGGTGAGTGGTGGCTTCCTTATGGATTAATTTTCAAACATGTCAATAGCTGAGTGATTTTTTTAATGTTCTCTTTTCCTTTTTCTAATGTGAGTTTTCTGCATAAAATCTATTTTAACACAGGTTTATTTTCATATTTGCATATAAAAATCTCTAGTACTGCCTCAACACACAGTCAGGATTTCTTATGGTTTGTGAATATATGACTGAAATCAAAATCAATTTGACACCCATCTGTACAGTACAAAGACCGAGATGGGGTGCAAGCTTGAACTTGCTCAAAGCTGAGTAATGCTAGACTGTTATCTTGTCATTAAGAATTTCTTTGAATCCCTATCTGTTCAGCAACTCTAATTAATGATCATTTAACTGTACTGTCAGCCCCGTTTAAATCTGAGTGTTGCCAGTTGCTTCCTTCATGCAGGCAGCCAATAGGTGCTGGGGAAGTCGTTCATGCATAGCATTGCCCCAGTGGCGCTGGGCCTATAGCATCCCAGTTTAATAGGGCATTCAGGGCTCATTAGCGAGGAAACACATCAGGAGTGACCGCTCCACTGCCACACGTTGCAACTAATAGCCTCGCCGAACAGAATCGTTTCTGTTTCTGCTCACTTGTTTTTGAATCCTTTCAATGTCAACAAGTGGTCATGTCGGCAGGAGCCCGCCATTCTCCCCAACAGTTTTATCCGTTGCTCTCCTGAGCCAGACTTGTGTCCTCCTCCATTGTTCCAGCCACAATGGAGCCTGAGCAATTACAAAGGCTTCACAGCCATTCATCATCAGCTCACGAATTCTGGGGTTGAGATTACCCGCCAAACTTTTGGGCCATCATTTTGGCATAATGTGTGAATGCCCATGAAATACAAATAGTTTCTGAAGTTTGCACTTTTGTTGTACATGCATAGAATGGTGGTTGGGGGGGTTGGGGCGAAGGGGCTGGATGGAGAGAAAGAAGAGGAAATAAAACCTGACATTGCTCTGGCTAAAACAAGAAAAGACCCTGTAGAGGGGAGATAAGAGACAATGAGATTGCTGCTGGAACGAGAGGTGAAGAAAGGAGCAACTGGGGAAACGGAGGTGTGTCCAAAAAAGTGTAATCACACTGTTGGCTCTCAGATTTGGAAACAGTCCCTTGGCTTTGAGAGAAGGCATGGGCAGCTCTTGTTTCACTGGGCTCTGGGAGGCACAGGGATAGGCCGCCCCTGCGCAAGCTCCCCGGATACTGTCTCCTCCTTCCATTCATGGGAATAACCAGCATTTCTTCCTGGTTACTGGAAACATGACTGGCAAAAGGCTCGCTGGAAGTATACACCTGCTGCTCATTTATATTAGGTTAGTATTTAGCTCCTGTTGTGCTAAATGGAGAGTGAATAGATGTTTCACACCTGTAAACCTGACATCTGAAGATGTAGTGACTTTACCAGGGTTACACAGTAAAGGTCAGAGATGAGAATCAAAGCTAGAGTGTGTTTGTTCCAGTTTATTTTGGTGTGTTATATCGACAGTGTCATTCTCTTTCCTACACCTGAAGTGATGGGGCTCAATCCTGCCTGCTCGAATGCCAGACAAAACAGATATTCATTTATCGTGTACTGGCTACGGCCTGGACATGCTCAATACACCCACGGCATCCTCCAAATGCTCCACTCCAGGTGATGCGGAAACAGCACACTGTGACTGCAATGCATAACAGTGCCATCAGATGTTTTCTCAGCACATGGCAGAGAGCTTGCTGGACACTTCCACTTCTTCCTTACTGTGTGCTGTTTCATGGAGTTTACATTGTGTTGATTTTGCCTGGGTAAGGACTAATGGTTGAACCCTAGTCAAAAGGATTTGATTTCGGGATCCCTGTGGTTATTCTACAGTCTCTTCCTTGGCATTTTAGCAGGAAGTTACAAGGGGACAAAAAGTGTTCATAAAAAAAGGTGATTTTTTTTTTGTCTGTCATGGAAGATTAAGTTTGTCATAAGCCACAGTCATAGCAAAAGATGCTTTTCAGTACAAGCACCTGGAAATGATCTCCTATTCCACTGTACACTGTACATCGACTAGAGAGTTCTCTTATTGTCCATTACAATAATCAGAATAATGATAAAAAAATTAATGGCTTTACTCTTTTTTTTTCCCCAACATGACAGTACCCCCTATATGGCCTGGGCTGTTATAAAAGAGCTAAGAAGTATTGCATGCCTATTAAACATTTCCTGGCAAAAGTTTTGAGGGTTGAGCTATAACAGCCTTCACCATCAAATGTAACAGAAACACTGTGAACATCTTTAGTCTGTGTTTTATGTGATCATTGTCATTCAAAGCGAGTCACAAACCACTAATTTTGTAAATATTGGGTTTCCTGTTATCACATTAAGAGCTGTTGAATGCAAGCGACTAACTCTGGAAAGCGGGCTGTGTGTAATTCCTAGTTATCTATTGTTTGTTTCTCTCTTGGTTTTGGTATAGTTACACCCAACCGATACTGCAGCAGGGCAGGTGTTTCTTCTTGCTTCCCGTGGTGTAAAGCAGGAATACTCAAAGCAGAACAGCTGTCTGCAGTATGCTTCAGTGCTGTTTACACTTTGGGTATAAATTAATGATTCTGATCTGGTCTTACTTTGAAACTGAGCTGGAATAATCCCACTGATTTCATTCATGTGTGGTGTATATGGCTGTGAGGAGTCAAACTTGCATGAAAACCTTGAATTCCAGTCGTTCTGGTAATTACCACTTATAACTGTTGGACGAGTCATCACCAGTGGCAAAATCGTAGTGACGCACAGTAAAATAAATACCATGAAGTCAAAGTCCCAGCTACAGCAGACCCCCATGCAGGGATTTGTTGAGTGAAGGACTCACAACTATTTCCATAAACTGTACCTTGCACCTTCAAGGGCCCAGAGTATTCATCATCCAGGGGCATCCTCAGCCCCAGGTTAGGTGCTGAAGCTGTATAAGACTGAGGAGACAAAGGCAGGCAAGAATGGAAGCCACAAAAGCTAAACGGGGAACGCTAATCTGATACATGGGCACAGGGAACACTGATCATAGTCTTGCAGACAGGACAAGCAGGAGAACATCACAATAAGGAATCTCAGCAGGTTTAGGTGTAATTTAAGTGCATTTCAGCTGCTAGGACTTAAATGGGCATGCTCATGCTCAACACATCTTTAGGGTTCCTTAGAAATACTAACACAGGGACCCCACCTGTACCTGGGTTAGGCAGTAGCTTTGCAGAACTTACATGCATATGTGTCTTGTGGAGCAACAGAGCAAAATCCTGACTTTGGTAAACCAGACAAGGTTTTAACCTCAGTATATTTTCAGGTACTTGCCTCAGTCACTCCTACCAGAGCCATAATGGTATGCATCTATTCAGGCTTTTCAAGGACAGAATTTTTCTTTTTCTTCCTTTTTTTCTTTTTTTTTTTTTTTCCTTTCTAAAGCAGCTTATGAAAGAGGTAACTGCTCCTTTTCACAGTCAAAGCAGGATATTCTGAACTGAATGTTAACTAGACTTGGGGCCAGCCTGAAGAAGGGGTTGAGCAGTTGTTCAGATCTGGGGTTTCGGCTTAAGGATCAGAAGTAATAATATAGAGGGAAAACTGGATCTGGGAAATGTATAGAGAGCAAACTTTGAAATTTCTTTAGTTTTTTCTAAAAGTTGGAAGTTTTCCCTAAGAAAAAGGGAATCATGGTATGTAAAAATGTCTATTTTTTCGTTGAATTTTGCAGCAGTTTTATGAGCTTGTTGTTTAGCTGCATGAACTTGAAGGCCTTGGAATTGAAAATGTTTCAGTCTGGCTAGGTAAAGCACTCTGGTACTCTTCACAAAGCTCGTTTGCTTAAAATTCCTCACATTGTGATGAGTTTTGGTTATTCTGAAAGAGAAATGCAGTGAAAGTTATGCGAATGCCTAAATGTGTGGATTTGGCGCCTGCACGTAGACAAAGCAGTAAACTGAGAGATATGCTTGCCTCACAAAGCAGTGGTTTCTTATTAGAAAACGCTCTTTATTCATAGCTTCCAAAATCACATGTGGACACACGAATGTTTCACTTTATAGATTTGATGTCTGGAAATTGTTTTTTAAAGTATAATTTTGAATGAAAGTATAGAAGACGTAAAATAGAGCATGTAGAGAAGTATTCTGAACTATATTGAGCAATTGGCTGGGGGCAGGCTTTGTCCCTGATACTGAGACCACATCAATACATGATACTGATTTCTAGTATCAGATACCACACTGGTATTTCAAAATGCCACATCCACACCATGTCTTCTTTTCTTATCAGCAGCAGATACATTATTCAGTGGTAAGTAAACTGGGCACTGAGATGCAACATAGGTATGTAAGAAGCTAAATCCTGTGTTGCTCGATGTCTTGTTTTGCATTTCACATTTGGCTGCCAGTGTTATTTTTAGGCCTAAAAGTTATATCTCAGTGAGTTAAATAAAAATCTCCCTTACCTCTGTGGTGATGGAGAAGTTCATTCTGCCTTCTTTTGTTCTATGCTCCACATCTGGAACTTCTGGGTTTAGATAGCAATATTCATGCAGTAGAGGTAACCTTACATAGAAAAAGTGTAAGATAGCTAAAGAGTGGTAGTAAAAGGGAAAGTTTAGGCTTCAATCCCTGTCCCAGGGAACTGATATAAGGGTTAATGTGGTGATCAAGCATGAGTCAACCCAGTTTCACTGCTGCATGCTCCTCTAAACACAGGGGATTGCTTTTGGTGCAGAGATTTTATGGCTTCAGAAGTGCAATTCCCCTCACACTTTCTAGGGATGTGATCTTGCTTTTTCTGACTTGCAAGTAATTCTGATTGTCCAGTGAAAAACTAAGTGAGCAAACCCAAACCCTATGTTTTTAGTGCAAACTTTGTTGCATAGCTGTTAGTTTGTCTTTTTTTTTTTTTTTTTTTTAACACAACTTAAAGAATAGTCTTTCCTTGTTGATTGCTCTACCATTCATTGAACAGCATATGGTTTTTGTCTTGGGAATCATCCAACATGTCACAAAGGAAGTGATACTGGACAGTTACTAGGCAGCTTTTGTATACTTTGGGGATAGGGGAAGATGGTATTTTAATAGATTTCCTTGGGGATCTCTTAGAATGGTAATTTAATTGTTGAAATCAAATTTTGGACCCCTGTCACAAATCATTACCTTATCTTTCATCCATCTATTCCCTTGTTGTTCAAACTAATAAAACATGCACACTGCTCTCCATTCATGTGATTCCCTTCGTATGTTTTTAACTGGTAACCCTGGATAATAATGGGTAGGTGGCCTGTTTCTCGTTGAGGATTTTTTTGAAGGAATATATAGTTTCTCTAGCTACCATATCAACAAGGGTGGTAACACTCATACACTCAAAATGAAAAGCCACAGAATCAGGTGACTTGGTAAAATTTAGGGAGGAAAATGACTGAAATAGAAGATGCAACCCGGAGCATCTCCTCAAATATTCACCTTCTGACCACTTGCAGGTGAATTCTGGGTGAGTAAGACATCAGTGAAGTCATCTTGAGACCCTTCTCAGTGGAGTTGTTTGCCACCATTTTTATAGCAGTGTTTTATTAGTTCTTGCTTTCTCTGAGTAATGCTTTCAGAAGTTAATTTGCTGAATTTTGTTTCAATTTAATTGAAGATGGGGTGTACCTTCTTCTCTGTCTTTTTCTCTCACCCTCGGGCTCTCTGCCTGCCCAGTGTGGGGAAACAGGTTGTGGTCCCACTGCCTCAGCTACTCCTCACCAGGTTCAAGGCAATGTGCCACCTGCAGAAATACAGTCAGGCAGCACCTGTGACCTTCCTGTTCCAGTCTTCCCAGCCTCTATAGCTTCTCTGGTTTCCTCAGGAGCTTATATCTCCCTGTTCTTGGTCTAAGTGCTGCAGCTGTTCTGAGGACAGCATGAAGGAAGGAGGATCTTCATTCCAGCAGTTTGTATAGTAAGGAGATGGGAGGGCTGGGGGAGCTCTGTGCTGGCAGAAGTAAGTTAGGGTAAGAAAAAACGAGTAGGCAGCTGTCAGGGCAGCATGTGCTATGAGGTTAGTGGTGTGGACTCAGAGCATCCTTAACCCTTTGTAAAAACTCAGAGTGACCTTCAAGCTGTTGAATTTGATCTGAAGACTGCTTCAGCCTTCTGGGCGCCCTCTGAATTTAGGACTGGAGAATGGAAATGTGTGTAGGCTGCTTATTTCTCACTGTTTCACCACATCGTTCAGATGTCTCTGATCATGTGGCACTGAGAGATTTTGGGTTGAGTGACTGTGATTATTTACAGACAGGATTTCTGAAAGTGCTCAGGCTTGGCCCAGCTCTCCTCTCATGGAGATAGCAGGAGTTTTTAAAAAAGGAATCACTGCATCATTAAAGAACACATCGTTTTGAAGTTTTGTTCCCTTACACCTTAAGAAATATTTGAGATTTTGTGAGCTCAGAAAAATTATATTTAGAAACACAATGAGTGGCCTAAATAATGACATTTAGGGCCTGTTGCTACCAAAGTGTAGCTACAATCCCTATCATCTTAGAGTGAGAATCATCATTCAAGTTAATAGATGAGCTTCTAAAATAAAGGGATTTTTTTCTAGTTACTTCAGTAAAAACAGGATCAAACTTAGTGCTTCACGCACTCAGGAGCTGCTGTCTGCTAAGTGCAGTTCTTACATGTTTCTTTATTCACAGTGCTAAGAAAATCCTAGCTTTTTGTTTATGTTTCATCAAAAATGTTTTTCTGGAACAAACCAAAACAAACAGAACCCAACCAGTCTTTTGTTGGTTGCTCCACTTCCCAAAAGGGGTGCCGGGCACTTAGTGACACAGCATCTGTCTCAGATGCTATTGAAGGCATTCAGCTCTTAAATGCTCTTCCACTGACATTCTTCTATACTGTGGTATTTGACAAACTCATACAACTGGGTTAGAGGAAAGGGAAAAGGTGTCCTTTGAATAGGGTGGAAAATATTTAAACTTAACACCACCTGATTATCTGTTAAAATTCTCGTGAACTTGTCCATGCTGTTTCTACTTGTTTTCTGCTTTGGGTGAAGCCAAGTATCAATGTGTCTTTTCATTATTATCAAAATTATTGTTGTTCTTGCTATTAACAACATCAATTGGAATAATCCCTGTAGGATTTAAAATTGAAAGCTGGTTGAGGTCTCCTCAGTGCCCTTTTTACTAAATGTGTGTTCAGGATTAGACCCTAGATTTGTGATGCTTAGTTCAAATTATATTTCCACTAATTTTAAAGGAGAAAACAAATGAATACAGTTTCTTCTGTTGCAAAGTCTGTAGATGGAGGCTAATATTGGTCTTTTTAGGACTGTCCCTTTAAACCATCTGAGATGTTTATTTTGTGTATGAAGAAAAGACTACTACTCTGAGTAACGTAATCCTGGCTGTGTGTAGAAATGGTGTGTGTATGTGTGGAGGGAAGAAGGACAATTGTTCTTTTTGTTCTTAAAATCCAATGTTCATTTTTATAAAGAGATTTTAGTGTAACCCTCTGTATTCTTCCTCACTATAGAGAAATCCAGTGAAATAGTATCTATTTCCTCAGATTGCTGTCCTAGATACCGTAACACTACATGGGTAGTAGATGTGCTAAATTAGAGGGGATTTTTGATCACCTTTGTAGAAGTGTTTGTTCTTGTATCTTTTATTTTTCTTCATAAAAAGGGAAAAAGAAAGAAAAAGAAAAACTTCACAGAATAGTAAACCTGAGACATGGATTCGAGTGCCAGACAGTTGAATGAACAGGATAATCGGGGTATTTTTTTTGACAGGTGCGACAGCCTGCCTATGACTGGCATTATAATCATTACCATTTTAATAAGGCTCTAATAGGGGGGCCGATAATTCAATGGGGTGTGAGGATCCTAATTCAACTCCCAATCCCACATGAATGTGCTAGAATTTGTGGGCTTTGTTTTCCTCTTTTGTACCCCTGAATGCAAATAATTACTGGCTATAGATTCAAAAATTCTTAGAACTGGAAGCTAAATTAGCTCTCCTAATACTGCACAAGAATGTCAATACTCAGGGGGGAGAAAAGGAAGTAAGTGGTTTTTGGTTGTTTTTTGTATTACACTTGTGGTACTGCAAAGGTTCTGTAGCTTAAGTGGTTTGGTTGGCAGCATGAATAATACCAGCACTGTTTCTAAAGGACATGCAGCTCTCTTTCCCCCCCCCCCCCCCTCCCCAAAAGAAAAAGTAAATGTATTTGTCTGAAAACCATTTCTGAAAAATCACACACTGCTTTCTACCTGCTATTTTTGTTGATGTTGCCTAGTTCTATTCTGGACGTGTCTGTCCACTCTGTATTCTTTCAGCAGTGGCGTGAGGTACGTTCAGCATCTGTGGCCATGCTTTTACAGGAGCCCTTTAGGCTCTAGTGTAGTCAGTTTATCCCATTCAGATGATCATACAAGACTATTTCAAATATTGTGGCAGTGCCCCACACCGCAGTTTGAGGCTGGAAGGCATTCTGTCTGTGCAGGAGCTGCTCAGCACCTGAAAAGAATTTGTCTCTAAACTTAGGAGCAGACACCAATCTCTGCTCAGGAAAATACTTGAGTTTGTGTTCAATAGACATTTGAATAGCTGTTTTAAAAGCCAGGAGGCTAAGGGGTAAGCGGCTCTTCTTCCTTGCTCCTGCTGATTCCTACCATGTGCCTGATTATTGGGACACAGGAGAGGGTGAGTGGGAATGGACCCCTCCTCAACACTCTCCCCATTAACAACCAGAATAAAAACCACAGGGCCTTATGCTTGCTTGGTTTGGGAGCTTTTTTGTTGGTCTGCTTTTTTTTTTTTTTTCTCAGAAGGCCTATACAATGAATTTCTCCATTCATTTGTGATCAATAATACATATTATAATTTCTAATTAATGAATAACAGTGCTACATGGGACAGGACTTTGGAAAATGGAGAGGGAATTTCCATATAACCCCTTGCAGCTGGAATCAGCTTCTCCCGCCCACTATTTCTGATCCCAAATTAGCTGTGGAGTCTTGCCATGATTTCAGTCCTCTTGCTCTTTTTGCACACACATTGCCTGATGTATAAGGAGTATGAGCAGTGCTTGATGTATAAGGGCGCTAAAGATAAGCAAATGTGCTTTATACCATGTAAGTGTGGGGAATAACTGCAGTGGACAAACTGATCTGGGAAAACCAGTCTGAACCTTTGCCCCAAACTGAAATGCAGAGTTTTGGAGGTTTGCCAAAATCTGGTTAATCTTTTTCCCTCTCTGCCTTTTAATGGTATTTATGGTTTTGCTTCACTTCCTGGTTTCAGCTGGGTCCAAAAGCAGGAGACTGAAATATCACTGAAGAGGCTATTCACAGTGTTTCCAGCTGGCTAGGACCATGGAATGAAAGATCTCTCACAATAACGTCTGTTCTAGAAGGATTTTTGCCCAATTTCTACCCTGATAAGATTCTGATGAGCAGCCAAACTGTTAGAAAATTATCCTAATTAAATCGAAACTTTGAAAATAGGCCCATCTACAAAATAATCGACATTCTTCACCTGAGGAACCTGCATACAGATAATTCATTAAGTTTCTCTTCTGCCACTTTATGCAGAAGCTATTCTTGCTTGACCTTGGAAGGCTCCTCACTGAATTGATATGAACACAGGCTATTTTTATTCCCTTCAGGATAATTTTTTGATGCCTTTCAATATTCCATGGACACTAAACTGCACACCATATAGTTTCTGTCTTGATTCAGACATCGAAACTCATTCTCAGTCCCATGGTCATTGTGAGAATGAGACAAATGAACGTTTTATCTATTATGATGAAGGCCTGTCACTCCACACTATGACCTCAACTACTGATCTTATAGCCTGTCTATCTGAGTCAACTAATGAAATTTGAGTTACCTCAGAGACCTCTAGGAGAGCACCCTGGAGATTGCTCAGAAATGCTGTGTGAAGAATTTTTGTTTTCAGTTTTCACTGAAGGGTTCCCAGACATCCTCTTTACCTTCTGAGTAGTGAGTCAGACAAAGCTTCTCACCATCTCTACAAAGATTTTGCTCTTCTACCTTTTGAGCCCTCAGCTCATGTTGTGTACATGAGGCCAGTAACTGATTCAGAGGAGAGGATATCACCAACCAGTGGTGGGACTGTTACATCAGCATTGACTGAAAGGCTCAGAAGCATGCTTTAAACATTGTGCTGTAGCTGCATGGAAAGAAAATTTATTTATTTCTATCCATACCTATCACCCACAAACACTTGATCAGCAGATTTGATCTGAACATTGGACATCTTGGTTAAACCAGATTAGCTGGTGCCAAACACCTGTCATTGTGAGGAAATACCATGTTTCCTCAGGAAGAAGATGACAGGAGTTGGAAATGATCATGGCATTTCTGCAAGTATTGTAAAGAATATATGGAGATCTGTTCTCCACTGCATATAGTTGAGTTTAGGCTAGATGTTGTTACAGAGCAATCTGAGATGCTGTGACAGGCTGTGAAGGGCAAAACTCATAGCTGGAGAGGCTAAACTTTCTCTCTGTTTTGTTTTACTTTTTGCTGACAACGTGACTACTTATTTTTTCTGTATAACAATTTTCCTATTTTGGCTGAAAAGATTGTTGAGGAGTTTTGAAGAACCAACTGAAGATGTCCTTTCATTAGGCATTATTCAGTCTTTCTGGGGGACAGGGTAACATTTGGTGGTTTGGGATATGATCTTGAGAGTACATGAAGCTCTCCCGGTTGACTTGGGCCACATAACATGGTTGGCGTACTTCTAGGCACTGACCAATAACTTTAAGTTTTCTGCCTCAGAGATCACAAGAGGCTGGGCTGGGCTGGCTTCTGTCTTGCAAGTTCTACCCTTGGGGACTACCTGTGACTCTTCTTGTCACTCTTTAGGTTCAATGTGACCATGGTGATGTTAGGTGATTAAGGAGCTCTACTGCTTATACTCAGTCTCAGTTTCATCAGCTCTAGACAGTGCTTCTGGAAATTGCACTTTTTTTCCAGCTACCAGATTTGAGGGAGACCCAGGCATGGATGACAAGCATTTGGCTATGTTTGGGTAGAAGTAAAAAAACATGTTGTTACAGCTGGGAAAATATGCTAGAAAAATTGACAAATATTTTAAATACTCACTGAGAGTATGTGATAATTTGTGATTCAGAGGGGAAGGCTTTAGGGCACAAGACTCATCTGAGCTGCTGCCAGGAGCTCTTAAAACGTGGGAGTGCAATGCTTTCAGATAAACTCCCCACCCCAAAAATGGAGCCCCTTTCTTCTGCAGGTCAAATTTGTTACTGTAGTCTTCACATATAATCACTGTGTCTAGATGTGGGACCAGAGCTAAGCACTGTTCCAGATGTCCTGCCCTAAATAGTTCAGCAGTCTGTGAAAAATAAAAAAAACAAGCCAGAGAAACATAAGGGAACAACATTTGTCTATCCTGTGGTGAAATGAATGGGATGGAGAAAAGTTGGTTCGAAAGTTAAATGATTTGTTTAGCCTATTGAAAAGAGAGTATGGGGTATTTTATCTTGTTTTATAGCCCTCCATGAGTTCCCTGTTTCCTACCTGTTGGAATGAGGTTTCTTCCTGGTCATCTTTCAGCCTTTGCACTCTTCCTGGGTCATGTTTCAGTCCTTGCACCCATACAAGACATTCAGGTAAATGCTCCTGTTGGTTTAACAAGAGGGCTTGCCCGGCTGGAGTTCATGAGGAGAGACCCAAGACACCAGGACTCTTTCCCCTTGATACCAGACCTGCTGTGAGACATGAAACGGAGCAAAGCTCGGCCTTCCCTGTTGCGGGTCAAAAGGGTAGGGGAAAAGGGGTGTGCAGATGCTGACTTTTCCAAATCAGGCAACGAGGTAATATTTAATGTCATCTTGTTGATCATTCCACACATTTAGTGGGTAGAAAACTTTCTTGCAGATGGAAGTTTAGTTAGGTAATGTTCATCAAAAAATACTTAAAAGGAGGAAAGCGCCACCCAATCAGTAAATTCTAGTAATGTTATCCAAGCCCAAAGGATTATGATGCAGCAGATAAAGGTTTTGTTTCTGCCTTTGCCACTGGCTTGCTACCTGACTCCAGCATTTAACTTCCCTCTGCCATTGCTTCCCCTTGTGAAAAAATCTAATACTAAGCTGTCTCTGAGCAGGTCCATCCATCAAGGTTTGTAAAGTGTTTTGGAGAAGGTGATGCTGCTAAGAGGGCTACTGTAAAAGTTTTGACCATTAGTGTTCATTTTGATGTGTCGAAAGTAATCATTTTTCCCTAAGGTGCTAGAAGTGTCACCGTGTGGAGAATTTAGATTAACATTAAATAAGAGAAGGTTTTATAAATCATTCACCTTGAAAACTGACAAAACTGGCATATTCACAGCGGAAGTGAAAGACATGTTTTATCTGTGCTGTGCTTTGTAATTATGCCGCTGAATAACAGAAGTATTATCACACCAGGGTTAGTGCCAGAGGATTACCCAAAGTTTTTCAAATGGGATGGTAAAGTGGTGCAAACAGGTGCACAGACAAAGAGCAAAAAGAGGGGGGAAAAGTGAGAGAAAGAAAGCTGAGGCCTTCTAGTTTCAGCCACATAGCAAAATTAATGGCTTCTCTAAATGAATAGCATGGCTAGATTACTATTGAGTCCGTAAAATTAGAGGAATGAGTCAGATTCTTCATTTCACTCCTGTTTTAATTTAAGCAAAGAAGGTCAACCTTAATTGTGCTTCACCTCACAAAAAAAATACATTTTAATTGGAATAATTTTGTAGTGGACAAAGTAACTCATAAGAATAATACGGTCTCTGAAATCTGCTTGGCAATAGCTCCCTTTGCAAACTGGATCCTGCTAACCAGGACTTTGAATGTTCTGCACGTGTGTATTCAGAAGGAGAGAGGGAGGTGTTTCTAAATGAAGCTAAAAATGTCTTTACAAGTAAGACACCCAACATGACCCTTTTTTTTTTTTTTTTTTTTTTTTTGGTGTTGCCTTTTTAATCTATCTTTGTGTACATTAGAGCCATGCAGACATTTCCTATTCATTTCGTCTCAGAAAACAACAATACACTTTTGCAAAGTTCCTTTGCAAGATTAAACTAGGAGAAGGTTGTTGGTGTTCCTTTTGAATATGAAACACTGTGTACCAAGAAGGATTTAGTATTTCAGTATTTACTGTAAATTACCACAAACATAGCTGTTAAGGGTTTAGGATCTGGGTGTGGACATCTAAGGGAATTTCAGGAGGGAGAGAGAGGGCATTTGGGTCTTCCTCATGGGACTCTCTCTCTTGCATGGTGGCTTTGGGAACCTTTTGTGGTGGGAGGAAGCAGAACGTCAAGGATTTGGATCACTGGGGAAAGTGGTGATCTTGCAGATTTCTGCATTATCTCTGCCTGCTGGTTCTCACAGAGAGTGGGGGCATATTTTTGCTTATTGATTGCCCTGCATTTGAGAAAAGTCTCCAGGTAACTATACTTGTTATTACCACCTTGCTCCCCACAATACCAGGAAAAGTCACAGTCTCTGTAGGGACAGGTCTAGGATCACATATTGATGTTTCCCCTGACTAATATCCTATAGTAGGATTTCTGTGATTCTAAGCAAGACCTTAAAGGCTTTTCTTTGTAGTTAGAGCATGGTGGTATCTGAAAATAAACCTCCTGAGAATATTTGCTATAAGGAATTGTCAGTATAAAATCTGAAATTGCTGGTCCCTGAGTCACGTGATGTGATGAAATCATGGGCTTCACAGCTATGCAAATAAACAGCAGCCTTGAGATGCCCCATCCCGTCTGCTCTCCTGTCAGCTCTGTTCTTGTGCATCACTAAAAGGCATTGAAATTGCACAAGTCAGTCCTCTCAGTGGGCTCGGTGCCCTGCTGGCTCACAAGAAAGGGGACAGCAGGGAGTTTAGGGGCAACAGAGTACACATGTATGTGCTCACTCCACATGCACGTCCTGCCTGTCATCCCAGCAAGACCCGTCACCCTTCCGATTGTTGTTTTGATCCTACTTCTTCAGCTGACATGCTCTGAGTCCTTCAGCCAGGGTTGTGAAGGATTGACACTTTCCTGTCACAGAAAGAGCCCTGAGATAACACACAGTAGACTTTACGGTAAATCAGATTTGGTTTCTATCTGAATTTAAACTGGTGGCGTTGACTTGATCACACTAACTGACCGTTCTTGTCTTATGTTGTCTGTGACATAATGTAGCCAAGAGGGTACATCTGAGATCAAATCTTGGTTTAGAGAAACTCAGAAGCCAGAAATTCATTCCTGTGAGTAATTTTATAATTTTTCTGGATACATGTGAATAAATAGTAATTCTTTATAGTTTGGAACTTTACTAAAACAAAATGGTTTCATATTGTGCAAAAAATCAGTAAACTCAGCTTTGTTTGAAAGGGTCTGTATTGCCTAACAGGTAATTGTCTAATCTGAAAATGCAGTGTAAATCCAGTTGCATGGCTCCTAGGACAGTTTCCAGTAGGTGAATGTTTTCCTGGTGTTCAAGACCTTAATGAGATTTTTATTTCGTATGTGATACTGCAGTACATAGGATCAGATGAGGTGTCTAAGATAAGACAGACCTTCACTAAGTATGGCTGACAGCAGAGCTCACCACATGAGGCATTTCTGCCTTGCTGGTTTGCCTGAAGTTCAATACATAGATATGGATATGGTGAGGTTCTTCTGTATTTCTCCTTTTTAGCCCCATTTCCTAGGAAGCGATGCATGGGTAAGCTGGCTCTAGGTCTCTATGTAAGCTAGCTCTCTCTAATTTTTGAACTTGGCTGCTGGGTAGAAGAGAAGCACCATATGAATGTTTCTTATGGGAAGAAAAACTTGATCTCGGCTGCACTGCTAACAACTGAGGATTTACACCAGGTTGAGGGAGATGCAGATGCAGGTCTCCAGCAGGTCTGCTGGGACAGCACCTTTGACCTCTTGTGAAGGCATCATGTCTTATGGGAATGTTTCACTATGACAGCAAAATGGAATTTGTTGTCAGGCTGAGGAGGTCATTCACAGTCTTTTCTGAATATCTTTAAAAAAACACATTTTATGTCATTTTGTGTAAACCAGATTGCCAGGGGACACAAATCAGTGGTTCTGCATGGATGACCCCAATTTTCCATCAGCAACAGGTCTGGTCCATGGAACTTGATTTTGGAGTCTAGATTTTGGAGTAATGTGTTCATAGGACTGATCAAATAAGCTAGGAGAGTAAAGACCCTGTAAAGACGTTTTTTCACAGGCAAAAAACCCCAGCTGTTAAACACTTAATTTGTAACTGAGGTTCAGACACATTGACGACATAATCACCCTTTTAGAGTATGAAGAATATCTCCTAAATAAATAAAGATCACTTGGTCAAGCGAGCTGAGACCTGCCCCTTACACAACATGTAAAAAATTCAAGTAAACTGTGCTTTCTAAAAGTGCTGTATGACAGGAGTAAGTATGGTGTGTAGAGCACAGCACTTGTCATATCAGTAAGCTGAACTGTTTCCAGAAGTAAGGTGAGAGCCCAGGAAAACATGGCTAATGGAGAAATGGATCCTTGGAAAGGAGAAACGGTTGTTTGTTTTTGAGGTACAAGGGAGTAAACAGAACGAGAAAAGTGCTGGCTGTCAAGTTCACTTATGTGGCACAAAGTTTTGTTTTCAAACTTCTGAGTGAAGTCAAGTTTTCACTCTTCCATAGCAAGGGAGAAGGGTTACAAAGGAGACATGCTGGTTTTAGCTTGCTTTTGTTATGTTTTGGCTTGTTTGTTGGATTGGGTTCTTTTAATGATTATTCCTCACTTGAAAGTTTTTTTTTCTGGAGCCATTTGAAAGAATTCTAAGATTTCTTTCCAGTGTGTTTATTTTAAAGGGACAGAATCTAGAAAAGGCAGTATTTTCACTTTGGTCCTCTTTACCTCTCACAGATGGCTAGAGCTGAGGTCTGTGCTCAAGCCTTAAGGGGGTGAGCCAGATGAGAGCTTATGCCACCTGTGCATGTTCAGCTGTGATGGTGTTGGACCATGGGCACTAACAATTTGGTTGTTGTCTCAGGGGGGCGGACTGTGATACCTGTTGCTGATTACACAGGTAATGTGTGTGCCTGGCTCTCCTGAGAACTATGCCAGGCTGTGCCACAGGGTGCTTGACAGCTGTAGCTGGTGTCTTCTGACCATGGGCATCATGACCTGGAGTTAGCAATTGGTAGACACCTCCCTGAAAATAACAGTTTCATAACAAATGTACTTTGTGCTGTGAAGGGGGCAATGAAAGTGCAGTGGGCTGGCTGAGAGCCCTGAATGCAGCAAGACAGAGGAGACTAGGGGTCCATGGGGTTACAGCAGTGGCTCAGTGGGGCAGTCTTTCTTTTAAAGTGGTCTGAAACACTACATTCCCCCATACCAGGCTTCAAAGACAGAAATCAAAGGGCAATGGGGGTGTTGAGGGAATGTGCTCTAGGAGTTCGGCATCGCCTCCTGGCCTAGCAAGGTATTCATACTTTCACTGGCAGATTGCATTTCCTTTCCAGAGAAAGTTTTCTGATCTAGATAACAGAACTCCAGACTACCTCTGTTTATTACACTCCCCTACACCCCTGTCCCCCATTTATGTATTTTTACAAATTCGCAGCAGGAGATACTGTAGATCAGAAATGACAAGTGAAATGCAATTTTCTTTCTTTTTTTTTTCTTCTTTTTCTTTTATTCATCCCAAAGAGCACACTGCACCTGCAATGTCAGCTTCTTACAACAGCCTCATCAGCAACCCTAAGCCTTAATTTGGAGGCACTGAACTCTGCATGGGGGATAGGTCAGCTCAAGTATTGCCTAAGCTTGTCCCCACTTAGCTATGAGATCCCATGCTCTCTTTGAGCTTAATGGTCTCATTGGTTTCAGTCCCCTGCTGGCACACAAGGCTGGAACTGGTAGGGGATGTTGCAGTGTGTACCCATGCGTTAGCTCCCCTTGCTTAGCCATCTCTCAAAGCAAGCTCAGCTTCCTTCTGTGATTTTGTATGGGTCAATCCGCTTGGCATCAAGGACAGACAGTGAGTAAAGAAGTATTGATACAGGGTGTTTTTCTTCTGTTCTGAAATAAATGTTAAAATGTGTGTAAAAGCTGTTGTCAACATGCTCCTTGATTTTTTTTTATTTTTTTTTTCCAGGCTGGGCATAGGATCAAGAGAACATGAAGGCAACCACTGGAGGTTCCTCTGAAACTGTCAGCCAGAAATCTGTGCTCATATATTAAGTAGCTGGGATACGGGGCAAGCGAATTTGCTTAAACAAATGTTTTGTTCATTTTCAAAGGTGAAGACTGGTGCACACACATGCACACACACACCCTGCACATTTGCAGGCGAGAATTTAACATTTGGAGTGAAGTCCCTTTGAAACTCTGGCATTTTAGCAATTCTTTAATCCTCTGCTGTCTGTTTCCAATGTTACAATTTCCATTGCTTCCTAAATACAGAGAAGTGTCATGGTTTAACCCCAGCCAACAGCTGAGCACCGTGTAGCCACTCATGCACTCCAGGACAAGATCATATTCTTAAACTAGCTCCAGCCATGGAAGTACATGGGAAAGAAAAGGCCTTCCTCCTTAGCTACCTTCATCTATTGCCTTCAGGCTACCAGACCTCAAATACTCCTGTATCCTCAGCAGGTATCTTTAAAGTTCTCTACATAGTGGGCAATAGCAAAGTGGACTTTATCTGGAGGGCTTTTAATTACTCAGAGTATATGACTCTGTCCTAAGCTGTCACATTTTGCTGCACTGCACTCTAGAGACAAGAAAAGAGGTGGGACCTCCTGTGTCACACAGAGACAGGCGAATGGGGAACCCTCCAGGGCTTTCCAGGATTGTGGTTTGTAGGTGAAGGGCTTGCTTATCCTTCCTAAAACCTTGTTAGTATGCCCTTGTCATCCTCCTCAGTGCACTGGTATAGAATGGGTGGTTAAAATATCTTATTAGAAGTGCTATAGACCCTGTCCCTTCACCTTTCTTTCCTGCAGATACAAGGACAGTCCACGGTTCCTGCTCAAATCATTACTTTCTCTCTTGTCATCGGCCCCCAGAAGCATCTTCCTATAACTTTTCTTTATATTCTGCACAATTTAATACGAGTATTTTGCAAAGTATGAAAAAAATTTTGTCTTCCTTCCTCACCACACATACTCCTCTATATGCCCAGAGAGACATAAAGTTATTTTTGATGTTACTTAAAATTCGAATGGAGAGAGTCATGTACACCTTCAGTGGGAGCAGGATGTTGAGTTTTCACTCCAGGCAGATACAGAGCTTTTATCCCACCACATCCTGGTGTGGGCAGTTTGCATCACCAAAGAATAAATTACAGCAGTCCTGTAGCTGCTCCGTCTGGTGCAGAGGGATCATCTCTCCCTTGACTTACCTCTGCATTAAAGGGATGAAAATGGCCCTGCTACCCTCTGCCACGCTGGGCATGAGCTTTGACTCCCACCAAGATGGCCTCACAAAAAACTGGTTTGATTAATGGAAATTGTGAGTTTAGAACCAGCCAAAGCTGAGCAGAAACTGCTAAATAAGAATAATAACCTTGTTTTCCAGCAATCATTTCTGTGCAACATCGACTCCTGTTCACAATGCACTGGATCACTTTTGAGGGAAGCTGAGTGCAGGACAGAGACGTCAAGGACATGAGGGAGCTGTGAAAATGGCACTACGACACATCTAGCAGCTCCCCAATTTCCTAACCTGCCTGCCCCTTGTCCTTTGGATCCACTGCCAAACTGCTGGGGGATTTCAGGACAATGTGACAAGGTAACCTGGCATAATTAGGAGGGAAACCAGAACCTCTTAAGGTCTTTCGAGGTAAAGATTTCTTGCAAGAGCCACTATGGTAGTTGCCCAGAGCTACTTACCAAAGCTAACTGGCAGCTCTCTGGTGGTCTGCAGGAGGTCATCTGAGAGAGGCCAAGATCTGGGATAATACTGGCTCTGTGTGAATGTACATTTTGAGAGAGAAAAGGTGCCCCTAGAAAAAGGGTGCTGTGCACTCATACTTCTGAGAATACACACAGGAATTAAACATGTTGGTGAAGGCACCAAAAAATAGAGGAGTTTTGTACAAGACTATGGAAATTTCCAAAAAAGCTAGACAGCCACAGTTGCTCTTGATCTGTATATTTTATTTACATGACTTAATGGAAATATTCTAGGCTCTGAATTAAAAAAAAAGAAAAAAAGTATTATCTGCCACAATCATATATATTCAAACAAACAAAAAGCTGTTGTACAGGAGGATGATAATGCCAGGAACTGACATCGTCCTTCTCCATTTATCTCAGCAATGCACTCTTAGTCTGGAGACTGTGATATTCAGTATTGTCAGGTTGAGTTTCCACTAATTAATGAAAAACAGGCTGAAAGCACAAAGGATTCATTTGGCCTATTCAATCTGATCACAAACATTTTGAGAATCTGTTTAGCTTTTTTGAATGGTGTGAGGTAAACTGAGAGAAACAACATCTTGTGTCAGCTAGTCAGTCACAAAAGAAACGTGGATTTACCTAATGGGGTCAAAGCTAAGAAAAGCAGAGCCTTGTTCCCAGAAGCCAGACAAGGCTGTTAGCTTATGGAGAAGGCTGATACTGGGGCTCTAACGGCTTTAGAACTACTAAATATCCTTGTGGATTTAAGAAGGAAGTTTTGCTCTGCCTTCAGTGGGAGTTTTGCACTGCCGGCATCAGGTGTATCTAACTGCACCTCCTGTGCTTTCTGGTAGCCACAGGTCCTTTCACAAGGATTTTGCTGTCTGTGTAATACAAAGCATCTGAATCGGGTTCTCAGCTGGTGAAATCAATGTACTTGGCCAATGAAGAGACTGACAATCTATATTCAGGTCCTACTTGCATAATATTGAGTGTCTTTGATCAAACTATAATCAGAAACTAGTAAAGAGATAATTGGAATATGTATTACTGCAAACCACGCATAAAACCATTCTCCTAGGTTTAGGCTATAAATATGTTCCTAGTCTGGTGGGCTAGCAATGAGTTGCTTGCTCCAGGGAAAGGTATACACTGACTTAATTACATGTTATGCCGATCAATGAAAGGTCAAAACAGTTAAATCAATACTTCATTGCATTGTTGGAAACTGTAGTTATAGCATATTAGACTACAAATGGCTGACAAGTTTAAAAGCATGTAACTGAATCAAAGTCTAAGTAACAGTTATGTGTGCAATTTAGAAAGTTAATACCTTCCAATTGAGAGGATTTGTTTCTAATTAATATAAAAGCTGTTTATTTAAATTCTAGGCAGGCAGTATTTAAATACAACAACAAGTCACCTAGGAATTCCATCTAAACCACTTTGTAGAAAGCTGTTATGTTGTGCTGAAATAAATCCAGCATGAAGTAACTGTACCTGCTTCATTCAGAGCGTAGAGTTGTTCTCTGCATGCTGTTTTCCTTCTTTCTTGTTCTTCCTGAATATGCTAAAGTGTTCTTGGCCTTGTTCCTGATTAAGGAATGATGTCAGTTACAGCATGACTGCAGTTTCCTGTACTTTCATTGCCTGCATATCCTCAATCATCCATCGGCAGCTCTTGTTTAGTGGGAGGTATCATGTATGTACAAAATGAAAGACAAACCCAGGCAAAACGAACAAGTTCCTATTAAGTCAATAAGCCAGGGAGGTGCATAGAGACATGTTGACCAACAATGTTTACTGACTTAACAGATACTAGTTTCTAGATCTCCTAGAAAATGTGAGACCCTGGCTTTGTTTTCCTGATGGAGTATTTCAAATGGACTTGTTATAATATTTTTAATATTTTTGTGAGGTTTGGAGGGGTTACAGGTAATGGGGATAGTAGAATCAAAGGTTTTATAGCCCTGTCATATCAGTCACTGATCTTTTTTTTTTAAAAATTTTTAAATTTATTTTATTTTTTCCCCCTTGCTTGAACGTGGTGTGGAATAAATAATGCTTTGATAATTTTTTAAAAATCAAAAATACACTTAAAAGATAAGAATCTTTTTGCATAATCTGGAGTGAAAGAGTATGAAAAAACTTCAAAATTTCATACAAATCCATCTTCCACCAGCAGTATGTTCCTCTCATTTATTTCCACCAGACAGCTTAATTTTCTCCCCTTCATTTTCTCCCCCTTTTCATCTAACCTCTCTATTCCCTGTCTATGTGCACTGTGGTGACAGTAAGACCTGCAGCTCATCCCAGATCATATCAGGATCCATCTGGGCCAAGGAAAAAGCCAACAACATTGGTAAAAGGTGGTATGGGTAACTCTCTGCTCCACCTGTAATTCCTAGAGCAGGCTGTGAATCTTAGCAAAGTTTCCTGGGGGAGGGGGGGAAGCTGATTTTTGCCATCTAATGGTTTGGGATAGATCTCTTACTGATATTTTGACAGCGTTTTTGAGTGGGTTTGAGTAAGGAGTCAGCAATGACCAGTTCAGTCACACTCTCAGTTTTAGCATGTCCATCATGTGATGGACAAGTTTGTCCCTTGCAAATTTAGGGGACCCAATGCCTTTATTTCATTTTCACCTGGCATAGTTGCAAAATTAGCCTCAAATAACTTTCTCTGCTTCTTAACTGTGTGCTAATGAGGTGTCCATTCTTCCTTCACACACCTTCCTCCAACCCTCTTATCTTAGCTCAGGCCCCAGTGTTGCTTGCCCATTCCCTCCTGCCCTTAGCCCAGGGATGGCTGCCCTGCACGTAAGTGAGGTAGGTAAACAGGAGTTTAACTGGCAGGTAAACAGGAGTTTAACTGGCAGGTCCCTCATTGGCACATAGCATATTTCTCTGAAAGACAACAAACTAGTAGTTTAAGCATGGAGCTCTATTTCTGCAGGGCTTCCCTACCACAGATGGTTTCCATGGTGCACTTTGTAGCACCTCCAATAATATACAGCTTTAAAGTGTCTCAGGAGAGTAAAGCCTGGTATTTGCATCAATGTGGAGCAACAGCATCATATCGGGACTGGGGAGCAAGGAATGTTGTGGTCCTGGCCCATGGGAATGTTTGCCAGGTAGACCGTTGCAATTTACAGGGAACAAGTGAATCAATTTAGATAACAGAGGAACAAGGCCAAGCCTCATCTGTCTTTTTTTTTTTTTTTTTTTTTCCCTGTATAAAAGTAGTTCCATGGCCTCCTAACAAACTTGTTTCTGCACATCTCTACATTTTCCTGTTTGTTGTGCCTCTCAGCAGTCACCTCACAATGCATATTTTAGGATGGATGTGTCACTAAGCAGGGAAAGGTATTTTCCCATAAAAATGATAAATTTCACTGTAAATTTAGGCCCAATCTCTGTGTGAAAAGCTTTTGTATTTTGACTACTGACTGAAATATAAGCACAGCATTCATCAGCTTTCAGGATGCTTGGGCTCTAATAATAAGCTGGGTAGCTGGTGGCGTGAAGGTTATTAGGAAGTTACATGTTGTCTTCAGCAGTGCTTGGAACAGGTCCTCCATAAACCACAGGTGCATTAAATCAGGTTAGGCCATTTCAGGTTGGACTGCATGCCTTGGGGTGAATCCAGAAGGATTCACTGTCAGTGATCAAATATTGATATATTGACATACCCACTGATGTTACTGTAATTTGAGTAATTTATGAGTCTTTACTTAGCAGAGACTTAGAAGTAGGCTAACTTAGAGCCTGAATTATCTTTGTGCCTGAAGAGCAGGTGGCCAGTCAATGCTCAGGTGGGGATTATTGCTGCCGACAGTGTTAGAAAGCTTGTTTTGCACCTGCCTCCTCCTCATAACAAGCACGCAGATAAAAAGAGTCCAGTTCCCTGGCACTGCCAACCAACTCCTCCAATCTTTCAAAAACAAATACTCAACCTTGACTGTAAAATAAAATAGAAAATGAGAGTTACCACTACCTTCTATTGACTGTTGACTGACCTGAGCACTCTGCAATAGTGAGCATAAAAGATTAGATATCACTTTCCATACAGGTGTTTAAGCAAACCATTTTTTGTCTTACCAGGAGACCGAATTGTTCAAAGTTCTGGAAAATGTCTGTGTGCAGCTTTACAAGTGTACTTAGTAAGAGGAAGGCATTGCCTTATGCCTTCAAAGGTGGTGATTTACAATGTCCTGTCTAGTGTTACCAAAATCAAGAGTATTGTTTAAGCTTAGCAGAATGTACTGAAAGGTGCTTTCTGACACAGTGTGTGTATTTACAGTGCAAATACAGGGACAAGCTTTTTAGAAATTAATTACTCAAAGTGATCTCACACAGGAAATAGCCAGCACCACAAGGGATAGGGAGTGAGGGTCTTCTACTTTGAGACTGATGTAGGCCAAGAGAAACTCCAACAAAGAGTAGGTTCCATGTGGTAAAGTCAGATGGGGGAGTAGGGTGGGAGGGCAAGGCAGTGCATCAGGGTGAAGACACAATTTCTGCTCAGAGGAGATGGACAGTACCCTTGACTGTCATGTATGGTTCTGAATCCCAAATTCACAGATGGTCTTTAATAAGAAGAATTTATGAAAATTTAAGAAAATATATAGAAAAGGGGACCATATTTCTGGCAAGGAAAAATTCCCAAACTTGATAACAGTGCTGAAAACAGCTAATGAAAATTTTAAGATCAATTATCCGCAAGCACCGGTCTTTTTTTTCAGTGAAGATTGCACTACATCTTTCATGTCTAAGCCTAACACCGTTGAACAGCTATCACTGCAGCTGAATTGCAGTTGCCAGAGAAACTTTCTTTGGACAAATAAGGCTTTCTAAAGTGTCATTGAATAATTAAGAAAAGAAAAAAAGCATCAAAGGGAAAGGATATAATTTCTTAATAAGTGGTTTTGGACATAATTTCTTAATAAGAGCCTACAATAAAAGGCTTACCTTTGCAGCACTTACCTCAGCAAAGAGAAAGAATGAATCTGTCCTTCTGCTTTTCTCTGCAGGAACTAGTTTTTTCAGAGTCTTACTGTCCTAAACTGAAAGGATTTATTCATCTAACAGTTGAAATAAAAAAGCTATGCTAATATTTCTACCTGGGCAAGGACAGCTTTTTTTTCCTAGTGGAGACAGACTGTTAGTTGACTGCTGCTGTGATCTGTACCCTTGTGGCTACAAGGACAAAGTTGTCAAGTTGTCAAAGTTGTGCTTTTTTTCACCAGTGTGTTCACATAGAGTCCCATAGTACCGAGTGGCCACTGAGGAGATGCTGTGTTTCAGCTGCTGACATGTTTCAGGGCATGACCCTGCGATAGTTGGAGTGTGGTGAGAAGCTACTGAACATGTTGTGGTGAACACAAGGTTAGGGCCACGATGCTTGTTAGGGGTCTCCACGTGGACATTCTCAAGGCCTGACAGACCACACATGTGGACAGATATGGGATGGGTCTGTGCCAGATGTGAGCTCTGGAGAGCTGGCACTATCACTTTCACCTGGGACGGGCCCCATGCAGCCACCACACATTCATGTGGGAATGAGGCAAGCGGGCAGCACACCACCATCACAGCTTGCGTGGCAAACTTTTCCATACAATATAAACATCGCAATTTGATCTGGTCCTTTTTTCATATTCATTTCAGATGGCTCTACCTAAAATTGAATTTCCTCTCTTTCATGGAGTCACTTTCTATCTTACCTTGGAGGGCAATATTCATACTCTACTGGTCATTGATCCTAAAAGGATTTGCATTCTTTCACAACTGTTTTGCAAATGCTTTTCTATGATTATTCCTTTTGTGGCCAGTTTCTTGACTAATGATTTGGGCTGGGAGGTAGTAATTTGTCTTTTAAGACCTTCATACTTCCTGGTCTCAATATTTTCCTTTCAGGGAGCTCTACAAATCACAATGGCCCATCCACCCTTAAGAGGAAAGGGTTAAAGACTGTTCTGGAGTTTACTGCAGGAGCTGTATTCAGGAAATATGTAACTTCTTCAAAACAGAAATACATTTACTAAGTGATGACCAGCTGTGGGCTTTAGCCCATCCTAATGTAATGCTGAGTTTTACTTTGTATACAGAACCTATACAGTAGGACACTTAGCATCAGTCAGGAATAGGACTTTATTTTTTTGTGTTTATGATGTTTTAATTGCCAGTGATTTATCTAAGTAGGAATAGATTGGCTTGAATCATTTAAGGCTTTTTCCACTCTTCAGGATGTAATATTCAGGACGTTTAGTCCCAGCTGGGAGTTCAAACTGTAATTGAGTGTCCTGCTCACCAGGCTGTGTACTTGTTTGTTGGACATGTCAGACTCTGTATCACTAACCAGCTATTCACCAGAGCAGAGAGATGCTGACCTCCAAGTTTGTTTGTACATCTGCTCCTTTGCCTGTGGGAGATGCATGTTTCTCCAGTAGCACAGAGCAGAGATCTGTCTCTCCAGTTTCTTACATTTCTGTTGAACATCCTAACCCTGTACTAGTCCAAGGTGGCTCTGCATCAATAGGCAGGGGCTGGAGTCCTGACTGCACCATACTCCCCTGTGCTGCAGCACAGAGAAGGAGATAAGCTGTTTAAGGGATTGGGCTACTGCAAATTTGTTTCCTCTCTGGGCAAAGGCCAGCTTGGACTTTCCAAGCACACACTGCATCCCTTGCTGCCCAGCTCTGTACTGCCTGCATTCAGCCCCTATGGGGATGCCATGAATTAGACCCAAATGCTAAGTGATAGACATAAGTCTGAAAATAAAAACACAATAATAAAGTCAGTGCCTACCTGGTACTGCATTTGTCATGTAGGGCTACTGCAAAGAAATCTAAAATAATAGGACTGGCAATTAATGATAGGAGCAAATAAAGTGTCTTTCCCTGTTTCAGACTGTACCTCAAAAAACAACTAGAAAGCAAGAAGGGGGAGGGACAGTGGAGGGTCTTACACTCTGCATGCTTGGCTGAGCCTCAGACAGGGTGAGAGAGATCATGGTTGTATTGTGAGGAAGTTCAGTGAAAAGACACCCTGTTGGCTCTGAACGAGCCAGTCCAAGGGTCTGCATGTGCTGACAGAGTGCTGAGCCCCAGTAAATATTCCTGGCCAAGAGGAAAAGCCTGTGTGTGTGTCAGGCTGATAAAGCTGCTGATCCTGCTGCAAGTGTGTCTGCATGGCAGTGTGCTCTCACAGACAGAGGTACAGCCCCTGTGGGCACTGTATTCCCCTGGGCTCTGCCCCTGTTTCAAACTGCCTTGGGGAATGGGCAGTTTCTTATAAAAGGGTGGCTGAAAAGCTTCTTTTTTCCCACCTTGTGCCTGTTTAGACTGTCAGGTCTGCTACAGCTGTGAAGAGGTTGTATCTGGAACACATACAGCCTTATTTCCCATAAGCATTGGTAATTCAAGAGCTTCTGGAGGTGTTTATGGATGGCAGAACACCACAGAGCACTATGAAGGGTCTCATGGCCATTGGACAACATCCATATTCTGCACAGTACATTCACAGAGACCCAGGACACCCTTTCTCTTAGGCCTATTTTAAAGATCCCAGACAAAATGATCAGATACGATATCTGAGAATCACAGTTTAACTGTATGTTTAGTCCCACAGACACCGTCCTGCAAGGCTTGAGGATTCACTGGGTGAATACTGCTGCATAGCACACAAAATGTGTTGCTTCTGCTACCAGGAAAGATGGTGTTGACATAGAGAAGAGTGTCTGTATAGCTGATCAATAAACATATTGAGTAAGCCCTTGATGTTAAAGATGTTAGATTAAACTTCGCTCCTGGAATATGTGAACCTTGCACTTCATCTAAACCAATGCCATATTAGCATAGCATACAGCCAGTCACTCTCAATCTGCTGATGTCTCTCACACCTGCCTGCCAGTCATGGAGCTAATTTCCACACAGAGACTCCATGTCATCCTTCTAACACATATGAATCTGCTTTTCTAACCATCACCAGAAGGCTCAGATCACTTAATCTTGCTGCTGAAACAGCCTCTTTGGTGGCCAAATAGTGAGCAGATTTGGTGAACTTCAGCTGTTGCATCCAGATAACACTAAATGTTCTTCCACCATTCCATGTTCAACAAGAGCCACAACAACATTCACCTGAAAGTTAGGAGTATCACCTCAACCAGGCCATCACTTTTGATGTCTTCAGTGGCTCAGAAGCATCTGTTTTGTGGCTTTGTGCTGGGGCATGAGGGGATGCACTGTTCCGGCTTGTATTGCCGTGCTGGACAGGAGCTATTAAAACTGTACATCAGAAAGCATTACCATTATAGGGAAAATGCCCGTGCCTTTGCTGTCCTGTGGTGCAGTGTGGGAATAAAGCTCTTCTTGATGTGCTTAGTTGTAAGAATGTTTCCAGGTAAGCATATTTCCTCAGTGTTTAAGCCCAATCGTTCTAAAAAGACTCTCTTTGAAACAAAAAGGACTTGGCAGGGATTTTGGCTCGTGCATTTTACTGGGAAGAGGACATATTTTCAACGAGACTTTGCTTCTCGCTCCCAGGAGTATTTTCACGCTTTTCAAGACTGGCTGCAAGCGCACCACTGAGAGGGCACTCCCCCGCTAGCGCCGGCGGGCCTTGCCGGGCCGGGCCTTGCCGGGCCGGGCCTTGCCGGGCCGGGCCTTGCCGGGCCGGGCCTTGCCGGGCCGGGCCTTGCCGGGCCGGGCCTTGGGGCGGCGGCGGCGCGGCGGGCGCTGTCCGTGGTGCTGCCCCGCCGGCGGCGCGGGGGTGCCGGTGGGTGGGTGGGGTGTGGGCGTGCGTGTGTCCGGGCACGCGTGTGCGTGAACGTGTGTGTGAGAGAGGGTGTGAGGGTGTGTGCAAGCGTGTGCACACGCGGTCCCGTGTGTGGCTGCGTGCGAAGGCGCATCGGTGTGGGTGTGCAGGCGCCCTTGCGAGCGTGCCCATACATGTAAGTGTTCGTGTGTGGAGGTGGGTGTGCATGGGCGTGGGTGTGCACACACGCAAGTGTGTGTGAGTTTGTGTGTGTGTGTCTGTGCATAGGGGTGTGGGGGAGTGTGCTTGATGGTGTGTATGAGTGGATGCTTATGTGGGTGTGTGCAAGCACACTGGAGTGCATCTGTATGCGTGTGCATTCAAGAGTGTAGGTGTGCATGCAAGTGCATGAGCGCCCGTAGAGGCGTGTATGGGTGAGTGCATGTTCTGAAGTGTACTTGCTTATATGTGTGCATATATGTTTGGTCGTCTGTGTGTGCAGGGACGCATGCATGTCCATGCAGTTGTGTGGGTGTGTCTAGGCATGCATGTGCGTGCATGTACATGCAGGTTTGTGTACAACTGTGCCTGTGGGCTTGTGGGTGAATGTTTGTCTGCATGTGTGACTGTGTCTGAACGTATGCACATTCATATGTATTTGGGTGGGCTTTACTATATGTGTGTGGGGGCATAAATATGTGCAGGTGTGCGCGCTTGTGAGTATATGGGTTCCCATCTACTCACAAACATGTGTTTGCTCACACAGAAAACTGTTTAAGTAATAGATCTTTCCGGGAGTAGACATTTTAATAGCGCTTAAAATGCATAATTCCTTAGCAGTGAATTAACAACTCTGTTGCACTTAAAAGCATATACTGATATGACAAAATAGTGAGTTGTTAAAATTGCAAACAGCATCAAAAACATAATCATCTTTGTTTATCATAACAGCAGCTTTCTGTAGAAGCCAAAACATTCAGCTCTACTTGTAGCATTTAAAAGTTTTATCATTTTTACAACTTATAGTTATAGACTCAGTGCAACTCTCAGAAGTTCCTTACAGGCCTGCATTTTCAAACCCTCCACAAGATAGAGAAGTAAATATGATCCAGAGGAAACAGTATGAGTTACTATTACCTTCATATCCTTCTACTTCCCTTGTTAGAAACACAAAGATTGTTTTTAAAAGGATTGAAATATTTCAGAAACCTTTGAGTGATTCTGGTGATCTTTTTTTCTCTGCTTGAAGCTGGTAGAGAGCAGAACTTGTCCCACTAGTTGCTGTAGTATTTCAGTCACTTAATAGAAATACTAATGGTTATATGACAATTTGCTGAAGAAAAATCACCCTTTTTGCTATATCCTGCAAGCTTGATTCATTCCCGTGAATACAGGCACAGACACCTGCGTCAGTTGCAGACCAGGTGTGGGACTGAATATTTAAACTGTTTCCGGGGTACCAGAGAAACCAGAAGGCAAAGGGAGCCTAGCAAATATGTTCAGCAAAACCCATCTCACAGCTGATGAGATGCACCTCATTGCTTCATCACTGAGCAGCATTTCTTCTGCTGCCTATCAGCTAGAAATCAGTTCCTGGATCTATTTGACAAAGACATGGCCTGTTCACTCACTCTGTTGTGTGCTGCTGGTGGCAGACACTTCCTGATGCTGTGCTTCCTTATAATTAGGAAACCTGTGAAGAATAACCTTTAGCCTAGCAGACATTTCACTGACAGCAGAATATGCCCCCCCTCATTGTAATAATATACTAATTTGGGTCTGAAATTCTGTTCCTCTTTGTGGCAGTGGGAGGGTTCTTCATGGAGAACTCATCACTGCACTATTCATTTACCACTTGACCCAGGTAGCACAGTTACCCAAACGCAATAACAGCTAAGCCACAGTGGAGACGCCATAAGCCCTTTTCTGTGTGTCCTGTGACACACCAAATCCTTCCCCAGGATTGTAGCACAGGGCATGTGAGCCACTGGGGAGCTGTTTTGGTCTGCAGGATGCCCACAGCAGCTGCTCCAGCTCTGGCCAGATCTGGAGCACCACAGAGGCAGCTGCTGGTGAGCTTTGCACTCACTGAGGATCTGGGGATGTTCCCATTGCCTCGTGCTCTTGGTTTGAACCTTTCAATGTCTGTATGCTGACCTTTGTGTACTTACCATCCTCTTACTGGAGTGAAAGGGACGAGTAGTTCTTGCCCCTTTGTTTCAGAGAACAGTTCATTGTCCACTCTGTTTTCTAACACAAAATAAATAAGGAAATCATTTCATCATTATTTGTTAGTTTGGCTGGTTTTTAATAGGGATGTAGGACAGCTGCACAGAGCTCTCAGAATTTCCTTAGAAAACCTCAGGCTTTAAATACTGAAGGAAAGTCTTGGAGAGGGCAGAGAATGACAATGTACTTTGCTCTCTGTGATTGGCAAGACTGGCAAGTAGACATATAATGTGTTGCCTAATTACAAGGAAATCTACCATATGATCAATTACCCTTTAGTTTCATCACTTTACAAATATGTCATTTTGGATTTGTGACACTGTCAGACAGCACATATGACCAAAGCTAGGGATTTGGCCTGTCACAGTCAATAGGATCTGCTCGGCCCCATGTCTGCACCCAGTATCTCAGCGGTGGAGGTGCCTGAGGGAAAGTGGGGATTTAACTTTGCTCCCTTCCTCAGCAGGCCATGTTACTAGGCTGAAAATAAGTATAGGATGTAAGGGGAATTATACACGACTAAAAAATCCATTCTGATTTACAATTTGATTCAGAATATTTTCTTTTTTGTTAGAAACCAGAAAAAACAAAACAACAACAAAAAAGACCAGCCCTTCCAGGACCCCTGAATGCAGGAAAGGTATTAATTTTAGCTACTTATCTGGCCCATTGCCTGGAAGCCTCACACTCTAATATTTTCCTCTCCACAACCTCCAGAATGCAAAATGGATGATTATCCTTACTTTATAGATGGAATCTGAAATACAAGGAGGGAAACTGTAGGGCCAAATTGTAGGCCAAGACCCCATCTACTAGGCTTTTCCAGATTCCTTTTCACCGTAACACACCTCAGTTCATGCAGGCAGGACTCTGAGCTTCCCCTTTTCCCCCTCCAGCTGCAACTTTTGTTGAAGGTTAATAATCAGAATATGAAAGGTAAATAATGATTTCCACCAAAGTATCTCTGTCGAAATGAATACCTCTCCATGAATCAGATTGACATCAGGAAAACAGCTGAAGACACAGTCTGAAGCCTCAGCCCCACAGGATCATTACGAATATTACTGTCCCGACCTAATGAGCTACCACTGATCCTAAACAATGCCTAGGACAAAAGACTAGAGGGGGATTGGCTGCCCTCACCGTGCTGCCAGCAGACTTCTGACAACCCATTAAGGTTATAGCTATTCAGCCCTGTTCAGACAGCCCTTTTTTTCTTCTTTTTTTCCCCTTAACAACTCCCAGCTAATGAGCAGACAGCATTATTTTTATTTTGCACAGGGGATGTATGGCTAAATAGGCATCGTGCATGACTCTGGAAATGGAATGAGGTGCGGGAAGGAAGAGGAAGAGAAACTGAAGGTCTTTCAGAAATGTCCCCCTCGCCTTCATCCATCAGGCAGAGGCACTTGGCTGAGGAGCCCTTCTCACAGGGATGGGTGAGGATTTGAGGCTGAGTCTGTGGCACGTTGGGCTAGCTGAGAGACAGCAGCCAGGCCCTGCTGTTTCCCCGGTTTTGCAGAAATAAGCAGGGGAGGTGAAGCCAAGACCCAGCTTGGCATGTGGCTTCGGCTCCAGGCGCTCCTCGGACGCTGCCCTTGCCGTGTGCCTCCATCCACTTTTACTATAAAAGTTCCCAAAGTTGCCAGTGTCTCCCTCCCTGTGCCTGCCCCTGCCTTTCCCTCCTACTTTACTAAGTGATTGGAGTTGCCCTCTTCCTTTTGCACCTTCCCACCTCCTTCAAGCTCCCTCTTCAGCGACAAGCAGCATCACTAATTGCTTTTTAGGGTCTCTTTTCTGCTCTCTGTTCAAAATTCACGAGGCATTCTCTGTCCCCATTATGCTCCTTTCTGAACCTTTTCAGCTTCTTTTACAAACTTAGCACTTTCTGTGCTTCTCTTAGCCTTTGCAAAAAAAAAAAAAAAAGTTGGGATTTTTTTTTTTTTTTTTTTGACATGAAGGCCCCCTCCCTCTGCAGCCCCCCTCCCTGCCAGAAAAGCACACGCACGGGCCCACCTCCCATTGAATGGGGGGCTTTGTGTGGGGAATTTCCGGAACACAGCCCAGGGCTGGAGGCGCAGTGTGAGTGGAGGGGCTTTGGGCAAGGAGCCTCCCTTAAGCCCACCCCATTACCACGGTCACTGTTTGCCCTGGGCTCTCTAAAAGGACTATTGTTGCCTGTTGCCAGGTATTCCCTAGCAACACTTAAGCCAAGCTGCCTCCTCTATTTATGGCAGAAACTTTTCAATGGTCTCCAAAACACGTGCTTGTCAACTTGGGAGAATACCTTCAAACAGACACAGAGGGGGAAAAAAAATAATCCCAAGCGCTTGAGGGGGAAAAAAAATAATCCCAAGCGCTTGCTTTGGTTGAAATATGTCTTGGGGGTGTTTTTCGATTTCTTGTCATTTACCTTGGGTCAGCAACCCAAACAATTGCAATTTGAAAAAAAATACCCCTCCCCATCACCCTCTCCCAGCCACTGTTCCCTGCACTATCCAGTCTTTCTACTGGCCGGTGGGTTGGGGGCATTTATTAGATGGATGAGCCTTTGCTACACTTGGAAACTTTTTGTACAAAAGATTGCTTCATTATTTTAAGACAAATTTTCCTTTCTTTGTGTGTGCCAGAGCCCTTATAAGAACCACCATACTTCTTGTGTTGTCTGCCTGCAAATGGCCTATTACCAAGAGGGGTATAGGGCTGGGGAGTGGGACAGTTATATACCTGTACAGCATAGACACAGCACTACTGAGTTACATCACCAAGTGGTTGAGGTTATCACTTTTGGTAGATGCTGGGTTTGAATACACACCTGCACACATGTGTATTTATTCCAGGAAGGACATATTTCCATGCTTGCATTTCTGCAGGCAGTTGGTCAGCTGTAGACAGACAACGGTCCAGTCAAGTTCAAAGAGGGAATTAAGCTGCTGCATCTCCAAAAAGATGCATACACATTTTGATGACTGAATGCAATGATGTGACCAAAAAGCTCTTTAAGGCAAGTCATCTGTGATAGAAATAGTCTTTGCTCTCTGTGTGACATGCCATAAAATGGGTTCTCACTTAAACTGGTGTCTTTCCCTACTAGCATCATATTACTTGCAGATTGTTACTGCTACAAAGCAGTAAAGTAATTGTCACCGTTGGGAAAATCTTATCAAATAACAGGAAAATATAAAGTAAAGACAGGATTTACAAGACAACTGAAGCAGCGTGGTACCCAAATCATAGTGGATTTCAATGGGCCGTGAATATCTCTGAGTGGCCCACCCATATACCCGTGCTAGCAGCGGGTGCATTTCCACTGCCATGGAAGCCAACACACTGGTGCAGTGTCAGCACCGTGCCTGGAGCGATAATCTCAAGTTTTCCCATTTGAAAATTCATACCAGTTTTCCTGACATATCCTTTAAAGCTTCAGTACATCAACATAACATTCTGGCCTGGGGACTCGTTTCTTAGCTGTAACCTCCAAGCTACTGCAGTGGCCCCAAGAGCTGAGCCAAGCAGAGCCATGCAGGAGGCCAACCTGAGGCAGCCGCCTGTAGTGCGAGGGCCATGGGAGGCTTCAGAACTGAAGCAAAACCCCAGGAGTGAAATGGGACTGCTGCTTTCAGACAGCCTCAGGTCTGACTGGCAGGGAAATACTGTGTTGCTGTTTGCTGCTCTCTTTCCACAGTAGATTGCCTCTCTTGTTTTGACTGAGAAACTGAAAATGTTCCATAGATGCTATTCATTCTGCATGTGATTTTGGGTTGTGATCCTCTGATGAGCTGTTTCAGGCTTGTAGGAAGATCAGAGCATATAACAACATAGTAATTCTATGACCTATAAATATGGGAGCTACTCAATCAGCGAGAGTGTGTTCTTACTCTAAAATGATATGCATGTTTTGTGATATCACATCTTTTCCCAAGCATACGTGCCAGTGTTTCTGCAGAGACGTAAAATATAATATCCCCATCTGTCTGCAACTGGCCCTGGTTCTTTTGCATTTCTGTCTGCCATGGAATAGTCCTTGCTCTCAGCTCAGCCTTCAAAACTCAGTTTTGTTTCTGTTTTATGGAAGTACTGTAATTAGAAGATGCTACATTTCCTGTGTTAACATATTCCCCTGCAGAGCTTGACATTAGAGTGAATGTAAATGGTTTCATGAAGTGCAAGATTAGGGCTGTTTAAATAATTGTTGTAATTGAAAATATGTGTATTATTATCTCTCAAGATGTTTTAGATTAAATTAATGAAGTTCACATCTGGAGGAGCAGATATTAACCCTTTATGCAATTCTAATCCCTTAACTAGCTAATCTGAAGCTCAAATTTTTGGTCCACTCTCATAACACAACAGTTCTTAGCTTTGAAAAATACTTTGTCTTAACTTTTACTATTTATTCTATTCATCTCTGGATTACAGTCCTCATCTTAAATAAAATACAGGAAAAACTGCCAGCTTTGTGCGTGGAACATCAGCCCCATAATTCTTATTAATACCTATAGAGTATATAAGACCTGATAGAGTTGCCTGTCTTGCCCTGCATTTAGTTAACAAGCAGAATAAAATATATTAGAAGTCCAAGATTTTAAGTTCTGGAACATACATCGTTGTACTTCTGTGTGACCACAGGCAGTGTAGAAAAAAAGGCATTCCTATTTGCAAAGTTTCTCCCAGATTCTTAGCTATTTTAGCCCTATGACCCCATTTTACCTATCTTTGGCGTATAAAGGTACTCAACTTAAAAAGAGGTATGGAAAAAAAGGATTCCCTATAGAGGGAACTCAATACTTTCTATTTATTTACAATGGTGGACTTCTAGCTTCTGTCTTTGCAGCTGGCTGACATGCATCTTAAAAGTGGTTCTGTAAGATGGGCAAAAATCATGGTTCACAACCGGAGAGATACAACTCCGGGCAAGTTGTTCTTCTATGGACTGGCTTCCTTAGAAATAGCTGTGACCATTCCTGTTTGCCTGTCTCAGATTGTATACTTATGACTTCCAAAATAACCCACAAAAATGCTGTTTGCAACTGTCAACCACTGTTTGCCAACAGCCGGCAGGATTGTTTGTTACACTCATTTCAAATAAATTATCTACTAGCTCAGATATTCACTATGTGTTAGTTTGGCAAATGGTCATCAATATGTACGCCAGTACTTGAAGTAATTCTGGGTGATTCTGGGGCAGATTTTTCAGCTTCTGATGAAATTCATAGTTTTCTCACTGCCTTGTGGAAAATTATAAACATTCTTGAAGCTACAATACTTTCACCTAAACTGACTTTTTTCTCTCATCAAAGCAGAGGTCTGGCTTAAGTCATTCTCAGATTTCAAAACATGTTAGTATATGCCTTGCTAAAAGGCTCTAACTTCCCTAAAACTTGAATCCCTGCACTTGAACTTTGGCCCTCCAGGATGCTGAGCCATCACTCAAGACCAGAGTCTTTCGTCTGGAACACCTGTGCTACAAAAAGTCACCAAGGGCAAAAGTGGAGCAATTCTTATTCCTCCTGTGTTCATATGGAAGTCATTCTTAGAAAGTAAACTGTGTCTACCAGTTAAATTTAATATGTATGCAAACTGATAGTAACACAGTATGACATGTCAATATAAACATAGTTTCCGTCTCTTTCATACTGCCGAGTCACCCAGTTTCAAAGAGAATGACTAATTTTCTCTGTATTTTCTTTATTGTCCATCTTTGCGGTTGCTGCACACTGAGCAGTATGTGCAAACATAGATACACAAGCACCACCTGGGAACTTACAGTGTATGAAATGCCTTGGGATGAGAAATCAGAGGAAAGAAAGCCTGCCCTATCTCTGCCAATAATCAATGGTAATATTTGAGCCACATCTTAACTGAACATTTTCTGAAGGTTGAAATCGTATAAATGACTTCCCCTTCTCTGCCACACCATCCTGTTTGTGCTTCTTTTTCGGAGTTGTAAAGGAAAATGCCAGAATACTTCAAAACACCTGGTTCTAGCAGGCTTCCAGTCTGACTGGATCCAAGGTGGTGTGCTAAGAAACCCGATGGGCAACTCCTCTTCTCATCCATATTCCAGTTCAATTTTTAGATGTACATTGTGCATGTCAAGTGTGAAGCTGACTCACTCAGATGACTGGGAATGTGACATAATTTGTGAAAGAGCATTTCAAGAACTGACTAGTAATTCTGAGTGGTCAGGGAGAAATACCTTGAAGGAGCTTGATTTGTGGAAAGCATTGAAAACATCCTTCAAGAAAATTAAACTCCTGAAATGCTCCCTCTTGCATATCCAGACACCATGGTCTTCAGACTCACTCATGACCTCTGAAAATCTCCGTCCAGTTCACCTTTAAGCAACAGTTCAAACTAAGGTCACTAAACACAAGGAACTGAGATGTGATGAAGCTGTGTGAAATAAGGTTGACCTCATCACACTGCCTAGCAGGTGGCTGGCTGACTCACAGAAAACATGTCCCACATTTGAAACAGCTGGTCCCAGTAGAAAAGCTGCTGTGGGGACTATGTGTCCCTTTCAGGGCTGAGCTTTCCACAGAGGGTGGTGGAGGTCTGATGCCAGTGGGGATCCTTGTCTTGCTCCCATCCAAGGTACTATCCATGTGGGTGCAGAGGTGCAGAGTAAACTCTATTCACCTAGAAAGCAACTAAAGAGGCTTTTATATTTGCATTCATTTTTTGTTGACTTTCTCATCCTTTTCAGAATTACCTGTGGGCTACCAGACAAAATATTTCCTTGAATAGACCTGCTCTGGTCCTTTCTGTTGCGTGGAAAGTACATACTTTTGCTGCTTCCTGACTTTTTTCAAAGAAGAAAAGTCCCAAACAGATCTGGGACACCATCCGCCTGAGAGGACAGGTACTGATTTTCAGAGGCACAGGCAAGACTGGGAGCTAGAGGTCATGGCATCCTGAGGGTGAAATCCGAGAGGTTTAAGGGCTCCATGCCGCATGTTGCTGCCTTTGCTTCACTCACTGAATCAGGAGGATGGTTGTTTCACACAGGCCGGTGATACCACTGCAGCAGCAGGTTTTTGCCTCTCTGAGAGGCAGTATCTTACAGCTACTGAGAGCTCTGGCTGTCCCATGTAACCTCTGCTTTGGGGTTGATAACCACAGGCTAGCAGAGCACCACTGAAAGGTTATTGACCCCGATCTAGTCCATCCCTTTGCCCTGAAGGCAGTGTCAGCTACACAACCATTCATAGATTAATAGACTTAAATACACAGCAGGACTATCATGTCTGTACAGCAGAGAGCTCACAGCCACTTTTATTTATTTATGTACATATTTGAGGCAAAGATTAGTTAAAAACCTACAAAATAGTAGGACCTCTGTGGCACATCACTGTGCACTGGCTCTTGGCATAAGGGTGAAAGCCCCTGTATAGAGAGGGGAGGGTAAATGCTGCTTTGCTTGAGCATGCTCATAGCCAGAGGTTTCTTACTTCTTCCTCCCTATCAGCAGGAAACTAACAGCTCTGAGGTTTTGAGTCACATACTGTATATTTCCTATTTGTATTTGATATGAAATATGTTTCTTTAAACAGGCACTCTCTAACATGGTGGACTCTGAAGCCAGAGCAGGGGGAGGTTGCTATTGCCTGCAGTGGGATCAGAGAAAGGTCTTCTTCCCAAATGGCTTGGAGACATCTCAGCCTTCACTCTGGACATGGACTAAAGTGTAATATATTTGCTTAAGCCTGGATGTAGAGAAGCACTTACACTTGTACTTAAATCTGGAACCATGAAGGCTTTGCAAAAACAGGGTCTCAGTACATTATGTACAGGAGTAAGAAATAAATAACCTTTCATCATGAGGCTACAATGTATTACGAGGGTTCAGTGTTAGCACAGTGAAGCTCTGTCCTTGTTTAAAGCTTCCAGGCACTTCCATAATAATAATAACGATAATAATAATAATAATAATACGATGTACAGGATGGATCTGCTATATGCCCTTCTAGTTCCCATGCCCTCAAGCAAGACAAAAAGGAAGCTAAAACTGGATGAATCCTTAAAGTGAATGTGACTGCGGTGAACTAATACCAGAACTCTTTCAGTTATGACTGAAATATATTTGGGCTGCATCTAACAATTAATATATAGGTTATTCTGTAATTATTTTTCATAAAAATAACTGACATCCTTGTAAAAGATGGAATCCATTTGTAGCTCTGTCCTCACTTTTCCTGTCTGCATTTACTTTTATTGAAAACAACCTCACAAACAGGAACTATGGATTTTCCAAGTTGACCCTCATCAGGACCCATGTTTTGAAAAAAAAAAGTTTATAAAGTGGTTATTCTACAGAGAGTTTTTAACCAGATACAGATCCATCTGAAATCTATAAATAATCCCTCATAATCTATTCCTATATAGAAACTGAAACGAAGACAAAGCTTTCACTTCAAAATCTCCTTAGATTTTCAGATTTCATTTATGGCATGGGTTTCCAAAGATTAACTTTTCTCTTTCAAACTGCATTAATAGCATTAGGCCTCAATTAATCAGATTCAAAATTTGGAAACAAAGAAAGTATTTTGTCTGTATAATCACTGAGAGGCCATATACCAGGATCTTTGCTTAACAGCCTTTTTAATGATTATTTCAATCCAGAATTATTTTTTTTTTTAAAAGAACCGCTGAAATCTAGGCTTTGAATTTTGTAAATGAGCCTGCTGCCCAACGCACTTCTCAGCAAGATAAGGGCAGAATGGCATTTGCAGAAATGCTTAGCTATCTCTCTAACAATCCTGCTTGGTTGTGGGCCCCTTGGTAACAGCTTGGCAAATCTGCAAAAGGAATGCGACTATATAGTTTGTGTGTGGATTGTTGAGTCATTATAGCCTCCAAATTGCACAGCAGATCATTAATCATAGGCCAAGATAGGCAATCACTGCAGAAACCTGATGAAAAGGCTCCAGAATAATGCCTGCTAAATCATGTTTAACATGCAGACCTTGCCTGTGCAGATATGGAAAGGGGGAGGTAAGGAAAAAAATTATTCCCCTTTTAGGAAAGAAAACTTCTACTTATCTTTGATTTGCATTCAGCCCTCCCTCAATAGTCCTTAAGCCTGTTATTTAATGCATTTTGGTGCCAGGTCCCATCACAAAGCGAAAACCCTAACCAGGACCTATGCAGTCTATGACCTCCAAACCCCCTGTCTTTTCTTGTCAGTTCTATGTCATTTGTGCAGTTGAACTCCACCAATTTGAAATGCTGACCTCTTCCATAGACAACCTTATTCTCCTTGAGTGAAAGAAAGGGCCAAGGCCTACAAACCACTCAAGCGAGAGATGGCAAGAAAAGAGAAAAGTGGTTGACTCGTAAATCAATTTCCACAGCCCACCCAAAACCCACATGGACAATAACGACGGTATTTTTTAAAAGTTGTGTTGTTGTGGGTTTCTTAATTGAGCTCATTCTCTTTAGGGAAAGTTTGGTGCAAAGTAAAATTGTTTGTTCAGGGTGGAAAATTAGACTAGATCCCACTCACGACCCTCTCAAATCAGGGTATATTTATATCAGACCTCCATTCCCACCTGTCATCCCTGCAGAAAAGGAGCACAGCCTCACAAACAGGTCTTTGTCCGTGTTGGAAGGGTGGCAATATCTAAAGGAAGAGAAGCATTTGGGGCATAAACGTGCACTCAGTCTATGCAGTACCAGTATGTGGGAAAAGCGATGGTACCTGGCTTTGTGCTGCACAGCCTGCCCACATGGACATAGCTGTACAGCGCTGTCTTTGGGCCCCTGCAACCCCACACATATGCCTATGGCCTGTAGGAAGCCCCTGGTGTACTGTAAGCGGGGAAAGAACAAGTGCATGTATGGGCTGCACTGAGCCAAGCACACGCATTGTGCTGTAGAGACAGGCGAGCAAGCGTCCAGGCACACAAACCAGCTAGAAACCTGCCACCACACAGTGAGGTAAATTTCTCAAGACCCATATTTCACTCCGTGGGGGTCTGATTCTGCCTGTGTTACTCTTGAAGGTTTCCTACTCCTCAGGTGGTCTCGGTGGATTCAATGATTGTGTCGTTGAAGAGCAGCTGCAGAAATTGCCTGGAGCACATCATGCCCCAGGTCCCCATCCCCACTAGCAGATTTCCATTTTTCAGGGGCCTGGATCTGGCTGTGCTGTTTCTTAATGGACAATCACATCTCTGGGTTTAAGGCTGGGACATCCTTTAACAGCATTACACATCTTCCCAATGGGAAAGAGTACTCCTCCCCTGCCAGGCTAGTGTGTCTCAGCCCTGCTCTTCCAGGATCATAATCCTTTGGACCACAGCATGACTAGTTAGTCTCTGTCAGCAGAGGCAGGTCTGACCCTTAGGTTAAATATCACAAATGAATCTTTTAAGAATTATCATTTATTCAGCTTAGTTTTAAATGCACACTTGGTGCCATTTACAAGATATTTATACAACAAGTCCATGGCAGAAAACAGTCTCTGGGAGGAATTAAATATGTCACTGCCTTTGACTCTGCACATCCTTGAGCTGTATGTCACTGAAGGTGGTATCACCTCATGCCTTCCTTTTCTTATGTTTTCCCTTCCACCTCTGGCATCAGCCCTTTCTGGATTACTCAAACCCTGTTAGGATTCTAGAGGACCTTCTGAGAGAGAATGGCCATGTGAGCAATCCTGCATGAGAACAAGACTGATAAGAGCCTCAGCCAAGCAAGAATGTGATAAGGACGTGACCCTGAATGAGGGGGGAGAAACTCGACGAGACAAACAACCCCCGGCAGGGGTTGGGACGGAAGAGTAAGTTCCACAAGGCAGGAAGCCTGGCAAGGCTGATGTGGCACTTTTATCCAATCATAAGAAGGTTTAAAGCGTGGGCTAAGTTAACTGTCCAGTCTTGAGGACTTGTACTCCGTGTTACGTGTGCGGGAGAACATTATAAAAGGGCTTTCTTAGTTGTAATAAACGGGCATTGCTTGATCACGTTGGTTATGTGCGTGCTCAGCTCTCCCGCAAAACCCTCCTTCTTGCTTCTCTTTCTTGAAACAGAATGATGGCACTTTGTGATCTGAAAATCCTTGATACCTTACAAGCAAAATACTGTTATGGAGGTAGAAAAGGTACTCCACCAGAAGTAGCTACAATAGCAGACTAACTCCTCCAAGGAACCTGGCCTATTTAATTGGATTTTCACTAAATTGCTGCAAAAATGCTGATGGAATACAATCAATGGGAGGGGTTGCTCATCTGGGAGAGCAGATGCTCCGATGGAATCTGCTTGTGGAGGCTGCTCAGCTGATGTGCCCCCATTGGGTCTGCGCCTGCTTGCCGTGGGGCTCACCGGCTCTGAGCCCTTGGGCAGAAGGGGGATTTGGAGCTGTTTATACCACTTGACCCTCCATCCAGATGACCTTCGATCATCTGGGGCCAGCTGATGCTAAGCAGTAAATTAAATTCAGTGTCATGCTGTCTCACTTCTCAATGGCGTTTTAGTGTGAGAGATGGAGTCCATAGAGCAAGGCTCATTACACGCTGCTATAGCAGCTGGAGCTAAGGGGAGTGTCAAGCTCATTACCTTTTATAATATGCCCACCGATGGAGCTAGGTGTGCTGTAGATGGATTTGTTGGAGGCCAGCACTTTTGTTTGGGGGTGAAGCACTGCGTTAATCTGACAGGCAAGACTCCACATTATGCAAAAAGAAGAATTCAACAGGAAACAGATGCATGTGGATAAAAATAAAATCAGTGTTTTTACAACCTGCACCTCTGAGGGCAGCAGAGTCTGTAGCAGTAGAAAGGACATATCCTCTCCTTCCTCATCTCTTTTCTTCAGCAAACCGAGGCTTACGGCAAGCAGTTTGCAAAGTTTCACTCCAGTTCAGTGAAATCCTTATGAATTACCGAAGTTTTCAGCCATAATTTTTGTTGGCTTTCTTAGTCAGTTCTGCGCATGCCATTGTCTATCCCAAGAAATCAGAGATGATTTTGCTCCTGTGAAGTAATGCTCCAAAACCAGTATTTGACTATGCTTATTAGTATTCTAGCACACACTTCCATGCAGAGCTAACCTTGCAACACCATTTTGGAATGTAGTGCAACATATTTCAATAATCAATGTGCATTAACCATACCCCAGAAAAAAAGGTCACATGCCTGTAAGGGACAGAAAATGGCAAAACTAGAGAAGAAAACTGGCTGTGCCCGGGGTCCCTGCCTAGATATTGCATATATTGAATCTGTCCATTAATATCTAGATCTTTTGGGAAAAAGAACCTCAGACGTCTAATCATGATGAAGTCAGAAGAACGGGGTCTGCACAGTCCCTTGCTAGCTACTGTCCATACAGTACAGCAGTGGACAGCTGACCTGGCAAATTTGAGAATAATCTGCTTGTCATTGCAGACTGTCTTCCTGGGAGCTTCGTTGCTTAAGATCTTGAAGGATAAGAAGTTGTTTCTAAACTTCTGAGCTCACTTGGTTATGGCCACTGGGTTACCGGTGGTATACAATGTCTCTGCTAGAGGATAGTAGTTCACAGAGCAAGGAGGAAGTGGACTCGAGGGAATGCACTGACATCGTAAACCTTGTCCTTTCAGTGTCCCTTGATTCACATTTCACACATTCCTGTCAGAAGAAGTAGGCTGTTGTATGGTAGGTGAGAACCTTACACAGGTCCATCACTGAGGTAGCCAATTTTAATTTCCTGTTTTCTTAGATAGGGAGATGGCAAGGATACGTGTGTGTTGTCTCAATTACAGCAGTAGCAGCTAGCAGGCAGGCATTCAGCAGTGGCGTTAATAAGGCACATGCTCCTGGTCGTGTCTCACAGAAGTGGTTGTGCAGCCCTTGCTTCTTTTCATGCTGTGGTGGCATCTGGCACAGCTAGACCCTTGTTTGGGTAATTTAATTGCTTCTTTGCCTGCCTTATGCAAACTACATTTGTAGCTGGGTCTGACGTGGGCTTCTGGGCACTCGGACCCATGACTGCACTGCATTTGGTAAGCACTCTGCTCTGTCCTGTAGGCAGTATTTCACATAGTCACCCAGTGACTTTATTGAATTCACTGGTCCCCAGTGTTATTGTCACTCTGCATCATTTACCAATACAATTTTCACAAACAAAATTAGTCATTGCAATGTAGGTATATGGAAGCTGTCCCACTCTGGAAGGATTCATTAAAATTCCCATAATAGTCTCCTTGTCAGGACTCTTGCCTGCTGTCTGGGAAGTATTTCAACAAGTCTGTCCTACTGTTGTGTTAATTAAACATTGTTCTACTTATAAATGCTCTATTGGTCAGTAGCAGTTCCCCACACAGAAAGCGAGAAGGAGCAGTGGTAACTAAAAGTGATGTGCCAAGAAGACAGGATCTAGCCATGCAGAGAAGCCAAGGGATAACCCAGAATGAGCAGAGTGCCCCTCATGGACCTGTCATTGTCCTCATCGTGGCCATGGTGGTCTTCTGACAAGCAACTTTGGAGCAGAGGAGGAGGGAAGGAGGATTACTCACTGCTTCTTCCAGCAGCTATTTTATTTATGTTTGTCTGTACATCATAATCCCTTCATGGTGATTGTCACAGGGTGTTGTAGAAGACAAAAATATATCTGGGTTCAGAAAGAGACCAGGTAGGTAAATGGAGGATAAAGTCACCACCCTCCTGGGCTTGTCTTACACTCTCCCCAGACTCCTCTACAAGTCACTTGCATGAACACACCTCTCTTCTGACATACGAGGAGTTCATCTGAGCAGCAACACAGCCAGTGAGAGGTGGAAAAGATGCAGTTGTGCTGCTTTGGTTTTTGGTAGTACCTGAAGTTTGACAGGATATGACACTCTAAGTGTCCTTGCTAGGTCAGGGCCCGTATAACTGGGCAGACCAACACGATCTGTGTTACAGTAACCTAAAATGTGGTTTGCTCCAAAAGTTAAAACAGGATGAAGCAAAGTGTGTCCCACTGCCTGTTCTTTAGCCTTTTGGGTCAGCAGCTCCAAACGCAGTTTGTATGGTGTGGAGGAATATACACAGGCATTGCTTAGAAACATCAAGTAATCATCTCAGGTCTTTGAAGAACATCCTTCATCTGAAAGGCTCAAGGAGTTGGTTGTTAATTACCAGTGACTCTTTGCTTGTAGACCAACAGTCTGATATTATCCTGTTTATTCTCTTAAAGCTATTGCTGTCCCACAGTGACACAGCAGTGGATGTAGGAAGGGCTGTAGGTTTGGTGTTGACTGGTTATACCATTGTTCATTGTGTACCCTCAGAGACACAAAAGCAAAGATTTCCATCCAGTACAGTCAGGTATTTAAGCACATGCTTAAAGGTAACTGACACTCAAGCGGACAGGCTGGCCTCCTGCCTTGCTCAGGGAAATCCTCCACCACCCCCTTGCAGGCCCTTGGCAAAGCAGGGTGGGGAACCTCTCTGTGTGATTGCCTGTGCCGTGTTTGTCCTGGATGTCATGCAGGACTTTGCTCTCCTGTGCTGACAGTCAGGTGTCTTTCAGGAGCACCACATTCACTTCTCCAAGTGCACACGTGAATTATTGTTTACCCAATAACAAATCAAACAAATTCCCTCCCCTATTCAAAGCAAACTGCAATGATAAAAGAGGGCTGATTTCCAGTATTATTAGCACCAATTAATGTCTTCCCTTCACTTGACTGTCTTTATTTCACATACAGGTGGCTTTTTTTTCTTTTTTCTTTTTTCTTTTTTTTTTTTTTTCATTTAGAAATGTCATCATCACTTAATTAGCAATGCGTTGTTACCTGAAAGTAAAAGGAAGCCTATCTTAGGCCATATGGCAGGGTTTTAATCTGCACTGTCACGGTATAATCCTGTCGAAATGGCTTCCCTTTTCAGTTAAAACTGCATTTCACACTTTACTAATATGGGGCTTTTCCTTTCCTGTTCCAAAGTAATATAGCCAGTGCAGCAAGTGCAAATTAAAATAGCTCGCAGCTCCAACCAGCAGCAGGAGGGGAGGGAGGAGGACCGCAACCCAGAAGGGATGTGCTGTTTCTGTGATCTGTTTCTGTTAAACTGGACCAAATGAGCTTGGGCTCCATTTCATGAGACACTCCCCACCCTGACCGCACAGGCTTGGACTACGCCACTGGGGCTGATTATAGGGGTCTTTGTGATTTTTATCTTTCCTTCCCCAGTGCTATTGGGAGTTTATAAAAGCAGAAAGCAAGAAAGCAATGTGTTGTTGCAAAGGAGTGACCAGCAGAAAACTTGGGCAACTTGACTGCTGCAGTTGTTTACAGGGTCTACGAGAAGGTTGAAACACATGGCCTGGTGGGTGACTTTTTCAAAGGAATTTTGTATCGAAGAAGCTTCCAGGTGACATATAGGACAACAAATAGATGTTCACTCTGATATTTTAGGAGAAATGTAGCTCTTCTGGGAAAAATACATAGCTGGTGAAGAACATATTGATTGAATTCTGTTCACGGTGGGTTGAAAGGAAACATGGGTTGTCTGTCTCCCAGAAAAATAACGCGGACTATTAATACACACTGGCTCTTCCCACAGCGCTTTGCACAAGAGCAGAGCCTGGATCAGTGACCCTCTCTGTCTTGCCAGCTTTCTCACATTCTCCACATGCTGCACATCCCCAGGCACCTGTGGGGAACTTCTCATGGTTCTGGATCTCAGGCTAAAATAGATTTGAGACAGGACCAAACAACAGGCAGCAATGAATAGCTTCAGTCCAAGATCAATGCCTTGTCACAAAAAAAGCTGCTTTCCCTTACTTGCCCTTCTGTTCATTTTTACCCAACCTCTCCCTCTGCAATTAGTATAGTAAGTACCAGGTAGGCAGATAGAGGGAGAAAAGGGACCTGATGAAGCTTTTCCCCTCTTCTTCTGCTTGCTTGTGTTTGCACAGGACTAAAGTGTCCATGCCAATACAAGTATCAGCGCTCAGTGGGGCTCTTTCTTTGCTTACAACCTTCTGGGGACACATCTGGCTCCAGAGCCTCAGGAGACATTCGCCTTCTCTGGGAGGGGTGCAGCAAGCCCCATGTTGCCTGGATGCACTGTGCTGCTCCAGGGTCTGTGTGGGATGGAGGGTTGGAGCTCCCATCCCTGAGGTCAGAGCTCCTTCCCCATAGAATATGTAGGAATCACACAGCTCTAAAACCATGGGCAAAGTCTGACTTTCTTTCACCTGTCATCTGAGCTGTGTCACTGTGTCTCTTTGCTTATACGAGCCCCTAGAATGCCTCAGATGGGGTTTAGAGATTCTCCTTTTCTTCAGTCACTTCATGTTTTGCTGGAAATTTTTTTTTTTCAACTCACAATACACAGCAGTACTCTCCCCTGCTCTTTCTCTCCTCCTGCCCAAAAGGCTGGCTATAGAAGCTGTACGGTACTGACCTGGTCCTTATCAGATAATAAATACATATACATGTATTTGCAATGGGACAACAAAGGCAACTAGGGAAAAAAAAAAAAAAACAAAAAAAAAAGGACTTAAGTGATCATGTAAAGTTTTGGCTTACAGCAAGAGAAGGAGCAGAGCTCTCTTGTGACTTAAATGCTTGGGAAAAATCCATGCTTTGGCCAGGAAAGTCAAAGCCTAGATGTTCACTTACAGGCAGTGCAAGGGAGGCTTTAAATAGTTTGGTGTCCTTTTCAATAGGTATTTCATTAGGGAAATGGGCTCAAGCATGTGGGTAGCCTGGGTAGTTAAAGCTGTACATCTGAAATATATTTCTCTAAAAAAAATGAAAGAGCAAGATAGCTCTGGTGCTATACCTGCACACAGCTCCTTTGACATGAGGTTCTTCAGCCCAGCTGCGGGTCAGCCACAGAGGAGACCCACACGGTCAGTCACGGAGACTTAGAATTGGGACTTTGGAGGGAGCAGAGAGCAAAAGGTGGTAACAGCTCTGCCAGGCTGCTGTTTCTCTGGGCACGTCATACGTGCTTTGCAGGACCGATGCAGGAAAGGGCTGAGGATGCAGAGAGGCAGTGTGAGTGTGCGTGACAGTCCTGAGAGAAAAATATAATTCTGGAGCGTGAAACAGAGGGGTGAATATTAAGAGAGAACATCCAGCTGCAGGCCCTCTCCCCTTCTTATTCCTGCTTTTGGATGAACTGCAAAGCCGAGGGGGACTGTTAACTGCCTGGGCCTGTCCATTTGTCTCTCTCTCTCTCTCTCTCTATTTCTCTGTCCCTAACCCCCCTTCCCTCTCCCCTCCTGCAGCTCCGGAGGGTGGAGGTGCGATTCGCTATGCCAGTTTTTTATTTCCAGCACGCTTGACAGGCTGGGCGAGGAAGGCGTTAATGTTTTCTGACAGGCCCCCTCTAATTGTTGGAGCTTTTCTTCTCTGCCTTTTCTGTGAAATTCTGACTTAGGCGAGCAGCATAACAAAATGCTCTGGCATTGAAATGTGCGCTTGCACTACACTGGGCTCGGGGAAACAGCATTATTCATGAAGATTTTCAGCTGTTTTTGTCTTTTAACTAACCTTTGAGTTTGATCAGAGGCTAGCCGGGCTCCCTTTCTCAAAAGGCGGTCTTGGCAACCCGACAATGGAGCCAAACTGTTTTCCCTGTTAAAGAGATAACTATGCCGTTGAGTTGGTACATGGGGGAAATTAATCTTCAGGCGCATACAAATGATAGCTTTTCCTCGGTCTGCAATCGCCTGCGTGGGATTATTAATAGGACGGGGGTAAGGAGCAGGAGAAATTCAGTCTGGGGCAGGGAACTTTAAAAAAAAAAAAAAAAAAATCCAACCCCAAACCCATCATCCCTTCTGACTGCATAAAGCCTGCGATTGATTCCTCACCACTTGCCTTTTGCAGCGGGAATTAGCCCGGCATTGTGCGGGCTGACACGCTAAAAGCGAGCTCGCTTGGGAGCAAGAAGTTGCTGTGCGCTGGGACGGACCAGGGTGGCGGCCGGGGGTCGCGGGGGGGGCGCTTCTCCCCGCTCCCGTTTCCAAGAGGCGGCGAAGGGGGGAGACTCAGAATCCCCCCCGCACTTCAAGGCGAGCTAATCCCTGAATGCACTGAGTAATACGCGCTGCGTTATGGAGCTGCGCGCAGCGGCGAGCCAGGGCCCCCCCGGCCGCGCCCGCCTCGCCTTGGGCAGGTGCCCGCTCTCCTCGCGTGCTGCCTGTGTGCCGTGTCCCCCCCAGTCCCCCCCCCCCCGTTTCAGCGCGGCCAGGGCAGGTCGGGCGCGGAGCGGGGCGGGCGGCAGCTGCGGCGGGCGGACACCGCCCCCGAGCCCGGACGGGACCCGACGGCCCCGAGCCCGGACGGCCCCCACCCCCTCCCGACCCCGCCGCCGCCCCCGAGCCCGGCCGGGACACCCCCCCCACCCCCCACCCCCCCCTTCCACCGACCCCGCCGCCGCCGGAATAAAGGCCGAGGCGTGACACGCGCGGGGGCAGCGCTGCCCGCTGCCTGCCCGGCCCCCCCGGGTGCCCCGGGAGCCCGCACACAAAAGGCAGGAGACCTGCGCCGCGGGAAGGGGGAGAAAAAAAAAAAAAAAAAAAAGGAGGGGAGAAGGAAAGAGTTGGGGATCAAACAAAAATTAAATAAAACATTTAAAAAGGAAAAAAGTTTCTAAAAAGGGGGAAAGCGACCCGGGCTCTCCAAAACCCGCTGGGTGCGGGGCTGGGTGCGGGGCTGGGTGCGGGGCTGGGTGCGGGGCTGGGTGCGGGTCGGCGCCTCGCTCCTAGGGGAGGGTGGGAGCGGGGGGCTGGGGGTAAGGGCAGGTTCTCCGGGGTGCCTGCGCCCCTTTTCGGGAGCAGAGCCGGGGGGAGATTCGACCTCCGCTCTTACCTGAGCGCTCTGAGCGCGGGGCGGGTGGTGGGTGTCAGGGGGGGCGCGGAGGCTCGGCGGGGCCGGCGCTAGTCCCGCGAGCGGAAAAAAGTTTGGAGAGCGGAGGGGCCTGTGGGGAGGGGACAGCGGCGGGAGCAGGGATAGGGAGCGAGGGGAAAACCCCCGCCGCGGGGAGCCTCCACCCGGCTGCCCCCCGGCTCCGCGGGCGCGGACCTCGTCGCGGAGGAGAGGGTGTGGGGGGGCGCTGCCCACCTCCGCGGCCCAGTGCGGCCGCAGTGGGGGTCTGACGGCGCTTTCCCATCGCTGCCCGGCCGGGGGAGGGGGGGGAGGACTAGGGGAGGGGTATTTGTTAACGGGACACTTTTCCAGCATTACGGTAAATAAACACACAGGTAAATAAATTAATAAATCCGTGGCCCTCCATCTGCATCTATCTCCCCGTCCCCGTTTTTTCTCTCCCCACCCCCCCAGCCCTGAGTAACTCTAAAACTTACACTGCGCCCAAAGAAGTCCCTGATTTATGGAGTTTACTAATGCTAACTGAATACTGTCTGTCAGGCAGCGCTGAAAGGCTCTCCGCGCTAATACAAGAAAAGGCTTTGTGTTGCTAAGCGATTAGAGCAGATGTAATGAGATTTACCCCAATCCTGCTTTGCCCTTTCCCTATCTTCAGTAAAATTGTGTGTGTGTGTTTTCTTTCTTTCTTTCTTTCGGGAGGGGGCTGAGGGGAAAAGGGAGGGAGGAGGTGGTGAATTTCTGAGCCTGCCTTAGACATTGTAGCGAACAACAGCGTAACTTTGCCTTTAGTTTAATGAGTCTGGATATTTACTATTCAGAAGTGAGCAAAAAAGAACACCTGTCTACACAAGGAAGAGAAATTTCGCCTTTGTAACAGAATGAAACATTATCCTAATGTTATATTCATAGCTATAAATTACTCGCTACACTTTCTTTGCATACCTTATCTGTACACTTGCAAAAGTGGGTAAATAAAAAAGGAGATGCTGTAAAGGGAGAGCGGATGGAGGCATATAACGGTTATTATTTTCATAACTAAACATTAGTTCCACGAGCGGTTAAAACAATGAGTGTTTGTGCTGAAGTAATGAGGGATTTCGTGACCCCAGCGTGTCCCGTCCCCGTCCCCCCGTCCCCCCCCGATTAAATCACATATTGATCATTTCAGGGCGTGGGGGGAGGAGGCGAAGGGGCAAATGTGCGTGTACTTTTAAATCAATGCAGAAAGGACTATACACTGGTACGCACACATATACAGCCGTGTACGCCTATGCGTGCGTGCATATATATAGTTACACATACATGCACACATAGAAAAAAAATCCGGGGTGCTCCACCAAAGTTTTTCCCTCCTCTTTTTTAAAAATAGCGCATGTCTCGCAACTCGACGGCACATTTGTAGCAGAGCGGACTAGATTTATTAAACTCCGTAAGACACATTGGCTCTCCTCGGTCTTTGTTGTTTTTTTGGGTAGAGTGGGGCTTTTTTGGGTTTTGGGTGGTTTTTGGTTTTTTTTTTTTTGTTTGTTTGTTTTTTTTTTTTTTTTTTTTTTTGTAAGATGCATTTTGCGCTTTGCTTTCCGCTTGGCTTGGTGCACGCAAACTGAATTCGCAAGTGATGCAGGAGCCAGGAGAAAAGGAGAAGGCGAATTCTGGTCACGTCCTTGCTAACTGACAACAAGCAGGCTAGCCAAAAAAAAAAAAAAAAAAAAAAAAAAGCGGGCGGGGGGGAGAGTCCAATTTCTTTTTGAGTCTTGGTAATTGGGTACTTTTACAGGCAGATCACGCTATTTGGGTAGAATAACAAGCTTAGAAAGACCAGTGTCTCTAAGCTGCCACCCATTTCTACTACTTTATTTATTTATTTAATTTTATCTCACTTCGCCTCTTGTTTCCCGTCTTCCCCCGACGGTTTTATTCATCCAGCCACTATCTTTGCAGAGGCAACACAGTGGCCCGTGTTTTCGGTGGCGGCGGCTGGGCCTCCCCCTGTGTTTTTCTGCCCCGTTGGGTCAGAGCCGCGGAAGACAGGGTCACACCGCCGAAATGCGGGATGGAGCGCCCTCTTTTTTAGGACTTGGGCTTTGGGGGGAATTCTTTAATGTGCAGTGATTTCAGGAAGGACAATGCAATCGTTAATCATCCCCTCGCCTTTTGATTTGGATACACATTTGCAACACAGAAGGGCAAGAAAACAATGGTGATACCGCTAGATCTTTGCATATTTATATAGAGATAGATAAAGATATATCTGTAACATCCATCAGATACAAACACTTCATATGCAGTTCAGCTCCGGCATAACATCATTTAACATTTTGTCCTTACATTCATTGGTGTCAATGGCAGAAAGAAAAAAAAAATTGCATGCAGCAGGCAGCCGATAATTTTAATTAAAAAAAGTTTTATTACGAAACTAGTTTGTATAAAACAGGGTTATACAGGACCTTTATAAGTTTGTAATAAAACAGTAAGAAAAGGCAGTGGCATAGGGGTTTTTTTTTGTTTGTTTGCTTGTGTTTCTTGTTTGTTTTTCTTTTTTCCTTTTTTTTCAAAAGGCAGCATATAAAAACAAATGGCTACCATTTTGCGTTTGGACAATAGCTGCATAAACTTTGTTCACTTTGAACATTGTTTAATAACATTATTAATACATTAACAAAGTTTCTATAAAGTAAGACACGTTGGTGCTAAAGTACATCTGGAGGAAATCCAAGTCCTTTACAAAACCACATACAAAAATGGCAGTTGTAAGGTAACGTCGACTACAAGTCTAAACATGAAGAGGTAATAAGCATTACATATTAAAAAAGTATCAAGATATACACATTTTAAACCATTTGTACAAAACCTCTATAAATCTCTCTCTCTCTTATGTACAAAAATAGTTTAATATATCCCCAAACTGGTTAGGATAGATACAAATAGATTTTCTTATAATAAAAAAATTCACAAAAAAAGATTGGAAGCATTCTATGATGGGAAGGAGAGGAAAAGCGCGGAGCGAGGGGAGGGAGAGGCGCGGGCAGGGGAGGAGATGGGGCTCCAGGGACTTCTTTGAGTACAGCATAGCTTCATTTCAACATCTCCACAAACATCGGGGAACTAACTTTGTCCACAGAGTGATGAACGCCAGTCTCTGAAGGGCCAGGGCGGCGGCGGGGTGCGGAGGAGACGCGGAGGGGGGGGGTGGGGGGGTGCCTTTCTGCTGGGGAGGAGGAAGAGCTCCTCCGCAGGCCAAGGAGCGCAGCGCCCTTCCCCGCGGCCCGGGGCGGCCCGGCCGGAGCCGCCGCGGCTCTCCCCCGCGGGACACCCACTCCGCCGGCGCGCAGTCCGTGGCGGCGCGCTGCCATGCAAAGGCCGACCGGGCTCCGGGGCTGGGGGCGGCCGCCCCGACCGCCCCCGCGGCGCGCAGCGCTGTGCCCGCCCGCCGAGAGACGTGCCCGCACCGCCCTCCGACGGCGGGGGAGCGGGAAACGCAACAGGTTCTTTTTCTGGGTGGATTTTTGTCTGTCTTTCTGTGTGTGATCTATTTTTTGTTTGTTTGTTTTTCCCTTTTGCAACTGTCCTGTAACAATAAAAGAGAGAGGAGATCAGAGCCGCGCCGGGACCTGCGCAGCGCCCGGCTGCCGGGGCCGCCCGTAAGTACCGCGGGAGGCGCGGCGCCCGCCCCGGGGGGCTCCCCGGCTGCGCCCCCTCCCCCGGCGGCTGCAACCCCCCTCGCCGCCCCGCGTCCCGCGTGTCGGTGTCCCCCGCCCCGGCTTCCCCCGGTCCGCGGCGCCCCGGCCCTCCGCGGGCGCGCACCCACCTGCCGCGGGGGTCCGCCGGCGCTCAGAACCAGCTGGTGAAGTCGAGCAGCTCCTGCTCCTCGGGGCTGAGCGGGTCGTAGGAGCCCTCGTCGGAGGAGTAGGAGGAGACGGGGGAGCCCGCCATGGAGTTCATGTCGTGGGAGTAGCTGGGCGAGATGGTGGGCGAGAGGACGCCGGCCTGGAAGGCGGCGCTGACGGCGTCGTGCTCGTCGAGGAGCTGCTGCAGGGCGCGGATGTACTCGACGGCGGAGCGGAGCGTCTCCACTTTGCTCATCTTCTTGTTGGCGGCGCCGTTGGGGACGTGCTCCCGCAGGGTGGCGAAGCCCAGGTTCACCAGCTTCACCCGGTTGCGCTCCCTCTCGTTGCGCCGCGCCACGGCCGCCGGCTGCTGCTGCGGGAGGCTGTACCCGAAGCCGCTGAAGTTGAGCCGCCGCTTGCAGCGCATCAGCTCCGGCGAGGCCGAGCGCTGCCGCTTGGCGGCCCGCGGCCCCGAAGGCTTGCCGCCCGGCGAGGGCTGCCCGCCCGCCGGGCTCAGCTGCGGCGGCGGCGGCGGTGGCGGCCCCGGCGGGGCGGCGGCGGCGGCCACCGCCGCGGCGAAGAAGCAGGCCGGCTGCAGGAAGGGCGGCTGCCCGGCGCCGCTGGCCATCCTGGCGGGGCTGCCGCTGGCCATGGGCGCGGGGGCGTCCTGCGAGGCGGGGGCGCCCGAGCGGCGGCCGGTCCCCGTCGCCCCACCGCCCCCCAACAAAATTTAAAAAGAGGGAGAAGGGGGGAAAAAAAAAAAAAAAAAGAGAATTTGTGGCGCTCGCTTAGAAATAATTTAAAAAATTAAAAGATAAAAAGAGAGCTAGGCGACGGAGTGCAGGGGGAAGGGGCAGCGGCGACCAAAGGGCGCGGGCGGCGGAGCCGGGCGGGCGGCCGGGGCTGGCGGGCGGCTCTGCCCGCCCCCCTCCCTCCCTCCCTCCGTGCGGCGGCCGCGGGGAGGCTCGTGGCGCTCGCGTGTGCGCACGCTGCTTTGCAAAGCCCCTTTTGCAGAAAAGTGGCTGGGGATTGTGTCTCTTATAAGGGGCGGACGGGGCTCGCCCCCCTCCTACACACACACACACACGCACACACACACGCACTCACTCTCCCCCCGCCGCCCCCCCGCGCACACACACGCACACTCTGCACCTTGCGCCTTCCACACTCCCCGGCTTTGCCGGCCGCGGGCCGCGGAGCGGCGCCGCCTTTTCAGCGCGGGGGGGTGCGCACACCCAGCCCCTCCGCCCCCCGCGCCCCCCCGCGCCCCCCGGCGCACACGCGCTGGCCGCCGCCGGGCCCCGCCTCCCCCCGCCCCCGCCCGCCGCCCCCCACCCCTCGCGGGTTTGTTGTTGCAAGTGCGTGCGCCCGGCGCGTGCCGCGCTCCCGGCCCTGAGCAAACACCCGCGCCGGGGCGGCGGCGGCGGGAGGCGGCGCGCGTGGGCGCCGCGGGGGGGGCGGGAGCCGCGGCTGCGGGGCGCAGGCGAAGGGCAAAAGGGGGGAGCCCTGCCCGGGGAGGGAGGCGGGGGGGGGGCGCCCCGGCGACGCTTTGCCGCCGCTTTGCCGCCGCGTCCTCCCGCTCCCCGCCGGGGTGCGGCTCAGCCCCGGGAGGTGCGGGGCGGCCTCTGCTCCTTGCTGCCGTCGGGGCGCCGGGGGCTGCGAGGGGGGGGGGGGGGGGAGAAACCTCGGCGGCACCTGCCGGGGTTTGGCGGGGAGAGCCGCGGTGCGGGCAGTGCCGCGGTGCGGGCAGTGCTGGCACGGAGGCGTCCCGTGGCGCGGGCGGGGAGGCCGGTGCGTGCCCACCGGAGAAGGGTCCTCGCCGGCGCCGGGACGCGGCGTGTGCATGTGCGCAGGCAGCCGGGAAGGGAAACTTCGCCGTGTGCGCGACCGCGAACGGGCGGGTTTGTCCTTGTCCCTGGGAGGCACCGGTACCTCTCCCTCCGCTCGCTTGCGAGCCGGAGTTTTGTGGGCGTCCGCGACCCCCCGGAGCCGTGCGTGCCCGGCGCCGCAGACGCCCGGCGGGCGGCCGGATGGCTCCGCTAGCCTGCCAGAGCGGCGGGCGGAGCGGTGCGGGTGTTGGAGGAGCGGGAGCGTGCACAGCCTCGGGGGAAGCCACCCTGAGTTACCCCCGGGACACGCGGAGCGCCAAGGGGCGAGTGCCTGTCTGGAGAGAAAGAATAAACCCCCTCCCTGGGGGCGTCCGAAGCGGCCAGTTACCCGTGCCACGGTGCTGTCACCGGCACGGCGGCGGGAGGTTCGTCTCGGAGGGAGACATAAAGCCTGGGCGTGCTAAGCGAGCCAAGCGGCGTGGAGTCAGCTCTCCCTCCGCTGCCAGAGCCCATGTCCCAGGCTATGCACCCCGCTTGCGGACCCGCGGAGCTCTCCGAGCCCCTGCTGCCTTCCACGGCGCCCTGCGGTGTGGGAGCAGGTCACCACCTTTCCAAGGTGATGGCATTTGCTCTTAAATGAGGAAGCAGGCTGGACCTGGCCCATGCAGGGGAAACGGCCTGCTGTCGGGTGGCCCTTGGGGCTGGGGGGGTGGGCAGCCTTGGGAGACACGCACAGGCTTAGCGCCAGGGCACGCTGGTGGCCCTGCTCTTGGCACGAGCAGCGGTGAGGACACCGGCATGGCCTCTCCCTGCCCTCCTGCCTTCCGCATATCCACGCATCTGTGCAAGCTTTAACACATTTTCTGCCTTCAGTTGTGCCTCGGCTCCACTCTGAAAGCTCGGCTGTGTGCGCACACTGAAAAAAGCAGAGCCATGGTATGACAGTCTTGCCATGGGTGAGATGATGGCTCAGGAAGTCCCTGGCAAGTGTCTTTCATCGCCGGTGCTCACACCAGCCCTAATGTCTGGAGGGAGGGGGCCTGCACAGTCCCTGTTGAGGTTTCAGTGGAAATGAAGGCGAAAATAAGCCCTGCTCTGCTGCTGGCCTCAATTGCGGCAGCCTGGAGCTGTAGAGACCACTTCTTCTCATCTGCCACTGGAGCCCTGACCCTGGCCGGGCATGTGAGTTTAAACAGTGATAAACAGCAACGTGGTATGGCAGAACCTTAATGTGCACCTGTTAAACACTCTTTTAGTAATTTTTAACGCGGCAGCTTTTAATGCACCCCTGTATGATGAAAAAGGTGAAGTAGTCCTGTCTGGTCTAACCTCTATCATCTTTATTTCAGGACCCTCTTCACCGGTCTTTGAGTTTCTGTCTGATTTTTAGCCTCCTGTCTCATCATATGTGAAACATGCATATGAAATGGTTTATTCTCTATTGGGCAGGTCAGCCAGACCTAAGCAAGATAAAACATTCATTTTCATTTTCTGTATAGGGAACTCGCTCTCGTCAGTTCCAAGTCTTCTGGATGGTTTGTTCAACATCCCTTGGCTGACATCAGAATTCTCTGCACTGGAAATAGCTGTTGCATTATCAGCTCCGTGCTGTGACATCACTGGAGAGAGAGAACAGTAATGAACCGGCCCTGGGATTCGCATCCCCGTGCTCTGGGAAGCGGAAACAGAAACAGCAAAATAACTGTAAACTATATGCATATTTAAACAGAGTAATTATTCTGGAGCAGGCCGCTTGCAGAACTGGCGTGGAAATACCGCGTAGGGAAGTTCTTGCCCCTTTTCCTTGAAATGGCAGAATGAGGCCGGAGTTTCTGGGATCCTCCTTCTCGAGCCTCTGAGGGCTCTTAAAAAGGCAAAAGACGCGAGTCCCAGAGGTCACCGAGTGTAACTCGCATGTAATTTTGCCTCCCTGGCTCTGTCCCCGCTCGGCTCCCCCGGCTCCGGGGCCCGGGGGAGGGGGGGAAGGCGCGAGGGGGGAGGGCAGAGCCTTTTCCTCCCGCCGCCCAGCACGTCCCTCGCCATCCGCTGCCGCCGGGGTGCAAACGCACCCCTCGCGTTGTCCGAGGTGATGCCAGGCTTGCCAGCTCCCCTGGCTGCTCACTGCGTATAGTAGGGGGTCGGGGGCTGCCAGATTTATAGATAATAAATATTGTTTCAAGGTCCCCCGCCTACACCCACTCGTATGTGCAGTCCTGCACCTGCACTTGGAAATTCTTAATTCTAACATAATGATAAATAGCCCTTGCCCTTTTCATTGGACTTTTTTTTTTTTTCCTTTCTCCCCCCTCGCCCCCCCCTTTTTTTTTTTTTTTTTTAAATCTTGAACTGTCATTATTTTATAGTGTTTTTTTTTTGTTTTGGTGTTTTTTTTTTTTTTTTTGTGTGCCTAAATTGTAGCCACACTCATGAGGTCTTTTGAAGTACTTGCCTCTTTTTAAAAAAAAAACAAAACAAACTTTGGTATGCTTTTTTTTTTTTTTTTTCCTCTTTTCTTTTTTAAAAGCCATTTACGTTATGATTAAATGCCGTCTTGGAAAAGCAGAACGAAAGTCGTTAATCTATATAGATCTTCAAAGAATCGATACATTTGGGACTTCTGTAGGATTTGTTACACTCCATTTTGTTACAGTAGGCAGCTCGTCTGGATTTGGGCACATGTGTTTCTCTCCCTCCCCTCGCCCTCCCCCTCCCCTTTCCAGCTTCCCCCCCAAGAGTGAAAATAAAGTAAAAGGTCTTTCATGGTAAACAAAACCAGCTTATTCTCCACATAGAACACATGAATAGCTGGAAAAAAACTTACAATAAATGGTGCATTTTTTTCTCTGCTGGGTATAGCATTCAAGATCAGTCCAGTATTCAAGAAGCAGTCCATTTTTTGCTCAGCAAGAGAGTTTAGAAAAGAAGCGTGGGGTCTATTCAAGGATCTTTTCCCCCTTCACAATTGCTGGGCTTTATGAAACCTATCTTCCATGCCTTGTCAGAGTATTTCTGGGGACCAATTAGTGCTTTGTTGCAAGGCTTCTTTGCTGAATCTTTGAGCAGCAAGAAAAAGCTCTCTTGAGTCTCCCCTTATTTTGACTATTTCAGTCATTACTCAGTGTAATAATTAATATGACAACTGGACGCTGAAGTTTGTATAGAAACACCTCGGCTGCAGGAGAGAGCGTGCAGTGGGTGGTAACAAGCTACAGATCAGACCGAGAAGCCACACACACAAGGAAGGGGGAAAAAAAAAAAAAAAAAGAAAAAAAAAAAAAAAAGAGGGAGAGAGAATAATGAATGAAAAGAAAGAGAGAAAGAATAAAGATAAATAAATAGTTGGCGCAGCCCGAAGAAACGTAATACAGACTTGGAATGGGAAAAAAAAAAAAAAAAAAAAGGCAATTAGGAGGGAGGGGGGGCGACCCCAGAGAGGTAAACTAATTTTGAAACAGTTTCTATGTGAATATAATTTTCAAAACTTTGTTACTTTCAGAAAGGAGGAAAGCGATTTTTTCCCGACGGCTGTTCCTTCGGGTAAGTAATTTTCAAGGACCATCTGCCTGCCTACACTTTTCCATACTTAATAAACTTTAACGTCTCTTCCTAAGCGTCTCTTTACAGAAAGAAGAACTTTGAGCATTAAACCGTGTTTGTGAGTAATCGCTGCCCGTCCTGCCCAGGGTGGAGGGAGGCCAGTTCTCGGGATAGCGAGTTGTACGAGTTTTCTTAGCGTTGTATCGTCTATAAGAGGAATAAAGCTCGTGCCCCAATGAAGAATTAAAAATGACGTTTGACCAGGGACACTGCTGAATTCTTCTCGAAAGGCGTCTTGGGATGAGCTCTCATCACTTTGCAGACATTTCTTGGGCTGCCAATTAGGGCATAATAAATAATTAGAGGTTTTAAGCATATTAGATACAGCTCATGCTAATGAGCTACATCAGGCCTTGTGCTAACCTGAAGTGACAGTTTGCATATAGGGCTGCAAAAAAAAAAAAAAAAAAAAAAAAAAAAAGCAGCAACCGCGGCAGTCCCGTCCCGTCCCGTCCCGTTCCCCCTGCCCCGGCTCCGGCCCGCTCGCCCGCCGCCGCTCCCGCGGGTTCCTCCGGGCGCTGCCCCCTACGCGGTGCCCCCGGCTCCTCCGCGCCCGCGGAGCGGGGCCCTTCTCCCGCCGGCCCCGCCGGGTGGCCCCATTGTGCGGCCACGCGTCCCGCGTCCATCACAGCCCCGGGGGATAAATCACACCGGGCTGCCCCCCCCCCCCCCCCCCCATCCCATCCCCCGCCTCCCCCTCATCGCCACTTTTTGGAAAACTAAATTTTGGAGGCCGGGGGGTGTTTTTCCCGGCGCCTCCGAGGCGGCAGTGCCCTGGCAGGAGGGGTGGGACGGGGCTTTGGGTGATGCCTGCCGCAGCCTGGGAGGCGGACACCCCCCCCGGGGGCAGGCGGCGGGGACAGCCGGGTGTCCCCCCCCCGTCCCCCAGCCCGCTCCCGGCCTGGCAGGCGCTGCCGTGAGGACACAGTGCCACCTCCCGGCCACGCCGCGCTCCGGAGGGACGGAGCCGGGGGGGATCCTCTGGAGAGGGGATGGGGTGCGGCCAAAACGCGTGTAGCCCGGTTCTGCAGGGAGGGGGCATGTGGCTGGGCGGTTTTACAGTCGCAGTGTAGACCGGGGTGTGAGGAAATGCAGCCTGGCTGGCACGTAACGGAGAGCTGCAGCCCCGGGGACCTCCGGTAAATGTGTACACAGTAGTGCTACGGGGGGGGCTGCCGTCACACACCCCCCCTGAGATACTCACTGAATCCTCATTTGGGAATTTTTCAGGAGCTTTTGGTTTTGCTAGAAAAGCTTCTCTCCTTTGCTCCTTCAAATCGCCCGTGGCATCGTGCAGCAGCAGGGCAGCAGGGGCTGCAGGCCAAGGATAGTCCCAGTGTCCTTTCATAGCAAGGGGCGCCCCTGCCCCAACTAGAAAACACACAGCTCCGGGGAAGCCACCTCTCCGCAAACACTGGCTAAAGGCAGAGGCGGGAAAGAGCAGTCTGAAAAGCAGCCAAAGTCCGTGGACCTTTGAACTTGCATCATGCCAGCCAGGGGAACCTGCCAACTCTCAGTGCAAAGAGCCCTCTCAGTTGTGGCTGAGCACCACAGCCAGGAATGGATGCACGCATGCGTGAGCGTGTCTGTGGCTGTGTGTGTCCCAAGAGGGTGTGTGTGTTTCCGAGGGAGAAAAGGTGTTTTTAGATGGAGGCAAGGTGGGACATCAGTGCTGCGTATGGTTGAAAGGAGTGGGGTTGCACAGTGCTGCAGGAAGAGCCCATATAGCAGGGCTTTTAGTAGCAGACCCAAAGCTCAGGTGTTCACTCAGGAACCGGGGAACCAGACTCATGGGGCAACTTGAAACCCAGGTTAGCAACGTCTCTGCAGGGGGACGAACCCATGCTTGGTATGCCGAGCTAGTACTTCAAAGAAGACAGAGAGACTCAGGCAATTTGGACTCTGAAATGGTCCAAGGTAACACTACTGATGCAATTGTGTGTTCATACTGTAACGGCACTGGACACACTCACCTTCACCCCCACCCCCACCCCTTTGCTCCAGAACAAGAAAATTTGGGAGTTTTTCTGGGAAAGAAGGAGCTTTGCTTCCTCCAGCCAGTGCCTTTTCCTACCAGGCAACCCCTGACAGTTCAGGCTGATTAAACAGTAAACTGGTGTCATTATACTGGTGATATTATTACGATTATGTAGCAATAAGAGTAAGAGATAAGCTGCAACATAAATAGAAAACGCAGGGGGCAGGAGAAGACAAAATAGATAATTACAAGGATTTGTCATGAGCAGCATTTTGCATACCCGGTATTTCACTTTGCTTTGCCATTCCTGTCAAGGTAGAGTGAACAGAGGGTGTAATACACAAGGAAAGGGATGGAAGAAAGGAAAAAAAAGACTAAATGCATGTAAAATCCGCAGAGAAGAAAAAAAAAGATTGATCAAGGCTGGTGAAAAGAGAAGGAAAAAAGAAAGAAAAAGAAAGACATAAACAAGTGACAGAAAAAAATTGCTTTTGACTTCAGATGCCACAGTTATTTTGGCCAGCCTCAGGACATGAATTTAAGTTTTTTTTAAATCTGGTTGAAAAATATACCAGGTAGCAAGGCATGATGTGTGAGGAAAGCAAACAAGGCCGGTTGCTGGAGGCTGTCCTGCCCTGCACGGGGACTACTATAATCAGTGCTGTCATTCCCTTTATCTCACTGCTTTTTTTTTTTTTTTTTTTTTTTTCCAAGGTGGCCTTCTATGTCCCTATCATGGATAGGACTGTCAGTTGTTGCATGAACACAGGACACAAAATACTCCCTCCTGTAGTGAACTTACTGGCTGAGCAGTTAAAAAAGAGTAGTTTTATACTGCTGGCAATTACCAGGGTTAACCTTCCTTTCTCCTAATGCACTTTCTCTCCTCATGGTGTCAGCAGGGCCCACGGTGTTATATGTGCATCGTGTTTGGCTGCCTAGCTTGACCTGCCAGCCCCATACCACAGGCTTGCTGATCACTTCAGAAAGTCACTTTCTACTGCCGTGTGCAGCCACAGGATGCACATACAAGCAGCTCTTTTGAAAAAGGCATGTATTCACACCCAAAGCACTGAGTTACTTCAGATGCACATTATATGGTTGATGATTTCAGTGGGCTGGATTCTGACTCCACAGTCCTGGGGTTCAACATGAGGTCATTGAAATCCCTGAAAGTGGCTCCACTCAGTTTTCCTGCTAGAAGGCTGATAGGATTTAGCAGCTATTGGATTTTGTAAGTACCAATAATTCATGGTGAGTATTAGAATTCACCAATCTGCGTTTTCACTGGTGCATGTAGGAGAGCTTCCCTCAGGGCTAAAATAACTGTAAAGAGATGATTTCTCTCTTCCACAGAATTTTTCTTCATCACAAAAGTATAGCAAGATTACCTGCCTTGACATAGTTTGACTTGGTACAGACTTCATCTTTCCCAATAACAAGACAGATACGTGACCAGTTAGCTGTTTTTGTTCACCTGCCCTCTGGTATTGGGCTACAGTTTTCCATTATTCCCTCAGACCCTTTGGTGACTCTTTCTAAACCAAATCTGGGGTCTTTTATACAATTCTTTACCATCCTTTTCTGAAATAATTTATGGCCCCCATTCCCATTCCCCTTGTAGCTCTTCATGGCTGACACTATACAAGCACACATATATCTGCAGTTCTGCATCCTCCCTCTAGCTCTGACCTACTCTTCCCTGCTCCCTTTCTTCCTTTACCCTTTTCCCTTTCTCCATATCCAAACATATCCCAGTATGAGGTTCATGCACCTAACTTGTGTCTCATGCTTTCTTTGCACAGGGTATTCCTCCCTCCAGTGTCTGGTGTGTCTCCTGATCTCTGACCTCTTGGATGCATTCCAAAAGGACAAGTGTCCCAGCTGCTTTGTTGTGCCACAGCCCTCCCTGGCCCCAAGTCTGGCATCCAAAGACTAGATCCTGGAGGACATCTGATCTCTGGTCACGTGGAGTGAGCCCTAATGGGAAACCCACCTGAGGCTGAACACACATGCAGCAGTGGGAGTAGGTGGGGGGGGGGGGGGGGGCAGGATGAACAGAAGATGACACGTTGATGTGGAAAAATGAGAGCAGCGTCCGATGTTGATCAGGAGGAGGAAGGCTGTTAATTCAAAGCATGCTGCTTGTCCACATTGGGCACAGATAGAAACAATTTGCTGGAGAACCGCTACGTGCCGGGGTGGGACTCACGGGGGCCGGCTGGCATGGAGCAGCTTGTCCATGTGCCAGGGGTGGGTGGGGGGGGCGTGTAGGGAGAACGCCCCCTTGGCATGTTGTCCAGGGGAGGGAGCTGGGGAAGGGGGGGGGAAGGGGATGGCTTTGCCTCACTCACTCCACTTTAAATACCTTTGCACAGAGCTTTGGCCACTGTAGTAAGGTCAGAAGACTTCACCTGCAGTGGCGAAGGGGCCTCTCTGCGTCGGCATCGCTGTCTCTGCAACATGGATGCACAGCACTGCAAGATGAATGGTGACCCTTTCCAGGTAAGCAATGGGGTCTGTGTGTCTGCTTTTCACAGGGGGGGCTGTGGCTGCCTCACTTCTGCACACCCCCCCCCCCCCCCCCCCCTTCCAAATCTTGTCCCCTGCTCTCTGAGAGGCAGTGGGACCCCAGACAGGAGGAAACATTGCTCCTGTCTCAATGCTTTGCAGTGCCTGGCTACCACCGTTCTCCCTTTTGGCAGCCGACACACTTGTCTGTTGTTAATTGTGCTTGCAAAAGTGCAGGGAGAATGGAAATGAACATTTCAACAGTATTGTTGCATATATGGCAAAGAGAAGAAGAAGCAGAAAAGAGCAGCAGCTAATTAGTGGTCTTAAACCTGTGTGATGAAAGAAAGCTGTCTTCTGTTCAAGGAAAGCAGCTGAAGTTGTGTGCTCTTCTGGTTGAGGTATATGTTAAATTTTGGGACTCTGACGTCCCCTTCTTTAATGTTTACTGACTTTGCTCTGAACCCTTTGCTTTGGGAAATACAGGGAAGTCCTGAAGCCCACGCCTTTCCATTACAGGCACTATAGTTACTGCAGGGGCAAGTGATGTAACCTGAGGCCAGCATGGTTAATTCTTAGGATCACATTCTGCATGTATGTATCCTATGCAATGCTCTGAAGCCAGAGACAAGCTGCAGAGTATGTGTAAAAAAGGGCTTCAATTTCTACAAGCCTTTTTAGCAGTGGAGCAGCCAAGGAATCCTGGTTTCCTACTGCTTTGTGTGCTGAGGCTAAACTCCTACAACAATTCTCTGGGGTCTCACCTTGCTACTTTTCCAAGTTGTATAATTGCTTGGTCCCAATGACATCTATGGGAGCTTAGCATCTAAATGCCTTGAGAAATCTGACTTGGAAACTAGTTCCATTTTTCAGAAGTAACTTAGGAATTTTATTTCCTTTGAATTTTTTTTTTTTTTTTTCTACTTCTACTGTTTTTTATATCTAGTAAGTCTGGAATTTACCACACAGAGGTGAAATTTTTCTCTCACTGAAACTGCAAGCAAAATTTCCTCTGGATTTAACAGTGTTGGAATTCATTCTGAAGGGCTTTATCTAACCAGCTCAGAAAAGGATTAGAAGGCTGACAGGTCTGTGTTACTGACCTCCAATGCTGCCACATGCATCAGGAAGGCAATATCTGTCTATGTGCAAAGTGGTGAATTAAAAATGCAGATTTGCATTGCGCTCAGGAAAACCCATCCTTGCATCTAGACATCACCTACCTTAGAGATTGTATTAGGTCCAGGAATGTTCATGTTCATCAACTGGTTCTTATTTTACTTCCTGAAATAAAAAAAAAAAAAAAAAAAAGGAGCTGGAAGAAAATTAGAGCTTAATTTATTCCACACTACATTTATAAATCACATATACATGTCATATAAGAAATATTTCAATGAGAATGAAACAATTTGTTCAACTCTTAATCATAATGACAGTAGTAATAGAACCCTAGAACTACCCAAAAGTTGCAATTCCTCTCTGTATGTTGAAAAACAAGAAATTAGAATTGAGCACAGATAAACTGTGATCAACAGTGAAAACTCTGCATAGGTACTACAAAAAGCTCAGCAATAAATGTGTCTGCCTGTGTGTATGGTGATATATATTACCTCCAGCATATATATTGATGTATACTGTCCCCAATGTGTATTGATGTGTACTGCCTCCACATCTATTGCTAAGAACTGAGTACTGGGAAAACAATCATTTTACTCTTCTTTCTCCTTACTCTGAAAGCTTTCATCTCTGTGGACAGATTCAGGAATGAACTAATGTTTGTACAAAGATCTTCCAGTGAACTGAGTGTATATGCAGATGTGCAAGAAGTTAAGCAAGTATCACTGTTTGCAAGATTAGTGCCTTCTCCCTAATGCAGTATGTCTTACTTCTAAGCACAGACACAAATCGATTTACAAGAGTGGGAAAATGAGTGAGGACAGATTGAAAGTGGCTGATCTCAACACATCAAGGCTAGTGACCAGTGAGAATCTGCCTGGGTTGGAAAGATGTTTTTTAAGGCATTTTTGGGTAATCTCATGGTACAAAGATCAATTAACATCAGAATTACTTTACAGTACTTGAAGTCCAAACAACAAATTCTTCCTTTGTCACACAGATTCAAGTCGACCTGCCATAGAAGATCCTCATGGCATGCCTTGGCAAGAGTATTTAAAATATATAACTGCATGGCTTTTAAAACATTTGAGTGCAGACCGTTAAAATGAAATTCTCAATCCATTGGATAGACACTGGTCTAGCACAGTTCTGTCCTGAACTAGTATCAGTTTTGGTTGTGGTGGGGGAAAACAGAAGGACAAAGCAATGCATGGACGGTATTTCACAGGACAGTTTTGGTTACACTATCATAAAATTTCTGGACTACTGCCATTTGGTTTGTCTTTTGACAGAATCCTTCATCATTTTCCCTTGTGGTTGCTTGAGGTGTAAATGGGTTTCATTAGCCAGTTGCCATACCATTCCTGGCTGCTTTTTCTCTTGGTCCCTACCATGTAAGAGCTGGGCCAGCTCCCTGGCTGGGTGAGGACTCAGGAGACACTGAGATGCTGTGGGAAGTGTCACAGTTGAACAGGTGACAATCTTCCCTCTGCTGTATGAAACCAGTATTTCTATTACAGTTCCCACTAGAGGTTCCCCATAGAAATGGAAAACGTTTGGATAACCTTTGCAACCTCTGGAAATAAAGCCAGATAGAAAAATCTGTTGCTGGTCTCTGGCAATGAATTCTTAGGTTAGTGGCAGCCTCAGAGACAGCCTGAAGAATCAGCAGTTACTTACTTCACAAAAGAAGGCAGATCCTTCTAACACTGCTTCAGAAAATGTAGCCCCCAACAAGAACTTTATGGCTTCAGGGCAACTGGATATGATTATTAATTTGTCTGCTACAAAGACTGTCTTTTCTAAGTACAATATTTGGGAACTGAGACTCTTTATACTCTGATTTATATGTTAAATTAAACAATAGCTGTAACGAGGACAGGCTCTGACTGAAAATAGAGATTTTCATAAAGAAAAATTGAATGGATACCTCGAGTCAAGTTTTGGCTCAGGACTTGTTACATCTGTGCCCATCTGTGTTGCAGATGTCTGGTGTGATCTTTCAAATACCAACCAGGGGCAATTTGTCCACGACCAGTAGATGTTAAAAAAAAACCCAACAAATAAGGCATTAATGTGACTTCCAAAAGTTTGTAATGGTTGTGCATCAAATTTACTCTGACATCAGAAAAATTAAGCGATTCTGGAAATCTCATCAAGCACTTACCTGCCATGTCAGGTATCCAGATAATTTTGAAAATCTGGACTCAGTTTCCTGTTTCTGAAGTGGTGAAATCGCTCTTTCCATGTATTGAGATGCACTAAGACATTCTGGTAATGAGAACCATGAAAATAATTAAAAGAAACTTTCTTCTTGCTTGGGAATACTGGAAATTGCCTTTTGGAATTTGCAGAGGAGAAAATCAATAAGAGAAATGGAACAAACATAAATGAAAACATATCTTGCCCTAACTGGGTCTTTACTCACTGTGGGATTTAGGGAAGAGCTAAGTGCTTGCTTGAACATTTTCCCCTTTATTTTTTTGTTGTTGTTATTTTTTTTTTAAACTACCTTCCATATCCCTCTTGTGAATACCACCTCTCCTGGGGCTACTTGGAAGGTACAAGCAGAACTGAAGTGAAACATAGATCACGGACTACATCTCTGCACAGAGCTCATCTACATTGCTCTGCTTAACCCTGCATGTTAATGAAAAGAATGCCTGAGGGAAGGGCTTTGGGCTGTAGCTGGAACTGAAGTGCAGTAATGTTTCCAGTCATCCCTGAGCTTGATATACTTGAGAGGTGAAGCAAGGCGGAGATGGTAGTAGACTATTTTCATATCCTTTTTGACTACCTCACTCCCACATGGGCCTTAGTTTGAGAGAAGGGATTTGTCTCTGCCATCAAAAATCAGAGCAGCCTCAGAGCTGCTCTACTTCTGGCAGCAACAGTTGCCTTGATTCCCGCTTGAGGCAACTTTATACCCTCTTTACATTGCTGATGTCATGCAAAATGGAGCAAAGCAAAACTGACTCCTAGGGTGAATGTAAATATTTTTGTTTGTTTGTTTTCTTTTCTTTCAGGAATCGATGTACATTGAGGAGTCCTCAAATAAAAATGGTGTGGTTTCTTTGATTTTCTCTCTGAAAGAAGAAGTTGGGGCATTGGCTAAAGTTCTCCGCACATTTGAGGTAAATATTTTCCTTCAGGAGACCTGACCAGATCTTTAAATTTTTGCATTGCGACAACATTTGTTCAGGGTATTTGTGGTCATGTTTATGATTCCATTTCATTGCCATAATGGGGGAAAGCAGCATGCATTTACTTTCAGGGGTTAAAATCCCTTAAAGTCTTGGAGCAAAAGTAGCCTTTTAAAGTTAAAATTTGATTTCAAACTTTTAAATGAAAACCTCTACTTTTAACAGATATGAGGGTGGAAAAAAATGCATATTCTCCATTTAAGAAGAAAATATTCCACTGTAACTGCTTGAGTAAGAGGCAGAAGTGAACTGGGACATAACCTGAGATTGACATCCGAGTATGTATATGTACAGGAACACGTACACGTACACGTATACGTATACATATACCTATATGTATATGTATAGAAAGGCAAATATGCATGTGAGCCCTGTGACTCACAGTACACAGGTTGCATGAAGTATTTCTGCTGGCGACAGCTACCATCCTCTTAGCTCTTGTCCACCACAGTAAATCTAATATAAATAAGCCCTCACCTCCTACCAGTGGTACTTCTACTGAGGTGGTAGAGAGTACCTACAAAACAGCAACCAAATGACAGCGCTTTGTGTATGCCAAAGGGACTCAGCAACTTGTACTGGCTGATTTGGAACATTTTTGAGGAAACAAGAAGCCATTTACCTTTCAGGACATTGTGTGCCTATTTATTCTTGCAGAAATATTTCCCAGATGTCATGGAAGCTGTTTAAAAAGCACAAAATCCTTGTAATTCAGAGTGGTTGTGTTGCAACACACAGAGCTGTGTACTCTGCACTCTCACGCAAATACCCTGTTCTATTGGTTTAGTGACTTGGGGTTTTTTTAGAACATCATCATGTAACAGTTGTGCCTGAAAGCAGTTCTTTCTATAGAACACTGTAAAAAGTTGTGGCCTGCATACTTTCCATTCATAAACATAATTGACTAGGAAATGAAAGGTTTGTGTGGTATTAGTACAAATGAAAAATCGTTATGAGTTATAGGACATATTTGATTCATTAAGATGAAGTGAAATTCATACCAATGTCAGTCAGCAGAGCTCATCTAAATCTGTGAACTGACCACTGTAACGCAGTTCTGCAAAATGTCCATATGTCAGTGGCGTGCATGTCTGTAAGTGAATTAAGGAGACTGTTGATATTCTCTGGTTAAATGTGCTGCTGACTACTAACCAAATCATCGTCATGTCTAAAGGAAAATCTGCAGGGGAACTAGTATAGGAAAGAGAGAAATAGCCACTATTGTATGTGATTCTTCTTGCCCCAAAGCAGGTACCTAAACCAGACTGGCTGAGTCATGGTATTCCCCAGTGGCCCTGATGGTAACTGCGGGGTTGGGTCTCAGCCAAAGATGTCTGCTCTGATGGCTGGGTGGTTTCCCAGCCCAACAAAGCCAACTCTTTCTGTGCAAACCTTCAGTGTCCACCAAGGCTTGTCAAGAGACGTGGCATAGGTTCTCTTACCTCAGTTTTGCATGCTGTTGGCAATGTAGTAGGGAAACAGATGGATGGCTGGAGGAAAGGGATTTAATGGCACAAGCCTGACCTGCAGCTGTAGCTTCCCAGGGCTGTCACTGGTGAATTTATGAGTGCTGGGGTGTCTAAACCAGAGCAGCCGTTGGGCTATTCTAACTCAGTGTGAAGGACCTCACCTCTGTGCAGCAGTGTGCATGGATGGCTGAGATAACCTTCACCCTTTCCTACTTGGGCCATGACCATGGTGCCTCAGAGATACAGACTGTGCCCAGTGGCATCCACAGCAGAGAAGGGGAAGGTGGTGACAGGAGGAAGACCTCAAGAGGACTTATGCAGGTGAAGGGTGGGGACAGGAGGAAGACCTCAAGAGGACTTTTTCCTCTTGTACCCCTTCCCTGCTTAATAAAATCAACTGTGAGATGCAAGTTAGCTACAAGAGTTAGTTCAGACTCTCTGTTGGTGGGCTCCTCTGGGCAGGGAGACCTCTTGCCTTGTCCCCAGGGTTTCTGTCATCGGCTGGGCGCCAGCCCAGGGAGATGCAGTGGGTTTGTCTCAGACGGGTGGCGCAGGGAGGAAATGTGGAAATGGCTGCTCTGGCTGTCATTGCCTCATGCAACCACATGAAGTAGGAAAAATAAAAACACAAAAGCCACAAAATACGATCACACTGTTCCCTGGCGTGGACGCAGCACTGCAGCATCGACGCCCACAGAGGGCCAGACCTTGTGTGGCCTCTGGTGCTGATGGCCATGCGTAGCATGTTTGGAGCCTCTCTCATCCTTGCTGAGGCTGGGGGCTGACCAGGGGTCTCTCTGGGCACTCGCCGTGGGAATGCAAGCAGAGAGCACAGCTCAACCCTCTCCTGCTCCCAGCTTGCTCTTGGGAGTGATCAAGAGACAGTGCCTCCAGCACTGGCTTTGAGGATTTTGCCTCTTCTCTAGCCAATCTAGAAAACTACTCTGGGAAGTGAAGGGAGGAGGAGGAGGGTTACATGAGCTGTAAATATGAATATCTTAAAAATAAATCCTCTCTCAAGATAGAGGAGAAAGCCTAGAAGCAAGATCCAGATGAAGACACGGGGAATTGAGGGGGATACCTAAAGAAAGGAGAGATCTCATGGTGCCATCAGCAGCCAGGCTGTCTTTCTGTAAAGGAGGTGTCTGTGTGGACCTGTGGAGGTCTATCCTCTCCTAGGTTTAAGAGCTGGAGGAAAAATTTCTGTTACTCTGTGAGGGCTCTTCAGTCACTCTTGTGTCCCTGCCCGGGATGCAAGAGCATGTCCTCACTCCCAGGTTCACATCCTGCCCATGTCCTACTTCTGTGCTGGGGTGAAACTTGCCCAGGCATTAGCCTCCACCACAGCTTGACTCCACGGGGAGCAAGAGCCCAAAGAGAGCTGTGCTGTGCTCCAGCCTGGCCCTGCACCTGGATAACGGGAGGTCCAGGACTTCTGGCTCATCAAGCACCGTGGCTGCTCCCCAGTACAGATGTAATCTGTACTCACCAGGAAGGAAAATCTCCCAGGGAAGGAAGCAGTGTCCAAACACAGCCCAGGTGAACTGGGTGAGCCCTCATTGTGGGCCAGGATGGACTGAAGGTAGGGGAGCCTTATATCCAGGTAGGGGAAGGGACAAGGCCAGTGGCTTGTGCCAGAGAGAGTGCTCACAGCACAGAATTTCATCCTGTAACTGAGACATCAAGTTTAAGAGACTTTCAATGTGTTTTGGGGAAACATTAATGTTTGTCCTACTCAAACATCCTCAGGGTTGATCATGCAGTTGACAGAGTGCTGCATGATCTCACATTTGTATTTTTGCTCGAAGACCCAAACTCTTGCTTTCTGTTCAGGTCCCAGTTTCAGATAAGTATGTGGCTACATTGAGTGACAACTGTTGTTTTTCCTATGTAGCTCAAAGACTTTTCTTTTGAGGAATATCCTCTATGTACTCAGCTCCTTATGTCTCCAGGCTTTATGTCCAAAATATACTTGATTATATCCACTTTTTTCTTATGTTTACTCTTGATTCATACTCTCTCTAATGAGTTTCAGTTGTTGGGTCAATGCACCATGTCCAAAAAGAGCAAGCAGTCTATGGAAGAAGGGCTGTACCCTCAGAAGAGCAGGCACATATTTGAAGAAATACTATATGGCTTTTTAAGCTGAAAAGCTTTAATCTTTATCTGTTCTGGTGTTCATGCAACTTCCTTTTAGTTCTGCTTGGGCAACACCTCTGCCCTTATTGCAAACTTGAGGATGGCTGTAGTGACAGATGTCACTAGTATAGGACGGTTGGGTAGCATAAACCCAGTTTATCACCTTAATTTTACTAGGACCTGCAGTACAGCAGGGCACTGCTTGGTGTAGCCATATGCTGTTTATCTGGTTCATGCTGTTATAGAAGATGGTAGCTAGGAATCCAATACTCAAATAAATACTTGTTTGAAACAAAACATTACACATAAGTAAAATATCATGCTTAAATTCAGGAAGACAGAATAGTCATTGTGGAATTATATTTCTTTTTTGATTCACTGGACACATCAAGGAGTTACAAAGTATAAGTCCAGGTCAGAAAAAGACAGAAATGTTTCTTATCAAAACTGAAAAAGTAAAGCAGAGCATTTTGAGTTAACTCAAGTGTTACCCTTGATGGAATGTTTATTTTTCCCTGTAGTGATGAAAACCTGTTGAAATTGAGATCTCTTTTTTAAACAGCAACAAAGTCCATTCTGAAAGAAAGAAAAAAGAAGTTGTCTCCCCTCAAAGACTGGCATTTCCAGAGTTAAATTCAACATTAAAAAATACCAGAACTAAACATTTCAATACGTAAAAAGGATTGCCCTCAGTTTTAATTGAAATTTTTCCACATGAATTTATGACGATATTAAACTCCTCAGAAGTTCATTTCCTGATGGATTTACAAGTAGAAGGACACATGTCAGCTGTAGCATGTAGCAAACATTGAGTTGGAATATATTACATGTTTGATCAACTTGTTCTCATAGAGGAGCCTTCTATGTTCTTTTCACTGATGTGACCTTCCCAAATACAGAGCAGGACTTCTGTACAAGGTCTGGCTGCCAGTGGTGTTACTTAGAATGAGTAGGGCTCTAGCTCAAAAGCAGACTCATAGATTTGCACCAAGTAGTACTACTGCTCCCGGAGTAAGTTACTGCTCTGTGGGAAGACTGGAGTAATGAGTAAATGAGAACCTGTGCTTTTCAGAACCAGCAAAAATGACTGTGCTCTTTTTCTGTTTAGGAGGTTACTTTATTCAACAGAAAGTCCAAAGTGACTGTTATCTCTTTCTCCCTCAAGAGATACTGGCTTTGTAGTGTTTTGGGTTGTTTCCAAATCAGGAGAAGAGAGCAGTCACTTTGGCCAGGGGGTGTGTTGGAGATGTCTGCAGGGATAGGTGAACAGGCCAGGCATGACTCTACCAAAAGACTTGTTTTTTCATCATAGCATGCATATGAACAGCTACAATCATTTTATTACACCTCAACTCACTGCTCCAAATCTGTGTCCTCAGTCTGAGCTCTCCTCTTTCCAGGGACAGGAGAGCAGGGCTCCTTGATCTAGTAAACTGACATGAGTTTAAAGAGAGGAGTGCCCTCTTGTAAGGTGCTTGTGCAGTGTCACATACACTTTTTGGTTTGTCCCACTCCACGTGTTTTGTGGCTAGATTGTGCTGAATGCCTCATACCAAACTTTAGGGTTGGAACAGAAGCGCCATGTGATGGACACCAGGGCTGCTCCAGGGCTGGCTCCCCTTTGGAGCTGTTTGCTGGCACCAGTCAGCTCTGGGTCCCTTTGCCTCTGTGAGTTTGTCATGCGAGGAAGACCCTAGCAGATGTGAAGGAGAAGATAGGGAAGTACTGTCTTCAGCTGAGAAGCAGACCCTTGGACAGTAAAGCTGAACCAGATGTCTGTCTTTGCCTTTACTTTGGGAAACCATGGCTGAAGGCATTGCTGTAACTTCGTAATTCCCCTGATCTCCTGTGAAAATTAGGCACTGAGTTTCTATTTGCGCTTCCAAAAGTGTCCCTTCAGGAAGCCCTGATCTAGCCTGTGACAAGGGTTAAAAGAACATGTCACCTTTTGTTTGTTTGTTTGTTTGTTTGTTTGTTTTGTATCAGGAAAGTGCAAATAAATCCTTGTTTTGGGAGATTTCACCCAAGTTCTCAGTGAATGTGATTAGCGGCACCATAACACTGTCAATAGTTCTGCATCTGGTAGCAATGTGGGGTCTCCTGATGAAGCCAAACTTAATGACAACAGTCATGTAAACAAGCTGCAGATGGATTTCACAGCTGTACTCAGTTTTAGCAGCAATATACAGGAGCATTTAGTAATGCGGAAACAGCGGGACATATGAATGCCATGGGAAGCAGTAGCCCATAACATTCCCAGAAAGTATCCATCCCCACTGGAAGCTTCTTCCCCATGTAGCTATGAAAACACAATTTTTCTTTTCCAGTGATCAGGCCATTAAACTCTGAGGGTGGGACTAAATTCTCTTGACAGTGACCTCTGCAGGACTGCTGATATAGTATAACACCAGGCTGGTTTGATCTCACCAGTGTGGGGCAGCTGGAGCACGGGAGGTGTTTGGTCAGGATGGCGTAACTGTAATAACTTGGGGAAGGGGCTGGAGCTGCTTCATGGCCTCTGAGAGGGACCCAAGGCTGAGATCCAGCACTGTGGGGTGAGGCAGGAAGGGAAATGGGCAATCTCCTCCTGTATCCATCATTGCCTCTGTTGTAAATTGATATCTATATTACTAACCCCTGTAATTCAAAAATGATGATTTACACAAAATGGACTTAGTTCTAACTTGATTTTTGAGCTCTGAGAACATATCTTGAGACCTCTCTCTAATGGACAGTGTTAGAGATACAGTTAGCTTGGAGATTCAGATAATGAAAGCTGAGATCTTTCACCCCCAAGAGTGGAGGTTTTAATTAAAAGAAGAAAGAAATTTGGAGTGACTTCTGCTAATTTCAAGGGATCTGGCAATACTGTACTCCTGCAGTCTCTATTAGGTGTTGCACCTAATGCTACCCTCAGTCATCAAGGCAAAATCTGTTCTGAGTTTTTAATACTTGCTAAAAAGTGTGTTAGAAATGTCCTAGTACAATGCTTTGAAAGAAATGCAAAGTGAACGGCTACCCCTCCTCTACCAGCACAGAAGAACTCCAGCAGATATGTGGTTGTTGTATGACAGGATGTGTCCATGTAGGAGAGACTCAACCTCTGTGCTGGTCATAAACTTGAGGAGAAGTAGGGAAGCACTAACCTGCTGCAAGGGCTTTGCAGCTGCAAGTGGATGATGAGGTGAATTCAGCAAAGGCATGTCTAATCTCTAGCCATGGATTCATCTAATTTCTACGGGCTCTAAAATGAAGACACCAATGTTAATAGTTCAGGTATGAATCCAGTCTTAAACATGTGATGGCCCAGATCTTCCAAAACCAGTTAGGTTAGGAATTAGGTTCCATCAACAAAAAAGAGCTCAGAAATCATGAAGTCCCATAAAATAAGTACAGAATTCCTAATAGCTGTCTTTTGAGGGCATATATTATCAAAATTTCAAGCTCTACTAAAAAACACAGATTGAAAAACTGCTCAAAATAAACAACTAAACCAAAAAATGCCCCTATTCTCCTTTCTCAGGTAACCATTTGTCTCCAGAAGTTGGAACTTTAAATAAAACATCAGCTACTGTGAGAATCTTGATGCAATGGCAACATTTAGCAATACTGAGGATACAAAATGTTTTGAACCATGTGAAACTATGAAGATTAAACACTAGATGGAGTAGTTGGACTAGAATGAAATTGAGATTTGTAAAGCAACTCTAGTAACAGACCCATTGTAAATATTTTGAAATCAGGGGCTTAGTAGCAAGGCACAGCATGTGCGAGCATGTTTCTCCAGGAGCGCCAGTTCAGGGAGTTGGACATATGCTGCTGAATTCTTGCTGTGAAAACAGCCACCAGAAGGGTTCTCCCTTCAGCTTCTCTGCTGTGAGGTCCTGAAGCCTCATCACAGAGGCAACGGGTTGGCTCTGCACATTGCTGAGCTGCAGGCACCTCTCAAATAAACAGCAAACCAGCTTCACACTCTGCAGGAAGCTGTTCTGCTGTCTCAGGTGTAAGAAAGAACCTCTTTCCTCCCTGTCGTCTTTTTTTTTTTTTTTTTCCTTTTTCCTACCCTTAGGTTGCGGCGATAATCTGAGGGGCATTGGTGCTCCTGCCTTAAGCATGCCTTGTGGCCACCCTGCAGCTTGTCTCTTCATTCCCAACCCCTGCATCATTCCCTCCATTTTGTGGGCACCACTGTTTGTGCAGCTGCTCTCTAAGCCAGGTGGGAGATTTGGTACAGTGGAAGTCCCCTGGCCAAAAAAAATTATAGGATATAGTTGAGGTACCCATGTGATCTCTCAAGCAGTTCTGCTATCTCCAGGGGAGGGATGCTGAGGCAGGGATGTGGGAGGGAAGCAGGGGATAATGGCTACCAAAGAGAGGTCCATGTTATCATAGCCTCTGCAAGATGTAGAAAGCCCAGTCAGGGCCCTGGATCCCATTGCTCTGTGAATCTACACAGAGGCAGAAAACAACACCCTGACGTATCAGTACAAGGTGAAGGTAAAGCAGCACCTCAGCATGCCTGAGCCGAGCCTTTGACAGGGGGAGACTTTACACCCACTCTCCACCTTTGTGAGTGGCTACGCAGAGTGGCCAAATGGCCCCGGGCTCTGGATGCCAGCCCCACATTGCCACAGTGCTCTCCACGGAGTGACTGTGGCAAGGGCGCTGGCAGCCCCCTGTGCCTGATCTCTGTCAAAAGCTTTCCAGCCCCGAATCCTCTGAACTTACAGCTCCAGGCACACCCACATCCCAGTGCCTCATCAGGCAGAGGGTACAATGTGCGGTCTGTTTGTGAAATGGGGCTCTGGAGGCCTAAAACAAATTGTCCCTGGGGCCCAGGACAGTAGTGGTCATTCTCTCCCCGAGTCGGCCCCGTGAGGACACAGCATCTCTAAAGAGCAGCAGTTGGTGAATGGGCTTTTGACCTTTTCAACTTATTGTATTGGTATCTAGCCAAACAATTTAAGTTCATCTGTAGCGTGCGACACTCAGGAAACTGAGGAATGACATGCATGCTGTTTCCTACCAAGTAATAAACTGCCTTTTGTGATGGAGTGAATGAGGGCTTTGCTGCTGATGGCCAGATGCCCCCCTGTGCTGTGCAAGCACTGTGAGGAGCAAAGAAAATCTTAAAGGCCTTGAGAAGCTCAAACTAGAGGGAGGTACAGAAAAAACCCTTCCCTCTTTCTTCTCTGTAGATCACAAGTAGATCATTGCAATGTTTCTTCATGGATGAAATCCTGACCTCACTGCAGCAGGGGTTTTGACACTGACACCAGCGGGGCCACCATTTCACTCCATGTAGTATGGGGTCTTCTTAAGACCGAAAACAACAAAACAAAAGCTTCTCCAGGGCTGCTGAACACTGTGTGTCAGCTCCTCTGAGTCTTCCGCAGTTGATTTTCAGGCCCAAATTTCCTCCAGGGGTTTTTCTATTCCTTCCAGGGGACAGAAGCCAAGACCTCAGTGTGCTGTGGCCATGGCTCCAGTGTGAGCCTAACAGAAAGGTTAGGTGGTAAAACCAGCAACAACTTAAATCTAAAAGGTTTTTCTCAAAGAAAATAAAGTAATATTTTCATATTCAAATTATAGTGCTCAGGAAAACATCAACTAAACTGAGGTAGATTTTCTTGGATTTGTGCTTAAGTGACTGGAAAAATAGGATTTTTGGCTACTTGTTACGTTACACATTGACATGATGGCATGTCTGAGGTCAGGTACCCACTGGCCACAGTCATCAAGCCTACAGTTGTCAGTGATCCCTTTCTTAAGACCTAGGAGGCACTGCTGCTGATCAGTGAAGATACCTGGTGAGATGGAATTGAATTTCTGTACTAAAGAAAATCTTTCCTGTGAGAGGGATCAGACTCTGGATCAATTGCCCAGAGAGGTTGTGGAGTCTCCAACTGTGGAGATACTCAAAACTCGACTGGACACAGTCCTGAGCAATCTACACTAGCAAACCCTGCCTGAGCAGGCTGCTGAACTAGATGATCTCCAGAGGCCTCGTCCAACCTCAACAACTCTGAGATTTTGTGATTTTATGATTCTGTGATTTAGAACAACCACGTTTTTATTTGTACAAACCTGGGCTGCCTTTTTAGTGCAGATCCACATTTCTCTTTGGATGTCTGACCAACATCTGCTCACAGCCCTGGAAACTGTGCAGGTGGCTTTGCAGGTGACTGTGCAGTGGCTTGGCAGAAGCTTATCGCACAGGGTGCCCAGCTGCTCGCTTTGCCAACCTCCTTTCAAGATGCTCATAAATACGGCATTCACTTTCTCATGACAGGGGTCCCTACAGGTAGAACGCTTAATTCCCATGTTGATCCTGGGGAAATATTCTTGTCTACACAGACAAGCTTCCATTATGTACTTGCAGTACTGGAGTCACCAATTACAATACAAAACCTGTTCACAACATGTATCCTGCTTCCATCTTTTTCAAAGGTTTATGTAGTGCACAATCTTTATGTTGGTGCTCTTCACAAGGGTTAATCTTGCATCCTTCTCATTCTTCCTTTCTGTCTGTCTTCCTGTTGTGAAAGTCCTCAGTCCAGTGGCCACCAGAGGCAAGTCTCTACTTTTGAGTTATTTGGATTGGATAGTGTGGGTGGCTGACCGACACATGAATTTTAGCAAGTCTTTATGTCATATTTCTTCCCCCAAACCCTGTGGGATCAAAATCTCTCTTTCTCACAGGAAAAGGATATAAACCTGACCCACATTGAGTCTCGACCTTCCCGTCTCAACAAAGATGAGTATGAATTTTTCATTAACTTGGAAGGCAAGAATGTCCCAGCACTGGACAAGATCATCAAGTCCTTGAGAAATGATAATGGAGCAACAGTCCATGAACTTTCACGAACAAAGAAGAAGGACACAGGTAAGGATACATTGACTATGATAACATTGACAAAGCATATTTATGTCACACACTTAAATGACTTTTTCCTGCAGCAAAGGAGGTGCTCTTGGATCTGTATGGGTGCATTTCCCTCCCTCCCTCTGCCTATTTTGCCTGTGTTGTAAGCTTTTTCATTTGGAGATTTTCTCTCAGTGTAAATTGCCACGCTCCACATTTTGCCATGTTTCTGACTAGGTCTCTTGGGAACTGGTGTTATGGTGTTATGTTGTCATCTGTCTGGTTGGTTGGCAGCACTCACAGTCTCTTAGATGCTTTGTTGTGGTAGCTTGTTACACTACCTGCAGAAGTTAACAGGGATCAAAGGATGATTGGGGTTACAGACTAAGAGCTTAGCTTGTAAATACCTAAGCAGTGGTGAAGGAAGTTGTAGGTACATCTATTTTCTGCTCCCAGCCTCTGCCCTATATTATATGCCCTATAAATGGACAGCATTTATATACACAGCTTTTGGCAAGTCATGCAGGGTGGCAAATTTTGTTCTTGATGTACATCTGTAGTGTGAAGGAACAACAGGAGTGCAAGTGAGACCTATACCACCGTGTTTAATGCAGATAGGTTAGCTTATCAAGCCCAAGGACATGTCCCTCTATCTCTGCCTACCATCCCATAGCCTTTGGATCACTGAGCACTGAAAGCCATTGCAGGGCTTGAACACTTTTAGCCTTTTCTTATGTTCTCTGCCCGAACCAAAGAACTTAGAAGAGAGACGACAAGGATCTCCATGTGGGGTGCACCACATCTGTCTAGTTACTGTATGCCTTGATTCAAAAAACCCACGGGAACTCAATCACAATCTAAAAGGGCAAACAGTTCCAGCAAAATCTGCAGCTGCATGCATGGACTTGGCTTGCAGATGGTAGATCAATTACCCTGAGAAATCCAGGCCTTGATCTGCCTCTTATTCCCTCACACCCTATCCCCATAACAAATCCGTGTCTGTTCAGTTCCCAACAGAGTCAAGCCCCTATAGTGCCATTTAGTGGAAAAACGTCACCTATTGAACACTGCCTTTCACCTTCCTAAGGGAGGATGACTCCCTGGAGTCCCCAGGGAGGTCACCAAGAGCGTGCCCTGGAGACATTTACAATGCCTGTGCGTTGTGCATCCCAGCTGGGGTACTGTCCTATTTTGAACATTTATCCCAGAGATGACTTACATGAAAAGATGTATTTTAACTTCTAAGTGATACACAGACCCTGTGAACCCTGTCAGACTTCACCATTTTGTGTAGTGAGTCCATTCAGAGTCAGTCCACATACGGCAAGCACTGGCAGGTGAGTACATGATGATTGTGATAAAGCATCTTAAAAATAAACATAAATTTTTAAATCAGAAGATAGGGACGAAAGTGCTGCAAGGGGTTATGTGGTCTGTCCCCTGGCAAAAGGCGGGACCAGCTAAACCACCATCTGCCCTGAACAGTGATGTCCTGGGCTGCCCAGCTCTGCCCTGCGGGGCTGTCCTGCTCTGACCAGTCTTCCTTGCTGCACTGAGAGCTGATGGCTTCTCCCCCTGCCTGCCTCGGACATGGGGAACAGAAGATACTCTTCCGCCTCAGACCAGCCATTTCGGTCTCAGGTGACAGTATCCTGCTCAACCTCAGCCCTCCCTTCTTGGGGCACCTGATTTCTGGGCTCATTGCTCTTGTGGTCTTCTCTGGAGTGTCTCCAGTAGGTTAGATAAAACCTAGATATAACTATGGGCTATAAGGACGCTATTGCTCTGGTAAGCAATTCATTAACCATTTATTAAACTAGTGCTTGTTCATTTGTTGCTTATTAGATAGATCCTTCACACAAAGTCCAGATGCCTTCCAGGTTCTCCTTATTCAGGTAGGAACTGATGGTAAAGGGCACTATAAAAAAACAAAAAGTGACAATGAAGTGCTGTCTCAGTGCTTTTCCCCACAACGAATATCTCCGGAACCTCACAAATCATGCTGGCACAAACCTTGTGCAGCAGAGGCAACAAGAACCCAGTCCTGTGCAAGGCCTGGTATGGAGTGGCGCCATCCTCATGGGGCAGAGGGAGGGATTGCTCTCCTGCACTTGTCGGGGTTGGTATGTCCCTCTGAACACCTCAATTTACATTCCAATTTTGGTCTCGTGGGCCCTGGCTGCTGGCTGCTGCAGCCCCATCCTTGTGGGACACTTGCACCTCTGGGCTGAGATGAGAGGAGGGGAGGAAAAGTCCCCATGGGGTGACCATCCCCCCCCACTCCCTGCTCTCCCTCACACAGGTACATGTGAGTGCAACACCATCCGTCTCCCCACTTTTTGGCTTGTGGATGCCCCTCACTCCTGCTATTGAGACTAGGGAGGCTCTGCCACCCACTTTGATGGGAGGAGGAATAACTCTCTGTTCCTGTAAGAAATTCGTTGGAGGTCAGTTGTAATTCTGTCTTCAGAGAGAAATACAGAAAGATTTTGTGAGTCGTCCATGTTCCTAATTCTCAGAGATTTGCTGGAGTTTAGGCTGCTCAGTACAGTGGTGGCTGTCCAGCACCCAGTCTGAGACATACTTAAATGCCTCTTCAGATAACAGATGTGATTTTAATAGGATTTCAGACTTTAAATACTTTAGGTCTGGATCTTCCTCTTCCTTCCTAGGAACAACATGAAAGGACATTAATACCTTCTTGAGATCAGTGCTGGTAATCCTTTTACCATTTCCTTTGTGTCCTATCCATGACATTACATTTGAAGATGAAAAAGAGGAAGGCAGCTACTCTTTGGAGTCAGTTCTCTCCATTCATGAGATGAAGGCACAAAAGGTTGATTAGGTGATTTATGATCATGTCAAATCAAAGAGGTTTTCTTTTGGGGGCTTTTTTATTTCCAGAAGAAAGCTACAGGCTTAGAAGGGCTTCCCATTATTTCTGTTTTTCTAATTATTATTAAGAAGTTAAAGTTGTGTACAAGCATAGGCCAGAGTCAGCTAGAGATACAGCTCTAAATATCAGCCATAAAAGGCTTGTGAGTGAAATTCTGACCTCACAGAAGTCAAAACTCCTGTGGTCAGCGGTAGGATTAGGATTTCACTGCATGTTACTGTGTTGATCAAAGGTTTTTTGAGCTAGATTATCCTGTCAGTGCTGTAGAAAGGGAGTTGATCCTCTTCTGTCTGAGAGGATAACTTGTGTTTGTTTGCTGGCTTCAGTAATTCAGAAATAGTATGAAGTGGGAGCAATTTATTTCCAAGGAAAGAGAGGAAGATTGATATTTCTTTTTGCCCTTTGTCTTTTTGTCTTTTTTCTTTTCTTTTCTTTTCTTTTTTTTTTTTTTTTTTTTAATTTCAACTTCTCTTATGAGCAATAAGGGTCCAGTCAAACTGAAATCCCCAAAGAGCCATATTTTGAAAGATCAAACAAGCCCTGCTTAGGGGATGAACTGTGGGTGGCAAATTCTGGGCTGAGGCAGCTACAAGGGCAGAGTGAGATGGGAACAGCCTGAGCTGTAGAAAGTGTGGTAAGATGATGTCCTTCATCAGTGATGGCATTAACAAATAACAGGCCTTGTGGTGCCTTTTAGGTCATCTTGCCTTTCAAGTGTATCCTTCTGGCAAATCTGGTCATAATCCACAGATGCTCTCATGTGAAATTTTATTCCTAAAACACAGAATGAGAGCGATATGTTTCCAGGGAGCAAAAACTCAAGAGACATGGTTTATGGGGCTGTTGTCACACTCTTCTCAGTGGGCAGGTAGAGGCTAGGAAGGTTTTCTCCTGGAGGCAGTCTGGGCTCCCATGTGACTAATTCGTTCCCTGCTGTCTAAAGGTACTCTCAGTCCTTCCTTGCTAAGGGTTCATTTTGCTCATGCTCATGACTTGAGAAAAAAGAACCAATCCTATTTTGCTCACTTTCCTGTAGGAAACACACAGTGCCATTCTTAGGGCACAGCTTTGTTGACAGTCGGAGGAAATTTCTGTATTCTGCCCCTTCTGTGTAGTTCAGTGTTAAACATGTGTAAGGGCTTTATTTGGCACAGGATAAATTAATGGCTTTTGCTTTTTGGTCTGGTCAATTTAACTGCTTTTAGGGTCTTTCCTCAATGAAATGCAAAGTGTAATTTTGGTTTCTCTTTGACAAACCCAAACAGTTACAAATACCAGATTTGGCTCAACAGTGTAATTTTAGCTAAGAGCAGGCCAGCAAAATGCTCTAAATCCAAAGGTAGTTTTAGAGCTTCAGATGAGATGGGTTAACAGTCACTGGGCCCAAAATGCTTTGTAAAGATGGGAAGATTTGTTGTGAAAACACAGTGCATCTCTTCATGGCTCTTTTTGGAAACAAGCTGGGTATCTGCAGTCCACTTGCCGCCCATGAATAAACAGAATTAAATATTATTCTTTTGCAACATTAGGGAAATGCAGACAATTTATGGCATTTCTGAGACAGGCTGGGAGCTGTGGTTCTGTAGGACCCTTGTTTGCTAAACCCTGAGGCTGGCCAAAGTATTCGGGACTGCTTAAAAAAGGGCTAAACCTGGGCCTTGAACTGCTATAAATTGCATAGACCTGTCTTTGACCCTCCTCACAATGGTCCGAATGGAGGAGTTCTGCAGAAGTCATCACTGCCCCTGCTTTGCTGCCTCTCATATAAATGGCTTATTAGCATTCTGCTAAGCATTTGACCCCATCGTAATTTGGTCACCACTTGGGTGTCCAGCATGATCCCATAAATGCTGCTGTTTCACTTACAGACAAATCAATATTTATTACTGATCAGCCCACGTTTGCTCTTCAGACCTTCACAGAGGCCCAGTGTTGCAACAGCTTGCCCTGGCAATTCATTAATGGTGGTGCAGACAGACAGCAAGTCTGGCGGAGTAGCTGGAGGAGGATGTTGCAAACAAAATATGGGATAGAATCAGCCAGGGGGTAATTTGATTTGATCTTTTAAATAGTTGCTGGGAGGGCTGGGGACAGCCTCCTGGCACACCACAGCTAGGCAGAAGACCCAGTAGCTCTTTTGCACCTTGGTCCCTGATGAAGGGGCTGTATGAACTTGGTGCAGTTCCTGCTGTGGGGCTGTGCTCAGGACCTTCGATCCTTGTTTCCACAAGAACTGAGAAGGCTCAGGACTTTCTAGGACCTGACAACATTAGCCATGTTGTAGCAAATAGAACTAAGCATCCTCAGGATTTCCCTTTCACAGGCTGCCCCTTTCATACAGATCTGCAAGCTCAGAGCTGCTCTCTCTCAGCTACTGCTGATGTGTAAGAGGACCTGGGAGAAGGGCAGAGATCTGCTGAAAATAGGGTCTGCATGCCTAGAGAATAAAGTGCTCCTCCTGTGTAGGGGAAAAACAAGCCACCCATCCCCATGCCCAGGACTGACACCACATCAGCTCAGGAGTCAGTCTTTTCCCAAAGTTTATCATGAGCTCTGCAGCAAGTACTCTGGTGATCTTGAGAATAAAATGTACTTAATGAAAGTAAGTCACTGTTATATATTCATTTTATCCCTTCTTGAAGTTGCAAGGATTCAAACACTGTCCACCTAGACTCTTCTGATTCAGGGCAGCAAAACTGTACAGGCGTCACTGCTGAAATCCACTGCAGACTTCAGCCCCCACCAAAGTGTCTGCACAGCTTGGACACTTCAGGTCATGGTGCGTCTCTGAGAATAGTGGTTATTCACTCTAACACTGGCAAATTCTTTGCTGTGGGGCTGCCAGACAGGTGTTTTTGTTTTTTGTTTTTTTGTTCTAGTGCCTAATCCCAAAACATTTATCAGTGAGCCTCACCCCAGTCTGATAGTGGGGAGCCTGAAACATAGAACAGTGAAGTGATTCTCCCACCATCACACAAAGCTCAGTGGCAGAGCTAGAAAATAAACCCCACACCTAGTTGCTCATATAGAATACAGGGGCAGGGTGGCTGGATGTGCTCAGCCTTCACCTGGTGTGAGTGAGTAGTGACTTCTCTCTAGGACTCAAACACACCTTTTTCGATTCAACCCCTCTGACTAGTTTAACTCAAGGGGTTGGAGGTGCAGGAAGGTTGCTAACAGCAAGGTGAGAGAGTATTCCTGGAGAAACTAGAAAGGTAGTGGTATACCCAGCAGCACATCAAGTCTTTTGGGAAGATCTTCCTGGGACTGCTGCTGCCATCTAGTGACTTGTTCAGGTCTGGTTTTCAGGGCAAAGCAGAAGGGTGTGCCTCTCGGAAAGCGGGGGACGAAAACGCACTTGTGCCGGGCGGGAGAAGGGGAGCTCTGCCCAGCCGGGGGTTCTGCCCAGCCGGCTTTCTGCAGCCCGGGGAGCCCGGGAGGCCCAGGATGCCCTCGGCTGGCAGCCACCAGCTGCCTGCTCTCCCTGGCCTGCCTGAAATGTGAGGGCTCCCAGCGCGGAGTGTTGGATGGAGCCAGGCTGTTGGTGGGACAGTAAGTCAGGGGGAGCGAGCACCCTGCGTGGGGGCTGAGCTGCGGCCGCCCAAAGCGTGCCCCGTAAATCTGCTGTTACTGCTCTGGCCCCTCCGTGCAGGTGCCTCGCAGAAAGCCAGCGCCACAAGTGCCTCCGTGTTGTCAGGCTCAGCAGACAGCAAGGCTGAATAGTCCTGGAGACAGTGATCTTCTTATCCCCTAGGTGGTCCATCAGGTCTGGGATGAGCCTCATCAGCAAGACACGGCAGGGAGCTCCTGCAGCAGCTGCCGGATGGGGATCAGGTTCACTTGGCACAAACCCCAAAATCGGGCGGGGATGTAGGCTGAGTGGCAGTGCTCCCATCTGAGCAGAGCCACACGGGGGAACGAGCTGCTTTCCAAAAACTGACTGAGCAAGTGACACCCATTTGTGCAAGAAAGTCACTAAACAAACTTCAAACATTTTATTGATGGAGAGACTACTTGGACCAGCAAAATTTTGGGTGATACTGGCTTTCAAGTCTATGTTGCTGACTTGAGTGTGGGGAGCATATGGGACATGATTGAATGGCCTGAGCACGGGGTATGTCCTTAGATGGAGGTCTTGTGCCCTTTCCTTAGAAAAAAGTATGGTAGAACTGGAAGTGCTGCAGAGAAAAGTGATGAGAGTGCTCAAAGACAGCCTATGATTTCTGTGCCTGAAATACAGAGGCAAAGTCTCAGGAAGATGGATGGTACATGGAGAACCTGACAGGGAACTATAAAATCCTAGGTGGCCAGGAGAAGGTGAGTAACAACAAATGATGTTTGTATGCAGGAACTAATTAACATCAAATGAAATAATCGAGTTTAAAACAAAAGGGAGTAATATTTCATATCACATGTAAAGAAATGATAGAGCTCAGAGCTGCAGAGTTTCCTGGAGTCCGATGTGTAGATGGGCTCAAAAAGCAAGTAGTTATATTTGTGAGAAGGTCATCACAGGCTATTAAATTCAGGAATGGCTACAGCCTCTGACTCCAGCAGGAAGTAAGGGAAGGGACAATGAAAAGAGGTAGGCAGCTAGGGTCAAAGGGACAAAAATGTAAGAATGGGGCAGCAAGCTGAACCCAGCAGCACTGGCAGCTCCCAAGATGTGCTCAGCTGCCAGTGGTACCTAGTGGTGGCACCTACTGATGCACTTCCTGAAGTGATGATGGGGAAAGGGCCCGTGGTCTCTGTGCTCCCTGCATTATTTCCCTGTCTCAATACTGCAGAGGGCTGCGGTGGCTAGTCCTGGTGGTGGCTGACAAGGGGGTCTCTGGCTTGATATGCAACTGGATCCTCTTGGAGGAGATGGAAGAGGGAACCGCATCCTGGTACAGCCACTGCATGTCTGTGCCAAGACTCTTGCTGTTGAGGGGACATGTGGCAGGGGACTGCTTGGACCGCTGGATGAATACACTCATGGCTCCAGGAAGGAGGTTTTACCTGGGATGATGGCTCCATGTACCTCACGAGCTGCAAAGGGCTTCTCCTTTTAGTGCACTTGCCATGAAGACACTTGCCTTCTGCTTTCCTCTGTCTGAACAGACCATATCTGGAAAACCCTGTGATTCTTCCTTGCCCTCTGCCTTATGTCCTTCTGTAAAGGGAGAGACACATGGGCATTACTTGCTGTGTAGTCAGTGTGATCGCATTTCACATCCTGCCTGCACCATAGGCAGTGTGTATACTATGTGAGTTACAAGGTGATAGAGAACCAGGCACAGAAAGCTAATTAAATTAATGCATGATTATATAATGACTACAGTAATACAATGCTAGTCTGAGGTATCAGTGTGCCATTTATAATTTTATTTCAGCATCCTAGGTCTTAGAAAGAGATATTCATAGGGGGAAATAATCCTGTATCCTTATTGTGAGGTTTCTCACTGTTCCTTTGAAAGGTCTGATTCTAACTACTGTGAAAGGAAGGATAATCTGGAAAGATTCCTACATTTTGGTAAGCCAGGAGACCAGAATAATAAACAGAAAATCATAAACATTACAAGCCAGCTCTGTGCCAAGGGCTAGACGTTCCTGATGTTCTGTATTCTTACAATAGTGCAAACCAGCCACAAATTCAGGACAATTTGCAGGGTTTGCTCTTGCCTCTGACTACAGGGAAAGACCACTGCTATCAGAAAAATTTAACCCCTTACATGTGTTTCTTTATATTTATGATGAAAAAATCGAAAGACAATAAGAAGGCCCCAAACCAAGTAATGAAGAAACATACCAGTCTCTATTTCTTTTCTGTTTTGCAGTGCCATGGTTCCCAAGAAGTATCCAGGAGCTGGACAGGTTTGCCAATCAGATCCTCAGCTATGGAGCAGAACTGGATGCTGATCATCCTGTAAGAAACAGACCTTCATTTTTTTAACATGTTTCTAGTTATTGGGACAGAGGTTTCTCTCGTTTAGATTTGCTCTGCTTTAAGACAGAACTAGTAGACTAAGTCTCACATGGTATAGGACAAGAAGGGTACCATATTTCTACAGTTAGAATCACCCCAATCCCTGGTTATGAAGAAAATCAACCAAAGGTTCCTTTAATTTGAGAAAATACTAGGAGACCTTAAAAGTCATAGTGGTCATCAGAGAACAAGGTCACCAAAAGAGCACCTCTAGTTTCTCAGGTGGCTCTGATGTGGTGACTTCAGACTCATTTAGTGAATCACTAGCAACAAAAACTCCAGAAGCAACACATCATAGCCCAGAGATAGGAAGACTGCTTTTTTCATCCTTGATTACATACACACGACTGAGCTTAGTGCCTTGTTATGTGGTTGTTAAATCTGACGTAATTCTTTTATGGTGAGACACAACAAGAGGAAAGGTCCTTGTTCCAAAAAGTTTGTGATTTAAATGGTAGGGTCAGAAAGTTTTGTTCATTGGCACAGCTGACAAAAAAAAAATTTGTTCAGCAGTTTTTCAGCTCTTCCAGATACACGAATATTTTCTGCCTCTATTCCCTCTCCAAGCAAACAACAACTTATTTTCATTTGTCAAAACACACTGAGTTTCATGCAGTGAAACAGAAATTGCTGCTATTAGTTTAATTGAGATAGGGTGATTATAAATAAATTACATGCAGCGCAACAAAAATTGCTGCTATTAGTTTAATTGAGATGGGGTGATTAGTCATTCACTACCTATTGCTTAATTCGAGATGTGTTATGTATCATGTACAATGATTCATGATGTTCAGTGTGGTCATGTGAAAAGCAGAATGAAAGGAGGTACAGTGAGTCAATGGCCCCCTTGTGTGTCATGCGGGAATAGACCAAGATTGTATTTGAAAAAAGAAACCAAAAAGAAAGATATTAAAAGGAATGAAGCATCTCTGCTCCAGTTCCTAGAATTAGTTAGTGAACAGCTTATGCCTTAAAAAGGAAACCCAGCTTCTGGGGTAAATAGGTGTGATAGTAAAGGGAATTAAAGGACCCTGTGATTTTAGTAGTTAAGTGGTACGGAATTTAATCACAAATACCTCTATGCCAAGTTAATCTTGGACATTTTTTAGGCCATTGTCTGCCTCTTTTTGACTCACAGTCTTAGATCTCCACTCTGCTTCAGCTGTTTCCTGTACTTGGTTGTGTTTCGTGGTCCCTCAGGCCAGTTGTTGCTATTTGCCCTACAGAAGTGTGTCCTAGCTTGGAAGGACGTTTCTCTACTTTAGCTGGTGAAGACACTCCTAGCCCTGAGGAACTTTTAGTCTAAATAGCAGGCACACTGGGATAGGATAATGGTTATCCTAGATGAAGGTTTAGGGATTATATTTCTTATCCCTATTTTTATTGGTAATTAACTGCAAAGGTCAAGCTCCCAACCACAAGGTCTATTAGACATTCTCTGTAGTAATTAAATCCCTTGAAATGGTTGAATTTGTAGTGCAATTAGGGCTTTTTGGCCTGCTAAGTGCCTACTGTTCTTCTAACTGTTTGAAAATGAGCAGCTTTAAGCATGGTTCATGCTGAAAATCCGCCTAAAAAGTCTGACTGAGCTGATGTGTGTGTTTCTAATGTGTTTTAACTCTGCTCCTCTAGATCATCCCAGCTGTGCCAGGAACCGCACAAGCTTCATGAGAAACCAGGAGGACATGGTTATCTGAGTGCCATTAATTCAGCATATTGCTCTTGTGGGAGCACCTTGTTGGTGCTGTAAAGGGGCATGTTTCCCTTTTTTTGTAGCAAGTGGAAACGAAAAAAGGAAAGGACTTGTGTGGGCAGGACCTGCTGGGAGGCTGTGCCTGAATGGCTGCTCTGGTGGCCCTGCAGACTGGGAAGGAGTGGTGCCTTGTGTGCGCGGAGCCGGGCAGGATGGAGGCAGCTTCCCCAGTCACCCTCTTGCACTTCTTGGACTGGACCAGCCATGCCCGAGGGTGCTCAGGGAGAGGAAGGCTGTTCGCCAGTGACACTGCCACTGACCATCACTGTTTTTCTTTAGGGGTTCAAAGATCCTGTGTACCGTGCCCGGAGGAAAGAGTTTGCAGATATTGCCTACAACTACAGACAGTGAGTGCTCAGTGCATTAACAGAAAGCAAGCCCGCATCTCCTGCCCTCTCCTAAGGCTCTCACCCTGATGGCAAACCCTATTCCTCCTCAAGCATCCTCCTGCTGTTAGCTTTTCTCTGCCATGTGTTTAAATCTTCCTGTTCATGCATTTATCCCCAAATCGCAGTAAAACAAAACTAAATCACTCAAGGCACACCTTCAGAAGAGGACACTGCCTCCCTTCTTTCCCCACAACACCCCTCTTCCCCAGCTTTGTTGTCTAATTGAGCAGCAGACTCCATTGCTACTACAAAGACCTGAGCATTGAATAAAGCCGCTTCTGGTATTCTCCCCATTAAACCAGGGCTGGGGGAGGAGTGCCTATCATTTACATTAAAGCAGGAGCTGCACACACTATTAAAATAATGAATAACTTATGGTTCTGATGCTAATCTAGCGCCTGATACTCTACTTTTATCATGTCTGACCCAGCTGCAGTCTGCAATTTGGGCTCTCATTGACCAAGAAAAATAAATGGAGATGATAAATTCAGTTAGAACAGGCTTGCTTGATTGCTTTCAGTGATCAGATCTGGAAGAGATAAAATTCTGTTCCCAGAGCCCCTCACACATTTATATCAGTCCTTGTGGGCCTGATTCTTGCTGAGACTGGTAAAAATTGTGATTGCAGAGGATAAAGTAACATATGTTGTACATTTAGGGCTCCACTTTGTACAGGACTGTGATGAAAAGATAGCCCCTGAGCCAAAAAGCTAATAATCTAATCACAAAATGAGAGACAAAAAGTCAGGTGAAAAAAGTCAGGAGACCAGTTTGTAACTAGAATATTTGGATAAGATTTTGTGGCCGGATGTGGATGAATGTAATGCCAGTTTATAGGTATCCCACAAAAGATTTACCTTTCCTGCATAATGGATAGAAAATTCTGGTCTCTAGTTTGCAGGCTTTCACCAAATCCTACCTAGAAATGAGACAAAAAACATGTTAACCACTCCTTCCCCCAAGATTCAAACTGAAACCATTTTAGGATGATGAAACCATTATATTCCAAGATTTGACTAATTAATATTTAGTCTGTTATCCAGATACTCAGACACATTGGAAACAGAGTCTATACAGACCTGGACCTATGTGCCAAAAGCACCTTTTATGTAAAGTTCTTGGACTTTCCAATTAGGTCTTTTGGTAACAGAGCAGTAAAAAGGGTGCGACAGCCCATGTCTGGGCTTCGGGGGCCTGTGGTAAAGAAACATGTGTTTTTTGTGACTTTGGGTGTTGATTCAGGAAGGCCTGGATGGATCCATGGTTTTGCCCTGGGTGTTACACCTGGTGGACATGCCTTTCAGGGTCTACAATGGGAAGGAGAGATCAAGGGCGTGTCTCTAGCATGAAGGGACAGAGATGCAGAGACCTAGGCAGGAGGAGAGGGACAACCAAAGTTATCCGGCTTCACGGGAAGTGTCTGAAAAGGTAAATGTGCTTAGCTTGTGAAGGTGCTATCCAGCTACAAAGGTGAGGTGGGTCTATGGTGTTTTGTCTTGTACTCTTCTTCCCACCATCAATTCCATCCTCTTCTGTGTTCCTTCTTTTGCACCTATTTTGTCCGTTTTCCTCCCATTGTTTGCCTCTCTATTCTGCTTTTGCTCTTTTGCCTTCTTTCCCAATACATTTACCCATTGCTTTTGTTGAATTCCTTAATTTCCCTAACTTCTCTTTTCTTTGCTTTCTCTTCCCTCTGCTTTCATTTGCTTCTGGCTCTGTTGATCCCTAAAAATTTTTAATTGAAATTTGAAAGGTTTTTAAGCCATAGCTTTTCCCTGTAGCCTTGGAAGGCAGTTGAGGATTACTTAGGAGTGCTATAAGAACAACAATCCCGCAGCAATCCTCATAATTCAACATGCTGTTTAAAGCTCCACAGATTAAGGAGGGCTGCTACAGAGAGACAGAAAATGATGGTGCTCCAGAGGAGCTGCCCTGAGGCTCAAGGAAAAAATGAGGGAGTGGGAGATGGTGGGGTGTCATCAAGAGTTTAACAATGGGTCTCTGGGGCTTGGAAAGCTCCAGCATTATTCCAGCAGTGATGTTAACCCTATTAAGTTACTTAAAACCCTTTGATTTTTCAAAGCTGCTGGATTCACCTATGGCCCTATCATTATTGCTAAGGAATTGACTATTCACAGGAGGCCAAAGTACATTGCTTGTGATTGTCTAATTCCTGCTAGCTTCAACATGAGCTAAGCACATGGAGGCCTGAGGGTGGGATTTGACTAAAAATTACTCATTACAATTATAAAAAGTCAAACTGGCTGGAGTCTGCATCTGTTACAACATAAAGCACAGATCAGAATTTCTCTGCCCCTTCAACAAAGAGAGTTTTCTGGAGCTGATGGTTTCCCTGTTGTAACCAAAACAATTAATGTATAGTGTATTAGAGCAAGAAATACAACAGCTGTTCCATATCTAGAAAAGCAAATAACTTGAAACCAAGAGTCAGCAAATATTTTTAGAATAACATTTTGATAAGACAAAAGAGCACTGATTTATTTTTACCACAGTAATGCAAAGAGTTGCCCAGAGGCCAGTATCTCATGAGGTCAGTAGAGTCCTTTTCAACCTGTGCCTAGAGGCAAGTGAGGCTTCTTTTGCAACTGCATGTCAGATCAAAGGCATCTCCCTCCTGCACCAGTGGCTTCTGGCCAGCCAGTGTAAAGCTCCTGAGTATGATGCTGGTGGCATGGGACATTGTCACTCCTATGGAAGGTGTCCATTCTCTTTCCAGTGGCCAACCTATTCCTCGAGTCACCTACACAGAAGAAGAAAAGAAAACATGGGGCACTGTCTTCAGGGAGCTGAAGAGTCTCTATCCAACTCATGCTTGTTATGAACACAACCATGTATTCCCACTGCTGGAGAAGTACTGTGGCTACCAGGAGGACAACATTCCCCAGCTTGAAGATGTTTCAAAATTTTTGCAGAGTAAGTTTGAAGCATATAAAAGAACCAAATCAAATTAAAGACTTCAGCTGTCGGTAGGAGTGGTGCTTCCAGAGATGGAAAAGCAGTCCCTGCTTTATCACAAGCTCCCTGTTGTACTTGGGCACATCACTTAGCCTGTGTCCCAGGCCCCTCTCTAGAACTTTCAGGGGTACAATAGTACAGATGCTCAGATATGGTGATGGTGGTATGCATGGTAGAAAATTCCTTCTTCTTTCACAGTTAAACTCTGTTTAACAGAAGGAGAGCAAAGAAATCACTTAACAACCTTTTTCCACTGTGAGGAGTCTGGATAAAGATAAATCAAACTAGCTGTTTTTAAGATGCCATTTTTTTGTCCTTTCAGCCTGCACTGGATTTCGCCTGCGTCCTGTTGCAGGCTTGCTCTCCTCTCGGGATTTCTTGGCTGGGCTGGCTTTCCGCGTATTCCACTCTACGCAGTATATTCGCCATGCATCCAAACCAATGTACACACCAGAGCCGTAAGTACTCTGGCACAGAACATGCGTAAAGTTGCAGCAGACTAACAGCAGGGTCAGCCCAACTGATAATAACCACCATGGGACTCTGAAGCACTCCTGGGAACAGAGCTAATGAAGAGCAGCCAAGCAACTGCTCTCTGCTGAAAACTCTTTCAGAAGATTTCTAGTCTTTTTAACAAGCTGCATTCTCTTCTGCAAGTTCTTATGGGACAGATGAGACAGTTTTGCTACTGAAGGCATGCTTGCATGGTGGCTGGGACATGAGAGAGCACTGTACAAAGGCATTTAGCTTAGCTATTAGCACCCAAACAGTGGTGTGAAATTTAGTGCAGGAATGACTCAACATGTTTCAAGCAAGCTTCTGGCAGCGAGAAAGAGGAAGACCAGATCATTGATCCCTTCTCTGTTTCAGTGTTATGCTGTAATGTTTCTCTCTGTTCCTGTCCATTGTTGTTTTCCACTTGTTTTCAAAATGTTTTCATCCTCTATGTCGTTGCAATTCTTCTTCTTCTCCCATACCATTTTTTTTTTTTTTTTTGGTCTTACTTCTTCCCACATCCTCCTTTTCCCCTCCATTTTTCTATCCCTCATTATTCCAATTTCCCTCCCTGCTCACCCCATTCTCAACTTGCACAGACAGACTGAAATGTCTTCCACAGACCTGGCCCTCCTGGGAGCATCTTATTCTTCTTCCCTTTCCATCTCAGCAAATCACTTTGTCTTTGAAAAATCTAGCAGTCCCTAGGTGAGTTCTTCCCCAAACATGCCTGTCCAGCTCCCAACTTCAGCTTGCAATGAAAATAGTCCTACCTGAGGAAGGGTGAGCTTCCACCTCACACTGGGAGGCTGTGGGACTAAACAGGGACTAGAGTTGAGATCTTGAGTTATATGTTGACACCGTGGTGAATTGTTGTGGTAGCCTGAACTTCATCTAAAGAGGTTTCTTGTCCTTGAGACTGAAAAGTCCATGTTCTCTTTGATGGGGTGATTTCTGTCTGGGCTTTCCTGAGTGGGGCAGACAGTTGAATGGATGGTTTTCTTCCATAAGGAAAACCAAATAATGTATCAGCCTTCCTCTGAGGGATGTATGATGGTAAAAGCACTGAAAACCCTGGAGTGTGCAAGAGTTTCCATCACAAGAATAATTTTAGAGCAAAATATTTTCCTGTGAGACTTGAGCATTATTTGCTGGCAGGAGCAGATGCACTGCACTCTTGACCATGTGCTGACTCTATGGCATTCATCCAGCATTGCTGGACTTTTTCTGAATTAAAGTTATTCAGATGTCATGTTTTCCTGCAGTGATATTTGCCATGAGCTGCTAGGACATGTGCCTCTCTTTGCTGATCCCAGTTTTGCTCAGTTTTCCCAGGTAAGTTACTCAGTGGTTATATTCCTTATATAATTGAACACACCAGAGACTAAGTAATTCAGAGGATGAACCAAGAGCTATGAGGGGTGGGGTGGATTCACCTTTAAGCATACTGTTTAAGAGTGGCTGAGGCTGATTTATCTGTTGCTTGAAATCTTGACACAAATTACTTAGGTGAACTCATACACTCAAACTCCAAATGTCTGTCTTGTGTGAGTTGTTTTTTTACAGGCAAACCCTTTTCAAAGCCATCATCTAAAAACTTTTTTGAAGATGTTGATCCTTCTGAGCGAAATTAAATGGCTCATGAATCAGATGAATTATTGCCCCACCATGCAGTCCAAATGTTAGAGAAAGTGGAGAGGTTTTTTTGTTTTCTATTGAAGCCACAGAGGAGGCTGAGTGAAGTGAGGAACTGTCCCAGCTGCAAGCATGGGAGAAGGCTGGAGAGGAGCTTTCTCTTTAGTAGTGTTAACGTTTCTGAAAAGAAGCCAAACCTCAGTGAAGGGGTAAACTTTTTGCTGCATCTTACCAGAAAACATGAAAAGATACAAAGACTGAAAAGTCATAGAGAAGGAAGGAAGGAAGGAAGGAAGGAAGGAAGGAAGGAAGGAAGGAAGGAAGGAAGGAAGGAAGGAAGGAAGGAAGGAAGGAAGGAAAATGGACTTGATGTAACATCCTGCTCAGAAGATGATAGTCAACCTGATGCTATTAGTAACCTCTCAGTATTGCCCTCAGGCTCTGCCCTTTCACAGAACTGGCGTTTCCTTCAAGATAAGCTCTACCGCACCTTGTCTTATTAGGATTTGTCATAGTGGTGGCTGCTTCCATGCTTTTGATGTGTGTGTGTGTGTGGTGCTCTGATTTTTCTACTGTGCAGTTCTCACTGGAGCAAACTGAGAAAGGAACCTGGTTATATACAGTCTTGTGTGATTGTCCTCTGAATCCAGCTATTGCATGCCTTTGGGAAAGTCTCCATTAGCTCCCAAGGTATGAATAAGCTCTTTCAAATCATGCCCTGTCATTCAAAAAATATAACTCATTCAAGGCTCCTTGAAAACTTCTGCAATCAGGGCCCATCAAAACAAAGAGACATATTTGAGATGTGTGGCTGTGACTGATTTACCTCCTTTTGACCGTATCATTCTCTCAGATGTGCATTGTAGACTTGACCAAAAGCCTGTCAAAGAGAGAGGAAAATTTTATTTGACCTCAATGGGCTTTGTAACAGGCACAAAGGATCATGTCTTGTAAATGACATTTGGACAAGACCCTTTGTTCGTTTCTGGAGAGATTTCTGGTTTAAAATTGATGTTGCACGATAGGAACATGTTCTGTAAACATTTGTGTGTGGTAGTAAGCGATGGTAACATTTAAAATGTAAAAAATTACATAAGAAGAGACAGGAAGAATGTTTGCAATAAACAGCTTGAAGAATAATGGTTTATTGTTACAGGAAATTGGACTGGCATCTCTGGGAGCTCCGGATGATTTCATCGAGAAACTTGCTACGGTAATTTAATAAATGAAGGCTCAGTTTTCCAAAGCACCCTGTGTTGTCTTAATTCTGCTGCCACTGAAGTCACTGATAGAACACCCATAGAGTTGAATGGGAACAGACTGAAGTTCATGGTTGGAAAACCCCACCCTGAAACAGTTGCATTAAAGGAAAATAGCTTTGGCACCCTTTATTCAAAGTGACAGTTGTGATTAAACACAGAAGCCCAGACAAGATTTCCTCCAGCACAAACATATTGAGCAAGAAGAGATTACATGTTACTACATCCCCACAGGAAATTTCAGGAAGCAGCTTCAGTAGCTGTTCTACCTGCAAGTGTCTCTTCTCTTCCACCCTGCCAGGCAGATAATGTCCTCTGCAGTCCATGTGGCTCACCTGAATCCTGCTATGGGACTTCTGAGTTGCAAACTTCAAACAAAAACTATGATATTAGTGTCCCGAGCATCAACTCACCTGGGCAAAGCATTGCACTGTCTTTGCTGCTTCTGATAGATGAGGTAGTTCTTTGAGCCAGAGCAGGAGTCCCTTCAGAATTACAGACCAAGAAATCCAGTTAGGCCACGCACCTTCAATATTGCACTGAAACAGGACACAAACTTCTATCAACTAAGGTTCAAACTTCGACTGGGTTGGCCAGCCAAAATGACATTTTATTGCTATAGTTTCATTGTCTCTGCTCTGCTGACGAGTGTAAGCACAGTAAAACACAACTGTGTTTGCCTGGGAACTGAACTGATTTGCAGGCACACTGAGTCTAGCACTGTGCCCCTCCAGGAGAAGAATTTTAGTCTGTGAGGACATTTATTGTATTGATGCAGTTGATATTTGACACATGGCAACATTTAAAATAGAAATGTAAACTCCAAATGTATCCAAATCAATAATGTGCACCTACTCTTTTTGATCAAGGAATCATATGCTTCTGTCTACTTTTCTTTGCTAGGTGTATTGGTTTACAGTGGAGTTTGGACTATGTAAGGAAGGCGATTCACTCAAGGCATATGGTGCAGGGCTGCTGTCTTCATTTGGGGAGCTGCAGGTGTGTCCTATAAAACAACATTTCAAAGATGTTTATAATAGCTCAAATTTATCTTCTGAATGTCTTCAGATCCTTATTTTGCTTCGTACTTTGTTCATAGAAGTAGCATGAAATGTCATACTTCATTGAGGAGCTCTAATAAATGTGTCCGTGTATACACACACAGGGGACTCATACCTCCTCTTTCTGAGTAAGTGACATTGTCATTGTATTCCACAGGAGCAACTCTTTCCTGTCTGAAACTGGGTTGCATTCAGTAGCTTTATATTTCTTTCACAGCAAATTCAAGCACTTTTTAACTGAAATAAATTTCTTATATTTTTTGCTCATAGTATTGTTTATCAAGTAAGCCCGAGATTCAGCCTCTTGTCCTGGAGAAGACTGCTGTGCAGAAGTACCCCGTTACTGAGTTCCAGCCTGTTTATTATGTTGCTGAAAGTTTTAAAGATGCAAAACAAAAGCTAAGGTAATCCAGTAATTTCACAGAAGACCCAATTTCTTGTCCGTTGCCAATACAATGGATCCCATTGCCATAAGAAGTCTTGGGTTGATAGTAATGTTTTGAGGAGCAGTTGGAAAAATTGTGCAATGCTTACAGAGACTAAGTAGTTGTTACATTTAAAATCTCGTGATGGTCAATAAGGGGAACATAACTTATACATGAAGCCAAGAATTTGTGATTAGTCTTATTAAGTGTTTCATCTGTATAACCAAAATGCAACAAAAAGATAATTATTAGCCCAAATGCAATGATACTAACACTAGGGTCAAAGCTAGCTAACTAATGCAAAACAAGTCTCTTGTTTTAACTATAGTTAAAAATTCTTGTACAAAAGAATCTCGTAGTATCTACTCCTTTTCCTGTGAATTTATGCTCACCCTTACAGATTCTTTTGTGTCTTAAATCAACAGTTTCAGTCTGGTGGTGGGGAGTGCAGTTGTCAAGTAATCTTCATCTTGAGGTCTTCAGAGTAGGGCTGTGATGTAAATGAATGGAGTTTCTTTCTCTTTTGTGAGGAGATGGATGGTGGTGATGTTTTCTTTCTTCTTCCTAAGGTCAAGGTTTCCTCAGGGCTATTTTTATGTTTCCTAACATGTTTTACATCTTGCTCTTCCTACATTGGTCTGAAAATCTGTGTTACTTCTGACTTTACTATTTGTGTTAAATATCCTTGTCACTTTTGTTTCCTCTAAAACTCTTATTTTTTCCCAGCTCCTAAGTTTGCTTTACCGTGAATAATTGATCAGCGGGGAGATGTTGATAGCCCAAGGACCACCAGCATCATCCTATGCTCACGCCTTTAAGACCTCTGTTATCAGTCCATGCTGTTACTCCTTTATGCTGTATTACTTTAGGGTCAGACTTAGTTCACTATGTACAGTGTTACTACTTTTCCTGCCTATATAAAAATTATTAATGACAGGCATTATAGCACACAATTATTCAGAATTAAGCAAAGCTAAAACAAATTAGGTAATAGTTACATGGTCATTATACAATTGTTATTTCAGCTAAACAAAACTCCAAGCAAGCCTAATAACCCCAATCCTGAGGCCTGTGTGGTTAGCTTAATACAGAGCCTCCAGCTTGTTACCAGCAGTGTGTTTACAAGACTACAGGGGTACACAGTAAATCTTTCAGTCATCTGTGACTCAAATACAGATTCAGTTCCAGTTCAACAAGACTTTGAAATAATGGTCCAAGTTCAGTTCTGGTTCTTGAAACAGGAATGGCTCAGACTGTGTTTGGGGTTCAGCTTGCGTTCCACCTCACAGCAATAGTTCAATTTCTGTTTAAAAAAACCCAACACCATATTTCTGGATGTTAGCCAAGCCACTGGGGGTTAGCCTTGGTTCACACTCAACAAATTTTTCATTTAGAGATGCCACACAGGGACTTGTCTCAAACCTGCAGTTTCTTCTCTCTCTCCGATTCACAGATAAAAACATACTGACACCAAGATATTCTGCAGTCCCAGGCTCCTCAGCTCCAAGGTCTTCTTAGCTACCTCTGCTGCTTCCTCAGTCATCATAAGCCTGCAGTATCTCCTTCTGACCTTTTCTCTGGGCTAATACCTGAGAAAGATGGCCTTCTCTTCTGGTTTGTGTTACTAATATCCTGCACATAGTTTCTATCTGCTCTGTATACTTCTCTAACTGAGCAGAAAGTTCCTTGAGAAAGTGGAAGATGCTGTCTTACTCTATACAAACTATCTTGGAGCTTCTTTTATTTTTTTCAATGACCAAATTGGAAAAGTGGTTAAAATGAAATAACTGGGGTTGGTCCAGTGCCTGTGTTCGTGGCTTGCACCTGGACATGTGTATGTGTGTGTACTAGAAAATCTCCCTTAAAAATTATTCTGAGGTTGACCTAAAATATTTCAGCTTGAGGGATTCATGTGCTAAGAACTTATCTTCAGCTGAAATTTAGGAAGACTGTCTTCTAATGTGGACCTCTCCTCTTACCAAAACTGGACTCATGTCACTAAGGACTTTCATCATAGCCAACATAATTTTTTTCCACTGTTCCATGTTGTGGCCTGCTCACACTGAACTCGGTTTGAGACAATGGCCTTAGCTGATAATAATTAGGATTAAACTGAAGGAGCAATGTGGAGGTGGCATCCAGCATATTCCAATGTTCTGGGCATATGGGATTTACCATGCTGAGTCACGGTCTGTATAGCAGGGCTCCATAATCAACTCCTGCGTGCTTCCCTTCCTTTTTCAGCAATAACTTCAGTAATCCAAAGCAGATATATAAACCAATATCCTGCTGGGGTCTACAAGGAGCCTGGAACAATAGCTCTGACCATCTCATCCCATTCAGAGTCTTCCTTTCCACAGTTCTGTGGTTATGCAAATTGATGTTTTCTCAAGATACCAAAACCTTAATGCTTCTGCCACAGAATTAACTATTTTGCAGAAGGGAAGGCTACAAATAAGGGGTGGCAAGAATGCTGCTTCACTCCACTGACTATCTCCTATCTTTGCAGTGATCTAAAAGCCACTACCAACCAGGCCAGAAGTTAACACTCTGCTTGCTCCTTGGTATGCCAGGATGGCGTATGTACTTGACTTTATTTTCTATAAATTGCAGACTTGGATCAGAACTCCTATATTATGCATTACTGAAAGAAAAATGAGGTTTTGAAGTTTGGCAAATCCCAATAGCTACATAGTTGGCCTATACCAGGAGGAGTGTTGCCATGCCAATAGCATAATTAGTCCTGTTCAGAAAAAAACAAAGGTGGTAAGGACAAACACAGCTTCAAGCATGTTACAGAATGCTGTAGGTCTCAGATTACTTGGCAGGAATTTCAGTTATTTCCTTTTGTAGATTTTCTTATTCCCCTCACCAACAAATGCACACACTAAGAAAAGAGTGAGTTACTGAAAAAGGATCTTTTCAACTTTGTATGTGTTTTTGTATTTTTGCCTCAGGAAATTTGCTCAGACGATCCCTCGTCCTTTCTCTGTTCGGTACAACCCTTACACCCAGAGGATTGAAGTCTTGGACAATGTAAAGCAGCTGAAGAACTTAGCTGACACTATCAATAGTAAGGAACTACAGATTTGTTACCTTGAATTCCTTAAAACTTGGATCAGAAATAGCAACCACAAAGCAGATTTCATCTGGTTGCATTTAATGCTCTGAGCCTGACAAAGATAAAGCAGCACACATCTCCTTTCTGGTGCAAAACCTGCTTCTTAATTCTAGCCAAGTTTGAAAATAGTATTTCTACTTGACTGTAGTTTGTTGCATCTGAAATACCTAGTTTTAGTGGAGGTGCTAGGAAAGGCCAGAAGGCCTTGTGATAGATTCTGATGTGTGGCTCTAGCTGTTCTCAGTAAGGAAGAAAAGGAAAAGCTTGGCTTTAATTACATTTCCTTTTGCCATTCTAGACTTATTCCTGATACTTTTCCCCCCCTAACACTGGCTAGCCTGCTGAAAGCCAGCACCCCCGATCCTGTGAGCCATCCTTGCATGGCTGATGAAGGCAAAGGGCAGATGTTACTCCAGTAAGAGCTTAATAAACGTGTCCAATCCAGCACCTCTTTGCTCACCTTATTCTTTCAGGGAATGGATATAAAGGGTGAATATATACAGGAGTGTCAGAAATGAGCTAGATGTAGAATTAACTTCTCTGATTGTTTCTTTTGCAGGTGAGATGGGGATCCTTTGCAATGCCCTCCAGAAGATAAAATGAAGATTTGCTGTAACTTGCTAATCACTGGCTACTGAATAGAAGCTGCCATGTGCAAATGCCAGTCTTCAACTAGCCTCAGTCTATTATCTTCCTGTGTACTGCATGAATGCTTATGTTATATATCTTAATTACTATAGATTAGGAGAGAAATAGACATCTTCAGGTGACCCTTGACTCTTTTGGCCTTCAGACACTAATCCATTTTCTTGCACTAATGCATAAATATGACCTTAGTTCTGGGAATCCGGGGAAAGCCTCCGTAACTCTTGTGCCCAAGGTTAGCAGAAGGAGATCTCTGCCATGCAGTGCTATACTCTGTTGCTGCTGAGAAGTTGCATTACCACCCTGGGCCCAGGGACAAGATAACAACGACTAACAGACTAATCCACTTTGCTTCCTCTCACAGTCCCCTCGGTCCCACACGTTTGTGTAAGATGCCCATGGAGTCTCAAAGTCTACACCTTTCAGAGAGTATACATATACTGTTTGGCCCTCTGTACCTCTACTTTTACACACAAGTACTTCTATACTGAAATATTTCTATTTTTCCTAAAAATATGATGCTGCCATTAACAGAAAAGACAGCAAGTATTGTGCAGCATCATTAACAAAGATTGATCCCAATGTATAAATACGCTGTATTTGCACAAGCACCTATCCCAAAAAGGTTTGTGCAAGTCAAGAACGCTGTATGTTGTGACATTTCGTTGTGACATTTCATGGGGTTGCAGAGTCCCTCAGCAAGGCACTGAGACTGCTTATCCAGAGCATGGAGTCTCTGACTCAATACAGTACCACAAAAAAGCCCCTTCTGAGAAGAGTTACCTGAAGGCGAGTCTGTGTGACTTTTTGCAGTTGGATGTGAGGTCAGTTGATTTGTGCAAGCAAGAAGCCATGCAGATGTTTTAACAGGGCATCAAGGCTTTATTGGTCCAGTCTCAGAGCTGTGCTGTCTGTGATGTTGTGTAATGTCATAGATTCAGAGCCGATTGAGCACCTGTCAGCTTATGGAAAAGGGAGACCTCTCTTTATAGACATCTACTCACTGTGGAAGGCTGAAATGTGAAGGCTACCTTGTGTTGTGTGCATCCTTCTCTGAGAGTGCTTTATTCAGCACTGCTACAAGGTGTCTCCTAACTTTCTGGAGTCACAGTCCAGAAGGTGGATACCAGCACCTTGGAAATGGAGAAGTGGTTCTTAAAATACAGCTGAAGACATCAGACCCCCCACCCTTTAAAGCTATGGAAGACCTGGGTTAGCTGTGTCGCACTCCAAGTGCATTCAAACCCAAATATGATGTCTTTCAAGACAGCTCCTGAATCATGATACTTTTTAGAGACTCCTTCTTCTCCCACTTGAACTTTAATCTCCCTTTTTTTTTTTTTTGGCAAAAGCGATTTTATTCTTCCTAGAGTGTAGCTCAACTGGGGCAGCAAATGGAAGCAAGGGTGATTCCAGCTTAACCCAGTGGCTGAGCCACGGAGAGAGAAGAGCTTTACTGTTCAGGAAGTTATTTCTGTATTTTATCCAATAACTTTCATTCAAATCAGATAAATGCCCTTCTGACTGGTCCACATTGTATAATGCCTCCCTGTAGCTGCCTGGTTGAAGGAAGAAGGAGATCAGCACTTGTACATTGGAGCAGAATGGAGCAAAGCAAACCAGAACACTATTTCCAGCTTGAAACAATTATGCATCATGATACTAACATGATTCAGGAGTCACATTTCTGTTAGAAGATCCAAAGATGGAGAGGGATTTGAAAGTTCATGAGTCTCATACCTACTATTGTACTACTCTTGTATTTATAGTTTGAAAATCAGTGGAGCTTTAATGTAACATCATCCTTTAGGAAGATAGAAAGTACAGCTGTTTCCATTATATTTATGGTGGGTAATAACATTAATCTAAGGATACCAGCTGGAACCCTTTTCAATAGACATATACTTATGCAAAATGGTATCATTTTGGTGCTTTGAAGTAAGCTTTTTAATCTCTGTATCTTTTTTCTTCCTTTTTTTCTCATGACAATGTCTGTGTAGATCTTTCAATCCTGCTTGGCATGTATTTTCAGTGTGAAAGTAGCCCATATTTTTCTTTCTTAATATAATAGGACCCATAAAGCAACTGTGTAGCACAAAGAGATGATTTCATCCCAAGGGTGAAGTCTTTCAGACTAATCCTCAGACAGCTTTCCAAGCTCCTCTGCTTCTGGCTGTTGTTATGAGTGACAACAGCTGTAAATCTATAGTGATATTGAGAACCCAGGATTCATGGTTGTCTTTTATGTGCAAGTGGAATAGTCAAAGAGTATTGATGCCACATGTCTGATTCTGTGTCCCTTAATGCAGGTTAAATGAGGAATAACTCCAGCCAAAGCAGCATAACATAGCATTCAGCAAGACTGATAGATGAGACAAAGTTAAATGCTCAGTATTTTAAAAGCAGAGGGAATATCCTGAAAGCAGATTTTCTTGCAGAACAAATTAGCTTGTCCATATGTGCTTTAAATAGTACAAATAAGTTGCATTTTAAATATTACTTTTTATTTCCATGCTTAAAGAAAATTAAAGTTGTGTAGTAAAATGCTTTTTGCATTATCTGTCTAGTGTAACTCCTCTTTGTAAGGTAACCACACAGGTCAATCAGAATTAAATACCCAGCTAGGGGGGGATATCTATTTGAGGTGTGCTCCAACTCAAAAAAAGGGTATCTTGCACTGGTTGACTACAACTCATCCAGTAATTACCTAGAAATAGAGCAAAGTTTTGATTGCCCTACCTTTGCATACTTTGTACATCTTTGTATGCTACTCTGACTAACCTATCTCAAGTTAATCTTTTAAGTAATCTTCCTCTCTTCTAACCCACTATGATCACATTTCTTAATGTCCCTATTTCCAGCTCTGTTTCAGGTGATCAGAGAAGCCCTTTCATGACGCCCTTTTCCTTTTCAGTGACCTTGACCAAGGTCAGTGATGGTGATGGAAGGGGGGCTTCCCAGCATGGTTTACACAGGGAGGTGGTCTCCTCTGAGTGTCTTAAGATGCCTAGATCTGACAGCAGCCTTGGAGAAGGGACACTTTATTTCCCAAAGGATGCAGAAATTATTGAAAGAGTGATTAAGCACAGGGAGAATCCACAGGAATGCATTCTTTTAGAATCTGTATATTTACTGCTTCAAACCATGCTGGCAGTTGGCAGAGAAGACTTTTTTGATGTTCAAATGTAACCATTTAAGTTAACCTAAATAAACAGAAATATTAATGCCATATCTATCTCAAATGAATATCAATGTGCTCATACAGGGTGGAGATATCTGTGATGGTAACAGACCAAAAATAGGCAGGTTGTTTTGTTTGTGATGATTAGCCACAACCTTTTAAAGCACCCATCCCTGGGAACTGCATGAGACAGGATTTCTACTCTTGGGGTGGGAGAGTCCCACCTTCTGCAGGGAGAAGCTGCCTGTTCCCATGTGAAAGGATGACACAATGTGCTCCGGTCCTTGGATAGACCTTTAAACTGCAGCACTCAGCCTGAGACCTCTGCTCCTGCACTCCTAGAGGTCCTAAAAAGTGCTGAAAGCAGGAGTCTGGGATGTCTCAGCCGCCTTCCTGGGCTTGTCCCAAGCATAGATTAAAGGTGGTATTGGAGTGTCCACTGGCTGGGCAAGGACATTTCACCACCCTGAGAACCAGGGCGCTCTGTGCTGGTTCTGCAGCGGGCTGCAAAGCTGTGCTGTAAGCTCTGCCTATGCTGCTCCAACTATCACATTGGCTGGTGAGTCCAGTCTGGCTGTGTAAGACACCTCAATTTATACACAGAAGCATGTACAAACATATAGAGATGGGTCTCTGATACTAGAGTATAAAGACAGCCACAGGGCCCTGATGTCCCTGCTCTGCCAGTATTTGTGACCAGTGCCTTAATCATGCATCTTGAGCCCTCAGGCTTTCACCTACATGTCCACATGTAGCTGGACTTAGGAGACCTTGTGCCATTTGCTGTTTATGCCATGCCTGTGGCCTGGATGTGGGGATGCATGCACCACCCTTCATGGGAGAGGCCCAGTTTGGACTCAGATAGTCAGACCCAGCCCAGTTTACTCTCCTGTGCCCAGCCTTGCCGCCGCTGCTGAGGAGTGGGAGTGGGAAGAGCTTTTTCCCCCCTTAAAGCCCACTCCTTCTCCCCCGCCCCGTTCAGTTTTCAGCTGCAGTTCAGCTGCCTCTGACGTGCCCCCTTGCCCTCCCGGAGCCCCCTGGGCCGAGGGCGGGGGCCCGCGGAAGGGTCCGCGCCGCGGAGGGGTCCGGGTTCAGCACCGCGGACAGCGGCGCGCCCTGCCCTGCCCGCGGGCGGCTCCTCCCGGGCCGGCGCCCGCCGCCCCCCCAGCGCCCCCGCGGCCGAGGCCTGGGCGGGCCCCTGCTCCTCGGGCCCCCGAGACCCGCCTCCTGGGCACCGGGCTCCAAAATCCACCCGGGGTTTGTCTGTCTCCGCCAGGCAATAGAGGGGGAAAGCGAGAGCTTCCCAGCGCTCCGTCCTGGGCCGAGGGAAACACGCTGCTGTCATGGTCCGGGGAGAACAAAATTTGTTTGTTCTGTCTTTATCTTCTCCGGCCAGGGAGGAGGCAAGAGCAATATGCCACTGGGGTTTGTGACCCCGGCAGGACCAGCTAAAGGGCGCGTCAGAGATGGCTCCATCTGCAAAGGGAGGACAGAGGGTGGGTGATCTTCTCTGTGAGCCGGCAGGATGACTTCAGCGGGGCTCCAGCACACTGTAGCTGGAACACGTTGGTGGATATCAAGGGATGCCATGCTCTGGCAGGACCAGAGCTGAATCCCCCCTGAACTTGCCCTGCCAGATGTGAGAAAGATGTGACTCAGTTTTTTTGGAGTCCACTGGAGATAAATTAATGACAGAAACAAGTTCCAACAGAGGAATTTAGCCTGGGGGGCAGCACTCAGCTCAGTCAGATCCCGTGGGCAGCAAAAGCTCAGAAGCAGTCAACAAACTTTGACTCTGGATCAGGCTAGGGTTTGGGGGAAGAGCCCCTTTGGTTCCCTGGGGGCACAGTCAATGCAGAGAGGGCCCCAGTGAGGTAAGAAAGGGTGGGGAGGAAGGGAACTGTGCAGGGCAACCCAGACTGGGAGATGTAAATGGGGTTCAGGCTAATTGCCTTCCCACAAAGGAGCCCATCTCCAGAGTTGAACGGCTTGCAGAGACCTTCAAACAGAGCAGGAGGGCTGCGCTTTGAAGTTACTCAGAGGAGGAGGGTTATCTTGTACTCTTGTGCATATCCTACGCAGGCGGTTTCCCTTGATGTGTCTGGCATGGCCAACATAAATGTTCCTACACCAAACACAGTAGCAACCAGCTTACTTCACTGCTGTCTGGCAGCTCTGATCTCACCACCCACATAGACGCACTGCATCTCCACTCCCATCACATCCCCTGGCCATTGCTCTGGGAGAAGCACGCACATCCTCAGGCAGCTTCCACTCAACACCTGGCAACTGCAATCCACTCCCTTGTCTCCCAATGAAGGCTGACATGGTGGGGATATCAGGCCAAAAGGAAGAGGCCAGCAAGGAGAAAGAGAAACATGGCATAGAGTCACTGAGCAGGCAAGGAAGCCTGGAAACCAATAGCGAGGATAGCAGAGCCACTGTCATCCTGACCCTCACCCTCTGCAACGTGAGGAAGATTGAACTCTCTAAGGCAGTCAGAGTCTTTGAGGTACAGACCTCACTATTCCCTTCCTCCACTGAGCCCTCTCGTCTGTACCTATTGCCTCCATCTCTCACGCTCTGTATCTCACGCTCTCTCACCCTTCTCCTGCTCCCTGCCTGACTTACACCTCCACCTGCCTTCCTCCTTTCTCACTGTCCCTGTTTTGCTACAGCTGCTCAGAGAGCTTGGCTGGCCTCTCCAGGTGAAGAAGGAGAGTGCTCTGGAGGGAGGGAGCAGCTGGACACAGGCATTTAGAAGAATCATCATTTTATGTAAAGGCTGTTTAGAGCAGATACTAATCTATTATTTCTTTCTAGCAGTTGTGATACCAGCCACGACTAAATAACAGGCCAGCATTTCAAGCACTCAGGTTGTGGGTGTGTTAGAAGCCAATGAATTTTCTCTGCATATTAGGCAGGAGATACAAGAGCTGTAAATCGTACAGGCATTATATAGTCTGGGCACTTGAAGTATCCCTACCAGGTGCTCACTCTCATCTGGAAAATGAATAACTCAAAAGAAAAGTGTTGTATTTGTTACTTATTTTTAATTGTTAGCAATTATTTAATGATTATGGTGTTATTATGTATCAATAGATCTGCTTTCATTCTGCCAGGGTTTTAAGAGTTACCAAGGCACTAATTTGTTCTTTCTGAACAGATGAAATGCTACTGTTGACAGTATCTCATCTTTCATCTCCATCTATCTCTACCTAATTCTACAGTGTTTCATCTTCATCTCTGCCTATATTTTAGCTCTTTCTAAACTGGGCATTATTAGGCTTCATTGCTTAACATGTACTTCACGTTAATACCTCTTCTAGTTCCCTTTTAAAGACATTGTAGAAGTGTATCTAGACTTACCTGGATTTTCAGTCTTTGGAGAAATTTCATCATATGAACATCTGGCTCTTGCAGACACTTGAAATTCAGATCCATCACTTTGAAACCAGACAAGCCAAAAAGCCCAAGAACTCTGCTGATGATCTTGACATTTTTGTTGAATGTGAAGTTCACAGTGCTGATGTTAGTGTCCTTATCACCTCCTTAAAGAGAGCAGCAGAGGATGTGAAAACTAGCAGAGAATACAAAGGTAAGAAACATGCACCTGTTAGTGCTGTTCTGTTTCTTTTGGAGTAACTTTTTTAGTTTAGCTTCATAATAGTATTTTAATTTGACTGGAAAGTAGGTGTGCATTCATTTTTTTCACTGCATGATGGTTTTCCCTGAACCAAGATCATTCCCATTGGTGTGGAAAGAGACACCTCATCATAAAACAGAGGTAAGAAAAAGCATTTCAGCAAAAAGGGAGATGAGAAGGATAGATCAGCAAAACAAGAAGCTGAGGAGAAACTGGAAACTCCTAAATGACAGGAAGATTGTGTGCTGAGACCTGTGCAGAGAACTGACTGCTCTGAGGTTGAACACATACACTTGATGGGAACATAATGCTATAGCAGAGAGTCTGAATGTTTCATTTGTTTGTGGTGTATTGCATTGGTTTTGTTAAAAGAAGCAGTAGCTGTCTGTTTATGATGTCTTGGCTACTGTCATCTGGGTCCAGTAGGACTCTCTGGAGGTATATTGCTCCTTCACTGAAAAAGGCTAAATACAACAAGCTGTAAGAAGTTTTCAGAGTGCAAGAGGGAGAGAGGGTCAGCAGAACATCTTCAGGTACTGGGCAGGTTGAGAGAACCAGGGGATGACTTTCCTGTAGAGAACAGAACCTCTGCCAACTCTGGAGTAACGAGCATCAGACATTTTCCCAGGCACCTGAAAAGCTTGTCTGGAGGTTGTGCAGCTTCAAAGGTTGCACTTTAGGAACAGTATTTCACCTGGCAAAGCACTGCAAGTGGCTACTCCACTGCCTGTGCTGTATTTGAGTCACCATCCCTACCAGACATCAGGATGAAAAGTGAGTTTGCCAGAGGTAGACCGGTATTTTTCCAGTTTGCAGGTAGAGGATTAGTGAGTACAACAACCTGCAACACCTTTAATACAATCCTGAGGATGCCAGATTTACCCCAGATAAATGAGAAGGCTGAGGGTCCAGCTCATAGGTTGCATTCTCTGAATATAGAATTGCCAGGAGGTTTCCCACCCTTGATGAGGCCAGGCAGAAATCCTCAGGACCCTTTTAGATAATACAGTTCTGCCTGGACACCTTTGGGTGTTGCTTAAAATTCACCTTGAGGGTTGTGACGAGAAACAGTCCATGTCAAGCTGTTCTCAGGGACTTTGGAGATATCAAAAGGGTATCACTGTCATCAGGGAAACTGGAGAGCCAAAGAAGGTTTTGGAGCTGAGAAGCATTTATTTAGGATTTCCTCGGGAGTTGAGAGGTTTGTGCTCAGAAATAGCAGTTACTTTCAGGTATGCTGGGACTGGGATCTACACTAAAATCAAAGGACTGTTAGAAGAGGATATGCTTATCGTTAAAGCAGAGGAATATTAGGGACATAATTTTCTTAATATTTTCCTTTTTCTAATGGTTTTGAACAGCAATCATAAAAATCATCAGGCTGATTTTGGATGTAATGATGCCAGAATTAATATACTTGGCATGTAAACGGTCAGAGTCTGTTTCTAAGTTAGCTCAGATGTATGCAGAGCACCTCTCAGTTTGTAAATAATCTTTTCTGAGTGTTTCAGGCTCCAGAATTCAGTACTGTCCTAAGCAGTTAATTTGATTTCAAGATGAAAGGGTCAGACAGTTGGTATCTGTGGCCCACAGACACTTTAGGTGTGGGCACCAGCAGGAATGGGGGATTTGGAAGTTTTGACTTTAAAGCTCTTCGTGGTTTTGGTCCTGTTGAGGTGAATTCAGGGGTGCTAAAGTGTCAGAGGACTTTCAGCTCATCTAGCCCCTAGGTCTAAGATTGGCTAGTGGCCCATTTTCCTGGTATATCTTATTGAAAGTGGCAGTGCCTCTTATTGAAAGAGGCTAGCTGCAGCTTCACTTTCTAGTGGGATCTGCAGATGCCTGTGAGAGCATATTGGTAATTAGGAGATATCTAAGTTGTATAAACACGCTTCACGCTTACTTGTCAGCAATTATTTTTCTGAGAAGATGTAAATATGTATGTTCTGGCTATCCCCAGCACCTGAGGCTCCAGCTCCTGGATTGATCTATATTTTTCCCCACACAGACTTTTTATTCTTTCGTTCGGAGTTTTCAGGTGAGCCAGACGGGTCTTCCCAGGCAGTTTGCTGAAGGGCAGTGATAATACAATGCCCTGCCCGTAGTGGCTTTAACCCAAATTAATTTGGCATTCCGTTGAGAAAAGCAGTGGTTATCTCTGCTTCCATGAAGCAGAGACGTATGTAGCCAAACTGGCATCTTCCAGCACTATCCCTGTTTTATTGGCAACATCTATTTCTGTAACCAGTCCCATGGTTCTGCCATGGTCCTTCCTCCTGTTTCCTTTAGCCTGTCTGCTCTGTCCCAGGACTCAGTAAAGGGATAGGCAAAATGTGTATGGGGACATTCGCTGGAGGACTCATGACCAAGTACAGGTTTTGAGGAGATATGGCCATAGATGGCAGGACAGGCATCTTGCATGCAGAACCATCGGTATAGCCAAAGACAAAGGCACAGCAAAAAAATTGTGGAGTGAGATAAGACATTTGTCAGACTGGTATTTCTTCCTTCTTACCTCAGAATTAGCCATAACTGCATGAAAGAACCGGAATTTCCCAGCATCAGTGTGTTATTTGTAGCCCTATACTTTTGTGAACTCTCTGTGCCTGGATATAATATAGGGTTAAAGCTAAATTTGCCATTCAGTACAGAGATCTCTTGTCAAGTATGACATTAAGGTGATGACAAATAGACCTTTTCTGATCTGTAACACACTAAGTCTGATCACAGCACCAGTCTGACCTCAAGAAAGCAATATGAACTTTGTATTTTTTGAGTATTCTTTTAAATAATTTGTTATAAATACTGGCACTTAAATTATAATGAGCACACTTTACTTTTATTTTAGTCACTAGAAAAGGTCCCCACTTCAGGGGAAGGAAACTGGAAATTCAGCTAATGCTAGAATAACGTTGCTGAAAAAAATAGAAAAATGAGTCAGAACGAAAAAACTTACAATCAAGATACTTCTTGGCCTGTTTTGTTTCTAGAAATTTCATGTTTTCCTTTTAAAATGTTTTTACTTCTAAAGGTATTGAAATTTACACTACTTTTTAGAAAATATTTTCTTAAATCCAAAATGTAGAAATAAATTTGTTGTGCTATGTCCAACAGAACATCTCATTTAGCCAAAAAGGAAATGATTTTGCCTTTAAAAATTGTTTCTACTAATTAAAACTGAGAGATTATCATTGCAAGTTAATTTCAGATAATTTTTCATCCAGCCTGCCAGTTTGGTTGGCAAATGAATTAAACTACTGACATATGGTGACATGTAGATATGAATATTCTTAGATATTGATGAAAAGAAAGCTTGTAACCTTTAGCACAACCTTTAATTTTTGTCTTTTAAAAATTATTTGATCCTATCTCATTTAACTCTTGCTGCTTTCTCTCCAGTGCCCTGGTTCCCCAGAAAAATCGAAGATCTGGACAAGTGTCACCATCTGATCACTAAGTATGACCCCAGTTTGGACCATGGTCACCCTGTAAGTTTGACATCACTGTTATTTCATTTTAAAAAAAGAAACTCTCTGTAGGGAAACTTCTGTAAGGAAAATTTCAGGAGTAAAGAAATACTCATGAAAGGACAGAGAAAATGAAGGATCAGATAAAGGCTGATCTTCACTGGAATTAGGGAGTATAGAATGAATAACTTAATAATGAGAAAAACTTATGGGTCTTGATCCATCAAGGTATGTATGATTAACATAAGGCACATGCTGAAGCAATTTCTATACAACATATCCTTTAGCATGAGTTTCCATTTAATTGTTTAGTTTAAAAAGATCTCTTGTTTATTATTTCACCCCTGATATATTTGAAGTATTTCCACTTTTTACTAGCTGGTCCACATAACAATCAAGTTCCTCAGATTTCTGCTTTTTGTGTTTTCTATGTTTTGACCTTTCAGATATTCCATACACACATTTAAAAATTTACATATACCTCATTCAAGTGCAGATGTAAAGAGGATGGTAATGAGGACAAGCGGAAAAGAACTAGTGACTAATAAATGCCAGATCCTCAGATCCCACAGAGGGGTGTATTATGCTTAAACTTGCAAAGGTTGTCTATAGAGAAAATAAGATAAATACATGGCAGCACTGATTAATGAATATAATACCTGAACTGAGATTTAAATGTGTCTGAAGAAGCTCAAAAGGTCTAGTGATTTCAGTTGAAGTAAGTATCTAAAGTTTAATTAGGAAGCAAATTAGAAAGATTATAATCCTACTTTACATCTGACTTTTCACAAGGTCTTTGGAGCCAGGATTTTGACAGTATTTATTGATATTACTCTGCAAAATATTGTTAGAATGTTTGTGATGGGCTTTTCCTTGGATTCAGGCAGTATGTCTTGGTTATGAGTGGGCTGCAAGAAGGGCTTTACTCGTAACAGTTTTGTGTGTGCACTCTTAGCCTTGCCATAAGCAGAAACTCTAATAGAAGGAAGAGGAAAAATGCACTGTAGAGTCCTTCTACAAAGTAAGGCAAAGTACTTGGAACAACAAACACTTGTTGCTCATCAAAGTTTTCCAGCTTTAGTGTGATGAAGCATGAGTTAGGTACAGACGAATAAGGGACTCCAAAGGGCCATTTGCTGATCAACAAGGCAGGTCACAGAATTATGTTCTGCCAAACATCACAAAGAAGCAATGCATGAAAAGGGAAAAAAGTACAGACTTTGCACTGGAAAATGTAAGGACAAGATTTTGTCATTCCCTTTTCTAAATGTCTGAATTATATTTAAACCCTTTTATTAACCCATACGATGTTAATGTTATTAGCTATGTGCAGTTCTAAGAATCACTTATTAAACTATAATGCTCTAGGGAGAGCTTCATATCCTCCTTAACCAGGGCATCTTTCATTCTTCCTCACATTTTTGTGATAGAAACAACACAAGTATTTGTAATTTTTCTGAGCTAGCTCTGAGGCTGTTTCTCAAGAGATATATGAATTCACATTGGGAATTTTCTGAATTGGACTAAGTTCCCCTCCTACTTTGCCAAATAGGAGGTATGAGCACTGAAGAGAATGAGAGAAAGCACCAAAGGTTCAGAGTTACCAAAGTACTGAGTAGGGATAAATCTACACTGCAGAATTAAGTGCAATGCATAAATATTTAAACTAGCTTGAAACAAGTTAGCTCAAACACTGAAAATCATTGTCTGTGGTAGGAGAGAGCACAGTGTGGGTTCATTTATGGTGTTGCTAAGCATGGCTCAAAAATGGACAGGTTGAAGCAAAGTACCAAATACATTTATGGTGGCTCAGCAGAGATTCTGCATATACATTTAGTACCAAATAGGTAATTTGAACTGTCCATCTCAACAGCTTCACTTTTCCATCTCAACAGCTTCACTTTGTTCTTTATTGTCTCTTTAATGGCCAGAAAAGCAAACCAATGACACTGTGACACCAGTCTCTGGGGCACCCTGACACTGGCTGTAGTGGTCTCCCAGGGAGGCTCCTGCTGCCCAGAGTGAGGGCACAGAGCCCTGGGAACATCAGGGACAAAGCTGAGAAGTCACAGCATCAACACTAGCCTGGCCTCGTGGCTTTTCCACGTGTTTTGCGTGGACTTGTTAGAGCTACTGACAAGCAAGGGTGGCATCTGAATGAACATATTATCCATAACACATGACGAAAACAAACATGCTCTTGGGATCCAGTTCTTTCTTCAAATTCACGCACACAATACTCATTAAGTGCAGTATTACTGGTATTATTGCTACACTGAAAATTATGTGAATAAACCTAAGGGAGAAATTTGGCTTGTAGTATGCAAAGTTGTTCCAGTAAACTCAGAATATTTTAGAATAATAAATATTTGTACAGTGATGCTGATCAACTCTGCTTTATGAGTTATATTAGTAACACAGTGCCAGATTTCAGATTTTATTCCTATTATGAATTATGTAAAATTCAAATGAATTTGATTCCACATCTCTATTCATGCTTAATAGCTGGAGAAGCCTGCTTGAATCTCAGCTTCTAGTAAACATTGAGGGGGCAAAAAGAAAACTCTGATATTTAATAAGTAAACTGCCCCTTTAAACAGATACCACTGCGTCTGTCTTTATCGTAACATGGTAATAAATGGGCAACAGGGGTTTGAGTTGAAAACTTGTACTTTCTACAGATTCAGTGGTGGCTCTAACGATTTCTAGCCAGTGAGGACTCTTTCTTCACCCAAAGTGCAGGATATTGTGCAGGCACAATTTACTTTTTCTGGCTGGGTGGTACTAGGCTTGGTACCATCATGTCCATCACAGCCCTATGTTACAACCTTCATGCTTAGAGCAGAAAAGAAACAATTTAGAGATTCAGCTCTTCCCCAGCAGAAGTAACACTGCAATTTCAATTCAATTTTTAATGTGATTTGCATTTAAATTTGTCTGTAACTATAATGGTCTGCGATGTCATGTTTATGAACAACTCCAAAACCTTCCCACCAAGCCATGTTACTTTCCTTTCTGGTCACAGGCACCAAATTTTCATCAAAATGTCACAGATGTAACTGATTGCAGACTTTGGCTTACCCCATTTGTAAGGCTCAGGATTCATAGCCTCAGAGAAAACCACCTATTTGAGGCCTAGGTTTACTCAACGCTTCTGTTAGCAAATTTATTTATGCCCACAAATCTCTCTTAATGTAAAACATTTTTTGAATTGTTTTCTAACTCAGGGATACGGTGACCCGGAGTATAAGAAAAGGAGGGCATTCTTTGCTGACCTTGCCTTTAATTACAGAGCGTAAGTACAAGGCTGCTGAAGAGAGATTTCAGCAGTCTACATGCACTTTCAGACATCTTCCTGTGCAAGAAATACCAGACTTAGTCTTGTCAATGTATCAGTGGAGCTAGCTTTTAGAAAACAGAATTCAATCACTCCATACAAAATAGACTTCTCCCACAATACAGCAAATACACCTTAAGATAAAATCTTAGGATTGCATTCGCATCTCCTTCAGTGCTATATTTTGTCTTAGCAGAGGCGATTTCTCAATATGACTCTTTCATTTCAATTTTGCAGTTCCTTTTAGGACTAGCTCCTGAACTGAGGCTAACCTTTTTAAAAGAACTATAAGGAACAGTGTTTTAGGAGCATATTTTTGACAAAGAAAGGCAATTTACTCTTTTTGTTATTTGCATGTCAAAATGTCTCTAGCCATGTACATTAACTACCCAAAAAACCTCCTAAGTCTTGTATAGGTGATTGAAAATATTTCTGCCTTTATGTGTAAAACCTCACCAGAATCACACTGCTGTCTAACAGAGCTGATCAGATGAGGATTATCAGCCTCATGGTGTCCAAGAACTGATGAAAACTCCCAAGTCGTGAGAGACTTCTATTTGAGTACAGTTCTCTCAATGCCACCATATATCACAGCTAGCGCAGTAAAAAACAGCACAAAGACACACACTGAACTGACTCAGAGCAACTGAAGAAGCAACAGTGAGGAAGAGGAGAGAAAACCGCCCGTCAGAGAAGTTAGTGATAACCACAGTGTAAGCCTGGGCAGCTCTCTGCTGATGAGTTTGTGAATGCTTCTTTGCAACGATACTGTGCTGATCACATCCTCCAGGCACACACTGCATTTTCGTTGCTAAATCACCTTCAGCAGAGGTAAGGGTAAGCCTGAAGGCCTCTTTTTTCTTCTGTGAAGCAGAACATAGCTCCCTTTATTACCATATTCCTCTGGTTCCTCCCCACGCTGGAACAGAGGCGAAAATGCACACATTAGAGCCTACCAAGACAAGTAAGTTGTTAATTATGTACTATTTTGCTGTTTTGAGCTTAATTACAGCAAATATTCATGGTGCAGCCATAAATAATGCTTGGAAACTGAATGTGAAACCTGCTTTAGACACGTGCATTATTTCCTGTCTTCATTACAGAGGAGACCCTTTGCCTCGCATTGAGTACACAGCACAGGAGACTGCAACTTGGTGAGTTTGTTACTTACACTCCAACTTCTGGACCATTCCACAGCAGTGCTGGTGAAGATTGGCAATGTTATAACATTTAAAAACCACATCTATTCATCTTAGATTTTACTCCTTGGTTAAGTATTACCTTTTGGTCATTTGTTTTGCAGAAAGCCATTCTCAGGACTGGTCTTAACTATTCACTTTCTATAGCAAAATGCATTTTCCTGATCATCCCCCCTGTCTGCCAATCCCATCAAGATATCAGAAGCCAGAAAACACCTGTAGCCTATAGTATAACTTCTTCTAATTGACTTCTAATTAACCATAACTAAGGTGGTGACAGAAATATCAGCTTTCTAAAGCTGTCACCAGGAGGAAATGCCCCCACACAGGATGGAAGTTCATTCATAGGATGTGGCTGATCCAGTGTTCATAGGAAAAAACCAGCCTTGCTTATTCTCCTGCAAGTATTCATTGCTGTTAACATGAATAGGTGTCATTCTCTCAAAAGGAAGGTAAAAGAAATTTTGGAGTGCTCTTCCAGAATACATTATTTGCTCTGTAAAAAGGCCTGTGATGTCATATGAAATGATAGCAAGCTACTTTTACATGGGTGCAGCATTTCTGCAGAGGGGCTTTGTTTCTCCTGAAAATTTGCCACTCAAAGAAACCTAAACCCTAAACAAATAAACAAAATTAATTCAATTCGAAGCATGTTTGCAGACTTTTTGTGAAGTATGTGGCAGATTTGAAAGAAAGCAGAGTTCTTATTTCATATACCTCTGTTTCCACTTTCTCCCACTAACTTTAGCAAATCTCAGTAAGCAGCAATAATTACACATTTGTATAACACAAACATAAATATGTTCAAACGTCCCAACTAAAAGCAGAGTTCCAGGATTGTGCAAGGTGCCACATGTGCACATAATGAGAGTCTTTGTTTAGAAAAGTTTATGATTTAAATGGAAAGACAGCCTAAAGGTGGGAAAAATGAAGAATGATGACCACATTTTATATCTATGGAACTGAAAAAACTAGAGTTAAACTGTGATTTGCCCAAAGTTATACACAAAATTTATGTCGATGCCAGGAATTAAATGCATACACTAGATGTCTTATGCCAGAACCTCAACCACAGGGCCATCTCATCTTTTTCAGTGATTATTTTATTTTGAATAATACCTACTGTGTCATAGAAAGCTTGCGGGGTGTTACCCACAGTCACATAGAAATCTTGCATCCAACTCATCCAGGCGGTCACATTTTTATTAAGCTCCAATAGGTTTTTATAGCATCTTTCAATTGTCAAAGATTGATGTTCAGTGTCATGCTCATGACTGCTACCACCAGCCAACAAACTTGGCATGGGATGGTGTGTGGGAATATCATATTGAAGAAAATTTAATTTTGTGTTCTTTCCTGTTTTCCTCTTTTGCTGCCAACCTCCGTCATTCCAGCCCTTCTCCACCTAGAATTAGTCCCACTGTGGTAATGGAGTAGACCTTTAAAGGAGTATCTGCCCATTTCCCCAAAGAACCAGGCCCAGCAACCAAGGTTGTCTTGTTATGTAAAGCTGTTTCCAAAATTAGATCCCCCAATTGTTGTCACAGCTCCCTGGGGCTGTGCCCTGAGGTCAGCTGCATTACAGCACAACTTAATTGAGCACTGTGCAACTGAACGGGAAGTTTGTAGCACAGACTAAATTCCCTTGCTATTCACTCTGAAGAGTTGTTGGATGCCTTCAGTTTGTAGCAACATGGTTATAAAAATGAAAACTAAGCAAATGAAGAAATCTGACTTTCAGAAAACAGAGGGTACTGATGATCTGAGTTTCTGATTTCAAGCAAGCTTCTTGGAACACCCTGAAACTAAATAGTCATAAGACATCTTATGGATAAAAGCTATATAAGAAAAAAGGAGAATCTAGGACAAAATTATGGGGATGCACCTGTCACATCTTCATAGGAAAGGTGAAGAGTGCCATTTTTTTTTCTGAAAGAATAAGGACATGTACGTAAAATATGCTCCTTGCCTTTAAAGTCCTTCAAGTGGCTTGCTCCATCCTTCATTACGAAGCTCCTTTCTAGAGTATTTAATAGACTGTGCTTTCAGCAGTTTCTTCTTCCATCTCTGGATTGGAATAACATCAAGTAGCAGTTTAATGGTCCTTTGCATGATAGCACCTCCATACAGTGAGGCATTACACCTATCTGAGACAGTACATTAGGGCAAATTATATTGCTGTCTGAAAATATCTGCTACTCTATTGACTTTGGAGTGAACTTAGATGATTTCCTTAGAGGTACTTAGAGAGGAGGGACACAGCTTTGGGTAATTCATCACTATTCTCTGGAGGGACACGGCTTTGGATAATTCATCACTGTTCTCCGAGACTGCCTACATTTCTGTGGAAGTCAATGTTTGGACACACAGTAGAATGATACATTTATGAAAAAGACCATATGTGCAGAAGTGTGAACAAGACTGATCTCTCTAGTCTCCAGCCTGGGGATGAACTGTGTACTGGTTCAGATCCTATGCAATCCCACTGAAGTCAGTAGTATTCTATGGGGAAATAAGTCGGGGCAACACTGGAACTCTAGTCCTCCTCATTTTTTCCTAATTCTTCTATGGAAATGGCCCAGTCTCCTGTGGTTTTTGCAATAGTGACAGCAGCCACTGTTTCCCTCTGTTCTTTTATTTTTTTTTCCTCCTACGGTTTTTATCCCTCCCCCCCATTCTGGTTCATTACTCCCACATCGTGTAAGACATTTGTACAAATGAAGAGAGCCATTACCAGGGACTGGCTATCACCTCCATAGCAACAATAGCATCACAAAAAAAATACAATGCAAAACCAACAAAAGGTCATTTTCCACAGCCAGCATTTCCAAGAATGATCTCAATTTTCATAAAACAATGTTTATAAAATTGTTAACACCCTAGGGCCATGTCTGAACAAAAATAACCATTTCTATAAGGTTCTTTGCCATCTTATTACTACTTTTATATTTTGCAACAACTAAATATATTCCAAACCACAGCTCTAAATCTGAGCACCATCAGCTTTAGGAGAAGCTTGAAGACTGTGTCCAAACCTGGTTATATATATTTTTCTTCAGCTGGTCTCTTTTTGTATAATGGGCTAAATGCTTCAGGAAGTTGGCATGTCTTTCAAATACATAGCCCATGCCAGGCATTTTGAACTGCAAAAATGTGAACCTCTTTGGCTGCCCAGATGTTACTCCTCAGTATCAGAAAATATGCTTTTTTAGGGGGAGGTTTATAAGAGTCAAATATAGGCTAGGCTTTAGCGTGGAGATGGAGGGACTGGTGTTTCAGGTTGCACCCCAGTGTAGAGAGGGAGGGAATACCTGACTTATTCTATCCCTACACCACACAATATAAAGAGGGCCACAGCCTCAGCTTTCTCCCTGGGACTTCCAGCACACTTATACCTAATCAGGAAACTTCTGAATCAGGATTAGAGTCTTGTTACATTAAAGGAGAGTGTAGGAAGGGAAAAACAGACTTGCTGAACAGAACCCATCTTCTGAAGGAAAAGTGAAACAAAAACCCCTTATGCTTTGCTACATCCACCCAAACATCAGCTTTCATGCACCAGCTGTCCTCAGCTGAGATTTTTAGACCTTTGCCTATGCTGGGGCTTTATGCCTCTCTGTGGATCTGTAGATAGGTCATCTAAGTACTGGTTTATTGAGGTGGGTCACACTATATGTCTTTTGCTTTTCAGGAGAGAAGTCTACAGGAAGCTGAGCAGCCTTTACCCTACTCATGCCTGTATGCAGTACCTGGATGCTTTCCAGCAGCTGGAGAAATACTGCGGCTACCAAGAGGATAACATACCTCAACTTCAGGACGTCTCCAGATTTTTAAAAGGTCAGTCACTATGAACTATGGTTTATTCTAGTGTTTCCTGGATATGTTTGTACATCACATACACATATAAACCATGTGTTAGGACCAAAGTTGGTGAGCAGAGCTGATAAAGAGTTCCCTTGTGCAGGATGAGCTGTAGCACAGGGCATTAATACCAGGAATGTCTAGGGACCAAGCTGTCAGTAAATTTGTGTTTGCTCTGTGAGCAACTGCAGCTGGTGTAGCACTAACCAGCTAATTCCAGTATTAGCAGCTGTACAGCCACAGCAGAACACTGTTCAGCCTGACTTCCACACACAGGTTTTCTATGGGTTTGGCTGTATTTTATGCTGCTATAGCTATGCTGCTAGTAAGACCCAAACACAAGTACAGGTACATACCTCTCAAATCCTAATTTTTTCTGATGCATGAGACAAGATGTCAATATGCCCTAGAGGAAATGATTTCCAGGAGGTCCTGTTAGTCAGTCAACAGCTGCCTTGAAGCAACACTACTTCGTTCTCTGTGGACCCACCTGTCACACTGAACTCTGGTACCTACTGTGTGGCAGATGAGAGCAGAAAGGTTCTGGTGCTACTCTGTTAATACTCTGTGATCTTGAAAGGACACGTAAGATTGCTAGGCTAACCTGCCTGCTGTTAGATGGAGGCTGGCTAGCAAGGGGCAGTAAAGGAAGGGAGCCTGCGTTATTTTTATGAGGCTGCTTGGATTCACAAGGCCAGGTGTTTTGTGTCAACCAGCTGTTTTCCTACCATTTTCAAGAATGAGTGAAGATAGTCTTTAAAGCCTCCTTGCTCCTTCTAAGTCACAAAGAGATGTGCCAGACAGAAGGACATAAAAAGTATGGATTAGCTTTAAGGAAATTAAATTTAAATTCAAAATTTTGGGAAATCAAGTAAGCTGCTCCATGTAACAGTAGGTGATACTAGTAAGCTTGAATAAGCTTTTTCTTGATTAAGAGTTTTCTAAAACATTGCCATTTTTAGGGAAGATTAAGCTGTTTGATGACAAAGTTTTTATTGCACCTTCAGTATAAAGGAATGGAGGGCTGACATATGAAAGGTATCTCTTATGAGTACCTTCACATCCAGCTGCAGGAATTTTTCTGTGCATGCATTATGTATTTTCTCATGTATTTTCCCTTCTATTCAGCTATCCATCTTACTTCCCTCTTATAGTAACTGGACTGATAAATATTTTTCTCATGAAGTAGTTGATCTCATCTTATTTCATTTACACAGTAGCTGACAGCAGGGAGCTCCAGAAATCATGTGATGCTGATTTCATTACTACAGATATTCATATTCTTTAAGTGAATCAGGTGATTTCAAAGTGGGATAATTTAGGATAATGTAAGAATATCCTGTCACAATACTATTTGTATTTCTTATGTTGGTTGATAGGATTTGGTTGCCTGGAGTCTAGGCCTGTTCACTGTTTTGTAGAGGAAATGCTTCCTAACATTGGGTATAAACCTCCTCTGGTGCAGCTTTGAAAAACTGTCCTGGCACAGCTTTGAATATAATAAACTATAGGGACGCAGAGAGAGAGGGATATCCTGGAGAGAAAGTGATCATGTTATAACCAGCCCACACAGCAAGATAAACTTTCACCTTCTCTTTTACTCAGCAGTATCTGTAAACTCAAGCAAGAAATTTCTTTTGACTTCAATACAAGCTGAACTACAAGATCTGTCTAGTGTTACCTGGCCTGTTAGTGAAGCTGGTTTGAACAAAAATGAACTTTACATCATAAGTATTTCATAATTACTTAAAGGGAATTTAAATAATTAACCATGTGACTACTTAACATGGCAAGTGTTTTTCTAAAGGGTTAACTAGATGAACCTAGGCACATCTTTCTTTCTAGGAAAGATGTTTGGATTTAGGCATTCATTGTCCTCCACAGCTGGAAGAAATTACAGCCAGTGAACTCAAGCAAGCTCACACTACAATGCAGAGGCCTGTATACATAAGTTTTTCATCCAAGAATTAAGCCTTACAGATCACTTTAGGTCAACCGCTCAGGACCTTCTCTTCAACTCATTTTGATTTCAGAGATCTCTTGGCAGCAGGTCCAATCAGCCACACCTCCAATTCTCTACTGATTGCTGGTTTTATTGTGCAGTAATGAAATAGAAGTTCAGATTTTGCAGCTATTACCTTCAGCAGATAACTTTTTCCTCTGGCTTTTCAAGGCAACTGGCCAAGTCTGTTCCATCAGCAGACTGTCTGATTCACTGGCCTATATTTAAAAGGGCATCTCAGGGAACATAAGCTGTAATTTTCATTTTCCCTCCTGCTCCTCCAACATGGATGCTAAAGCAATATAAATTTCCCTAGACTTTTTCATAGCCCTTCCAAAACTGAGTTACTTAAGGCTTGGTTCTCGTCTGATACATTTTTCAGCTGGTGCAGTTTTCACTTCACTCAGACTCAGAATTTAGCCCAAAGATGACTTGATTCTGAGATTTTCACACTGCTCTGGATTGGCTTAGTATGGCATCAGCAGCTCCTGGCCAGTGCCTAAGGAGGCATAGCTGATGGTTTCTCTATTCCCCCAAACACCCTGCTTTCTTAACTGGGGAGGGGGGAGAATAGTAAGTCATTCTACAACCACTTCTGATTCCCTAGTTAACTCTGATGCCTTTACTCAGCATATAGACAAAGATAAAGACATAATTTCAATAGATGTTTTTTGCTGTTGTTCAGTTTTGAGGCACTTCTGTACCCATTACCTTTGACTTCAGTGGAGCAATAGAAGATAACCACTGCAAATGCTAATCATCTAGTCCCTCACACTGTCAGGTAGAAGCATTCCTTGCAGTTCACTTTTTCTTTTGTCCTGTATAGCTTCAGATGTTTTGTCACTTCTAATTCTTTCAGTGAAGCTTTTTTTTTTCCTTTTCTTCTCTCTTTTTTTTTTTTTTTTTTAAATGAGAGAAGTGCTAATAGCCAGACAGAGCAAGACAAGAAATGCTGGAAGAAACATTAAAAACCAAACCAAAACAAATCTTGTAAATGGCTTGGTTTCTGGGTGGGATTTTTTGTTTGTTTACATAAAATAAATTATGTTCCAGGCTTCATGACACAATAGAATATGGATAGAGAACGAAGAATAAAGCCCTTTCTGAATTTTTTTAAAATGTACTTCTATGCTTTAAAGAAGATGAAATGTCATTTATGGGAGCTGAGAATACAACACAGATTTTGAATATAGGATTTCAAAAAGATTATCATTGGCTCTCTTTTAAAGCAATGATTTTCAATTTTCTTAGCTTTGCAGACCACCAACATGTTTCCCATGGAAATGTAGATTTTGTATTCTTCTGATTATTTTATTATTGTCTCTCACAGACCTTTTGTAGTAATGGAGGGTGTCCTGGGGTAACACTGATAGCACAAGCTGAAATCACAGTGCAAAAGTATTGCATTCTTCTGTTCTGTTCTGTGGACACATGTAAAGCAAAACACGTATGATCGTATCACTAGGAATCTGTGTAGTCTATTCTAGACAAACAAAATTGTGAAAAATAACAGAGGGGAAAAATAGGTGAGAGCACTGATGGAAACTGATGTTGAGTGGTTAAGGACCAAATTCCAGCACCCTTATCTCTGACGAGGACCTGTTTGTTCTTTCTCCTGTGTGTTCCCATTCTAACAAAGTCCAGGCAGAAAGATAAAATTGATAACAAGTTTTGCCAGCCCTGAACTAGTTTATACATGTGGAGCATGCACTGACAAAGTGAAATTAAGTTGACTGTCATGCTCCAATTCTACCTCTAGGGTATGTTGAACTAGGCCCAGTGAGGAAGAGAAGAATTGCTCAGACTGGAGCATACCCATGGTCCTCGTACTTCTGTTTTCATCAGTGCAAGGTACCAGAGGCTTCAGTGCACAGAATAAGAGAGTCTGCAGGAGGGGGCTGAACAGTAACCCAGCATCAGGGAAGAGCCCGGTGCTCTCAAACAAGGGTAAGGGTGGGGTGTGTCCTCTATCTTACTCTCGTTTTTCTTTTACATATGCTATACAGGAAGCAAGAGAGATAATCCAAAAATTAATAGACTAGCTGGGACTGAAAATGCAACTTCTGGCCCCTGCTTGATCATAATAATCATATGTGACCTCAGACACATCACTGACATGTGGGACATAGTAGATAAATGTGTGTAAATGTGCTGAAAATGTAATCTGGGGTAGGCAGTACTCTCATACCTCCTATCATTGCTGTGTGAATGGAGGATGGATGGCTAGGTGGCTTGATGTTGCAGTAATTGGACCCATAGCAGTACAGGGGAATGTCGATAATGATAAATCAGAATGTTCCTACTATGCTTAGGTAGAGGGAGCTACTGCAACAGAGCACAAACGTCCGCTGAAACTGCTGACCTGAAGTAAGTGTGCCATGTAGTTAACCCTAGAAACACCTAAATTCAGTCTCACTTCCCTTTGCAGAGAGAACAGGTTTCCAGCTGAGACCAGCTGCAGGACTGCTGTCTGCTCGTGACTTCCTTGCCAGCCTGGCATTTCGTGTCTTCCCGAGCACACAGTATATAAGGCATTTTTCTTCTCCTATGCATTCCCCGGAACCGTAAGTTTGATGCTCTGGCACCATCCCATCTTTTGGAATGTGTTGGGGATGATTCTCTTGGGAACAGCTCTGGAGCTCTATCCAGTAGTCCACAGAATGAAACAATTTGAGAAACTGGTAGCAGGAGAGTTAGAAGGGGAAGTCATGCATGAGAGGGTGTGGGTCTCTGTCTCTCTTGCAAAGTTGTCTGGGGAAGAAAAAGACTGGAGAATATCTGGTTTAATCTTTTCATCCTGCCTTCAGTTACCATCTGCTGGGGTTTGATTCCCTGCTGTGAAACTCTCCCAGTAAGTGCTGGCCAGACAACAGCAATTACATTTCATGAGAAATTACAAGTTTGCACAGACGCTTTTGTTGTATGCTGGGACAAAACAGGGACCTTTCAAAGATATTGTGACATAGGAGACTAGTGGCCATGCCATCCCAAATAAGACAATAGCCAAGGTAGTGGGGGGCAGCTGGGTCTCCATGGCAGATAGGAATGCTCTGTCACACCCTGCAGAGCCAGGCCAGGTATGGAGGCAGCTGCTGCAGAGCAGCCCTCACACTAGCCCCCCACCTCTAGCTCCCTTTGGGAGTCTATTGCGTAAAGTCCTTCATGTAGGGCAGGAAAAGAAACCTTTATTAAACATGAAGGTCACTTGTTTTCCAGTGATTGCTGCCATGAGTTGTTGGGTCATGTTCCCATGTTAGCTGACAAGGAGTTTGCCCAGTTCTCACAGGTAAGAAGCTTGTTCTGCTGGTTGTTAAACAAACTGCTCTGCACAGCAGGCCAGACATGCCTCAAAGGCATGCAGCTCATGGTGCTTGAAATGCTATTTTAAGACGATTGTGCCCAAGTCACATCCTCCGTGGGTGGTGGGCTAGCAATGCCCAGGGAGACATTTACTCCAAGGGAGTGGTAGCACCGCTCCCTGTGGACCTCGTGTAAAAGGAAGGGCAGGCAGTGCTTGTGGGACTTCTCTGTGGGAGGGCCGTGTCAGTCTGCAGAAGGATGCCAGTGGAGCCTCTGCGGTGCTGTGTGTTTGAGTTGTACTGACTACACTGTTCCTCTGGCTCCCTGTCCTACACCACATGAACCTAACCAGCAACAGCCATTGAGCCCCCAGGCTGGTTCTGTCTCTGGATGTACATTTTTATCTCACATGATACTTTAATTGTGTCCATCACCATGTCATTCATTAGAGTTGTTTTTCCTTTTACAACTCACCAGATTCTCACAGCATTGCTCACAGTAGTGAGGAGGCTCCAAGAAGCAAACAGAGCTTCTTTGTAGAATAAGGGGCTATTTAGTATGAGCAGTCAGTGTCAGACCCAAGTGAACTCAATGACCTCACATAATTAAAGACTTCAGAACTATGAATGTGCCTCAAAACCATAGCAGAGGGAAGAAGATAACTCATATTCTAGTATTATCAACCAGTGGCCAGTGTGGAACCTGGCAATGAGAGCAGAGGGGTTACATGATATAGATCCCTGTCAGAATGTCTTGAAAAGGAAGCCATTTCACCTCATTTAGTGTGGTTTCCAGTTGTATTGACTTGGATACATGTCAGTTTCTATTTTGGTCATAAATATTCGTTATTATCAGATTCAGATGAGCAGTACTTAAAATATCTTAGTGGTCTATAATTTATTCTGGAAGAAATCTCTTCAGTTCAGTTCAATACCAGAATTGAAGACACAATAAAAATAAGAGACTATGGCAATTTCCAAAGTTTCATCTTTCCTCTTTTCCCATCTATAACACAGTCTATACAACACAGGAACACATTAAATGAATTTTCACATTTACTTTTTTTTTTTTTCACAAATTATTTTCACAGTTAAAATTCACCCCATGAAATTTTTTTTTTGTTCCATTCAACATGAGAAGATGAATGATGAAAATGCCCTAATTTTGTTTGTTTGTTGCATGATATGGCTCCTGGGATAGCTAAGAAGAGACATCTACAGATTCCTATTGTGAGAATAACAACAGGAAGTGCAGATGAGAGTAAACAGAATCCTCCCTGCACGGATCTGACCCACTCACAAGGGCTGTCAAAAAGAAAGACAGAAAACCCACCTTGCTGTCCTTCCTTCTCATGCTTCCCTATAAATTTTTGCCAGGGATAGTTCAGCATTAAGTCAAGAGATGGTTAACTTTACACAGAGAACGCTGAGGATTAAACACTTATCTAATGTGGCTCCCAGTGGTATGTAGCAGGGGGCCAGGGAGAGGTAGGCATCCTGGAAGCCATGGAAGGTCATTTTGGGTGACAAAAACAATGAATAGTTCATGCTATTCATGCTAGAAATGATGTGGTCCTCCCCCTTCCCCTCTTTCTCTCCCTTGGGCTGAATAATCACACTAGTGTAACACTGCCTGCTTGCTTACTTGCTTTAGGATATTGGACTGGCTTCTCTTGGATCATCTGAAGCGGAGATTGAGAAACTGGCCACAGTAAGTACAGATGGCAGTTTAATATCAGAGGCAAAACCCAAGTGATTCACTGCATATCCCTTACTGTGAAGGGAAGACTCTTCACCAGTGTCTCCAATTAGCTACAAAAATGGGAGCATCAATTGGATTGTCTCTTCTCCTCATCCACAGGTTAGGCAGATGATGGAGGAGGGGCTGGGGTCCCTCTGGGGGAGTCCAGAAGCATGTGATTCCACCTGAGGAAGTGCTTATATTTTTTTTCTTCTATAAGAATATATTCATGAAGCTGAGTTTCTACAATTTCAGCCACAGGGGGTCCCAGCTCGCTTTACAGATTCGCCTAATAGACTGAATATATAATGTGATTCCTGCATTTTCTCCTACACAAGGTGCAGGCAGCCATCAGAATTTGGTTCACCCTGTATTCATTAATCTCACAAAATAGGTGAGCAATTTGAGAGCAGGTACTATCATTTGGTTCTGAGTCACTAGACTATATATACTTTTCTCAAAACAACTCATGCAGCCCCTTGCTGCCATCTTAACTTGTTCTGACAGCCATTTCCCAGTCCTGATGTTTTTTTTTTTCAGGGGAGGAGAGGATCTCATTCAGGAATGGGAGGAAATTTTTACTCCTAGAATTCCTCACACAGCCCACAGCCCCACTCATGGTGAAGTAGAATGAGGCACTGTGTGAAGGAGATTATGGCTCGCCTAAAATCTATCTGCATGTATCCATCCTTGTGTCAGGACTAGGTAACACTAGCAGTATTTTTAGAGTTTGGAGAGCAAAAGGTACAAGTGTTGAATTTTTTGTAGCATTATCCAGGTCCTGGGCTGGTGATATGTGGGGACTATGGGGGAAGAGGCAGTGACACGTTCACATTTCCTCTGCAATTTCCCTTCTCAGGGTGTAGAGAGGCTAAAGTAAGATTAAGATCCATGTCTTTGCTAGGGTTAAAAGAACTATGAGTCCCATAGAGCCATTCTGCATCATTACCTAGGTCTTGATAATATTGGATGAAAGCCAGTGGCCAGTGGTTTCCTCTGCAAGCACCCCTCCCTGTCCCTGGACTCTCTAGAACTAGATTAGAGGTAGGGTTAAGGTTAGAAGAATGTTAAGTTCCATATTTGAAATTGTCATAGTATCAGCTAGGGTTTGGAGAGGTAGAATAAGGGCACCTTTTTGAAAGGGCTACCTGCAGTTCAGGATCTGTGAAAATACAATTTTGCAAGCACCATCCAAGTATTGTGAACTGTAAACGTATTCTGGATTAACACCTCAGTCTTCAATTGTTTAAAGGTTAGACATCTAATTTAGGCTTACTGTTTTTCACTGGAAAGTGAAGACAGAGAAGAACCTGTAACATATTAGCTCCTGTGACACAGATGTCTAACATAAACACTTTTTTCTCTCTGGAAGTCCCTGTCATTCTCTGTTAATTATAAAGAAAATGTAGGTAACTAGCTTTAGATGATATGACAACATTTAAGATAACTAAAAGTTTATTTAAAGAACCTCAACTTTGCTTGTTACAATGGCTTACATTTGTAAGACAGACTTTGAAATACCATTATTTCATTCCGTTCCTGGACTTCTCTAAGCAGGTGGATCCATGCACAAGAGATGGGAAATTGTCAGTGTTCATGTCATCCACAGAGTGCCACTAGTGCCATGTCTTGTACCCTGTTAAAAGTGAGAGCCAAAAGAACATCACTAGCAAAAGCCAAATACAGGATATCCAAGGAAACACTAAAAATAATTCCTCCTCTCATGTCTCATTCTCATCAGAAAGGCCTTCTGCAAAATGAGGAGATACTTGAAAGACTTTTCACTGTGAAATAATAAGAATAAAGATTATTAACACAATAAGAATGCAGAATTATTAGCTGAACTGTAGAAAAAGCACCTTAGGATTCTGAAGAAAGAAAGATCCTGGCATGCTGTTTCTTTAGTGGTAAATTTGCAGGCTAAAACCAAGTCATCTAAATTGTAAGACATTGAAAGAAGGTGGGAGAAAGAAAAAAAAAAAAAAAGAAAGAGGCAAAATAGACAAAATAATAGAGATTCACATTATTTTACATACTGCCTGCAGTTCTTTGGGAAGGGTGCTGAGAATGCAATAATTAGGGCTAAACTGAAGCCAAGGTCCAGTCCTGTGTATAAGGCAGCAGAGAGACACGTGTCCCTAAAGGAACCTGGAAGAGTTGTGACACAAAGCCGTATTCTTGAAATGCCTCACCTTTTCCATGTTTTTCTTTTACACAACACCTATCTGGCTGCTCAGGGGCCAGGCTGTGTCCAGAACTGGTCCTCCACTGTTCATTTCCTTAGATGTTATGATAAGGGAAGGGTTAACAGGTTGGCAGAGCCAAGAGTTGCTTTTATCACACTACTGTCCAGCAGGTAAAGAAATATAGTCCTTATCATGTTTTATGGAAAGAAAAACCCAGAGAGATGTATTTTTGTTTTCTACTGGAGCATGATAAAGTTGTAATTGGTGTAATCTTAAGGGGTACATTGCTGCTAAGGGATATGCCATTCTTCAATTCTTCTGAATGCTGTCACACAGACAAAGGAGGAGGGAAATTGTTCTTTCAAGTACCTTTCCCAGGGTCTTGAACCCTCTGTGGGGCTCTACCTGTCCTTCTGGGGAATATGGGTTGAAATCTGTCAGCTTCCACTGACTATAATGAAGCTTAGGGCTGAGAGGTTGCAGGTTAATTTGTAACATATTCCAAAGAAAGAAGGGGATAGGACTTTATGACTTTATTTACCCATGTAATCATCATTAGTAATTTTTTTTTTTTTCCTTTTTTGGGGGGAGTGAGTTTGGGAAGGATGGCAAGTTTTGAAAAAATATGTGTTATAATTTGTGTGTGATATATACGTTGAGAGAAAAAATAATTTTCTTAAAATATACTACTATCAAATTTGAAGATACAAAGATGTTAAGGAATGAGGATAAAATGAAAGGAAAAATGAGAAGCTTAACAATGAATTGCCTGTTGAGACTGTTTTTCACAAGTTGTTCTTATTACCAGCTTTATTGGTTCACTGTGGAGTTTGGTCTCTGCAAGCAAAACGGATCAATCAAAGCTTACGGGGCAGGACTGCTTTCATCTTATGGGGAGCTTATGGTATGTGTCAAACATATGGTATTGTAAGATTTCTATAATCCAGTTTTCTGAACTCTCTGGTAAAAGCAAATTATTGTTTCCTCACATAAAACAATATGATTTAAAATACTGATTTTTGTTTTGCAAAGAAATTATTTCTCCCTTCCCAGAAGTTACTGAGTAGGGGAAAAACTATTATAGGATTGTACCTGTCTTCCACCTACAGAGATGAAATGCAACGAAAGCAACCATCCTATAAAACATTAGATTTGCTTCTTACTGCTCCTAGCCAGTAGTAAGACAGTTGGCTTTAACATAAAACTCATGTACCTTTTTGCATTACTCACTAGAGGGCAATATTATGCCTATTTTGAACTCTGCTACTTCGTCCATACCATTGACTTTCATTCACATATGTATCAGAAAGGCATTGACTGACTGGATCGTATAAAGTGCAAAGAAACTGTAAATAGCATGGACACTGACAAAGAGAAAATGCTTTAGCATTTTACGTTCCTCAATACATTTCAAAACTAATCCCAGCTGGAGTTTTATGTAGGTGAAAATTTGCATACAGGGGTTTGATACTGCCCTGCCTGGACAATTTAACTGTGGAAAGAGGGACTGTACACCTTTACAGAAAGCTTATGGGCTTCCCTTCCTTTGGACAAAGAGCTAATAGGGGAGATATTAATTTCTTCTCAGTTTTGCAGAGCAGTGAAACAGATCATCAGTTTCTAAGTGCAAAAGCTGTAAACTGGTGTCAGTAGGTCTCAATTGCTTCATGTTGTACAGATACTAAATGATTTTTAGGAATTATTAAGAGCCAAAGGAAAACAAAAGGCACTCTTTTCAAGCATTTTTATAATCCAGAAATCAATTTTTTCTTGGGAGATATATTTTAAGCTTAACATGTAGACACAACAGCCTAACAGCCAGCTACATAATGCATTCTCGTGGAACCATGGCTGGATTAACACAGCTTGGACTCCCATAACGGGAGATAGTTGGATTGTTATAACAATAAACATATTACAAAACTCTCCTAATGGTACACAGGTCAACCTGATTCCCAGTCAATTGACAGAAGGAAGAAACAACATGTTAATGTATCTCAAGACATTTATAATGGGAATCCCAGCAGAAGGGCAGTTGAGAGTTAACATACAGAAAGGGGAACCCTCCCAGACATTGGCCTTCACTTTACCACCTGCCAAGTTGAGCGTTGGTTGTCTCCCAAACTTGTGATTTGGAGACTTTTTTGAGCAAACTCTATGATATATGATTTGCAGAGCTTTCTCTTTTTGACAAGCTGAGACATCTGGATGGTCATTAGCCTTCTAGAGAAATAAATGTGCCTTTCTTTCTATATAGCAACCTGATCTTGTGCTCATGAACATGAGCAGAAGTGTGCTAGCGCTATCACAGCACTCATCTGTACAACAGTGAAACATACTGTTTTGAAACAACAGATCAATGAGCTCCCTTACAAATTAGGCTTCAGTGCAATGCATTTGGTTTACATGTCTATCTGTAGCTGAAGTTACTGTTTTTCTGAGAATCGTTCAGTACTTGCTATATTCACAGCCAGCAAACAGGAAACCTAGGCTTGCTTTTATTCACCTGGTAAATTCAAAAAGGTCTTATATCAAAGCACAGTTCAAGGCAACATTTATTCTACTGTGCCTGCCTGAATGCTTTATAGTTTTAAATCAAATGCATTTACATGTTAAACAAGGTACTAAATGGAAGAAGTAATCATGTCTCCAATACTTACGTACCTTTCATAGTAATATTCATCACAGAATCTATCTGTATGATGTTATTTCCTTTTTCTGTTTAATTTTGACACAGATGAAAGTAAAGGTCGCATCAGAAATGGTCAGTTTTGGTGGCTGGATTTGAATGTACCAGACTTGTGGTCTCTCTCCTCTCTTTCTGTTTTTCTTCACCAGACATGAACAAACTCTTCTGCTTTTGATCAAAGTAGTAGACAAGAATTGCTTGCTCACAAAACTGTGCTATATAATACAGAAGTATAACTGCATCTCAAATTCCCTACCTTTAAGGTTGACAATGGAAGTAGTAACTGACCTTGAGTGGATAAATGGCAGATTCTTGTCATTGCTGTTATCATCAGTGGTTGTCAGGTAATGCTGCTGGATAAAATTTTGATACAGCTGGGTCCACCTAGGTCTTCGTCCATTATATTACTGAAATACTACATACAGATGTGATAGCATTTATATTCAATAGTTAATGAAGAAGGATTACCATGCTTCCAAAAGGGTGTCCATCTTGCATGGAACACCTAAGGCAGTCTGAAGATGGACAAGCCGTTCACCAGCAATGCTGCTATGTGCCCTGTACAATCCCTATTTGAGCTCTGCAAGTTCATCACTGGGACAGCAGCTTAATGGGTTCTGTGGACTTCACCTTGAGCATCTGAAACTTCCTGTATACAAATTAATTATATCCATAGCCTTAAGTGCTGAAGTTTCCTTTTACAGCTGATTGATTCATTTCACAGACTTTTATTTGGAACAAAACTGAAATACAGAAATGTTTCCATTTAATCATTCCAGTCTGCATAAGCATCTGATTCTAACTTCAGTATAGACAGTGGCAGTGTGAGTAAAGTACTGAGGTCCTATGCCTAAACACCTGCTAGCAAGTTGAAAATGTGTACCATTTCTTTTACAACTGAAGAGAGGAAATACGTGTAATGCTGTTTTTATTTTGTAGAATGCATTTTTTTTAGAAATACAGCAGTGGCTAGGCAGTTTTGTTAGAGAAGATGAAGACTGGAAGATAGCCTTCAGTTTCTTGCAAAGCTCGTTTTGCAGTCTTAGACTGGCTCTTAAGAAAGCTCTAGATAAATTTTGCTGGTGCTTGGAGAAAGCCATTGTCCCTCCTGATAATTATTTGCCAGTCTTCTCAGTATGGGCCCAGACATGGGCTTTTACATGAAGGCCCTAAGCTTGATTCCATGTCATTTAGCTGATGTATATTAAGCACAAGTGGACTCACTGCAGTTCATGTGATGGAGGAGACACACTGCCGCAACCTGTGCAAAGGAGGGGTTTCCTCATCACTGAAGTCTTCTAAACCAGGAATGGCAGGATGATTTGGTCACTGAGGAGACAATAAAGGCATGAGTTACTAAGACTAGGTGGTTAGCTACAAGAAGGCAACCTCTAACCAGCTGGAGAGTGTGAGCAGCAGTATGTCCATCTAATGATAATGTGAGAAGTTATCATCAGCAAGGAGCCTGGGAACATCCCTGAACTGCAGCCTGGACTGACTGTGGATGTGTGACTCTAACCTGGGGAACCACATCCTGACTGTGAAATGTTCAAAATGTTTTCCTCTTCTCCACAGCACCCACTCTGACCAGTTTGAACTCAGCTGCAGGTAGTTATTTGCTGTGGATGAGCTGCTCCTGCCCAAACTCAGGGTATAACCTGGGAGAAAGGCAAAGGATGAGAGGTAGAGCTAGATACCCTCTGCATGAGACTTGTACTTGAATCCATGTTATCTAACAGATCATTTAGTGACAGCAGCCAGGTATCAGAAGGGACAGGATAACCATACCCAAGTCTAAACTGAACAGTTGCAGTGGGTCTGACTGCTGGCCAACCTTGCCTCCTCTGAACTGTAAGAATTCCTCCCCAACAGCTCTCAGTATTGCACTGTTTATTTCACTATGTTCTGTCAGCTGTTCTACATTATCCAAAATGCTTCTCCTGTTAACACTCAGCTGGACTCTGTCCTACATACTGTAAAATCTTATGGCTCATACCACACTTCTGGCAGCACTCAGTGCTACATATGCTTTTCTTGCAGCACAACAAGTACTTAACTTGTAGAGGCCTTTAAGGCCATCCGGTTTCAAGCTGAACTTCCACTGAAATCAATGGGATTTCAGTTTTGCTTCAACACTGACAACATAGCGGGACCCCTGTCAGGTTTTGAGTTTCTGAAATCTTTTCCCATTAGTCCCCAGAGCTTCTAAGATTATAAGAGCAGCCTCATGTTTGTGTATACCATCCATCTTAGATTGTATGAGTGCTCTCCAAGGTTTATTCTTCAATTACACACTGCAAATGAAGAACAGGAAAAACACCATCTTTTAGCATTTTATATTCTTGTTATTTTTTTTTAAAAAAAGCCCATGTATTACTTTCTGCACCAGTTCTGCAGCAAATTGGCCTACTGGTTAAGGCAGGCCTCTAGTGAGGGAGAGTTCAGGCTCAGTTCAGTGAAATATCTAAAAATGTGCTTAAGGGTACTGTCTGAATTTTTCTCATTAACAGACAGAGCTGAAAGTCTTGTGCAGTGTCACTCTTACCAGTTATTTACAAGTACCATGGGAGTTGGCGTTTGGATCATAAAATAGTGAAGGGAGACTTCTGAGGGCCAGGGAAGAAGCAAGAAAGACAAACAGTCTGATCTCAGAGAAGGGTTGGGTAGTAAAAGAGTTTCCCTAGCTGGATGGGGCCCACTATCCAGACTGAAGGTGGAAAGAAAGGTCTCGACATTGACTGGGATGAGTTGCCTTATTCCTTTTTGTTCGTACTCAGGACACTTCACCAAACTGGCCATGGCACTCACCAATCTGGCCAGTTCAAGGCCAAAACAGCTTTCAGGCACATCTACGGTGCTGTTCGAATGTTGCTGGAGCTGAACTAGCTATAAACTATCGCACTTGGGTTTCAGGGGCAGACAAACTGTGCAGGAGCTCACTTTAAGCCTGAGCTGCGCTGCTTTCCCAGGACCCTGTCAAAGTACTAAACAACGATTACCAATATGCATGTGATCACACTCACCAACTCTGCTGCTGACTGCCTTAAAGGTATCTCCAGTATGTGTAAAAAAATGATAAATATGCTTTATGGACTGCAGTGTGGACATAAGTGACTTCCATAATCCTCCTGTCTGCCTAGGGGACGATGTAGAAGAACCTGAGAAGAACATACAGAACTTCTGCAGGCCCTAAACACAAACACGTACACGCAGAGTATAGTGTATATTTGTATCTTGGGTTTCAGAGAAGCTTTAAGGCTGATTAAGTGGCATGGGAGCTGTGCAGAAAACACCAGGAGGTGTCTCTTCTTCAGTGCCCTAGGAAATGTGAGATTTGTGACACAGGCTGGGGCCTTTGAAATAGTGCTGCACAGGACTGTGAATGTTCTATGATGTTAGTTGAAAAAAGCAGCATGGTATTATTTTTTCTTCTAGATATTCGGATTTTGGGGGGTGGCACAGACTTTCCACTCCCTGTCTGAGAAAGTGGCCGTGGCATCCAATCATACATCACTGTAGTACAGGAAATGTATATTTAATTTTCTTTTGAAAAATTATTTATTAGTGGGTTTATTGACTGCTAATTATGAAAAGCAGCTTTAACCTGTGAAAGAACAAGACTTGATATTACCTTTAACTGTTCCACAAAGAGCATTTCACAGCCCAGTAGGCACTAATTCTTGCTATGTTCATTCACCTGCTCTAACCTGTGTTGTTCCTGTTACAAAGTACGCTCTATCAAACAAGCCAGAGTACAAGCCTTTTGATCCAGAAGTGACTGCAGTTCACCCCTATCAGGATCAAGCCTTCCAGCCTGTCTATTTCATAGCAGAAAATTTGGAAGATGCCAAGGCCAGACTTCAGTAAGTAAAATGTTTGTGGGCATTTTCATTGAGGGGGGCACACCAGCTTGAATTGTAATCTCAGATACATCTGCCACTAGTACAATAACCATGCCAGGCTATCTCACTATGCACTTCATCCACACAGTGCTTTTTTTACAACAAAGGTAAACATGAGATTGTTTATCTCAGAAAAGCTTAATAGAAAATCAGAACTGTATATTGTTATTCCCTGTCCCATGTTTCATTTTAGCAATGCCTCATTTTAGCAACTTCTGAAGTAAATTCTGTAACTGAATAGTGAGATTAGAGTGCAATCCCACAGTTGGGGTGCCTCTGTTCTAGTCTATACAAACAGAAGGTCATGAAGAACTGATTTACCCAAGGTCACATGGAAATTTTATAGCAGACTCAGGAATTAACATGGATCAGCAGGGGGCTTAAAAACAAGATTGCCTTTCTCCTCTGATTATATCTGCACAAGAATGCAGAATCAGCAGTCACAGGCAATCTAATTTCTACAAAGTAGCTGACTGCAACCTAAATAACATTATTCCAAATTAGCCTGAGATGTTTCTGAATGCATTTCTTTGACTGTGTTATGTTATGCAGTAAGGATTTTTTTTTTTTTTTTTTTTTAAAGTTAGCAGGGTTTAAATTCTGACCTTCATCTCCAACAGTTGGAACAACATGACCAATTCTGGCTGGAGGCAGGAGGCTGGTTGTAGAGCTACTGGGGAGCATGTAGGAGCTGAAATGAGGAATTTGTTAAAGAAAGAGAACCTGGGCCAGACTTCTTCCCTACTCCCCTCACCTCTTCCCCAGAAGCACTGCCTGCTGGGCTTATATCAATGGCAAATTAGGCCCCTCATCTTAAATCTGAAGGTTCACATTAAATTATTAATGTGTGTAAAAACGTGGCTGAGAACTCGCTGGCAGAAGAGAGAGGACTTTCAAGAGCATTTGACTCAGGCAAACCTGAAAAGAATTTAGAAGGACAAGGAATACACCATTCTCAGACTTGAAGTTTTTCATACATTTTTTTCAGGATAGTTGTGCAGCCAAGCTGCTCAAAATAACTGAAGGCAGAAGAATCTGTCAGAATGGAAAACTTAAGGCAACATCAGTACAGGGGGTTCCTACCAGCATATACTTAATGGAAAAATTGTCAAAAATGACAAGCAATCGTGTTTTTTTCTTTTAATAGAGACAGCAAAATAGCCCACGATGCCTAGTATCAACAGGGTTTTAGAATTTTACTCAGAAAGAGCTACTCCAGGTTATTTCTTGGAAGTGAAGGCGGCAGACATGCTGTGTTCCTGCATTCCTCAGCTTGTGGTTGTAATAACTCTGAATTGTGTTAACGTAGAGCTGTAAGAGCACAGACGGGTCTGAGCCAACCACACTGAAAAGGAGGCATTGCAGATCTTTTGGGCTACAAGTAGTTCAGCCGTGGGGAGGATGTACTGCACCAGACAACGTTAAGGAGTAACAGCGAGGAGGTGTCACAGCAGCCTCTGCTCCTCAATAAGTCCATGCCTACATACTGAAAAAATCAGATCCTGGAAGTTTTACACTTCAGGAAATGGCTTCTGAACTAGCAGCTCTGTCTTCTTCCCCCACAGAGATTATGCGATGAAGATCAAGAAGCCTTTTTCTCTGCACTATGACCCATTCACCAGCAGCATAGAGGTTATGAACACACCTCAGAAAATCAAGAGGACACTCTGTCATATGAAAGAAGACCTGAAAAACCTCTGCTTGTCCCTTGAAAACTTCTCTTAAAACTACAGTGTACATCTTACTTGACACTAAGATTCTTGTAGACGGTTCCAGCACTTGAAGATTTAGTGATGAACTTGTAGTTGCATGCAAAAATCTTTAACCCGCAAAACAGCTCAGTCAAGCTAATCACTGTAATTTAGGCTGATGACTTAGCCACATTAATGAGTTCCTATTGAGCATGTTTCAGTGACAAACAAGACCAAATTACTCCAATTTTTGGTAGGTGATATGAGCTACAGCTGTTTGGAGTGTATTTATCTGTTACTATTGGACCCTTACAGGGTTTTTTTATTCATCTGCTACCTTTTCAAGTTACCTGTCACAAAACAGCACAGTAACTCTTCAGCCACACAGTCTTTTTCTTGCTGCTTAAATGACATGATCACAATCTTTTAGCTTGGCTACATGCCTACAGTTAGCAGTCCTTGCAGCCAGCTCATTTCTGCTAGCAATTACTATTAGCTATTGTGCTCACAAACTATGAATGGTTCCCTCACAATGTGCAAATGCAAGAGTTTGTAAGAGAAACCCTTTACTTCTGCACACTATTTATTTTTTAGACACTCATCTCATTCAGTAGCCTTCCAATATGGCAAAATAATTTCCTGTCATATCTGAGATTGCAGAATATTTGTCCCTTGGCTAAAAAAAAAGCAGAAAATAATAGGCCCATGAGACTCTGGCTCTGTCACACACAAGGATTTGAAAGGAAAATTTGGATTCTGGGAAGGAAATTTGGGTGTGAGAAAGGATTTTCAAAGAAGCCTTTAAGAAATAGACTCCCATTGGTTTTTCATGGGATTCAGATACTCCTGGAGACTTTAAAAAATGTTTGTTTCTTATTGTAGTAATCATAGTAGTTTTAGTAATTGTAGTAGTAACCGAAAGACCAAATCTACAGAACATCTAGTGTAAAACCTAAGATCAATCACTAGCAGCCGTATAGCCTTGCTATGGGAACAATATCAGGTTGCCTCCTTCTCTGAGATGTGTCTGAAAATGATCTATACTCTGCAGGTCATGTTTCCCAGAATCAATCCCATAATTTCCTTTTCCAGAATGTCATGCTCATTGTATACCCTTCATTTACTATCCACAAGTAGAGACTAGTTCAGGAAAAAAAGATGAGGCTCATGCCTAGAAGGATTTCCTCTTCTCTTAGCAGCAGTGCAAACATACAAGGTTGATGCAAGTTACAGGTATGGCATAGCAGAGGCAATGTGGATCTCATAGCTCAAGTTGAGTGACAGCAATCTACAAATGTCATGGTAGATTTATCCTGCACAGCTTATAAGCTCTACTTATTTTTTTTTTTCAAAAGTACATTTAGCACTTGGCAGACAGCAAGCTTGTGCACTGCTATCCACTAACTGCCAGTGTATGTGGTGTCAAGTCTGAGGTAAATGTGAGGTAGTTTGGGTTTTTGATGGAAAAGGACTCATCATCTCTGCCTTAACTGGTCACTGTGGGATAGGAGCATGTACACAGAAAACTTTAACAGAACAACTGACGTGTTGTTCATAGAGAGCTTATCTCACTGTAGTTTGTCCATACGCCAGGCTCTAAAGAAACTGTCTTCTTGAAAGTTAATGGGATTTTGTCTCTTAAATCTTCATGTCTATAAGCACTTCAGAAAACTTTCCCATGGGCAGTAATAGAGTATATAAAATCTGGGAGCTGCTGCAAGTGCTCCATTTTATTAAAATGTGGTGATGCCTGAAAAATTTGGAATTATCATGGTAAAAATAGCTATGAGAACTCTTCCTCTCAACAGCAGGAACACCCCGAGTTCTATTTCTTTTTCATTGAAGTTTAGGATTCTTCTATTCTACTCCAGGAGAATATTTGTATCTCATAAACCCTGTTTACTAGATTCAGACAGGGACAGAGTTGAAGTGAGTTCCTTCACTTCCAGTATATTTCTGCTGTGATGGAGGATGATCTCTCAGCAAACTTTTATGGATTTAATTCTGCTACCCTGCTCATACACCCCTCACCCCACCCCTCATTTCTCTTCAGAGTAGTTTGTTTTGTTACATATTGTAATAATTTATCTGTCCACTTCCTGCCAATTGGTGCATAGGCAAAAATGCTTGATAGCTCACAACAGATCGTTTTCAGAAGTATTATTTTCATCAATCAGTAGTTTTACAGTGAAAATTGGACCATGTACTCCAGTTTTGTGTGATTTCTTTTTTTTTTTTTTCTTTATTTTTAAGTGGAAGATAATGCCAGAGCGGAAGAGCTATCAAAATATTTTCTATAGATGGACTCTGTAGGCCATAGAGTCTTTTTCATGTATTCCCTCTGAAACAGTTGAATGTGGAGTTTAGACTTGAGTTTGGCTATTGCTCAGAACAGACCTATATTTGGAAGAAATGAGAGACCTGATGGATTTGTTTTGCCCAAGGCCTCACACTTTCCTTGGAGGAACTCCAGGCTCGCCCACACACCCTTGTCTTTTCCAGTTCCTGTAGCAAGGAGAGAAAAAGAAACCATTTGGAGCCAGATTCTCCCACCCTTACACACGCTGAGTAGTACCTGATCTCTCAAGCAATCCCAGACACAGTACTGAGCCTATTTAAGGTGCTGTACACAGGCAATAAGAGCAAGAGTATCAAAATCTCTGTGGGTATACTTGCATTTTTATGGTCTTAGTGACAACCAGCCAACATACATGGCGAGGGTAGGCTCCAGTGAAGCTTAGTAAACTTCAGAAGTAATGAATTTGGCTACTTGAACTTTTAAGAAGCATAAATATTTTTCCAAAGAGGCAAATCTTTCCCTCCTTACTCAGGCAAAACCTACCTCAGGATAGCCATGTTTGACACTCCCCTCTGAAGAAGTCCAAATTCTTCTCTCCTGATTCAGTTTAATGACAAAGCAAAAGCCTTCAGGGTTACATCCTTATGAGGTACACTGGTCATATTGCTCTTCCAATATTTATTCTTTCATATCCTCACAGAAGCCAAGAAGTACCTCATATTCCTGTCAGTCTAGGGCAGGGGTGACAGGGAAGGCAGTGATGGGGCCTCCTGATGAAAATAATGGCACAGAGGAAAAAGCACCAACCAGTAAAAATATGTCTTTTTGTCAGTCTGCATTTCAGCAGTTTCACATTAATCTTGCACAAGAAGGCTCCAAAGCCAAGTAAAACACATCTTGTGACTTGAAACTGAACTGATGAACTCCCCATGGGTCCTTTGCTTATCCCGATAAACTTATTTTTCCTAGATGGAGTGCATTTAGAACAAAATAGTGTATGTTATTAAATCTGTATTGTGTTGTTCTGTTATACATGGGAGAGTTAGTAAATTCAGTTCGTGGGTTTGGGTTTGTTTTGTTTTTTGGCTAACCAAGTCTGTCTTCTACCAATTTTGGTCCACCTTCAAGCCTCCAGCTGCTTCACTGCTTCCCTGCAGATTTACTAGGGATGCCAAGGGTACCACTGTGTAAGGAGAATACACAGTTATGCAATTTGGGGAATTTGGCAGGACAGGAAGAGGAAATTTAGGCAAGCCTCCCACCCACTCCCATGAGAAATAGTATTGTATTACAAGGCAAAGCTGTCATCCCCAAAAAGACTTTCTCAGTCACTTCTCTCCGGTTCCCTTTACATTTCAATCTTTATACTACCTGATGAATGTAAAACTTACTTAACTAATTAAAGAAATACCAGATGGGAAAAAAAAAAAAAAAAAAAAGACAAAAAAAGACCTTCCAAGAAAGGCAACTTCATTAAACTCAGTCTTCCTTGTCTCTGTTGATCCAAAAAAAAAAAAGCAAACTTCCATGGAAACGATAGTGCATTCCTGGAGAAACCTAAACCATTAAATTGTTCCATATACACACATGAAGATCACCTTACACCCATCACAGAAATGCCATAACTTACCCAGTAAATCATGACCATCAATTAACCACACACAGAAGTGCTTGAGGCAGGAAATGAAGCTACCAGGAAAAACCCTCCAGTAGCTTTGACTTATGCATCTGCTGCAAAAACAGAAGGTTCTCTGGAGCCTGCTTCCGTTGATATCCTACAGGATGGAGAAATTCCAGCTGGCAAAGAAACAGAGGGGTATATACATACATCCCTAGTAATCTCACCCACCACTAATCAGGAGTTTATACGTGGGCTTTGAGATTTGGTTAGAGGACATTACTTCGCAGTGTTCTTCAGCTGGCGCATGATCAGAGAGGTTGACAGAAAGGGTTACTGGCTGTATCGTATTAAATATACATTAACTTTGGGTAACACTGGTGGCTGAGGCCCAAGGTGAAAGCAAATCTCTGGCACTCTCTCCTACCACAAGAGTTCCTCAGGGGAAAGAAAGTCATAGAAAAGGAGTCTGGCTGACAACTGGCAAAGCAAAGTGACAAGGAATGGAAAGGACTGCTAGATAGGCCTAAAACATGTTTGTTTTGCATAAGCTGTTTCACTTTATATTTGAGAAACATTTCTGTTTGAAAGGGAGATTTTTAGCATAAAGATGGAAATGTCATACCTGTAAGAGTGTAGAGGAGTTGAGGTCAGTTTTAACTGTGCCTGAGGAGTGTTAGCCTTATCTAAGGCATTTGCTTTCAGCATGGAGTACAAATGTTAGAAAGTAGAAAAGAGGTCTTTGGGAAAGAACTTTTTACATGGTATGTGGGAAAGCTGAAGCTGACCAGGCCTTGCTGCCCTGCAGGACACAAGACTCCTAATTTGAATGAAGGCTACCTTAGCAGAGGAAAGCGAGCAGCTGGCCAAGCACTGCCCCTCCAGCAGAAGACTGTAAAATTGTTATTGCTATAGCTGTATGCTAGGTGTTGTCTTTTACCCTGCTTAACTATTTTGTCAAGAGTTTTCTTTTTTCTCTTTACTTAAAATGTTATTTTTTGATCCCTTTGACTTGTGTTTGCAACTGGGGAAAATTAGCTCACTGAACATGAGAAAGTTCAATATTATTTTCCCAGGGTTTTGAGTGGAACTTAGGAATCAAATCGACCTTCTTAAACTTAAAGCTGGCCCTTGCCAAAGGCAATTGAGACCTGGGAAAATGGTTACGTTTGGATAATAGATGTGACAGCTATCACTTGATGTATCTGAACCAAATCTCTACTCCCATTCACAACCAGTAGTGTTAGTCTTCAAGGTATGTCTTTCACAAAATTTCCCATAATAGATTTAATTATAAACTATTAAATATACAACATAGCACGTAACACCTGTCAGGTACAGTAACTAGAAAAATCCTCTAGTTTGGAAGTTCAGTATCTGAACTGGCTGCTTTGCAACAATTGTGGATACCATTTACAATCGTGTGGCCTATTTCAGCTGTCACCGAAGTTGTGGAGTTTGAGCACGGCATGCAATAAAGCAGGATACACTGTTGACTTTAGAGAAGCCAATTTGACTGATCCCACTTACAGACTCTGAATTAACAGCAAAATTTCTGTTGAGCACGCTAATAGCTAAAACCAGTTACAGTCATATCACTGTGCAGCATTTAGTACTTTTCTCTTATATTTACTGACAGAAAAGAACCCCAACTATCAGTATTATAGAAATATTCCTTGAAGTGGTAGACTGGCACACTTTAAATACTCTGACATAAATAGACAATTAAAATGAACTCATAGAAGGAAAATATCTATTAATTTGTTAATTAACAAATGCTATCTTTCAAGAACATCTCACAAGATGACACAGATGATCATCGTTATGTTTTGTACAAGAGTGTTAGAAATATTCTCAATAGAAGCCATAAAAAAAAGAAAAAAAAAGCCTGGTTTTAAGTATTTCCTGAATAAATCCCAAAACTGATGGGTTAGAAATGGAATGTGTGTTGGATGATGATATGAATTTCATACAGTGTTTAAGTTTTGTACTTCAGACATTTCAATTTGGTTCTCACTCTTGCATTAGTTCATATTTCTTGGTCTAAATCTGAGTAAACAAAATTATTTCACTCAATTCTTGTGTCTCTAGTGTCCTACAAAGGCAGGCTTTGTAACTGAATCTGAATTTTAGACCTCTTTATGAAACACTGTGTTAGCTACAGAGAGCTTCAGGAGGAAGGAGTTTTGTAAATGAAACTTGCTAGTCACTGTTGCTTGTTGTAGCTTTCTTCCAACTACCAATCTTTATCCCTTGGCAGGAAACAAGTCAAAGATTACCAGAATGGGCTTTCTATTACAAATGTATTATCCAATAGTGCTATCAAGTGCATACACAGTTTGGTAATAATTCTAACCCATCATTAATGTGGTAATGATTTTATGATGATATTGCCTGTTTGAGTTGTGGGCAAACCATTCACGCACATTTTCTCAGTATTTTGTGATACATTATTAGTTTCTGCATTGCTATCTTACTTGGTTAAATGAAGTTGAAGAGAAATAAAACCCCAAATCTGGGTGAACAAAATTGACTTTCCTATTGCCTTGACACCTCTATTTGTCTAGGAACCAGACTGAAAATACGAAGCAAAGAAGCAATGATGTCATTATGCAGAAAAGTAGAGAACACCTCACTCTTTACTACTTAAATGACAAAGATGGACTGTACAAAAACTTTCCTGGTTAATTTCTGCAAATTGCTCTTCACATTCCAGCAGTTTACTAAAGCCTTTATGTGCTCACTAACAGCTGAAGAAGCTAATGTTATTACAGAGGACTTTTGGGCCCATTGTGATTCCCACAGATGGCTTAGTTCCACATCCTAAGATATAAAATGCTATTACACCACCAGTTTCAGAAGAGCTGTCTTAGGCTATGCTACATGTCTCACTATGTTGCCTGAGAATTCAGGAAAGGAAGTTCAGGTTTTCCACTTTCTAATACCACAGTTTTGGGATAATGAAATCCTGTTTATGTTTGTATGCTAGACAGAGGAAGATCAATTTTATCACTTAGGAAACATGGAGCAATAAGAAATATTTTTTTTTTACATAAGGAACCCACTCATAGAAGTCAGGAAGAAATTACTCCCATAGTTGAGGGTACCAACAAAACCTAGAAAGAACCGTTTTGCTCTGAATTCCTCCTACAAAACCATCACAGAGTCTTCTGCTAGCAATTTCTCTCCAGAGAAACAGATTCAGCATTTGACACATTACCAGACTTCCACCCTCACTAAAGAAGTTGTTATTTTTGGCATGACAAGAAAATCTTTCATCAGCAAGATCTCAGTAGATGAAATTAACACATCTTTAAGATTGAGGTCTTTGGTGCACAACCCATTTCTCCATGGCACCTTTGCTCTTTCACAGTATTAGCCAGTAGAAGAAAGGAGCAAAAGGACAGTAGGTGAGCATAAATGGGAGAAAGTCCTAGATTCGTGGTAGTCTTGTGTAGCAGTTTTTCTATGCTTGAGGCAGAGGAAGGGCTGAGGTATCTAATCCTGAGTTAAAGGATGACTCTTCCATAGAGCTGGAGTGGAAGAGTATCTAGAGTGCATTTATTGCCCCTTATGCCCTAATCTTATCCTGTGCTTCTGCCACACCTAAAAATAATACATACATTTTGGTCTTTCCCATCTCCTTGTAAGACAAAATCTGGGGCCAGAAGGGAGGTGTGATGCTTCAGTAAGTTTCTTTGGGCTATAGGAGAAGAAGAGCCGGGAAAAGTGCTGAAGAAAGCACAAGGGTTCACTCATGTCCCTCAGTACCTGTGGAATGAATGTTATCTTGAGAGCAGAATCAATAGAAATGTTTTTCCTCTCTCTGCCAAAAATAAAACAAGAAGTTGTACATAGGAGCATTGCTTTTATCAGAACTGTGTCTAGAATAGTGAACATGGTACTGAACAGAACCACAGATTTGGAAGGGACCTCTGGAGATTGTCTAGTCCAACACCCTACTCAGAGCAGAGTCAGCTAGAGCAGGTTGCTCAGTATTGTGTCCAGTCAGGCTTTGAATATCTTCCAGGACAGAGACTCCACAACACCTCTGGGCAGCCTGTTCTAGTGTTTGACCACTCTCACAGTAAAAAAAGCTTTTTATTTTTAAATGCAATTTGTTGTACTTGAATTTGTGCTCATTGTCACTTGTCCTTTCACAGGATACTGCTGAAAAGTCTGTCTCTACGTTCTTCACTCTTCCCATCAGGTATTTTTACACATTGATAAGATCCCACTGAGCCTTTTCTTTTCCAGGCTGAGCAGTCCCAGCTTGCTCATCATCTTCCTGTATGTCACATGCTTCAATCCCTAAATCATATTCATAGTCCATCATTAAACTTTGCCCAGGTATGTCCATATCCTTTTACTGGGGAGCCCAGCACTGACTGTAGCACTCCAAATGTGGTTTCAGCGGTGATGAGCCTGCAATGGTCTTCTTAATGCAGCCCAGGATGCTTTTAGTCGCCTTTGCCTCAAGGGAAGATTCCTGGCTTATAGTCAATTTATCCACCAGCAGACATTTTCTGCCAAAATGCTTTTCAGCTGGTGGATCCCCCCAGCCTGCACTGGTGCATGGGACTAATCATCCTTAGGTGCATGATTTTGCAGTTCGCTGAGATTCCTATTGTCCCATTTCTGCAGCCAAAAAGTCAGTGAGTTCCCCAGCCTTTTCCATGACCCCATTCAGCAGCATGCCTACATTTCTCCCCCCCTTTTTTTTTCCTCATATATACTTGTAGAAGTCCTTCCTGTTGCCCTTTGCATTCCTCACCATATTCAACTTCAGCTGGATTTTAGCTTTCCTAATCTCATCCCTGCATGATATAATGTGTTTATATTCCTTATGGGAGACCTGAAATTAATTCCACCTCTTGCACATTTCTTTTTTTATGTTTGAGGTTTGTATGGAGCCCCTTGTTTTATCTATGCAGGCCTCCTGCTGTCTTTCCTTGCCTTCCTGTGTCAGGATGGTCAATTCTTGAGCTTGGAAGATCATGCTAAAAATGCTCAAACTGTTTTATGAAAATGTAATGGATGGGGGAGGTCAGATAGAAGGAAAGCAGAAAGAATTCTACTGCCTACCATTAAAGCAATCTGTAGACGTGTTAGAGACTCAAGTTCATGTGCTTGCTCTGGTGGACACCTAATTTAACACATGAAGAAAACTAATAGAAGAGCAATTGAGGAAGGCTTGTTCTATATCAAATAAACTGTGGGGTTTTTTGGACATATTCTCTGGATGTGGAAAGCATCAGTTTGATTTTGGGTCACATAAGACCACAGAGAGAACTTAGCATCAATATAAATCTGGATCTCTAGCCTGTTGACTAACAGAAGGCTCAGTCCCCCAAAAGCTTTTGCCTTCAGCCATATAAGATCCAAATCAGGCCATGCCAATCGTCTTTGGCATGTAATTGAGATGTCTGAGTAATGCTTGTTTTCAAATCCCTCTGTAGTTCATGTGTATGGAGGCACCTCAGAGAGCAAATCTCCTCCCGATTGTGTAGAGTTTCAGACCTGTAGGGGGATTTCTTCAGTTTTAGAGAAAAGAAAGGTAAGGTTTTGTCTACTTCTTCTTCTCATGAAATCCATTAAGTGCCATAGGGCACTGCATCCTGATGGGATGAAAAGGCTACCAATAATATTTTTATTAATATCATGTTCAGTAACTGAACTTTTAGATGGTGTTCTGATTGCTATTCTTCCCTGAAGCACAGCATTGAAATGCAAGAGAGCTGTTGTAACCCCAGCATATGGAGAGAAGACCATGGAGGAGTTGGGACTCCAAGTAAAGGAATCCCTGCCAAAGGGCTTGTCAGTTGAGCTAGCAGGTAGAAGACAGTCAAGGAAGCTGCGAGTAGCTCTGAGGATTGCAGTTGAGGGCAGGCAGATCAGAGGAGTTGCCTATATAAAGGCATTGGTACTCTAGTATCATAGGAACATGATTTAATTCCTGCTTGCTTCTTTCTGTATCTTAGAGGAGAATCAGGCTGTCACATCCCTTCAAGGGGTACCCTTCACCTGCAATCACACTTCAGAGCTCCAGCAGATTTTCACAATCTGCTTGGCTTCTGTTGGCCGCTCAGATTCTGCACTGGCTCAATATGGAGGTTTAAGACTATACTGTCCTTGTCAGCTAGACTGCCCACAGTGACCTCCCCAGCCAGTGCTGTATCTATTTCATGCAGACAAGTGTACGTGCGTGTCGAACAGCTCGGTGTTATTTACCTTTTGTCCACAAGGTGGTAGCGCAGCATTAGCATTAATGTAAACATGGTGGCTCGCTTAACTTTTGCCCAGTTACCTGACAGACTCCCACTACTGGACAAATGTTGACAATCTTCTTCCTTTTGTTAACTTTCGAATTAAAGGACAGCGTGACATGTTAGGCCAAAGACATATGCAGTAAGATACTAAATATTTGTGAAAATAAAGAAGAAATACAGAAATCTATTCCATGTCCAAAAGGGAAAAGAATTGGAAAGAATGAGTGGTAGGGACAAAATCATGTAAACCAGCTTTGAGATTTTGACTTGTTTCCAGAACTGGTGAGACCAGATATTATCAAATGCCGCTCACGGGGGCTAAGCTGGCTGGGCTGCAGTGACCCCTAACATCACACCTGAGTGGCGCTGGCTGCAGAGTGCCGTGTGGTGGAACTTGTCCTTTCAAGGCCCACTAGAACCCATATCTAGCAGTTTGCAGGACTGTATGTTGGTCACCTCTTTAGTGACATATTTAGGCTGTTTTCTAAAGCTAAAGCTAGTTGAAGTTGCAGTTTTGCCTTTGGCAACACTACTACTGGCTTCAGATGGTTCCATCTGCAACCTCCTCCCACTTTCCACTGCTCATTGCTGCCTGTCACACCTGGTAATATGACTGACAGATCAGGAAACTACTTCAGCATTATTGTTCTCTCTTACACATACTGCTTTTTTCAAACAAATTTCAGAGCTCGGGTTCACAACACACGCTCATGAGCAGTTGTGCTGACAGTGATGCGAAGGCATTGTGCTTGCAGCAGAGGGTCAGAAGTGGGAAGGAACACATCGAACTGGAGTTAAGCCCATGAACACTTTTTATCATGGATCTGTCACCCATGGTAAATGATCTCTCTTGCCAGGATTTGTGTCTTATTTTTCAGTCTATTGTACCAAATGAGGTAAAATGTCCTTTAAAGTATGTATTTCATGCTAATGTTATGGAAGTAACTTAGAAAGATACTTAACAAAATATTTGTTAATTTTTCATACTATTATTACAGTATATCCAAGTTAATGAACACCTCATGAAGATTCATACATGCTCAAAACCTCTTCATACTCTTAGGTCATAAAATAAAAGTCAGTTTGAGTGATTATTAGTAGTCAGTCTTTTGTTCAACAGAAAATCAGAGCATTCATATAAAGCCTTTGAGCTGCCATCCTACCCCCAGTGAATTGTGCTCAATCCTGGGATATGTAAACTAATCAAGTAGTGATTCTTGCTGGAAAGGAAGGGGTACGCAGAGAGCTTTATCACTTAATTAGTGTGGCCTCTATCTTCATATCACATCATAGTTGGTGCTGATTAACTAGGGCACTCTCCAGACTACCTAATTTGATATCTCCTTTAGCAGGTTACCAAACAAAGTGGCTCTAACCTCAAACCCAGACTGCTAGGCTTCTTATACAGGGTTGAAAGGACAGAGTGTATTAGCGTCAAAGAGATCAAAATAGGATTTTCAACCTAGCTGGTATCAGAACCTAGTACTGGAACAAAATTCCCTTGTTTGAGTGTATTTACCAGTAATTCTAGGTGGTCTGACATCAAAGTGCTGGAAAGTCCTCCTTGGTGTCATAGTGACTGGCCACAATCCTTACAACCCAGGCAAAGTGTTGCACAAACTATGCAGGCTCTTAGTTCCCGGAGGCATTACTACATACCATGGGTCTGACTATAATTCTTCATCTGTTACTGTAACTGTAGTAGGAGGCCTTTATTTATGTCACAGTACCCTTATAGTGTGCTGATAAAGTATTATGAAGTATTCCAAGGAATGGACATAGCTGTCTCCAAGAAATGGAACTGCTGTTCCAGTGTAGTGAAACTATCCAGTGGAGTGAAAACACTTATACTGATGGAAACAGTTTTGCCAGTATGCTCATGCCACTGTTGGGGACCTCATACCCCTGACAGATAGAGCCTGGCAGGAATTTGGAGCATAGATGGGGCCTAGATCAAATAAACAATTTGAAGTTAGAAACATATAGCAATGATCCTTTCAAAATGCTTTTATTTACAGAAACATTCAACTGAAATAAAGTCTCTTAACAGGAGGTCTTGATTACTTTTCCATTTCCAAACCACACATCATAATGGGGATGGAATGTGGTTACCATAAATTGTTGGTTTACAAATCATCACTGACTTGTTAGCAACAGCTAGGATGTTAGAGTTAGAGCAACAGTTTGGATGTGATAAAATAGCAAGAGCCCATTTTTCATGGCATCATTGGATTGAATATAAATGAATTCTTCCCAGAGATTCATTGTGGTGGTTGTGGTAAATAGCAAACTGCATATTTCCTGCTCATGTTGAAATCAATGGGAGTTTTATTATTGGCATCAGGAGAAGCAGGATTTGACCTTAATAGAAAAGAGAAGAGGAAAAGAGAAAAAGATGAGGAAAAAAGAAAAGAATGAGCCTGAGAGTTCTAAAATGACTAACGAGTCAGTTGCCTGACTGGAGACACTTCAGAAGAGGAGTCTTAAAAGCAGAAAGTACCAACAACCTGAAACTGGGGCCCCTTTTCATTTGGATTTCCTTCCAAATTTTCCTTTGAATTCTCTGCTTGTGAACTTTGAAACTGAAGAATAACCAATACTAGTCACTGCTGAAAATGCGGATTTTCAAATTTTCCTTTTTCTTGGAAATGCTTCTGCCTTTCTAATGGCACTGAAGAGTTCTCTTATTGGGTTTTGGATGAAGCCTATAAAAATCAGCAAAGGCATTCTTTCAAGGAAGCCAGCACAAACTTTCTTCCATACTTGCATTTGAGTCATGACATAGATCACTATCAGTCACTTAAACTTGCTCAAGCAAAATCCACATCCGCTAACAGAATTAACAACCTTGCCTCTGTCATACAGGTAAATCTTTACAAGATAATTTCTGCACTAGAAATAGAGGAAATGAGAAGCTCTGGCCCACAAAAGATTACTACATTTGCTTAACCAGTAGACTAAACTACTCAAATGTATGGATTTCTTCTGTACTCTATAGAAATAGACTAAACCAAGCAAAATAACAATGTATGCATTCTTGCCACATGATATAACACACCACAAACATTTCCTTTATCAGGTTTATTCAAAGCACCCACCAGAGTCATGATTCCTAAATATAGTTGTTCAAATATTTAAAAGAATGAGTGAAATCTGGTCCCCTAAAGTCAACAGCAAAACTCCCAATGAGTTCACATCGATCAGAACAGATGCTTAGCTGAGTAAATTTAGTATCAGCAGTTCTAGAAGGACTTCTATTAGCTGAACATTTAGTACTTGCCTACTTAGATTTTAACACAACAAACATATAAGCATCCTTCCCAAATAGGTGCCCTTAAAGATATCTAACGGGGAATGTCATTAAATATATGAAGAGAAAATGCAAAGAATAGCTCTTCTATCCAAAAGAAGTATCAGTCTATTTGATTGATATTCTATCCTTCAATACCCATAAACCAAAATCTCCTAAAATACGAGTCCATAGCCAAGGACTCCAACCCTTAATCTTCACCAAATTATTCGTCATGAACCTCCTTTTGGACCTTCAGACTGACACACAGGTGCTGAAAATTATAGTTCTGTGCAACTATCCCTGAGCATGCTGGTAAAGAATTAGGATAATGTATGAGCATTTCAAACCAGGTCCTGCAGCAATGCAAAGCAGGATGAATTTAACCTTTGCTAGCAAAAACTGAAATTGCAGAATACATTAAATGGACTTAACATATGGAGAGAGAGAGAAGCTAGGTCCAAAATCATGTTTTTTAAGGTAAAGGGTTAATGCAGTTCATTCTTTCCCATCTGATATTTTTTTTGGTTCTCTATACAAAATTCTCATTAGCTGCAAGACAGGCCTTTAAATAGCATGTGTTGTCCCGGTCAGATGAGGAAGGTTTTAAAGGAAAGTTGTGTCTAATAAATGGAATTTTTTCTTTTACGGAGTCAGACATTGTTGAGCTCTAACATGTAAGAACAGATGATCCAACTGAGATTATCACAGGAAATCCAAGAGGAATTTAATCCAATCCTTTGAACTTTCAATAAGATTTCTTAACTGTGAAGTACACAAGGAACTATGTTGACTATTGTCATATTTGGCTAGAGACCCCTCATCTTACCAAAGCATTCTCTTGAAAATGATCCCTTATCCCCAAAGTGCTTCTGATGTTGCTTGAAAGAGACAGCAAACATAGCTGAGACTGATTTTGGAAGAAGGATATATTCTGTCTTCTAGAAAATCTTAACCTGTCAAAAAATTCACCCTTCCAAAGGTCAAAGGTATTTTATATTTAGTGCTTCTCAGAAGATGCACTCAGATTTCTTAGTTTCATTTGCCTTTTGCCTGGACAACTTATCCGAAATCTGAAGAACACAAGGTCTCTGCTGAAGAGGTACCCATTGCCCATTTCATTAGTCTAATAAATTTGTTTCTCATTCCTCTAGAGTGGAACAGAAATCTTGAGTCTAAAATAGCAAAATTCACAATAAGAATATTGAAAATAGCGTTTCACAATAAGAAGACTTATCTTCCTCAAAAGTTCCTGCTCTGCAGAAGATTTCAGAAACAACATTTCATATCAAGTTTCACTACTTTCCCCATAACAACTGGAATGTTCAAAAGAGAAGCATTCAAAGTGGTATCTTGGAGGTGTGTTGGTCTCCTTTTTTGGAAGTGGATTTGGTTTCACTAATTTGTTTTAATTATTGTGAATATTTAAGCTCTGAATAAGTTTGGACTATGGTTTTACTAGGTGGTACAATATCCCAGACTCATTATGAATAAAGATACTGCTATTAGAGAAATTTCAAATGTTTCATCATTTGTCTACATGGCAGACAGAATGATTTAGTAATGTAAACCTACCTAACTTAAGCTGCCTTGCTTAAGCACTGGTAGCTGTCTCACTGTGACAGCAAGCTTAGTTAGGGCTACTTTGCCCATCTTGGGAGAGTTTTGCAGCCTCTGCTGAATTCCCTACTCCCATAACCAGACTCTCCCGGATGGCATTCATCTGCAGCTGAAGGCCAAGTTTGCTGCCTTGACATTTCGGTGGAATCAAAGCTCACTCAAAACTCACTCTTAAAATATCTGTTAGTATGTGCCATAGTAATACCAGTTAATAAAGTACCTGCCTGACCTACATAGAGCAGAATACCCCCCAAATCCAGCTTTGGAATTCCAGGAATTACAGACCACAGTATTTAGAGGCTGTGCAGAATTTACACGGCAGACCAGGTTGACATTGAATGTACTAAAATTCAGGTATGATGAAGTAATTTTCTCTACCAAGAAGTTTAGGGTCAGGTTACCCTAATTTACCCTAATTCTGTACTTTCTATATGTTTATTTGCCAGTAACTGAAGAGTTCAGTTAATGACGTTTCACGATTACCTTTTTATCCACAACCACTTCCACATCCCCGCCTGTCCTTTTAACTACAGTTTTTTCCTTGGGCTTAATTCCAGATTCGGTAACTTCCACATTTCAACATTCTGGATCTTAAGATAAATGTGTACGTGCTTCCCTAAAAGCCATAGTTAATGCAGGGAGCTACTCACAGTCAAGCAGTAGGCTACGAGCAGGGTGCATTGAGACCTCACTTGTGGGATATGCCCACAGAGGCACTGAGGGGTCTTCTCAGCCAGCACAGTCCTGAAAATGCCCATGAAGTTGACAGACTCTGTAGAAACTCCTGTGGAGATCAGAAGATGCTTCAAACTGAGTGTTTCTTACATCCTGCCTGATGGATATAATAGCAACTGTTCAGGCATCTGGTAGCCTTCAGCTATGTGCTTCCTAAAGAGTGTATAGTACTGCATACTGCTTAAAGAGCACAAACGCTTTTGGTATGTGGCTTATAAACAATGCGCAAGCCCAAATGTGGTATTCAGAAAACCGATGTGTTTGTAATGTATGTAGACATTGTCATTAATATCTAAATTATAACTCCCCCATACCTTCCAAACTCAGTCCAAAGCACCTATCCTTGTCAGGGACAACAAAGTAACCCAAATTTGGAGTTTCTCAGTCAAGATAGCTTTGAGTCATGACATTTCTTTAAAATAAACATTAGGAAATTATCCAAAAAGTGAGATCACCACACTTTCAAAAATATCTTCCTATCTCCCAATGTTTTGCCTAATATCAGTCAAGTTTTCCTGAAAAAAAAATGTAGTCTGACATAGACATTTGCCTGTGCAATTTCACGTAGATTAATTTCAGCTTGAAAAAGTCAGGGTGGGATTCAAAATCAGACTCATAATGGAAGATCTTATGTCAAACTAAGTTGTGCAAGGAAGAAGCATCTCTCCATCTTGTATTTTCTCTCAGCCAGAGCTAACAATAACTTTGCCTCTGCTACTGAACAGCCGAGCCAAAGAAAAAGACAAAAGCCAAAGACAAACCAAAAAGACAAGAAGCAGAGACAGCAAACAAGACAGAGAGAGAGAGAAAAAAAATCTACCACACATAGAAACATTTCTCTGAAAGCTCAAAGATAAGAGCAACAGCCTCTGTAAAAGTCAGTTTCAACATTAGGAGATGACAGAAGCAGCAGAGAAGGCAAAGCACCTAACCTGACCTACCATCAAGAAAAGCTAATGAAAAGAAGATGGGAAAAATAAGGAAGGTTTGTCACTTTAAAAGAAAAAAAGTATTTGTTAACACTGACAGTATGCAAACCAATAAAATATTCAGATGTTGGATCAGCTCCATATCAAAGCAACTCAGCCTATAATTACATGAGAATCAAAAAATGTCAAAACACAATAATAAAGATACTGTGGAGTGCTTTGTCTTTTGTGGAGCAAGACCATCCATACCACCAAATAAGGGAAAAAGTTAAATAGGAGTTCAACATGATGATTACAAGAAGGGAACCATAATGGATGGGAAGGGGCAGAAGTGGAAAGAGAAAAAAAAAGGACAGAAATTAACAACAGTGAATAGTGAGTGGAAAAAAAAAAAAAGTCTGTCTTGTGCTAGACAGATACCTGAAAAAGAACTGAAACAGACAGTCATGTCAGAAATCTCCCTATCTAAGTTTGCAGACTATCTCCCATCAGTCCAACGAATACATTAGAAAAAAACAATCATGCCTTCAGAAATATGGCCCAAGCTTCAGGTATGAAAAGGAAAAGGGGCTTTGTATGCCCTGAAGGTTGTCTGATTTTCCAAAAATATAAGCTAGAGTAACAAACATATCACGTCTTCCCATGAAACGGATTTTGCCTGTGTACTTTGCTCATCATAGCTATATCAATACTGTCACTAGGAATTTCCAGAACAGAGGATCAGATATAAATTGATCCAGCTACACTGAGTAAACTGAATGCATATCTGTTTTCATTAGCTGACAAATGACTTCAGGATCTGGCCAGCAGCATACTTAGTCCTAATTGCTTGACAGGGAATGCTCTTGAATGTGCTCATCATTTATCTACCTGTGTTCTTATTGAAGTGAGTGAAAGCATTAACCTTTCACTTTGGTGGAAGCAGGATGGGGCCAGCCCCAGGTGCTTTGAAGTATTTCAAAGCAAAAATTCTCTGCCTTATAGGTGTAAATGTCCCATTGTTTAAAAATCAGACAATAGAGTGCCTGATTTAACTCCTTGTTTGTGGGTACAACATTGATTATTTCTACTATTTCTTCATCAGACTTTGAACTGCATATCAGATGCAAAGAAATGGAGAACAGGAAGTCTAAGCACTGTAAAGTTATCAATAAGTACTCTACCAATGGCAAATGGAAGGATCAAAAGGCAAAAACCCCAACCAGATAAAACCTCCCATGCCTTCAGATTGCACATTTATACAAAAGGGACAGCAACCTTCTGTCCCCCAGAAGCTAGGCTTCATTCAAACACCTCATTAATCTTTGAGCATAAATAATAATCCTGAACTTCCTCCATTTTATCCTAGATCTACTACTTCAGTCAATGAGAGTTTTGAAAGTGCAAGGAGCATGCACTGGGCTAGAGCCTTGAGCTGTAACATCTAAGTCCAAGTCTATGCCTTTTTCTATGCCTGGAAAGTGCCCACAATTTTATGGGTAACCTATAAAAACAATTGAAGTAATTGTGGTGGTCTTACATTGTTTAGATTGCTTGCTTTCCACTCCCCAACCTCGTAATATGAACAGAGCTATTACAATGATCTATTATAGTTGGGGCTAGTCTCACTATAGAAAACCCTGTACAAGCTGAGAACCAAAATGTAGCCACAGCTCCAAACAGCTTGGGGACGAGATGAATTCTTTGTCTATCCGGCATCCTAAATTCATCCAAATTATTCTAGTATCTGTATATCTACACGGACCACTTAACTCCCTCTTGAACTCTCCTTAGTGCTTTAAATTGCTTGTCAGCCACATGTGAAAAATCTCTACCTCATGTAAAATTTACATTCCAGAGCCTTCTATCACTGATTTCTTTCAGCAGTAAAGTTTCTTCTGATCTCAGTGCCACTGAAACGATGGGACCGAGCTGCTCCTGTCTTTTGCACAGATACTCAGAGCTGTGTGTAGAGCAGAAATGTAATCAACCCCAGGCCAGCAGTCCCTTATTTAGTGCATCAGCATGGGGGAGGGCTAGCTGAGATAGCAAGGTAACGTGATTGCTGCTGCTGGCAAGATGACAGTTGTCAACGTTGTCTCTCCTTTTCACGGAAACATACCTGGCTTTATGAAGAATAGGTTAGCAAATATTTTAATACAAATAGTAACCTCAGCTGAGCTGCCAAAGCAGGCTCCAAAGAGACTGACTTGTTTACAGTCTGGACCAGTGCCTTAAAACCTGACATGCTTATTCAACAGAAAATTAACCCCAAAACGGGTATCATCATTACTGCAGGGAGAAGCTCCAGAAAGATAATATCCTAACTCTCTCCAGCTGAACTCAGGACATTGTCCATGTTTTATCACATCAAGTTCCCTTGTAGTCATTCAGAACAAACAAGCAAATAAAGAAGTGAGGTATATCACATATGATAGCTTGGGTCACTGGGACTGCATAGATGTTTGGATGTGGCCCAACCCCCTGCTTGCTCTTGAATTACTACTGGAATCTAACTTCTTGCATTGTTTTAAGAGACTAAATTGTTCTCTCTATGTACTTTGGTCATCTCAACTCAGATGTTATCTTTTCCTTTCCCACTCTAGTTTTTGGCTACAAAAATTATACATGAAGTAGAGTGCTGAGAAGAGCCTTTTTTTTTCCCAGCTGCAGCGTGTGTGTATATGTCTGTGGTACTGTTCTCCCCTAAACGCCTTTTACAAAGACTGTAATTTATGAGGTCATTTTATTTAAGAGGTTACTAGTGATTCTCATGAAAATGAATGCTGGTAGAGATCTGACCTTGAAAGCAACATTGGTAATACTAAACTGGTGTAAATAAAAAGGGACAGAAGAAGTTGTTTCTGAAGTTACTACAAACATTTAGTGACAGATCAAACCTTCAGGAGGAACGGTCACTGATCTGGAAACGTCACTCTGCAGAGGTGTCATAATCTCGAGCTATCAAATTTCTTGGAAGATGAAGAGAAAGACTGGTCCTGGAATTATTATGCAAAGGCCTGTAATACTGGATTTACCAATAGAGACCTGGATCAGGTTTCGTTGCATAATTCAGTTGATTTTGAGCAACCCCATGGGAGAACAAGAGGGACAGCTGATGTTAGACAGGTAAGAGCCAAGGTTTTCCTATATGACCTGATGGAAGAGCTCTGTGGGAGGCCATGCATTGCTCCACATCCTCCATGGAAGTCAGTGGCAGGCACTAGTGTTGCAGCTTCTAGGCTGAAACAAATGAAAGTGGTGTTTTTCTTGCCCATTGCTTAGTATGTCAAACTCCACTTATTTGGGAGAAACTGATCTCAGACCTCCATATAACCTGGAAACTAAATTAACTGGATTTAGATTTCATGCAAGTATTCATGGGTCATGAAACTTTTACTGAAACTAGAAAAAAAGGATTTCTTCTATCCCAGACTATTGCCATTGGGATCCAGACTGAAGCCATTCATGAGATGTCAATATTAAGAGACTGCAGCTGTGATCTAGAAGAAAGGGTGAACATAGGGAGTTATTGCTTGGAGTGGTGAAAGGTGATATTAATTTGCGATGGTCACTGCTGGTGACTAGCATGGAGGCACATGACTGACTTCCTCATTCAACTACTCTACCAATGAACTTGTAGTTGGACAAGCAGGCTTTTTGGGACTGCAGCAATATGTAATTTCTTTTAGAGACAGAACAACAGTCCCTGTCAAAGTGGTAGACTGTTGTTAAGAATGCAAAACTGAAACAGCTTGCAGTTATCAGGTCACAGGAAGTCTGGGGATTAAGAACATAATCCAACTAGGTTTTGGTGAGACCTGAAAGCACATACCCACTTCCAACATAATCCAACCAGTTTTTGGTGAGACCTGAAAGCGCATAACCACTTCCAGTGAAAACACCTGATGGCACCTCCTCCATATTGAAAGTGTAATAGAATGCCGTGAAAATGGAAAGGTTTCCCACAGCATGCTATAAAAAATTTAAAATAATTTTATCCCTTCTTCAGAATTCTGTAACTGTTTAAAAACAAAAACAGAAAAAATTAACTGCTTCCTCTTCTGTCTGTATTTTTAGAGTACTATCCCCAGAAACTTATTAGAGCCCACCCTATTAAATTCCTTACAACTGTCCCACAAGGGTGGTTCTCAAAGTAAAAAAGAGAAAAATGCTGGCAGTTTATGTAATGTATTTTTCACTTATACAATCTGAGAAGCTATCTAGGAAGTTTAATGGTATACAAGTCTCTGGTGGCAAGAATCAAGCTGGAGAGCTTTCTCTACAAGCTCAGCCTTGTTTATCCGTGTGTCCTCCTGAACACCCGTGTTCCATAGCTTTCTCTGCTCCTTAGAAGGCAAAGAAAAACCACATTCCCTTGCAAAATGACAGACTGAACAGGAATGCAGTATTTGAATGACTGAAAAAAACCATACATTTGCAGAGAACTGTTTCTGGGTCCGTTTTACTGAAAGCAAACTTTTGCCTACTAAAATGTCTGGTTGTTGTTCAAGTGTCATAATAAAATGTTGCCTAGCTAACCCTTACTCTATTTCCTGCCTTTCCCATAAGTAGCCCAGGTTCCCTAATCTTTTCTTTCTAAACTCAAAAGTGGCAGTTCCCTCTCCACTCCTTGCCTAACTTGTACCCCTCTTGCCATTCAATGTATTAACCACTCTGTCCCCCTGTTCTATTTTCCCTCCTCACATGTCTGGTACAAAATGTTAAGCATCCTTGTGACCTTTAAACATCCTGCACAGCTCTCCATCTCCTCTTTATGTGATCCAGACTCATCTCCACCTCCTGTTAGAAAATCCTGTGCATGCACCTGGCTTGATTACATCAGCATATATGCACACAGCTGAGCTAACACATTTCAATGAATATACTGCAGAAGCAAACGGAAATGAATACCTCTCCTTCTGTCCGGAATCCAACAGTTGCTCTACTATGGTATCAATTTGGCATGAAATTAGAGTTATCTGTAAATCTATTTTAACTGTTACCTGAATGCTGTGATATGGGAGCTAGAAAAGAACAATACTGACAAGATTTTGATGGTGGCCACTAATGACTGAAGCTATTTCTGTTCCTTGTGCTTAAACCATCACCTCCTATGGGTGTTAATTTCTTTTTCTCCTTTTCTACTCGGTGAAGTAGCTACATATTCCAGGACTGATGTGTGAGTAAAGCAAGAACTGCACGAGATCCAAGATATGCATCAGTCACTGTAAGCTACTATGAAATTTACCTTAAATGTAGACAATCTGGCAGTTGTATTTCTCAAGGTCTGTGTTAGGGACATGGAATTTTTCAGTTTTGTTTTACTGTACATAAGTGGGTGACAGCTGGTTATTTAACCTGGACAATGAACATGCAGGAAACACCAAGAAGAGACCCAAGGATCATACAAATGTTCATATACAACAATACATTTGATCTGTAATCCTGGGTTTTACTGTAGAGCATACACAGTCCTTTTTCCTTTGAGGGCAGAGGGCTACTTGATTGGAGGGTACTGTAAATAACTCCTGACTACTGCTGAGCAGGACAAACCAGTGAACAAAATGTGGGTTCATCACAGGCACCACTTAGCCAAAGGAGAGCAGCAGTTTAGGAAAGCAGTGTTACTAGGAATAAAAAGTCTGCTCTGGATTCTTGTTCTGAACTTGACATCAGAGTACCAGGAAAGTCTCTGTGGGAGAGTTTGGAAAACTTCAATTCATGCCTTGTGGAGCAAACAGCAGTTGTAAAATCTCAAGAGATGAGGGCCACCCAGAGTGTGTCAGTTTATCAACTGGACAGCTGCGGTGTGTCTACAAATGCCAAACCATAAGCATATTGGCAGGGGAAGCATGAATTGTGGCCAGCACAGAGAAGTGGCTCCTGAGTTTCTGAATTGCCTGCCTCTCAGAATACATTTACAGTCCAGGCCAGCGTGCCAGTTCCAGCAAGACTACCGTGCAGCAGGCCAGTGACATAAACACGCCTCACACCTGGCTTCATAGCCTTTGGGAAGATTTCTCCGATATGGAGGATGACAATTTGGGAATATTGTAGCACTCTGCTCACCTCCCTGCCTTGGGTAGGGTAGTGAGATAATGACACTGTAACTGGGAAGACCTTAGATTCATATTGCTCCTCAGCTAGAGAAATGGCCCTTTGGGAGCTATGAACAGTGTAATAAAGGGACCTTCTGGTGGCAGAGAAACCACTGAGGGACTTGATCAAATGTTTTAGGATCATGGCAGTGCAGCATAGCAGTGAAGCTACTTTTGAACGAACACAGTGGTCTTACCATAAAAGAGAGCCCTGTGTTTTAAACACAAGAGTCATTTGTTGCTGATGACTGAATTTTCCACCCATAGGGAAAAAAAGTTGGAAAGCAAAACAAATTAATCATGAGAGAAAGGCAGAGAATCATGTCTTGAAGAACAGCTTGGGCTACAGTGACAAGATAACCAATGTCAACAACAAATGCCCAAGGAAAGTGGACATGCAGTAGATTAAATATTGAAGTGTTACCTAAAATATACATGATATTTTATATCGGCCTTATGTGTCCTTCGGATATTGTATAAGCTGTGATATTTACGATTATTGGTGTTTATAGCAGTAATAGTAGCAGCATTAATATATCAATAGGGTCTGAAAAGATAAGCACAATTACTAATGATTTCCTAATGGAGTTCTAGTGAATCCTAATGGATTCCACCCAATCCATTCTCAGGACATTAACTAGGTCTTATTTTGTCTGGATTTTAAGATCCTAACACTGTAAATAGAGGCAGAGGATTACCCAGGTTTCTTGAAATCCTTTAACCAGTGAAGAGTTAGGCAAAGGCAGGTTCACCCTGTAGGTGCTGTTGTTGTCTGTCCTCTGCTATCCTCAGGGCTGGCTTAATGGGCTGTTAGATATTCTGGCCTAAAGTTTCCTCTTGCTTTCTTCTACTTTCATTGGAGAAGGATACACACAAGCAGATTGGGATGCACTCTGGAAATGCTTGCAGTTGTTTTGAGATTAAGGGAGAGAGGAGGGTGTTTTTAGAGACTAATAACAGTCTGTTTTTCCACTGACTCTGCTTTCCCTATGAAGGATCAGTGTCTCCAGAATCCTTGCAAGTAACACAGACACTTGTCTGCAGATATAGGGAAACTGTCTCAGGGCATTATATTAACCAGGAACCAGATACTAGTGGCAACATTTTAATGGAACAATTGGTAAAAGTTTGCAGCAGTTACTCAAATGTCCCAAACTCTGGTTTATGGTGGCGATCATGACTGCAACATACAGAACAACATAGACTGATTTAAATATGTTTCCCAGATATGAGATGAATCAACACATGGTCCACATTAGAGGGGTTGGACTTGATGACCTTTAAAGGTCCCTTCCAATCCAAACCATTCTGTGTTCTATGATCTCTGTAGTTGCATAGGCATTCTAGAGCTGTAAAATGGAGAGATGGGTGTTAGGGCCCATTAGGGAGCAGATGGTGATTTGGGATAGCAGGAGACATCAAGGTGCATGCTGGTGAGAAAAGGAGGAGACCCCCACTGCGGTTATGCTTTTCTGTTCCACCATGTCTCTGAGTTTTTGTGTATTCCTTAAGAACTGATGTCTGGCCCAGGCAGCTCATGCTAGTAGGTGAAAGGGAAGGCAGGTAGGGCTGAGCAGGCACCAGCTGCAACTGTGCACAGCTGCCAAGTGGCACCATGGCACTCGGTAAGGACCTGCCACCAGAGCATTCTGTAGTTTGCTGGTGACTGAGTCAAGTAGCTGTGATGAAGATGTAGATCACCTAAATAATGTGGTTCGGCTACTCAGCTGGTGAATCCTTTCTGTTCTCCAAATCAAGTGGAAGTGGAACCATCTGGCATAGGCTGACTCTACTCCTCATACTCTCTGCATCTTTTGTCATAATCACAGAAAAGGATGAAAAAAAGAGGGAAAAAAACACCACAAAACCAACCTCACTTGTTTGACTCCTTACCCATAAATACCACACCTATTAAAATAATATTTTGGCTACTGAGGTCAGAGTGAGCAGTGAATTTTGCCTGAAAAAATGCAAACAGAAGAAACTTCTAATTTGAAACTTTTATGGCAATATCAAAGCATAACTTTGCAACAAAATCCATCTTATTAGTTACAGTATACAGCTACAGATTTTATTAGGACAGCTCTAACAGCACAGAAGAGGCGAAGGGTTGATGATTGGTCATTAATGAGATGCAGCCACAAAGACCCTAGAATGTCTTGCTAAAGAAAGGGAGGTATTAATGTCATTGCAAAAGGCTTTAGCAAGCCTCCATTATGAATACAATACAATTCTGACCACCCATGTGCAGCAAAGATATATTGAAAAATGAAGCAGGTACAGAGAATGGCTGTACAGCTTATCAGAGCCTGACTCATAGAAGACCTAAATCAATGGGTGGTTCCGCGTAGCAAAACAAAAGCTGCCAGATGTCCCAATGATTGTAAGTTCAGCAGATATAAAGAAAGGTATTACAGTAGGTACAGAGAAGAAATTTGAAAATCTTAAGACAATAACAGTGTCAGTGGTTGTAAATTCACTAAGACTAAATTTAGGCTCGTAACTAGGTGGTTTCAAATTTCTGGAAGAACGGGTGGAGAATTGATGCTCCTCTTCCTGCATTCCATAGTCTGTCCATCATGGTCTCCTCTAGTTGTGATTGTTACTTCTCCCATACAAATCTGATCCAGCAGCACAAACTGGTTATCCCATGGTGCCCCCAGCTTCCATGGTTCCCAGGAAATTATACTCCATGAGAAGTAGCTGTCCTTCTGTGCACTAGGAGTGAGCCTACACTATTCTGTAATCCATAGTAGAGTCAATGGGACCACATTCCCCCCTATTTTCTAAAAACACATTTAGGTTCACAAAACAAAACAACACTTTTTTTTCCAGATATGGTAAAAAAAAAAAAAAAAACAAGTCTTAATGGCAAAGCCACTGTTTTCCCCCATGACAACAACAACAAAGACATAAGGAGTATCAGATTTTTAATAAAGACATAGAATTCTACAAAAGTACTGAAGATAGGCTGGATGCTTTAAGATTATCCACTACACAGTACAAAGTTTGTTTTCCACAAACTGCTCCATACCGACTACTGAAATTTTCATCCATTCTGCACACTGCTTTCATCCCTACCACACATTACAAAATATAGTACTAAAGATAAGAAACCATCAACAGCAGCTTCACTGCTTTCAATACATCTGCTTTCTACTCCCCTAAGAACCAACACCAACATCTGGATTAATCTTTAGTTATTTGCAGTAGCAAATGCTTATTGTTAGTCTGAATTCTGGCATAAACTCACATAAACACAGACTAGCATAAGAATAATGAAATGTATTTTATTTATCTGCATGGGAACTTGCTATTTTCCTCATAAACATGGGAACTGTCATATTTAAATATTTCTCCAGTACAGTCATAAATCTCTCTTATAGCTGAATGTCTGAGCCTAGCTTTCTCTTTGAACTTTATCTTCTTGCCTTTATAGAAATGTATCATCTATGTTGCTTTTTCTTTTTTTTTTTTTTTTTTGTAGTTTAGTTCCTTGCTTGCTTGTAGTTTTGTCTAGAGTCTCTGTTAGCTGTCTGTGACTTGCTGAACATTCCTATGTTACAAATGAAGACACTGTATCTACAAATATAGGTATATGCAAGGATTTACTCTGGAAATATTATTTACTCATCATTCTGATCCCAAGTCCAGTGAAGGCAGAAGCAGCTTCTACCCACTCTATTTTTAATTAAGCTTTCTAAAAGAGATCAGCCTGAGGCACGAAGCACAGAAGTTTTTCTTCTGTAGGGGTTCTGATTTGAAGGCTTCATTTAGGCCACTCACTACCTATGGAGCAAAGAATGGTGCTGCAACTGAGGAAAGACTGACAAATATACAAGATCATATATAACATAATTCCTTCTTTTTATTCCAGATCAGGAACTTCCAATAAAAAAAATGAGATGTCCACTGTTCTGAATAAATTAGTAGTGAAAAATGAATAATCAAACTATTGTATTGACACTTAAAGGCAATGATTCTGTCCCAGATTCAAATTTTAACTGGTTTCAACACAGAGGCACAGGGAAGGGTATGTGTGATTGCAAATACAGTGCCAGGAGTCTTCTGTGTAATTATTAGTCTTAACAGAAGCCCATATAAATACAACATGCAGATGTTCTCTCTCAGGATCTTTAAGTGGCAAGTTGACTTAAATGCCAGTGAAACTTTTTGAGAGGTCCATGAAAATAACTTCCTTTTCGGACATGATATCATTTGGTCTTCTTCAGTCCTTTACATAATGTAATCTTTTGTGTTTCAACTGGATTTTAAGGCACAAGGCCCTGCTCCTACATACATGGTTAAGAAGGCCAGGAGACCCTCTGATTTCACTGGGTTTATCTTTTCATCTTCTAAGTAAGTTTGGAAAGATGGGAAATTTTCTCCAATCTTGATCATTATCAGGAAGTGGTACTAGGAAAATTTATTATCATGCACCCCTTAAACACAGATTTGATCAGTGTAGATTAGATTTTAAATCTTCTGAAGCACAAGATTAGCTTAATCTCAAGGCGCTCTTTTAATCTTTGCCCCAAACTATTGAATACCTTTCCCACGAATCAAAAACCTGAACTTTTTCCTCTTGCTGTAAAGGGGTATCTAGTTAGAAGCATGTAAAATGCCATGGTTTGGTTCCTACTGACAACATGCAAACATAATTACCCATTTCAATAGAAAAATACTGAGGCTGTATACCACTGACAGATTTGTAGGAATGATGTTTTAATGAAATGAGCATGTGTTTTGCCAGTTATCAGGCCTAGCATAAAGGACACAGCCAGCATAAAGACGAACCAATAACCGAATTGGATTTGATACAAAAGGGTCAGTACATGGGTGAGCGCTGGGGGTACAAACAAGTCAGATTATACATAATCAACATCAATCCCACTGACCCCAACAACACAATCACACAACCAACAATGGGTGGAATAAATGGTGAAATGCAGTCTCCCATAGAAACAATGGGAGACATCTGAGTCAATAAACCAAATACATAAGACCAAGGAAGCCACATACTGAATCTCTACACAGCTCACATTTACAAAAACCAGACCTGACCAGAGCCCAGTCCCAGGGAGGCAGGAGGTCCTTCCCCAACAGGGAACTCTGCACAGGGCACCCACCTCACAGACAGACACTGCCCCTCCTGCAAGGGGTCCCAGCTTTTATCCCCAAGTGGGACACCTGACCTTTGTTTACTCAATGCAGACACCTGGGGCTCCTTTACCCAATGGCTCTGTCTGCCAGGCCGGAGCACCCTGGGGGGAAGCCTAAAGGTAAACTCACCCCCCCTTTGTGAAGGGCTGTGGGAATCACCCATATGTCAACCTTAATTTGGGGTCGAAACCCCAGCATTTCAGCATGGTACTCTGCCTTGTCCTATCACAAATAGCAAGACAGGGAGCAACTGTTAGACTCTGGGGAATGCCACAGTTGAAAGTGTCAACAGTCATAACCAGTTCTGTCCCAAACCTGGGATTAGTGGACACAGTATTTAAAAAAAAATGTCTTTTTTCCCCTTCATCTAGACTTCCAGAGTTGGATGTGTAATGGCAAACTCAAGAAAGTCATTGGAATGTGTTCCATAGGTCTGGTGAAATGATTGTGTCTATATCTTGATGCTATAGGAAAAAAAAAAAAAAAGTAATTTCATTAGAGTCTACTGGATCCTGAAAAAGCTAGTGCAAGAATCCAAGAATTTCACTCATCATGCTGTGATACTGTTCAAAAAAAAAAATCAGCAGAAAGAACATAAATCGTGATATAGTGCCATTTATTATATAGCGCACCAATAGCAAAAGCCTGGGAAGCCAGCCAGTTACCCAGGAAGGTTCTTCTGTAATATGTATATTCAATACACCTTCTCCCCTGAAATCTCTAGAATTTCTATAGGGAGGTTACATTTTCACTTTCTCTTCTGCTGTCCATAATCAAATGTTCTAGTGCCAAACATCATCGCTGGCCACAAAAGGATCATACAAGCATTCGTAAGTTCATAAAATGAATGGATACTATTGCTAAGAGAAAAAGCTGGAGGAGAAAAAACTCTATTAACAGCACCAGAGAACTCAATTTCTCAATAGCCAGCATCACTGTAAACCCTATTTTACCATAGCTTTTAAAAGGACTGTATCACAAGCCACTAGTCCTTGCCAGAGACAACCTGCCTTGTTATCCAAAGTGAAGCCTGCTGGGAAATGTTGTATAAACTCTGCTGGCTTACTGAGGTAAGTGCCTTGTTATCCATTCTGACATATAGGAAGTGGGAGTGATCCCCCAGAGAAGGGCTCCAGAAGACAGGCCGAAAAGTCTGGCGGAAGGAACCCTACAACCAGGCAAGCCTAGGGACTTGTCAGAATATATGTGAAATTATTACTAATGCACAGATTAATAACAAAAGCCCAGAGCAGATAGACTCTTGCAGCTTCGGATCAAATAGGAGTACCATTCTGCACCTTCTGATCCCATGCCACCCATCCCAGGCACTTTGAGGGCCAGTAGTATTCTCTTCCAACATACTTGAAGCACGTCCAGCCATTGTCGCTTTCAATACCTCTTTGTAATGTGTGCAGCCTTAAAGCTGTCCTGTAGGAAGCAGCTGCTGTATGAAAAGAGAATGAGCTTCCACTGGAAAAAAAAGTGCTGGTTTTGAAAATAGTCATTACTTCACCACTCAGCATGCTAAAACATTAAATACAGGAAATTGCCTCTCAAATCTAGTATTGCTAGACATATCAAAAAATACACAGTCCTTGCAGGACTCCATCTTTGCTACTCTCAGTTTAAAAATCAACTTGGACTCCCTGTGGAGAGAGTAAGCAACTCTATTTGCTTATTTTTGGAGTATCTGTGAGCACGCTTAATGACACGGATACTAGCAGCAAGAATGATATTACTGTGGTCGGTGATGAAGAAAATTACGAAGGTCAGAATAACCTCATAAACGAGCAGGTCATTCTGATGGAAACAATCATGCTGCCTATGGAAGACCACAGCCCAAGACAACATTCATGTACCCATCTGTGTGGGTCATCAGAACAAATGTTATGATGAAAGGGAAAACCTAGAAGATCTCCTGATCATCTCGAAGGAATATTGTTCCTATAGTACTACCAGCACCTTAATCCTGACACAGAGATGTTGTTTCCAGTCCTGCTCGATAAGGAATACTTAGCTCAAAATGGTGATTGTAAACTACCACAAAGAGCAAGCCAAAAACTGTGAAAAATGTTTTTCTTCAAAAAGCACTGAAAACTGAGTGAGGAATCCTTACAGTCTTCTTTTCATCCTTTTCTTTTGGGCATATTTTTTACATCTTTTCCTTGGCCGTGTAATATCCTATCTCATAGCCAAGGAATAAATAAATGCATACACACATATGTAGTAGGGTCACTGAATGTTGAGGAGGGGAAGAAATATTTATCGGATCAAGTCTTCAAATTAGAACTGGATCTTCTTCTAAAAGATACCATAGTAATCCAAAAAAAGAAATATGTTAAATAAAGGAATTTCTAGGGAATAGTTTATGGCTGCTGTTATGCAGGAAGGGCTTGAAACAAAGGGGGAAAGATAGGAATTCAGTATAGTTCAGTATAAGGGGGAGCCAAATCATTTGCCTCTCACGCAGACAATACTCCATCCCTCTGGGAGTTAGGGCATATGGTAACCTTTGAATTCAGCTGAAACCAAGAGCCAGTACCATGGAATCAGGATACAACCTTTGGCATGAGGTAGCTGCTCCTGGCCCCCAGATTCCTCTGAGGTCTCAGTCCAGAGAGAGAGCCAGCTGTGCTTCCCATGATGGGAGGACCGTGCCATACTAGTTTGAAGTGGCTCCCCTTTTGGGCTCAGGAGTTTTGGAGTGATTTTGCCATAAAGGAAAAATATTGCCTCCTAGGTAACTGGATCTCACATAACCATGTTAAGAAACACAAGAACACCTGTACAGGTAAGCTCTGTCTAGCCCAGTAGCCTGTCTCTGACAAGAGATACCTAGTTAACCTTTTAAGCCCAGGGAAAGCACATAATATCAAACTCCCAGGTAGATGCTGAGGTCCTTTTGAGCTCAGCATTTGGCAAAAGTTGTTCCAATCAGTATTATCCCTCGAAAAATTCAGAACACTGTAAATGGGAGAAGCAGCATCTCTGAGCCAGCATGTGTCATTATCTATGTATAGAAGGTCTTAATAGGAGCAATCGCTGAATTTCTGGACTAGTGCAAAAAGAGATCATTCTACAAATAATGATAAAACATTTTCATTAAAGAAAGAAAAAATAAAGCAATACAAAACACACCCCAAACTTCCATATGTCCTTGGAATACTTGTAGGAAATCAGATTAAATGAACAGCAGTTGTTCTATCTAGTCTTCTGGCATTAAAATCTGAGAATTTCTAATATCTGTTCACCTTTTCAACATAAAGCGTGTAGAGGGGCTCAAACCTCAGAAACCTCAGGAACATATTTTATCAAGAGTCAAAAAATGGTTTCTATTTCTTTACATATAAACACAGTAACTCATCTTGGTCTTTCTTGCATCTGATCACTATCACTTGTAAGTCAAGGGCCAGGACTGTAATAGGAAAAGTAGAATCACTTTAATCTACACTGGAAGAATGGATATTTGTTCCAGTCGACAGGCTGGCAAGATCTCAGAAGAGCAATATATGAGACAAATCTCAGAAAACGGTTATTTATTCTCGTTCAACCGCAGCATAAATTTCCTGATGAAGCTGGAGTTTTGGAATGCTTGACCAGATCTCTGTGAACCTTATTACCAAGGTTGAAATTATCATGAATTACTGTTGTACTCATTAGTGGAATTTCTTAGAGACATTAAGTCACCTACTGGCTGACCTTCTGGAGTAGTAGATTTACATTACCCAAGACTCAAAAAATACCAATATCAGCACTTAAACACAGAAGATTATTATATAAAGTCTGCAGAGTTAAATCAAAGGATTTAATGTATCAGTCTCAGAGACCAGTAATGGTGTATTCACACCTGCTCCAAAAAACCCATTATTGGTTAAATTTTGCTAAGCTGGGTTTCATTTTCATAGATTTATGCCAGGTTAAAGGTCACAGTGATCCCAGATGGTATAATACTACTTCAATCACACTTTAAAAAACAGTTCATTATTGGGTGCAGGCAGATGGCCAAAGAGAGCATTCAAGTAGAGACTGGAAGCATGTGAAACATAAGTGGCTTGTTCTTATTTAGATCTGAGAAAATGACAGTATAAGAAAGATAAAGAATGCCAGAGGTAAAATCTCAGCCACACTAAGGTTAATGACACCAGAACTTCAACCCTGAAGAAGTGTTTTCAGTAAAATATGTCCCAAGGTTTTGTAAAAATTAAAGTCATGTGGTTATGACAGTTACGTACATTTTAACAGGCAAGAAGTTTGCATAAATGTTTGAGGTTTGGGGCCAGTTTCATTTGAAAGTAAGTTATACAAAATTGGAACAATTAGTCCCTTTTCTTCCAGATCCCAAAAGTTCAGGCAGTAGTTGGAGAAGATCAGATCTGACCCTTGTTTCCACCTTCACATCGTAAGTTCTAAGTGTACCAAAGAAAACAGCACTGCTCTTCATTATGGCATCTTAACAGAGCCTTTCAATAACTAATTACAAAGATTTCCTAGTGATTTTCCTTTCCACTACTTTTCCTCAGAATGCTTGATGTAACTTTGTCTTTAACTTACCCGTACTAAAATAAACATGATTCCCCTTCCCTGCCGTTGGCTATTAAAATTCTGCAGCTTTATTTCCATACATTTCCCTGGCTTTCAAGCTATCAGGTGAATTTCTCTAGATGTGTGCAGCTATAGCTCCAGTATATTTTGTTCTTCATTTGTGTTGGACATGAAATTTTACAGTTTGGTGTTATGCATTATGGAGAGGCTGGAAGGGAAGGTTGTTCTCTTTGCGCTTGGCCCTGAGGCTTGGCAGCAACACTGCAAAATGACTTTATCCCCAAACCAGATGTTCAAGTTGTTTTAATAATATCTTATGTTTCCTTCACAAAATAAAACAAAAACTCACTGTATCAGAATGTTCCAGTGTTATAACAATGTGATTTTTGCTGTCTTCATTTTGCCCACCAGATGGTAGCACTGAAATGAAATCAGAAGTTTTCTTATCAAAGCACTTATCATCACTCTCATCGGTTGGACAAAATTCCTCCTTTGTAATATTTGTAGGATCTAATTACAGGTAATTCCCCAGGTCACCTGTATCCTAACAGCTACTGTATTATCTGACAGCAAACACAATACAGTCTAAGATAGGGCCTCCTCTCTCATGGCTTAGGTGTCACCTAGTTCACTTGCAATTTATATCCTCCTATTTCTTTCTCCTCCATCTAATTTTGTTTCCCATCATTATAAAAGAGGCTAACAGAAGGAAGGATGTACGTATAATATGACTGTTACTGTTAATTTTAGCAGGCTTTAAATTCAGTAAAACTGAAAACACACTGTTGGTTTTCCTAGGAAAACCTTTCATTCAGAAAAGAGTTTTTAACCACAATTAACAAATTCAAATTCTAACTTTGAATGCTTCTTAGAGCATCACTATTAGTAGTTTCACAAGAAGAAAGACTTTATAGAAATCATAGTGATTTTTTTCCACTTGATTACAAGCTAGTGACTATCTAGTTTGGATTTAAGCATAGTACTTGCATTCTGTGGAGAAAGTAACACACATTTTCAGTGAGATTTGAACAAGGACCATTTTCTTTAAGAGGCAAGCTTGTTGTTTTCCAGGGCTCTTGCTGTGTTTAAATGGCCAATATATCTTTCTTTGCAGATCTTTAGCTATCACCATGAAGTTTCAGCAAACACATTTTTAGTCCACAGGAAGGACTATTGTTCCACATTCCACCAAGAAAATAAGAGCCTCATAGAATACTGAATCTGACAGCTGTCAACTGTTGCAGGAACAAGACTTCATGAGCTCTGGCTCTACCAAAACAACTGGCTTGCTGCATTTCTGTATTCTTGTCTTTTTAGAGGCACAGGCTGGCAGCCTGTCATTAAGAACTCTTAGACTATGTATAATTTAGACCTTAGTATTTTATCTCCTTTGCTGGGGTAGAACTGTCTGGAATTAAAATTCTTGAAAATAAAATTCCAAGGAATGCTGGAAATGATGAGTTTTCTGACAGGATCAACATGAGTCCCTGAGGAAGGAGTTTTAAATGTAAATGAATTTCTCCCCTTCCCCCCGCCCCCAAAAAATATCTTAGCAGCTGGATTGGTAGTGGAGACTACAAATGTCTGTTAAATATCTTGGTACTATACCATTTTTAGGTAGCTGCTGGATTTATGTCAAGTTTTAGAAGTGAAATGAACCTAGAGTAGAGCAGGTTTAAAATATTTTGAATCTTTGCCATCAGCCTGGAACTTGAGCAGTATTACTCAATTTTCCATACCTTCTTTCTGAACCTGGCTGCACAGTAAGAAAATTTGAGGTGGTTTTCTATAAACCTGGGTGGCTTCATGTTGATTTTTTTTTTTTTTTTTTTATATAGAAACTATCTGAAGTGTTTTCACTAGGTTTTGACCCCAAACCAGGCAAAAACTTGGTCATTTCAGCTGATTTTCCTTCTGAGGTTTTGCATTCCTTCCAACCTTAAGCTCATGCTCAGGCTGCAAAAGGTTCATATGTGCCTTCTTTGCAAACCTGCTGCATTTACTCATCTCTCACAATCATAACTAAGAGATTCTACCGAGAGATGAAGGGGAAGGACATACAATGGATGAATAGCTCAAGCCTGTAGGCCCTCAATGTGCACAATTTCCATTAATTTTGTTGAGAGTGCCATGCATAAAGCACATCTAAATCATCACGCCCTTCTGGCAGGAGGGATGATGTCACCAAACAGGGACTCAGAGTTCAATTCCTGTCTCTGATGCAGACTTCCCCTACAGTTTTGGACAAGTCAGCCAGGGAAGAAATTCAGGTCACATGGAAATGAATGACAAAACTCTTATTTACATGAGGCCAGGATTTCATCTTAATCTGCTTGCATTGTAGCTCTTGATCTTCTTCCTGAAGTAATTTTATTTCATTCTTTTTTGTCATAGTAATTTGGACTATAAACTCTGAGCCAAGGGCTGTGTCTTGGTTTAAGTCTCTGTACAGTATCTAGGATCAGCAGGAACTGATCACAGGTGGGGCCTCTAGGTGTTCCTGTCATGCAGATGACAGCCAATAATAAATGAGAAGCACGTGCACTTGACCTGAATGGAAACAGATGGAGAATACAAGTCCAGAGGTTTTCATTTGACAAGATCACAGCACTGCGCTCTATTGTTAATCTCTCCAATGTCCTGCAAATTGCAGAATCTTCCTGTAGAATCTGCTTGCTAACACAGAAGAGCAACACTTCTGGCACAACAGAAGGCTGTATTTATTGACACAGTATTCACATTAAAAGTTGTTTTTACTCAATATTTTATTTCAGTTGACTGGTTGGATCTAGGTACAAAGGCACAAATGACATCAGCCAGTAATACAAAATAATTTTAAAAATATATTTATTATAAGTTTATAGATCATCTTTCATCTTCAGTATGTTGTGGACATTAACTAATGCTAACAGGAGGAGAAGAGAGACCTGAAAGCTGTATACTCACTTCCAGGTCTAGTTGTACCTAACCTCTCGGTCTCAACATGAGATTATCTGTCAGTTTGCAAGTTCAGCGTTTGCACATTTCACATGCTTCTAGACTGCATGTCCTGCCTACAGCACCACAATTCACTACATGTACTTTCATGAGCGTAGCCATTAGAGAAGATACTAAACAAGTAACACTGCCCATTCCCATGCATAATATTCTGCCCCAGTGCCTATAAGCATGGTCATGGACAATGTTAATCATATGTTAATCACCTGTACAAATGCAGCACTAATACTCTTCAGCATGGCAGGCAATGGTTTCATCTTATCCAGATACAGGTCTATCTTCAGTTTAGTTTGCTGCTGCCACCCCACCCCCAACCTCAAATTTATACAGGCACTTCCAATTTCACAGTCCACCATTCTTCCATTGCCTGGAGGGGCTTCTGCTGTTCTGTGTGTATCTTGCCTCTTTCTCTTCAGAGGCTCAGGGCTGTTCTTCCAGCAGCTTTCTAACTCTACCTTTTCCTATCTAAAGGAAGCTGTCCTTGTTCTAGTTAAGGAGTAACTGCATCCTCTTTTCTAAAGAGAGGAAACAATGCACTCTTTGGCTGCATCCATACTAGTAAACTAACTGTGCTAAGGAATGTTCCCTGGCCCACAGAACATCTGGCACAGAACAGACAGCCTTAATCCCATTCACTTCCTTTACCCGCCAAACTGGGGTGATTGCATCCAAACTGCCTACTGGGAACTGCCCTTGGCATGCAGTAACTCCGAGCCATACTTGGGAATTGTCTAGGAGAGTGCTATCTGACCTGGGTCAGAGCGTTGCCAGCATCCATGCTAACAATTTAATAGAGAAAAGTGGTCTTCAGCTCCCAGGAACGTTCCCTGGCATTGCTTAATTTGCTAGAGTCAGTCTAGGCTCGATTCCTGTGCTGTTAGCTAAGCACACATGGTTGACAGTATGTACAGTCATATTCTTCTAGTTTCTGCAATCTACCAAATTCTTCAGTGATAGTTATGGCTAAAACTAGAAAAACTAGGGTTTCAACAGCATTGACAGAGATAGAAAGGTCCCACTGTCCTCAGTGAGATAAGAACAAACAGCAGGGAAAAAATAAGAAGGGGGGGGGGGGGGGGGGGGGAAGGCTTCTTTACATGCCTACATCAGGCTGCCTTTTACCCCAAAATATTCCTCCTCACAATTCTTTGTTATATTTCTCTGAGCTCCTGACTCTTTTCTCATCCCCATGTGTTTTCTGTATTCATTGCCACTTCCTCTGTGATCTTTTTTCTTTCCTCACACCTACTCAAAGCTATTATTTCTGAATCAACTTTGGCACACATTTCTCAAATCATTACTTTTCTTTCCTACGTTATGTTTCTCTACTTCAAATTCTCCTCTCCTACATATTTTTCCTCCTTTCTCATAACTACAAAAAGCTCTTCTGTTTGATTCTCTTACTCCTTTGAATTGTTTTCTTCCTTTAATCTTGATCATATATTGTTCAAAATCTATAATCATTCTTGGACTTCTTCCTAGTCTTAATTACTTGTTGTCTTCTAGACAAAAAATAAAATTCCTGTTTCATAACTAGAACCCCATTCCATTGCCTCTTGTCTCTGTGCCCCTTGACTCTTCTCCCAGACTCTCCATTGTCCATTCTCAAATAAAAACAACAGTAAAGGTGAACACCAAAGCTGTTCATAACCAAGTGAAGCAGAAGAGTGTACTTCCATCAGTGTTAGGGGGTTTCATCATAGTGGGACCATGGCAATGGTGCCATAGAGTTGTTGCTAACTGGCAGGTTGGAAAACCTTGTGGCAAGACTTCAGTGAGAGTGTGGAACGTTTATAGCCTGACACCTGCTTTCATTCCAGAAGCTCCAGCAATAATTTACTGTACTTTTTTGGGGGGTCTGTTTCAGACATTTCAATCAGTGTGACCTTGCTATTAGCATCCATGTTTCGTTTACATTCAGTCCATAAGTTATGCCAGTTTATTGTTTTCCCAGAATCCTAACTACTCCCCTGACTGACATTTTACATTAACTAAGGGCTAGTTTTAGTAAAATATTTAAGCTTGTGTCTAAAGATACCTCTATTCATCATTAAGAACAGCAGTACAGAAAGACCCAAGGCATTTCAGACAGGAATTCATCTGCAGAAGGCTGGAGTTCAGTGGAGACCAAATGCCCAAGCATTCATCCAGGTCCTTGGATTTGTTTTGCAAGTATCAAAGCTAGATATTTGTGAAGGAGCCCCAGGCACTGAAATTCAGCCATTACCGTGAATGCGTTGTAAGATTTGAGGGAAATATATAGCACGCCTACAGCTCTCCACTCTTTGCTGGCCAATGGCAAGATTATTAGGCAAGTTTCAAGTGGTGGTCGACAACCCCTGCCAACCTTGGAAAGCTTATGAACAAATTGCAGGTCCACTAGCAATCCCGTAATTCCTACGTTAATTGGGCACAGTTACTAATCTCAAACAGGAATAACTGCTGACATGCTATGGCCTGCAATCTACACAAAACTGGATAGTTTTATGGTCCTTCTTGACACTGAGATTTCACTCTGGAAAAAACATTTTTACAGAAGATATTGATATTGCTATTTCATATGTCTCTTGAAGTATGAGGTTTTAGTCAAATTTTAAATTAAATTCCTATTTTTGAGCCCATTCTTTTTTTCTGTGAATGTCATTAGTTTTATTCAGCCATTCTGCAACTTTTCAAAGCTTTCCCTACTTTGAAAATGTTACATGGTTACAAATAAATATATATTTTTTCCTCCATTTTGTAACTCCCCAACATTTTCAAAGTTGAAAGTGTTTTGGAAGGAAACAAAAACCTTAAATTTTGGGGGTGAATAGTCCCTAGACATTAGTCTTTACATTGTATTCAGTGGCAAAGTAAATTAGAGTGCAGAGATGAAGGAGAAAGAAGAGAGGAACAGAAGACCAAAATATTTGGTTCCAATAAAAAATATGAAAATTTAGAAAAAACTGAAAGCTTTTCCTGAAAGTTCTGGTTTTGGGAAAAAGCCATTTTATATTGAAATGTTTTATTCCAAGTATTTTTCTGTCAGCTCTATATTAAACTGTTCAAGTTGAACTTTTGCTTCATTAGCTGTTCAGCAGTTTCAGGGCAAATCAAGACATAGACAACTCTTAGTACACTCCCCAAATATTTCTTTGTGGTCCAAAAAGCTTAACTTTTTTTTTTTTCTTTGTAGGATTTTACCCCTCCTTTCAATTTTAAGAGCACTTCACAGATTTCATTTGATCTTTCTTGTTCTTTGGGCTGTCTGAAAAATTTTTGTTGAACTATGAGATAGAAAATTGGGGATTTGGCAAGAAAAAACATCCCAGACCAACAACATTTTTCAAGGATACTTGCTTTCTGTAGGGGATTTTCTTAACGTTTTCCTAAAAAAAAAAAAAATAATCCTGTTTTCACTTCTGGCTGAAATTTCTAAAGGAAAAATATTTCCAACTGAACCATTTAAATAGTTTTGAGAGTTCTTCATAACATTTATAAGTTAATGGATGTGTATAGGCAATCACAATTTTTGTTATAAGTAATGCTTTCTATTTTTGTAAGTAACAGTCCTGCAGTGAGCTGCTGAACACTCCATTTCAACTTAACTGGGGGATAGTTCTCAGTCATGCTACTACTCCAGGCATGTAAAGGCAATAGCTACTGGCTTAGCACAAACTGTAGTTTCTCTGCAACTGTTGTGATACAAGCATGCAAAGAAGGTGTAAGCAGTACAGAAGAGATTATAACCAACTCAGAGCAAGCCCACTGTATCTAAAATAAAACAACTTCTGGAATCATACAGATTATACAACCTACTGACTGCATATGCTGGATACTAATTTTTGGCAGTCTTCTGTCATGTTTGCTTTGTCTTGCACTTGTTCTCCACTATCATTAAAATTTTTGCCAAAGAAAGTTTCCAAGGAACCTGGGAATCTGGGGACAGCATGCAATCTGAGGAATTTCAGGGTGGTGTTAGATATCTTACTTATCAGGCCCTATGATCATATAGATAGCTGGCTGCTTTTATAGATGTGATCCTCTATCAGGATGAGGGCGTGGGGGAGGCAAACCTAAATCCTGATTTCGTCACTCTCTTCCCTCTTCCTGTTACTGTATGATCATTGACTTTTCCTCATACTAGGATATTTTTGCCCAGATTTAGACACCCCTGTAATACTACTGGGGGTGGGGGAAATACAGTGGCTCAACCCTTCTTCCTAGTTACTTTAAACCAACCACAGCCAGGAATGTACTAGTGCATAGAGCAAAGCATCCAAGTCTTCTCCCTCAGCAAAACTTGTGAATTCCTGTTTCCTTTGCAGATAGACAAAAGCTTAAAGAAATAACAACAGTCCTGTGCCTTTCCTGTCTCTCTTCTCATTACAAATGCTTATGATCTCTTCTCACTTGCTTACAGAATTAATTAGTGGCATACTCCAGTACCCAGTATGCAAAGGACTTTCCTTTATGTCTATGAGAGAGACTTTCCTCAAACTTGGTGTTACCCTTTTGGCAAGGCCATGCAGTTGCTAAGTCCCATCTTGCTGTTTTCTCCACTTGTGGCTAGAAACCTTTCTTGGCTCCCTACCCAGCCAGCCAGCACTTATTCTCTCAACAGTAATAATCACATCCAAATTAGATTTGCTGTTAAACAACGTCTCATTTCTTTCAGAAACAGGAAAAATGAAAACATGTATAGGAAAGCTTTTATTCCTCTTCACAGGAACAGGATGTGGGGTTACAATGGGTCATTATAGCATATGGTGCAAAAGGTGAATATTTGTTGAGAACCTCTGCTGCTGAGATCAGACCCTAGAAACTGCATTTTCTCCATATGGGCTTGAACATTCCTACTGGCAATAACTATTTGTTTCAATTCACACAAAAATTTGATTTTGGGCTGACTGCAAGTACTTATTTATTTTGGGTTCAACCACTGAACCCCCCCCTCTACAGCCCCAAGTAGCTATTAAAAAAAACAAACACCAAACACACACAACAACTTCTACAATTCTAATCCAGACTGTATTTCTTAGGCCAGAGTGTCACACTGCTTCATCCACCTAAATTAAAGGGTTCCCGATCCTTTCTTCCTTTCTATACCCAACCATTTTTGCCCTGAAAAATGCAGGCTCACACAGTAAATCAGATAAGAGAATTGGGGTTAGTCTTTGCAGTAGGGACATTTCTAACTGAAATAAGAGCTATTCTGCTACTAGCTAAACTCTAGGCACTGGGAGAATAGGGTGATTCTGTATGATAACCTCCTTTAATGTACTTTCCCAAGCATCTGCTGTCAAAACTGAAACAGAAAACATCATGAAGCCACTATGTGAGTGGTTCTGGTAACTTCCTCTCAAAAAGAATGTGTCAGAACTAGAAACAGTACAAAAAAGGATGACAAGATGGATCAAAAGTGTGGGGCAGTCTATGTTTGAGAAGAAATCAGTCTAGAGCTCTTCAGCCTTGAAACCAAGAGACAAATGAGAGGTAAAGACCTTCTATAAAGTCATGATTGTCAATGTTCATAATAAAAAAAAAGTCATCAAAATAGAGTGTTAAGTAACTAATTGAAGTAAATGAAAATAAGTATTCAAATTAATAAAGTGTAATTTAACTATGGAACTCCTTTCCGCAGGATCTTGCATATGTGAGCTCATGAAGTGTTTTGATATACTTTTAAAAGAGGAAAATCAAATGCAATTAGATACAGAGATGCAGTGTCTGGGCTTGTAAGCTTCTATATATTCTTTAGCAGTGGAAGTATCTGAACACTACTTTTTCATTCTTTCCCTAAGTATGTGCCATCAGCCAAAGACAGAAGTCTGGGGCAGATCTGACCGCAGCACTCACAAAATACTGCCCAGTTTATCTCACCAGCTCCCAGAATAACTTACATCCTTCATCTCTTAAATTGCATGCAGAATTTTCACTATTTCCCTAAAAATCTCAGAACTGGCAGACAAATAAATGTTTTTGTTTACCTTTATTTCTTAACTGGGATAAGAAAGTTTCCATTGGTGAGTGAAGGCTAAAAATCTATGTTGCTGTAGCATGCAACAAATTAGTTTAATTTATACTGCTTTCCCATTTAGCAGAAAAACTAAATTAACCTTCCTTCAGAAAGCTTATTGTTCCTTTTAAAAACACTGTTTTCAGCGTTAGTTATTACCTTTATGAACAATGTAGCAGTATCTGTAAATTATTGCACTTAAAACTTTCTGAATCCATCAGGACCTGAAATTACTTTTTTTCCTATGTCTGCAAGGGATAAACTGTTATTTCTGTTATTTTTGTTCAAAAAATACCTTCTGAGTTTTCTTTTTTTTTTTCTAGGAATACAATTACTACTGTTCTTTACTAGAATATTGGGATTATACTTTATTTAATATTAAAGGTTTTCCTCAAGGATGAATACATACAGACGCAGAAAGAATGAAAACTCAGTGTTCTGCATAGACCACATAGATGCACTTTGAAGAATAAGTTTATCAGAAAAGACTGCAGCTGTCTCATAACATTAAAAATCAGTAATGCAGGAATATGTGATCTGACCATAATTACGTCCTAATATAATCTTGAAAAATATTTGAAAATATTTCTAGGCAAAGTTATTTGAATCTGAGAAGCAGCATAGACAGAAAACCACTGAAAAGTTAAAACTGGTTGTTTTTTTTCCGAATAGGTACATTGCTTCATTAGAAATGGGTGTGGTGCCAGAGTAACTACTAACAACTTGGAGTTCATTCACACAAACACTCATGGTTACACGGTATCGGTAGTCCTTTGCCAGCGGACACCAGTAATATTGGATCAACAATAGATTACCCATTAAAAAAAGAGCCCTACTATTATGGCTTAGAAGCTGGGTGATGATTCTGAATCTCAAAGTGAGCCTCTCAGCCTTTACTGCAGAATAAAAAAATTACGGGCTATATGACTTATTTGAGGACCTGCTGAAAGATTGTTTCATTAGTAAGAAACAATATTCTTTCAGCATATTCCACATTGTAACGTAACACAAAGGAGTGCTGGTATTTCCTGGCATTGACCATAGGATATGGCTTGGGTCGTAAAAGACCCAACCACTGGATTTAGTAGCTAAATTATATCCCCTTGTCCTTCAGATACTCTTTAATCTTGGAAAATTAGATAAGCAAATGTTTCAACCAAAACAACAACCGCCACAGATGAATTCAAGCAATTAGTAAAGCACAAATCAGTAGCTATAGAAGACAGGGTAAAGTCTCAGAATCTCCCACACCCATAAGCAGACTGTACTGATGCCTTTTGGATCTCTGTTAGCAATAATCACCTCTGATTCTCCATGGTTTACCATCACAGTGTCATTATGTACTCTGAAGCTCATAATGCTGCCTAACCAACTCTGAAAGTGGAGGCGCTGCTGGAGGTTCACACTTACTGTTCCTGTGATTTTCCATTTCTCATGACTACACTGACTTTATTATATTTGTTCTCAAGAAACAGAAAGCCAGCAGCTCCTGATGTTCTCTTCTCAGAGCATTCATCAGCATGAGTTCTTATAAGAAAGGGCATTGTTAAGATTATCAACTTACTCCCTTAGCAGAAGTTCCATTGCTTTACCTGGAATATTCTCAGACACACTTATGGTAACTATTGTACATTTTTGAAGTAAGTTTTCTGCCTCGTTCATTATTCTTCATGTATAGTTCTTTTGGCTAACCATGGTTAACCACCTTAGGTTCAAGAAACCCATTACATTCTGGCACAGAAACTTCTCTTCTTCTGCCCCTAGGCCTCTAACATCACCTTTGTACAGCGAGATGTATGATATGTTTTGCAATAGTGCTCCATGTGAATAAATTTGTTAAACTCTCCAGAATATATTCTCATAACCAAACTATTTCTGCTAACCCATGCAAATATTTAGAAGAGGTTGGCTGAAAATAGTAGAAATTTATGGACTGCTGAACACAATCAGTTATTAATTCATCTGGAATCCTGTACGTGGGAGAAGGGGGGGTTATACCACAATTTTATAAACGGTTGCTTTATGAAATGTAACATACAGCAATTTAAACAAGACCTTTTTCATTCAAAATAAAAATATTGTTCCATACAAATTATGACTCAAATTCACACAAAAGTGAGCAAGATCTTCCTCTTGTTTGTTTTCCAGCATTCTGTTTCTTAGAAACATTTTAATGCTTAAACCCTGATAATATACTCAGGTCTTTGGAGTAAAGAAAACTACACATTGTGAGACCTAAGGAGCAGAAAAGATTATTTAAAAATCCATTAGCAATTCTCCAACAGTCAGCACAGGGACATTTTAACACTACCTAGTGACACCCTCCCAATCTCAGCATGTTCCATTACACTTCCAACACCTTTGCAGAAATCTATGCTTAGGCAAGGATCTCCCTGAAAAGAGCCCTCATAGACCACTTCATGTTTTCTCTTCTAATCATGGATATTCTAATCATGCTCTTTTCAAGCCAGGATTTCAAATTGAAGGGTTTTTTTCAATATCATGTACACTTTCTGAGGCTAAAAGGGCTATATGTAGAGTAGTTTCTATCATATGGATTCCTGTGGTATATGGTCTGTTTTTACCTCAAGTGATTTACAAACATTTTCATGAAACCACTTATAAGCCAATCCAATAACCATCAGCTGTATTTCCCAATCTGTATATAGTTCTGTTGCAGTTAAATATGTGTGTTGAAAGGATATGTCCCCAGATTGTCTTTCAGAAGGGCAGTCTCTAATCCACATCAGCTTGTATCAACTTGGACTCTTCATGAAACTGAGAAAAATCAGTTTCAGGTCCTCTGTGGCAGTTCCCCAATTCATTATTGTCCCTTAGCAATACTCTCAGTGGAATATTTATGATAAATCAGGGAATAGGTTTGCTTAGCAATCGTAATGGGTCTGTGAATCTCTGGGTCGCCTTTTACTTTTGAACTCTTTCCGGCTGTCCAGTTACCTTACTTATGTTTAAATTCCTTTGTCACGATGCACAAATAGTAGTAGGTTTCCTCAACCCACTTTACGCATCCCAATGGGATATTAGTTCTCACTCAGTTTAAGACAGTTTTTGCTTGGCATATATTACATGTATTTTTATAACACATAATAATTTCTGTCTTAAATAAGCACATCATCAATCACTATTTCCAGTCAAAGAGATTTTAGTACATCTTATATGTCAGTGGAATCCTGCAGTGAAAGGATTATCTGCCCAAGGAGAAGATTCTAACTCAAGATGCCAAACCCATAAGTTGCAGGAAGAAAGATTTTAAAAATGAAATAATTTTTAAAAATAATCTAGGTTTGGCCTTCTCAGCTCTCCTCACAGACTAAGAGATAACTTGATAGCTTTGCCTCCTTCCATACCATCACTTCAGTCAACTGGCATCTGACTTCATTCAGCACATTCTAATTCTGCTAACCCTTTTACTTTCTTCTACAAGGCACTGAAAGGATTGTCTGGACTACTTTCTGTTTTGGCAGAAAACTAGGATCTGTATTGTTGTTGTATTACAGCCTTAGTATATTTCTCACCATTACTCACACATTTTTAAAACTATTTATATCTTGTTCAGTAGATCCGCTAAACACCTTCTGGTTATCAGAATGGCATTCGCATTTCTCTTCCACTATTTTAAAACCTAAGTGAGGTCCATTTAGGTTTGCTATATTAGTGTGATTTTTGCCACTCAGGCTCCTATCATCTTTACCGCATAATAATAATTTTGCAGTACCCACTAAGTAGTCACACTAACCTCTCTGTTCGCTATTTGATCTCTCAATTGCACTATTTTGAAATCGACACTCCAGGCACTATTGGGATCACAAAACATTATTTTTAAGAAACCAGATATACCACAGCAGAGAATAATCACATCCATTGCACCCTACATCTGCTCCACACCCAAGCTTCCACCAGCCTCAAAAACAGGATGCATAGAACCAAATTGAGCCTCACCTCTCTTTCCTCTGTGCTCTGCAGGGAGCTTCTGACTCCCGTTCTTGAAACTTTGTGGGAAAGCCATTTTCTCTTGTTTCCTGCATGCCCCAAGAAAGCACATAAACCCTGCTCAGCGGTTCCTACTTCCTCACAGAAGTGTTCGATATTAGGACAGTCAAGCAACAGACTAGGTGATCTAGGGAGGTCGGAGATTTTCAAGATGAAATGGAATAAAACTCTAAGAAATCTGGTCTGATCTCAGAGCTGTCTCTGCTTTGAGCAGGAAACACCTTCCACTCTGAATTTGAACGAATCTTTAGTTTAAGATGTGATAAAGTTAAAGCCCCTTCATTACTGAGGCTAGAGAAAAATCACAAATTTAATCATGACAATCCTCCTAAAAACCTCCATCTTCTCAGCGTGCCTTGAGGTAGCCAACCCTTGTTTTCTTTATTCAGACCTAGCATTGCAATCAGCTGTGGATGTTAGTAATCTGGGTGGCTGTTAAGAATGAGTCAAGTAAAATGTTATTCACAGATGTATCCCCTTTACACAACAAGCAGCATACAGTACTCTTCCTCTGATTACTGACCCATTATTATGGTCATTCAGACAACAAATGAGATAGCTATTACCTTCCATAAACTTTTTCCATCTTGGTTTTCGAGTAGAAATATGCTAGAAAGCAAGGTCTGAAACAAAATACTAGATTATGGGAAAGTGATCTGGAAGTCCCCAAAGAAAACTTGAAAACATATATGTATTCTGTATGGTTTATGGGAGCTCATATATCATAGATACCAGTGCAAATCCTGACTCTGCTGATACTAATGGGAATTCAGTGAAAAAGTCAGGTTTTCACCCTTGCCCAGAGAACCTTATCCTGCTAATATTAACATGCCTTAAAACTTCAGACATGGTGAAATTAAACACACATTAGGAACAGATTAGGGCCTAAGATCTAAAACATGTATTTAGTTCTGGACAGACAAAATAATAAACTGGACCAGAATCTAAAATAAAATCCAGATCTAATAACCCTCCTCTGCAAATTCTTAAATATCTGTCCATATATGAGCAGCTACACTGAACACATTATATATGTGAACAGCTTTAATTTTTGTATCCCTTCTTGGAAATTTTACCCCAAATATGCAACTCATTTATGTTGATGCCCCTCCTAAACCAAATGGTCCAAATTGAATACTGAATACCTACTGAAGTGTTTGCAGAACTGAGGTCTTATACATTGACATATAGTTACTCATATCAGAAAAACCACTCAGATACTGCAGTGTGAAATCAAGACTGTATTTTCCTACATATCTATCCAATGTCTAAAACATTTTAATTTTGCAATATAAAGAGTAATTACAGATGTATTGTTTTTGTTTTTATTGTAACTATTATTTTAAATACAGTTTTGCCTACATAAAGGCATCATTTTCCATGTATATTCACTAGTTGCATGTCATCTAAGCATGTTTGCACTGATTTTTTATTTTGTATATGGAATTTAAACACCACAATGACAGGCAGAACATTCAAAAATGAAACTAAGACAGCAATGTAGCAAAATATTGTTTCAGAAAAATCTCTTTAGCAAAGAAGAATTTCCAGACCTTAGATTCCCAATAAGTGCCAGGAATAATTCACTCAAACACAGAATCTTAAGGGAGGTTAGAAAAAATAATTCTAAACAATAATTTCTTACAAAAGATTCAAGTCTAGCCTACCTTATTAGGCTATGTATGTCTGTGTTCTTGTATGAAATGTTTTCTGAGTTTAATTTCTGTCACAGATCTCCTTCTAGAATCTGTGCTTTTAAATACTGATCATTCAACTCAATTCTCCCTTCTAATTCTTACAATATTCTCACAGTCTTAAGACTTTGGTCTGGCTCAGTTCATCATTTTAGACTACTGTTTGAGCCTCATTCTGAGCTACTCTCTTCATTCTTAGATGAATTTTATAACCCCTAATATCATTATATGCATTGGTGGAAGGAGTGATTTATTATGGCAACTCTACAAATCAATATTCTGTGATCATTAAAAGAATCATGCCTTGGGCACCCATATCTTCCTTATCTGAGACTGCTGCCAGAATTATTTTTCCCCCACTCCCTGCAAACCCCTCCCTGCTGAGTAATCACTCCTGGTATTTATTTGGCCTGTACCTACTTACCTTGGACATGTGAAATTGTAGCTGGCCTTGCAAACTCTGTCCTGTTGTATTAAAAGACCAGTTCCTCATTTTGATTTTTTCTACTATTAGAATAAATCAGAAAGAGTCTGCAAGGATGAGCCTGTTCAAACCCTACTGTAAGACTGGACTTACAGGAAGGACTTCTTCAATGTGAATGGAACTATAATTCCTCACTATTGATTTAGGGCATATTTTTTTAGAAGAGACCATGTCCTCCACTCTCACCCCACCATTCAAACCAGACTTTTAGAAGACTTCAACATTTGAGAGTATTTATTGAATATCTGACTCTTGTTTCTCAAAAAAATCATCCAGAGTTCTGCATTTCTTGGAGAACAGTTCCACTCTCAAAAATAACCCCATCATACCAGAAACTGGCAAATGTCACACTGGCAGACATTATTTTTAAATAAATGTGCTTGTCTTTTTATGGATATTTCATCTTCCTAAAGTACATTATTAAAAAAGACTATGGTTTCTTATTTTGAACATACAGTTACTTTATATGCAGCACCAGTGTCTTTCCCTTAGACAAGCAGGGGTAAAGGACAAGTACAGAAAAGCAGAGACCATCAGTAGCACTAGGAAGGTAGAAGGTTGCTATAGTTTTACTGGGATACAATATAATTTTGCAAGTATATTCAGGCAACTCTGGCAGCAGGGAGGTGAGAGGTAACCATAACTTCAAGCTCTCCCCTTCCCAGTCGTTTCTGAGAGAGAGTCAGGAGTGACATTTTAGTTCTGTTGGTGCCTGGGGCCAAGACTCTAGCCATGACACCCTGGCCATCTCTATTTGTCTGCAAGTCTGCTGGACCTGTGCACAGTCCAGCTCCAACTTATCCCCAAACACCCCAGACAGGTTAGGGCTCTATGACATTTAACCAATCTTCAACATTCCTCTTGAACCCGATTTGCAGCCATGCCTCTTAAATTTTTCCAGAAGATTGTAACTGTCCATTATTAACAGCTCACTGAACAAAGATTGCTAGTGTCACCCTTCACTCTGAATTTACAGTTACACTCTGAAATTACACTGTGTAATTTCATAATCAGATAAAGTTATATTTCACTTTTATTTCCCATAATCACTACAACCTTTTTTTGTCATATACTAGACGCTTTATATTATTTCTAACATCTCCTATTTTTGTATCTTATGCACATAGATTGTGAGCTAAGACAGTTGGATAAGGCAGTACAAGTATTTTGTCACAGTAATATACTGTTCTCTTCTCTAAAATCACTCTTTTAGAAAGTTCTGGGATTCTGGCGGTGTCCGTGAATTATCCTTTGGTCACATCCACACTGCTAAAACAGAGTGTTCCCGAGAACTGCTCTTGTTATGGTATTTGGCTGAAATGCCCCATCTGTCATCACAGTGCAGGCCTTTAGTGCACCTTAAATGAAGCCAAGTTTAGTCCATGTTTTCAATGACAGGTCGTCTTAGGGATACTATCAAACCTTTGCTACACAATCGACAGTGCCTTTTTTTCTGATATATTTGCACCTCACCAACTCTAAAAGCTTCGACTCTACCCTGTGTCAGAAGTTTTACTCAACTCAGAACCATCAGGCTCAAAGAGCAGCTCTCTCTAGTGGATAAAACAAGTTGGCCATCAAGGCTCATGCTCACCCTCTGTGAGGAAGATAGGTACATCTGTAAGCTCTGAGGGCAACACACAACTTACTTTGACAGGCTCCAAATGAAGACATTTCTTGAGCCCTTCCTTCATAATTTATGACAAGTACAACCTGACACTTGGTTACCCCTCCAACCAAAGTTCAGTCCAGGAATGGGGTCAATAATGCTGTTATTGAACTGGTCTTCTACCAGATCTCAAATACATGCTGCTGGTTTCACCCAGTCCTACAGAGGTGGCACCAAAATCTGTGGGCTTCTTTGCTTTATCCCTGTTTGTGGCAGGAAAACCTGATCCTATAGCCCTTCACTATGACTTCCTTACTTGTCCCCTGTGGCTTGACTACACTTGTGGTAGCTAGCCAACATCAGACAAAATGAACTGTTTCTCCATACTTATGTGTAATAAGGCAACTACACACTACCTTTGAGACCTTGGAGCTGATGCTATCTGATGTGCTCTCTGCCAACTCCCTACTATATGTCTGGGCTTCAACCAGCCTTTCTTAGAGGCAACCAAAAGATTTTAACCAAAAGCAGCAGAGTTTACCAGAATGAAGAACACAGAGTCAGGTTGAAAAAGGGGAAAATTACACCAGGCTTTTAATACAGGGAAATTATTTTTCCTGGTCTGTATGATAATTGTCTGGAACTAGTAAGGACCTTAAAAATTAGGTTTGCTGGGTCCTCAGCTAACTGTCCTTGAAAAACCACAGAAAATAAAGAGAAACCTCTCCAACTCTAACTTTTACTTGTGCACTAACATTCAAAATAAACTAAAAATACCAAAGAATTTGCTCTGAAGCAGTCTTTCAGTCCTCTGGCCAGTCCCCTTTCCTCTGCTCAGCAGGTACATCTACCCTCACCCTTAGTACCTCTCAGAGATTCTGTCCAGCGCCAGAAATGGCCTTGAAGGTGCTTCAGAAAGGTCTGGGGACTGTAAAGAGTTGTCTTTAGAGAGCCTAAGAGCAAGGAAATTTGTCAGCAATTTCTGGCCTGACTGTTCCAGAAACCTGGCAGAAATCATGTGGCATTAATTTCTGCTCTGATCAAGGCCATCTCTCACAACTTCAAGGATTCATTCAATATTTAGCCAAACACACTTCATGTTTCTCCTGTGGTTAAACAGGATTTTGGCCCTTGGGTCCAGAAATCTCATTCCTCACGTTCACTTGTTCCCCTCTTTGTGATTAACCTACCCTCCTGGTTTCCAAAGTGATGTTGTTTCTCTATCCTACATTCTTCCCTAAATTTCTGCGATTTTTGTCTCTCCACAGTTCTCTGACCTCCATATCTGTTATTGCTGCACAGTTCTGTTGCCAGCATCTCCCTAATCTCTTCTGATTTGCACACAAACATGCCCACCTTCATCACCTCCTGTAATCCTTCACCGCTACCGGAAGAGCTTAGGAAAAAATTCTCTTTCTTCCTCTTATGACTGCTGAAAAGCAACTTCAGATGTGTTCAGAAAGACTAGTTAAGCAGTGATGCAAAAAAAAGAGGCATTTTCTTGCACAGACAAAGCAGAGAATGGTAATGCATGGAACTATTCTAACATGTTGTGATCTTCCTATTTCCGTCTTGTTAAGGGGACGTGTAAAAACCTTTACTTCTTCCAGCAGCCCTTACTGAGTGCTCTCCCTCATGCAGGTAACCAGTTAGAAGGACTTTCCCCCAAACAGGACTGGCATTCCATAAAGAGTTGGAAATTTTGCATTATTGACCAGAACACAGAACCTTAGCCTTTGTCAAAATACTGTCATTTACAAAAGCATTGCAGTCCTCAGAATTCCATTACTGTACGTTTTACCCCAAACTACAAGTTTTTTATTTAGAAATGTTTTATCCAGAGACTTCTTTTAGAGATGAATCATAAGTGATCAATAGAAACATACTCCAGGAATAGAATAACTGAACTCATTTGCATTTCAAAAGAAAAAAGAAAGCCATCTTTTCCTTCCAGCTGAAAAACAATATGGAATAGTTTTGTAATCCCACAGAATTACTGCAATAATCTTTTTAATTTCTATTTCATTATGACTTTGACAACATGTAAAACATAGTTTTTATGGTCCAAGTTTCAAAGCAGGGTTTTATAATGAGGGACTTGATCAACCTTTGAAACCACAGAATTAAAGTGAAGAAACTGGATTAAACACAGACCATTACCTCAACAGCAGTCAATCAAATTAACAAATCATGGCCTATAAAGTCAGGGTTTTTCTAAATCATGCAAGTGCCTGAGGCTTGACCTTATTACACTTTTTTTTTTTGCCCTGATGCTGATGTCTAGAACGTGCAACAGAGTAACTCTTGAAAATAAGCTACCTTGTGCATCAAGTTGCGGAGGATGCACACTATCAGAGAGATGCAGGAATATGAACTTAAATGACTTGTGAAACAGTAAACTTACCTGGACTGTAGCCTTAGTGTTTATTTGCTTGGGAGTTCCTTATCTATATTCTTCCAAGAAAAAAAAAAAAAAAAAAAAAAAAAGGCAATTAAATCACACAACTTTAGGTACAAAGTATTTAAAGAAAAAAAAACAGAAACTGCATGACAGCACAAGTAGAATGCACTTTTAAAGAATTAAGGTATTCTGCCACTCATACTGATTTACAGCTGCTGTGGGTAATAAAGGCTTAAATTTTCCCTCTCTTGGAATGAACACATTCCATAAAATGTTTCTGGTCTTAGATTAGTCCTTTAACATTCAAAACTACAAGGCAGAAAACATTATGCATTATTCCTTTGCCTTATAACAAGAAGAATGAAGAGATTTGGGTGAGGAAGACTTTCTAGGGATCAGCTAGAACTCTAACTGATCTGGATGCAGAACATCTAGATAGACTGTCTCAGAAGCAGAGTAAGGAAGATGGTATCAATGTTTCCCTTCTCTCTATGAAAGAAAAACATGACTTTGTCCCTTTTTGGGAAAAAAAGCTTACTTTCATCTGTGTACATAGGTGCTGATCCAAAGCCACTGAAATCAACACAAATATTTGCATGGACTTCAGAGGACCCTGAAGCAGACCTATAGCCATTTGATCTAGCTGGCATGTGGAGGTGGGGATAGATCTGAGTTCCTTGCATTCCTCATGGTTCTTTGACCTCCTGTTTACCCCATTAGGTGAGGAGTCCCTACACCACCAACACCCAGGTTGGGGCTACTATCCCAGTAGTAAAAGTGTCAGGGAACAACAGGGGTGTCAGAGAAAGAAAGGAGGGGAGGGATGATGGGAAGCTTATTCCCCAGTGGTGCTGAGTAAGGACTGTGCTTACTGTTTCCCATCTGATCACTACAAAACTATTTATAACTGTCCTTGAAGGAAAATATACAAGATATTAACGAACGCTATAGAGCAAACCGCTGAGTCACAACATCACGCCCTCACATTCTCCAGCACTTGAGCTCAGCCATCTAGGAAGTGCCAGAAACTATAATGCATTTTTATAAAAGAGAGCATTCATATCTTTTAGACAGCTGATGTTTGGCTGTTGTTGGCTGCTAGAGTCACAGCCTTCATCTCAATTAAGAGTGGTCACAAATATTCCCATAAACTCTGTAGTCATCCAACAGTGTGGTGTGAGCAGACAGATGTGTGACACACAAGAGTCAGAACAGAGCTGGCAGGTGAGCCAAGGAAGTTTTGGCTGTCCCTTAGAAAGGAAGACTTCTGCAATGTCATTTAAGCCTTCTCTGAAATCAACTGCATGCAGTGGCAAAAAAAATGTCTACTTTGTAAGACTTCCCAGCCAGGGGGGAAAGATCCTGTGAGATGACTGAACAGATGGACTTTGCAACCTCAAATGTTAAGTCTACTTGTTAGCTAAGAGTTAAATTCAATTGTGCAATCAAAAAATATGGCTTAAAGCCTGACTTCCAAACCAAACAGCTCTGTTCTCATCTCTTTGTAAATTCTGACAGCCTTGCCTAGCTGACCGACTGCAGTTGTTACCAACCTCAACCTTAATGCTCTGTGTTGCCACTTGGGTTTCCTCCCATTCTATTACATGATCACCTCTAAAACACTGTTTCCAAACAGAACTGTTAACCAATAATGTGTTTTACATTTATCAGTTAAATAAACAGCCTTTGGTTTAATATTAATCAATTGTCACATGTTTTTCCAGGGAGAAGGGACACAGAAGCTTAGAGAGTAAGGTCTGTGATTAAAACTATTTCACATCTGGTGACTGCAGATCTATTTATAATTGGCCCTGTAGGACAACATGTAAGATACTAATGACACAAGAACATCCCGTAGATTAGATGTGCCTTATCCCTGCCCACAGGGATTCCTGTGTACTCCATGATGCTATAATTCCTATGAGGTAGTTTTAGATTGCACCCTGAGACCTCCAGGGGCAATACAGTTCCAGCAAGATTAGCATCAGCACTGATACCAGATCAGCTTTCCTGGAAAAGGGAAAGCTATGTCCAGAGCTGTGCAGGAGTGAGGAAAAGAATGGGGATAGGAGATATGTATGCAGATGAGTGTGACAAAAGTGTGGTATTGAGAGGCACATGGGAAACAGAGAGGGCATTAGTGTCCAGCATGATCTGTGAAGGAAAGGGGGTGTTCAGACCCCACTGGAACAGAAAAACTTTCTGGAACGTGGTACTTATTCTTGTTTTATCATTGCAATGTTTGGGGTGGGGTTTTTTTACCATTTTTGGTTTTATTTGATATTTAGTTGCAATTACAAGCCAAAATTAACAGCCCTACTTCTTAAGCAATGTAAAGTCAGATGACACAAGTCCATTCCACGACACAGAAAAATATGGCCTAGGGAGGGTCAGGAAGCTCTGGATGGATAGGGTTGAAATCACAAAAGACAGATGTTAAGGATGTTAAATCAGACCTAGTATGAGTTAGTCTTTTTAGGCCTCTGTTAAGGCCATGAGTCTGTGGAAGCTCTGAACCACAACAAGGTGTAGGTGTTATAAAATGTGCATACAAAATAAAAAGGCAAAACAGAAAAGACAGTGTAATAATAAATAGCTTTTCTTGTACCTTTCAGGAACATCATATTCAGAACATCATATGTGTCAGAATGCTGGTCAGAGGAAAAGACGTATTTGTTATGCTTTGTAAAGATGTAGTACAGATATCTCAGTCCAAGAGCACAAACCTGTCACCATGAAAGATGAACTTAAGTCCTTGGAACTCCATCCACAGACTGTAAATTGTGGGACTGAGGTCCAAGGTGCCTATATATTTATAGGTGTATCTGTGACAGAGGCCGCAAGACAGAGACCCTGATGCAAAGCTATCAAAAGTAAATGGAAGTCTCCCATGGAGGACTATTCAGTGCACTTTAGGGACTGGAGTTCAAAACTCCAAGTTACGTCAATACTTCATTTTTCTTTGGCTATGATGGGTTTGTCCCTTCTCCCCTTCTTAAGTAAAAGTAAGACGAGGTTTGTATCTTCCTTCAAAGTGCTCTGATCAAGTATAACTCTTAATCAATATACAGAATTAGTTCAAGTTACTGACAGCAGTCTATTGTGAATAATAATATTTTCTTGACTTTTTTACCTTGTTGTTGTTTTCCCACATTATTAAATATTAGGATGGTAGAAGATAGAAAATTTTAGAAAACTCCTGCAAAAGCTTTCTTGAAGTGTTTGGTTTCAGTCATTTGGGATCTATGTTATTCATTTTTGCAACCAAGAGCTACGACTTCTCTGGCCTGCCATTCACTAGCTGAATGCACTTAGAAAGCCTCTTCCTCATGATTTCTTTTGCCCTACTCTGTTAACCCTACCTCTCACAGGAAGTGTTGAGGTGGTTACATCTGGAGGCAGAAAAATACAATTTATCCTGAAAAAGACTCACAAACTGAGGTATATGGAAACAAATTATAAAACTTTGATAATATATGTGTTTAAAACTGAAGACATTAAAAAAAAAGACATAAGACAGCTGATAACTGGCTCAAATCCAGATAAATGCCACTTGCTACAGGTTAGATCATTAGTCTAAAATATCGTTGAAAGTGGTAGAAAATCTCCAAGCAGCTCTGCAGGGGCTGTGCAGTTTTTGATCCCTGCTCTTCATGGCTGCTTACCCCTGCACAGGTCTGTCGCAAGTGGAATCTTGGTTCTTCACATTTTCCTGTTCAACACAGATCAGTTCATGTCAAGAGTGTTTTCAGATGAACTCCTCCTTGGACCCTGAAGCAAGGATGATATCTGATGTGGAGGCACATCTTCATCAGAGCGATCTGTGATTCCAATTTCTGGAAAGGTACAGTTTAAACAGCAGGCTCTGTCTAAAGACCCTCTTTAGCCCTCCAGATTCTTTTGAGCAAGGATAAACAGAAAGGCAGCTAAAATATCATCTTCACAGATGAGAATATTGTCAGCTACAGATTAGTGTCAGTGACACTGAATTTTTTCATACTTTAAAAATAATAGTTCCACAGGTTTTATTTTTAGGTTTGCTGAAAGGCAAAGCAAAAACTAAAAAAAACCCCAACTTTTTATTTTACATAATTATATAAATATTTATTTATTAAAAAAAAAAGAAAATAAAGACAACTTAAGCTTTCCTCACTATTATTAAATCTAAATGAATGAAACCAAACCAAATCAATCCCTGCCTGTTGCCCCAGGGTTTAAGATAACAGGTTACACATAAATCAGAGGCTTAAAGAAGACCAACCAGAGAGTCTAGATATTCCTACTATTACCCTGGGAGTTTTTGAAGAAAGCCTACTGCAGCTGCCTGTACAATGGCAACCACAAATGGTATTCAGCACCTGAAACACTGTATGGACAGCAAGAATGGTTGAGCACTGGAATAGGCTGGCAAGCCTATGGCATCTCTGTCAACAGAGAATTTTAAGAAGGCAGAAGAAATGTCCAGAACGACACATGGGTCTGGACTTGGGTCAGAAGTAATGGCCTAGATGGCCAACATGTGGTTGTTTTTCAGCCTATTTTCAATGATTTTTTTAAACCAAAATAATATTGTTTTTTTGCAGACTTTAGGTTCATGCTGGATGTGACTATGTTTACAGTGTCACTTGCTTTGTATCATATGGTCTTTTTTCATAGGCCTGTCGACAGTCCTCATTAAACTAGTTGCTTTTCTTTACTACCTTCTCTCTTCCACTACCCTTTTACATACCAACAATACAGAGACAGATAAAACAGCTTTCTAATCCTTCCATGCTGAATGCAAGGCTAGCAAGAATTAAGCTATCAGCAATACTACTGAAAGGCCAGTTTTCTGAGTTTCCAGAGAAGGAGGATGTGTAGCAGACTGGTCCCAAGTGTGAATGGAAATAGTAATTTATCTGTAATGGATTATTTGGTTTATAGGTGAATTCATAGCCCTAGGTCAGATTTACAGGCATTCTTAGTTTGAGAGCAGTACACTGACAACAGCTGTGCTTGCAGGCTCAGCTCACAGGTAGGAGTAGTTTACTGGATGGGAAATGCTGCCAAAGCATATATCAGCCTAGTCGCTTATCTATTTATTTATTGCTGATACATTCTGCAGTACCATGCTGTAGAACAATCTTACAAGAGAAGCTAGAGAAGGAGAGGATTCACAAGGTTATAATTGTGGTTTAAATCTTTCCTGGGAAGGTATGATACTTAATAAGTTTACCCCAGTTGAGTTCTAGAGAAATTCCTCTGCAAGTTTATAAATCAACAATAAGTATTAACATTTCTGGAGGAATCTAGGACAGACTGTGAGTGCAATAAAGAATGATTTTCCTATTAGAGAATCCTATACATTCTTATGCAAGATTATCATTCCCCAGTAAATTCTGCAGGACTTTTCCATAAGAGGACATTATAAAAAGAAGTAATGGGTACATACAGTGCTGGCCATATCAAAACAAGAATAATAATGGGCAGATTTTTTTGAACACATGCCCAAACAAAATTCTCTAATGTTGTAAGTCACCCTGGATCAACTGAAGCTGATTAATAGTAGGTTAGGAACCCACTCCCAAATTCTATCTTATTGGCTCAGAAAAGATTTGCAGTATTTATTTTTCTCCCTAAAGACTGGATTCATGTAAATTGAAATTTTAAGGCCAACACACAGAGCTGAAGCTGACATACTGTCTATTTGAAAGACTGGATGTGATCAAATAAAGATTTAAATTTTTTTTAATCCCAGAAGATGAGTTTCAGTGGGTTAAGCTGAGCTACAGGATCCTAAAATATAGCATACATTTTACAACCTCCTGTGTCATGCCTTTGTTATATCTATAAATTAAGTGGCACTTGAAAAAGATGCTCCCTTGACATCGCAAGACCTCTGACTCTTGAAAATGTTCCTGATCCAATGGGAGAAATAAAATGAAAAAGTAGAAGCAGCATTATTCAGGTGAATTCACTGGGGCAATGAATGAGAAACTAAGCAATGAATCTGAACTCAAAATGAAAAGACAAAAAAGGGGACAAGCCCTGTACCCAAACACATGAGACTAATCCATCCTAACAGTCCAGGAGTCCAAAGGAAGGAGAAGATGAAGATGAGGTGCTGGCAATGGGTAGAGAATGATTTTGGAAGCACGAATACCAGAGTATTAGATGAAAGAAAATTTAAAAGCAGTGGGAGTAAAGTATTGGGTCACAGAGGGAGAAAAATGGGCTGAAGAAGAAAGGCACAGAAAAAAACATCTGCAAGCAGCACTAGTGATGGGAGAGAAAAGAAGCAGGAGACACACACCCAGGTGCACCATTGCCAAGCAGCCTGAAACGAAAACCAGCATCATTTGTGTGGTTTTTTTTTCCTCGCGCTCGCTCTTTAGATCAAAAGGAGAGCAGCAATGCAATCTGCTCTTTGCACAGAGCACTTTCAGCCAAGGAAAGGAGAGTGCACACACTGGAACATCTGTTCCAAGAAGCCACTTGAAAAATAATCTTATAATAGCATGGGGAAAACATCTGTGCAACATGCACCAGACCACCAGTAGTGCAGCAGTGGAGGAGTAGAAGGGGGAAGGAAGACAGGAGGGAGTGAGGGAGACAAAGTGGAACAGGATTAGGTCAGGGGCAAGTACCCCAGTGAGGGGCATGACCCACATGTGAAGAAACTGCTCATTTGGTGTCTTTTCTCTTCTAATCCTCAGCAAGAGGCAGACAGATTTCTCACCCACTGAGCTGTGTTTATTGGCAGATATTACTCAACATGTGCAGCTTTGAAAAATCCCAAACTACAATCAATGTGTTTGAGAGGCTGCACGAAAAGCTCCCTGCCCTTGGCCTCTAGTGTAGCCCCCACCCCTTCTTCCTCAACTTGCTTTATCTCTGCTGATACTGGAATAAACGTGCTGGAAAAACAGTCACTGCTAGCTCAGGTGGGAAGAAATAGGAAGCCAAAGCACATTTACACTGTGGGTGAATTTGACCTATTGTGTCTTTAATAAAAGACAGGCCACTTGTTTTCACCTTCAATCTCAAAGCAAGCAAATTCAGAAAAAAACCCGCCCTAACCATCATAAAAACATGCACACACACATGTAGTATGCGGTATGTTCTTGGCTTCTCCCTTCATCTGTTTTATTTCAAGAGAACTGTACACTTATAGCCGCCCTTATGCAAGCATCAGTAGCATGACAGCAGGCAGAACACTTCTTACCCCCACCTTGTGACACATTTTGCAGGAATTTTCTAAGAAAGCTGTGTCAAATTTACTCAGCCATTGTTTGACTCTAGGTTCTGTAAACAAGAAAAGCCTTCATATATGTGTATCTTCTTGCTGATGAGAAGAAGAAACAATCAACAGGTCTTAAACACAAAACCTGCATACAAACATTTAGTGGTTTAACTAGGTACCTAAAATTGAACAGGGAGCTACTAGGACTTGAACTACTACCTGTGTACATGTAGGTAGGTGTAGCCTTCTGTTTCAGCATGACAGGAGTAAAATGCCAATCTCCCTATCCCCCATGTAAACAGATTTCACTGTGGGAAAAGTGATAGGGAAATGAGAAAGTTTGAGTAATTTTAGAAATTAGTTATGTTGAATTAAACTAAATACAAAGACACATGAATAGTGGGAAGAAGACAACATACTACATATTAGGCTATAGCAAAGATCAAGTAAGTGTACCTGTCCACAGAGGCATGCATAGATGGGTTAGAGGGTAATTAGACTGCCATGTTGGAATAGATCCCTGGGCAAAACATACACAGTTACAGTTGGCAAAGTGTACCATGCAAAGCTCTTCTTTATACCAGTCTTGTCTTAATGCTTCTCTAGGTGTTCATCTCTTCTATACATGCCTATAAAGGCAAGAAGCAAAGACACAAAAAATAGAAAAGACATGCTGGGAAGTTAGGAAGAGGAGCTGAGAAAGAGAGAGGAAGAGGCAGCTTCCCTCCAGATCCCAGACCAAGAAAAAGCTTAGTAAGTAGGTAAAGCGTGAGAAATCAGGAAACACCCAGGATCAAGACTCTCTTCTATTTGATTCACAAGGAATTAATCTTCTTATCACGCCCCACTGTTATGTTACTGGTGCAGGTCTTTCTCATTTCTAGCAATGCTCTGAGCTTTGTTTCAATGGAAAGACAGGGGCTTTCTTTTCCTTTTGAAATCTCAAAAATGTACAGTGGAAGAAAATTATTTTCTTTTCAACCCTAACAGTCATATTGACTCTCAAAAGGGTTTTATTGGTTTAGCTTCCACATGCCAATGCAAACTGTTGTATGAATCATAAGCTTAAACAACAATTAAAGGAATACCCCAGAAGAAAGCTGCCCTGATTTGATTATCTTGGCCTAAAATTATACTTTCAGTTAGGCAGGTATGACTTGTTATGGAAATCAGGGCTTTGATTAAAAGCGGTTTCACTCCTGTCTTTTCTTTTGTGGGCCACAAATCCTGTGAACTGAGGTCACTTCCAGATAAGGTATGTAGGAGGGGGAGTCAGAGGAAATGAAACTGAATATATAGGCGGGGGCACACAATAAGGGTGTTGTAGGTAAAGATGAACAGCTTGAATTTGACATGACAAGTGACAGGAAATCAATGGAGTGGTAATGTGTGGGAGGAAATGAATATGACTTTAGCAGAAACATTTAGGACAGATGTGAGGGAGAGAACAGAGGAACGGTGGGGCCAGAGAAGAGAAGCTTACAGTAACCAAAGCAAAAAACATCTGAGACACTGAAAGCAACCTATTTTGGGAGTTTCCTCTTTTCTCTCTCACAGACAAGTCAAAATTTAAGTGAGTGAGCTCGTAAGTGTTATGTGAGCTCTAAACCTTTAACAACTCCAGAACTCATTTTATGTTGCAGTGTATTGTAATTGTGCCATGGGTTTTCAAAGAGAGAACATCATGCAAGGCCGTATCTCCCCTATTACTTAATCTTATTCATCTGCATGGTTATCAGCTGGAACATCATCCAAGAGAACAATATTCAGAATACCCTCCCCCTCATTTAATTCATAGAAGTATCAGAAATCCCACTCTTTAATCCCTTGGCTGGGAAGAATTTGTTCACGGCGATTCACACAATGTATTTCACCAGCGTTAGTGTTATGCCTATTTTTCTCTAACCCTGAAAAAGCTTCCATTAACCTAGACTAAATGTCTGATATTCCATGGAATCAGCATTTGTCAGGCTCCTCGCACAATACCTCTAACAGCAGGCTGGGCCTTGGCATGCTAGGCATGATTACCTGCAGGAGGAAACAAACACTTCTCCAGGTCCTTTGCATGCTAAAAGAACTCTTATAAAAATGAGGATCCAGAACAGGATCCTTCAAATTTTGGTAGAGATGCCTTATTTTCAGAGTAGTCATGAGAGAGGCTCCTCATTCACTGAAAATCTACACAATGTTCTTCAAATTAACATCTCTTATATTGAAGGTATACCAGCTTCCCTTCTGAGGCAGTATCTGTTTCCACAGCTCCCTTAATGTGCCACATTGTAAGGTTGTTGCAGTTACTTGTGTAACACATTTAATGCAAACAGAAAAGAAAAACACGTAAAGGTATGATTCGCGGAAAAAAAGACTCTACAACTCGAATAGAGTTATAAAGCAGGTATGTTTACTCCGGTGCCGGGGTGCAAGGGGATTTCTCCACAAAGCTTGCACACCCACCACACATTTTACCAAAACTTATATAGATATCCATATTCATTGGGTTACATAACACAAACATACATATGCATGAGTAGGGCTGGGTTAGTTAGGAAGCATGGTGTCAGCAGTTTATGTCATCTTTGCACCTGCGCATTGCCTCCTGGTGGTCGTCTTCGGGGGTCTTTGGGAGGAAGGCTCATAGTCTTTCTCACCCTGTTTTTTCCACAGAGCATGCGCAGATTCTCTTGGCCAATTTCTTGAATAACAAAAGTGTTTTCCAGCTGATTTATTTTTCTATCTTATCTAAGAGAACCAATAGAACTTCTACCATCGGTCTATAACTATCTCTACTCATTAGCAAAATTCCAACTAGTTAGTGTCAGCCACCTGTTTCTCAAGGACAGAGCATAATATTTTACTGAACATTGTAGCCCCTGGTAGATTTTCACAGTAAACTGTTTTGTTTTGATGAATACTGTAGTCCTTGGTAAAATTTCACAAAACAATCTGAGCAAGCAGGATTCTTAACAATATTAAAAACACTACAAGTCTATAAGTAAGTAAATAAGTTGCTAATCAGTTTTCTATCAGTAAATGAGTAAATAAATCTTAAAACAAGTAATCATTTCTCTGTATCAGATAAAGCTACTGGTAGCACAGCTTTGTTTCACAGACAGAGGCACATCTCTGATAGAATAGCCAATTTTGCTTGTTCAGTGCTGCCTTCCATGAAATCCATCAATACTTTGTCCCCACAAGCAGGTCAAGTGATTTGCTTGCTAGCACATATTTAGAATTGTCTCCTACCTAAATATGATGAGCATCATGATGTTCAATAACTAATATCTTCTTTGCATAAGTTGCAAACTCCTTTACTGCTTTTTTCCCCAACCAGGCAGAATCTGTTTTTTCTCCCCAAGGATACAGGGAATAGCAATGGAAGCAATGTATTACTGATGTGGTTTTTTTAAGATTCCCCTTCTTGTCTCTTGAAATTGAGTCAAAGTACAGAAGTTGAGCAGAATGTTTTTACCATTAGCTTACAGTAGCATAGATAAAACTGCTTCAGAAAAATAAAATTTTGTTGATTAACAAAGAGAAAAAAACATGCTGTAACCACAGCAAATCTATCAAACTTTCATTCTGTATAGGTCTTTTGCTTTTTGAAATGGTAAGGCAGAGGATCCTGAAAAAGTATGCAGTTTTGAATGGGACATAAAGAAAAACCATTTTGAGTTGATTCGCTCAGACAGTCGTTGATCCATTTTTTAAAGCTTCTCAAACTATTCAGGTTTTACTCATGGATTATAGATCTGTAAATTTTCACAGACATACTACTTTGACTGTAAAAAACCAGACTGAACGCATTTAAAAAAGAACACAACCTTCTACTCCTCCATTAGGATCACAAAAGCCTAGACTACCTTATGAATTTCTGGAACCACCTTAAATAATCTCCTAGGTATCAGGAGAGACTACAGACTCATCTAGAGGAGATTAAAATAGTAGATTCAGAGCACTGTAGTTCATTAGGTAACACTTATCTTGAAATAACCTTGCACTCCAGTTTAATTCGAGCTGAAGAAGATCGGTAACAGGTTGTGAGGCTGTGTTCACAGCCCAGAACCCTGACATGTACAATCTGTCACTGAGTTTGCCTTCTTGTGGAAAAGACTAGGCTAATAAGATCTGTAGGCACACGTAAGAGTGGACCCTGAGCCCAGGGGACTGAGTATGGATGTGTGTCTTCTGAGAATCTCAAATGCAAAAAGCACCTTTCAACAATTCTGATGGGCTGAGTCAGCTTTAATGATGTGGTTGTGAATATTGTAGGACTTGTTCCTTGCTCTAAGAGTGAGTTCAAGGAGGAGTCAGAAAACAGGAAGCTTAATGGTAGTGATGAAGGTCTCAGTGCTAATGAAGATTTATGCAGTGTGTAGGAACAATAGCCTGAGAATCTCTTCAGTTACGGTGAGAAGAGCAAAGAGAGGAATAAAATATCATTCTAACAAAAGGAGTTTTTCTGATTCTGTGATATGAGTATGTGTCACTAGAAGAATAATTGCCAGTGGGTGGAACAATGTGGAGACCTGTCTCTGAATGACAATAGATCTTTGTGCAGTCATGAAGTGACCAAAAGAGTCTATGCAGTTGGATCAACAGTTCTCAGAAGATAGAATTTTTACTTCAGTGGGTCAATACCAAAGGCTTCCTGTGGTTCCTGATGATTTTATATCATCACAGGAGTCCACTGCCATCTATATGGGTTGAGTTATTAACACAAACATACATCTGAACCTTTTCAGGACCAATATGGTTTCAGCTGCACTAGCAAATAAAACACCCCGGGGACCATTTATCTGGCCTTTAGAACAAGTGACATGTTCTCAAGAGCAAACTTGTCCCCTCATAGCTATGCTCTATACCAACCCAAACCAAGGTGATCTTATCCATATTGTTTTCTAGGAACACTCCCTGGCCCTTATTATCCCCTGAACCATAACTGAATACTATGTTGGAGAGTACTAGTTGGCATGCATCAAAAGGTGTGCTGTCCGCTAAACGCTGTGGACTGTAAAACAATGCTAGTCAAATCATAAGTTATGGCCCTTTACAGTATGCTTCTATACATGTAGCCTATGGAACCACTGAGTTGTGGAACTTAAAAAAGCAAGGAAGAAACGAGAGACTTTATTTGAAGACTTTGAATTGAACCGTCTTCCTTAAACTCCCCATGCACTCTATTGCACCAAAGAAAAACTACTCAGACACTGATGAGAAAAAAGACCTTCCAAGCGTAGAGTCCTTGTCCTTTGAATTGTCCCACTAGAGGTTGATGTTGTCCTTTGCAGATTTGTAGTTGAGATCAAGAGACCACACTCAAGATATTTTCTAGCTGAGGAAGTGAAGGACTTAGAGGTAGCAGAATCTCCAGAGTAAGGGATTCTTTCTGACAATACATATTTGTCTTCCTGACAATAAGGATTTTTCCTGACATGTGCCCTCAATACAAGTGATGGGAGGTGCAAGCAAGAAGACCTTGTCATGAAAAAGTCATGTGGGATATGGGACTAAACTGTTCTGAGGCAGAGACTAAAAGGCTATTGGAAGCCACGTGGCTTAACTCAAACTGTTCGCTGCTTGCCAAGAGGGAAGTTCTTGGCAACAAAAAAAGTGCAGGAAAACAAAGAAAATTGCTAAGTAACTAATGAACAAACTAACAAGCAAAATGACAGAAAACTGCTCACAAGGCCAAAAACATTGCAGCCTGTGATGAGAGCAGAGCTACATCTGAAGCCAAAGGCAGTTGAAGTAAACCAAGAAAGAACAAGCTTGCACCACTCTTCATGACCTCAGTGCAGAGCACAAATAGAAATAGGGCATATATATGGTGCTTGGGCACTCCAAAGGCCGAAAGTACCTTGGCTTAAGAGCATAAGGCACTTTGTCATCCCACAGTAGTTACACACATGGACCAACACTGGAAGGAGCAATATAGTGTTTTACTATAATAGGAAAAGACTTGAGTTCTCACTGTAAGTGTAAAGCAGAATGCAACCTTAAATATGGCCTCACAGTGGCTCCACCATAATTGCTAGTTCCCTGCTGTGTTCCCTATACAGCAGGTCTAGTACTGACATCTGGTACTAATTTAGGGTTCATCTGCTCTACAAAAACAAACATATTGTGGGGCCTCCTTACAGCATGCTTGTCCCTCAACTTGGTTAAACCACGTTCCGTCTTGTAAAGTAGATGTGACATAACTGTTTGCATTTTGGCCCTGAACCATGCTACAGATGTTGCAATGTTCAAGAGCCTGAAGTGGCTTAAACTGCAATGCTGGGGATCTACTAGGAAGCAGCAGCAATTCCATCTCCTTAAAGAGAGTGGCATTAACCCCTTCCCCTCCTTGAGACTACTCCCATTTTGTTAGTTATACTGATCAACATGAATCTAACATGAAGTAACTTAATTTTGGACATGTTTTAAGCTGTGGCTATTTGATATCACGTCAGAAAATTCTATGGGAAGTTATTTTGGCCTTGCACATAAACACATTTGCCATTTATATGTGAAATGCTGTACACAGAATTCTCATGCAAGAGGGACATGGATACAGAGAACTTTCTCCATTTGTTCACATAGCCAGATATACACATTCATTTGAATTTAAACAGAAATGAGATTTGGGGCCAAACGAGGGGCTGCATGAAATGTACAAAACTTCACAGAAAGTACCTGAGGTGCACCCACCTGCCTTAGCAAAGGATTTATCCCAAAAGCCTTTCTGAGTACCAGAAAAATTATTAAGATTTTATTCTAGGATATATCAGTGTGTGCATCCCCACTTACTGCTCCGGGGACTGCACGCTGACAAAGCTGCTCCAGTTCCAGCTATTGCAGAAACTTCTCACGCTCTGCATGCTGTTCATTCTCATGTGGCATTCTCTTTCACTTTTTTGCTCCAGCTACTGTTTCTCTTGCCAATAAAGATTAGCATAACCTTCAAGAAAATCTGGCAGAAGGTCACGGTCATTTCAGGGAGAAGTAAACAGAGTGAGAAAAGCATAGAATGGGATTACTAGAAGAGTGTAAGAACTCTTTGCCCGCTATGTATAGGTCATGCTGTCAAGCAAAAATATATTGGTATTTAACTCAGTCAAAACTTACATAAACTCTGCTAGACATCTGAGAAGTTGCATGGGTCTGGAATTCAGGACTGCATTGGACCTTAAAAATATTCACAGCCTACAGTCTCTTACTCAACATGGATTATTTTTCCATTACTTGGGGGGTAAACAGCAGAAGAAATTGCAAATATTTGGAATGTCTCTATTTGTCATTTTCAAATCAATGCATATATCTTGTTATTCTCCATAAGGTCTTTCTCTGCCTCTTATGTAAGTGGTAAAGCAGATTTTTATTTTTCCTTTAAGAAAAAAAGAAGTTGATCATATCAGTCCAGGACATTTTCCAAAAAACCTGGAGGGAGTGAGGTTTCCATATACCAGGGCCAAAATACAGATGTTTGGCCTAAAATTGGTTTTATTATTTTTATTTTGGAAAAACAAGCACACAAGTCTCCACAAAAGAACACAAGTCTCCACAAAATAACACAAGTACATGTGTTCTCTCTATTACACTGGAAGAAAATGTAGCAACTGAAAAGGACAAAATGAGCAGGCCTGCTTTTTCTAAGCACAGCTCTCAGAAATGGAAAAACCAAGCAGGCAGAAAACAAGTGTAATGAAGGGACTCTGACCCCGCAAGAATGTCCGTTTTTTCCAAATGAACCAAACGGTCTAATAAAGGATATTACCTTCCCTATAAATCTTGTCTCACAGAAAACAAAGGCATAATGATTTCAAAATGCTTCCACTACCAGGAGCAGTCAGAGTGGCAAAGAGAGAAAGACCACAGGTGGAGTTTAAGCAGTATAGCATCATGAGAGGAAAGTGCTTAATAGACGTCCCAGTAAAATCCTTCTGTGTGGATCTTTTACGAACAATTACAGGAATATATAATTGATTTCCATGCATACCGCCTAAGGTGTGTGATCTTCATCTGGTGTTTGAACTTTGCTGACAATTCTTGACACAGGATGGGTCTGACAAACGATGAAGAAAAGCTAGCTAATACACACACTGCTAAGTATAAATAGAGGAGTTAGCAGCAGAGTTTCCATCAGAATTTGCAGAGTAGTGTTTATAAGCTTTGCTGTATACATGTGGTTTTGCTATAGCAACAAATATGAACAGTCATCATTGTCTATGACCAACACCAAATCTAGCATTATCTGCATCCCACCTTGTGAAGAGAGGGGATTTAACCTCTACATGAGGTTCAGTCTAGTAGCCAAAATGTGGAAGAAGCCCTTGATACTGAAGTTCATATACTGTGCATATATGGGATTCCCCAGTGGATCAGCTGGGTCAATATCACAGTAGATTTTCCAGTCTTCCAATGACAAATAACTAAATCAAGTGAGGAAATATAAAGATTAGTCTGTTCTCCCTGCCAATTTTAAGTCTCTAAAGTCTATTGTCCCAGCTGGAAGTATTAAATAACTACATGATACTAAGACATCAGAAAAGAACAGCCTGTAAGAACTAATCTATTAGTTTAGCAGAGAAATATTCAGGGAGATGATGTTCAGCCCAAACCGGGGTATTCAGAAGTGTCCCAGAAGCATCTTGGGCATGTGCCTAAAATGTATTCCATAATATAGTACAGATGGCAGGATAATTTCTCCCATCCAACAGGAAACACTAATTAAAAAGCTTTGAAGCTAGAAATATTTATTTATTTCAGGTGATTTTCAGCCACTAACATTTGTCAACCAGGGAGCTGAGAAAAGCTGAAAAAAACTAACCCAGCTGATACATTTAAAAAAATTAAGCTTTTTCAAGTAAGATTAAAAAACAAGTGGAAGATAATGGAGTTTAATAGTAGGGGTGGTAGGTGGAGTAAGAGAAGTTTTTAGTTCAATAACACAGCAAGGTAACCTTTAAGGAAATAAAATATCCTGGGTTTATGGCCTCCATCTCAGCAAATTATATGCCAGTCTTCTGGTAGACAGATGAAGTAGTCAGGGAGGTTTAATCTACTCAAATTACACGAAAGAAGAGAATCATGATGACAGAATAAGACATACATATTCAAGCATATAAGTCAACTAAAAGCACCATTTTTTACGACAAACTGAAAAACAAATCAGTACGCTGAGAGGTATTATGAATACTATTGTGTGGAGCCTGGTGAGTCAATAAGAGTAGTTGGAAGTGGCCACTTAGGAGAAAAGACATGATTAGTAATAGAGAAACTTGGTGGGGTATGTCCTATGGGTTTTGAAGGATTGCATTTCGTGTCTAATGGGTACCATAAAAGCTGCAGTGGAAAACCAGGTTAAATGATGGTGATATTTTGTATCCAATACCCTGGTACATTATTACAAAGTCATAGATGACTGAGTGGACTCCCCAGCGTTTGTGGTTAAAGTATTAATTAGTTAAACAAAATCAAACTAGGATGTATCTGTAACAGACTACTACATTTCAGAAAAATATAGGACAAGCTTCCCCTCAAAAAATCTAGTTATTAACAGCAGAAAAGAAAATTCTATTACCGTAAGTGTCTTTCATCCTGCAGATCATTTTCACAGTCTACACAGCCTGTAATACAACTTCAGAAATTTCTAAAAATAATGGATTTTTTTTTCTTAACGCAGAAATCCTGCATGGGATATCAAGTAACTCAGTAATGCCCATTATCAATTACTCACTGTAATGGACCTCATTATGATAAATAAGGAACAGTTAATGGCTTTTATAAAAATTGAAAAATTGAAAAATTGCCTAATGAAATGAGGTTTGATTTATTTAATGCAAACAGGATATGTCACCAACCTGAAATATTTCTTGTTGGATCTTTGAAAACCTGCAGTTCTTGAAACTTAGAGGAACAGCTGAGATTATTGTTGGGAACATGCATTTAACTGAAGAAGTGCTAAAACAACTGGGAATTTTTCAGGAACATCTTGCTGGATGCCCAAGAAGCCAAGATTCCTCAGATTCAAAAAAGATACTTGAGCCACGAAGGTGTCTTTCCTGGTGAAAGCAATGACAGAAACTGTATTTACACATATGTGCATACACAAGCATATGTACATGTATGTGCATGTGTATATGAACAGGGAATTAAAAACCAATGAGATGAGAATGATTACAGATGTGGGTAATTGTGGTGGTGCAATTTTTACCCCTCCCTGCCCCTCCTTGTTGGGCTGCATGGTGCTAGGTGTGATTCCATCCACATTCATATCCCACCACCCCCCTAGCTATACACCAATCTGTGGAGATAATAAAGTTGACGAGTCTGGCTCCTGCCCCTCCTGATTGCTCGGAGATGGTTATAATGGCCCATCATCTCCTGATGGCCTGGCAGGCCTGTGCCTGGGATGTGGTCAGATGGAAAAATAACAGAGTTGAATGTTCATCAAATTGAGGTGCAACTGCCAGCAGGCACCAGAAAGTATCTGACAAAAGTCAATTATCTTGGACCCTGTAAACTACAACTACCAGAAAGACCCTTTAAGCGCAGCGGGGCTGTGACCAGCATCTCCCCTGAGCTGGGACGCCTCTCAGGTACCAAAACAGACAGAAGACCAGGGCACAGTCCACCCGCTCAAGTCTCAATTATTGCCCATTGAGGAATGCTGAGGAATGCCAAGGCATTGTGAGTATTTGCTCTAAACTCTTGTCAAGAGGGAAATTTTCTTTGAGCTAGCTTCTATTTCACATGTTCTTTCTCTGTTTATTGGGGGTGTGTGTGTGTGTGTGTACGTACCCTTGCCCTTGTTCCTGTGTGCGTTTGTCCCTTTCGTATTCATTTTACTGAATCCAAATACCTTTGTTTCTGTATGTATATGTCTGTTTTGTATATGCGCATGTATATATATGTATAAATTAAGGTACCATTGTTAGACTGAATCCTTTTTAGAATCTACGAATAAGTTGCTTTTCTTTCTGAACTATTTTGGATTGATAAATTGCTGTTAGTTAGTAATAAATCTAGATTATTTTTACTCGATCATTACCGTATCAATACATTCATCCGTGGCAGTAATGAAGTCAGTAAGTCAAAGGAATGAATGAGTTATCATAAATCAACAAATTTTCAATAGTAAGGAATTTAAAAAATATTCCAGAAGCAATAAACTCAGTGAATTAATTATAAATTAATTCAGACAACAGACAACAAGATGGTGAAGTACGATCAAGGAAAAGCAAAAATGTTTACTAGGTATTTCAGTGGCAATTAGAATGAAACAAGTTATGTGTTTACTTCTTAAGTTATTAATGATAGATCAAAAATTTAGCCATGAGTAACAAAGGATGAGAAGTAGTCTCTGTGACAATTAAACATTTACAAACCACAGACTCAGATATCTTAGGTTCAAGAGTCTTAAATAAATTATCTGAGGAAACCTCTAAATTACCAATATAAATTTCTGGCAAACATTGAAGAGCACTAGAAAAATTCCAGAAGATTGGAAAATTGTCAGCATAAACGTAGAGAAAATCTTGTAGTAAATCTTCATAATCCTGAACAAAAAATTGAAATTTACTAAGGCAAAATACTATTTTGAAGGTTATCTAAGATGCAAAATGTGAACAGTGGATACCTGAATAGTGACACTAAAGAAATTAATAACTTGGTCTTAGAAGACAAAATCAAAAGAAAAATAAAACAACCCAGAAATAATTGCATTGATTGTTACAATGATAAGTAAAATAATCATATAACCTTTAAAAATGGTGCTGATGAATATGGCTTCATTGAAACAAAAATCTGAAATTCACATCTTAGTAGTCAAAGACAATTAGCTTGAATTTGAAAACAGAAACTGACACTTTCAGAAAGAAATTGCAACTCCAATAATTATATAAGAATAGATACATGTCATTAATCCCATAAACTGTCCCGTTTCTTTCCACCATTGCCTTTTAGAAAATTTAATAATAAATTTCAATAATCTAAGCAACATCCAGCTGAAAGGGAAGATAAAAACTGACAGTAAATCAGATTAAACAACAGGCTTTGGGGACAGACAGAAAAGTAACTTGCATACATCGACATTAGAGTTTTAGTGTGGCATTTGAAGCAAATACCCCATTCACCCCTGCTTACCAGGTATTGGTTTAGATTGTGGAACCAAGTCAGAAACTGGTCCAGGTGACTACCCACCAATGCATGACAACCTCTGACAAGGAGACTGCATTATTGTAAAGTCTTACAGTTTGTATCAGCCATAAGCCATACATACAATAACACAATGCTCTCGTACTGTTGAGATCTAACACTCTGCAGCACTTCTCATACAATATAAAATGACAAAACATTACTGTGCCTTTATATGACTGTTGTAAACCAGCTCTCAAGTCTCTGCAACTGCACTTCTCCATGTATCCAACCTTCCTCCTGCCTGAATACACCTTCTTTTTTACTTGACCTTAATATTTTCATTCCTGTACTCAGATGCTCTTTATTACCTTCTCTTTCCCTCGCACCACATTTTCAAATGATGTTTTCCGGAATGGCAAGGGGAAGCTTCTCAGAAGTCCCTTCAAGGTGTCACCTAAGCCTCCAAGGACGTGAGACCTATGAGCCTGCACTGGGAGATATCCAAATGTTTCTCTAGCAGGATTACCCAGTAGAAGTGTCATGGCTAACTGTATAACTGCTGCTGGGTCTGAGATAACTGGCATTTTCCTGAAGATGAGGATCTTGGAGTGGTACAACATTACACTGTTCCAGAATATCTTGACCTCTTCTGGTTGGAAGCACTCCATTGAGCCTGACTTCCAGTCAGACATTTCCTATCTGTCTCAAAAGATCTTCACATTTGACACTCTAGATAACAGTGCAGCTTTTCACACTGATCCAGGAGCCCCACCACCAGACTCTGCAAAGAAAGATCAACATCTGGGAAAGCCTGCTCCTTGCCACAGACAGCATCAACACCAAAGTATGCCAGTGACCAGGATTCTAGTCTGGGTAAGGGCATAGCTTTTTCACTGAAGGGAAAGGATCATAAGAGGTTTCTGGTAGAAGTAAAGCATTGGTCTTAGATAGGCAATAGAGATTGAAACCCTGAGTTTGATCTCACAGGTGACCTTGCTTTGAGTAGGAAGTTGAAGTGAATAACCTCTGAACATCCCCACCAACTTGAATTATCCTATGATTTTTGATTCCTCTGCAGGTGCTTTAATGCCTTTGCACACAATTCAGTTAGAGCTGTGAGAGTCATCTCGCATTCAGCAACTAGCCCTGTCAGAAGCCATCCCTCACTCTGTATGAGTGCCTTTTTTCTGTCTCAGTGACTGAAAAAGTTACACATAAAACACGCCATTCTAATGTAGTGCACAAGATGTCTCTCCAAATACCATTACCCTTCCTAAACACAGCTCATGAGCTTTAGAACATGCTTCTGGTGTGGGGAAGGGCTATGGGCAACAGGGAGCTGTGTTGTATCTTCACATAGAATCAAGGACTAACAGACTTGCTTTCCTTAGCGCCTCAGAGTCCATCGCTGAAGAAGAGTTCCTACAGGCAGCCCCATCTCCCTCCCTGGTGCTTTACCTCCTCACTGGTGCAGGCAGGAGACAGTCCCATAAGTTTAGCCTCAAGGCCCTAATGCAGTGCTTTAGTCCTGAGGGTGTTGAGAACGGTGGGAATAAGAGATAGGAGCAGGAGACCCCACAGGAGTTATTGGGCCACCTAGAGAACAGATTGCAGTCTACTTGCCCATAGACTTGAGAGCAGGAAGCTCTGGAGAAATAGTGTGAGCAGTGGCTCCTGTGACATCTTTGGTGTCCCTCCAAAACCCTGCTCCCTGCCTAAAACAAGTGAGCCGGCTACAGGAGACACCAGAGGAGGAAGGTCAACTGAACCCTGACATGGGATCTCCATTTTTGCAAAATGAATGCTCTCCATTCTCAGTACTCAGAGACACCCCTCAGGCATCCAAATTGGCCCAGGGCAGCAAGGCATGTCATCAGGCTTCACACAGCAGGGCATCTGCTGGGGCCTTTCTAGTCCTCCCAATAATCATGGGTGTGTAAGCATAGCTACATTGGTGTTTTAGGGGTATTTTTAGTCCTTAGTGGGCCATGCTATCTTATTAAGGAATTTCTGAGTGGTGAGCATATTGGCTCCCCCACGTCCTTTTCTGTCTTCTTCCTATTCAGTCACCGCCCCAAAAAAAATCTCCCTCCCTCTTCATCTCCTGACAAGTTATGGGTCATGTCGGCCCTCTCAGGGAACTAAAATTTACTGTTGTTTGAACTCTCTTGCTGACCCATTTCTGTTGAGCTGCAGGTGTTCCTCCCACTCAGATTTTTGGCTGTTGCTTAAAGCTACATGCCTGGGCCATAGGCTGTTGAACAGTGGTCCCTTTCTGACTTTGCAGGAGAATAGGCATGCAGAGAGCTTGGCTGCTAAATGCGTTGTGAGTGGGAGGATGGAGGTGGTTGCTGGGACTGAGGAGGTCCAGCTGTGAGGACCTTTAAGGCAGGGTATACAAGCCATGGGGTGTTAATGGCCCATCATTAGGCTGGAAGGGTGTAGCAACTCTAGGAATAGGTGCTTCAGCCAAAAGCATAAGCACAGAACAGATTAATCATTTCACTGAAGTACTAAAAAAAAAAAAAAAAAAAAAGGAACAGAAGGAGTGAAGCTCTTGTTTCAGTAGGGGCAAAAAGTTTCCTTTTTGAGGGTACCTTGCTGTCTCACAGAGGGTAATCGGATGGCTCTGTGCAGCTGTCTTTTATGAAGTCTTACACAAAGTCATGCAAAATCAATACTAGCTTTATCTCACTCTCCTGCCATGTGCCAGTGAAAGGAAGGTCAAGCAATGGTCCTAACCTCCTCTCTTGTTTTCTTGGTAAGAAAGGACCACATGGTCTGCTGCAGCTTTTCAACCCTTTTTTCTTTTTTTACCCCAGTAAACATTCAGGCCATTACAGTTTTGTATAAGCTTAGATATCTGGGCTGGGCACCAAATTGGAATGTGCATCCTGTCAACACCATCTATAAGGTGCAGGAACACTTTACGAACTAGACAGTAGTCTTTCAGTTTGCTGTTTCTCAGATTACATGGTTTTGGTCCAGGGAACCTTACTAAGTCTTGTCTAAAATGAGTTCTTGGAAATGTGGGTAGTATATATGTTGGGTCCTCAGCACCAAGTGCTTTGCTTTGCTAATTTATTCGTATAGCAGTGCATACTTGCTAAAACAGATAGTTTATGCAGTCTGCAATATACTAGCTTCTGGATTTGCTACACCCTCTACTTTCTACAGCTGTAATCCAGAACCAGAGTTTTTGTCTAGTTCTCATAGCTAGCAAAATAGACATGTAAAGTGCCTATTATATTATTTTTCTCTGGAGAATAACTGTGAAACAATAGCTATGAAAATATGGGTTGTCCTGTTCATTTGAAGAAATTGACATTGAAACTGAAAGGTCATCATTTTAATAGCAATATAAAGAATTATTTCCCTCTTATTTGTCAGGCATAGGAAAGTAATGTGCTCATTGTGAAAATCTAGATTGCTTCTTCTTTGGGTTCACAGAACCTGTTGTTTAATCCATCCTTTCTAGCAGTCAAAATATCCAGCTTTTGTCCTACCATTTATTAACAATGTTGCCTCATCAGTGGGGCAAAGTGCATTCAAAAGCACAGTTAAAAGCATCATTGTAATATATATACACAGGGCTACTGGAAAAAGAACAAATATCTTCAGTTTTGGCACAGTTTTGAATTGCTTGACTTTGTAACTTTAACACTCTTCTAGTATGTTTTAGTGTAATTTCCCAAAATTTATCACAAAAACTAGAGGTCTAACCTGAAGTAGTCTATTGGTCCTCATCTGAATCACAACTTTTAGAATAACACCACAGTTCTTTACAACCTGTGCGAACACAGAAGTATGTGGCAGGAATTGAAATTTAGAATCACAGAATGGTTTGGGCTGGAAAGGACCTTTAAAGATTGTCTAGTTGAAGCCCCCAGGGATACCATTCATTATCAATTTGATCAAAGCTCCATCCAACCCGACCTTAAACACTTCCAATGATGGGGGCACCCACAACCTCTCTAGGCAACCGGTTCCAGTGTCTCATTACCCTCACTGTAAAAAATTTCTTCCTTACATTTAATCTAAATCTATCAGTTTAAAACCATTGCCCCTTGTCCTGTCCCTCCAGACCTTAGTAAAAAGTCTCTCTCCAACTTTCTTATAAACCCCCTTTATATATTGAAAGGATGCAATATGGTCTCCCTGGAGCCTCCTCTCCTCCAGGCTTTCCCCCAATTCTCTCAACCTTTCTTCATAGGAGAGAAGCTCCAACCCCCTAACCATTTTTGTGTCTCTCCTCGGGACCCTCTCTAACAGGTCCATATCTTTCTTGTACAGAAGACTCCCGAGCTAGATACAGTATTCCAGGTAGAGTCATATGAGAGCAGAGTAGGGGAGGGGAAATCCCTTCCCTTGACCTGCTGGCCATGTTTCTTTCGATGCAGCCTAGGATATGATTAGCTTTCTGGGCTGCAATTGCATATGTCCAGCTAATGTCCAATTTTTCATCTACTAGTAGACCCAAATCCTTCTCCACAGGGATACTTCCAATCCATTCATCCCCCAGTCTGTACTGATAACCAGGATTGCCTCAACACAGGTGCTGGACCTTGTACTTGGCCTTGTTGAACTTCATGAGGTTCACATGGACCTATTCCTCAAGTTTGTGAAGTTCTTCTCAGTGACATCCCTTTCCTTTAGTGAGTCAACTGCACCAAAACAGCTTAGTTTTGTCTGCAAACTTGCTGAGGGTGCACTCAATCCCATTGTCTATGTTGTTGATGAAGATATTAAATAGTATTTGTCCCAGAATGGATCCTTGATGGACACCACTTGTTACTGGCTTCCACCTGGACACTGAACCATTGAATATAATGTTTTGTACATGACCCTCCAGCCAGGCCCTTATCCTTCTAACAGTATATCCACCAAACATACACCTTGCTGATCTAGCAGCAAGAATGTTGTCATGGACCATATCAAAGGCCTTACAGAGATCTAGGCAGATGATATCCATAGCTCTTACCTTGTTCACCGGTGCAGTCGCTCTATTGTAGAAGGCTTATCATCCTCTCTATGAACCTGACATTGATGAATGTCAAGAGATACAAACTGCTGAGGGTTTCCATAGTGTTTTGCCAATTATTAGGCCTAGCATAAAGGACACAGTCAGCATAAAGATGAACCAATAACCAAATTGTATTTGATAAAAGGGTCAGTACAGGGGTGAGCGCTGGGGGTACAAACAAGTCAGATTATACATAATCAACATCAATCCCACTGACCCCAACAACAACACCACACGACCAAGAATGGGTGGAATAAATGGTGAAATGCAGTCTCCCACAGAAGGGACAGGAGACAACCGAGTCAATAAACCAAATACATAAGACCAAGGAAGCCACACACTGAATCTCTACACAGCCCACATTTACAAAAGCCAGACCTGAGTGGAGCCCAGTCCCAGGGAGGCAGGAGGTCCTTCCCCAACAGGGAACTCTGCACAGGGCATCCACCTCACAGACAGACACTGCCCCTTCTTGCAAGTGGTCCTGGCTTTTATCCCCAAGTGGGACACCTGACCTTTGTTTACTCACTGCAGACACCTGGGGCTCCTTTACCCAACGGCTCTGTCTGCCAGGCCGGAGCACCCTGGGGGGAAGCCTAAAGGCAAACTCACCCCCCCTTTGTGAAGGGCTGTGGGAATCACCCATATGTCAACCTTAATTTGGGGCTTGGAGTTGAAACCCCAGCATTTCACTCAGCCCCTTGACATACTGGTGGACCACAGCCCTCACACGATCTCTAAGTGTGACATCTTTATCTTGTATTTGGCTACAGACACTGCCACAGTCATCTCAGCTGTTTCTTCATATTCTTCACTGCTGTGGTCTTTTTCATTGGAAGATCAGTGTGACTGTGGATCTGAAGCTGATGTCATCTGCTCAGCACAGTTCAGCATCAACTTGTATTCCAGTCCATACGCTGCCCATTCGGGTCAAATACATTTGTCACAGGAGTGACTTCATATTCTCGGCGGTGCCACACAAGATCTAGAAGACAAAACCTTAGACCATCCTTATTCCCACAAATAACATTTATTTGTGGGGACATGTTCCCATTTTTTCTGTCCAGGCTTCATGATTAGGATGGTGTTATCTTTTCCTACAGCTATTACTTCAGCTGGCTCAGGGGGGCCACTTGGCCCTTGGACCCATACTTTTGCCCCATTACTAAAGTTGGTGGATCCAAATCCTTTGTCTCCACAAACAGTAGTGACTTGGGGTGGGTCCCCCCCTTCCTCACCCTTGTTTTCAAAATTGGTAATATTAATAGCTGTGCTACTCTATCATTGGGTTGAATAACTAAATCTTGTTCGCCATTATTCAGGAGGATTACTTTGATCTCTCCCAGGTAGTCTGCATCAATCACTCCTCCCATTACATGAACACCTTTTAGGGCTAGGTTTGAGCAAGCAGTTATTAAGCCAAAGTGTCTTGGGGGAATTTGGATTCCTATCCCAGTGTTAATAACCCTTGTCTGTCCTCAATTTATCTTTACCAGTTCTGATGCATAAAGATCTATCCCAGCAACCTCTGGAGTGGCCCAGTAGGGGGCCATTGCACCTGGAACCATTTCCCAGTAGGTTAAAGTTTCAGTTACCATTAGAGGCTTTATTTGCAGATTGGGCGTAGTCATACGCATCAAGGGTCTCTCCATCTCCCTAATGGGTCCATTGTTGAGGGTGTGGAGTGCATCTGTGAGGTTAGATCTCCATCGGGATAGGTTTCCATTTCCCAGCTTTTTTAACTGCTCCTTTAAAAGCCCATTCATTCATTCATTCAATTAATCCTGCAGCCTGTGGGTAGTATGGGATATGGAAGATCCATTGAATGTTATGCTGCTCTGCATATTTCTGTACAAATTTATTTCAGAAATGGGACCCATTATCAGTTTGTATTTGTAAGGGGATGCCATAGTATAGGATCATTATATCTATGGTAGAGGTAGTATTACGGTGTGTGGCTTTTCTGCAGGGATAAGCAATCAAGTATCCTGAATATGTGTCCACTGCAGTGCAGATGTATTTGCACCCTTGGTCCTGGGGTAAAGGGCCAATATAGTCCATCTGCCAGATTTGTCCTGGCAATTTCTCTCTTCCCAATTCTCCTTTTACGATATTTGGTACCGGGTGCTTATGAGTATGCTGGCACACAGGGCACTGGGCAATTATTGTTTTGATCATATCCAGTGACATAACTATGCCACGCTCTTGGGCCCACTTGTAAGTGGTCTTTTTCCCAAGATGCCCACATTTCTGGTGTGCCCATTTTGCCAAGCCTTCGTGGTCTCCTTCCTGAGGGATCTCCAGTCCGGCTTGGGAAATCTTTGCCCTGTTATCAGTGACAGAATTGTAAAGATGCTCAAGCAAATTTATATTACTATGAGCACCTACATGGAATACTGTCCCCTTGGTTCTCTGAACCAATTCCCAAATATCTTTCCATATTGCCTTTCCCCAGACTGTTTTAGAATAAACTTTCCAATCTTTGGCTACCCATGTTGGCAGCCAAGTAGCCAATCCATTTGTCACTGACCAAGAATCAGTATATAGGTGACATTCCCCTAAATCCTCTTGTTTAAAAGCCATATATGCTGCATATAACTCAGCATATTGGCTACTTTCTCCTGCTCCTGTGGTCTCCAGAAATTTCCCTGAATGAGGATAAGCCACTGCTTTCCAAAACCTTTTCCCTCCTATATATTTAGCTGACCCATCTGTAAACCATGCGTGTTCCCTTTCAAGAGGTAGCAGCTGATCCAGAGTCTTCCCCCATTGCACAGGGGATTCCTGTTCAGCTATAGGATCAGGCTTTATCTCTTGATCCTGCATGGGGTCAGCCACTACTTGCTCATGGAGGGCAGCAACACCACCAGGTCCCACCTTTGCTCTGTCCTGGATGTACCATTTCCATTTTATAATGCTCAATTCTTGTTCATGCCCTATTCGATGAGTCTTCGGGGAGCTTTTAACCCACTGCATAATAGGGATTTCGGGGCGCAGGGCCACCTCGTGGCCTATCGTGAGCTGCTCAGTTTCTATCAAGGCCCAGTAACAGGCTAACAGTTGTTTCTCAAAGGGCATGTAATTATGTCCTGCCGCTGGTAACTTTCTTCCCCAAAATCCTAAGGGGACTATTCTCTTCCCTTGTTTCTGTCAGAGGCTCCAATTAGCATATGACTCATTTACAGATACATTCAATTCTGCTTCACCATCCTGCATGGGCCATAAGTCCAAAGCCCTTTGAATAGCCTCTTTGTCAATTCAAAGGCAGCCTGCTGCTCATTTCCCCAAATTCATGCTTTTTGCAAGTTACCTTAGATAATGGGGCCAGAATCTGTCCTAAATGGGGAATATGTTGTCTCCAGAAACCAAACAGTCCAGTAAATCTCTGCGCCTCCTTCTTATTCCGTGGTATAGCAAAGTCAAGAATCTTTTGCCAAGCTTTAGGTAGTATTTCTCGATGACCACAGTTCCAATGTATTCCTAGGAATTTAACTGTCTGAGATGGCCCTTGGATCTTAGTAGGATTAATCTCCCAACCTTTCTGCCTCATATGCATTAGTAGCACTTGGAGCATTTGTTGTAATTCACCCTCATTGGTCCCCTGAATCAGGATGTCATCAATATAGTGGATCATTTGCATATGAGAAGGGAGCTGTACCTCATCCAGGAGCTCAGCCACTATTCTATGGCAAACAGTCAGACTATGCACCCACCCTTGAGGCAACCTGGTAAATGTGTACTGCTGTCCTTGCCCCTAATGCAAATTGATCCCAATGCTCTCCCGCAACTGGAATGGTAAAATATGCATTGACCAGGTCAGTGACAGAATACCATGTGCCAGGATGCCTCTGAACTCTTTCTATTAAAGTGATCATATCAGGTACAGCTGTGGCAAGAGGTGGAGTGCTCTTGTTCAGTTCTCTATAATCCACAGTCATTCTCCAGGATCCATCAGCCTTTTTGACTGGCCAGATTGGACTATTCCACATTGTGGTAGTCAGTTTTAAAACCCCTGCAGCCAGTAAATCTTTGATTGTTTGGGAAATGTCTTCATGACCACCTGGAATCCTGTACTGTTTCATGGTTACTACCTTGGTCGTAGCTGGGATCTGAATTGGAGGCATCTTTACCTTCCCTACTAAAACTGCTCTGTTAGTGATATAACTCTTTACCCCAAATTGATAATGACCATCAACAAGATTCAAAGTAAGTCTCTTTAGAATATCTATTCCGATTATATACTCTGGGATTGGAACAATCATGACCGTATACCGTTGTTTCAGAAGATTTACAATTTTCTGATCAATTTGAGTTTGTACTTCTTTAATTTGTTTTCCACCCAGTCCTGTAATAATCACAGACTGACCTTTAAATTTCTTCGGATTTCCATAAATCAAGGAGTCCTCCGCTCCGGTATCCACTAGAGCCTTTACTATTTGAGAGGACCAGTTTTTCCAGAATATTTGTAGCTCCACATGGGGTCATCAGTCCTCCCGTGCCCAATGTACGGGAGCTTGGCCAATATTTCAATATGGATTACAGTACCTACTGTCTCTTGAGGGGTACAGGTCAGAATACTGCTGCCATTCGTGTTCTTCCCTGGAACAACTGAACTACTCCCAGAGGGCCCACTGTGAGCAAAGGCGGGATCCCGTTGAGGATCCAGAGGGGGTGCTGTAGGCTGAACAGTTTCTGACCAGTGTGCTTGATAATTCTGCACTTTTCTACGGGGTTTCTGTAACCCTCTCTGTACAACCTCCATAATTCACTGGTGTCAAGACCATCAATTTTAGCGAGAGGCACGCCATCTTTCAATAAAGCTTTAAGCAATTGTCCTCGACACAGCCAACGTCCGGTATTTTTACCACGTTAGGTGTCTTCTTTCTGTGTATACTCCCAGGGGCCCTGTTGATGTCAGAATTCTCGATAGCCCTGACACTCCCAGGGAGGCCATTCTCCAAGGTCACCTAGCTGATGCATTTTCTCAAGTACATCTCTAATGGGATTTTCTGTTTCACTCAGTAAGAGAGTTACAAGAACATTCTTATAAGCCGGTGGAGCAGTTCTAATGATTGCATTTCTCATAGGCACAGACAATTGAAGTTGCATCAACACATCCACATGGCCGACATGAACGGCCAGTTTCATTGCTTCTTCCTTCAATCACTGTATACCATCCCGCAGAGTATACCATGGCCAGTCAGAACCTGGCCAGGAATTCTCTAGGGGGTATTTTGCCTTGCACCCCACAGCGGCTAAAGCTAAAAGATTAGTACTGTCATCATTAGTCCAAAATGCTTCCTGCACCAGAGGGTCTGAACTCAGAGTTACGAACTTTCTGCAGTCAAAATTATCCAGGCTAACCCCTGATGCTCCCTGATCATATAAACATACCATCCAAGCAAGCAGGAGCTCTCCTGGTCTCTGACTGAACTGTGCAAGGATATCACTGATTTCTTGCTGTGTGAAGTCTTCCACTGTAGGTCTATTTACTGGTGGCTCACCCTCAGAAAATTCCACCTTCCTCCTGATGACTGGTCTCACATCTGCAGAGTTATCTGAGGCACCACCCCATCAGATTCTGCAGGGTACCAGATATCATCATCCGAGTCATCAGGGTTACTGTGTACATCCACCTGTATAACCTCTGAGGGGACCTTCTCATGACTACATTGTCCCCATCTCTTCCCACATTTACGCTGGGCAACTTGTACTGTATCCTTCTCGGGTACAGTTTGAGAAGTGTCTAGCTTATCAGTAAGGAGCTTGTTTACAGATTCTAATGTCATAATCTGAGCTTGCATACAAGAACATTCAGCCAATAAGTGATCTTTTTGCTGGTGCTGTTTCTTATATGCTGTTAACAGGATCCATCCCCATCTCCCGAAGGTTACTGCATCCTGTGCCTTACTGGAGAATTTTTGAATATTTTCTAACACAACCTGCGGTTCAGCCTCTGCCAACCACTTCTCTCACTGTTCACATGGTCCCCCAAATTTAATCCATTCGAGGGCCAGCAAACTATACACAGGATCTTCTCAGCCAGGAACTTCAGACAGAGTTATCCTCATCACCAATTTTGTTTTGCCAATTATTAGGCCTAGCATAAAGGACACAGCCAGCATAAAGATGAACCAATAACCAAATTGTATTTGATACAAAAGGGTCAGTACAGGGGTGAGCACTGGGGGTACAAACAAGTCAGATTATACATAATCAACATCAATCCCACTGACCCCAACAACACCACCACACGACCAACAATGGGTGGAATAAATGGTGAAATGCAGTTTCCCATAGAAGGGACAGGAGACAACTGAGTCAACAAGCCAAATACATAAGACCAAGGAAGCCACATACTGAAACTCTACACAGCCCGCATTTACAAAAGCCAGACCTGAGTGGAGCCCAGTCCCAGGGAGGCAGGAGGTCCTTCCCCAACAGGGAACTCTGCACAGGGCATCCACCTCACACACAGACACTGCCCCTGCCTGCAAGTGGTCCTGGCTTTTATCCCCAAGTGGGACACCTGACCTTGGGTTACTCAATGCAGACACCTGGGGTCATTTACCCAATGGCTCTGTCTGCCAGGCCAGAGCACCCTGGGGGGAAGCCTAAAGGCAAACTCACCCCCCCTTTGTGAAGGGCTGTGGGAATCACCTATATGTCAACCTTAATTTGGGGCTTGGGGTTGAAACCCCAGCATTTCACTTACTTAACAGACAAGGAATTAAATGACTGGAGTGTCTAAAACATTTGATCTTGTGTTTTCAAGCCCTTCTCCCCCAATCTCTAGAGCCTTCCTTGCTCAGCACACCTCCATGTTTCCCCTGTGCTGTTCTCTCTCCATCTCCAGGATTCTGACTGTACACCTCTAGCCTTTGCTCTTTGTTGCACACCCTTCCTCCTCCATGATGTTTCAGGAGCAAGAGCAAGATCACAGAGAATACAGATAGGCTGTGGATATATTTATAGCAGTAAGGGAGGAAAATGCAGATACCTAAACTGCAACTACCTAACTCAGGATCAGAAGCAGTGCTGCAGCCTTATGTAGAGGCAAGAAAATCTAGCTTTGTCCTGTGCCACGTAGATATAGCCCGTCATTTCAAGCTAGAATAGAAATGACTAAAATTTTGCATGGTGTAGATACTGTTCATTCAATATCCTGGAAAAAACTGCATAGAGAATTGATTTGAATGATTTTCTTGATGAAACTGAAGATGTTTCAAACAGTTTTGATTGTCCATTGGCTCTCTGAGCAGACAAGTCATGCCTAAGAGGGAATATTCATAAAATGTGTGTGAAAATTTGTTTGCAAAACTGCAGTGAGGATGTGTAAATTAAGATTATTGAAAGAATTAGAAGTTGGCCAAAACTGGACTAATTTTCAAGGTCAAGCAAATGATCAATCCCTAAAACTCAAACTGTTCTTCTCGTACATATCAAGTCCCTGCTCCAAAGGACAGACTCGTGATCATTGTCATGGCAACAAGTGTAAGACAATGTTTAAAATTTATCTTCTGAGAAACTGAAACTTAAAATGAATAAAACCAGCCCCAGTCAGACAAGGAAATTCCAACCCAAGCAATTTAATTTTAACAAAGTTATAAACAAATTTTTAATACATCTTATAAGGGAAAATGTCAGAATTTTCTTGCATATAATACCTCTAACGTCAAAAAATATTAAGCTATCTGTACTTCCAATTTCTGCAGCACATGACTGACGATAACTTCTTTGATGCTGTACAAAACACAAGTAATTTTCCTTCCATGTCTCAAATCACAGTACAGAAGTCAACATAGTAATATCTGATATTTATTGCATCTCATTTTTTGTAGTATCTTGGGTATAAATTTGGTCAGAATCACTGACTCCAAAAACAATAGATAGTGTTTGTGGATTTTGTGGTAGAAAAGAGTAACATATGTGAAAACAAGATTAATTTAGAATGAGAAGAAAAAAATGACCATTTAAATTAGAATGACATTTTATACCTAAGGGTTAACACAGCAGATGAAAATGTGAGAGATAAGAAGGGAAGATAATTTAGCTTGGAGTATTTCACCTTTCTTCTGCACATTTCAAATAATTTTATAAAAAAAACCAAAAACGTAGATTAGCTGATATTACAAATTTTACATCCAGCATTATTTTCACCAATTTGTATCTGTTCAGTAACATATTTAAAATAGTATCACATACTCTCTGAAGTCCTATATTTGATTGTACTCTCCTACTCTAAACCTGTGTATTTATCCAAGTCAAAGGTCTCCTCCAGCATATAATTTGCTATGTTATAAAGTTCCTTTTTTTAAAAAAAAAGTACAAATTACACAGAGTAATTTGCTTCCAAATCACTACACTTTAATCAGTTTAAGTTAACAGTAACTAAAAAGAACTCTTAAAAAGTGTGAAATTAATGCTAATATTCAGCTTTCACTAAGATACTTGTCTCATTTTTCTATGCATTGAAATAATCTTCAGGAGTTATAGAATAAATCTTTTGTCTTTATTTTGTAACTGACTGAAGAGATTTCTTTGAGAGAAAATAGAAGTTTCACAGCAGTTTTCCCTTGGGATATGCTAATTTGAAAATGGATATAATGTTCTTTTTAAATAGAGGGGTAAAGGCTCAGTGTTCTTTTGCCACTAATATCCCCTACAGTTTTGCCTTTGTGAACATACAGAACAATTTACTTATGAAGTAACATCAGATTATTACAGAAATAACCAATTAATAAATAAAAGTTACTTTTTTAATGGTATCCATCAAGTCTTGCAGCTCAGCAAAAATAAAGTAAAATTGGCATCCTAAATAATTATAAACACTCTGACAAGTAATTTGAAACCTGAAATAATAGATTTCTAATCTGAAGTCAGATTTCATACTTGCCCTTTAGTGTCTTACAGACCAGCGTTACCTTGAATGTAATTAATCTGCATCATAGAAACCTGTGTTTAAAGCTTAAGCAAATGTGCAGTTTTCACCAAAATTAACCAAAAGTGTGAATAACAAATATACCTGGTGTAGAAGACCATTGCAAAGAAAAAAACAACTCTGAAGTCTATGTCAAAGATCAAGTAGGATTTTTTTTTTCAGAATTAGTCACTAAATCAATTTTGAAGGCAGAAATCAGCTTCTTAATTCTAGATTTTTTTCTAAACCAGAAATATTCTGTCTGAGGCGAAAAACTGGCTATAATTCATATGCTTTAAACATTTACATGCAGAAGTATTCAACACTGGCTTGGACATCATGTGTAATGATATTGTCAGGTAATTATTATTTCAGTTGAGAATTATCAGTTAATATTCCAGTATGTATGTGAAGGTTTTCAGTTCAGAAAACGTGACAATTTCCAGCTTTGGTTCTCTATCAAGATAGAGATAGAAATGGGCATTTTGAAAATAAGCTTGAGCAAAACGGGGTCTTAACAACATAATATGCATAAGCTAATATTAGCTGTTAGGAAATGAAAAGCAAAGGCCTGTCTCTTACGTAGGACATTTGAAGATATATAATGGATCTACAGTGACAGAAAATACTGATTTTTTTTTTTTTTAAAGAGTATCTGAAAACCTCACCAGTGCCAAGTCAAATGTGTAAATTTAAGGCTACTAGCAGTGAAACTAATCTTACACACTTTTTTTTCATATCAGTTCTATGACCAGAACTAATACCATCGCTAAACTAAAACGTTCTCAAGGGCTTTGGGAGATAAATAGTAACTTACTGTCTACAGCTTGAGAAAGCAAGTCAAACTCTTTAATTTAGCTGTTTCTAAAGTCTACTAAGTAAGTAATTTTCTAAAAGATGCTATGGAGATAGTTTTGAAAAATCAGTGTAATGCATTGGGATTTTTTTTGGAACCTAAGGGTGAAATGCTGGTCCTACTGACATCAGCAGCAAAATGCATATTTAATTCTTCAGCTTTAGCTACAGACTTCTTCCTCCACAGCACAACTATAATATGAGCAGTAAAAATGTACATCTCACTACTGTCTGTATTAAATATGAGACCTCAAACCAGTGCAGATGATAGAGCTAAACTTTAGAGGAAAAGATAATCGCTTCTCCTTGATTTCTGATGAACTTGTCACGCTTAATTCTACTGTCTCCTTGCACTGCTTTCAAGTTGTAGTCAAAGTCCTCACACAGTAAATGAAGCTTCTGATTTCTTTAACTTCTCTCCAGATAATAAAGAGGTTTTGCTATTACAGATATCTCAGTCAGCAAGTCAGAGCTGAAAGATTCATTATACAGTTATAAAACCCATGAGATGGTTCTTTAAGAAGTTCTAATATCCAGACTTTTAGAAATCTAGGAAACAGCAAACCAACTGCAGGTTTGACACTTGCTGGTGTATGGCATCTAAGTCAGATATTAGGTCCAAGGGCTTAAAAATGGCACTATTATATTTCAAATCTAAAAAGTATAAAATTTACCTCAAAGTGTCATTTGAAATGTTCTGCTAAAATGTACTGCTGTAACTACAGTAGTATGGCCTTCTACTGAATTATGGAACTAATGTATTCCACACGTTCATGGCATTCTCTTTTTCAAATACAAAAGAAAAAAAGACATCATACTTTCAGGTTTTTAAGGCAGAGTTAATTCCTGAAGAATTTGCCAAGATGTTCTGCAGATTTTTGCTGGTGCAGCACTTTAGCAAGAGAAGCAAAAAAAAGATTTTTCAACAGTTTAGTGGAAAATCAATTACAAATTATGTGAGGTACCTCCAAAATTTTCCACAGAAATGGGAACACATCCATTCATTTTCTGTAAAACAAAATGGCAAAGTTCCCTGCAAATTTCTTCCAATTTTTCACCTCGATTTTTAACTAGACTCAAAGATATTCTTGTTTCATTTGGGCTTAAGACATCTTTTTACAAGACAGTTTTGTTTGTTTTTCATGTGATGTTTTCCCATTTCACTTAGGTGGTAATTTTACTTAAGTAATGCCCATGAAATCTATTAACTCCAGTCTTTCTGAAACTAGATTAACCTTTGCAGTGAGTGCCACACAGATTTTGGATATCTGGACAACACCGCTTGTTTGAATATTCATTAAAAAAAAAATTGGACTTCATGCAGTTTTTGTTGGGTTTTATCACAGTGTGGTAGAGGCCAGCAAGTTTGAAAGAGGCAGATGAGAACTTTACTTCAAATTGCTAGAGAAGTAGAAAAATATCTGGAAACATGGAATACATGTGCCTTGTTTGCCTGAAGAAATTATATTTATTCATGTAATCTACATATTAACATTCATGGCCCTTCTTCAAATAAAAAATCCATTTTAATTTTAATTGGAGTCCATATAAGGAAAACAAAAAACAATCTGCAATGCAAATCAGTGCCTCATACGCATAGCCCTGGTGTTGAAGAAATTCAAGTCTCTGGCTCTGACAGTCTAGAACCACCTCTGCTTGCACTGATAGGTAATTTTAGAGCAGAAAAAGTTATACTTGAGAAGGAATCACAACACCCAGTTTCAAGATACATGGATAGACACTAGATATATTCAAAGTATGAATGGAAAATACATTTTTTATATGGACGCATTCTAGAGATACCTCCATAAGGGATACAGCAACTGTATCTTCACTCTGGTAAGTGTGCTACCATTGCTAGTATCCTTACCATCAGGTTTTTTTTGAGAAGACAGAAGAGTCACCCAAAATTAAAATAAAAATAAGGAAGATACTTGGAGATCTTCACAAAAGGATAGCTAATCTTGGAATCAAGTTTAAAACAAATGAGAGGATAAATCAACTGAGTACTTCTGCTCAAAACTGAGTTTTTATTTTGATCATTTACCAAAAAAAGAAAGCTATTATTGAAACTCCTGTTTTCACATAGAAATATAAGAGAGCATTTAAAACACAAAACAAGAACAAATTAGAGGAATTTCTCCCTCTATCACACACAGGCTTTGTACGTCAGACATGAAACAAACAAAAATCCACACAGTTCATATGCCAAATGAATTCATGTTTTGAAAATGAAACATTTGCACTGATGGATTATTAACATCCAGTGTCACCAAAAGGGGGGATTTGCCTTGGTGCTTTACAAAATTCAAAAGCAGTTCTTCAAAACAAAGGGAAATAAATCTGCATACTAGGCCATGAACACAGCATAATCTTCAGAGGTGGTAGCCTGGTCTTACAGCTCCCAGGTCTCCAGGGACTGAAGAGAATATGAACTGTCACATTCAGCCCATTCCCTCTACTAGCAAAAGTTAACAGGATCCTCTGACTGAGGTTTTATTTACTGTACCCATTCCTTGTCTAGTGTAAACACTGCTGTTTTCATTGCCATCTTCAAAGCCCATGCTGTTTGAATGCTCACACTTTGGGCAACTTCTTTTCAGTAATATTCCTCCAACACATGTATCTTAATTCTGGTTTGGAGAGAACAAAAGTCATGGATCTGCCTTTCTTGAGAAATAAAAAGGAAAGAAGCTTTTATAAACTCCAGACAGAATGAAAACAACCTTTTTGCCTAGATGTCTCAAAATGATGCTATGCCTGAAAGTTCCTTTTCCAGATCATCTTTCATATTTCACCTTTCCTATTCTTCCATGTTGCTAAATCCTTGATCCAGGCCCCCATCATCTCATATGGGAATTCACTTTATCCAACTACAGCCTGCTAAAATTTTGTCTAATCCAAAATACTTGCTTTTGTTTTCTATATATAGTTAGGGTACAGACAGGAATGTTCAGAGACCAAATCATCCCAACCCAGAATGGAGGTCTCAGATGGTAAAGACACATGCAGAGCCTGGATGTGAAGATTTGGAATAAAGCCCAACCCAAAGGTTATGCCTGGGTTCTGGGACTGAGTGAACAGATTAGCATTATTCATACTGATTAGAAAGAAAGTAAAAGGGATTAATAGTGAAAAGATTAAGAATCTTCTTTTATCCATATCTGATTTGAGATAGCATCTGGAAATTGGTAGAAATATCTTTAAAAGACAGTTAAAGTCAGTAAAGTGAAGCACATTTTAAAATATCTAGCTGGAGTGTGACCTTAATGCTCTGGCACTATTTTTCAAATTCAGTATTTATTTTAATATAAAAAGTATTTGGGGATATTATAACAATTATTACCATCCAAAGCACAACTACTACAAATCACCAGTTCTTTTCTATTGATGTCTAATGCACAGCCTTTTTTAAGACCTAGAAAATAAGTTCATATGTCTTTCAGAAAAAATGTTTTGGTTCTCTGCTAGGCAACAACATATATATAGTTTCTCTTGTTTTTATTTAATCCCTGTGACTGGCACATCTCCTGCGTCCTACCATTGAAACTGTCATTAATCTGGAAAAGGTCAACCACAAAGTAAAATTTTAGGCTGAGTTAAGCACAGTTCACTTGGATTATCCTATAAAAACTGTGAGGCCCATTCAGCACACTGAGCCATCTAACCTTTCTTTTATCTTTCCTCTCCACAAAATCTTCATGGATTCGTGTGTCCCAATGTCTCTGTTACAGTTTGAGTTTAATGCACCTCTAATTAATTGTGCCTCTTTCAGTGGTACTATTTAAGTCTCGAAATGACACTTTTTTTTTGTAAGGAGCCCTTTATTTGTCCTCTATCCAGGAGGAGATTGAAGCTGTAGGTCTTTGAGATGATCTCTAAATCTAATTTCAGGGAGGAACTTCTATCTATATTCTCACTGGAAAAATGTCAGGACTAATAAGTTCAGAGTCATCTGTAACATGCTAGTTATCATCTACTTAGAACAATAAAAGCTTCAGATAAAACAATTCATAGAGAATTAAAGATCTATGCAGATCTAGCTTATCAGGCAAGCAATCATCTTCTACATGAGGAACCCCTATAGAAATATTGGAGAGCCTGATTAAATTACTTCAGATCTTTTCAGCTGTCTCTTTGTCCAGAACAGACCCATGTCCTGTTCTAGAATATATAATATCATCTTTTCATTTGTAAAGGTCAGTACAGATAGTTTTAAGATCATGACACGCCAGACCTTTTTAGTCTAGTCAGATCAGTATGGGTTATTTCTCAGAGATAAAATACTATCACCCTTGGCAACAGAGGTTAATCACCCCAACAGCCTCCCTGAGCTAGTAGTAGGTTAATTAACCAACAGAGGTTAATCACCCCAACAGCCTCCCCTTAGTAGTCTTAGTACCAGAAGAAAATGTTCGTTTACCACCTTTTTTATTCAGGAAGATAGTTCCTGGAAATCTTTTGGAGATATTTGATAAGCTTACAGCATTAATATGATGCTCTGCACATGCCATGTTTCCAAAGTATGTTTTCTAGCTTTCTTCAATATGCCAAGCTCCATGAGCTGCAAAGCAATATCAAATTCTATAATATCTTAATTACTAGAACGACCTTAGTAGCATCACTTTATTAATATACTAAATTAGAGTAGTATTAATATTTTAATATAGACTTGCTTTTATTTTTGCAGCAAAATATGTATCAGCTCTAATTTGGAGATTTTAGAATCAGGAAAGTGTTAATACCTGATTGTTCGAAGACTCTATCAGCACATACCTCTGTCTGAATTTATCCCTAGAAAAGCAGATGGGAAGGCTGAAAGCTTAAGATCCATCCACTCTGCTATGCAGAGCATTTGCATTGAAAACAGTTTTGTGTGAGGACTGAGTTACTAATTTATTTCTAAAACTCAGGAATACACTTTTGTTTAAGTGGAATGCATAGTACAGACAACATTTGACCATTCTGCATCAGGCTAACACCATTTCAACTTCTTGAAGGGAGAGAAGAGCTAGTTTTCCATTTATGTGACACTGATGATTACTGCTCGATTATCCAGTTTATAAAACAACAGTTGCAGTCAGCCTTAAAAGAGACAGATTTTAGCACATCCCCAAATTATACACTCAGTACAATGTCTATCATGGCAAATTATATCCTATCAATGCTTGCATGAAATAGAAACCAAGTCTAGCGGTATTATTGTGGCAAAAATATAGGCAGAGATGCTTCCAAGTATTATTTTTCCACTATTTATATTTTCTTTTAAATTTTCTATCGGTTAGCTACCAGGCATAAGACGACAGTTTTGTTCTCAATTAGGTATCAAAATCAGAAGTGGTTCCCAAGAAGTGCTTTCTCCTGTTCCTACTGACTCTTCTCCCATGTACTATTCTATTGATACTTGGTTCACCAGGTGGCTTCTTTCTCTTCTTCTGTTCCTGTCATCTCAGAATTGTTACCTGAAGATCCCCATTTCCTCCATGTGAAGAAAGGCCCAATCCTCACACTCACATCCCCATCTCTTTTGGCTCCACTGAATATTGTTTTGACAGTAACCATGCTAAATTTTCGTTCATAAATCTCATCTTGCGAATGATTCAGCTGCTTATATCCTGCATAACTAAAAAAAGGAATGATGGGGCAAGGAAGAATATTAGGTAAATCTTTTAATAAGCCTTAAAATAATCACAGTACCAAACCAAACACTAATTGTCTTTAACCAGTTTCCAAGAAGCATTATAGAATACTTCTAGCCATTAAGAATACTTCTGTTCCTAGATACAAGAACTGTTATCTTAACATAGTCTGATACAATGTGAAACAAGCCTTATCCATAAAATATTTATTAAATCTACAAAGTATAATAGCAGATAATGGGCTACCCCACTAAATCCATGAAAAGTAGGATTTAGTTATTAGATTTTATTTCTTCTTGACTTCTCAAACAGCTTATCCAAACAACATAGCCTACTGCACAGCAGAAAAAATAGTTACATCTTAAAACTGAGATGGAAAAATAATGGGGATGTAATTCCAATAAGAATTTAATTGGATTTTTTAATTGGCAAAAATAGATTAGCCCCATCACCACTGAGATGAACAGGTTTCAGTTCTCATTGAAACTCCTGAAATTCCTACATGGATAATTATGTGGTTATAAGGACTAGTATTAAAGTATTGCCTATATAACTTAATTCAAGAAGAATAAGTGTATATTCTATGTAAAAATCTTTTCTATATAAGCTAGATATTGAAAAAACTTCTTGCTGTGGATAGATAGACTCTAAGACAACTTTTGTTTACTTTACTCATCTCAAAGCAAGAAACATGATTAAAGATCCAGTCTTCTATATAATGACACTTGTACAGATCAGTTTGGATTTGCCCCTGAAGTTAAAATTAAATAACTCCCAAAAAGACAAAGAAAAATAATTGAATATAGAACATATACATCAATTGTGAAAAATCTCCTTAGTTTTCAAAGTCTGCCTTTGAAACTATGGATATTAGTTGGTTTTTCATAATAAAGCTAGATATTACTTTTAAATTCGGTAAGAAACGTGAATTTTCTAAAAATACTTACATAACATACAAGAAAGGGTTGAGGAAAAAGTAAAATCCTTGTGAGCTGAAACTTAATAGATTGCAGTTGGTTGGTCTAAACTGTTTGTGGTTAAAAGCATTTTAAAAGCACGGTGTTATTACACTATGAGTAAGTCGGGTTTTCTTTCTTTTTTGTTTTTCTTCTCCAGTGTAATTTTTTACCAGGAATTGTCACCTTGAGCAAATCTTATATTAATTCAAATGCCAGATGTTAATTTCCCTAAACTGTTTTTGTGTGACTGCTTTTCCTGAAGTATGGTGGAAGCCATAAGCCCAGTTTCAGGGGTACTGTGCACCCAGAGCTCCAGTTAAAGCAGTGGTGGCTGTGGATACTGAGCAGCCTTTAAAAACAAGTTATAAGGCAATGCTGCTGACATAGAGAAAGTAGCCCTGGAAGCTCCTAACACAGAGAACACCCATTGACTCATCTGATATTTCCATACATGAAAGCTTGGAAAACTGCTTTCTGTTCTCAAATCTTAGGAGGTGCTGAGACTTAATTCAGTTGTATTATGGATTTTCTTACTGTCTATCTCACAAATCCACTTCTAAAACATTTTAAAGTAAATTAAAACTAACCTCTGTGTTAGTCTTCATTTATGTGTCATTGTATGTGTGTCCATACATACACACATGCCTCCACACTGTATTTTGTGGTAGCAGACATGAACTGCTTTTGCCCCCCAAAAATGGAAACAAAGTGTGTGTATATATTTTAATACCTTTGACAATAAAAAAGAGATGGTATGTCTCCTCAAGAAGCAACAAGACAGCCACCTTACACCTGCCACAGTATCACTACTGTCATTTTGGTGAGGTCTTCCAACTTTTACACTCTGGGCAGATGTCCCCTTCACTGGGATGTCACCTTATTTTTGGCAAATTCACATTGTTGTGAACTTTTGCTGTTCTCAGCATAACTATACAGATGAAGCACTTAGGTTTAATTTAGCTTGCATCAGTGTTACTAAGAAGCTATTTTCTCAGTCTGGGCTTGACAGAGCCCCACACACCATTCTACTAGCCAGGGAGAAAGGTGGCAGAAATAAGTCTGATAACATGTGGTTCACTATGACAGCTTTATATCCATTTAGAATCCCCCCATGTTAAACAAAACAGCTTGAGTTGTTTGCATTGTCAGAAAAGTACAAGGAAGTGATAGGAGAGATAAGTATGAGTACCTCAGCATAGGTGAGAAAAACTGGTGTCCAATAAAATGACAAATAAAATCAACACTTAATCTGCCAAATGCCTACTATCATATTTCTCAGTTCTGACTTTCAAGAGTAGAAAGATTTTTTTCTCCCTGTTTTGCCAATTATCAGGCCTAGCATAAAGGACACAGCCAGCATAAAGATGAACCAACAACCAAATTGTATTTGATACAAAAGGGTCAGTACAGGGGTGAGTGCTGGGAGTACAAACAAGTCAGATTATACATAATCAACATCAATCCCACTGACCCCAACAACACCATCACACAACCAACAACGGGTGGAATAAATAGTGAAAGGCAGTCTCCCACAGAAGGGACAGGAGACAATCAAGTCAACAAGCCAGACACATAAGACCAAGGAAGCCACATACTGAATCTCTACACAGCCCACATTTACAAAAGCCAGACCTGACTGGAGCCCAGTCCCAGGGAGGCAGGAGGTCCTTCCCCAGCAGGGAACTCTGCACAGGACATCCACCTCACACACAGACACTGCCCCTCCTGCAAGTGGTCCCAGCTTTTATCCCCAAGTGGGACACCTGACCTTGGGTTACTCAATGCAGACACCTGGGGCTCCTTTACCCAATGGCTCTGTCTGCCAGGCCGGAGCACCCTGGGGGGAAGCCTAAAGGCAAACTCACCCCCCCTTTGTGAAGGGCTGTGGGAATCACCCATATGTCAACCTTAATTTGGGGCTCGGGGTTGAAACCAGCATTTCACCCCGTTATTGCAGGTGTTCTGCAAAGTGAAAGGTACATGAAACACAGAAAGAGGGATTTTACAGAGGTTTACTTTAATAGAGAAAAAAACTTAAGACATCTCCAAAAATGAAACTTTCTTAAGTGCTCCTTAATTAAAATAGACAGTACTGAGCTGAGACCCAAATCTGTGTAAAACGGATTTCTCCTGCAAATACAGCCCTTACACAGTGTTCTGAGCAATCCCTTTTAGGCAGTGGCTGGCACAGGGGTAAGGTCTTCCAGATCTTTTTAAAACAGGCTTGAAAATCACAGCTCCTAAAATCTCTTGTTTTCATCTGCTTTGAAATGCTTACGCCTTTATGAAAAGATAAGGAACCAAGTAATTTGACAATTGTTGCCTCCCCAAAAATAAGTCAATGTTTATTGACTTTCTGGATATACAACAAAAGCTTTTGAGTTACAGAAAACACTCCAGCAAGGTTTTTTTGGTCAGACAGAGAGCATATTAGTTGTTCAAGATTTTTCTTATCTGTCTCTGGAATATCTCCTTTTATCCATCTTCTCTCTGTGGCTATATGCATGCTGTATGAATGTGAATGTTACACTTCATTCAGTGGTAAAATAAAATTACAACGTTCCTGTCCACTCCACTCTCATTCTAATCCCAACTGTTTATGGTGCTACACTGCAAACCGATCATTGAAACAAAAAAAAGGCCACCCATATAGCTATATCAGCACAACAGAGGGCGAGTTTCCATACTTTTTTACTCCAACTCATATACAAGTTAGCATGGAAAAAGATAGCAAAAAAAGGTAGCAAACATGGGTCTATCTGCAGCCAGATCAGTTCACAGACCTTACTGAGCAAATGGTCTCTCCCTAATGCCTGTAAAGGGTAGGTGACAGGACAGGAGCCTACAGTCAGAATGCTGGTAAGGGAGAGACTGTTGTTTCAATGTCAGCCCTCACTCATGTTGCATTGATGTGACCATAAAATCACTCCCTTTGAGGAAAACAGTGCATGGCATAGTGGTGGGATGAAGACTGGGTTTGGAACTTCCTGTTCTCTGCTTGTATAGGAACTCAAATAGTATCCATGGGCTCATGAAGATCTTCTCTTTCTTCTCCAGTTGCCTTTCCCCTGTGCCCCTTATTCATTTTCTCCCACACGTCTCCTTTCTTTTGGTTCTCATGAAACTGGGTTCTATCCATATAGTAGAAGATCCAGCATCTTCCTCCTCAAGGAAGAAGCATATGGGTTTGGTACATACTTTGTTCTGCAGGCAGTCAATCATACACAGGGTTTCTGTGGTAAGAAGAGGACTTTTTTTTTTTTCAAAATTTAGAAACTCATGTACCTATGTGGGAGGAAGAGCATTCTGCTGGAAGTGATTTGACTTCCAGCAATACAGTTCAGGTCCATAACCCGAGCAGTCATTAGTAAGCAGGACTTCAACACAGGATTTATGTCAACATTCACAAGTAAACATAAACTTACTTTGCTATGTGATGCATGTTACCCAGAAAACTAAGGCCTACATTTTTAATATGAAGACATATTATATAGTACTTAAGGTAGAGATAGGCAGACTTTTGTCAACAAGAACACAGCCTGTAGCATTAAAATGTTGAAATATAGAATAGAGTAACTATGGAATCAGCCAAGGAAAATAAAATTAAAAGACAAGAAACTAATTTCTAGTGTAAAAAACCACCCCTTTTTTCATTAAAAACAGGTCTTTTCATATGAATAAAAAAGAAAGGAGAAAAAGTACAAAGATATTTTTGTTCATTTGTTCACCTTTAACATTCAGGAGAACAAATAGTCTGCAAAGCTGCATGTGGTATTGACATAAGAGGTATCATTCTAATTAATACGGAACACTGAACTTTTATTGGAGAACAAGAGCAATGAGTGCAGAATGGTGACTTTCTGTTTAAAATATTTGGAAAACAGGCTCACACTATGACCTGCTTCCAGTTTCCAGTGGTATTAGGGATGAAGCCAGTATAAATCCAGTTGTCACAAAAGAACAAGTTATAGTATATATTAAACCACAAAAAAATACTTTCAAATAACATTAAGGGTATGACTTAAGCCCACAAAAGCTAGGATATTCAGAGTTAGGGCTGCAAATCTGTCCTCAACTCACCCCATTTTGTTTAGGTTTTATAGCAGATATGAAGAGAGCTACATGAAACATGATGGTTTTGGTTTACAAGGGTTAGCACAAAATTTGGCATTCATCTGTGCTGGGTATGGTTTGCCAGTTAAGTTAGAGCTGACAAAGCCTTCTCACAGGGTGGAAGATTATATGACGAATAAACCAGATCTCTGCATTAAACATTAATAATAGAATGCATGCCTCCCTTTACCTGATTAACTTTGTGATCTGTGTTCCCAGACCTCAGGTAGTTAATTTCTTTTGGAGATGTTTGCTGGGAGTCATGTGATTAGTGGGCTAACCTGTGTCATGTGTACAGCCCTGGACTGAGTGAGCAGGTGATCACAGTTACTGATATTTGAATACATTGAAGATAGCAGCCAAAATAAAAATGCAGCAAAGTGGGATGATAACTAGCAATGAATCTGTAATGGACATTATGAAATCATTTGATGAAAGTGATAAGATTCAACAAAAAGGATACTTAAGAAATAATAACAAGTTAAGAGATGAGCTCAGGAAGCAACTAAAAGCAGAAAATTAGCTAAAGAAGTGAGTTGGAGGAGATTTTTCTCTGATACCCAAGATGACTATGACTTGCACCAGTTTGAATTGAAGTTGTGAGGAAAGAGAAAGAAAGAAACATATGCACATTTTATTTAGCTCTACCTATGTCTTATGCTTGCTAAAGTGAAGAGTAACTGCTTTCTGGAGCGCTCAAAGCTTTTGTATGTTTGCTATCATGAGTCAAAAAATATTCAGGATTTCCACTCAGGTTTGACCAGTCTATGAATTATTCTAGAAAATATTATCAGTAATTCCTGCATCTCTGCAAGTATTCCAGTTTGTCTATGAGATGTATTACATTCTGAGGGGCATGTACATGAGCAAACATACCTTTTTGCTGACGTAAGGGCATCAACATAAGGGTTCTCATAAGTATTGCTAAGTCAGGTGACTTTAATTTTTCCACACTCCCAATAATGTACAAGAATAATGTACGTAGGGCCTTGGCTTCATGTTCTACCTTATTTTTAAGGAAGTCAATAACAACTTGCTTGGGTCTGCTAGATACGCTGGTGCTGTCAGTCCCTCTACTGGATTTCACAGGAGCACATTAGTGACTAGTGACTTCGTCATAGCAGAATCATGTGGTGATGGATCCCCAAAGTTCATCCAGGTTCATTCATGCTTTCCAAAAATTCAGATGATGAGTTGCTTTAAGGTTTCCCAAACATTTCAGAGAGCTGGAATGGGTCTTGAATTTACAATGAACTTCACAACTTGCTGAGTTTTAAGTAATTCCATGTTTCTGGATGTAAGCTTCATTGCTTTCTATAAAATACAGTAACCTGTGATTCTGTGCTTCTTTACAATAGCTATGCATGACGATCTGAATAATAGCTCCATACTTCTTGGGTTTAAATTTATATTTTAATTTCAAGACATAGCAAAAAGTCTTAATAATACTAACTGATATACATGGGATTCACTTTTTAAAATCCCTCGGTGTACTTTGAAATTGTGGTGATTACTATCAGCTCAAAGTACGTTTCTAAGGTTTGATTTAGAAATAAATATATGAAAGCAGCCTTCCAGCTTAAAGGGGGTCTACAGGAAAGATGGGGAGGGACTCTTTATAAGGGACTGTAGTGACAGAATGAGGGGCAATGGTTTTAAACTGAAAGAGGGTAGATTTAGATTAGATGTAAGGAAGAAATTCTTTATTGTGAGGGTGGTGAGACACTGGAACAGGTTGCTCAGAGAAGTTGTGGCTGCCCCCTCCCTAGAAGTGTTCAAGGCAATGTTGAATGGGGCTTTGAGCAACATGGTCTAGTGGAAGGTGTCCCTGCCCGTGGAAGGGGTTGGAACTAGATGATCTTTAAGGTCCCTTTCAACCTAAACCATTTTATGATTCTAAGATGATGAAAGTATAAAGTTGTCATCATTCTCCCATTCATATTTAGAGATAATGTATGGAACCTACTCTTCCTGCAAAGTCCAGTTTCATTCAGGTTTCAGAGTAGGACTGAACAGTTGCCAAAGAAAAGATTTTTCCTTTTCATTTAAGCCCATAGGTTTGCACCAGATCAAAAGCAAAAATTAGCTGAATCAGGCAGGCTTTACACAGTTCCCCTCCAAAGAATAAATCCAGCCCATTTCACCAAAAGATTTGATGTCTTTGTCAAATTCCAGGTAAGACTTGGGGTTCATTTACCAAAAGTTTCATACTACTAAAGAGATAACACAAGTAGATTATAACAGCAATCTACATTGCAGGCAATCATGTTACCATGCACCAGCTGAGATTCTGTGACATATGTTTGTCTTCTTAGCCTCCTTCATATACGAGGCAATATAACATTTTTCCTTGAGATTTAAGTTAGGTTTTATTAATATATGACTGACTGGCTGAGAAGATACACACTTTCAGCTACCAAAACCGAAAAAAAGCTTCTATAATTCAACCATGTGCCCAAACATTCATGTTGGATTACCTTATATCTGCTTTGAGCAGAAAATCCTTCCATGCCTTAACTGTCACTCTACTGATGCATGATTTCTTGTTAAACTAATGTGACTTTGTTCTGAGTCCTCAGTCTAACCATGTTGAACCCAATTTATATAAGGCAGTGTTTTGAGGAAATCACAATCACAGAAGTTATTGAAAAACAGACCTCGGGTCAATTCCCTGTGGAGTAATCTTCATGTTTAGTAAACTTAATTTAAATGAACTACATTCAATCTGCCACTTACCTTCTGAATACAAAAATCAGTAACTCATCAGAAGAAAATGAACAGGAATTAACTTACAATAACATATTCTGAAACATTAAAAAGCATAGTCATTTAAGTCAGGACAGCATTCATACCTGCCACCTGAAACTCTCTTAAATTTAGAATTCATTAGAAGCCATAAATACAACTGATGTTCCTTGAAAGGGCTGCAAATATTCTGAACAAGCCATGACCCAGTTTTCAGCACAGTTGTGCCAAACTATTTTTGTGTTTAAATAAAAATAACAAAAATGCACATTTTTGCATAGTTTCAGCACAAAATTGAGGGGGCAGAAGGGGAAGAACTGTGGGCCGAGATGAGTTTCACTTTACAGTTTTGGAACAACCAAAACTCAAAGTAAAATGAACATGGTGAGTGCATAGAACCACAGGAACCAAAACTAAAGAAAAGGTTGGAATGGAATGTTATTACAGCTTTTATATCTATCAGGGTAGCTAGGTACTATCTGGCTCCTATTGCAATAGTATTTGAATAATGCATTTTGTAGTGATTTTTACATGTGATTCTCACCAGTGAGGCCATTACTGGAATGGTGTGTGTAATTTTGATGCCCACACTTAAAAAAAGATATTAAAAAATCATGTAGGATTCAGGAAAGCAAAATAAGAATGAATCATGGTGTGGAAATTTAGTCTGACAGAACAGAAAAGCTCAGTCTAGTTAATTTATCCAAGAGAAGATAACTAGATGACCTAATAATAGTTTATTAATGATGAAATGAGAAGACTTTCAATAGTGGTTTTGTTGATTCTTTAATTTTAAAATATAAATATCAAGAACTAATAGTTAAAAAGCAAAGCTTGACAAATTGAGAATAAAAATAAGGTGCATCTTTTGGATTATCAGGATCACAACAAATAATTTACAAGTGTTATGGTGAAATTAAGTCATTGAATGAAATGACTCTGAGTCATTGGATGAAAAAGAAATGTCTTAAACCATTTTTCCTAAGTCTGCCAAAAGGGGCTTAACACTATGGTTATTAAGATAAGATTTAGGATAATATTGTGATGACCTCAGTCACAATGCAATGGAAAACAGAATGGAAAAATTCCCACAAATGTCAGTATATGAGACCAAGAGATGACAATGCAAGTTGAAACTTTCTATTTCTCTGAAATTTCTAATGATTTTTTTTTTCCATTCTGGTCTAAATTTCATCAAAGTTAATACAATTTTCCCCTCTGACTCAAAAAGATGTAATGTAAAGTGAATGTGAGGACTTCTGAAAATCTTACCCTTAGTGTAACAGAAGCTGATGTTTGACAAGTTGGTGGCTGTTTTTTTCCTTTACATTCTTTTAAAAATAAGTTCCTTAAGCAATTAAAATGCTAGTAATACTTCTCCCATAAGTTACTTTTTGCTTTGACAACAAAATAACAATGCATGTAACCAGATTAGAAGCCTTAGAAGATAGTCTTTAAAGCCATATTTCCTTCAGCAGTATTCCTTTTTTCCAGAAGTATTCCAAAACATATTGTTTACTGACTGTCATGAACAGAAGCGGAGGGAGAAACCCCTGCTTTATCCGTCAGTGAAATGCAACCATCTGCAAGTGCAGCACAACAGAATTTCCCAGTGTTTCATTCATCTGAAATTCTGGAAAATTTGAGGTAGTTACCTGGCTTACCAAAAGCAATCATCTTGCAAGTACATGCAAGTAATTTCCAACTAGATTTGGTTTTTAATGAACAATAATGTAGAATTTTACTTCTGCTCTCCCAGAATTCAGCAGTAGTAACTCAAAAACAAACGCTCAGCTACTATAAAAGAGGTACTCTGCATCACCAACAGCTGAGAATATAAAATCAAGCTGATGCTAGGACATAAGGGCTCTTTTAGAAGAGGCATTTTAGTGACCCATTCTTAGACTCAGCTACTCAGGATTAAGATGGCTTTCCCTGTGTATCTTGCTATGAGACTAAGCTACCAGAGGTTAACGTGGGACAATGATTCAAGTTATGCAGTCAGTTGAACAAAAGTTCCTCTCAAATTAGTGGGAGTTCTGCTCAGTTGAAGGACTCAAAATCTGGCCCAGTAATAGCAGGCCCGACTCTGAGTTATTCATTTTTAGCCCTAAGCATTTCTCTTCCTCAGTGGAGTGTGCCAAGAAAACTGAAAAACTCAGCAGCACAAAAGTAGTATTAAACTTTAACAATGCTTTGCACTAACACAGGGAGGAATCTCAGAGCTGTTTAGAAACAATGGCATGATCTGCAACTGGAGCCAGGGAATTCACAGTATATGAAACTTACAGATGAGCTTTTCATTGAGACCATCCCCTGTTCTTATATGCTGAAGTTGTTCTCATGCCTCATGCTCCTGTGCATAGTGCTTAACCTAAACATTTAAATCTTACTGAAGTTATTGTTAGTTACATGCCAAAGGTTGTAAATGCCCAGCTGGAAAGTTAGGTGTTTATTTCTTGCATATTACTCAATTGCAGTTAATATATTTCTACTTTTTATATTTGAAACAGAATTAAATTGAACTGTAAGTTAACATTACTGTTTTGGCCTTTGTTCAATGAATACTTAAAATTTGTCTAATTTTTATTATGTAGATAGATCTCTGATTCAGTTGATCCATAATACATAACACCAAACAAAGCACAACGATATTACTGTACACAGTTAGATGTTGGATTTAGTTTAAAAACAAACTACAACACTTATAAAGCTTTTAGAAACAGTTATTTACATTTTGCAAGGATTTTTTTTCTAAAGTTTTTTTTTTTTTCTAAAAATATTTTCTACTTGTTTAAATCCTTTCAAGTTATTTACATGCAGCTGTACAACAGCATGCTTGACTGATATATGTTCTTACTTGTTTGTTTTTTCCTCCTCTTGGAAAGTGGGGAGAGATTACTGATTTCATTCTTCCAGGCATATATGGTTTTGTTTTTTACATAGGCATGTACAACCTTTAAATTCAGGGAAATATGCTGACTTGAATAGGAACAGCATAAACTCCCACCTGAAATCTCCATCTCATGGAGAGTGTAGCACAGATCATTATCCTTTAGGGCTGAACTTATTCGTGATTCTCACTTTTGAATGCTTGTCTTTGAATAAATATCTGTGTTTTTAAAACAACAAAGTATGAAACTGGCAACATCCATCAAGTTTCACTCTTTTGATACCCATGTGAGTCATGAGTAGGAGTGATGGATCTTGCTGCATGGCACAGGTAAGCATTTTTAAAGCATGATTAATCCTTCTAAAGACAGATTTTTGAAACAGGTTCCAATCTAGAAGTCCCAATAACATTTCACTGATGATAAAAGGGAGCCTGCGTGGTCAGCTCAGTTTTCAGTGTTTACATGACAGACATCTAAAGTCAAGTAAAATGAATTCTATCCTTCATGGACAAATTATATGTGCAAACTGGGTGGTCTGTAATTCAATAAAGGAAGTACAGGCATGCAACAAAATCCCTATGAGTATCCCTAATGATTTTATGTAGCAGATAAGGTTCACTAGTCACATATTCAAAAGCAGTTGATGTTTACCAGCCATGTTTTAGCAGCTAATCTCTACACTAATGGACTCTTGACTGAATTAAAAGATTATATATAGTCAATGGAAAGGTGATGAGGACATTATTGCTAGTAATTATTAAGATAATTTCAGCTGCTGGCTATATGAGCTAGCATTCCCTGTCTCTGCTATAAGCAAGCAGTCTTACTCCCACTCATGTGCTAGAGTCTGTGTGGCTACAGTGTCAACAGACTAATTCCACCAAAAAGTTAGATAGTCATTGTCTGGATTAGTTCTCTAAAAGTTAAGAAGCAGGAATATGCCACCATTGTCTGGGGATAGGTGAGGTCACCCCTTTTGGCAGAAGCATCTACTTAGATCATATTCAAGTGATTGTGAAAGCACAACCTTAGCTACATGCAGAGAGCTAATTCTCATTACCTTCTGCATTGCCACAGCGTGTAACCACTCATCCTCAGATTCCAGCTAAAATGCAATGTAAATCTCAATGCTGAGTGTCATTTGTTAGTGTCTGAGAAGTCATCTGACAATTGGGGAAGGACCGAAAGAGCACTGAAGAGGTAAAAGCCTTGGTGTTCAAGAGTAAACAGAATCAGATCAAAACTTCATTTTTAAGTGAGAAGTGAAGAAAAATTGCTGCTAGAACAACTCATAACATACTGACATTTTGTTCAAAACAGGGAGTAATCCAACATAAAGATCACCTAATGACAAATTTTATATCCCTGCTCCAAGGGTTCAAATCTTCTCACTAAAATAGTTGTACCTTTTTTTTTTCTTCATTTCATAGAAATAACTGGACTATTCAGTGTAAAATTTTCTCCAAAAACCCCTGTCTGAGATAGATACGTATCACTGAAAAGTTTCCTTAAATAAAGTTTAGCTACTGAAAAGAAGATTGTGTAATGAGACACATCTGAAAACTTTAATACTGGGCAGTGTTTCCAGTCCCAATACTAATACTTTTATTGTAGAAACCTGTGTATGAAAATTCTGGTGTTGAAGTGAAAACTGAGCTGTGCAGTAAATATTGAATTTTTCTACAGACACTACATAAGCATCTATAGAAATACATATACTGAGTGTTATATAATAATAATAATAATAATAATAATAATAATAATAATAATAATAATAATAAGCACATCCCATGTAATATTTATTCTTGCAAATATACATGGGATACAGAACAACTGATACTTAAAACCAGCCCTGTGGACTAAGCATATAGAACTATCATGGTGCGACTGCTTTTGAACAATCTGCTTGTGAACTGCTTGTGAACTGGTTATGAACAATCTCACAAATAACTTCCAACTTTAGCTCTCATGTCCAATAAATAAATATTTATTATTATTAATTTATATCACAATTCAGTTTAGAGTGTCCAGAAAGGCACTGTATGGACATATTGAAAGCACAGACCCTGCCTTCAAGAGCTTGCAGGATTAAGTCTGACCTATTTATCATAAAGATGCTGATCCAGATATTCATAAGGATTTGCTTGAAGTAGTGTTTTAATTGCATGTTTCTAAAGAACACATATCACTTCAAGATCTTCTAGGTAATACACTGGTAAAAGGAAATTTACCACACACACCCCTCTAAGCCTGATGAGGGCCCGAGGGCTAATCAAAACCACTACAGGCCTTTTAGCAATGAATCTAAATTAATCAAATCACCCCTGCTGTTTTTTGTTAATGTTTGGACAATCTAGCTTTTCTGCAGTATGCTCTTGCCGTCTGAGTAGAGGACAGGGAGCCAGAAACTCCTTGACTTTTAATCCTGGCTCTGACGCTGATTCTCTCTGCGGCTTTGGGCAAGGAGTCATTGTTCTATAGTAAAATGCTTGTATTGGCAAGATGATGAACTACTGTAGATGATCTAATAAAATTTTTCCATCTTTAATATCTATGATTCTGTAATGCTAACAACCTAAATTTCAGCCTCTCATCTGAAGAGGGGAGATAAGTACTTACCCTGTTTGCTTGCACATGAAGAAGGATTAGTTATAGGAGACAGGACTTCACAGGTCTGAAGCTACAATGCATAACTGGTATCTTGTTTAGTGTCTTGTTAATCAGCAACACCTATAGGGACTGCATAGCACAAGACCAGATTGAATAGCCTCTTTTCCTCTCTACTAATCATTGTCCTAGATGGAGTTTGTTGAAAAATTCTGCCTGCAGCAATCTGTGGACCCTTCTGTTGTGTTTAGGCCTTGTTATACTAGAAAGATTTAGAAGAGTAAAGCAACCACCAAACTAGCCAGTGGTGGACATTTTTTCTTCTGGGAAAGGTAAGGGAAGAGGGTAAGAGCAATAGGGTGAAATTCCTAGAGTGATGCTTATGCCAATGCATAGAGTGACACAGTCATTGTATGAACACCTGCCTTCCCCAGCTGTTACAACCAGCTCAATTACACCTACTGGTTGCTAAATGAAGATGGAGGTTCTTATGGGTGACTCTAACTTGACCTAGGGAAAGCACTGAAGAATAACAACTCCAAATTCTGGGTGACCCCAAAAAAGTTCAGTAATAACAACATGTATCTGAAAAATGTTATTAAAATTTCTAGGTCTAGAAAGACAGAAGACATGCTGTAAAATGAATGGTCCTGCACATATAATTAGTTCACATTATCTTATCTGCTTCATTTGCTGTCCAAAGGACACCAGCCATAGTAAACATTGTAGTCTACTGCTATGGACCCCATTTTGCCCTTTCAAAGTATTTGCAAAAGAATTAAAGGTGGGACTGTTGCTGATAATACATAATAAATCTTGCTTATCAGTTGTACAGCACTGGATGTATCACATGGAAGGAGACAGTAGAGAAGAGTAACCAGAATATCTTTCAGTGAAGGACAGTTACAAGCAGGTCTACCTAAGGACTTTCTCATTTTCCTACAACAGTGAAAACTGGTTTTCTTGAGAGACAACTATGTATGGAACTGATTGTTAAAAAGTTATGTCAGTGTTTGGCAGGGATTTCCCTCTCATTGTTTTAGTAGCCTATATTGTTCTTTCCACAACTGATTTTTTTTTTTAATTAAGCTACTTTCTTTGATAAAGGATGTCACCTTGGTCCTTGACTCCATTGCTACACATCATACCAAGGTAGATAAAGCAGAAGTAAGAGTGAACCTTGCTGGAACAGTGGCAATGTCTTTGCAGGGCCAAAAAGTAGTCGGAGTTCTTTATTCTCCATGTGGAAAACAGGAGAGACCATTATAGAGAATGTAGGGATATACAGAGATAACTTGCTAGCACTGAAGGAGGATATGGTAATCTGCAAGATGAATGCTGCAAGACAGCAATCCATCAAACTGGCAGGGGTAAATAGGGAGACAACGTTGATTAATGTCTCTCTCCAAGCTACAGTGTATTTTGGGGTTCTCAGTGGTATGCCAACAGCCAGAGAATCACCCTTTCCAATCATGTGACTATCCTGACATGAAAATACTAACAAAGATGATGCACTACTCTTATAACCTGAAATTCTGCCAAATTAATTTTCAGTCCAGAGATCTCTTTGCCATACTCTTTTAATAGTTTTATATTACTTGTGTCAATAGACACTTGCTGCCTTAAATTAGTCTTTAACAACATGATATTATCATGAAAAATACATATAATTAATATTATTTACAGCAAATATTGGTAGAGTTGTTAGGTTGAGCAATCGGGCCAACTACAGAGGAATGATTGGTTAAACAATTATCACATTTTCTTAGAAATGAATGCATAAACCTCAAGAGATACCACAGTTAAAAGCTACTTCAGTCACTGGAAACCAACTGAAAGACATCTAGAAACCTAGAAACCTCTGGAAAAGGATACACACACACACACACACACCCCGAAAAAATTTACTTCATGCAAGTCACAAGAAAGTTATTATCCAAGCTAGGTCACTGACAAGAGATGTTATTAATGATCCCATTGAAATTATTAATGCATTTAACAATCACTTTGCAAACTATAATATTATATCCTGGGAGAATACTGAATCATGCTGGTTACTTGGATGAAGATCAAATAAGCTTAGGATGAAAAGATCAGACTCTGAGAAAGTTTAGAGTGCTTTGTGATTAATAAAAATTAAATGCCAGAACTACTTGATTTGCATTTAAATCCACAAAAGTGACTTTACCACATGATTCAGAATTATACAATGACTAAACATACCTGTGTACACAAAAAATAATAACATTAATACAATATAAGGATGAGTCTATTGCTATAGTTATATTCAAATAAGATACAGGAATATTACATGCAGGTGATGCATAACTGAAACCTCTCTTCAGTTCACAAAATGGACCTTACTGTAACACTTTGGCAATACATACTTGTTATGGCACTTTGCGGACAAGAACTTCTTGATCTCTCTGTTTACTTCCTAAGTAGTTTAATGACAAATTAATTTCCTATCTGATCATCTGATAATAAAATACTGTATGCTTACAGAATTTATATGGTATCTTACAACATATGGTAAGACTTACAGCATGTTATTCTGTAACAATCCTAATTAAATTATAAAAGAGCTCATTACATTTTAGATATGATATGGATAAGGAAAAAGAATTTTTGCTGTGAAATAAAAATGTAATCAGTGTAAAAGAGGTAAATGCTTGGAACTATTCTGTCAAGAATAATTTGGGGATAGTGAAACCTGCTGAGGAAATGAATACTGAACTAAAATGCAGTTTTTCTCAACCCTCTTTAGCTCATGTCTCACTTCCATTAAAAAATTCCTTTGTGCCTAATCACAGCATGGCTCCAAAACAAGCAATCACAAGGCTGCTTCATGTTTCATTTGCCATTCAGAGCACCTCCAAGATGACATATGCTTTCCGATTGCAAAGGGCATGACTAGATGCTCTTCTGAAGTCTCTTCCAACCTGATTTTCAAAAATATCCAAGTCCAGGAGTCATGTGCCTTCTGTTTTCTTTCTTATTGTTTCTACTTTGTCACCTGTGCTACTTGTGCTCAATAGGCTGAGCTACTGCAGATGTTTTAGCACATAGTCTTACCTCATCATGTACGAAAGAAGAAATTTTCCCTATACCATGCTCTTCTCGTATTTTTTTACTTTCCCTTTAGGTCTTACACATCATACTTCCTGGAATCCTAAAAAATTACGTCCAACACACTGGAAACTTCCTCCTCTGTTGAAATGAACTTTCATTACTACTTACAGTCTTATTAACTGTCCATATCTCTTAAATCTGACCTCAGTTCTAAACCAGGCTAGGTCAATTGTAACAGAAATATATTATTCACCAAACAGCATCCATAAATACTTACCACAAGTACTACAGGTCAGTAACCACCACCATGATTAGAAACCTTTCCAGCAGAAATTTCACAGAACAGCTATACCTTGGCCAGTTGTCTCAGCTCTCATTCCTCTAAGTGGCCCCTCAGGTAGAAAGAAGTTCCTTTGGCATGAAAGAGTGTGAGAATTTAATATTGTTGTTCCCTGTCATGAAACTATTTAGGCAGTGAATAGATTCTGTCTGGAATACAAAAGAAAACTGGGAAATATAATTATTCAATTCTGCTCATAAAATATATTTTAAAAAACAACAAAATAAGGTCTCACGTTGACTATATGCATGAAAGCACCAATGGGAACAGAGTACTGTTCAAAGAGAAAGAGCTTGTTGCAAAGAAAAAGCACTATTCAGCAGTTAGTAAAACGTACAGTTAAATGTACTCTTGAACAGAGATACTATTTAACCATGTACTAATTTTCTCTGCTGAAATGAGTGCTGAATTAATATTGCAAATCCCCCTAAAACTCATATATAAAGAGTAAAGGTAAAACCTCAGTGCCACAGGTATTTCCCTCCTTCATGCATACATTTTCTACTCATTATCCATTCTTAAATTATAATGAATAATCAGAGATAATTATCACATTTCTGTAATGACAGAGAACCTGCACATGCTAAGATAGTGGCATAATTTGATATTTATGAAATGCTTCTTTATTTATGAAGCATCTGTCTAGAAATTTAATTCCCCCCACTGCAGTGTTTCATTACAATTCTAACACAGATGAATAATGAACAAGATTCCTATCTAGGCTATTAAAATTTGAAAAACGAATACCCTTTGATGAGTCCAAACCACCACCTCACCCAGCTACTGTATGAAGTTCTTAGTATTTTCGTTTATTTTTCTGTTTCCTATTTCAGTCAGAGAGGTTAAAATAGGAAAGTCAAATCTGGAAAAGAAACAAAATGAAAGAGGGACAAGGGAATGGGTGTGTGAAACGTTAGGGAGGTTAAATAGCAAAAGGTTCAGATTACAGTGCATAAAGAGGCCAGAGAAATATTAAAAAAATATGAAGTTTATAATATTGGACAGAGAATTAAAAAAAAATAAACTAGAAAAGCAGCATAAAAATAGATAGACAACAGCTGTGGATGGGTGAAGAGACAGAAAGGATAGGAAAGGCCAGATCTTGTTCCCACGGAAGTCGATGGCAAAGCACTTGTTGACTTCAGTGGGAACTGAAGAGGCCCAGAGTGAATGAAAATCCATTTCCACAAGGGAGGGAAAGAGAGGAGAAGTGGCAGAACAGACGTAGGGAAAATAAAAATTGAGAGCAGTAAATGAAGCCCAAGGTGACACAGTCAGAAGAGCATCCACAGCCGAGGCTGTTAGGGCACTGGAGGGAGCTGAAGGCTCTCAGCACATCACAGGACTGAGGGCCTGGCTGAGACTCAAACACAAAAGCCCTCCCAGCTTTGGCAAACAAAGATCCCAGAACTTTGATCTTTGCATCATTAGTAATTTTGGAAAGATTTTTACTAAATGTTCAGGTCCTGTCACCTTTGCTTCACAGTAATTTAATATAGAAACCACTAGAACAGTTTGTCAGATAAGATGCCATTGACTGTCGTGAATGATATAAGGGTAGCACCAGGAGGATTTGAGACATCGTATGTAGCGCGGGAACCGATGTCTGTGGTGGAGGCAACTCAGTGCATTTGAACTGATGACCCTACTTTCTGTCACCAAATGTGACTGTATTTCACCTACTCAGACACTTTTACTGTGCATTTTGTAATACTTGGTGTTCTTCTTAAAGTTCTCCTTCTTCAATTTTTTTCCCATCCTAATTGCAGAAAAAAGTTTGACCTGAGCATATCCCAAAGCTCTCAAATCCAGAAACAAATAAAATGAAACTAGGCATTATTCTTGTGGTGTGTTTCTATTTTTAGACCAAGACTTTCTTAATCTTTGCCTTAGGACCAGTTAACCTACTACCCCCAAGCCTTATAATTTCTTCATGAGCTATCAAAGATTTGTTAAACTCACCAGCATACTATGTGTATCCATTCCCCCCTAGTGGAAGGTAAAAGCCTTCTGCTACTACAAATTACTTTGTTAGTTCAAGTGTTAAACAGCTGTGTTACACATTTCAAGAACCCAGACCCACTGATGACCCACATGAGGATCCACAATATTTCTCAAGATTGAAAGTTCAGTGGTTTTTTTAGTCTAATTTTTGTTCCTGTTTTCTTACTGCAATGTAAATTTCTTTATGAAGTTGTGATGTGCCTCCCTTGTGCATATGTGTACAATCAAAGTCCATGACGATACAGTTCTTCCAAGTGAAGCCAGGACTTATCTAGTGCATGGTGCTCAAGGCTCTCTGGTGAATGAGGAGAGCTACCAGAGTCTTGCCATAGAGCATAAGACTGGAACATGCAGGAGGCAGAGGGATGTCTTCCATCAAGGCTAGAGAAGTTAAAGCTTCCCTGGGTAAACAGGTTCTGTCTCAGCTCCTGTTGCAGCTCTTAGGTGCTGCTGGGAAAGCCAATTAATCTGAAATTTTTTGAAGTGGACAAGGTGGTTTCTTTTTGTTTGTTGCGCAGTGTGAAACCACACAGCAAATGCGCTAAGCTCTTACTGCCTGTAACTGAGATCAGTGAAAACAAAGAGGTCTCAAGATGAGCTCTACTTTTCACTTAGACTGTTCTTATAATATCAACTCATCTATGTCAGACTGGCCACCTTATGTTCTTTCACTGTTTTAGCTATAGTCTGTTATAGTTCTGTGATAATAGTCTATACTGGATGGGACTGTCACTAAAATAAAACAATATTTTTAAAATGCTATGGACAGATTGAAAGGACGAAAATAATGACAGTGGGTCTTCATGTAAATTTTAGCCAGAGCCAGCCTCTAATTCTGAGGTCCTCTAACACCTGTTTCCATTTCCACCCAATCTTGGAAACAGCTAATAAGGATATCAATTACCTCACAGTGTAACAAGCATCTAAATTCTGCATCAGAGAGGTATACACTAAATAGGGCTTATTTCAATATACACGCTTTCCTCAGCGTTATTTGAATCTAGAAAATCCCATCTGTGTCTATTAAAAGACTTACTCCCACTGATTTCTGTCAAAACCTAACTGGCCAAGAAGGTGGTGCCTCCTGTTAGGTAATAGTCTAGTCAGTTTGGCATTTCTCAGGGATGTAGGAGGTGCAGACTCAATTTCCCCCTTCTTCTGAGGTGAGTCATACTCAGAGCTTTCACACAATAGACTTTTGGGGAATGTGAGGAAGGGAGGTTAGAAACACTGATTCCTTTTGAAACTGTGCCACCACATGAAAAGACGATGCGTATAAACTTTTTGGACAGGTTGTTAGGCTCCAGGCAACAGCAGGGTTGGATTAGAAAGCCCTGCACTCCACTGTAGGTTTTTCATCTTTTTTAAGGATTCCTTATTAGGAAAAAAGCAAAATAGATATTCCCTATCTTAGGCAGCAGTTGTTCACTCATTTCCTCCCTTATTCTCAACTGCATGTTCTAACCATTAAATTAAGGAATTACTGTTCACTTTGTCCTCTTTCTTGTCTGATTAAGTAGAACTTGAATGATTTTTTGCACAGTGGAATAATGGTTGTTGAGTACACTTTTGATTCCTCTGTCAGAGAGAGATGGAAATTGACTAAACCTGAATTTCTGACATGTCAAGTGAATGCTTAACTAGTAAACTATTGCATCATCAACATCACCACAACAATACCATGAACTCCTTTGCTGACTCATCCTCTAGTCAAATTTGGAAATAATAATGTTCTCTGCTCTTTAAGGAAAGCAAGACCTTAGATACCTCACCAAGGGAGAGGGGTAACACTTTTGTCCAAAGTGCAAGGATGTGCCTTTCTCTACCCTTGAGTAAGATTCTTAAGTTTCCATGGTGGAAAGCCTGAAACTGCATTTTTTTCCCCCCAATAATCCTCTATGTGTCATACCTGGAACTAAGTCTACTCAACTTGATAGTCAATCCTCATAGCCCTCTTAGATATCCTTACTCTCCCTTTGTATCACATACAGAGTTTGGTCACATAATTCTAGGGTTCTGGAATCCTGCCTAAGGTCAAATATTCCTTTTGAATCCACTGGCACTAATGCAAGAGCCTAGTAGAATATTTCTGTATACAGTAAAAGTTCTATATTCAGGACAGGGTTTGGATGGCACATGATAAATAATGCATAGGGTAATATATTGAAAAATGAGACTGTGAAGAACTACTGAACAAAGACCAATCTTCAGTGAGGACCATTTGTCATAGCCATTAATGAGGTTGGAGTGTTGTAGAAAAAGTGGGATGTGGCTGTCTAATTAAAAATGCTATGCAATTGAAACTGGTAGCATACCACATGTATGTACAGAGAATAAATTTATGTTAAAACAGCAATTTACTGTTTCCAGTTCCTATTTTCTTAATATCCTTTAGTAAGGATTAAGAAAAGGAAAGAAAGAAAGAAAGAAAGAAAGAAAGAAAGAAAGAAAGAAAGAAAGAAAGAAAGAAAGAAAGAAAGAAAGAAAATTGTTGAAGGTTGATATAAAGTTAAAATGCAGTTATAGAACATCTCTATATATCTACTGAGTAAGAAACAGGCAACATTAGGTACTGCCTGCAGGTTTTTAGAAGCTGTCTTGGATTTCTTATTTTTTTCTTCTAATGATTCAAAAACGCATAAGATGACCTATTAATTACAATTAATACAGTGTGATAGAATGTTGTACTACACTGATAATCTCATGCATTTTACAGAGCTTTCATGAGGCTTAATGAATTTATTGGCCTAATCTTGGCTCTCTTTATGCACTTTCAAGACTGGTTTTTACAGAAGTGAATTTTTAGATACTGCAAGAAGCATACACACCTGTCTAACATGTGAAACAAGTTTTGAAATCTTCCCCTAAAATTATTTTGAGAAGTAAACTGCAATACTGTATACACTGTGACATTAGCTTAAACCTCACTAGAATACTCTTATTGCCATTGTTTATTCATTTTACCCTAGACCTGTCACTCCCCAGACTGTCATTTTCAAATCAAGTGTCAATGATTCCCAGTGGTCTTTATTAACTCTTTTTTTGTAGAAAGACTGAAGATTAAAGCTGAGCCCATGGGGTATTATCAGATGGGAAATATTAATTTACTAAAGCATCTGAACATTTGGAGTAAATTTGAAAACAGAACCATCTGTTATATAAACTAATCCAATAGACTCCACACTTTGTATAGCCAGCCGCTGTCAAGTAACAGATTATGAAACCAAGTAATAAATCTTAATTCAAAAAATGTTTCTCCATTTGAAAGGTTTGAAATTTATTTTTCCTTTCTTGTTTTAATGTAAACTTGATGCAAGTTGGCAGAACTCTCTGACCTGTAGGGGGTCTAGTATTCACTCAGATCCCGATGGGAGGCTGTGGATGAAGTCTCACAGAGGTCAACTGCAAGGCAAGTCTTGTGATACAGGCCTCTTTTGTGCATCAGTCACTCTCATGGACACCATGTTTAAGTTGCTGGGTCTGGTTTTGAGATGAGTACCCCAAGGTGCTGAAATTCAAAACAAGGATTGTGCCCACCTTTTCTAAGACTAGTCAAAATAATGAAAAAACTCTTGCCTGCAGCCAAGGTTTAAATTAATATTGCAGGACTCTATTCAACCTAGGTTGCAATCCCTACTAAAGATAAACACACTTTGCAATAATCAACATTTAAATGGACTCCAAACAGACAAGTTTTCTTCTTTTTGATATGGAGGTTATGGCTCCATGTACCAGCGACTAGCAGGTTTCTTGCAAGGTGCCAGAATTCTCTTTGATCATGGCAACTGGTTCAACATGTGTAACCTGACAATTCTTGCATCTAGCACATCTAAGCCTGCCTTTTCCTCCACTCAGGGACACGGCAGAGAACCATTCTCCCTCTAGTTTTCGGTTATGGTTTGTCCTCTACCCACATCACATCAAACTAAAAGAAGTTGTGTAACCCACCCTCCTCCTTCTTTTTGCACTCATTTGTGTGTGTGTGTCTGTCAGTGTAGCACTTAAAGAGGGAAAGAACTTTCTATATATGTGTTTTATATATATATTTATATATAAAAGTTCTCTATATGCAAGTTCTCTCTCTCTCTCTCTCTCTCTCTCTCTCTCTGTATATTGTTGCTGAACAGAACAGAATGAGACAACATGGCTAGGAAAGGTCCCAATCCCATTGTGTTTCCTAAATACAAGAAAGATTTTAATCTTTGGTTCCTAATATCTCTGTCCAAAATAAAACAATTATTGTCACATCATATTAGAAAAATTGTATCTTGGTAGTTGCTGTGAAGATATTTTACTTTCCTCATTTCTGTCTTCAGAATATATGAGCTATAGATCTGCCAGCAGGTACAAGCCACATTCTTACATAGTTATCTAATTATGAAACCTGTGAAAGAAATGTATAAGTAGATGAAATACTGCAGATTCCCTGGGGTGTAGGTTGCTTTGACTTAGCTCAGGCTACAGCATGGTGATGTAAACCAACAATCAGATTAAACAAGGTAGGAAACTATTCAAAGCACTGTGCTGATACACAGTGAAAAATGGAAAATAATGAATGAAGTTTTTAAACACATTATTTCCTCCTCATCTTTATAGGAAGAACAGTACATTACTTCCCAAGGCCTTCCGCTGCTTTCAGGTGTCCCAGTTGGAGAGTGGTGTACTAATTGTTACAAACAAAGGAAGCAGACTCTTCCTAATGTGATATATCTGATTAAATATGTATAATTGGACAAATTCTACAAAACTTTTTAACTTTCAGTGGAAGAACTATACTGTTAGTAGAATTCTTTGTTTTTATAACTTCTTTACTTCACTGAACACACCATAATCAAAGAGTGATTAATGGATTCCAGTATTCACCGAATCCATTAATCACTCAGGCTGCTTAATTTGCCGTCCAAGATAGTCTTTGGGAATACAGTGTACAATTGTTTTTCACGTAGGAGAGCACTTTCTGTTGGAGTAACATCACTGACAATCTGACCATGTTAGTGATTAAGTGATTCAGAGTTATATCATCTAGCCATTTATCAGCCCGCTGTATTTCACAATTAGGTATGAATTTCTTTGTTTCTAGCCTCCATGAATTAGGCACATTCTATGTAGACTTTTCCAAAAGTTTGCATACTCTTAAAAATTCTAAATAGCAAGAAAAAACTGTCAATGGAAAACTACTCAGAGACATCTGTTTTCCCATCGATTTATTCAACAATTTCCCATTAGCATGTACACTGAAGGGAGAATAGGCTCTGCAGAATGCAATAAAAATGTGTTTCACTAACTAACTAAATTCCTTTATATATTGTGGCAAGACAAATAAATAAACCCAGAGATTTACAGACAGCCACCTTGGCTGACATTTCAGAGAGTTGGAGCCTTTAGCAATCTTTTTGCTTAACTCCATCCTAGCAAAGCCCTATCTCTTCTCCCAAAACATCATTTCTCAACTCTCCCCTGCTCTCCTCTTTCAGGCCCACTTCCCAGTTTCTTTCTCTTTTTCCTTCCAAGGTGTGATTGCTCTTTTTGCTCCCCAAAGTCTCCTTCTTTATTGTTTTGCTCTGCTTTAATGAGTCCAAGGCTTCGCTCTACTCCAGAAATTGCGTTTATCCTTTTTGTTCCCAAGCACATCTGTCTCCTCCAAGCTTTCTCTCCTGTTCTGACCTTCCTGCACTTCAAGAACTTTTTTGCCAAGTTTATTTCCCCCTCTGTCTTTCTAGTCCCTTTTTACTTCTCTACTCTTTTTTTCTACTCTCAGTGCACTAAAACCCTAAAACCATGTCGCTATTTCTTTTTTTTTTTTTCCCTTTAGCAGTGACAAACCAAAATTTGAGTAGTCAGATTTGTAAGCACAATAAAATAGCGCTCACCGCTTTTTTTTTTTATTATTTTTTTTATTTTTTTTATTTTCACCCTAGAATGTACAGGAAAGAGGGAGGCTTTTAAAAACTGACCCAATCTATAAACCACTAAAACTAACAGAAACTTTCAAGCCTCATCTGTTATACCCTATCCATAGTCAGAAATTTGTATGGAAATGTCATTTGATTTTAGACTTACAATTTCTAATTCAGTACTGAAATATTCAATGATGAATATAATAATATCTGTTTAGATAATTCAGATTTGATAATGCGGTATAACCTGTCTACTAATTCTTACAAATCTCTTGTCCTATAGATTTACTATTTCTTTCATGTATACTGTGGTATATGATAAAATTCAATTTTCTTCTGCTTCTAAAATGAACAACATTCCTGCCAGTCCTTCACTGACGGACATTACTAAAAATAGTCTGTTAAAGCTTTTGCTACTCTGAGCAAAAATAACATGTTATAGGCTCTTTGCAGATTACCTTACATTTTACTTTGATGCTAATGAAGGAATTAATTTGTATCAGAGGAGAAGGGGTTCTTCCTTGTTCCCAGTGATACTAATAAACATTTTGCTATTTAATTCACTAGAGGCAGGATTAGAATGTAGGCCAACACAACAGATATTTCTTATTTAAATTCATTACTTTCCTAGTGCTCTATGCTACATTCCTTAGCCAAGCAAAACTCCTACTGACTTCCTGTATTAGGTCCATCTTTATTATTTAGCAGATTGACAGAACCCGAGTGGTACCATCTATTACTACTGGCAAATAACATTTGAATTCATCTTCCCCTTATTCACAGGATGAGTCATTCTGTGTCGTACACACTTCATTTTTGATTTATGTAACACGTACATTTTAACATCCTTTCTGAGACTCAATTATTTAATCTATTTTTGTCATTCTATTCATTCGCTTATTCAAGTCATTTTGCATTAATAATCAGTCTCCATTCTTCTTCATTATTTAGTATTATTTGGTATAATGGAGTGTGTGCCAACTACGACTTCTGGATGAAGCTTCTGGATGAGTGACACATTTACTGCTGAAAGTTAAAACATAAAACTTCAGACAGTGAAAAAAGCAAGATATTTGTAGAAGTACTGTCTAGTTTTGAACATCATAATTGTGACTTGAGCCAAGTTAGTAATAACAGTATGCTTTTCCAAGCTATTTGTATCCATACAAGAAATAAATATGTTCTCCCCAACAAGTTAATTCTGAGAACTAGAAATGTAGCTCTTCTCAATTTTTGAAATACTGTGTTAGGTACGTCATGGGGAATGGGAGATGTTACGTTAGCAGAAATCTTATCTATGAAGAGAGAAATATTAAACAACTTATTAATTAGTCAACATATGTGGTCTGCTTTCCCTGTAGGACTGTGGGCTCATGAAAACTGAAGAATGCTCAAAAGTTTCAGACTTTTGCTTTACAGACCCTTTATATTGTTTCCTATAAAGAACTGAATGCCAAGACAACTGCCAAAAACTTCTCATGGGCTAGAAAAGGAAACAAAATAGGCTTCTTCCAACCATACCCTAACCATACTTCTCTGCTACCTGCATACCCAACCAAATACTCATAACACTGGGAAAAAGATCAAGGCTAAATTCTCATGCTCTGTGGTTCATAAAACAACATTTTGCCTTGTCAGGCACATTTTCTGATTGCTTCAGTCATGTAAATCATGACATTTTATGCAGACATACTATTCTACATAGTGTGTGAATACAGTGTGGCAGGTGCAGTTCTTGAAAGCCATTTTACAGAATCACAGGTTCATTGGGGTTGGAAGGGACACCTAGACATTATCTATTAATCCTCTAGCAATATCAGCTTCTCTCCCCTCATCCACCAGCCTTCTGGTCTGAGCAGGGTCAATTAAAGGAGATTGCTCCATAATATATCCATTCAGGTTATATATGGAGATATATATATATATCTCCAAGGATGGGGACTCTGCAATCTCTCTGGGCAACCTCTTCCAGCCTTTGGATACTCTCACTATAAAAATATTTTTTTAATGTTTTAATCAATGTTTCCATTGCCTCTTGTCCTTTCACAGGATATCACTGAGAAGAATCTATCTTCTCCTTCTTTATTCCCTCTCTCCTTTACCACTTTGATAAGATCCTCTTAAGCCTTCTCTTCACTTAACAATACTAGGTCTCTGTCTCCAATCTGCATGTCAGATGCTCCGGTCCCTAAATCATTTTCATGCCCTTCACTGGACTCATTCCAGTATGTCAGTGTCCTTTTTGTATATGGGGGAGTCCGGGGGCGTCCAGGACTGGAATGGAAAAAGGGAAAGGGTCACCTCACTCCACCTCCTGGCAATGCTTTGCCTAATACAGCCCAGGACACCTTTAGGCCTTCTTTGCCACAAGGGCACATTCTTAGCTCATGGTCCACTTGTCCACCAGGATCCCCAGGTCACCAGGTCTTTTCTGCAAAGCTGATTTCCAGCAGTTTGGTCTCCACCTTGTGCTGGTGAATGGGGTTATTCCTTCCCAGGTACAGGACTTTACATTTACTGTCATTAGAAATCATGAGGTTCCTGCTAACCCATTTCTCCACTCTGTCAAGGTCTCTCTGAAAGGCAACACAAGCATTTAGTGTTTCAACCATTCTAATTTTGCATCATCCACAAACTTGGTGTGTCCACACTCTGTCCCTTTATCCAGATTATAAGTGAAGTTGTTAAATAGCATCAGCTCCACTATCCAGTCCTGGAGTACACAAATAGTGACTACCCTCCCATGGGACTTCATGCTGATACCCTTTGATCCCAGCAGTTCATCCAGTCTTCAACCCACCTCACTGTCTATGTTGACCACTCAATGCCTGTTTATGTTGTCCAAACTTCACCAGCTTGTCTATGCAGATATTATGGAAGACAGTGTTGAAAGACTTGCTAAAGTCAAATTAAACAGTATCAGCTACTCTCTTTTTGACCTTCTTGAAATCAGGAATGTCTTTGCTGTCTGCCAGTCCTTGGGAATCTTGCCCAACTGCTGTGACTTTTCAAAGATTGTTTTAGACCAGCCTTTCAATGACATTGGTCAGCTACCTCAGCACTCTTAAATTATAATTTCCTCAGCAATGTGACAACAAATTTATTACTTAAATTTACTACTTATATCACTTACTGTGTTAGAACACAGTAATTACTTATTCTTCCTATTCTTCCCAAGACGATGAGAGAATCACCTGAGTTCAAATAAATCATGAAAGAAAAGCAGAAGAAAGTTCATTTAACTAAATAGGTGTCTTTTTTTTTTTTTTTTTTTTTTTTTAGAGTATCCATGGTAGGAAAGAATTAGCTGTATAAGTGGTCAATAAGAGGTAAGGCCAACTTGGCTGCTGCAGGTTAAATATTAAGAAATTAATTGAGTATCATGTCAGCAGACTTCCACTTCTGATCCAGAAAGAGTATAGATGGAAGGAGTAACCACTCAAATCTGCGATCCTCAGTATAACAATGCTGGCCATTATTGGAGATTGCCATTTGGCATCAGAAAGATAGTTCTCTCATACACTCTAAATTATCTAAAACAAGGTGTCAGATTCCCAAACCAAAAGAATAGCATTCTTTTTTGACACAAACCTGTACAAAATAGCTACCTAGAAGAGGCTTGATAATCCTTTGCCATTAAGCTAATACAGACACATACACACTGTGAGCAGAGTCAAATCTTTTTCTAAGGTTTTAACAGTAATATCTTCAGCATACCTATTTCTAGTTTCTGCATATTTACTCCATGTTACTGTTTCCCATACTTCTATATCTTTCCATTTTCTGGCTGCTTCCACAATTGGAGTTCAAAAACCATTAATCACTGTGATGACAGTGAGGAAACCATCAATGATACTCACAGTTGGGAGATATATATTATTTTTCCTGTTTAAATTCTGGGATTTTGGTAATCAAATAAAATGGTCTACCATAAAAACACGAGACTAGTTTTGTTAATTATTGTATCCGTGTATAAATCAGCTTGCTTTGTAAATTCTACCAGGCATACAGTTGTTTAGAATATTTAGAATCTCTCTCAGTAAAGACTCAGACATACCATCAAGTTGCTTGGCAATTTGTCATACAACACATGATTTTCTTTGCCAGTTCATTCTTAGCCAGAAACAAAGGGAAAGTACTGTGACTTAGCTCAGTCCACAAAGAAAACGACTTAAACTGAGACTCATTTTTGCTCATGCTACAGACTAAGAAGACCCACTTACATTTGCCACAGTTCAGCTAGCTGACAATAACATGTTAACACACCATAGTCTGATTTAAAATCGAGTGTGATAGAGCAGCACTAACAATATTGGACCTTCACTGCTGTTTGAATGCCCTGCTTACTTTTGTGTCTTCTGGAATATTTTGTAGCGGAGGAGGTGTCACCCAAAATCTTTAATTAGCTGAAAGTTAGTAACTAAACTAGTAGCCTGGATTTCTGCTGTAGCACAGAAGAGTAAGATTGAATGCCAATACTCATGCAATATATATATATATATATGTATATACTCATCTTAGAAATCTAAAGTGGCAACTTATTGATTGAAGATAAAATGCAGCTCCTAAAAACATTCACTCTCTTTCTCCCAGTTACTTTTTCTACAGATACTGAATAGAAGGCTTTATGTTGAGGTATTATTGAACTATAACATCTCTGTGATCTTTCTGGTTAACACTATGTGCTAATAGTTCCCCACAGTGAATAATGTTCCATACATGATTGAGATGTTACTAGCACAATGTGGGCTAACAAACACATAATAAAAAAATATTTTAAAATGAGAAATTGTTACAAGTTTCAAGATCATTGAAACAGTTCAATTAATTTTGAATATTCCTTTACTAATTTGAGAGGATTCTAAAAGCATTAAAGCGCTTAAGTTCTGTTTGGCTAAAATTTCACACAGTGGTAGGTTAAACCGTTTCAATGATCTCAGGATTAGCCTTAGCTTTCAAAGCTCATACAAAAGAAAGTTCTATAGTCCTTTCATCTGAGACTGTATTTTCTTTAGGATTATGAGATAATGCATCTGGAACAACATTCATTCATGCAGGTTTGTGGTTCAGCTGAAAGTCAGTCCAAATTCCTGTAATCACAAATGACACCTGGCTAAACATACACTTGGGTCAAGTTTAGACCTTAGCCGCTATAAAGGGCTGTGGTTAGATAGCATGTTCAACTTGACACCTCCCAAACAGAGGAATACATGCTCAGTCCACACCAATAGAACAAGTTAAAGTTACACTTTGTTGTTGTTGTTGTTGTTCCCTGTGACTCAACATTTTATTTCAAAAGCCTTCAAGTTTTACTGTCAAAAGCTTTTGTGGTGTTTGTATGGTGCTTTCCACAAGAAATTACACTAAAAATTGCTCAAACCTGATACCTCCTACTGTCATTCAAATCAGAAATCAGAATTCTAGAACATTAACCAGTAGTTACAAAGATAAAAAGTATGTTGCACAAACTGAACAGGCAATCAGTTTATGAAAGGGAAAAAAAAAACTAGATTGACAGAGAACATATCCTAGAATCACAGAATCATAGAATCATAAAATGGTTTGGGTTGGAAGAAATCTTAAAGATCATCTAGTCCCAAACCCCCTGTCATGGGCAGGGACACCTTCCACTAGATCAGATTGCTGAAGGCCTCATCCAATCTGGCCTTGAACACTGCCAGGGAGGGGGCATATCAGAACGGCTGTAAATTCAGAATCAGCTAAAATTCAGCTGTACTTTAGTCAAGCTGTAACAAAACTAGGGAGCCGCAGGTCTGCTTGCACCAGGTGTTTCAGATGAGACTTCTTAGTGATAGGTCTTAGCCTCTTTCATTCTCATTGACTATTTTCTTCTACAGATGCATATTGACCTTCTCTTATGATTATTTTCTTTGAATCTGAGTAAGAGACTGAATTTCATCTCATAGATCCTGCAGGGCCTGGAACTGGTCAGTCTGGCTTACTTTTTTAAGAGTTCTGACCCAGAAATTACTCTTTCCGAATCAGTAAAACTGAAAAATCTCTTCCCTACTTTTTTTTTTTTTTTTTTTTGGCCCTTTATGTTATTATATTTACAGCTCTTTCCTACTCCTTCTCCCTAGAGCATGTTTCAAACTGCCTCCTTTTCCCTTTGGCTCCAAACTGAAAGTAACACCTACACTGTTGATGGCTTGGTCGTGGTCTTATAATTACCCCCAGCTGTTTGTCCAGGAGGTTTTATTTCTAGAACTTTAACTTATTCATTCATTTGTCTATTGGTCAGATGTGGAAAAGCCTGTAATTCCAAATAACTGTACAATAATTCATTTACTAACCAGACCAACTTCTATTTGCATACAGTTTTCACTTAGAATTCTTACTTTCTTAAAGAGAGTCTTCAAGTTCTGGACTTTTCTTTTTTTTTTTTTTTTTTTTTTTCCCATTAAGCATTTCCTAAAGGTTTTTCTGGGAGTTGGTCCAATACCCATTTATAACAGTTTTCAGTACATTAATATTTGGTAATATCGCAAATACAGTTTCACATGGAACAAGGACTGCCCAGGCAGTGTCATTGAGAATCAGGACTGTTTTTTCCCTAAACTTCTGTTTGAGTTCCTTGTGTTGGTGGGTGCAAAACAAACTGATTCCTGAATGAACCATTTCTAGAAATTTATCTGAAAATCTTTGAAATAAAAAAATCCAGCCTACCATATGGGGTAAATCTTTAGATGTATAAGGGGTAGAATATTTAAAACTGAAATGATTTTAAAGTATATATCCTTAATGAGATAAAACTCTTCCCTGTAAAAATCAGTAGCTTACACAGAGTTAAATACCAGCCATCCAACATTAAGGCTATGAACAAATTCTTTAGCTCAAATTCTCTATCTTTTCTTGTCAGTAAGATTAAAGGCTCAGATTCGATGTAACTGATGTCTAAGGAACTTTAATTTTCCTTTGATAAACTGACAAAAAAAATAGTTTCTTTAATGTTAATCCAAAGGGCACAATGTTACAATGGACTCCTTGTGATACGCTAAAACACGTGAAAATCTGCTCTTATCTTCAGAGCCCTTTACTAGCAGCCACTACAATACCCTGCCAGATACAAGGGTACATGCAGTGGATTAGTCTGAAGCAATTAGTTATCAGTCCTTGGTAGTTGTTGCTATGGTGGGGAGAGAGGCATATATAATTTCCCATAATGATGACTGTAAAATAATAATTGATTCAGAATCAAACCAGGTAGGACAGGGAGCATATGAAAGTAAGCAGGAAAACACAAGACCCTGCACATTAAGGACTTCTTCTCCTAGTTGGTGTTGGGTAAGTGTGAGGGAGTAGAAGTGGTGGTTTTGATTTCTGGGTTCTACCAAATTCATAGCTTTTGTCTCACTGTTCTGTCACAATTGTCTGGACAGATGCGCATGCAGCCTTAAAATCCTTGTGCAGAGTAGGGCTATACTACTGCACTCATTGTAAGGGAATTACAGGATATGAGGTCTGTAGCAGAAGACAGAAATGGAGCATTGTCATCATGATTCTAGGCCAGTGCTATAATGCAAGACCACCTTTTCTACTCCCTTTCTGCCTCTTCTCCATAAATACATAAATATTCCAGAAATGTACCCACATTTCTTGCGGATATGTATGTGGTAAATGTAACATTTATCTGTATCTTAATTTGTTTCCTCTGATATTTTGTGCCTTGCTTCATTTAAGAAGAAATATAACATGACAGAAGTTGGGCTCAAAGGAATTCATCATGTCTGTATCGTCAGTGGAATGAAATGTCTCTTTCTCCTATCCCTTGTTTCCATTTTCATTCAAATTGGACGGAAGAAACAGCCCTAGCAGATTCAGCTCGTCAGCTATATTACTGGTAAAAATCTGTTTGGAAACCAGATTCCTCCACATGAAAATGTGTGTGTTAATTAGCCCCTTTTGTGTCAGCCTGTTTCTGAGCCAAGTCTGAAGAGTCATTTGAGGGCACCGAATGTCTGTTCTGAAGAGAGGCTTACGTGATTGAGAGTGTCATGACCACTTGAAAAACTTTCTTCAAGGATGAGAACTTTTCTGTTGGCAACATGTTATCAGGAACATCTAGTCCAGCACCATCAAGGATTTTTCTGTTTATTTTAAAAACATGCAGACACTACAACTCCTCTTGGTTGTAGTGATACAGGGAATTGAGGGCAGAAGAAGAAAAGTGCTCAGGGAGAGATTGGTTTAATGAACTAAATGCATTTTATCATGAATAAATGCCTGAATTTAAGTGCCAAAAGTTTACCTATGAAGTCCTGCTTCATGTGTAATGCTTTTAAGCACAGACCAAAGCCAAGAAATAAAACTATGGCTTATAAGTTTCAGTCCTTATTAAGGCGGCTGTCAATGATCAACTGAGGGGTGTTGGTCAAGCTATTATCAGTAGAAAGAATAAAGTCCAGGGGTATCTTCATGGTATGTGCCCATTTTTATTAAAAGACTCCCTTTAAATACCTTCCTTTTTTTGCTTTTATGGCCAATAAGGACAATGCATCCCAAACCATCCTGACTTCATTGGCTCATATAGGACCCCAATGCTCTGGATTGAACTGGAGTGAGCAAGGGAAAACTAACCAATTTCCTAACAAAACCAGCAAGTTTCTTCATTCCCTTCCCCCATACTAAGTCCATGAACTCACTCTATCTTTCCCACAACTCTTGTCTCAAAGAGACACAAGGGTTATTTTTTCTCATAACCACCCCGAACTGCATTTCTGAGAGGACACTACTTCCTTCCATTCTCAGCAATTTCAGAGGCTGCCAGAGGCTGCCCCTTTTCCCAGAAGTCACTCACAAAGTCAACAAGCAGTTTACCCTCTAACTGTTTTGATGTTGGCCTGCCTTCCAGCAATTCTCAGTTGGCACATAGTCTCCTGCAGACTATAATCAGCTTGGCACATGTTAAAACAGCCATGCCAGGGCTATGGCCAGAACAAGTCGAGTCAACTGCTGTGTTGCAGTTACAGTTTGTCTTGTTAGTTTCAGCAGCACACTCAAGACCAGATTCTCCGACTGCCCACATTGTCTAGCACTTCAAATCTCCTTTATGTGAAACTGAGAACATTGCAGTTTTAATGTCAAGAAATAAACCTTAAGAGAGCTCTCCTCCAGCACGCTCTGAATTCTTTACACAGCTTAGATGATCTGCACTCCTGCCAGCCCACCCCAGTATTCCAAAACATCATGCCTAACACAGCATAGCCCATCCTGCCCCAATCTCATATCAGACTGCTTAACCCTTGGTACCTCTACACAAGATATGTTCCTTCCAAAACCCTGCTGAACAGACCAAACTCGTCAGGCAGGCATTTTTTTTGTTGGAGACAAGATGTTCACAACTGGGAGAAGAGTGTGATCATGACTGCAGGGGCAAGCAAGAGGAAGCGGACTACATCATTCCCTGGGAGGGGCAATGTAATGAGGCAGATGCCCAGGTTTACAGTCTTGAAGATGCAGATAAAGGCAGTGGAACATTTCTCCTACCTATATGGCCCTTCCATCTAAGGCACAGGGACAACCTTGGTAGGCAGGATCACCATTCAGCAAAAGCAAACAGTCAGTGCAGACTGAACTGGCCACTCAATAGAATTAAACACAGAGCAGCACTAATCCAGCTCAGCTCACCTGTCTGTTTACTGCAGGTCTATACATATACAGCACTGGGGAGTCCAGGCAAGTGATTTTACCTATATGACCAAGAAAAGAGCACAGAGGGGGCATCCAGAATGTCCTCAACAGTGGGCAGTAAAGTGGCTGGTAAGTACAGGTTTCCCAAAGAATTATTGACAGGTATGGAGAAGGGGCTCTTCTTGAGTCTTGATTTTGTTTTATGTAAGGTGGGATGTCTTGTTTGCAGTCATATACAGGAACTGTGATAATAGGGTTTTTTTAATGAATACTCAGTGGAGAATTCAACAGTCTGTGTGACACAGGCAGCTAGTGGCACTCTTTGCCCATTCTTCTTCCACAAACATGTTGCAGTAAAGGGATGCTTTTTTTCTTAAATACTTTGAAAAAAAACTTGTCAGTATATGACTTGCATTTAATTTTTCTGTTTTTTCCTGATCAAACTGCAAAAATTCAGTAACACTATGAAAACATCCAAATAAGGTAGCTCATCAAGGGCATGAAGATGTCACAGTGCTTCTGTAAAAAGTCAATACTTAATCTGTGATTAATATGAGTAGCCTTTTTATGTAGATTCTGACTGTATTGGCAAAAAATGCTTTCTGCCTTTTGTGGGGGAGTGTTTGTTTTTAACAACAGAGAAAAAAAGGTCTATCTTTCAGGTTTCACTAGGTTTTAAGACTCTTTCTCCTATATAAGGCTAAGAAAAATCTATTTAAATTGGAAAACAGAAGTGACTTTTACACTTAACCAAAAAAACTGGTTTTGTTGTTTACAAAGACTATTATTTTGGCCTAATGCCCAATGTGTTTTGATACAGATGGCATATTTCCCTTACCTTGCAAGAGCAGTATCTACCAAGGTCAAGGTCTTCACTGCATTGGAATAAACAATGACAATCTATGCTCTCCCTACAGGCATTTTGAAGAACTATATAGTCCTGAGTGATCCTTATAGCACTCTCGACGCTGCCAGTCCACCTGCTTCTTAGGCAATGCCTTTGTGCTTTGAGTGAATCAGAGGAAAACTCAGCAGATCTGGCAGCTGTTCCATGTAGTGAAATTCCTTGTACTCTCATCGTATGACAGTACTACAGATGTTCGTGATGCATGCCCAGAATGACCAAGACACAGTTGGCCAGAACTCTTATGTTCTTGGTGCAGCAAAGAGAAACTGGGACTGGACTAGAACAAGCACTGTCCAAAGTACACAGTCCTCAAGGTACAGCGTTCATATGTGTCAAGGGCAGAAGAATGTGGCTTTACTTCTGGGCACTAGGTTTACCTCCTTCCTTGGAGCCTCCTGCTTCCATCCTCACTGTTCTCCAACTTTGTTAGTGACAACAAATTAGAACATGTAGTCACAGAAAAATCAATGGCAATGTTGAAGGGGAGCAGTGAGAAGGCTCCTTTATGAAAAGCAGAATGATGGGCCATAGAATGTTTGTGGTATAGAGCAAAGAAGAGAGCAAGTATCGTTACAAGAAGTGCCACAAGAGACTATATCCCAAGGAGATCCTGTAAACATGAATGGTGTGGTTGAAAATCATGGGATATTCCCTGTGGTCTTGTACATGTCCTCTGCCTGAAATATCCTTACTGGGGACATCCTCTGGAGCAATGTAGAGCAGCTACTTAACTGTAGGAATCCAGGACCAATAAATAACTTCCTTTCTTGAGCTTGTCCTAGTGCATGATAGTTTCTGGGCCATCATACCTTTTCCTAATTTATGCAGGGAGGAAAAGTCCCAGAAAAAATATATTTCTGACAGCCTATTGTAATGACTAATGATATTATCCAACTATTACTGCAACATAGAGACATATCCACAATGTTTCACCACCTCCCAAGATCCTAATTCCTCTAGTTCCTGAAGTTATAACCCTAAATATCAATGTTTATTTAACATTACGAACAAGCCTGGACATGTCTATCTAACATGAGCCTAGTAAAATGCACCCATGTTGCTGATGAGACATTGAATGTCAAGTTTCTGTTGAGGAAATAGTTGAAATATAAGCAACTAATAAATGCTTTTTCTTGTTAATATAAGTCACTTAATCCTACAGTTTATCAAAAGTCAGTCATTTAATAGTATGCTTGAATCTGTGTGTGGTTTGCTTTCTTTTTTCTTTTTGATACTTTTGGTATTAGCTCAGTTTCAGAGTTCCTACAAATTTACTGTAAAAGATCTGTTTGACAATGAGAGAAGAAGTTGCCAGCCATGCCAATTATAGTGATTTTGTGGTGTGGGACTTTAGGCCACTGGGAGCTAAAGGCCCATGCCAGAAAAAGAAAATGCTTTTCTAGGCATCTCAGTTTCTTTCACAATTGTATTCACATAACCAATTCAAGCTATGGCTTGCTAGTATGTTATCTAAGGAAAGAGGTAAGGTTTACATTAGGACTTTTCTGAGTAACTGATATTAAACAGGGACATAGAAGCCATTCTTTTTTTTTTTCTTTTTTTTTTTTTTTTTCCCCTAGGAAAGTAACATCTGGAACAAATAGAGTCTTTAACTGATTATCATTAACACAATTGTGTTGTGTTCTCAAAAAGCTATTAAAAAGTGTTAACATGGTTACATCATGAACTTCAGCTGGTTCTTATAACACATGAATCAACTCAAACCAGAAGTGTTCACATAATACATATTTAAGATGTATTGTAAAACATGATTTTGAGAACATTTTCATTAATATTAGGATTACTTACTAGCTCCGGCAGTTATTCCGAGGACAAATTTCCCTACCCATATCACACTGAACACTATTTAAGCATAAATGTAAACACGTTTACAACTCTGTGGGTAGTAAGCCACCAACCAGTTTGGATGGAAGAGACAAAAGCATAATATTTGCTCTTTATTAAACCATTCTGTCTCACCTGTTATTAAAACACTGCCTTTAAAAAAGAATTACACAGGATCAAAATCAAATACAGGGCTCATTAGTTTTGAAATAAATTAATAATTATTCATAATCAGTATGTCTTGAAGGGTCTAGAAGAATGTTAAAAATGTCTCCCTGTATAGAGCCCCAGTGGAACATGACAGCTTATTTTTTTCACTCCGCACAGCATGGTGTATCAGTGCAAGACAGGAAGGAAATAACCATAACCATCTGTAATTGCAAGGATAAAATCAGGGACCCAGGACGTACCATTATCATCTGCTAAAACTTTCTCCTTTGACATCAGTGTAGGCCTTCACACCTTTATGGAAAATAGCAGCATCAGCTAAGCATTTCTTTTAGCAGACAGAACTTCTTGACAGAGCTTCCCAACCAAATCATAAGAACACCTCGGTTAGTTTGTCATATATAGTACTGTGATAGCCAAAGGTCACTTGCCTGCTGAGCTACGAAAGGATTTTATGCGTTTGGAATGAAGTTTGCTCTAGACTTCTCAACTGACCTGACAGCCATGAAAGTATAAGCAAGTACAAGTAATTAGTACACAACACATCTGGATCATGTCAGATCTTTTTATATACGAGTTCATGTAATTGACCTGGTTGCCCCCAGGAAGGCTGAGCCACATTAAAGTTACAGGAGGCCATCTCCTCAGCAATATTTAGCCAGTGATGTTCCTGTGATTACATACGGACAGTGAAACTGAGAAGCACTTCTAAGTTCCCCAGTCAAGACGCACATCCTGACCACATTCTGACACATGAGTCAAGATCTGAGCACATACCCTTCCTTGCTCTAATTTCCAAAGAAAGTTGGTACCTAGGTTTCCCACCCTGTTAAATGTGGAGACGGCCTCCAAAACCAACATTGCTGGTGAGTATGGCACTAAACACAACAATACAGGCTGTTTTTCCTGTCTTTGGGTACTACATGCCATGTGCAGCCATGGAGAAGCAATAATAATTTTACTAAATGGTAATGATACCACTTTTGTGGCAGGAGGAATTAAGTATGAGCAAAAAGAGTGAGTCTCATGCTTGAAGCCTCTTGGATATTTTGCAAGACTGGAAAGTGGTCTTTGACATGCCAAACATGTGGTCACTCATAGCCTTGAGTCCATCCTTTTTTTATCCTGTAATTACAAGACCACAGAGTATTTCCCCTAAAGAATTCCTTCTTCATTCAGGGAAAAAACTGAATGCGCAGTGGGGGTGGATGAAAGGGTTCAGGTGCAACTGTAAATCTTATTTTTTTCATATCATATGCTTGATTTTTCAACCATAACATCCTCTTTTTTAACTCAGAGGGGAGGGGATGTTATTTTTATATAGTAGCAATGTTATAGATTCTTCTGATGGAAAACATACTGGCAAAACATATTAATGTTGTTCCAGTAAAGAACTGAACAGTAAGTTTATATGCATTTCAGTGTGACTAGAATCATATGTACCTATTACAACAAAAAGTAAACAGAAAAGCACCTAGCACACTTTTGTTTCCATATAAACAGTATATGATTATAGAATAAGAAGAAAATTAGAAAAATTACCAGTAAAGATTAGAATAAAAGAAACAGAAACCTAACACACCTATCAGAACACTGCAATCTTCTACAAAAAGATTCTAAGATAATTTAAAAAAAACCAAACCAACTGATTCTCAGCCAGCATGTTCCAATCTTGCTGGAGTCCATGGTTCAATGATTAGCACACACAGTTTTAGGGCTAAATACTATTATTTTTAATACTATACAAAAATATTCCAAGCATACATGACACAAGGCTTCAAACAAAACTCACTGTGCCTGTTAAAATTTGCTCAAGTTTTGACAGGTTAATTTTGTACCTGCCGTCTTTATGCCAGCTCACATAACAGTTGCCTGCACCCCTCTAACGTTATGAAGAATAAAATACCACGTCTCCTTCTGCAACCAGCATAAAACCACATCAATGCTGCATTCTGCTCTGCCTTGTTCAGCTGAAATGTCATCTTGTGTTCACAGCTGATCTGGCTCAGACTTGTAGCGTATAGATCTGGTATTAGTGATTATAGAAACATAAGAAACCTCTGTTAAAAATCTGAATCACTCACCAAAAGACAGATAAGTATTAAAAAAGACCCACAAACGCTGCAGAGTATAGGTAGATACCTTGTTTGTGTGTATGCTCTCTTTTCTGTCAAAAGACAAAGAAAGAAAATAGAAATTTATAAAGAAAAACCTTTTAAATCAAACAATAAGCAAAGATTTTTGTTGCACTGATAAAATCTGCTACACAACCTGCTATACTTTTCAAATCTTAAAGGACCAATGACGTTTGGAAACATCACAAAACTTCACCAAAATTCAGATCTTTAACATAATGGTGATGCTGTTGCCCATAAAAAGGTTTTAAACAGTAACATTTTTCTAAAGAAGCAATAATAATATTTGATCTAGAAAATACCCTATGTAACAAAAAGAACATGCAAGAATAATAAACATTTAGCACAAACTAAACATGTGATAACTTTAAAAATAGACTCAGAAACAGGAAAGTCCTGTTTAAATAGATAGCACAGGATATGAAGAAAATGTGTTCTCCTGCTCTTAATCTGTTGTGAGAAAAGCTAAAATTCTAAGCAATTAAATAATTTGGCTTAAGACTTATTTCTCTTCATCTAAATTTTTAATCCATTATACTTCTCACAAAACTTGTCCCTCTCTAACAAAGATAAAGCATGTTTTCTTGGTGTGTTTTTTGATGTGATAAAACTTTCCGTATTTATGATTTTTTAATTTTATTTAAAAAAAAAATCTAATATGCTACATAACATTGAAGGAAAAGAGGTCAAACTATTATGGAAAGGGTAAGTAAGATTCAAATCAATCTTACCAATCTTAAATGGTAACCACTTATTAGCACCAAAATACGTCAAGTGAGCACTGCAGGTGCTCATTACCACTGAAAAGCAACCCAGACAGTAGCCTCTTTGCCAGCAGGATTTTTTTTTCTGCACAGGAACATGACTCAACCCATAGGTGGATTCAGAGACTGGAAAAAAGTTTCATACTAACGACTCTGCTTTTAAAATCAGGACCCTATTCTATAAATCAGCCACATGCACATATCTAGACTAAGGATTATTTATTAAATTGTTCCCTATACATCCCAAGTCATACATAGCTAGCCATTGGTGTATGTCACCTCATGGGATGCAACTCCCTCTCCAGTTATATTTCACTGTTTTCAGATATTACTCTTCAGTTACATAAGTTTAAATAGCAGCATTACTTTCTTAAACAACAGAGCAATGAACCATAAACTTTTATCTTACTTTAAGATTAGTATCATATAACAAACAATCATTCCAGAGACAGTTTTGCAAAGAAGGTCTTTGATAAGAACACTGTGAATGGCGTAAAAGAAAAAATAAGAACATAAGTAAGAAGCAGTATTTGTTGGTATTTCTCCCAGTTATGCTTAACAATTTTGGAAGACGACAGAGACAATATGCACAGGGCTAACACAGTAACTTTTCACATCAAATAAACAGAGATGGTTTTTGGCCACAGTGATGTTTTCTAAAAAATACATAAAGTGGCTTGCTCTGCTTTCCCTCTATGAGTCTCAAAGTACATTACAAAACATTTCAGAATTATTATTCCTATTTCACAGACAGGAAAATATGGACCTGATTGGACAAGTGTCTCTAGTGGCTCAAAGTAATAAAGTAATTCAGAGGTATAAATGATAATAAGAGCCAAGTTCAACGCAATTGTATTTAAGATCTGTTGGAGATCAAAGATGTATTTTTGTTGGCTTTAATGCATTCACGGACAAGATGCCCTGAAATCCAAAACCACAGATTTGGCAAAATCAGTCCCAATGGCCTAATCTGCCATTGCCTTTCAGAAAACCTAAAAACATATCCAGTGACAAAATAATGTTATCAAAGACAAAGCAGATGAAAATAAAGTCTAAAAAATACATCATGCTTACTAAGCAGATATTGTTCAGAACACAGAATCCATGCCACATTTAAAACAGATTCACTCCTATTTTCCTAAATGCAGAACCTTATTCTGCTATAGTCCAACATACTTCTTATTTGAAGATGAAAAGAGGGAAAGGAAATCTGATTTGGTCATTTGATCAGACAATACCATTTAAGATGACAGTTGAAGAGATGGTTGCTATATCCTTGGACTACAGTATAGATTGAGATCTGAGCTTTAAATGATGCTGATTAAGTCTTTATTACAGAGAAGCACTCGTGAATCAGAATCCATATAGCTTTTATTTGGGGCACCTTTGTCATTTTGTGGGTTCTTTTTAGTAGTTCAGTAATTAAGTGAATTATTCGGTACTTACTTAATGAAAGCATAGTTCACCAAAATCTAAACATTCTAATTAAGTGAGGTTGTTTATGGGTTTTGGTTGGTTTTGTTTTGGGGTTTTTTTGTTAGCTTTTAATGTTTTGATCAAAAAAACCCAGAGTGTCACTGTAACTAATATGCTAAACTAGAGGTGACCAATGTATCTGTAACTTCCATTTGAAGAAAATAGAAATGAAAATGTCAGTGAGGGGGCTTAGTCTTTGAAGGTGCAGAACATACTGGCTTCAGTCCACAAAACACCGTATAAATTTTATGAGATAAGCCCCTTCTGTATAGTAAATCATTGGAGTGAAGAGAAATGAACCCAGAAGAAAGAGTCGTATGCAATGCAGCAGGAGCCAGATTATTGTAAATTAAAGAAATTTAAAATGGATTAAGCAGATGTTCTTTTTGTTTAGACATCTTATTTCATCTCCAGTGTTTATAAGCACAGACTTCAGAGAGTACTCCTTATTGTAACTCATGCAAAAACTCTTCAGGTCAAGATAAAATAATTAGGCGTTTTTGCCATGTGCTCACACCGTTTGCTTTGTATGGAAATATGCAACCTGCTTCTTATAAAATTTACAGTACTCAGATCTCTTTTACAGTTGTTTCTAAGTCAGCATACCAAAACCCAACATAAAAATCACACATAGACACTAACATTCATGTGTCTAACCTATGAAAAAAGCAAAATACCATTAAATATATCTGCTAGACTGTATTTTGTAAAAAGCTACAGTCACGGATTAACCCTTGAAATGACTCAGAAAAAAATTACTGTCTCCACATTTCATCTAAATGTGGAGGAAGAAGTTTTGGAAATGAAAGAAATATCTAAGGCCATGCATTTTTCTTCCTGTGATACAGATGTTTTAGTGACTTGTAGAAATTATTCTTCATCTACCAGGAAGCTATACACATATATGTAAACCCCAGCCTGCCACAATACCCACTTATTGTGCCTTCTTTCTGTGTATGCAAGCAAAGAACTTATGCAGTCATATTTCTCAATTTTATTTCTTTGTTAATTCTGACTTTTTGTTTCTTTTAGGAATAAGAAAGCAAGCAACTTTTTGGAGCAAAAATTATCTATTCAGTGCTTAACACTGGAAAAGGGAGAGCAAGACTGCAGACAGTTGAAACTGGGAATTTCCAGTTTAATGGAAAATTCTGGTATTCTGATTATTCTGAATCAGAACAAACTATTTCAAAATTTCCCACAAAACAGAAATTAAAAAACTGAAAAAATGCTTTCAAAAATGTTGAAACACATTTTGTTTGAGCTTTTTTAGTTTTGTTTATTTAATATTACTTTTAATATTTTTAAATTATGTTTTATCAGTAATAACTACACATCATCTCATGCCACTTAATAATAACTAGTAAGTAATGATATTTTTATATTTTTTAAAAAAAATAAGTATTTAAATTGGGAAAACAATATAACCAATATTTGATGTACATTTCGAGTAATAAAATAAATACTTGGCTTTGTATTATTTTTAGCAACAATTGTTTCTAAAAGCTAGGGGAAAAACATACTAATACAAGGATATTCAAAATGGTAGCTACTTTAACTTATCTTATAAATTAAAATTATACAGTACTTTGTCTTATTCATCACAACATTCTAACCACTTACTTCCTCTGCATCTTAGCTGCAAGTAGTACAGTCCTTGCCTTCTTGTGATCCTAGCAAAGCTGTCATTCTTACTCCACACAATAAGAAGTACTCAGTACCCTCAGTTTACAAATCCATGAATAATTCTGACCTGTTATTAACACTAATTGTTTCTACCACTACTATCTATAAGCAGTAATTCTGTACTGAGGTTCTCATGCATCCATCCTGCTCTTGAAACACTCATGGGTTTTTTGATCAGCAAATATAAAAGGTTTCATTTACTTGATCCTCATTTAATCATGAAACTTGCTCTTTCCCTATTTTACCTAAGTGAGAAACAACTTTTCATGGCATTGTGCTGTCCTTGGTGTCTCTACAATATTGCCAAAGTAATGACAGCTCAGATTGCATGCCCTCATCCTCTGCACCGGATTTGTTACTTGTTTTTCATGTAGTGATGATGCTACTTTAGGCCACTATGAGAAAAGGTGCTTGGGTTTCTTTTAAACAGTTCATTAGCTCAAATGAATTACTAAAATTATTCCTTTCTTGATTTCCTAACTTTTAATTTGATGAAGGGAATTTTCTACTGTATACTTGACTTATCACTAACTCCAACACAACATTCCATATTAATAAAATACTCCCTTCCACCCCTTTCTTGAAGGTAGTTTTCTAGAAAAGAAAGCCAAACTTTTCCAATAGTAAACAGATAATATTTTACAAATAATTCACTAGAGACTATAAGAGCTAAACAATCATTTGGGTGTTTCAGGAAGTAATATTAACATTGTAAATAACATTTTATCTTATCCAAAAGTAAGCAAAATGATTTATGAAGCAAATAAAAAGAGACAGCTCCACACTAAAAGAGCTTAAGCTGGAGGCTAAACAAAGGAGCATAAGGAAAATATACACTCAGATCATGCTGAAATTCAATAAAAATTGTTGTGTTCTCCACTTTAAAACCTCTTCACAAATGGATAACAAAAATAGTAAATGACAGAAGACAGAATATCTCTATGAAGAAGCCAAAGGTAATACTTGGGCCAAAGGCTGCACTTAAAAGAATCCCAGATCAGCATGCCAAAAAAGGCCTTATGGTGGAGTTCAGTTACCTGCAGGTGCTGAAGGCCATTTGAGATGCCCTAAAGCATGCAAGAAATCTATATGAGGTCAGCAGATAGGACACAGAGGGTTATGGTAAATAAGTATCACTCTGTAGTGGAAGCTGAGTGCAGGAAGGATATCCCACCGCACTAAAAATGACTTTAGATGCCTAAACTTGGGCAAATTAATAGTCTTTAATATATAACATCATGATTGGTACCTCAAAAAAAAGACAAGACATAAAAAATACACTTCTTATTGGCCCAGTAAACTGAATTCAGTGACCTGTCAGTAAGCTAAGGGAGGACTGATAAGACATCTTTCCTTCAAATAGCTCTTCTGCTTTTTGTTGGTGGGTGGAGAGGACAGAGGACACATTGCCCACGGCATTCAGCATAGCTCAATCATCTGTTCACACTGCATGAGTCTTACTGCATCTGTGTATGTTCTGTGCAGGATGAATATCGTTAAATAAACATAATAAAAGACAACCTTGTCTCTGCTCTTTTCATATAATGAGGAACAGCTGTTTACCAGCCACTGTGTTTATTGTCTTTCGCCATCCTGTCTTCTACCATGCTCTCAGCCCTATCAGCCTCTCAGGTGATATCTATTATAGTTGTTCTATCTTGGTTCCAGAAAACTTATAATCCCAACGTAAGAAAAGAAACAACAGTTACAGATAGCAAATAACTGCCTATAGATAAGACTGAGCTAATACAGAAGAATGCAGGACGATGGCATATCTGTTGCCATCTTCTAGTTCAGATTTTTTCAGGGATTGTGGCAACACTCCTACCTTTTAAGCAAGAATTTAAGGAGGGATAATATATTAATTAGGATAATTGATTATTTGTAGTTTTGCTAACTGTCTTCTCTGAAAAGGAGTTCTCCATGAACTCTACAGCATTACAGCATGTTAGTGATGTCACAGGAGTATTAAAGTGCAAAAGATGAGGATCAGAACACATAAATTCCTAAATATCTGATTATCTATCTCACACACTTCATATATCTTTGTGGCTCTTATACCACTGCAGGTTATATTTTAAAAGCCAAACAAATATATATATATATATATATATATGCTATTGCCTTTTAATGTAGAATAGCTATACACATTCCAATTCCATAATTTTTTCTGTCCAGGACATCTTTTGTGAGTATTTTGATGACTACTATACATTCTGTAGTTTACAGGTGCATTTTATCCAAGGGAATGTATGTATCTGCATAAGCACTCAATCATAAAGTAGTAATCGTACAGTACTTTGAATGGTTTATAAAGTAAAAGCTATTATATTTAACAAGGGATAAATGAACAAAACTCCATTAGTTAACAGACTTCTATACTGACTAGAACATTATCATCAGAAAGGAAGTCATGTTTTAGGAAAGTAGTGATCCCCAGATCAATAGGTCCTGAGGAATGTCTAGTTTTCTAGGAAAAAATTAGAATTATGTGATAGTGAGGAAAAGTACTCCACTGACAGTAAGTCTAAAAATTACTACCAAAACCCTTTCTCAAATCTATTCTGTTTTCCTGCCTTTTCATAATACCACTTTAAAACAAGAATTAAAAAAAATAAATAAAATGTGGTGCATCAGAAATTTAGGCTGGTCAGTGGAATGGGGATAGGAGTTAAAAACGGCTCCATGGAAAGACACATTAGCAGTTGTGTAGAGACACTAAAGTGCTTTGGCCACCTTGAAAGCCGAAAGTTTCATCTTCTACTGCATGCTGTTCTTATAACCAAGAGAGGCCTGGTGAAGCCTAGGAGAAAGAAAGCAGTGAGGAGTGAAACAAGTGTTTGAAGCTCAGGTCGTGGGGAAGTGCTGTATGAGTGGATTCCTTACGTTATTTAGGAAGAAAGAAGCAGAAGTATGTGCACCCATCTGTAGTGTTTTAAATGTAAAAAATAAAGACTATCAGAGTTTTGATAATTTGTCTCCCCACAATAGTCTATTAGACTAAATAACTGATTCATGTGCTATGAGTTGCAGCAAGTTACATCAAGCTATGTGTAGAATGGTGCACTCTACAATGACCTCTGAAAAGCAGAGGGAAGAATAAACCAGACCAGAATATTAAAATACTATACCTTCAGTACAAATGTGTATTAGAATACTTGAAACACTGGTATTACCTGAACTAAACAAACTCACCTCAAAGCTCCCTGTGATTCTGCCATTATACTACATTAGAAGAAATCCCTTCCAAAGATTAATCAGCTTAGCTAACCATACACCATATAAAACTGCACAGAGCAGAGTATTAGCCATTTATAGAGGACAGAAATAACTAAATGTGTCTTTTCTGCCTGGCAAGCACCATATAGTTCAAGGTGGATCTGAAAACTGAGAATGGACCTGGGCCAACATGATCTCAATTGTTATTTTCAATCATAAAGTACAGCTAGCACCTCAGCATACAGCTCTCACTTGAGTGGAAGGGGACAGGGACAAAATGCCACGTTCTGAAACAGCTTTTATGGAAATCATGCACTGTTTGTGACATGTATTTGGTCTCCGGAGCTGCAGTCTTGTTTAATCCTCTACTTTTAAATGCCATCTTACAAAACCAAAGGGTAACAAGTACAAATTGTATCTATAAAACAGCATCACAACTTTATTCTCAATAGCTAAGTATTGAAATGCAAGCATACATTATAAATAGAAAAACAGCTGGCTTGGAGCACATTGCAAGCCACTAACACAGTTGAGGGATTTGAATGACATCATAACCCGTGAGAGCATGTTGCTGGCCAGCTGGTGTTATTTATAATATACTCATAATTGAGGAAAAATAAAAAGACAAAAGTTAGGTATTGCAGAACTAACAAAGTTGAATTCTGTCTTTCCCAGTGTCACTTAAATTGCTATCAAAAGTAATTATGAAGATTAGTAAGAAAAAGGGGGAAAATCACTTTGTAATTACAACAGCACATTTAAGATGAATGTCATGGAAGCCCCCCAAACTGGGCTACTTGTGTTACTGTATTCATAGTACTGTAAAACCTAGGAAATTACTTCTCCAGTGTGGTTGCTAAAAGATCACAAAGATATTTTGCCCTATTTATAAGTAGAGCTCAACAATTCTGTTATTTTTAGCAAATTACAAACTGCTATTCTAGGGTTAATAGCACAGAGAGTTGGAGCTTTTAATTGTTACTCAGCATATAGGCATGCCAAGTTTAATAACGTAAAGATGTTTTAAGAAAAACGTAGATAACTGCCTGTCTTTCTATCCTATATAAATAAAATACCTGTTCCTCTCTGCATAAATAAAATGTGTACGTATGTACAAAGGTATGCATATATACCAAAAATGCCCTTACGTGTATAAGTTTTTATATATTTGAAATGCAGACACACACACATGTAAATACAAAGGCACACATAGCTATCTGAAAGTTAACCAGAATACATTTTCTTATTTTTCATGGCAACACAAGCTTTTTGCCTGCTAACCCCTCAGTCACTAATTCACATTCTTTTAAAGGGAAAAAAATATGCTTCTGTGCTCTAGTTTTAAAATGCAAAGGTATGATGTTATTTGTCACCATGCCCAAAAAAGTCCTTACTCGGTAACTTTGCCAGAAGAGGGAGAGAGAGAGAAGGCAAATGCTCCCCCAGCTGTTTCCTGTCTACAGTGTCTGTGTAATGTAGATAAATGTGAGGATTTTCTCTAAATCCCTCTTCTGTTTGCTAAATCTCACTGTCACTGCTAAAATCAGAGCAGATAGAGCCTGCGCAATGGAATAAAGTCCTCAATATTGAAATGTGACATTGCTCTCAACATCTCACATCTCTCTGGATTTCTTTTTTCTCATCATTACTGCTAACAAATTCACTTCCAGACTTTGCACTTTTAAGAAGCAATGGAAAAAATCAACAGTCTTTCAACACAATTAGTTAAGTGCTGCTTTTGTGATTTCTTGAAGGTAAATCTTTATTACTATTTCAAATAATTTTTTAGTTTTATTTTACTGTGTATTGTCTGCTTCTGGTTTGAAGAGTATTGTGTACTTTTCAATAACATTATTTTAGAACTGAGAATTATTTATAAATTGCTGAACATGCAATTTTATGTGATCTGGAAAATGGCTGTATGTAATAGTTGCAATTACATAGATAACTGTAAGGGTAAACTATTGCAGATACATGTCTTGAATTTCACTTCTATTCAGAGAACTTTGCAATATTTCAGTTATGTCATTATTAAAGGGTCCAATTACATCATTGTCTATGTTGTTAATTAATGCTTCTGAAAACAAGAACTTTCAGCTATTTTCTGCAGGTGCAGGGTTTTATAGGGAAAAGGTATTATTCACATGCTAAGTTTCTGCAGTTTTATTATACACAATTATAGATAAAATGCTCATGCTTTCACAGGGAAACTTTTAAGGGATGTTGTCACTGCAGCAATTTTCTGGCAGCATTGTAGCATTTACATGTTTTTTGCTTTCATAAATTAAAAGTAAATGTGAAGTTCAGTTTGTTTTCTACGTTAGAAACCAGCTGCGACTCTTGCTGACCTTGCATATTTGTATAGCTTAAGCAATTGTACATAAAGAAAATGGAAATTCCCCTACATGTTCATCTCCAAGTTTTCCCTGGTAGGGAGAGCTGTTTCAGGAAAGTTTGCATGTGAAGTTTCATGTTATGACCTACAATTACTACACATTAATATAAACTGTCTTTAAGTAAATTTGGCTTCAGTAGGTGCATTGACCTCTGTTTCTGTCAATTGGCCCTAGTTCAACTTTCCATTATCAGTAAATTTATATCCTTCCAGAACTTTTTTCTTTAATATTTTTCAAGGACAGTCATGCAGTTGACAGAATTCTCCTGTTTTAATTGTTTAGGGCCTAATTGTTTTCTTAGAGTGTCTTACACTTAAAACACACTTACCTCATTCCTTAATGTGATTCAAAAGAGCAGGTCTGTAATTGCAATGAACTAAACCATTCTCTTAATATATAAATGGGCATCCCTTCCAATATACTTGAAAGATGAAGATGGTTTTTTTTAAAGTATTGAGCAAGGCACTAAGAGACATGAAAGTAATGTGCTAGTTCCTCAGCTGGTGCATCCTGCCAAGCTTCCTTGGAATCAATGGAACATATTGATTTAGGTTAGGATGTAGCTCAGATCCTTTAATCAAAGTTAGCAGTATTTAAACCATGATCCACTCTAGAGTATATATGCTTTATTTATATAAGAATTACTAGTGAATACTGTTATTACATACTAATTACATACTTCTACTATGGTTTGGTCCAACCTCTATGTAACAAAATGTAATTTTGAATATAACTCGTGGGTTTTTTTTCTATAGCATATACTATCTATAATAATGTTGCCCCTTCAAAATATTTATAATTATTGTAGATGTTCTTATCTGTTATTAAAATGACCAAACATGTGAAGAATTCTTATGCACAACTTGTGCCAAGTGACAGTTTGTTAGATAAGGAGTACTTATATAAAAGAATTAAGAAGTAAAAGAGAGATAGACTGTTCATATATGACATTCCTCTGTGGTGCCACTCTTCTGGACTATTAAAAGAGGAATGCAGCAAAAGCTGGTTATTTTACTGAAAAAAGAGGAAATTCCAGCTGTGAAAATATGGTCAGTCATTCTATGCAACTAAAAGAAGTGTTTAACCAGGCTCATCCTGAACCTGTATTCAATTTCCAAATGTAATTAGATGCTTCAATAAACCCCACCCTCATGCCAATGAGTTTTCTTTTAAACTCTCAACTTTCTAGTCAAATTGGGGACATTGCAAGCACCCTGCCTGTTTGTAAAGAACCTGAAGTAATATTGGATTACAACTTTGTATTTTCTTAAGAATATTCCCCTCAGACATAAATGGGAACTTTGATTTTATCACAAGCATATTGAATCAACTAATGCTATGTTTAATTAAAATGATGAAGGAAAGTTAAATTTTTTAACTATGCTTTATAATTAGTTTTGATGAAACAGCACTTAATTTAATAAATAATTGATTGAGCCCTAGAAACATGTGAGTCTGTTTTCTTTTCCCCAAAGTTTTTAGTTGTTTCAAAGTTCTTGACTGTTTTTAAATTTGGAGATAAAGTTAGAAATTCTCTGTGGTTTATACTGTGCAGTCTTTTTGGCTTCCACTAAAGGAAAAACAGTAGATAATGGGTTTTGTTATATTTCAGTGCTGATATTCATCTGAATATGCATCCCAGCTGAAGAGTCTTGAAAAATACAAAATTGTTAAATGCCTAAGATTTATGTTTAATTCTGGCCCAAATGTTATACAAGAGCAAATTGTTAAATACATGATGTTCTTGTATTTGTAATGTCTTTTAGCCTTCTGAGGCGGTGTGCTAAACAGCCTTCTGCTTTACCCCTCAGAACTGGGAACCATCTTAAACTGCAGGTGCATCACATTTATCTTAGAAATTCAAAAATGTGGCAAGGGAAAAAAGAAATTGATGTTGTTAAGATACAGAGTCATTACAGGAAATAATGCCTCATGTTATCATCATTCATTTATAATCTGACCTTCCTCCAGTGGCTATTGAAGTCATGTCCATGAATTAAAGCTTGTTGGTTTTTACATGGCAAAGTTGGCTAAAAACTCTTGTGAACGGGAAAACAATTATTATTTCTTTTTATGATATATCATGAGATATAGATTTGTTCATTATTTTCACAGGGGAAATATCAGGAAAAAAAGGGGGATAAATTCTGACTTATTTATAGATTTGTCTCTTATTCAGCTTTGACTTAAGCTGAAATAGGGGACTCATCCAGCAAGGTGCTAAGATCCCTTGCCAAGAAAAGAATTCTTAAAAATTATTGACAAGAGAGGGCTCAATACCCTGCTGGATCAGGTCCCATATAAGCAGACAACAGATAATTTTATCATTTTATCAAAAGTTCAGTGAAAAAATAAGATTAAATGGTCCCTGAAACCCTGAAAGAAACTTTAGAGAAGATTAATCATTTTACTCCAATTACATTGCACTAGTCTGCTAATACAAAGCAGTTTTTAGCCAAGGTTAACTGTATGTGCAAGAAAGATTCGTAACTTCTTACCTGACTGTAATATTAATGTTAACCTTGAAAGAGAATGAAATTAAATGCAGATTTACACCTTTCAAAAGTAGCATTTTTGCCAAGTAATGCAAGTCAGTTCAGAATATGCACTAAGCACATTCTTTACTGTCCTGCTACTAAATATAAATAGCTTTTTCTAGTATTTAAGAAAAATAATGGTATCTTCTTTGACATGTTGGGCAAGATCTTTGGTTGATATAAATGGATATAAAGAGAAGAGGATAAATGGAATAGTGCAAATTTACACCCACTGAGGACTGGCCTTTCTTCAGTCATACATCCAGGAAAAAGATAGTTTGTAACCAAATGTAAATGAGAAAAGAATTATCACCTCTGTGTATACCTCATAGCCAAACCTGACTAAGAGGATATAATGGAGGTCAGTGAAAGTATAGCTGCTTCCATCAAGTAATAATACAAATTCTTAACACTCCCACTAGTGCTCTTAATTTCTTGAATACTTCCAAATGTTAACTTGCTAGTAAGAGAGGACTGTAAGAGTAACAGGATGAGGTCCCCTATTATGGAAGGTCCCACAACAACACTTCTGTAACTTTGGCAAGTTCTACCTTGAAACTTCTTTTGTTTTGTCCTGATATTTCACTTTTTAAGGTGGCTGGAGAACCATGGAGTACTAATTATGAACCCTTTTCCTACTGGGCCAGATTTCCTTCTACCCAGTTTAGACCCATTTATTCTTGTTCTTTAGTTTAAATAGTTCTCTCTCATATGCCACCTCCATCTCTCACAGTACATTTGCAGGCAACGGTCCTATTCCCTCATAGTCTATCTGGTCTCAGACAAAACAATTTAATGTTGTCTAGTCTTCCTTATTCTTATTATTAGGGGCTTCCCTTTGCTCTGTCCATTGCACTCATCCATATCCTCCTTTTGCAGGAGCAACAATAAATCACATTTACCACAAGGTTCTCTAACTATGTGTGAATGTGAACCAAGAATATTCACCAGAGGAAGTAATCAGTTTACAAAATACATGGACTAGAATATGTAGACAGTTGCAAAATTACGGTGAGGCATTTCCTGATATATGTTTATTGTCTAACATATTACAGTACATACGTGTTCTCAACTCACAAGGGTGCAGGAGTCATTTTCTTTAGGACTCTGTTGAGAAACTCTGACACTGCTTTTGTTTTCTTGGCAGGTGAAGATGCACACTGTGTCCTACATTCATTTCTTCTACCTTGGCCTGTGTTTGCTTACCTTAACCAGTTCTGCTGCTGCTGGCCCAGAAACACTCTGTGGTGCTGAGCTGGTTGATGCTCTTCAGTTTGTGTGTGGAGACAGAGGCTTTTACTTCAGTAAGTGAACACTTCTTTTATTCAACTGCTAAACTTTTCCTTGTAATCCACTAGTTTGCAACTGCTCTAAGCAAGCTTAGGTAATCAAACCAGGCTGCTGAATATGACTAGTGTCCTGCACCTTGGAGATGCCCAAGTCTTCAGTGACCATGAAGTCTCAGTAAAGAGTAATGCCATGTCTGTGTTCAGTCTCTCTGATTTTCTGACAAATTTTCTTTTTCAGACATCTTACTGTTTTTAACTTTCTATCTGCTGCTACTCCACCTGCTATATTACTGCTTTCTGCTGACCTGCCACGGAAATGAAATGAATGAAATCACATACTAGACCCAAGATATTCATAAGGCAGAACTACATGTACCTGTTATGTCAGACTACTCGTAAACAGTTTAAGTACACATCGTATCATATTAAAAACACACTAAGCTTCAACATCTGGTTTGAAAAAAAGAAAAGCTGGAAGGCAGCAAGCAGAAAGTTACCACATCCAAGTATCCACATACTTCATCAGTTAAACACAGGTGAAGGAGAATTCATGCACAGTGATATAATAAAGATTAACACCAGTACAAGCAACAGATAAATTGAGTCTGCAATAGTGGAGATATATCAGTACTCAAATAACTTTTTGAAGCAAGACATAAACTTTGGAACCGATCGTATTTTTCCTTTGCTGCGTTTTAGATTGTGTAAAGCTGGAGTAGTTAAATGAGCAACTCTTTTATCTTAGTACCTTCTTACAAGTGCTGTCAAGATCAAGAAATATACAACTTGTAAATATTAGAAATCCTTTTCTTATTTGCAGCTATTTGCTACTCAACATAAAGTTAATGAAACTTTTATCTAGGAATAGATCAATTGCGATTTCACTCATTAATATATTTATTCAAAACATGCAAGAAATTGTTCTTTTAGAGCCTGTGAAGATAGTGTTTACTTAAAATAATAGTATGTGCTTGTCTGAAGTCACACCTCTTTCAGGGCCTCATTTACCTTTCCAGACAAGAATATAACTAAGAAAAGGAAATATATGGTGGTTAGGATATAAAGACAAGAAATTAACTGAAAGAGGTTTTTATCTATTTATTTTTATATTCTTTGTGAGTTCTAGCTTTTTTTTTTTTTTTCCCTTCTTTTATAATCCTCTTTTTATCCTTGTAAGTCTTGCCTTCTAAGGTATCACTTTTGTTTTTCTGACCTTACCTATCTCTTTTCTGGTGGAGCAGTGAAAGCAACTGAGTTACTCTTTCAATATTTTTCTCCTTGCTTGCAATAAAAATAGAATTAGTTGAATCCAGATTCTTGCACCTTTAAATTACAGAAAATCCTGACTTCCTCAAGATACAAGCTGCAGACGTTTTCACTATCTTCTTGGCACTTTCTAATAAAGTCTTTGAAACTGGGAGCCTTAGTTTCACATATGCAAAGCAATTCACTGAAGAACCCTCTGTATTTAACACTTTAGCTATCATTAATGAACATCTACTCTAAGGTGCTGTTTCACTTAGTATTCTGGTGCTAAGCACAATATTAAAAACTGGAATCTCTCATAAAGGCATTTACTTTTTTTTTTTTTTTTTTTACCAACTCTTTATCTGTTCATTGGAACACCAAAATCTGTTACATTTATCAGCACCTGAGTTGCACTTAATGGGCTATGTGTGTCCTACAAACTACTTCCTCTTGGTGGCTGGAAGGAATGTAAAGGAAGTCTTTCATTTTACTCTCCTGTTTCTGTATCAGAAAACAATGAGAGAATATACTATATCCTTAGAACAGCATAGGTTTTGTTGTTTTTTTTTTTTACTGTGCATAGGCATTTTCCCAGTCATTCCTCTCCTGGCAAAATGTTTGCTGCTTGTTCAGAGAACTATCACACCTGCTTACCACAAGAGCGGCTGCTACTGCCAAGCAATCAGATTTGCTGTTATGTGTAATCTGTGTTCCTCAAGGTAACAAGACATGAGAAAATTTAATCATCAGTAATAGCGCTCTTTGTTTGAAATCTCAGTTATTCTAAGGCTGCACAATATGTTTCAAATCTCTACATTCCCTAAGCTACATCATCCTTACTTTAAAATACTAGTATGGGTTTCTGAAGTTTTAAAGATCTTTACCCTTGCAATCTTGAGTTTTATCTGCTGTCAGTAAAGATTTTTCCCTCTGGTTTTCTCTGTTGTTTTCTTACATTCTGAGTTTTCACTTGAAATAATGTACCTGTTGACATCATGAAGGTCTACTTCGTTTTGTATGGAAGATTGTGGAAGGTTTTTCTGATGAATGACTACCCTGTTTCAGGAGAGTCTTGCACTGTTGTAATCAACAGAGTGCAATTGTAACATTCAGCAGGCATTTTATGAAGTTGATATGTGGCCCTTGGATGCTAAGTAATGTGTGTCCTCTACCTGACTATTTCTGATTCATGAGGCAATTATTTAACCTGTTATACCCTTCTCCCTCTTATTTGATAGTGTTTAATCTAAAATATAGAACTATAGAAAAGTAAGTCCAGTAACAATGATAAAACAACTTGAGATCCTCATATCAAATGTACTACAGAATGCAGCATACTATTGGAAGTTAAAAATGTTACTCTCTTTTTGACACTTTTTAAGAATGCCACATCATTGGCAGAAATAAAAATCCAGTGCACTTTTTTCTTTTACTTTAGAGAGGATGTCAATTTAAATTGTATTTTAAGCCATCTATTCTCATACTCTGGTTCCTTTATATAAAGTATAATCAATGGTAAAGTTTCCTTTTAACTTGCACAGGAAATAGCTGTAAGGGAAGTTTTTTCTTCCATCATTCTGTATTTCACTAGAGACTCCAAATATAAAGAACACCTTTTGGCTGAGGTGGAACTCCTGGTTCAGACTCAAGGTCAAAACTTCTGACTATTCCTTGGGAGTTGTGGGTGGAAATGAAGATAGAAATAATTGAGTTACTTTCTGTTGAAACTCTGTACTCCACAACCACAAGGCTATATCTACAGCTAGGTCTGGAAGAAAAAAAATATCTTTATATAGTCTACTCTGCCCAATTTCCTAGCTATAAAAGGCATTCCTTTACAGCTTCTGAAGAGATGCCCCAGCTGCTTACCACACACAAAGAAAAGTATTGACTTCAAGAGGAAGTCAAATGTGGTTTTTACCACTCCCTTTTTTCATGAGGTAGAATGGCAAGGAGCATTTCTCTAAGTTTTTTTAGAGGAGAACGCTGCACAAATCCTAAAATGGAACATCTGCTTTTTTCCTTGGTCACATTTAACCCCAGACAGCACTGGCTACTTCTTTCCCATGATTCACCAGCAAAGCACAATTTGTTGCCACCTTTTATCTAGCAACACCTCTCTAGCAGAACTGCCACTTAAGTTCCTATGTGCTAGCTTATGTTAGGAGAGGCCAACAGAGAGCCTAAACACAGCTACACAAGTGGCTACACTTAGACACAGGTCTTCTCGATTAATGTTTCTCTAGCCTCAAAAACTCTGGATTCAACAGTGATGAAGAAAAGTGGGAGGGCTGCTATGCTAATTTGAATTCTAATGCTTAGAATGGTCTACCATGCCACTGCTATTACAAAACAATGCTGAGGGAAGAGAATGTTGGAAGAACTGAAAGGACAAATTACAGGAAACTTACAGAAGCGATAGCCCAGGAGGGGGGAAATTTTACTTGAAATAGTCTAGTCTTATCACAGGAATTTACTTTGTAGATTAATCAAAAAAAAGAGATCCTCTTTTTTTCTTAATACAAGTTGAATTTGCTGGACAATCATTCATTCTTGTTCATATTGTTTACTGAGGACTATTAATGAGAATGGAAAGCAAATGTGGTTGGCTCTAAAGAGCAAATGTTAATTATTTTTTATTTAGTTTCTTTTCCCTTGAAAATAAACCTTTTCATTTACCAATAAATGGATACCAGTTTGGCTAACAGTATACACGAGTGCCAATAAAGAAATAGCTTTCTTATTTCCTTGGACACTTTCAGAAGATCAAATTTCTAAAGCCAAAGTTAGATGGCAATACTTATTTCAAACCAATGGCAATTAATTTCATGAATTAAAACCCTACTTTTTGTTCTGTAAAAAACCTGCTTTGGGCTTATGGTGAATCTTTCTACATCACTTGTGTCGTAAAGAAGCTGAATTTAGATACCTGATACAATGGAGTTCCTCTGATATTCTTCAGAGAATGGAGAGTGTTCTAGCACATATTTCCATATGTAAAAGAGTGAATCCCATAAAAGACAGGCTTTTCTGGTATCCAGCTTAATGCTCCCTGTGTCAACTGCTTTGTGGAGAATCATTACAGATTTTTGCTACATTTTTATTTCACTAAGACTATCAGAATCGCGTGTTGTCCTTGGAATATCCCCAGCTGTGCACAACATAAGATTATTGGCTTATAATCATCAGAAAATGAGAATAAGACAGTGAACACAATTTTGTGTAATCAGAGTTGTCATCAGATGTCATTGCTTTGCAAAACTAAGGTATATATGGAGGAATTGCTGCCTTACAGAGGCAGACATAAGGTGCATAGCAATAGGCAATTCTGTTTTGCTTCTTCCATTTCCCTTTAGTTAACAGCTTCTTGTTTACTTCAGGAAGTCTGCTTTTAAGATGTTATTAAAGTTTCTAGGCCTGTCAAACCTATCAACATAATTACAAGAGATGGCATGGCACTCAGTTCTTTAACTACTCCATACCTGTAGGAGCTATGAGTCATTAGCTCCTCTCAGTGTCCCTGACTGAAAGGAATGTTAATGCTACAAGCCCAGAAAAGCATGCTGAAAAGCTGCCTGTGGCCACACAGAGTGTGGTGTCAGTGACAGTCTTGCAAATCTTTGCAAAGAAATGCTGGTCATCTTGGCTATGTTCACACAGCAAGATCTGAGAGCATTTTTAAGTTCCTTGTCCCGGCTACACGCCCCATTCATGTCCGAATTCTGTATCCATAGAAGATTTGTGTATATTCCTCAGTCTTTATCCCCAGGTTCCTTACTTCTTATGGAAAGTTAGCCTGAAAAGGAGCTGATATGTGCTTTAGCCAGGTCTGCAGGGTCAGTGCTCAGGGAGCCAGGGCTATAGGCACAGTTATTGACATACCTCTGTAAGTAAAAAGACAGCTCTGGCTTCTGGAATGCTATCACTGCACAGTCAAGTAACTCGTATGTAAGTTTGATGTAAGCTCTGTTGCCCCTGGTAGTAATCACTGAGGAAGTTCTCTGAAAGCAAGCCAGTCTGAAAAAAATTTTGTCCTTTTTTTACCACATTAAGAAAGGCTACAGAGTGTTCATAAAGGCTAACCTTAGTTTAGTGAGGATAATCTTCTTACGTTACCTCTTTAATAACAGAGAGAGATGTCCCGCCTTCTTTCTCCATGGATCACACAGTGAGTCTAGGAGGATTTAGCTTCTAAAACACACTAAATTTAGACTCTGCAAACAGGTCTCCTCTACAGCTAGTTCTCAGGTCGCCGAGGATTTCATAATTTTTCAATCCTTTCATTAAGATGGACTGTAGTTGTAATGATAATTTTAATGAGGTGACTGGAAGGAAACCATTGATCAAAATTTCAGCAAGGAATATCTCCATTAAAAGTGTCTACTACCAAAACCAAATAAGTACAGTTTCTCCAGAAGTTCAATTTTTATATGTTTTTATTAGATGTTAGAGAGGTTAATGCTTTTTATGATGTTAGCCTTTATCTATGCACTGGACAAAGTTTCAAGTTTGGTTTCAAATACAAGAAAGCTGTTATTTGACATTTGATTCCCTAACTGCTATATGTGTATTTAATACATTGTTTAGTCTCATGTTGGATAAAGTCACTCGGAGAAGCACTTGGCAAGATCAGCATTAATTCTTGGCGTAGCTGCCCCTCTTACTTTTCCACAGAATCTTAAATACCAAGAAAAACCCTTCACTGACTTCAACTCTGGCATATGCTTTATGCAATTGGACAAAACCTTTGCATATGGACCTCTTCATTTGTTCTGGTATTAATAATGCATTTGCACTATTTAATCAACAGCATCAAGAGTCACAAAGCAAATTACTCAGTTTAGCGGAACCACACAGTCTCTTAATTAAAACCTTTTGCATTAACTACTTGAGCATCTAGGGCAATCTTTAGAGTGCTCATTCAAAGAAGAAAGTTCATACAGCCATTCCTCTAGATCTTATTCAGCATTTTAGCATGTTTCAAACCCTCTTACATCACTGAAAATCAAATAGAGACTTAAAGCCATTTTGATTTCAGAGCTTTGTTAAAAAAGGATGGATCTGGACTTGTTTATTAAACCATATCCAAGTATCAATATTTCCCTATGATACAAGCTTAATTGTTCTAAAATATGACAACAAATAAAAGGCCCAACCAAGAGTTAAGTAATTTCTCAGTCTAGAAATCAAGACAAAGGAAATACCGCAAATGTATACTTTATTGGATAATTTCTGCTAAATTTATCTCTGGTAATAACCACAGGAACTTCCAAGTCAAAAAGAAGAAAAAGCCATTAATTCATACTTTCTTTGTGGGACATTTAATGCAAAATCACTATGCAAGTTACATCCCAAGTCTAATTGTTAAGTAATGACAGGCGTATTTCATGTTTACATCAGTGAATGAGGTTTTGAGAACAAGAATTTTAACACATCCATAGCTGTGGAGGGGCCTACCATATACTGACCAGTGGGTCACTCCAATTTATAGATGATTTTGCATTTGTCAACATAAGTAAAAGTTTAAAAAATTGAATCCAGTTAAATACTGAATGACTATTTGAACCAAAAGGCTGTACCTTAGGCACTGGCTAATACATAACTTTCAGAATAATAGGATGAATTGCTTTTTTTACAATATCAAAGCAAGAAAAGTCAAACACTATCTTCTTTTCAGACTTCTTTAAGTATTAGACAAATTACATAGGTGAGTTTATCTTGTCAATTTTATCTGAGCGACTTTTAGGTTAAATTTCTTATTGTCTCTCCAAAGCTAATTCCCAGTAAATTGGTTTGGAATTCCTTAGAAAACTGCTTTGAATTATGTAGCAAATTTAAATTCCTACAAAACCAGACACAAGTCAGATACTTGCTGTATTTTCTGACTGAATCCCATGTACAGTCAAATTTAATACATTTTTAATGTTCTTGCTCTTACAAGACAGAGTGGAATCTGTTTGCTTACCTCATGTTAAATCCTTTGCTAGTGAAAACTGAAAAGGCTTTCTTTTATCAAAAAAACATTTTAGGGCTCATCTCTCTCCTTTTTTTTTTTTTTTTTTTCCTGAGTCTGCAGCATATTTATATATTTCCCATCTTACTTTTTAAATTCAGCTATGATCCAGGTTTTCCCATCTATGTAACATAACTGTTCTAGAGTAAGAGAATGCCTCCAGACAGCAGACCCTTCTGCTTCCTTATGTGCCCATAAAAGTGTGGAAGTAGGGAAAAAGTGTCTTGTTAAAGCACTTCCATTAGGAAATTATGGCTCACAACAAAACCTGAAATTATTTTTTTTTTTTGATACAAAACTATTTGTATATATTGTTTCTGTCTTTGTGTGTTGGACAGAAAATTACATAAGGCTGCATATGCAGAAAAAAGAAGGGGTTGGCTCAGACCATTCTGACTGAACCCAGCTCAGTGAAGAAAACTGGGTTTTTTTCTGAAAATATATATATTCTAGAAATATTTATTAACTATTTCTATCTCCAAACAAGTAAGCACTTAAGTAACACCCCCAGCTCCTACAAACAACAACTTCCAAGGAAAGCAAATACTACTGAAGATAGGTTTTACTTCAAAATAATGTTAATTAACAGCCAGATCCTACTAAGGCAATGGATAAAATCTTGAATTACACACAGAGACTCTTTATTTTGCAAGTCTGTATTCTAAAGAATATTATTAAATATATGGCTTATGCAATGGTAGAAAAAGTGTAAGTGTTGTGGGGAAAATGGTAAAGAAGATATTATGGCTGTGGATCTGAAAAGATGAGTACATTCCTAATTAAATTTGTAGACTGTGTGGTACTATGTGTAATAAATCCAATTTATAACAGAAGGATTTTTTTAGATTTGCATTAACTATACTTAAGGGGTTTTTTTAACTCAGCCCCATCAAAATGGCTAGATAAGAGCTTCTATTATAATGAAATTTTAACAACTTTTTATAAGGCTTCATTGATTAGGTCATGTGAAAGCTAATAGGACATCTATTTTAGGTTAATATAGCAGCTTTAAACTGAATATGTTTCATACCTTGAAACTTCTGTAGACAAGTGAGATGTAATAATTTGTTTCTACATCCCCTGAATTCCTGAATTACTAGTCAACAGGTCTTCCATGAAAAAACTTAGTTTTTCCTACGTATTTCAAGTTTTATGTTTCTTTCCATTAAAGTTTCCAGCCTTTCACAGACATATTTAGTTTGGCAGGAAGAATCTGGTGACTCATAGACTGAAGAGATTTGAGAGCAAGCTACTGAAAATGTATCTAATTTCTTCTTGTGTAATTTGGGAGCAAGCTACTGATAGTATGTCTAATTTTCCTAGTTTAATCAGATGTATTATTGGCAAATACATGTCCTGAATAAAAGCCATGTTTATTCCTGAAATATATAGCTAAGGTTAAATGCAAAACCACCACATATATATTTTGGTTTAGAACACTTTTTTTTTTTTAATTGTTTCTGGCATTTTACTCTAAATTGGTGGGCATTAAATGAAAACAGAAGTACTACTGAAATAATTTGCATTATGACCCTACTTACATTTCAGAGTTCAGTAATATCAAAGTATTCCTTATTGACTTTTTTGGGGGCTTTTTTTCTTTTTTTCAAGGGAGGATAGAGGTGTAGGAAGAATAGGTGATGTTATTACACCTCCACAATTCATACAGAGAAAGATAGATGTGTTAGGAAAGCTCTCATTTGTATTTTAAATTGTTGTCTGTATTGTTCCTTTCACCTCTTTTCAGACAAAAAACTTTGAAATTCAGTTCTTTCTAGCCAGATGATCTGTGACAAACATAATTTTTATTTATCCGCATACAGATTGAACTTTCTGAATGATAAAGACTAAACAGAGCTTGATCCAATATACACAAGGAGATTCTGGTTCAGATTAATTTTATATACTTTTGGGCACTTAAATGAGGTATCTGAGTTAGGAGCCTACTCAAGCTCATTATACAGTCAGTGAGAGAAGTAAGAAACTTCCAGAGCTCTCACTAAATGCTGAATATCCTGAAAGACATACTTTTCCTTCTCCAAAAATTAAGCAAGGAAGCTATGGCAATTATATCCTTAGATTAGTTAAGTCAGTTGAGTAAGGACCCTCCATTAGGAGCCTACCTTTTGGTGCGATTAATCTATTTAAAACCACACAGTGAACTTCAATGTGGAGATAAGGATGCACTCATATGGACCACATTTCAGACCCAAGCAAATCCCAGCTTATTTTAGCTACCATGGAAAGCAAATACCCAGAATGTGCCTTATGCAGGTGACACTGGTTAGAGTTTCTCCTTTGGCCTTTAAGAACTCCCAGACCTTGGTCTGACTAATTGTGAATCCTGCTGGAGAAACCACTAAGCTCTGAGACAGTAAAAGTAGAAGGGAAAAACTTATCTATCTTTTCTTTCTTGATAGAATAGATAGAATATACTCTTACATGCCATAATAAGTAACACTTCTTCATGCACTTCTTCATGTTTTATTCCTGCATAATGAGACAAGGTGCACTTATCCATGCATAAATGATGAAGAAATTTTTTACACTGCTGTTCACATGGATTCTTTTCTATTCCTATGAATATACATACCAGCAGTTTTTTAAGAAATTGAGACAATAACAATATTCAAAACCTAGAGTGACATCTAAATATTAGAGGTCATTAAAGAAGCATTTTCTCCATGCTGTGCCATAAAGTATCATCATGGAGAAACAACACAGAATGATGCTCAAGTACAGCTTTGAGATACTCAGGCAATTTGAAGATTTAAAAAATGACTACTGCTGACCTAATGAGCTCATCTATAAAAGCAGTAATATGACTGAAGTAAGACAGAACCCTGCCTGAGGTTGTTCGATATTCAGTGAGTTGAATCAACAGCACAAAATCCTTCCACCTTCCTTGCTTCAGTTCCTTCCTTCACCAAGGCAATATAGGAACAGTACAGAACCACTTCAAATATAACCACTTTCCAAGACGCCTAAAGTGATGCCTTTGCAGGGAACAGTAATTGCAGTAATTAAAATTTCCAAACCAGCTATGAGAGGTAAGAACTGTGCATTAAGTTGTTTAGATCTGGACAAAACTTTTCCAATAACTGTACTGTTTCAAAACAGAGTACAGTGCTAAAAACCAGGAAGGATTATTCATATTTGCTGTGAATGAATATGTATACAATTTATCTTATTTCAGGCTACTTTTAATTTCGTGCATTGTACCATTCCTACTTGGTCTGGCTTGAGGGAAATGGGGTAGAAATGAAAGTAGTTTTTTTCTATAACATTCTCTCACTTCACAGTTATGTATTGACTTCTGCATTTAAAAGTCATGAAGGGTGACCTTTTATGAGATACTCACATGAATGATTTTCACAGAATCTCAGAGTTCCACCACTATTTCAAGAATTAGATACAGTAGATCTAATATAACTACTACAAACTACACCATACCAAGATACAATCATTCCAAAAAGTGGAGTGGTCAAGCCATCATGGTCATTGAAAAAATAGTAGAAAGATTTTTTTTGGTAGAATTTGAGCCTTGTCTTTCTTTCTGCAGACAATGGAATGAAATTCTACAACTCCAGCTCTAATGACTTTGTCAAATACTATAAATTTTGTTACAGTCATTTTAGTTTTTGAAAGCAGTAGGATTTGATGCAATAAAAGAAAACTGTTTCCTGTGATCACTAAGATGAAGGCTAATAAAATGAGCAGAATTCAAAAGTGGTGATATGGTCTTCTACTCTTTTCAAATAAAAATTTATTCTCTAATATGAAAGGGACGAAGCTCAGTTCTGTGACAAAAGAGCAAATTTTTTTTAATAAATCAGGCTTGAACCCCCATCAAGAATCAAATAACCTGCAACAGATTTTGAATGCATAATTCTTATGTCTGAATTATGAAACAGGTAGAAATACCCTTGCTGAGGTTTTTTATGATATGCTGTAACAAAAAGTGCGTATCTACACTTTCATATGGCAGAGAAAAGAGAGACATTGTCAAGGAAAAGCTGATATGTAGTATGATAAAGGGACTAAGATGATAACAAAGAAGGGGAAAATGATGATGTTAATAATCCAGGGTGGCCCTAACCAGGAGCTTCTTCATTTCATAATCCATAGTGAGGAGTGCATGGATACTTACTCAAGGTTGTCTATTAACTTCAATTAGTTTTGGCTCAGTGTACTGAGGATAGTGTGAGTTAATTTGAGGAATTCTCTATGCTCACTAAAGAAAACATTGATCATTGATTTTCCTAGGTCTTTTGGCCATAGGTATCATTGCACCACAAATATTTTCCTTTGACTGCATTCCCACTGGTTTCTAAATAGTCATGTCTTTTTCCTAAGAACTACCAGCTGATCTTCTGATATTTTTCCTTCTGTATTATAAATATAGCAAATAGAGGCCTCTTTTGAGCAATTGATAGGTACTACTTGAGCCTGATTTGAAAAGGACACATGTATGTCAAATAACCCCTCATTTTTAACATTCATGCAAATCAACCTGAAAGGTTTGTAGTGTAATTTTAAAGTTCATCTACCATTCATGGTACAAACTATTAAAAATCATCAATTCTTCATATATAAGTGTTTGCTGAAGTGCCTAAATTGGTCTTGATTGAGTTGCAGGTAGATAGCCTCATCTAAAAGAGTGAACACCAGATTTTTAGAAGTATTAATCTATTTTCAAAAATTGGTATGAGCCTCATGAAAAGTCATTGAGAACTTGGAGGCTCCCAAAGGCATATGAGGCAGATTTTCAATGTCTTTTGGGTACTGAAGAGGCAGACGGACATTCAAGAGATTTTTCAAAAGCAATCATTTAGCTACTTTCCACTGAAGTCAATATTAGATGGTCCTAGGGAGTTTTAAAACAAATCTTTCTGGGCATATGCCTGTGCTTTTGGTTGCCTCAGTAGCTTTGGAAATATAAGTCAGGGTCCTTAGGTCCTCGTCTAAATTTTGCTTATGGACCTTACTGACTACTTGTGAAAAAACTATCACTATTAAAAGCTCCTTATAATAAGAATTGGCATAATGACTTGGCTTCCTCTCTGACGTTAAACATACTAATACGCTTAGTATGAAATCTTCTTATTTCTAGCATAAATATGTGAGGCATCAGATGAAAGCTAATAATTTCCCAAGTGAGCTAAAAATAATGAAGGCTGAATTTGAATAAATATTCTAAGAGGCACTCTGGAACAGACAGTGGTTAATAAGTACTGTAAATGTTACCTTGCTACTAACCTCATTTGCAAGATGCCAAAGCCTAAACATGGACCACAAACAATACATGATAAAGATCGAACATGAGAAAAATTATAATCTTTGCAAGAAGTTGGAGACAATGTATATTTTATTGCTTTCTTTGTCTTCTGACAAGAAAAACATAAATAAAAATCTCTCAAACTTCTTTAGGATGTCTTATTTTAGAGTTTCATCTACTTGTGACTTAGACCTAGCCTCCAATGCAATGAGACCATCTGACAGCACCTAGATTTTCTACAATAATTCTAAACATATAATACAGGAATGTATGAATTAATCACATTTTTTTAAACATATACTGCAACTCAAACAGAAAAGTTTAATGACAGAAGTAATGACTTAAGCTGTGGTTCTAGGAATCCCTTAAAATCAAGGAATATTAACCTTAATTTTGGTCATAGGCCAATCAGTTTTACATTATGATATAGTCCATCATTAAATGACTATAGTCTTTAACAAAAAAATGTATCTGTAGTTATGCAGGATGCACACTTCTTAGGAGAAGGAAAAAATTATTCAAATATTTATTCTGTGTTCACTATGTAATGGATGGTCTCATGCCCTATTGACTTACAAGATCCAAACACTGCAGACAATAAGAATTAATATTTTCCTCATAAATTCATCTAGAGTGCTCGTCATAGAAGTATTTGATTGCAGCACTCGGACAAATACTTAACACCCTATGATTTCCCAGGAAATTATCTGTTTCTTTGAGCATTTGTAAGGTTTTTTTCCCTAGTAATAGCATATCCAACTGGGTATGGCAAGAATTTTTTTGTAAAGAAATTTTAGGATTTCTGCTAGTACTTTGTACGTTCAAAATTGAATACAAATGTTAATGAAGTTAACCTAAAGTACAGTGAAGTAGTGCCTTCCCTTTATACAGGGGAAACTGAAGCAAAAAGGCAAAAGTGAATTTTAAAACATGCAGCTGCAAATCTGCCACTTGCTCAAAAGCAGCTTCAGCATATACTCTGTCCTACCTGAGCTAACAAAGCACTTTTGCTAAGAGAGCTGGAAACAAAAGCAGTATAATCTTCCTCTGGTTTTGTTCAAACCTAAGCACCTTTCTAAAGAACCATTGGCCTCTTTCTGCTTTCATTGGAGTGACAGAAATTACCTCATCCTTGTGAGCTGCAGAAATTCCAGCGCAGCTGCTGTGCAGGGCAGCAGCAAAGCACTGACCAGGAATAGTGCTTGTTGCCAAGTGGCTGGTGATAAACAGAATTCAGTGCAGAATCATTTAAAATTTTAAATGATTGGAATCTCTTGGTGAAGAGATATTATTTTAGATGAAAAGGCTAAAAACAATTAAGAAAGTATGTAAAAACATTTATTTTACTTTTCAGCTAATGAAGGACGTCATAAAAGGTGAACAGGAAAGCCCTATATTGGTTCACAAAATGTTCATGAGTACTGTGGTTGTGCAAGCGCCACTCAGAGTTGCATGCTAAATCTGCATCTGGAATAAGTAATTTCCTATCTTTAGTAATGACAACATAAATAAGGCTTATCCATTCATGGGTAGTCAATTGAAACTACTAACTGGACAAGAATTCATTCGAGTAATTTCATAATGTGAGTGTTAGCAGAGACCACCAGTGCATTTCTCAACAGCCACTATAAAAACATAATGCATTATATACTCATGTCATGTTGAAAACCGAGTCATAACGTTGCTTTAAAGTACTGCTTTGAATTTGGTTTAGACGCATATAAACTATAGTACTTTAGCTGGTGGCTGCTAGATTTCAGTGCAACCAGTGAGAAAGCAAGCAATCCAATGACCCCAAGTTCACTGAGATTGCTGGAAAATAAAAACAAGGGTTTGGAAGGCCAGTGCTTCAACACATAAAGAAATATATTGAATACTTCAAAAGATATAAAATTCTTAGAACTGTTGGACATGCTTCTGTGTGTGAACTTTCCTGTCCAAGTGGCATTGCTAAATACCATGGCACCAATCAGAGGGCTGACATCATGTTGTTGTGTAACTCATAACCATAGCAATGTCACTTTTTAAAATGCATTATATGTGCATTCAGCAGCTTAAAATCTCAACTGTGACAGATATTAAATAAAGTATAATGCAGGAGATTTGTTTTGAAATTTGAGCTCTTTATTTTATAAGGGGAAAAGAAAATGTAAAGCTTGTTAAGTCACTGTTAACAGCGGAAGCTTGGATTCAGGCAACATACACAGTAAGAACCGGTTTAATCGCCATTATAACTTGCGGTGATATAGTCTGGTAAGAGAGGTAATCCTGATCATTTTAATGGACAATAACACACTTGAGCTCCTACAATACAAATGGGCCATGATGCACCTAAATGTATGCAGTCAATAAAGAGAATAGTACTCCCAAGTTTCTGAGTCTATCAGTCCAAGTTAACTTAGTATAGTTTAGGACCAACAACTGTAAGCAATGGAGAACAGCATGTAGCAGAAACTGGGAATGTAATCCTCCTTTTCTTCAAACCTAAGCACCTTTCTAAATAACCATTAGCCTCTCTCTGCTTTTATTGGAGTGACAGAAATTACCTCATCCTTGCGAGCTGCAGAAATTCCAGCGCAGCTGCTGTGCAGGGCAGCAGCAAAGCACTGACCAGGAATAGTGCTTGTTGCCAAGTGGCTGATGATAAACAGAATCCAGTATTGCCAGGTACTAGTAAAGAGAATGACATGTACCCTTTGCCTCAAGTGACATGTGGTAGGGAGTATCTGGTGTTATCAGTTACCTGCCCTTTTAGAATATCAGTATATTGGAGATGTAAACCAGAGGCACTATGTTGGACTGATTGTCCCTTTATGTGATCACAGTCATCAGCAGTGCTATAATGTAGCCATTGCCCTCTTGATAATCCACCAAGGAGACCACTAACACTGTTTTTATTATGCATAAAAATATGAAATAAAGGCTTACTATACCCCATGGGCTGCATATTATTCAATGAGTTCTGAGGCTATGTTTTCACAAGAGAAGGGATGATTATGCCCCATACAACACCAGCATCTAGGGTAGACTGAATTACAGCTTCTTTGGCAAAAATAAAGGGCCCTGAATTTCTCTGGTAACAAATAACAAGACCACCATCTGGTATTTCAACACTTGGCAATTATAACTGCTACTTAAAGTGCACAAGAATTCTGGACACAACTTACTTCCAGTATCAAACCCACAGTCACTTGTTTTCTTGATATGCTGCATAAGTTGATCTTCTTGCTAACCAATTTCTCAGAGGTACAGAAAATTTATTTATAAAATTTACACCCATAAAAAGAAATGGTGATATGTTGAAACATATGAGTCCAGCAGTACACAACTATGGCTACCACAGTCCCTTTCTGTGCAATCCATGAATAAGACTTTTGAATACGAGAAGCTTAATTGGTATAAACTCTCTCTCAACTTTAATATTTCAGAGGACAGATCAAGTGCTTCTGTAGATTGGCAATGGATAAAGAATAAAGCAGCTGGGAGGGCTATGACTATTTCTAGCTTTGGGACTAACTAGCTTACATAACCTTGAACAAACCAATTTTATCTGTATTTGTCTTACTTTCACCATGTGTGAAAATGAAGCAATGGTATTTATTCACCTTGTAAATGCTTTTGAAATCCTCCAATTCAGGTAGCCATTCAGATCCATCCAAATACTATTTTTTAGAAGTTCACCCATATATAACTCAATCACTAGCAGGTTTAAAATTTTAAGCAAAATGCCACATTGCAGTGAGGATGATAAATTATAGGTAATAGTCTATCAGACTTTGGAAGACAGTTCAGTAAATACAATTAAAATAGATCTGCTTACATAAGGGATAACAACTGGCTACTACTTTCAAACTAGAAGTTAATGTATGCCATATTACTGCAGAGAATCCCTCAACGTTTTTAAATACTGTAACAGTTACATAAAACTTAATGGTAAGTTAAGTAGATCACCCCAGCACACCCTCTGCTTACTGCAAGTATATGGCACAGAGTTCATAGGTTACTTGAGACTCACTCTCTCTGCCAAACGAGTCAAACAATAACACTTCTAGGCACTGAAACTTTTCCTTGGATTTCAGCAGAAGCAGATGTGGGGCTGCTACACACTGAACAAAAAGAATATTTTGAAAAGAGAATGGCAGCAGAAACATAAACTCAGCTTGCAGTTTATCACCCTTGCCTTTCACCTTGACACTAGCTTTCTAATATTACCCTCTTCATCTGAAGATCAGTGCAAAGCTTCAATAAATTGGAAGCTCATTTCTTCATGTGTGCTTCAGATTCCTCTGCTAAACAAATTGGTGCAGTGTTTCAATCTTCACTTTACTTTGGGGTGTAAGTTCTGAGTCATCATCATTTAATTTTCTCCAAGCCTCCAGCTCGTGTTTTCTGTTTTTCTTCCTGGATGTGTCATAACAACTGAATTGTACCATCCCAGTAAAATGGTGAAGTCTAGCAGACATCTGCCAGCAACAAAATACTGTGCTCTCACTCTAATTCCCCACACATTCCACTTCTCACACCACTTTCCTTGCATCCTCTCAATAAAGCGGTAGAGCCTAATAAGCAATTTCTTTTCATTCTCCACAACATTCTGCCAACGCTAACACAGAGATGAGGCAATAAATCAAAAGAGTCACCTCAGAGAAGAGCACACTTGCCTTGCATGCTCTTTTCCTAGCCCTGTTTCTATCAATATTCCCATGAGGTTAACTTCTCTGAAGCCAATGACTTCCCTGTAGGTAGGATATCTGTCAGTTCTGGGTCAATACTGTGTTAGTGAACTATGAAGGTATTATTTTTTAGAATTGCTAAGTAATTTTGATTTGGGAAAATCAGTTGAGAATAGTTTTACTCTTTCAAATTTAATAGAAACTCTGTTCAAAAGTTTCCAGTATTCTTAAGGCAGGAAAAATAAAAAAATAATGCCTTAGTCTGAGCATTCCCATATCCATCATTAATTTAAAGGAGTCAATACTCCAGTATATTTTTTTAAAAAACAGTCATTATACATCAGAATTGCACGCAGAAGTAAAGAAGGCGAGAATTAGGAGTAAAAGTGTTACAAACAAGGCAGAAAAAATTAATCTGGAGAGGTAAAAATGATGAATCAAAAGAAAACATAATTTAAGACCGAGAAGCCTTTAAAAGTTGCCAATAAAGTTCTGTATTTGGCAGCTACCTTACCTGAACTAGGACTTTGATTCCTTTGAGGGTGAATCATGTTTGAACCAGGTTTCAAGGACAGTTCTCTTCTCACAAATGCACAGCACATGCAGTTGTGTCCAATTTTTCTTACCAGATCTGGGTTGGGCAGTGACCACACTGTGTACTAGCACTTGCATGTTGGCGGAAGGCTATATAAGTATCAATCCTGCAGTCCTAGTTAGCACAGACTGTGAAGCATCTCTATAGAAATACCCACACCAGATCAGCTAACCACAAAGAAGACACATCTCGTTTAGCTTCAGTCTCAGTAGAGTGTAGGAAAAAAAAATGCTCTGAAGAATGTCAACATCATACAGCAGGTTTGGTTATGGTAGCAGTAACAAATGATAGCAGCCATTCTAAAGAGCAGGAGAGCTGCCAGATGACAACTCCTTGAAATAATCATGAGGAGGGTATAAAAACACATGCAGCAGGTCAACTCTTCAGAGAAGTGAACCAGTAAATGGTTATACTGGACTACTAAATACCTATACATACCTTTACTGATAAATACCTCAGAACCTTGGAAATTTGCAGGTTTTAGGTGAATTTCCACATGCAGGACACAAGTGCACATATCTGAACCAAAGTAAGTTCCTTTTTATCTCTTCCCCAAATTCCACCTTCACATCATAGAAACACAAGGGTTATTCAATAAAACAGCCATACACTTCAGAAAAGACGAGCTTATGTTTTAATAGGAGCAAAACCATGTGGCTTCTAATCTTATTGTCAGGAATGACCCTATGGTTTTAGCTGCGCCTTTCTCTCTCCCATCCCTTTACAAGAAGAAAACTAAACAACTGAAAAATTCATCAAAGATGCACAGTGCTAAAAACCTGAAACCCAAACAGTTAAGGTTTGGTTAAATTATAACAAAGACAGATTAATATTAGAAAACTTCAGGCAATCTGAAGTTTAGATGTTGTTATCTGCTCCAAATCTTGGTGTCAATGGTAATATTATGGTGCCAAACAATCTTATTTATATGTATGATCACCAAACTTTGTGTTCTGTTAATCAGTTGATGATATTGTTGCCGGGTATTTAGCTTGCTTTTGCAGAAGCATTTAATTTTCTAACACTTATATGTACTTTGTGCAGTAAGACAGAATTAATTGTTCTTTAGGGATTGGGCTGCCCCTCACTGATTCTAACATGAGCTATACCAGATGCCATATAGCCCATTCAGAAGAATTAACTCATGATCTTTCTTCTTCTACATCCACTAAATACAACTTTATATAATTACACCAGAGCACTGAGATGATAATGAATGAATGGTCCATGAAGAACTCTGGAGAGGTTTCAGCAATTTCTGTAAGGAAATGAGTCAAAATGAATCTGAGCAAGATACAGGACATAGTGTAATAATGTCTAGTTTCTTCAGAATAAAAAGAAAGAACAAGTGTCCTATCACTGATATTTTGTCTTGAGCCAGTATCGTGTCTAATGTGAAAATTTACAATGTGAAACAATAAATTAAGAACGTCTGTTCCATTAGAAAACAAATAATAGTACTCAATAACTATTACCAGCTTCAACCATAAAATGTTAACAGTATGTTTGAATTTTTAAAGACTGTATTTCTTAGCAATTTTACAGCATATCACTTCGAAAGACATTGTAGATATTTGCCAGATGTGATAGAGGTAGAGGAACACTACAGCAGAGAGCTTATTTATCCTTAGATCACCCCACTCTTTTTGCCTCAAACCAGAGAAATGATGTCTGAATTTCCTAATGATCTTGCAAGATAAACATTGAAAATTAGTAGAGCTAGAAATTACGATATTAAAAGGAGTATTATATTCTTTAATTCTAGTGCTAAGAACATAAACCTTTCCTAAGTCCTACTTATCAGCACAATGACGTCATCCTGGAGTAGGGGAAAGGATAATCTTCCTTGTTGCTGCATTATTGAAGAATGGCAAGGAGTTCTTATAAATATACTGCTCGTCATGCATATAAGTTTAATTACAATCAATGCTAAAGAGTCTTCTACACAGGATGGAATTGTGGATTTAAAGCCATATATTGTTTTCTATATTTCTCGTAGCTTTTCTCCCTATAATATAGCAACATGTTCCAAGCATTTTTCAATGCTTCCTCTCTGCTCTTTACCTTCACTTCCCCAGCTGTCACTCCAGTGACATTTCCCAAGCATGAAGCTGACAAAGAGCCGGGTAGGGCTTAAGTGCTTAAGCTGTGGAGATCAGTAGCAATATTTTAAAATATCAACAAAACTCAGTGTTTTGGGAACAATTTCTGATATCGTTACTTGAATGGACAACACTGTTTACTACACAATCCCTCGCACTGAATACAGTTCTTTTAGAAACTTAAAAGTTTACTAAACTACAGCATACAGCTATTTTATCTGTAAATGTCATGGCTGTCTACCATACTAATTCATTTAAACTAGAAATTAAGAAAGCCTATCCTGATTAATACTAAGAAATTTCTGTATAGAGAATTAAGAAAACTACTAATAATGCAGAAACAGGCCAAAGGACAGACTACAGGACAGATATTTCAGAAGTGTTTTACTTCCTGATTTGCATATCTTCTCTACCAATTTATTTTTCAGATTTCAGAACTGTATTTACAGGTCAAAATGATCTGCAATTCTGGTCTAAAAAGGTCAAGAGGAGTTATCACACGGGGGTGTCTTCCTCCAACAGTTAAGATTACTTCTCACTTTCTAGTTCTTGTCTGTTTTTTGAGCCACTGTAGCCCAAGATCCAAATACTGACAGGAAAAACTACTGCAACATGCATCACTAGCATAAGCATTTTCCTCAACCTGTAAAATTACTGGTCGCACTATGGAAATTAAATTAAGTCAGCCACTCCAACAGCAGACAGACAAGTTGGTGCGATTTTCAACAGCCTCCAAAAATCTTAACTAGTGACCATAATTTTAGGAAACATTCAAGGTAAGATTTCCAGTTTATCAGCTGGCTTGATTACAGCATTTACCATTCTCATGTGTATCTATAAATTGAAACGCGCTTCTCTTTGTTCAGAAGTAGTTCAGTAGTGTTTCTGTTCTTCTTCCCATGTTATGTGGTAGGAAGGAAATTTATCACAGGCCTCTCTGCTCGTGAGGTGACACTACTGCGAAATGCAGAAGCAATTTTTGTGAACTGAAGACACAGCGAGCCTGTTACGTCCTGTAGTGCAGGCATCCCCTTACACTGCAGCGTGTTGCCACTGCTCTGACTTGTAGGTGCTTCCACGCTGCTAACCAAGTGTGAAGGAGCCCTCTAGTGTAAAAAAGGAACTGAACCTACCGCCCATGTTTTGCACGCAAAACAATGACTACAATGCCACTGTCAGTCTCCCAAGCATTCCAGCAACACACACTGGCCAGAAGATGCAACAATTATAAAAGCTCCTGGATCTCAACAATGAAGGACAAAGCCTGTATACTTACAACTAGTCTTAATGGGTGTTACAGACACTGTGATTTCAGGGCTAATGTGTGACTGGCCATAAAACTGGTCTTAACTGAAAAAGGAATCCAAAAACTATGATGCAGGAATAAATTGCAGTCCCTGTCAGATAAATATCTTGTTTAAATTTTTCAGTAGACCTTGACTTTAAGAACAATTGTTTAAAATCATTTAAAGGACAGAAAGTCTGTTTGTGAATCGTATGTACTAGGGTAAATTTTATCTATTATGTGGTGATCACTCAGATCTTCCAGAGGCATAGCCAGTTTGCTCTATAATATAAATAATATCCAGGAAATTCCAGTGCTCGGAACTATTTTTTAGTGAAATGGCTACATTACAACAGCTCCATCTCTCTATCTTGTATGATAGAGAAAAGAAATTATATATATATATTTCACTACAGCATGTAATTCATGTAATATGGACATAATTTATACACTTGAAAACACAAGAAGCCATTGGAGAGGCAGCATACGCCTCCATGGTACCTGTAGTATTCAATGAAGACACTGCATAGCAGCTGTTTACAACATATCACAGTTGTGCAAGTAGAGAGAGACAGACGTAAAGAGAGAAAAATAGAGATTGTTCCACACAGGCCCATAATATGCAGCTATTTCCTGCATCAAAACTTTTGGTTTATGCTTTGTATCATTAAGATTAGAAAAAAATAGCAAGGAGGATGCTTATGTTGATTGTGTTTTATTGTCACTAATTCTAAATGAGATATATGTTAAATTTATCTGGTCTAAAAACTATATTGCTCTGAAGTGGTATAGAGAAAACCATATGCAATAGTTTATTCTTGTGTTTTTAATCTTTAGAGTGATCACAGTTGATTGCATAGCAGTTTTATGATGCTGGATGGAAAGTCAAAACTATTATGAAGTTTAAATTGATAACAACTTATTTAATGCCCTGCTGTTTAACTGCTAGAGGGATAAACAAAGAATACCTAGAATGCTGGAATGAGTTTAGGAAATTCATTAGAAAAGTTATGAAGTGGTATTGGAAGACAAGAAGTAATGCATGACAGGCATAAGCAACTGACAGATGAGAAGAGTTTGCAAATAATTAAGCAAAATCACAAGAGATGCAGTTTAGATAATCATTTGGAAGCAAAGCAGAGGAAACTCAGACCCATTTTAAACAAACAGAATTGTGAAAGTGACTTCATTTTACTTCCATTTAGGATTTTTTCCTGGATGGAAACGTGAAACTTTTCTGAATTTCACAAATGGGGACACCGAATACTGCAAAATTAAAGTGTCTTCCAGCTTAAGGCTCTTACGCTGGAAATCTTACACGAACAGCCCCTCTCACTAAACTTGCTGAACTCACTTCCGGACAGGCTGCACAGCCTCCTTGGGTTATTTTGGCACCTCCCTTTCTGGCTAGCGAAGAGGAGTTCAGAGGAATGTAAAATGAAAAACAAGGGGAATAAAATGAATCCAACTTTCCCAAACCACAAAAAACTTTCATTTGGTATACATTTTGACCAAAGATTCAGTAAGAGCAATGGTCATATTTTATCCAGAAATCACTCTTAATGGAAAGAACTCTAGAAAGCTTTGGTACAGAAGGACTAAGAGAAAGAAATATTGTATTGCTGGCCTCTACATCCACACTCAAAGTGTATAAATACTGAAAGTGCAGGAGGTTGCAAATATTATCAGAATTATGCAACATCACTTTTAGGAGGCAGAGTCAGAGAATTGTATATATTATTCCAGTTTTTAATGACATTTGAGTGGCTAATGACAAAGTTAATTTGAATATGTTATTTAAAAACCCCCACTTTTTAACTGCACATCTATAATATCTGAAAATGACTTAGCCTTCCCTGGATGTTTGCCCATGCCTTTAGTTTTATCAAATTAGATAGAAGAAGCAAAGAAGAAAAACCTACTGGAGTTTTGGTGTTTTGGTGAGGGGTTTTGCATGGCAGTATTGTTTTCTGTCCTATTTGACTCAGTTTATGCATATCAATATCATATTTAAGTGTATGATTAACTGCAACTAACTACTTGAGAATAGTTATTTAAAAGTATTTATGATCTTATTAGGTCAGATTTTGGGTAGCAGTAGAGTATGCCTGAATTTAATTTTCTTTTGTACAGTTTGAATGTTAATGTCACATTTGAATACTGGATTATTAATTTCAAATACAGCTAAGTAACTTGTAATGACAGAACTAAATATCTAAAGGCTCACAACAAAAAATATTTGAAAGGGCCTTAATACTGATGCCTATGTCCAAGAAATACCTTCAGACACAACTGAGAATCTATGCCTTCAGATGATCAAAAGCTTTCTTCGAAGTCCTTCACGCCTTGAGATTTATTGACATTTAAAGGAATAAAAATTGAATGATAGGTGTTGAAAGTTTAAAAATTAAAAATGTCTGTGACTTCTAACAACAAACACAGTAAGAAAAGAGATTCTTTAGAAATGCACTTCATAGGAATTGGTTCTACTTTCTCATTTTCTGTGATACCATGTAAGCCCTCCACTGGCCAAGAATGTTAAGACAAGTATTTTTTTTTTCATTTTTCCACAATACTTTTCCTTTTTTTTTCTTAACTACGATAGCTCTTGAACAGGGATAGGCTCAGTCTGATGAAGTGAATGTCATGATATGTAAAAACACTGGCCCAGTGTTGGGAAAAATTATTTTGTAGACTGAAGACCATCTAACGGGATTAGCATTTACAAAGTCACCATTAATCTTACACATTAGTGCACACATAAGATAAATGAAAAAAATCTCACCATTGTAAGCATACTTACTCATCCTACTTCTTTTCTGCTTGGATTCCCTTGCTTAAATGTTTGTGGATGCACAAAGTTGTGGCTCAAAAGAAGTCACTGAGCATGTGGAATTCAAAACTCAGGTCAACTTCAGCATTGCCACAGCCCTTTTAAAGTTTACAGTATTCTTGTATGACCCACAGAACAAACCTAGAAAAATATAAGGACAGCAAGGTTGCCAAATAAGAGAAACCATTGAAAAAAGTCTTTAACTGATGCAGAGGTTTCAATTGTTAATCAAGTCAAAATAAATTAGAAAGGAAATAGTAAAAGGAATAATTCTGGTTACTTAGAAAATCTTATCTTTAAATGGAAATGAACTTTTAAAACCTTTGAACTTCCCTGAAAAGGCCATTAAACCTTATCAAGAGAGAACCTAAAAAAATGTACTCAGAAACTACATTACCTTTTAAAAACTGTGACAAGCAGGCATTGTCAGCCCTGTAAAAGAAAGATTAATTCCTGTTTACTCCATAAACTAACTTCACTGCCTACGAGCACTTCCATTTTCAATCATCCTAAAGAAACTCTAGTTTTGGTATTTAAGATGTTATACTGGAACTGATTTCTCTCTGCACTATACCAGTGTTCCATCCTAATCCCATTGAATGTCTTCAGTATTAACAAGGTGAGCTGGACAGTTAAGGAGAATGAGAGTAGTTTAATTTGTTATTCAGCAGTGACTTCCTTTGTCTTTATGTTCCTGTCATTAAAACTGATTCTCCTAGCTCCTATTGCAGTATTAAATCCCTAAAGAATAGAACTACAACTGGTAGAAAACCAGTGTGAGTGAAAGGTGAATAGAACATAACAGTATATTTTAGCTAGATTTAGTTTGGGTTTTGTTTCCAGACACAATTCACTGTCCCTTTCTCATCCCAATTAGTTCATCCTAATTCCCTAATGACTTTGTACTCCACTGGAAAGTTTCTTTTTTTTTTTTTTTTTTTTTCTCATTAGACAAGTTTAACGGGAGCATCATGACCTCAAAGGAATGATTCATTTCAAGATTGGATATTTACATGCCCTACCAACACAAAAATAGAGTTAGACAGGTATATAGTTAAAGCATTGGCCTGGCACTTATGCTGATGTAGGTTCAGTTCCTGGCACTGTCACAGCCTTCCCCTGTGCAAATAATTGATATGTAGATTCCATAAATATTACTCAAATTAAATACTATCTTTCTCTGCAAAGAGTTCGCTTAATTTAGAATAAAGTACTGTTTAACATCAGTGAAGATGAAAGAATATGTCCCTTAAACTTTCTGTCTTAATTCCTTTCCTGAATGTAGTGGTTAATTTGCTATTCAGGAATCTTGTCACAAGTAAAAGTATCCCAATATCCCCAAAGTAGCAGACAAATAAAAATAACTGCTTTCTGGAAAATAATTCACATTTAAAATGTTGGCCATAAGAAAACTACATGATGGACTTTTATCAAAAACATTAAGTCATCTTACCACACTTAAAGTAATTGTCAAATTAATTAATGTCATTCTCACTTGTACAGAAAGGTTCAATAACTGAAAGTCTAAACACGATTCAGACAATACTGCACAGGTACAAGGCTGAATCATGTATATTCCTTATGCTCTGTTGCTGCATCAATGTATGAGGTTGGATGCTTCTTGCTGACAAAGCCCTCAGCAATGATATCAGATCTTACTAAACAGAGCTTAGAGCTCTAGATCTTAGAGCACATTAGAGTAAATCCACTGAAATTAACTGCATAGACAAATACAAAACTAGTGTGAGAAGTGAGCCAGGTCCTTTTATCTTTTTTCTCCCTCCTGCTTTCTTTCTTATTATTGTACTTGTTTCTAATAAGGAAATGAAAATTGTCTACCTCTGTAGTAGATAAGATGACAGTGGCCTGTGCTCAACTGCTTACCCACCTGTCAGTGCTTGTGCTGTATAAATAGAAATAAAAAATCATAATGTGTGTCAGTAGGTGCACTCCTGGATAGTGTGAAAGGTATAAGACAGGAATTACTTAATGCAACTGCTATTCACACCTTCTGCCTCTAACCAGACGAGGGTTTGTTCGTTATCAGCCTGATGCAAAGCTTCTAACGGCAATGGGAGTTTTTAATTGATTTTAATAGACCTTGGATCAAGTTATATATAAGTAGATTCTGGCACCTGCTTCATCAGGACGTAATCCTGACTGCACTAGAAGATTTCCCAGCAACTTCAGTGATGCTAGGACTTCACTCAGTTATGGTTCTTGCAGTGTTATTCATTTGGTAATGCAAATAAAAAGTTTTACATTGGCTATGGGTAAGAAAAGTATGAAAGTCTATAATGACTGATCATCTTTCCACCATGTACAAGGATAATCAGTAATTGTTTACAACCATACAAGAAGAGGAGAGAATGTGTTCTCATTATGGATGGATGACTGTATTACCATTGTCCTCCTGGATGCACTACAGGGGGCAATAGTCTAATGTAACAATGACCTACTGGCTTCTAATTATCTTGTCCTAAACCCTGATAAACCTGACTATTCTTGCAATAGTGGATTTCTTTCCAGCAAAGCATTTCCTTTGCCAAAGCATATATTTTTTTGGCAGCATCTGGCACTTTCCAGCCCTGGAATCTGAAGTAGGCTTGTAAATTGTGCTAGGCTGGCAAAGCTTTCACCCTCCAGAGCACTGAATTGGTGTAAAATAATACATTATATTGTTTCCCACTCTTTCTGCTATTTTTTTCCTCAAAAGAATTCTAAACTCTGAAATTTCCTTTTCATATCCCAGTGCAATACTTGCAAAACTACAGGTCTTTCTCTTCACACGTTGCAACTGGCTGAGGAACTACTGTGTGAAGCATAATGGCTCTATCACATGCTCAGTATACTTAATGGCCTCCAAAACAGCCGTTCCATGAAAAGGGCAGAATACAGTACAGCTATATGTGAGAGGAAATTGTTACAAGTGCTGTAGTTTGGAAATAAGTTCAGGGGAAGAGGAGGGTTTTTTTTCCAATTAGATACACAATGAAGAAAAAAACATGTTTTTGAAAACATATTTCTAGAGGAAAATATTACCTTCTTCAGCTTTGTGTCAGACTAAATAAACACAGACATACAAATTAAAAATTAAGACACCTCTTGGAATAAATCTACATTTGTTGGCTAACAGACTTTAAAGAAGTGAAATAGCTATTTTACTCTCCATTTGAAACATCAAAGAATTTTCTTTTTTCCGTAAGGTGCAGCTTATAAATCTTAATTATTCAGGCAAAACACTGTGGAGTCTTGATAGATTTCTCTTATAGATCAGTACTAACTGAGCACCTATGTTTTCCCAGTCTTACCTGCCTAGAATTTCAGAAAAATGAGCAAACATCTTCTTGCCTTAGACTCAGTAATTAATGAAATCCAGTCTTCCACAAAACAGTAGCTCTAGTGCAGTATCTCAATATTAACAAATGCATATGCTTTCATAAAGATTTTACTTGTGCATACTGATAAAGCTTATCCTCTATTCTCATGCATATTAAATTAGACTTCAGAGCTAGAGCATCCATTCATTGAGCATTTATAAATGCTAATATATGCTCATTTTGATGAATACAAACAAAAATCAGTCTAAGCATAATTATTTTTTGGCACTAACAAAACATTGAAGGAAAATGGAAGCTAAACATTAAATATTGTAGCTTCAAAATGCATGCAACTTATTTACATGAAAATCAGATTGCCTACTTTGCAACGTTTAAAGCTTGAGGTATTTCTGTTAAGGAACTTTACAACAGTTCACAAGATTTGTTGTTTGCTTGTTTGTTTATTTTAACAGTTCATAGAAGTATCAAAATACTGGCATTTCTTGATGATTGAACATTGACTCATAATTTTCCAAATACAGATTAGAAATTCTAGAGTACCCTCAAGAAGTATTACCATTATAACATTAAACCATTTGTCTAAGATCACAAGGAGATGAAAAGTGATATCAACAACCTCTGTTTTTGCATATGCATGCATTTATAATGCAAAAATCGACAAGAATACTAGCCTGATATACAGGACATTGTTGAAGATGTATGGAAATACATAGCTTAAGAGTAGACTGGCTGGTATGCTTTTAGAACATATATGTCATTATATTTCACTGTTAAAAAGGAAATAAAAGAGAATGGCTTTGTACTCCACCAGTGACATACATTTTGTGATTTAGAAAAATTCACTTTCAGTGGAATTCATTTCATTTGAGTTCAGTTACCAGAAGCCATGTGTATCATCAGACTAGATCATGGAGCTTTATCTGTAGTCAGTGAAAGCACATGGGCTCTTTCAGGGTGCAAGGGTTCATTTCATTTTAAGCAAAGCATTCAAAACAAGAGTAAGTCACCCTCCAGACACACCTGCTTGTTGACTTGAGTATCGTAAACTACATCCCTAATTTTCAGCTACTAAAGCTGAGTAAGATGAATCTCAAACTCAGCATCCCTAGTCTTCTGTGCCACCACAAGACAGACAGTACATGCAACTCAAAATTACTCCGATCAGCAGCTCCCTGTCTGCATCTAATGTACAGGATGTGCTTGTTCAGCTACTGTTGTGTAATACAGCACCACAGACTCCCAACCTTGATCATTCAGGCTGCAGAAGAATTGTGTCTGACCAACCTACTGCCTCATAGTATGTTTAAATACATCCAGATGTAAACTACAAACTGGACACAGCGGTAAATAAGAAAAAATGCTTGTCATCAAACTTATCTGGAGGATCCCTCACAGAAGTGCCCCAAAATTTCCATCAATTCTTCAAAATTGTCCAAATTATACTCCCCTGATATTCTGACGGAAATATTTTTAGTTTCTCTGTACAAGATTATAGTACACTAATAAGTCAATACCTTTCACATTACTTTAAAAGCTGCAGTTATAGCTGAACATTGACTCTAATAGTAGGTTAGGAATAAATTCACTGTTTTTCAGATTCATAATGTTTTTCTGAACTTCAGTCTAAATTACATTCTCAGGTTCTATTGCTGGGCTAGAAAAGACACTATGTACAGCAAATATAAAGAGACTCACAAAAGCTCCAGGATATGTTACCTGAGTTCTTCTTAGAGTCCTCTAAAGAGTAGATTAGCTTTGTGTTTATCCTGGGCTACTTCTCATGTAATTTCTAACATTAATGCTACAACAGTAGATTATAATTCTCCACAGAATGCCTAGATAGTTTGACAACTGAAACTTCTACAGTCCACCTACACCACTGCTTCTCACATTGAAGTCGTCAGTCGAGCAGAACCAGTGGCAGCACCGGTGAGATATTTTGGAGGAAAGGGATGATCAAAGAAATCAAGTGGAAACAAGCCCTGCTGAATTACTCCACTGAGTTTGCATTATTTAAAGGGAAGTGCTGTTAGTACAGAAGCCAGCTGTTTAACTATTGGAGTTCTGTACCTTGGCCTGCTTTCAGGGGACTTCAGGACAGTGTGGCTAGACTTTGTAATTGCTTGTAGCACATGGAAAGAAACATTCACATATTTGGTACAGTAGGTTAAATGAGAGCCAAAAATTCTATGAAGTAAACTTTGACCTACATGATATGAAACCTCTTTTGAGCTAGCAACTGACAAAAAAGGAAAGAAATCTCCAAAGAAATCAGTGTACATCAGCAAAAAGGAATGCCTAGGAATGCCTGTTATATGTCCACAGGCAGTGCTTTGAAGGTCGAGTAAATATAAGGAACTTTTGATAACAGCTGAAAGGCATCTCTAAGATTGTGTCAGAAAGATGAAGAACTATACAGGTGCCCAGTATACTAACACAACAGGATCAGTCAATATTTTAAGGCAATATCATAAAAAAGAAAATAAGGAACAGAAAACTCGTATTAAATGTGGAGAACCACCAATCATTTATTTACTGATACGGATTTTGGTCTAGAAATTAACTTAAGTGCTTAGTTACGTCAGTCTTTATGTAGGAGAGCACTCAGGCATGTGCTTATTGTTGGATATGTGCTTTAGTCCAACAGACTGTGTAGGATCTTGAAAATTTGCCTAGATCTAAGTGCATGCTTTGGTACCTTGATGAACTGGGACCATCTGATCCTGGAGTCCTTCCAGAAGATGGGCCAAATGCTGATAATATCTGTAGAAGTGGTAGTAACTCCTTGTAATTCTTTATCTCATCTTTGTCTGTGATAGCATCTTGGTGTACTGCAGCACTTAAGAAGACAGCAGCAATTTAAAATCTATTGGTTTAAAATTACTTTAGACATCACATACTTCTCGAAAGTAGAGTCCAGAATCATGATTACTGAAGAATAATAATTTTTCCTTTTTGCTATTTGCTCTGCTGTACAGCACTTTAGGTAATATCACTTTCTATTTCATATGAATTTTAAGTATGGTTAGGTCTTTCAAAAACCTTAGGAAACCTTTTTTTTTTTTTTTTTTTAAGGAAAAGAAAAACCCAACATTTGACTTCACAATACTGTTATATTTTCATGAAGGATGAGCATTTAGTATGCCATGTAATACATGAATATTTAAGTCTATAAAGAAATGTTTCATCACTGACTGCAGCACTGATGTGTTAGTGATTCCATTCCAAACTTGTTGCGTGTACCATACAGGTTTTTTAAAGAGCTATAAGATATTATATCCTCTTTCATAAAGTTATTATTCTGTCAGAAAGAAAAACAACTCATAGATGTCTTTGGTCTGGTTACAGTAAAACCAGTTTTGAAGTATACTGAGAATCTCACCAGGAAAATTCCAGGATTCAGGATTTTTATTAAGTATTTATGTATATGATATTGAAGAAGAAATATTGCTACTGGTTACTAAATAAGGCAGGTAATACTTCATGGGTTATTCAAGGTATTTTATCAGCTTTACCAATGGTTATATTCAGACACTGAAGGGTAAAATAACTGTCATGTAATCACACAACAAGATAATAGCTAGATGAGAATAAAACAGCATTGACAACTTCCAACTGACAACTTGTGTAAGTTCCTTCTTGACTTACTGGGAAGACATCATACATAAGTAAATGACCCATGTTATTAAAAGTTAGAGTACATGGCTCTAGTTCCTCTACATTATGTACTGTCAAAAAAAACCCCAAACGCCAAACATATTCCTGTTGAAATGACTGTATTTACCAGAAAGTCATAAATTTTGTACAATAAATTATACTGATAAACTGGTAGAATGCTATATAACCCATTCATGTCACTGTTTTATCTTATGTCTTGAGTTTAAAATAATTAAGGAAGGAAAGCATCAGATTATATAATTGAGCTAAATCTAAAATGACAAAATACAAACAAATCTGTATAAGGACAGGTTCAACACAGACAAATTGAAAAGAACCTTTTATTGTTAAACGAGATGCAAGATTTTCCCCCCAAAAATTGCTTCTATCAACCAATTCATCTTTGGCTTTAATCATGACAAAGCTAAATATTAACCATATTAAACAACAAAATTTTGAGATCTTGCAAACTTCACATTTCATTTGACTATTTCCTTTATAACCTCTTCATATACCAGTGAATCCCATAAAAAATGCCTCTATCAGTTATTAGACATTTTATAGTCTTGTTACTCATGTCAGGAAGATTTCTTCTATAAAGTTCTGTTGTTAACTCATGGGAGTTCCTAGCCAACACTTTTCATCTTATTAATTCTAAATTTTATTACCTACAGGCAATATTATCTACCTAGCATGAATATCATGAGGAGCTAATATTTGTAAGATTCTTAGAAGTGCGAAGTATTACTAATCCTGAAATCTTCTATTGGACTGATTAAATATTTATTCATAGGTAACTTCTTTTCTGGGTAGAAAGGCCATGATAAGCCAGATGACACTAACCAATGAACTGTCCATCCTTATTTTAACTGTTAGCAGTAGCCAGGTAATCAACCAAACTTCTGTGGCTGTTAGTTGTTATGAAATACTACTTAAAGGAAAATTCTTGAACAGAAGCTTTTAGAGTGTGTTTGCTTATAAATAATCGGCAGACCGAGAAAAGAAAGGTAAGCTTAACTAATCAACTATTTGTAACTACTGTTCAGCTGGATCTATTAGGAAGAGTTACACCTGCATATCCAGGAACAGAATTTGCCCTTCCATACTTCAAATGGGAACCAGACAAAATATGGAACAACTCTGAGTGTGCTGCACAGTAATGACATTCTGCATTTTATCATGACTGCTAAATTTTAAAAGTATTTAAGTAATCAAATTTATAAGTAAGACAACCTGATTAACAGACTTCAGAAAAAACTCCATGACAAAAAGTTGTACTTTATATTATAACTCAGTGAGTGAAAATAGTCTGGAAAAAAAAAAAAAAAACAAACCCAAAACGAAACTCTGTGTCTTAGTATTTATAATACATTTCAATGATATACAGAAAACAACACACACACACCCCAAAAATCAAAATATTACTCTAATTTACTTCTGGCTTGCTGTTCTGTTTAGTCTTATGAAATAAATAATATAGCAGGCAATGTATAGTATAGAGGCCCTCAGTGGATTGCAATATACTGAGTAAACATGTATTTCTTTTTGTTTATTTTATAGTCCCTGGGGAAAAAAAAACAAAAACAAAAACAAACAAACATCTAAAAGCCTATTGTCTAGGTTTACAAAGCTCACAGGGATAGTTAGTTCTTAGCTGACTGTATTGCTGGCTAAAATATTAGACATACTTTACCACTAGAGGTCTTTTCATTTATAGGCATACTAAGGCCTCCAGGGTTCTTCACCAGTGGACGTTATGTTTTAATCACAGAGAACTTCAAAATGCAGTGTTGTCTTCAAATTGACAACTATGGGAGAAGTATATGATTATAACCCAGGATTTGCTGTATAAGCATTGAACACAGTAATTTCCCAAAGAGAAACCAAATTTTCAACTGTTTTGGTACCCTTATCCTTTGTCTAGCTTGAGCAATCTCTCTTAAAACATAAACTTCTGCCGAACTCTGTGAATAAGAGATTTTTGGTCTGTGATAAAACTGAAGGGGGGGGAGGGGTTTGGAAAGGAATAAAAAGGATTGGTAGAGCTGACTGAATTGAGTTACTTCATTTTTTGGCTCTTGGTGCAATTTTCTTTCCTTTTTTCCATATTTTTGGATTCTTAACCAATGTGGATGATTCTGTAAATGGAAACATTTAGTGCTGAAAATGTCAAAATGAAACATTTAATCTTTTCAGAATTTTACTGTCTGAAACCAAATTCTACCAGAATTTTTAAAAATATGTAGTAAGTAAGCAACTACTTATATTTGTGAATTTACTGTTATTTCATTTCTAGTTAGCCATAACGGGACAACTGTGCATCCAATTGGGTTGCATACAAACAAGCCCAGGAAATAATGGGTCTGTAATCTTTGCATACTATAGCAGAGAAATCAACAGTTATTAAAGAAATCATAAATAGCTGGGGGGGGGAAAAAAAAAAAAAAAAAAGGCATGTAAGAGTTCCAGAGTCGAGTGAAAAATGCAAAACATTTGTCAATCAAATAGTTTCTACAGATGCAAACACAAAATACAGGAAAGACCATGTTATGTCAGTCCTGTCTCCTATCTCGTGCAAAGCTATAGCATATAAAATCTTCTGCTTTTATCTGTTCTATTAACCATCTTCCTGTATTTTCTGCATTTCATTGGCTACTTTGTTATCTTATTTCCTGCTTCCCAGTAGTTTTTCAGCTTGCAGATCTTACAGCCTGTGCAGTGGTATACAGTATTTATTTACCCTTTGGAACACACTCTGACTTCACACAGTGGCTCAGTGTAGCCTTTTTCATTAGAAAATACTTGCCTACAACACAGGCATGATCTATGATCTTTAAACACCAGCTACCTCAGTCAGCTTCAACAGCCAGTTTTCATCCAAAAGCTAAAGGGCAAATTTTCTTTGCAAGGCTTCTAAATACCAGATTTCAACTTCCTCCCTCTCCATTTTCAATGCCAAGACAGTTCAAGAAAATCTTTTAATAATACTTTCCTAAGAAGACATAATTTTGCTCAAATGCTAAAATAGCAACCACCCATAGACAGAGTTCAAAGCTGGCCATTTCCAGGAATATCTTTCGAAGCTGTGTCTGAGAACAGGGTCTTGGAATAGGTACCCACAGGCAGCCTCTACAACTGTCATTGGTGATTGAGTTAAAATAATGCAAGTTAATATGATTGCTTCTGAGATCTTTGCATTTTCTTTCTAACATAAAAACTTTCCATTTCTGTTTTGAATAGGTAAGCCTACAGGGTATGGATCCAGCAGTAGACGCTTACACCACAAGGGAATAGTGGATGAATGCTGCTTCCAGAGTTGTGACCTGAGGAGGCTGGAGATGTATTGTGCTCCAATAAAGCCACCTAAATCTGCACGTTCTGTACGTGCTCAGCGCCACACTGATATGCCAAAAGCACAAAAGGTAGGCCAGGCTGGAAAATAACCCCTACAATACAACAGAAAAAAATCCCTACCTATTTTAGGGATGGAAAATTCTATCCAGACTGGTAACATAGCAAACAACTGATGTGTTCTGCCTATTAGGGACACTGAGATTTAGTCGAGTTTCAGAAGATAGTGTCCATGGCAGGAAGTAAGTAAGAAATGGTGTGTTCTATCTCATTTCTTAGACCACTGAATAAAATATGGAATTGCTAAGCTAGTACTTGTGAGGCTTTATGCTGCTATTGGGTAGTAAATGACAAGTACTCACATCATCCAATCATAAAGAGCACCTAAGACTTCTTTCAAAAGAGAGACCAAACACTGAATGTTTAACAGTCATCCGTCCTTGTCAGGAAGAGGTAGAGCAAGTGATGAAGAGGAAAAATGCAGATCAGCTCTTCTGCTATTAATTTTACATGTAAATGAACAAGTTATTTTTTTCTTTCCTCATTATTTTGACCTTTTTTAATTATTTATCAGAACTGAATTAACTGGATAGTCACTGCAGTCATTACATACTTCACTTTAACTATTTAATGTTTAACATGTGTATTCTCCAAGCACTTTAAATTTTCATTGGTATTATTTGTATAGTTGTGGAGTTCAGAGTATCCAGATTTTTGTTCCTGTCATACTAGATGTACTGTACATATATGCAGTTAAATCTCATCTCTCTTCAACAGAGCCTCTAGTTCAAGAAATCCATCTTAGTCTAGGCTACCATTAAGCTCATGTCCAACTATCTCTTCTGTTTGAGTTCTGAACATCTGTTTTACATGTTATGTCATCTGCTGTAAGCCTCTAGTGATATAAGTTATTGCTGTTGACCCTGTCTGTCCTACACATATGTTGGCCCCAATCCTGCAGTTATCTGAAAATTTTTTCTTATAAGAAATGAAACTGCATGGATTCCTAATGTTTCGCAGGAAGTCAGGATACCAGCACTATATACTAATTTCCTTAATATCATCTTTATGAAAAGAACAGTTGTAGTAATTCCAGCATCAGTTTCTTTTCCATAAGTCAATCCATAGAATGGAATCCTTTCACCTCTTCCTCAAGAGGTTTCAACTTTTTAAAGTAGTGGCTGTATGATTCTTCCTGGGAAGTATCACCTTAGCTGTGAACATCTCAAAAGGCACACATGACACAAGTAAAGTCTTCTTCAGGTAGAGATCAACTATAGACAAGAAAACCCTGTTGTTTATTCCTGTCTGGGCACACGTATATTTAAGGCTTGCAGAAAAAGAAGAAAACAGATTTGGCCAGTAATCTGTGTGTTCCTTTCCATACTTGTTGCTAAGTTGATGGGTAAAACATTCTGTAACTTCAAGAAAAAGGAGACAAGATAACTGCCAGCTCTCTGATGGATCTCCACACCGCTTTCCTTGGAGGGCTAAGGAATTATGTCATTCTTTAGGCAGCTGTCCTCTTCCCAGTTCAAAAGACAGGCAGGAAAACACTTTTCTTACAAACAGGAAGGAGCAGAAGAAAGGCCTTGCATCCTTCTGCAGCAGCAGGGTAGGTAGTGTTCAAGAGGGGATACTGGAAGAGGAAGAAAATTAGAGGGAGTATGTAGTAATTGAAAGAACTAAGCTGCAGAAGAAATCATCCAGGAAATTAAAAGGAAAAAAAAAAAAAATCAAAGAGGTGAAAAGGGCAGTAAAAGGACAATGAGGAGCAGAAGAAAAGAAAACAGGTAGGAATTAGATCAAAGAGGATGAGAGGATGACAAATACTGAAAAACTGAAAATGTATGTGAAATGGAGGAGAGAGGTGAACAGAAGCAGAAAAATCATGAATGCTTCTTGATAGAAACGGTGATAAGAAATCAAACAAATTTTCATTCATATCTATGGATGGATAAAATTAGTTTGAGGAAACAAAAATACAGATGAGGTAGGAGAAACTATTATTCAGACTTATGATCAATAAAAAGAAAATACAGGGAAGAGAATGGAAACTGAATTCATTAAGAAAAACTGTGAAAAATTCTCTCATGTAATTATTTTTTTATTTCTCTTTTCTTTTTGAAGTCAGCTGTACAGGCCTCCATTAGGAAAGACAATGCTATGTTCATACTTTCTTCTTTGGATAGGCTCTCCCAATATGAATGCATTTAGCTAATTCATAGTTTTGATATGTCACTGATTTTAGTTTAAAAATTAATTATAATAAAGTAAAAATATTTCTCAGTTAAGCAATTTTTTTCTGCTTTAGGATATTTTTCTCTCTTAATATTATATGTTATATATGAGTTACATATACATATAAAGTGAATATATATAAGATAATATATATGATATAATATTTCCTTATTTAGATACAACAATTAAGGCAGGATTAAGTGGATTATGTAAGACGTTGCACAGTTACTCTCAGATTTCATACACAACCAATTTCTTGTATCATTCATATTTCTGATGTAGTTTTTATTTGGCATCTCCTAATAACCTTTTTAATTGACAAATCCAGGATTTGGGTTTTAGTTTAAGAGGTTTTGTAAATTGTCTACTTTCCCAATTCTGAGCAGACCATTCCTCCTATGCACAATTTGGTAGAATAATTTAGTTCAATGGAGCAGGACTGGTCTTCTGTTTATAGGTTATGTTAATGCTCATCTGTAGTCATGACATTACAGACAAGTGTTGCTACACTACAAGCACAAATCTGAATGATGAGGGCCAGGAATGATTAGTGTGAGCTGGGAACCTCAGAAATATCTATTTGCTGCTATAAGGCCAACACCAAGAACTAGTTTTAATCCAGTTACAGAGACTGTATGTGTAGAGCTTTGTTTGTATCTAATAAAAAAATTATTTCTTTCTCTATAAGACCATTATTTGTCCTGTTCTAAGACATTTACTAACAAATAAATATAAAAGTATATTGAAAAGTAAAAAGTAAACACTGTTACGATATACTTAGGGGCATTATATACACAGCATATTTCAGACAATCACACAAAAAAAAAAAATACGAAAGAAATTCAATCAACCTGCAGGATCTGTTGTTCTCTTCTTTACTGATCACTCATCAATTATGCTCATCCAAAGCCTATTTTTTTTTTACTTGTTTACTATTTGAATACTCTGTTGAAAGCTTTCAGTAGAATTCTTACTGTTAAAAAAAGAGAGATACTTACGTATTCATCTTGCTGGAATTGATAAAAAATAGTAATTGATCAACTACATAATACAAATTCATTATAAAATTCCACCTCAGTTGCAGTTAGCTATGTATATGAGCAGAGTTTATTAAGGAAGACACAATTTAATCATATGCCAGCATCTCTAAACCGGAGAAAGATGTCCCTGAATTTTTGACAAAGAGAACAGGTGTAAAACCAAAGCACATTACAGATCAAAAATTTTTTTTTAATCTAAATTAGAGCAATTCTTGTGAGAATAATTGTTGACATTGCTTTCAGATTAAAATATCACTAAATTAACAAATATCAGCTAGTAAGGTAAGACTAAGAAACAGGGAGTAACATTGTTTGTGCTGAAAAGCAAAGTAATGGTTTCACTTATTTTTACACTAAGTTTAGGTTTAGAGTTTTAAACTTCAAAACAGGAGCAGGAAAAGGAATTAAAGTTCTGTCTTCAGTTTACATGGTTCCATCTAGCTTTTCTTTCATTCATTTCTTTCTCTTCTGAGAAACGATAATAAAAGTTTAATTTGTTTACCCTTAAGTGAATTAAGTTTTAACAGCATTTTGGAAACCTAGTGAATAGAACTTTGAAAAATAACTGTTCTCTGTTCCAGAAAAAGAAATAATTGAGCTATTTCCACAACAGCTGTGAACATCAGGGAAGACTCTGACCTTGTTGAATGAAGCAGTGTCCCAGAAACAATCAGTTAACAGTGTCACAGAACCAATCAATTATCAATTTAAGGCTACAAGGTACCTTGAAAATTGTTACATGAATGTGAACACTGGTAAGGCTGATTTTAAAATCCAGTGAATAAAGTATAGGGAAAGCAAAAAAACGTAGTGCCATGCCATCCCCTTGCACTCTGAGCAAAAGGACCGAAGAGGTGTACATCATGATATAATTTTGCACTTCCTCAGATTTTTAGTCCTTATTCTACTTTAGGACTCATATACGGAAAATATATATAAATACATGTACCAACAAAGTATCGGTAGGAAAAGGATTCTCTCAAAAATACTCTTCAGATTTTATATAAACTTCAAAATTTGAATAAATACTAAGTGGGACTAAGAGAAGGCAAAGATGCTAATATTTTTAGTTTAAGAAGATGCCAATAAGAAAATAGAAAAAGTATTATCTGATTAATCTTTCTAAGCAGATTCTTTCGTAATTGGCTCAGTATCAACTCACAGATACATTTACAGGCCAAAATATGCACAATGGCACTAATTCTAATTTCTATTACAGCCATGCCACACTATCAAGCCAATGAGGGAAACTAGGTGTAACAGATAGGAAAATCTGGCCTCTTCACTTCAGAAAATTATTTTCCCCCATTACTTACTTTCCTGCCTTGTTATGATACTGATCACTCTGCCCACAGAACTAAAAAGCTTTCAAAGAGACTCCAAAGAGTTCATAGCTATCACACCTGTTACTACAAACACTAGACTTTCCATTTATTAGCAATAAAGCAAGAGATCTTTAAAGCCAATATGAGGTTTGAATTGTCCATCCTAATCAGCTAATAATGCTGCTGCATGCTTCCCAGTACCCTTGCATCTTAGTTAAATGATCTTTATTATCACTGAGGTAGATGTTATCCATGTGTTAATGCTCCCTTGTCTCCAAAGATCCGTACTTAAGGTGATAGAAGTCTGCACTTCTTTGGTCATGGGCTTATGCAAAGTTGACATTTTGCATCTGTCATCTTAAACTGCTTATTGTGTTTGTCTGGGTCTGAATATCAGCTCAGAGGATCTGATAATGAAACAAGCATCACAGATAACAATTTTATTTCTAATTACCTTTTTTTCAAAGACTTGAGAACTGAGGCAAGCTTCTCTATACCAGCACAAATGCAGGCCTGAGAACCCGATTCAGGCATTCACACCTTTATTTTTTTCTTCCCCAATAGTCTCAACATTGCATACTTGAAAAAATGTGTTATGTGGGTCAAAGCATTTTCTGTCATGCATGTTACCGATGCCACCACCAGTGCCACTTCTTTGTAGTTATTCATCAAAATGCTGATTGCAGAGGATAAACTGTTCTAAAAGTAACCTGTCATCTTCCCTCAATTTCAAAGCTAGCCTGTGTATTATGACACCTCTTTTTCCATCTACATGTCAGTATTAAAACCTCTAACTGAAACCCTGCTGCATCTTAGTATTTGCTTTATTTGAATGATAAAGCCATTTTAAAGTCATTTAACAACAGCAGTAGAAAACATATGGTTAAATTTCAATCTAAGTATATTTTGAAAGCCACTGCACTGCAAAATGGCTGTTGTTTCATTATAAGGCTCTCACTGTCCCTTTTATAGATCATGAGTGTGCAGCCTTTAAGAATATATGACTTTTTGCAAATAAAGTGTAGCATATAATTTTTCCTATATGTTTATAAACTTTCTTCAAAGAGGAGAACCTAGGGTCAACATTGACAAGGATATTTTACTTTGTTACCCTGAGGAAAAAAACAGGGCAGATAAGTCAAGGAATTCCTGGGGTTTTATCTCACTGTTACCAATATAAGCATTTGCAGCATAAAGCAGGATCCTTAACAGTTGCAGACTCCTATGGAGTGCTTCAATCATGATTTTAGTGAGTGAAAATTGAAGGGTTCATCCAGAATGAGTACTTCAGCGTGAAAAATAAGGTATAACTTAGGGAAAACTAAAGACAGAAAAGGTAGTTTTGGAAAAGTGGAAGAGAAACAGGCAACAAACCAGCAAAAATTATTTTAATTTATGGATAAGCTGAATTCTGTTGACATTTCTGTTTCTGTATTCAATCCATGTTAAGAAAAGTATTCTATAGTGGTATTAGCAAAATTTTATGAAGGCGAGCCAATATCCTACTGAAATGATCACCAGAATAGTGACTAGATGATTAATCTCTTCTTCTTCATTTAGTATTGCGTTTCAGACTAAAAACATCTAGAATGGCAGATTCCTAACAAAGACATTTCTTCATTATGAATACTTTGCTATTAACAAATTTGGCTTGTCAGGGATGATAAATCTTAGTTTGGCTCAATGTTCTTACTTACTGGTGGTATAATTAATTTAACAATTACCAGTATTTGGGTTTTTTTTATTATTCTGAAAATAATAATTTGACTCATATCCATCAGAACCCAACCTAAAACCAATGGAAATAAGCTCTATGTGATCTCAAGTTTTTTGATCCTCTGAAAGTTTCTGATTTATTTTATGTTTAATTTATACTAGAAGCAAATAGAAAATGTATACACAGAATAGTATTTTATACAGGAAATTGTTAAAAAAACCCTCACAAAACTACCGTAATGCACCAAATAATCTTCCGTTTTCTTTCTGTCCATCAGAAAAGCAGGCAAAAAAAGTAATTACTTGTTAAATTTTAGAGATTACGTTTCCTTTGGTTTTTTTAGAGCTTAAATAGCAAATAATGCAGTGGTAAAGATACATACACATGCCTCAAGTTTCTCAGGGAGATTTTTTTTTGTTTTGGCTTTTCTTATGACAACAGACATGATTTCAATTAACTAAAAATTTTTCTTCTGATTATGATTATAAATATGGAGCATCACAACACTTCTGCCTCTAGTCTGTTACAGAGTGTGCAAATATTTGGGCCCAGATAATATTTATGAGCATGGCAAAGAAGGAAATCAAACTGAGATATATATGCCACACTCATCACTGCTGCTGGAAACTGACCTGTGCATAGAATGACAGTGAACTGAGGGCATTATTCATTCCAAAGACCTCTTGATTTGTCTGGCAAATCACTCTATCTCTTTTTGAAAGTAGAAACCATTTGGCTGCAGCTCCTGCAGTGAACCCTCACTTTTTACCGTCCTAAAGGCCTTATCCAACAAAAACCTTACACATCTAATATGCCATTTATGCAAAATGTAGGTAAGAAAGTCCCACTCAGCAATTTTGAAAACCTCTGACCACTGGGTACTAAATCTCAGGAGGCTGCATAAATCCTTCATTTACAGCTCTAAAATTCTCTGGCCCCTATACATCCTGCTTTTGCAAATGTCCTTGTTCTGAAAGAAAAAAAATCTTTGGTACCTACTGTATGTCTAAGCCTATCCAGGTTCCAGTATGCAGATATTTCCTCTGCCAAGACCAACAATGAAGCAATCAAAGTGTTTATGCCTAGGAGAAGAGGGAATTTAGTGTACAGAAATTTTGTATAGTTATGTTCTCTGTAAATTGGCAGAAGAGCTCTAACAATTCCAGCATTCAGGATAACTGTTCTCCCACTGATATAAGTTTGTGGTCATACAGTATATTAAAGCCTATCTGGAATAATTATTTTTTTCTACACCTTCAGGAAGTGCATTTGAAGAATACAAGTAGAGGGAACACAGGAAACAGAAACTACAGAATGTAAGAACATGCCATCCACAAGAATGAAGAATGAATGTGCCATCTGCAGGATACTTTGCTGTAAATAAATTATTTGTTAAACATTGGAAGACTTAAAAAACCCTATGGTTTAATAAGCTCGACGCAATCTCAACAAATGGGCATTCTCCCAGTGAACAATGCAACTAAACATTCCAATAAGTCTAAGTCTTTAGAGAACAGAATGTTTTAACCAGCCCAGAGCTAAAAAATTCTGTGGTTGATATATTACTGTTTGTTAACCTGTTTTAAATGTCCTGCACAAAATCTTAAAGTCCTGTGCCCCTCAAAAGCCTACAAATTTATGGGCCTTTGATGGATCCAATTGCACTAAATTAACCTATGAACACTGGCTGCTGGAGTCATTCATCAGCCTTGTCTAAGTGGTGGTTTTTTTATTTGCACTTCTTTACAAGCAACAGGCTGTTTGTTTTACAGTGTCTGATAACATTGTTTGTCTACCCCTTCATATTTGCACAGTTTGACATTCCCAGTAACAGCAGCAGTAAGGTAACATATACAGTTTTAAACATCCATTAATTCCATCTGTGGCATTTTGACAGAATATGGGTTATAGATGCATTTGTTTTAAGACAGTTTTATTTTTCCTTCTCTTGCAAAGATGCAGTTTATTGCAATTTGTGAGGCAAAAGATTTTTAAAAGCAGTTAAAGCATACTTAGGCTGTCAAACCATTAATGATTCTTCCAGGTAATTATTTTGCAACAGTATAGGTAACTTCTTTCTTCCTCCATATAATGCAGTATGTAAAATTTAGCATATCAATAATACACATATATCAAACAGTATGTAAAAATCTCTGTTTTATAGTACAACGGTGCTATTTTATAGTTTGTTACATGAAAGGGTCTGGCCAAAACTGTGACAGGTAAAAGCAAATACAGAAAAATCAAGCCAAAGATTAAATAACAAAACAGTTTTTAAAATATTTAGTTTAAATGAACTAAAACGGCTTCAGATTCCAACACAGAAATAATTTTCCCATCTTCAAAAGAAAATTCAGATACTTGTTTCCTTTTAGATGTTTGAATAGCACTGTTTTCACTTACAGTTATGTGGAACACAGTCATAGATGCCTAAGCTTGGAGAAGGCAATTTGAAGAACAGCCCTCAAATGACTTCAAAAGGTAGCCCATCAGGGCCTAAATCTTTCTGAAATATCAGCATTTTATTCAAACATAACAGAGGGTTACTTAAATTCTCTGCCATTTTAATTCTTCCCACAATCAGATGTGACTAAACTGACTGTTAATTAGGCCACTGCATCTCTGTGTAAGTCAGAAAAGCTAATCTAATCACCAAATTACAGTGTAGGAAGAGTCCTCAAGAAGAGAGGAACTGTAATGTCCTTCAGACTGCTACTTACAATAGCGCCTTTCATGCGCTCTTGTGGGAGACATATATTTCCAGATAATCTCTGCCGTGTACCTTGATAGGGTACTGCACTGGTTCTACCTTGAATAACACTGTGTCCAGTGCTCCACTTTGCTAAATCAACTCAGTGCTAGATCAGCCATGCAGTAAAGGGCGATAGATAACCAACGGTGTCCCAAGGTGAGCAATCAACCTCTCTGTGAGAGAAGGGAAGAGAAGGCAGGGGAGAACGCACTCTTTAACCCTGTCCAGAACTGCAGCATGGTTTCACTCAACTTCTTACCCCATCACCCTGCATGCGGTAAGCTCAGACAAGGGGTGAAGTATCCCTTGTTCAGCCGCAAAGAGAGCAGGGAGAATACTGTATGAAGGGAGCAATCAGGGAGATGTTATATTAGATGTGTAAAGGTAGTATCTCTTTTTAAAGGCTCAGATCTGCCTTATTTTCTACTGCACCCATGGGAGTAGATGACTGAACTATTGATTAAAACACAAGAGAAGAAGATCTGCAAAATGCATAGTGTACAGCTCCTCAATGGTTTCTTGTGAAACAAACAGGAAAGGTAGGTCTTAAAAGTCTAACAAATTATTATAGTTCCTCTTTTATTTCCACTGAAAATTTGAGTTTCATATTTTTCCAAAGGAAAGTGCAATGTATCCTAGGCAATTCTTTAAACCCTCCACAGAGATGCATGTTTACATGCACAATAGATTGCTGTCACAAAGTAAAAGCAGAACAGTAAATGAATAAAAAGAATATGTCACAGCTGTCACTGACTAAGGTAGTAATGTTGAAAAAGGAAGAAAGTACAGAGAAACAGATGGGGAAACTAACCTAAATTATTTACTACCAATTCAATAAAGAGAGATAGCAATTCTGGTATCTATCACAGCTCTTACAGGCCTTCTTTTGGAAGAGGGTGAAGAGGGAAGTATTTTCACTTCAATGGCTGTTAAGAAGTCTGAAATGAATTCTAAGAATAAGCCATGATTTTGATATCACAGACATAATACATATTTCCATTTTGTTTCCTGTGACTCTTTCTGTTCCCTACCTCCTCTGAAGTTCTAAGGGGAGGAGGAAGGAAAGGTGTGAGCTCAAAAAGCAATTTGCAGATCTCTGTGGTGGCAAGTTTCTTTGTAGATAATATTTTACTGATGCACTGTTAACATAATAACCATACGTCATTATGCTATTTAATTCCTGTAAATTAATTCAAATTTCAGTCTTATCCTGGGATTCATGCACTTACATTTATGCCACCATATTTCTCCTGTTGAGAAATCATAATTAGAAAATGTCACACATAGATGGCAATATCTAACATCAGAACTTGACAACTGTCTAAACAAATTAGAACAATTCTTGAAAGAAATTACAATAAATAATGAATAGTTACAAGCTTCAAAGGCAACACTGCTTTAATAGCGAAAAAATGGTAACACAAAATGGAGAGTAATTCCACCACTGTAGAGGTGAGAAATGCATACTTGTATAAGAGATCTCCAGTCATATGGCAAGGAGCACATGATACACCGGCCAGTGTGAAAGATAAAGGACTGCATTAGCTTAATAATCTCAATAAATCTGCTACTTAAAGAAGTTGAAGAATGAGCCAAAACATCTCCCTCACAACGTACAAAGTACTCTGACTTGAAAAACTTCTAATTAGAGAAGCTGAGGGGTTCAGCTGAATTTTCGAAAGCACTCCAAATATTTAGGAACAGGGGTCCCACTGGATGCCATTGATCTCATAAATCACTTAAGTGGTAAAGAAAATCCCACTCCCCATTCTTCCATATCATGTAAAGCGCATGACAGAAGTCACAGAATTTTGCATTCTAGAATAGACATAAAACACCAATTATTGCACAGAATGTCACTGAAGTGCAGAAGTAAAAAAGTGAATTAAGCCTCATTATGTTCAGTTAGTTCAGAAAGGACTGGGGATCTAAACCCACTGAAGCTAATATATCTCTTTCATCAAGGTAACAAAATTTGAGCCTCATCTCCATAGTAACCATAATTAATCATTAAGAGCTTAAATGAAAACCTAATAAATTCTATATTCTGCTCAAACTGTACTTGCAAACCTACACTTACATTTGTGTGAAAGACTTGTATAAGGCTCATTTTTACCATTCAGTCAAGAGAGAAAAGAAAAACAAATAATGTGATATTGCATTCAGTCCCTGTAGACACATTAAAGTAGCCACATTTTGCCCAAGACAGATTACAGTGTCAACTCCTTTTTCAAGATTAAAAGGTAAATTAGTGGTAGGCTTTCTTTACAGAAGTGAATTCCATACACAACTAGTAGCTATGTTCAGTTGCCCCATGAGCTGGTTGTTGACTTAGTATCAGTGGTTAAAGTTGATTAATGAAGACTCTATGCCACGCACTCTGACTTCTTGGCTCTTCATTTTAACAAGTAAGTGCATGACAAGTTCAGAAAAGTTTGTGTATATTTGCTTTACCTGTTACTGATTTGGCCAACAATGCCAAAGTGGTGCTATTGTTTTGTTTAAGAAAGTACTTGACTAAAATATAAAAGAAAGCATAAATATTTTTTTAATGTATGAAAATGACAATTATATAGGTATGATTATTAAAATAGAAATACAACTAGCCATAACTTTTCAACTTTTTGTCACTCAGCAATGGCAAATAAATCTTAAATTGATGCAGATGGGGCAGGAATGAGTCAAAATGCCATGAAATTTCATAGACTTGAAATGCAATTCTGAATCTTTACTCCAATTCAGAAACACAGATAAAGCATTTAAAGTCAGGGAACAATGGATAGGACTGAAAGCCTGTTTAGATTAGTGCAAGTCCTATATCATACCAAAGATTTTTAAGCCACACTCTAGACTGAAATGAGTGTAGAGTTTGGCTTAAGGTCAGTGGCATGATCTGATCGAGATTTTAATTGAGCACACATTTTTATTTTTACCTGATTACCTTCTCACTCATCGCATGCCCCCCAAAAGTCAATATTCTCAAAAAAAGTACAAAGAAATGCATCTGATTTTAACAATGAATGAAAAATAGTATTCTTAACATTAAAATGATGCTGGTTTTAATTCTCACCAGTTTCAAATTGTGAGAAAAAGTTGAAATATATGGCTAACAGTCTGTGAATTTTTTTTTTTAACTTTATGTGGTCACTATGAACATCCTAATGTGCAAAATTTCACATTTCATTGTTTTGTTTTGAAATGATGGTAAGTTAAGCCCAAATAGAGATTCTTGGAACCTATAGGCTAGATAGAATACTTATGTTCTGATGAAGGTATAATCAATATATTTAAAATGTTTTATTTTTAGTCTGAAAAGGAATAGTAATAATTTATTTGGGGACTCAACCTGTACTGGTCCCTCTTTTAAGGATACTGTTCAGTGCAAACAAGTCTTCCAAACGCCAAACTTCTATTCAAATAGAATTCAAATTCAAACCAACAATCATCCCTCCCCTCCCCTCCCCTCCCTCCCCCCTCAGCAAGCCTAGTTAAAACACTATTGCAACATAATTTTATTGTCTGTTTTGGGGGGGTGAGGGGGTGTTTTGTTTTGATTCACTTTGTTTTGATTTGGGGGCACAGGGGTAAGGAGGAGGAGATGAGGCTTTCGAGTTATTAAGATTTTTTTCCTCTTGGGTACAATCCACAAAAAAATAAATAATTTGCCTTGATGAGATTATTAATTATCCAATTCATCTGTGGAAGTAGCATTAAGTAAAGCAACGAGATTAAAGTTGTTTTGAAAGAAGGAAAAACAGTTATTAACACAAAGTTTTTACTCATTCTAATCCTACACTATACATTTTGCTTCTCACAGCATTGGAATATTCTACTGGACTATTAATGTCCAAACACACAGTATCTGATATATATATAAATCTTCTTTGATTTTTTACATGAAGATTGTTATGGGAATATCTGAAAATTGATTACATATAGTACAGTATAGAGATACCAGTCTAGCAGAGATCAAAACAAGAAGGACCTCCCTGATGCTTACATTAGGAAATCTTATACTAGCTGCATAAAGGGTGTGTGTATGTATATATAGATATATACATATATATATAGACATATGTATGTATATGTATGTATATGTATATATGTAATGTTATACCGTGTGTATGTGTATGTGCATGTGTGTGTGCATGTGTATACTATGCTTTTCTTCTTTTCCCTCTCAAGTAAGATCTGGACTCCTTGCTTTTTACACGTTATTTCTCATGGATTATATTCAATAACCCAATTGGAATCTAATTTTAGAAGAACATTGTATAATATGGGTGTCACAAGTTAGATCCTACCTTTGTTTTTCACACATAAAGACATTACCTGATTTTTAACTCATAGGATACTTTTTTGCTGTCACCAGGTAAATCTATTTCTCTGTTTATGTACAGATACAAAATACTAACTCTGAGGGCCTTATTATGAAAACATTGATTTTAAAATTTTCAATTATTTCGTTCTTCTCCAGATAATTTCTGTTAAGTGAGGTTTTTTAAGTGTAAGCACCCTTTCAAAGTAAGAATAATTAGTCATAAAAACAGAAGAATGAAAAATTCTGTGATTTAATATCACCTCAATTATTAATTTGTCAAATAGATGATTTGGTAAGAATAATTTATGTCTCTCTATAGTACCCTTAACAATTTCAGAAGTGGAAAAGACAGCACTGTAAATTCCTATATCCCAAATTATTTATAATAATTTTTGATTTCTCTGTATCCTTCAGTAACTTTTTATCTTGCCAGCTTGGCTCACAGAACTCATAAAACCCATTCAACATGATACTTCTGCTGCTATACATTCTTTTCCACAAATATTTAACATACATACACCCACCTACAATATTTACATATTCACACTTGATTGAAGTTCTTGAGAAACAGAACAAATATAGTTGGGAGATTTTTTTTCACATTTTAAAGGTATGAACCATTTTTTAACTAAATCAAAGACGTTCCATCTTACTGTATTTTACATTCATTAGTATCATCTCATTCCTTTAAAGCAACAGAATACCTGCAGAACAAAAAGGAGTCTATCTTGATAAATAGGATCATGCTTCATGAACTCATGTTCAAGAAAAACGTTTAACCAGATAACTATATTTACAACTGATTCAATGAAATTCATATTTTGTAGTGAAATATTTAACTTTGTAAATTTTAAAATCAAATGAATGTTCCTGGCTTACTGGTATTAACCTGGCTTATAGTATGAAAAATCCCACTTAACAATGATCAAAGATGAAGGATCCCAAACCAATAAACTAAAGTGCTACCAATGAAAGAGGTACAATATCCTTATTTTATGCACAGGGACAAATTCTATTGTTTTGGGGTTTTTTAAGATTATAAATTCAAATCAAATTTATATAAGCACCGCATAAAATTATAATACACTTCATTACTTCCACTTAGAGATAAGTTTGAATATAATAAAGCACATGCAAGTTACACTGTATGATACAGTAAATAAATTGTACCTTTTCATTTATTACCATTTCTAAGGAATTAGTTCAACGGAATTCTATAGAAATCCTGTGTAAGATGAAAAAAGAATTGTTAAAAGTGTATAATGATAATAGTTGCCTGATTGAACTAAGTCTTATCAAACATGAGTCATAAATATTCCACTGAAAGCATACTGGTACTTCATAATGTTCTGAACAGCTTCACCTGTAGTCTGATACTTAACGTTGCTTTTATCAGAATGTGATTGTTCTGTTCTATAGTTTCTTAATCCTTGGAGTCATTGGATTGAATATTAAACATGTTTATCAAGCCTCAGGATTTTAGGAAACAAAGTTAAACAAGAAGAAGCAGCACCACCTGCTGCTGGTAATCAAATCATATATGAGCTTTCTCTCCCCCCAAATTATCTGCAAAGCCACCCAGAAGTGCTAAATGAAGAGATCAATAGCACTTGTTTTTCAAGAGGACAGCCTTTCCAATAGGAATATTAACTGTCCTACCTTTATTCACTCTTGGACTTCAGTTGGTATCCTGACTAAAACTGGGGTTTCCATGATGCAAGCATGAATGTGGATACATGAATTTCTGATTTCACTACTGAATAATGCTACTATTAACATTTCAAGTCATTATAACCAAACAGTGACAAGTGTTAAATATTCATTCACTAAAAACCATTTAGACTCTCTATTAAAGTTCTAACTGGATTTATTCTTTCTTTTTTATTTTCTTGTGCTTACTCATAATACAATGTCACTACTTGATGACAAATAATATTTCATACTGTGTATGTAACATCATTGTGTTGCAGAATCCCCCAAATACCTCAACAATGTCTTTGTTGCGCTATTCTCCCCATTTAGCACTTATAAGCTTTTCTAGTAACAACCAATAAATCAAAAAACAGAGCTCTTAATATGTACAAATATTAAAAAAAAAACCAAGAATTTTTGCTAGTTTGCAGTTCATGTAATGTCATCTTGACCATTCTCTTCCCCTCTCTCTATGAGCTGTCTAGAACAGTAAACTTTGCTCCATAAATAATAGTGTATTCATGCTTTTAAAGGCTTTTATATGCATTTATGGTAGGTAAAGGTTGAAAGAGGTAGTTGACTGATTTTCACTTTTATCTACTTTAATTTCAGTAAAGGGCTTTGTCACTCTGTATACATAAAGGCTAATGCACCCTTTGGTTTGTAGAATGTACTGAAATGTTTGCAACCCTCTTGGTATCAGGTCCAAAATGTGAAGCATTACTGTTAAGAGGGTATCTTTCTAATGTATTTGTATGTATAGTTTACACCTCTGTGAGGTCTAATAAAGGATTATGGTTAATAAAAAAAATGCGTTGAAAATTCCTCATCCACATAGATTTCACAGTAATTTGCGTTCTTCCTTTTTCTACCCTGGCATATACATTTCAATTCTCAGAATACAACAAAATCAGGACATACCTTAACAGCATGAGCAGGCTTCACTCCTAAAATAGGACTGATATGGGAAGTTACCTAGTGGTTCAAGAGCCCTTATAAAATGAAGGGTTGGCAGAAGGAATTATGGAACCTATAGATAAAATTAATAGTCATGAATGACCAGAAACAAACTGTATTCACCCACAGATGAAGATATCTGAACTCTGATATACAGCCACTCACTCAAAAGTTCCTTGCTATATGAGAACTAGGCGGTAGCTAATGTATACTGACTCTTCCAAAGATATCCAAAGGACATTTAAGGAACTACAGAATACTATGCTGAATACCTCTATCACTTAAATTGTTCTCAAGAACAGAATTTGCAGGTATGTGAATAAATACTATATGACAAATATGGTATCTTGCAGGAAAAGGAAGATGGTTGTTCTGAAGTTAATCTTCACAGATTTCTTGGGAGTTCTTTGGAAGCAGGGCAATCATGAAATCAAGGAAGATCAGGATGATCTTGGATTTCCCAAATTCTTGTAAATTAGGCCCCTCAGCCAAAATTCTTAAAAAAACTAAACTGTCGTGGAACGAGAAGGAAGTTCTTCATATATGCACACTGCTGATTAAAAAGTAGAAAAGATAAATCAGGAAAAATGTCCAGTTGATAGTGGAGGGCTACCATATGTGAAATTCTGCTGTAATCTGTTCTAGCAACCCAACTTTCCCTAAATGAGCCGGAGAAGGGGTGAATAGTAAGAAGACAAAGTTTATGGGTGATATTAAGGCAATCAAGTCAATCAGGCATGATTATGCCTTGATAAATCTATGCTGACTGTTCCCAGTTGCCATCTTGTCCTTCATGTGTTTGGAAACAGCTTCCAGGAAGATTTTTTTCTATAAATTTCCAGGTATTGAGGCCAACTTGTACCTCCACAAATCTTGGCCCTCTCCAATGGGTGCAATATTTGCCTTTTTTCAGCCACGAAACTCCCACAGTTGATGTGACCTTTGTAAAATGATAGAAAGCCTCACAACAGCACTGCATAGCTCCCTCATCACCCTCGCCTGTATCCCATGTGGTCCCAAGAACTTGTGTGTATTTGGCTTAAATGCTCCATAATTCCATCTTCTTTTGTTGTGGACAATGCTTCACCCTGCCAGTGAACTCACGGTTCTGGGGGGCCTGAGGGCAGCCTTACCATTGCAAATGGAAACAGACACAAAAAAGGCCTCTGGCCCAGGAAGTCGCTAAATTGTAAATCAATGAAGGGTAGGAAAGTTTCACTACATGTTGCCTTGTTCTAATGTTTTTCCCTAGATACAGATTTTGGCTACAGTGCAAACCAGTTTCCTGGACTGGTTTCCTCATCTTATCCTTACTGTGACTTCTTGTATTTTTATCCTACTGGCATAGCAGCCATTCTAGACTCTAAATGCACAATCTCTAAATGCACAATCCCTAAAGTAATATCCTTCACAAAATTCTCTATATTTAAATATTCACAGCCAATAATTTTTAAACTCACAGTGTCTTACCATAACACTTGAGCAATTTATGAAGATTTCAGTTTAAAAATAATCACCCAACAATAGTAAACATATTTTCATTTTTAGTCTCTGGTGATGAGATGTAGTTAACAGAGACCACAACTTGTGGATTTGGCAACATGGCTAAGGAATATTTTTAAAATGCATCCATTTATAATTTCAATTCCATTTTTTAAAGTTTTTAATCATATGTATTGCATATATTACCAGAAGTTTTCAATCTTGTATGAACAACATCTACTTGTTAATAAAAATGACTGTATGGTAAACTATGCTAACACAATCAAAATAAAAACACTCTGCAGGGATTAAGGAAATGTCTAAGAAATTACTAATAGTTCAGAAAAAATAAAAACTTTAGTGGTCAGCTCCTTTCTTTAATTGTTCACTTTCTAAAATGAAGATAATTTAATTTATAGAACCTTTTGATCAAAGAGTTGCTGCAGATTAATCAAGCCCAGACATTTACTTACTGGGAAATTACCTTATTTATTGCTCTAACTTGCAACTGGTTTTGGATCACAGCTAAAGAGAAAAATCAATCAAGGAATCCATTGCTACTTGAACGCCAGCAGGACTTTCAGAAGCCTAGTACAAAATAGGACTGTCAACAGCAGCTGTTAAAAATTTCATGGAAGAAATTCTGATTTTATTACACTGTGTATGGAGAACTAAAATTATTTTCTTTTTTTTTACTTGCGCAACTTCATTCAGCTAGGTGTGTATTTTCATACAGTTTTACATTTGGTTAAAAATATCTTTATTCATATGTGATTACCTTAATTTTTGTTTACGACCTTATATTTTTACTCATATCTCTTGTATATACTTTTTAGATAAAGTTGGTTAGTGGTGATTCTAAGACAATCTTTCATCTCTGTGTAAAGGAGTTACCCCTTAGAAGTATGTTTTACCAACTGAGAGGGTGAGAGAGCTATTAACATTCATAACATTTTGCACATGCTGCACTATGCATCAGTGGTATCAGATTTTCTGCTGGCTGAAAAGAAGTCATTTGTCATCTCTGTATTTTGACAACCAAAACGTTGAGAAGAAATTGAACAGAACAGGAAGAAAAGTGTTAGTCAAACTGAGATAAAACAAAGATTAAAGCAGAATTTCCAGATTACCACTGGGTTGGTTTTGTTTGTTTGGGGAGTGCTTAGACTTAACCTTTAATACAACCATTTCAATTAAAACGCATGGTCTTTGGACCAGACTCCAAGCCCTCCAGGACTCCTTCTCAGTATGTGTTCTCTCCACAGTAATGTTTTCACTCTTTTTGTTTGCTTTTTCCTTCTGTTCCATATATCACCTATTCTTGTTACATAGTGACCCAGTACCACAACAAAAAAAAAGCTGGTAAGTCTACTGATTTGGGCACACTGTCAAGAAGTGAGATATAAAGGTTTAAATGCCATCAGGTTGAAAATGAAATCAGATCAGATCTCCCATTGATTCTATGCATACTGCAATTAGCTTGCAATCTGGGGGGAAAAAAAAAAAAAAAAAGCTACGTCAACATTTTTTGTGTGCTCCTTACTACACCATTAAGAACATCCACAGCCTTCCTATGAGATCAAGACCTCTGAAGACTTGAATGCTATACAGGATGAATTCTAAATCCCAGTCTGGCTTACAGAAAAGGGAGGTATTTTAATTCTTGAGGTGGAACAGCTCTGGGCACGCAACACACTACACAACTCTAATCACGTTAAGATCTTTTAGGTTTAAAAGCAGATAGAGCACGGAAAAATCAGTTATTTCCACCATTAGCAGGCCACAGAGAATCTGCTAATTCTTGTTCAGTTTTGATCTAGGCATTGGTATTTCAGATATAATTTTCTCTAATTCTTTCAATGAGTGTTTCCACCGTTTGTATTCTAGTTCACAGTATAGAAATATCAGTTTCTTACCTGTGTTTGGATTCATATGGATTTTATTGAAACAGCTTGACTGCAGAATCCCTACCAAAATATGTATTCATACTGTGCAAGGGAGAGAGTTTTCTTCATTCCACATTCTTCAGATCCTTGCTTTTCCAAAAATACTTCATATCATTGCCTTTCCTGCAGATCTTCATCTGTGTATTGTTATCATTGCTGGTACTTCCCAGCTTCAAATATTTTTTCATACACATAGCTCATTCTTAGCTCTTAGAGCCAAATCAGTCAGCAAAATTCTTGGTAATTTAACATGCTGAACACGATCCTGTACTGCTTTAAGCACATACCATTGTTGGTTTAGTAATCAATAAATAAGTGATTGACTTCAGACAAAACACTTGAATTATCCTTTTCTGCAAATTTAACTTACTATCAAACATATTTCCTGCTGTGTTTGTTCTGTCTAAACAGCATTTAGCTTTTTTTTTCCCAGCTTTTTAACTTAGTTCAAATACTGTACATTCTCTGCTATGCCAGCCAGAACAACAGCACCAGTTAATATGAAAGCATTTCCTCCTATCCTTAATCTCACTTTTTGCTCTTTCTATTTCAGTGTCCAAATTGTCTGTAATAACAAAATCAAGATAACTTAACAGCTGAACTTGCAGCATGCTAACCCTATCACTACCCAAGGACTCCAGTAAGTCAAGGAATTTCATCAGCATCTCCAAACTTAGATCTCATATTGAAATGGAGACACTTCTACTGCCTTTCTGGGTAACTACTGACATCTAGGGTTTTCCTTTATATCAGTTTGAAGCTTATATTTCTGCACTCTGCAGAATGCCAGTGGCCAGCAAGTATGGCTCTGAAATACTGCTGAGATCTTGAGGGTAACGTCAACCCACTTTCTAACCATTCTATCCTGAGATGGACTGAAACTTTCCTGGGCACTAACTAAAGAAAATCTCTAGTTGGCATGATTTGTCTTTCAGTCTTGTTGCATTTCTGTTTCTTTTTAACAAGGGAACAGACTGATTCTTTAAATTTATTTGCTCTAAGTGACAGTGAAGTAACAGAATTACTGGTATAGAAATGCCATCTGAGTAATTGGCCAAGATTCTCTAACGTACTTGAATCAGTACATAAATATGTATCAGAAGTAGGCCTATTGAAAATGTTTTTCATTAATAAAAGTGATATTGTTAAAATCATTATAATTCTATGTCCATAAGTGTTCTTCCAAATAATATGTCTATTAATAAAGTTGTATTACTATATTCTTTTTCTTTATTAACTCATAATATGTTTTTTACTACATCAACAGAAAGCCATGCAATGAGTTTTATTCTTTTTTAATTTCTCTCTCTGGATATTCTTTTTACTTCCTTCACTGACAATTTTTCAACAATATTTAATAAGAGGTACATTTAAATCATATTTTATTTAAGGATTTAAAATTATTATATGCCTTTCAAATAAATAACAAAGTATAAACTTCAGGCTTTCTACATTTCACATAGCTCTGATTCTTTCCCCTGTCAGAGAACAAATCCCTTGATTTGATTTGATTTTTTTCTGCTAGTTACCTTTTATATATATATGTGGTCTTACTTCTTTTCTCTGCTCCTTTACTTCTTCCTTCTTTCTATTCCCTTGCCCAGTGCAAAAACCATCAAATCCACATATACTTTCTCTGATTTTTGAAAGAGGATTCTCAAAGAGCAAGGTTCTTCACTGTCTCCTAACAACAGACAGACTTAATTTCCTTACACTTTCTGTTTTTCTTTATGCAGCTGGATCTTTGCTTTTCAGCAAAGTTTAGTTTCAGTTAATTAAGGAGCTGCCATCACCATTTGTTAAAGTTAGCTTCCTAGAAAGTATCCATATAATAATATTTAGCCAACACAATATATCCAAGATAAGAACACTCTAAATGGGTGTTTAAATTTTCATCTGGAAATATTTTTCCAATATTTCCAAATTATTGCTTTAGAAAATGTCATTTACTACATATTTTGTTCTAAAACTCTCCTTTTTGGCATATCTTGAGCATTCATCAGTACTGGAAGCACCATCTTTCTCTCTTTGTTTCTTTTTCAACTGTTGCTTTCTGTGTGCACAAGTTTCTTTGTACAAAAAATATCAGTAGTAAACAGTTTTTCCCCATCCCTCATGTTCCAGTAATTAAATATCCAGAGAATCTCTCAGGAAACATTTTTAATGCTATATGGTTTCTGTGTCAGAGTAGGTCTAGGCCATGAGGAAGATACTTTCCCTCCACTTTGCAGTGATCACTATTCCTTCAAGCTTCCCAACAGCAGATAAAAACAGTAATTTATTTTCTTAAAGCTGAAAATTTCCAAAGAATATTACAAAACCTCCCTCATTATGGCTCTCACATCCTCAAACATGGGAAATTAATGGTAATGTTTTAATTTCATTATGGGTTGGAAAGAGCAACTTCCCCAATATCACTCAGCACACTAGTGTCAGATACAGGTAGATTGTCCATGGCACCTTTATTAAAAAAAATGTAACCAATGACACCACAGTGCTTCTCCAGCATCTTGTGATTTCTTCCTGACCTGTTACATTACTTTCTTAACCAGAAAGGGTGAGAATCATTAGAAGTACATGGACATACGCAGCACAAACTTGTCTAGATTAGGGATTTTCCAGCTTCACAAAAAGCTGACTTAATACGCAATATAAAATTTTGAAATGTTCATAAATCTATCAAGGCAAACAATAGAATGAACAAAGGAAACTTTTATTTGGAATGTCTCTCTCATTCTAAAAAATTCTGTTCAATAATTGCTTAAATACAATACTCAATAATTTATAATAATATAGTGGATTTTTTCTTATTCATCTTGCCCCCTTACACAGATATGTTTATTACTTACCCAATTTCAGAGTATACATACAGTTACAGATTCTACTCGGGAAGAGAATAAATCTGCAAAATTTTAACCTCAAAAGTTTCAGAAAACTGAAAGGTCAAATGCAAAAATGTAAAAGCTGAAACATAGCAGTAATTATATAATACTCTATGATGAAGGCCTCTGTAAAACTCTCAGTTTAGAAATGTGTCATGTGGCGCCTCAGATTACTGAAGCCTGAACACATTATCAAGCTGGTATGCCATATAATTTGAACATAACATAAAAAATTGACAGTAACTAGTACAGATAATTACGTTATGAGATCATGAATGAATAATTCTTTCTACTTATGGAACATCTCACTGTGTTTTTCAGAAGAAAATGAAGCAGAATTATCTTCATTTTGCATCAGACAAAAGTAAAAGACCAAATTCTAGCTAACTTGTTAGAAAATATACAGCTAGTCCATAACAGAACCAAGAGCAGCACTGGAGAATTCCAACTCTGTTTTTATGTCCATTGCTAAAAACAAAAACCTTGCTACAGACATTCTATTATTCTAGATTTGGGAAATAAAGCATTGTGTAGGATAGATCTGATGAGAAAGCTATTGAAATCAGTGGGAAGTACTGTAAAAGCCTTTGAAATGTTGATGACGTCCTTTTCCAGTTATAAAGAGATTATCTATCTTTATACGTCATGGGACAATGCTACTTCATACATTTAAGTTTGCTACCTGTTTCTTCAAGGTTGCCTTTTAATTGTCCCTAGTCACTGTTTCAAATTCTGTCTTTGCTGATGAAGAATTTAACTTGTGTACTAAAATGCATACATAAGGTCAACCCAGACTTTTCAGAGTAACTTCAAAGAAAAATTAAGCTATTACATTCATTTGAACATAGTGTTGGATAAATATATCAGGTGTATATAGACAGAATATGTTTTTCCCACTTTTAACATTATCATCCTAACCGTTAAGTATGGATGTCTCTGACACCAGATTTTACCAGACTACAAATTCAGAAGGTGAAAGACAGTAAGCTGGTGTCCTGACATCGGCCTAGAAGTCTTACTGAACACACCATATAGCACAATCCCCAGATATCACCAACTTCTAAGTCCTACAAACAAAAACAGATATAGGTTTCTACAAACATTGTATACTCCTGTAGCAGTTTTGATTGCAATCTAAACTATCTATGTACTCCTAACAGGTTTAATTTTATTATTCTTCTGCCAAAATGTAGCCTCATTGGTCTCCTGGAAAAACATACACTGGAATTCATCTACCAAAAGAGATGTTGAAGGGGCTTTGTATCTCTCTCTAATAATCTCTTGGGAAATCAATACCTAGGTGGGATTGGAACAAGAATTTACAACATATAAGCGGCCAAGTGATACTGAATTAGGAGAAAGCAGCAGCTGCTGCTTATTTCTCAACACTTGCTCTGCCAGTAGGGCTGCACAACACACATTACCCTCTGTCAAAAGGGCAAAAGCTTCAAAACAGAAAAAAAAAAACCAAACAAACAAACAAACAAAAAAAAAAAACCAAGCTAGTTCAAGAAGATAACAAACCAATACTTTTTGAATCACTGCTGAGACCACTCTTCTAACCACCCTGTGGCTGGTAAGATTTAAGAGTTTTGTAATATATTTATGAGGGAAACAAGACCATCAGACAAAATGTAACAAGCACACACTCGTTTAGCAGTTGATTAAAGTTTCCAACTTCAGTTGAAAAGGGAAATGCTTAAGAAACATTTTACTGTGAAAACAATTCCTTCAGCCTCTGGAGAATAAAACTCTATTCTATATAAGAGGAAAGATCAACATGCAATTTAACAATGTCTTATCAAAAACAAAAGCAGGCAATGAAAAACTGAGCATTCATCAGTACTCCTAATGGCATTCACAGAGGTTTTTTATGCTTAATCAAATGAGATTTGGACAGTTTTTGAATATGGAAAACACACTAAATTCACGTGCTAATCATTTGTCGTGCACTTTGCTCAGAAGAGGACTAAGATTTTGCTTATTTTGAAGGCTTAATAGTGACATCTCTGTTTACAGAATGTGTCAAGAAGAAAGCAGTAAAAGCATGTAAGCATCTCATTATTGATTGAAGAAAACCATCCATCTCACATTAAATTCAAGACCTGAAGAAGATCAGACTGATAACTAAAAAAATTATAGGGTGTATCTTCTTGCTTCAGAAAGTTAGATGACTTCCTCAATTTATATTTTGAAAATATACTATGGAACATTTCAAGAATTGAAACTTGTCATTGAAAATACATTTCGATATAGAAGATTATGTCTGTAGTTTATGTATTGACAAAGCAGTATTTTCAGGTGGAAACATTTGTTTCGAAATTCTCATTTTGATGTTCTAGGGCGTGCAGAGAAGCTAATCCACAATGGAAAATTGAAGAGGAATGCCAGCTGATGCAAGGACACCTCTAAATATCAAGTTACAGCTATGGGGTTAAAGTACTAAGTCTGGTCAGCCATATTAACAAATGCATGCCTAGCTCACTGTAGAATTTTAAACATCATGAGACACTGAACAAGAAATTTCTAGATTATAATTCATTTCTCTAATTTTAACTTCGAAATTTACCTTAGATTCTGCTTGACTCACTGGAGAGAAAATAGAGGAATTTCCAAGAAGTTTCCATCTTTCACCACTGTGGTTTTGCACTCATTCATCACACCTACACGTAGCCATTGAAAATTTAGGTTCCAGGCTGTCCCTTTAAGCAGTGCAGAAAAATGTCCCCTGAAGGTATCATCATTTTGTCCTACCATACATAGGATGAACTCAGTAGATACTTAATATTTTAAATATTAATGCTTCACCTTTCTGTTAGCACAAAATCTAGAAGTTGTGACAAGCTTTCTCATACAGTACTTGAGAATGCCTTATCACTCATGTAACATGATGTTATTAATACAAAATTACAAGTCCTGTGCTGAGGAATTTCTCACATCCTAATACAAAAACATATGAAAATATAGCAATTTCAGAATTGTTAAGGCTTCCACTAAAATAGTGTACTCAGTTTTTTCATCAAATTCCATAGAAGGTGTTGAATGGAAAGTACCCAAAGGGATGCAAAACCAACCAGAGGTCTAGGAAACATGACACATGAGGAAACATGAAAAACTTGGGGTTTTTTAGTCTTGGAAAAAGATGACAGAGTAAATAAAACATGTTAAAAGATTGTTGCATTCTAATAACTGTACTGTCTCACAGGCAGTGATATTAGTGAATCTATACCATGCAAAACAAGTATTAAACATTTAGCGGAATGTTACAGATACGCATAGTTGAGTTCAAAATTTATATTCTTCACATTTTTTTTTAAATTCTGCATAGGAGATGTTGAAATCTGATTTTACGGTAAATTTTGAAATTCATTATGCACACAGCATTCTGACAAAACTACCTAATTTGCTGAAAATTATAAATAACCTACTTCCAAAGCTTTAAAAAATGTTCCTTTATGCAGGACATATATGTAACATAGTAAGCTTTATTTTACATCTGACAAGAAACTATTTCTTTTGTGCAAAAGCAGTAGCTGAAATTTGAAACAGGCACAGATTTCAGATTCATTTAGTATCCTTTCTATGGCTATATTATTTTAGGTTCTGTTTCTGGTGCAAATTCTCAGCAGACACTCAAGGCTATGCTCGGTATGCAAAATGTTCTGCTCTCTAAAATAAGACTTTTTTTTTTAATGCACAATTTTGATGACTTGCTATCTTTCAATACAGAAATCAAGGCAAACTCTCTACCTTCATAACGATGGAAATCCTAAAAGTTTAAAAACACTTAATACAGTGCCAGTGTGAAGATATTCACAGCTAGTAGGGTACTTCACTGTTATAATTGTTGTTGATTACAAATAATAATCTGATTTGTCCCCTTGGAATCCCACAAATGTGAAGCAGCCAAAAGCCAAAATTTTTGCATAATGCAGAATTAAGGACAACCAGACAAGAAAAGAAAGTCAAATATGCCAGTGGAGTGGGAACCTACATACTAGAAAGTATCAGGCTGCTATGAGCAAGGAAGAGGAGCAGTGATATCAAGGAGAAAACAGCCTGAGAAACTGATGCATAGGGAAGCTATACCAGGAATCGTTCCTAGAGTATCTCAGAGGAAGTTTAAGCAGCGCACATTTGGCTCCTCTGAACATATATTTTAACAAACCCTTTTTTGCTTGCTTGCTTTCAACTCTGCCTTCTCATTTTGCACCTTCTCCTCCACCCCAGCCCACCCCCATTTGCTCTGTAGTTTTACTTCTCTGATTTGTTGCAGCAATTGTAGCCTCAATACATTCAGTTCGGTGAGCATCACAGAAATTGGCACTCACCTGACTGTCTAATATGATAGACATAGAATCTTTAGAGGGTTTTGAGAGAAGCTGCAGCTCCCTGAATTTATGACAGCTCAAATGTGATGCAAGTCTGACTAACAGAATAATACCACTCATATATGCTATGTGCAGTAAGGTGACAGCACCTCTGATTATTTCAATTATACTTTCCTTATATTAGAAAAGTAAAAATAGTTTCGCTATAAGACTGCCCAAGAGCCCTATCCAGAATCTAGTATAATCAATGGAAACCTCTCCTTTCATAGTAATGGAACTAAAGAATGATTTTAGGTTGACTGGAGTTTGGCTTTGTTTGTTTTACGAGAAAGACATAAGGCATGACCATTCTGCAAAGCAAATATTTTTGCAGTCCATCAACCTTGTAATAAATAAGTAAAAACAGAAGTTGGGGAAAAATCATCTACAATCATTCTGAATGTATTCATGTCATTCACTTCAGAGAGGAAATCAAGCCTTTCAGTTTTGGTGTCCTGTTTTGAGACTGGTTATTTGAACAGGTTATTGCTCACTGTACATTACCAGCTAGACATTCAGCTCCTACATATAACTGGTCAAGGCACTGTTAAAAGAAAAATCCTGAGTCTGTTCACAAGAATAACCTGGAAACTCATCCTTCCCAACATTATGAAAAACACACTCATGATATGCCACTGAGCTTTAGAGTGCTAACATTCCGAGACTCATGCACCAGGCAACATTCCTGTCAGCCAATTTTACATGCCAAATGTCTTAGAGGAAATGAGAACCTGGAAAGGAAAATCAATAGAGAAGAATACTAGGTTTATTTCATGAAAACATTATCAAGTTCTTTTAGAACAGGAAAAACTACAGGCCAAATGCTTCAGGTCTTAAATTGAGCAAAACTCCCACTACAGTTCAGAACTTTACTGATCAGAAATCACAGATTTTGCCTTAATATGACTGATGCAAACCAGATCTGAAGTATCATCCAGTTACTGAAAAATGTTCTATGGATAATATTATAATAAAATTCCCCACAATAACAAAGCTTATAAACACATAGGCAAGGGGAGAAGGGAGGCGGGGAGTGGGAGAAGGAATTTAACCATTAACTTAAGTAGGTTTTCAAATAAAGCTATATTTGATAAATGAAAATGCCACCTAAAAGTTAATATGAAGAAGAACAACACATGGCAGGAAGTAATAATTTAAAAACAAAAACAAAACCAAAAACCTTTATCTCCATAGCTAAATTTGTTTAACTGAATAATTGTTTATCATTCTTATAAAACTAAATATAAAAAGTAAGGATAGGAAACTCCATCATGGGGGTGGAGACACACTATGGACTTAAAAATACTTTGCAAAAGAGTAATTGTTTTGGTGTACTTGAGGCATGTACTTTCAACACTTTAGCAAAAGGAAAAGTGTAATTGCTGGGAAAAAAAAAAATAGAGGAAGAAAGAGGATAAATTCTAATAAGCTGGTAAATATTTTACACTTGAATCAAGAATATGAAAAATATGTTCCCTGACAACATATGGCAGGGATATGGTTAACTGACCTCATTTCAATTACTATCAGAATGTGCAGGAATATACCAACAGTAAAAGGAGAAAGATCTCATATATCTTCATTTTGAAATCAATGAGGAAAAAAAGTGAGGATGTGGTATCCCTAATTCTCAGTATTTACAAAATTCTAATATTTCATAGTCATGTGTTTTATTATTTACTTTATATCCTGCAATTTGCATATAAGAATGATGCTTTTAAGGCATACTCCAATGTGAAGAAAAAAAAAAAAAAAGTATTCTTCTATTGATTTTTTTATATTTTCATTTGTGGGTGTAAAGATTTACAAGAAAGAGACTGAAAACCTCTTAACATTTCTGCAGAATGAGATTCTAAGATGCTTGATCAGAATGAGATATCTCCAAAAAAATACCTTAATTAGAGTAAAAATCTTAACATTTAGCAGTTGCTACTCTATGGAAGCCCCATGAAATGCCTTTTGCATGGTCTCTTTCATTTGAGGTCACATCTTGTCACTCACTGACCTTTAGCTGTTGAAAGACAGTGCGTAGAGGAGAGTAGATAAGTGTAAACTTGCAGCATTTATTATAATTGACTATTTATCCAGAGAAGTTACAAATAATTCAGAGGACAGAAATTCTGAAGAATGAAAGCTAGTTAGAAACATGATAACATTACTGAAAAGAGAAATTAGGGAAAAACATAGATAGTTTCTGACAGTGGTTTTGCTGGAATTTTAAAGCACTTAAATAAAACAGCAATTTCATAAATATTAACTAACAGTGACAAATTTAAAGAGCCAAGAACTAGAGGTGGTGTCCTTACAAAGACTTTTAGTAAGAAATGAGAACTTAATTCCCTAAGGCCAATTGAAACTCTTGGCATTTACTGAGCAATTTCAATTCCCTGAATTCAAGCGGCCCTACAGCATTTGGCTTTAAGGGGATTGAGGACTACAGCAACCAGGCTGCCCGTTTGGAAAGGCTAGCCTTTTTTTTTTTTTAAAGTCAGGCAGAAATGCTGGAAAAGGTAAAGGGAGGAAATGCTTCTAGGCAATTTTGGAGGAGAGAAGAACAGATTATGAATCAAGAGGAAATGATTGTGTGAACAGGGTGACCCACAAACACTAAGGAAGCATTGTAAAAGAAAAACCAAACTCAATACATTCCTATTCTATTTTAAAAAAAAAAAGAAAAAAAGAAAAAAAAGAAAAAGATGGTGGAGGGATAGAAAAGGCATGGAGCAAGATAAGATTTTCTTAGTACTGATTACCACTTTCACCTCCTAGTGGCAGAAATCAAAACCAGAGTAGACCTTATAAATAAAGTATTCCACAATATTAGTTCCAATCACTACATCTTAAGTGCAGTACAACTGCAGACACTTACTGTAATTTTTAAAATTTTTAAAATTTTTTAAACTGTAATGAGAAATATTTGATGCATAGACATATACTTTCACTTTACAGACTAAAGAGACATGCAGAGAACAAAGAAGATATTTTAATAGGTGGGGAGGATGGAAGAATGTAATGTTCTTAGGATCAGCAGTGGCAAATCTATAATAAAATTATTAGGAATAATAAAAGTACATCAATAAGGGAGTTGGAATAAATTTTAGAAGTGTATTACAAAGGTATAAAATATGGGTTCCTCACCTATACAAACTAATTTCCAACTTCTGACATAAGAGAAGAGGGTGAGAGAGCTGGTACTATTTAGCTATGACAAGAAAGGTTCAGGAGAGATCTTATGAATGTGTATAAATATCAGATACAAAGCAGTAGAGAAGACAGAGATAGACTAGTGGTAACCAGTGAAAAAAGAGGGGCAGTGAAATGTAAAATAATCAAAATTGCACTCAAACGTAACAAAATACTTTGTTGTAAGGGTAGTCAAACAACAGAGCAGGTTACCCAGAGAGCTTGTGAAGTTTTCACCCTTAGAGTTATTCAAACCCAACTAGACACATCCCTGAACAATGTGCTGTAGTTTACCCTGCTTTGAGCAGGGAGGTTGGTCCCTTCCCACCTCAACAATTCTATGATTTTTGTAACAAAAGAATAAAATATATTAGATTCTGTGGGGTAAATGATAGTAGCTAATTAAAGTGATTCCTTGAATTTATATTTACCAAAGGAAGTAATGGAATTACAGATACTTTAACAATATGTTGATAGGTGAGGTAATCTGAATGGCAAAGTTTACCATGTTTCTTTCCAAACTCACCAGTCTCACCCATTCTAAAAGAATTTTGAAAGTATTAATTTGCATTTCTAGGTTTAATAAATAGCACACAGATGTCATCTTAAAGTATCATCAAAGCAATATAGCTGTATATTTGGCTGTATCAGACTTTAGCTGTTGTTAACATCTGCAATGGGCTGGCCTTAAGTAAATGAAGAATATGACAGCGCACTGAGATGATCTAATATTCTTATATCTCATACTGCTTCTATCACTGTTTCTTATCTGTCCAAAATATTTGTGTTGATCATTTTGGATCTTCACTTTCACAAGTTTATGTTGAATTATTATTAAAAAGCAGTTGCTGATTAGCTAGAACAGCAACTGCCTCTTCTGATACATTTCTTGATAGCTTTACAATAAAAATGGAATCCCATATACATGCAAGAACAAATAAGCAAAGGACATGCCAATAGCATGATGTCTTCTGAATCAAAATGTCCAAATCTTTGTGCTTTTATGGCCAAACTTCATTTAAGTAAAATGCAGGTTGGTAGTTATCAATTAAGTACAATTTGTAGATGTTTAACGTTGCAGAAGGATTAGAGGTGGCTAGAATGCAGCCAGATTTCTGTTTGAAGATTTATTTGTGTTAGAGCTGTGTAAATCCCAGGTGTGAAGTATATTAAATGCAAACATTTTATGTCAACATGAAAAATTAAAGGGAGCAATTTTATTTCCGGCATCCCTAGCAAAATAAAATGAAATTATAAAGAAGAAAATGAAAATTATCAAAATAATAGAGAATGATCAAAATTATAAGAAGAAAATTCCATTGCTTCCAAGAACTTTTTTCATATTTGATCAACACACACGTTTCCATGGTGGATGAGCCTTCCCCAATATTTTTTAACATCTTACTTGACCTATATTTGAAACCAACATTGAAATACTTATATTCCTGTGTTTGCAAATTAATAAAATTCTCCTAGAAGTTTCTAGTCCAATGTCCTTGAAAGCACTTTGATGATGAAGAAAGCAGTAACCAGCTGCTGCTTCACAGATGCTGAAAAAGCATGGAACAAATGATACTGATTGTAATGATATGTTGCAAAAGCAATAGCAGTGGAGCACTTCTGTTGAAGACAGCCTTCCTGTTAAACAGAAGACCAAGCACAGACTCTTCCTCTTGTTCTGTATAATATGACTGCTACAGATTGCAAATCTCTTAAAATGCCAACAGGGTTTCTGACTAAAATTGAAAAGAAATTAGAAGAAATCCAGCTAAGGGCCAAACAATATGAGCTGAGACTCCTGTGTTAGTGGAAATTATATAAAGCTTTCAGTTAGCTAGTAGGAAATAGGAATTGCAATCAGACAACATCAAAGTACAGATTTCTTAAATTTAAGTTAATTTACTAAAGTTATTTTCTTTTACTTAACTTCTGCTGCTTGAGACTTACTTCCACTGACAGCTACAGATTTTACTTTTAAATAAAGCTAACTTCCTCAGTTCTAAAAGAGCTATCAATTTTTCTTAAAACACATAAGTATATTTGATTGAAAACTGGAGATTTCCTGCTGTACAGAAAATGTCAACACACCAAAAAAGGAAAAAAACAAAACAAAACAAAAGAAAAAAAAAGAAAAGAAAACAAAACAAAACAAAAAACAGGTAAAGGCAAAATAAATACCATTTAAGAATTAATCAAGATTTCATTTTTCTGCTAGGGAAAAAAGTATTGCACGGTGTTTGTTGGCCTAGATTAGAAACATAGTTTGACAGGGTGTAGAATGAACTCATGCTAATCTTGGAGGAAATATAGGAAGTTGAACCATTTTAGAAGAAATAAGTAATAGAATTTCATTGCCAAATTTTATGCATATGGAAATACTGACATCGATAGTAACACTTAACTTTTTTTCAAAACATATTAGTTATACTGAACTAAACTCCTTTGTGGAGTATCTCAAAATGTATCACATTCATACAATAAAGATAAATGTGCAGACAGTTATTACCACTGCTGCTTTATGTGACAGTTCTCTAAAGAAATCTATAACTTATAAACTGGGAATGATGAAACGTTTCCAAACATAGATCTTATATTCTGTACAAAGAAAAACGAAGTTGTGGAAGTCAGTCACTGGGTAGGTAAATAGTTTTCTAGAAAGGAAGTTCACGGTCCTTGGTGAGAGAGCATTATATAGTTTGGATCACCACTGAACAGTCAAGGAATATTGGTTAAACTAGAGAGAAACACCTTTAATAACAAAAAGAGAGAATAAAAAGTGGGAATAAATGAACACTTATTTAAGACAAACTCAAATCACCAAGAACAAAAGCATGTCACCAAAAGGCATATAAAGAATTGATTTGCCTATCCCCTAGGTTTTTAGAACTCTGATATAAACTATAATTAAAATTTTTCATTTCTGAACATGAATTTAACCCAGTGGGTACTACTCAAAACTGTTGGGATGAGCAGCATGACTGAGCAATATCATAACTAAGTCTAATATTTTCAAGGAGAATCAAACAGGTGAAAAGGGAAGATCAAAATTTCTGTCAAAGCACTTCTGAGATTACTGACAAACCTGAAAACAGCTAGTCTTTAAAGCTTATTAAAATCCAAGATGCAATTCTTGTTAGTAGATGAGTGCCAAATCAAGAAAAGAAACCTTCAACTTTGTTCTCACTGAACTGTCTCACTGCTGGGGCAGTTCCAATCCCTTAACATTTAATTCACTGACTCAGACCATAGGTAAAGATGTCAGAGACCCTTTGGGCTGAAAAGAGAGGCAACAATTGTACTATCTAACCCTGAGACAAATATCACCTCCCTGTGCCGTCTAATGACTGGTTTTGGATAGGTGATATGATATGAGCTTCCCAAAATAAGATCAGGTTTTGTGGGTTTGCAGGTGTATTTCCACTATCACCAAGGCCAAAGGTGCTGCCAGAATTTATACAAATCTTGACAGATAACAGCTGAAGCTGAACCTTGCTTTAAGGTCTTACAACTTCGTTTCACCTCTTAGCTGTAAGGGCAGTACTTGGCCATCATATTGCACTAGATGCTCTTTGATAGGGCTCACATGACCTTATGTTCCTCTTTTCCTGACAATCTTTTTCCATCTGCTGATAGTATGAAGTGCAATAAAACTTCAGTGACCTTAAGTAATTTTGCATCACTCAAGAAAAATTCCATCTTGGTACCTACACATACCACCAGCTGAAGGATTTCAAAGCACAAGCTCCATCATGCTGACTTCCCTCTTCACAGGTGGGCTACTTCCTAAACTCTAAAAGTAAAATAGCTGATTAAAAAATGAACCCTGATTTTTAAACCCTTAACAGCTTTCTGTTATTTAATTAGCTTTTCCATGGGATTCCTTCTCAAATGTAGTATGAGTGCAGAGCCTGCCCTCCACCTGGGGTCCCAAGTCCCCATGCTGCCAGTCAAAACCAGATCATGCAGCAGAAGCTAGATGACTTTCATCAGCAGTAAGAAAAGTACTACCTAGGATCCTGACAAAGTTCTACACAGTAACTCTAGAAGAAAAACTGTCAAAGATAACTTTTTCCTTATGATGATCTATTTTTAAATGCTTTAAAATACTCCCTCCAACCGCAAGTTTCTTACCACATTTTCAAAAAAGTCAAGCCTTCAATCAAGCAGTGTTTTCTCTTTTCATATACACATATAATTATTTATTACCAAGTCCGGAATTGTTTACTGCTTTAGTTGATTCTTACATTTTTAGTGATTATGTAAGTTGCTTAGTAAAGTTTATTACGGGCAGACAAAAGAGACTGACTTCTAATGTATGTATTCTAAGATAAAAAATAGGAGGACATAATGAGTCAGAATGATAAAATAATGCAGGAATCTAAATCTAGTAGTTGGATCCACATTATAAAAAGAGTTATTTTAATTATTTTGGCACAAAATATGACTAAATAGATTGTTTATTAATGAATTGTCATAACTATGCATTCATCCAGACAGGAGACAGCAATGTCTCTGGCACAAATCAATTCAAAATCTAAGACAATCCTGGGATTAGTCATTGATTTCATTAAAGCAAAGACAAGAAAAAATAAAAGGCACTGATGGGTATAGCCATGATTGCTAGTGATGGTGATTCTATGACTTCCCCTACAATCTTTTTTAGTGTTTTTGCATCACATGGGAATCCACAATATTCCAAGAAAACACATGGGTTATTTTACTAATTACAAAATAGCCACATAGAGCACAAATGCTCTTCTGACTAGCTCTTTGGTGCTAAATAGAAACAAATTAAGATTTCACAAAAAGCTTGGGGAAAAAAAACTCTCTTACTTTTAATTACCAAATTAGAAAACCAAAATGCTCATCATAAAAAGCAAACTTAAATGATAAAAAGCAAAAAAAAATTCCATGAAGAAAATTAGTTTCATCACCTAGATCAAGTAGACTCACAGTCATAAGTCTTACATAGAAATGTAAAGAAAGAGCTTTTCCATTTAGGGGATTTTCCATTTAGGCAGCTGATATTATCCAGAAAAACTCAGCTGTAGTTTAAGTACTTTTTTCCTGTTTTGACTTCTAGTAGCTTTCTAGATTTCTGACAGTCATCCAGATTCACTAGTAAATAGAAGAAAACATCTACAGGGAAGTTCATATCCTTTCTTGTAAAAGCAATATATTTTAAAATCATAGTAATTTCAGTAGAGTAAGTATTTATGCTTCCAAGTCCTATGAGTTTAAGCAAGTTCCAAAGATGTATTTTTGGACTACAATTAAGCACTTTTAAAAGACATTTGGATCCAAGTTTAGACCCAGTCTAAATTTATATTTAAACAGCTCTGGCCTACCCAATGCACACCGATCCAAGCTCTTTCAGTAAAGGTTGGATTTTTAGGGGGGGTTACAGTTTTGTTCAGTTTTGGTGTTTTAACCCATTTAAAAATATTTTTAAAATAAACCAGCACATGAACATGTTGTAAGAGGTATTAAAATAGTGTAAATACTTTTAAGTGTTTTAAGTGTTTATGTTAAGAATAGTTTTGCCAGGTGTTAAGACCTTGCACGAGTATACCTTCTTGTCTCCTTTACACAGCTAGATCAGCTGGTCCTATGACTTCTCTCTCAGACTGAAGAATCCTGCAAGAAAAACTGTGGAAATACCTATGGTGAGAAGCAAGCTTGTGCCAGACTTTATGATGTACTACAATTTGAGTTAAAAGAAGAAGAAGTTACTTATGTATAAGAAAAAAATCCCACTTTGCAAAAAGCATAAACATCTTGAATTACATTTTAAAAATTCTTTACTAGAATCTAAGAAAGAATTCTAAAACTCTTTGGTAGAAGGATACACAAAAGAATCAATAACATAATAATCATGAAATTTAGTTTGCAATAATTTTTGTAAAACACAAAGGAGAAAATCCTATAAAAGACTAAGCTTTCCTCATTAAAATATTATTATATTGGTTTCATAGAGAAATATATCTTGCATGATCATGGTATATGTAGCGGTCCATCTATCTTTTTCTAACAACTTTGAACTGGCTGCCTGTTTCAAGAAATTTGGTAGGGTGTAGAGATGTCAAGGACAGTAAGTTTCTATAAATTCTAAGTAATAATAATAGGTAGAAAAATGAGATCCTCAGAATTCTTCCACAGAAAGAAGGGCTATAGTCTGAACTATAAACATAAATGGGAAGATTTCATAGAGCAATTTGTTGTGGTTTTTTTTTCTGTGCAGTCTACATTGATGAGCCATTATGATAATATTGTTAAAATACAAAGTAGGAACCAATATCTTATTCTGTTCCAAACCACTCAGTTTAAATTTTACAAGTTCTGTCTTTTAAAGGCTACATGCTTTCCCAAAATCGCAGCATTTTCCTTCAAAAGAATTTAAGATGAGGTTTTAAACTGCAGGTGCTGCTACTATTCTATACCTGAATGTTAGGAGTTTCTAAATGTCCTCCAGTCATGTGCCTTTTCTGGCAAAAAATTAAAGAAATAAATCTGTCCTAAGAATGTTCTCCCTCCATTAAACACTTACAAAAGTGTCTATGCTTATGAAAAATTAGTCATGAGACATTACTCAAGAATTGCTGTTAAATAGGAATTAACATAATTATAAGCACTATCACTCTAGATCTTGATTATAGGATACAAAAGCATCAATAAATATGCAGATTCTATGATAACACCACTGAATTTACAAAGTCAATGCTGGACTTTAACAGAGCTAGTTTTAGGAGAGGAGGCCTTCCAGCAGCAGAGCAACAGTAGCCTTTCCCATTTCTGTGCAGTCTGGCAAACCTGTGCTAAAGGAACTGATATTATTCCCTCTTTTTCACGCTCCATATGGCTGCAAACACAAAAAGCCTCCAGGAAAAAAAAGAGCTAACGAGGATAGTGTTGCAAACACTGGGTAGAATAAGAGTTCATACAGTTCAGATTAGAAACAACTGAAAGGTTAAAATTGGTGGAGGGATTTCCTCTCAGTTTTCCACGAGAAGGGAAGAAGAAATATATTTGTATATAATAGCTATCAGTAAACAAAATTCTAGATGTAATTTTATCTATATTAAAGATCCCAAACTATCTGCTGCTAAAACTGGTTCACATTTATTTATGCTGAAAATTCCCTGTCTAGACAAAACTTCTACTGCTTGCAGTTGTGTCAGTTTTAGTGTAGGATAATCAAAGCCTATTACTCTGTCAAAATATTTTTTTAATCATATTTGGCCAAAATATTGTAATTTAGCCAATTAACAGAAACTATATTTCCATGGGATAGACCCTAAATTAATTGTTTGCTCCCCATAAATGAAATCACAGTCTCTTCCAATTGTTAGTGTAATTAGTGCTTACTTTCTTCCTTCCAAGTATTCTTCCGTGGAAAACTATATGCATAATGAATTCTGAAGATCTGTGTATATCTGAAAGCATTGGAGGTTACTCTTACTCGCAGTTAAGGTTGCCTAAGAAGCAAACATTAAGTCAGAAATGGAGATATGTCCAGTCTCTTTAAAGTGTTATCTTGCTCTTAAAGGAACCAAGGGTTAAATGATGAATAACTTTTTCTGATCACCTGATAATATTGCCATCATCATCTTATCAGCCCATTTCACATAGTTAGTAGCCCGTTAGAGCAACAGACAATGGAAAAGTGAACTCAGGCACAGCAGAAGTGAAGGCACCAATTATCAGTCTTCTGTGTTCTATTGGCAAGGGGAACACATGACAATTTTGACATGCAACCCAGAACCTTGACATCACTGCTCTGAAGTCATATTCAAGGCACATGGTCGAATCATATGGGGAAGATCACAATTCCGCTGCCTGTGCTACATCTGTTCACAGACACAAATTGCTGCTGCCTGTGCTGTGTCTGTTCAAGGACACAGAGGAATTATTTCAAAACTCCAAGTCAGTACCTTTTACCAGCTCTAAATTCATATTTTGAAAAGCAAGATATAAAAAGGCAATTCAAATATCTGATCATAATATACTAAATCACATGCAGTACTCTGGGCAAACTATATTTTTTTTCCTTCCAGCTGTAATTCTTTATGTCACTAAGCTTTTGGTGACTCACACTACCATATTGTACCAACAATGCTCTCAAAATGCAAATTGCTAATGACTTCTTTTAGCCTAATATAAATCTAGGAAATAAGTGCAATTTGATGCAGTATTTCCAGGAGTACCATAAACATCTTTCCACATAAGTTTAAAATACTGGCAATCAAAGTTTTATTTCATGCCTAAAGCTATTGTAATACTGAATAGATATGATGTAATATTTGAAAAAGTGGCATTTTTGCATATTGTACACCACTTCACAGAGTTAACACACCTTTTATGTATTTGAACAGGTATCATCAGAGCACAAAAATTGCTTTCCTTTTTTAAAATACATTTTTCTATTATTTTTATGACTGTACAGTTTTATAATAGTTACCTTATTTGGAGCATTTTAATATTTAATATTTTAATTTTGGGGTTCAAAGTTTCAGGTATATTAACCTATCCATGCTATTAAACAAAAATATAAGGATAACAATGAATCATACAATGTGTAAGAATTCTTAAAGTTCATAATCCCAGTGTACATTTTGGTGTAAGGTTCTGATGTTTTAACTTCACTGATTACACCAAAGGAAGTTCACTGCTGTTTGTAGGCTAAATTATGACAATAAACTATGTAATTTATGCAGTTAAATCAAGATTTTACATCAGACACTGAACTGTAGAGACCCAACCCATAGTCTAACAAAGGTTAATAGGTGACTTGTTTTTTTCCAGTATGGGAAGATAAAGGTTTCAATACTAGGTCATTTTTCCTGAATAAGTAGCCAACAAAGAATTTGAAACTAATGATCAGAAACTCAATAAATTCATATGAGAAGTAAGTACCACACTATCAGAGTGGGGCTTCTCCTTTAATTCAAATCTTCAAACAAGGAGATAGGTGATATTTAAGATACTTACTCAAGGTTATTTACATATGTGTCTGTCATGCAAATCAGTAAGTGAAGTTCTGTCACCTATGATATGTATGAACTACCATGCCTTTAATTTTTTACAATTTAGAAATTGTCACTCAAAGCATAATCATTTTATCTTCTAAACTTTGCTCTCTCAAGTCCTCCAGATATAGACATATGAATTCAATAAATATGAATGATTCTTGAATTCCAATCAATTAGTAATATATGAGTTTATCAGTGTATATCATGAAATGACAAAGTAAAATTAAGATTTTTCTTAAATAAGTGAGCTTATAACTTTCCTTCAGTAAAACTTTCAGAAGCTCCTCATCAATACAGAAAATGAAGACCCATTTTCAGAAGAGATTCAGACTCTTAGATCTTGATGGAGGAGGGAGACAATTACCTGCAGCCACGTGAGGGACTGATGGACTCAGTTGATGAACAAGGGTCTGGAGTGGTATGAATGAAAGTGAACACAAAATAGCTTAAGCAGGATCACCTCAAGTATTTGTATGTAAGCAAGTGCCTACAAGGCAACACTACAGAAAAAAAACCTTCAAACCCTGTCTAGGAAATCAGCCTGTACACTAGTGCCTGCTGAATGGGGCATGAATAGATCTGTGTGCAGTTGCAGGGCTACAGTCTTGTGATCATGGAGACATGGTATGATGGATCATACATCTGGAGTGCTGCGATGGAGGGAAACAGGCACTTTAGGAAAGACAAGCCAGGAAGATGAGGCAGTGGAGTTGCACTTTACGTGACAGAACAGCTGGAATGCATGGATCCAGCTGAGAGTTTATGAATAAGCATTAAAGAGCAGACCAGTATAGGAGACATTATATTGGGTGTCTGCCATAAGACACCTCATGACGAAGAACAAGTGGACGAGGCCTTTTGCAGACAGGTAGAATTAGCCTCATGCTCACAGACCCTGGTTCTTATGGGGGACTTGAACCACCCCAATATCTGCTGGAGAAACAGCACAGCAGGGCATATATAATCCAGGAGTTTCCCGAAGAGCACTGATGTTAACCTCCTGACCCAAGTGACAGAGAAGCCAAAGAGGAGAGGTGCTCTCTTGGATCTTATATTCACAAACATGGAAAGGCTTGTTGGGGATGTGAAGCTTTGGCTTCAGTGACTGTGAGATGGTTGTGTTCAGGATTCTGTGAGGAGAGCAAAAAGCAAGATCACAACCCTAGACTTCAGGAAAACAGACTTTGGCCTCTTCAGAGATTTGCTTGGAAGAGTTACATGGCATAAAGCCATGGAGAGAAGAGGGGGCCCAAGAGAGCTGGTTAATATTCAAGCATCACCTCCTCCAAGCTCAGGAGCAGTTCATCCCAATGAGCAAGAAGTTAAGCAAAAATGCCAGGATACCTTGCATGGATGAACAAGGAGCTCCTGGCAAAACTCAAACAGAAAAAGGAAATAATACAGAAGGGAGAAGCAGAGACAGGAAATCTGGAAGGGATAGAGACACTGTCTGAGCATGCAGAGATGAATTTAGGAAAGCCGAAGCCCACTTGGAATTGAACTTGGCAAGTGATGCCAAAGGCCACAAATAAGGGCTTCTGTAAGTATGGAAGTGGTGAAAGACTTGGGAAACATGGGCCCACTGCTGAATGGGGCAGTGGCCCTGGTGCCACAGGACACGGAAAAGGAAGAAATGCTGAATGCCTTCTTTTCCCAAATTCTTTACTAGCAAGATTAGCCTTCCAGAATCCCAGGCCCTGTAGACCAGGGGCAGAGTTTGAAGCAAGGAAAAATTATCCTCGGTGGAAGAGGATCAGGCTAGGGAATACTTATGCAAGTCCGTGGGCCCTCAGGGGATGCACCCTAGTGCCAAGGAAGATAGCTGATGACATTGAGAGGCCACTGACTAATTTTTGAATGGTCATGGCAATTGGAAGAAGTGGCTGAGGAAATCAAATGTCATTCCTGTCTTCAAAAAGGGCAGGAAGCTACAGGCTGTCAACCTTACCTCTATCCCTAGGAAGGTGATGGAACTAATCCTGGAAAGTATTTCAAGGCACATGAAGGACATAAGGAATACTCAGCATGGATTCATGCTTGACCAACCTGATAATATTCTATGATGAAACGACTGGCTTGGTAGATGAGGGGAGAAGAGTGGTATTGTCTACTATTGTCTACCTAGACTTTAGTAAGGCATTAATCACTGTCTCCCATAAGATCATCATAGAGATGCTGATGAAGTATGAGCTGGATGAGCCGAGAGTACGGTGGATTGAAAACTACATGAATGGCTGGGCCCACTTAAAGTCATACTAGCCATACACCCCAGGGTGTAAACCAGGTTCAGTACTAGGTAAAATCCTGTTCAACATCTTCATTAATGACCTAGATGATGGGTCAAAGTATATCCTCAGAAAGTTTGCTTGTGATACAAAATTGGGAGGAGTGACACACCAGAGGGTTGTGCTGCCATTCAAAGGGACCTCAGTGGAGAAATGGGCCAACCAGAACCTAATGGAGTTCAACAAAGTGCAAAGTCCTGCACCTGGAAAGGAATGCACCCCATGCTGGGGGTCAACAGCCTGGAGAGCAGCTTGGCAACAAAGGACCTAGGGGTCCTGGTGGACACCAAGTTGAACATGAGCCAGCAATGTGCCATTGCTGCAGAAGGCAGCTATCAATCTCGTGGGCTGCAGGATACCTAATTTAAATGGGGGAAAAAAAAAAACAAAAAACAAAAAAAACACACACCCAAACAACAACAAACACAAAAAAACCACAAAAAACCAAAAAACAAAACCAAAACAAAACACCCCAAACCCCTAACATTAAATTTCCATCTTATGCTCATTTTTCTAAACATGCTGCATCAACTAGTACTCAGTTTCAACCTAAACAAACACTTCCCTGAGTATTGGAACTTATGAAGCTTAGTTTGCTTCAAACTTAAATCATTATTATGAGTTCCAGTTAAAGCTTTTCCTGTAGTTGGAACTCTCATCCACATTCATTCCCTAGAGTTTAAGAAAGCGTGAACTCAGACAGGAGCTTGTCTTTCAGTTGGGAAACTTAACGTGTCTCTTTTCTAGCCACATACTGTAATGAAACTGACAGGAAGTTATTTATGTCAAAGTTCTCTACTTCTCCACCACCCTCCAAACAAATTTGGTTGAAATTGGCAGAGAGATAGAGGCTGACAACACGCTTACAAAACTTACACAGTCAGTGTGACTGCCAAAGTATCACTTCCTTAAGGAGTCAGGCTAAAAATCATCAGGTATGTGTCAAAAATTTTAACATTCCTTTTTGGGTTAGAGAACATTGAATTTCTTGCGGAACTCCCTTTTTGTGCTCAGTCAACCTCGTTTGTTGGAGTTTCTCTGTTCATCTCACTATTATATACAATGGTCTTAAGGGGAGAATAGGAAAGGATGTTCACAGCAGCAATAGCCATCTGTACTACTTTCACTCAGTGAAAACTAAAAGATATTCCATCAAAAACAGACAGTATACAAATTGCCTGACCATTGGGTAGAAAGAAAATAGCATCATGATCATTTTGTGAATTTTGCCCCCTGTTTGCAGATCAGGCAAGTTTAGGTAATAATTCAGCTTCTATTCAATGTTAAGCCACAAGTACATTTCTCAGTGAATAATCTACAGGTGAATAAATTACCTAAGTCTAATGAGGCACATGTAAAATATGCAGTGCAAATGCTCTTACTTCCCATCAGTTTCTGGAGCCAGACAGATATAAAAGAACTGAATGGGATGGTGTATGTCAGACAGAAGTACTTGTTCCCCAGCATTCTGCTCAACAATATTTCATTTCAAATCATTGTAGAGTTGTATTACAGTTGAATTACACTATTGTAGTTTTTCATTTGAGGTTAAAATTAAATGCCAGTGACAAGAACTAATAGTCACCATCATTGTACTAAATTTCCCTGATTACATATGAAATCAGCAAACTGGAATTGGGAAAGAGCTGTTATAATGTTACTGGCGATCCTATTGTAGTGTACTACTTGCCCCAGTTATGCAACAGCAGTTGACAAACAGATATATAATGATGTTAAAAATAATTTTAGAAAGCTTTGATGCCAATCATTGTAACATGGGGCAGTTACATGGGACCAGTGCTGCAAAATGCAAGAGTTGCCCCAGTTGATCACTGGCTATACTTTTGACATGCATAAGTTAGAAATGGGGTTAAGTGCTCTGTTGATCTAAATGCACTTTTCTTTTTATTCTCTAAACAGGATGAAGCAAATGTGATTATTTACCATCTCATTTGCAGCAGCTCTTTGTCACCCCTTCTGTAAATAGCATTCCTGCTACCAGTAGTCTCTCACTTTCAGAAGCACTTAGCACAGATATACTTCCACTGAATAAATTCTTAACGAAAGGTATTTTTATGGATGTATATATATGTATTTTACATGAAAGGTCACATTCGAACAAGTGTTCTAGTTAAATGTGATAATTTTATATCTGTGAATGCTTCAGACAGGCCTTATTTTCACTCTTATTAACTGCGTAACTAACACATTTCACTTCTGGAAGTGACAAATGAACCCCATGAATAAATTAAACAAAACCTAGTCATGTTATTTACCTCACCTAGGTCCCAAATCACCATACACCTCAGGAAAGTGACAAGTAAAAGGATTAAGTTAGAGGATTTAGTTCAAAGCTTGTCTTACTAGATAACTAAAGCTCCAGCTCCTCTTTTAAACTTTTCCATTTATAGCTTAAACTCCTACAGTTGGATTGGTACTCATTGCCTTATTATTTTAGAAGGTCAAATTCTCTGTAGTGTTGGAAACTCAGAATATTTTCAAGGACTGAAAATACATTATGTGGTAAACTAATTAATGTTTGTAACCTCTGTTCCTTATAACTTAAAACCAGATACAGGCAACTATTAAAACCCCCTGCATTTCTTCATTAGCCTATAGATAAAACAATCTAACCCATATTTTGAGATTTTTGAAAGTTAATTTGAAATATGGTATCTAAATAGCAAGTTACTAAGGCAGATACAGAAATTACTTAAAGAATTCTACAAGCTTTATTACACACAAAATAACTCTCCAGAAATTACCAGGAAACATTAAAACTTGAATGCTTCTTATGAAAAATGCAAGAATGTTGTATCGGAGAGAGCATCCCAATTCTGGCTATAAATTATACAGAAACAGTGGAACATGTTACACTAATGTAGGGATGATAACAAATATAAAATTAAAAAATGAAGCGGTAGAAGTTAATGAATGGTTCATCAAATTTGAAAGTATAATTTTGCACGTTGCATGCCAGAAATATATATGTAAAATGAAACATAATACTTCTTGCATATGTACCTATAGCAGATGGACAACATTAAAAGTAGAGTTCTGGTTGTTACTGTCACAATTTAAACATATAGCTTCTATTTTCTTCACTCCAAAGATTTTTGCTGATATAAAAGATCGAATACTGGCCTCCAGTCACACTCTCAGATATGTGTGCATGACATAATCACTTTTTCAGGTATTTCTTTTGTTAATGGGATACATTTTTCAATGGCTGAATACATACTCAGTCATGCTTAAACATGATTATTAGGCAACTACTGTGCAGTTGCAGTTTCTTGCTTTTAGTATACCATTTTAGATAGTTCACGTGGGACTGAAAAGACTGAAGAGGGAATGGTCTCCCATTAGTTTTGTGACTATCAGGAACCATATGAAAAAATGTATATAGCATACTTTATGCTGACCCAAGCTTTATACAGCAAAACAGAGAAAAAATAATTTTCTGCATGTATTTTTTTTTTTTTTAATTTTAGGCATTACTGTTGATTAATTATTTACTGATTAAATCTCCTTCCTGATTTGAAAACTTAGAGGGACAGAAAGTTCATAATTTACCACAGATATCTATATGAACCTCTTATGAAACTGAAACTTATCTATCAAAGAAAGAACAAATATCTCACTTGTTCCCAAAAGCACAGAGCCATATTCGATGAAATTCCAGACTTATCTTGCATTTTGAATTCAATGTCAAAAAGTGCATTCCTTTCATAAGTTCTACAAACAGAATATCATTAAACAAGATACAGTTCCATTGATACTGGAGCTAATAAACATGCTTGATTTTGGTTTATGGACTAACCATGCATCTTAGGAATGAACACACAATTTTAAACCAAATTATATTTTTAAGAAAAGATTACAGGAAAATGAAGGAGCATGATCATTTTTGTGAAGGTAAAGAAAAGAGGAACCATGGTCCTTGTTGCAGCTGCAAAAATTATGTTAGACATTCAGGTAAAAGGTACTACCATTAAGTAGAGAGAACTTCTGCTTGTTCAGCATGCAAGGGTCACATCAAGAAACAACATAGCCACAAATGAACATAAAAATTCAACAGTGTTGGAAAGAACCACTCTTACTCAAACAAGTAAAACATATAAGCACTCTATAGGACATAGCATATGATCAGCTTGAAAGGAAAAAAGCAACATTTAGTTCACAGCATAGCCCTTCCTCATAAGCAAGACCTACAAACATCTCAATCACAAATCAGTCTTACAGTCCATTGGCTTGATGTTTTCCATCTTCACCAGCTGGCAGTAGTCATCTTCTAGGTTTTACCTTTGGAAGCCTCCAAGGACATATGTTCCTCTGCCCACAATAGTGAACATATCCCTTTTGTCTTCTGCAAACTAGACTGCTCACAGTTGCAATTAGTATTTACATACAGATCTGATCATTTATAAAAGTAGCCAGCTGTCTCCAAGATCCAGTATAGCTAGACACTTAAAGGTGATGTATTACAAAATTTATTACTCACCTTTGACTGCATTACTTGCCTTTTGCCACCCTTTGCCTAGCATTTGGGGATTCCAGTAAGCTAATAACTAATACTAGTAGCTGCTGTTATTAGTATTATAAATAAACTGACAGAGAAACATTTATACTTCTCCATGTGAATTTCCCCCCAGATACTGAATACTCCAACTCTAGGCTGAGTTCTATTCAGTCATATGCCAACAAGGTTGATTTTAAAGCTTGTGACATTTTAACATGTAAGATCAGATATTTCATTGTCTGGCTAAGCTAAAAAAGCAAAGATCTCAATGAGACCCATTTTCCAGTCCCAGAATACTCAAAGATAACTAATTTTACTATGGTTTTGACTATTTATACATTTTAAAAACAGATAGTTTTACTTTAATTAAAAGCAGTTGCTGGTCAATACCAGAAGTGTATTTCATTTATATTCATTCCGTTCTACTTATGAGCTCTTTTGGACTAATAGTAACTAAATATTCTGGCTGGTTTTGACCAAGGAATGCAGGAAAGTTTCATTCAGACTTCTTAATTCTTAAAACAATTGTTCTATAGCAGATTATGTCTATAGAATGCATTCAATGACACTACTTATATATGCCATGGATTTGACATTTGTGAGAGTGTAAGACCTCAACCTCCCACACATGAAATTTCAGTGTGACAGAGACACACTATGTTCTCAAATTATTGTAAATCTAAACACATACACACAGGTAACAAAACTGCATTTTCATTTGCAGACTTAGATCAACCATATATCATACTTCTAAAAATAAACAATGGAATATATCATCAACATAAATTTCTTATTTGTATACTTAAAACTATAATTAAAAATTACTTTTGATATAAAACCAGCCTGCTTTCTATTTCACTACATTTTCACTATTCTAGTTCATTATCTGATGGCCAAATTCTGCTGTTTCCTAAAACAGCTATATGTCTAATTATAAGTTTAACTTCAGTGATCTCTTTTGGTTGATGAAATGCTTACTGATTTGGCAAGCTTTATCTCTAAACAACTACAGGAAGTAACAGGTCAGTGTTTAAAATGGGAAGGAAATGTTATATAAGCTTCTTTTGATAATTAAAACTAATTTTTCACTAAGCACTACAGCTCTGAAAAAAAAAAAAAAAAAGTAAAGCTAAGGACAATACCTAGCAAAATGTAGAGCTTGCCTATTTCTAATGAAAAAATATTTAAAGGACTGCAATTAAGTATGTCATCAGAAGCACGATTTTGCACAATTATGTGTCAAATACTTATTCAATATAATCAATGTTGTATGTAACTGTTTAGCTTTTGTACCTATTTTAGTATGCTGATGATAAACAATTTCCTTACCATTCTAGAAGTGTTTGGTTTTTTATGAAAGAATATTCAACAGGAAAAAATCCAGATGATTGCAATTGATACATTTTTCTAACATCAAAACACTGTTAGTTTTTAAGATTTTCTATGACTTCATCTACAAAAATATTCAAAAGATTATGTAATCAGAAGTGATGGTGCAAGGAGAGTGCCAAATAAGGACTAATATGCAAGTGATTTTAAGCACCAGTTTACTATAAAAATATCATAATAATGGTAAGAAATATTTTCTTTTCCTCTTTCAACTTGTGTGAGGAGGAGGCTAACGAACCAGCTCGGCATCTACCCAGGACATCTTCTTACCTTCACACAGTTCTTCACATATTATTCCATGATTTCGATAACATATATATTCAGTTTATACTACATATGCATAAATCAAAAATTAAGTCAGATTCAGAAGTCAAGTAGGTCATACTCTTTGTTCAAAACTGTCAAGAAGTGTGGAAATATGCCACTTTGAGTTGACTCCAGTGTATTTTCTCCAACTTCTGTTTCTATTCATGCTTAACAACCCTATGGAATGTAATAAATATGCACTAGTTGCCCATTTCTTATATACAAAGTAAAAAATGGCTCTCAATCACTTTCCACCAATGAGTATATGGCTGTATATATGGCTTTGCATCATTTGCCACCAATAAATATAACATTTCCATATTAAAAAGTCTTTTATTACATTTTCTGAAATGTTCTATGGCTTTATTAAACATATTAACATAAAATACATTAAGATAATTACATTTTAAAATTGAAAGCCGTGATCAGTGTGTATGAGTTAGAAGTCACAAATACAAATGCTAAGAAAAGTTGTTAATGATTAAAGTTGTTCTTGCAAAAAGCTGTGATACTGCAAGACAGATATTTTAGACTTGCAAGACAGAAAGAACAAGTTCATCACTTCAGGTTAAAAATACTTACGCTAAATGTTAAACTCAGACATTTATTCATTAAGTAAATGAACAAGAATAATTTTTGTTACAAAAGATCAGAAAGAAAACCAGTTCACTCTGATCACTTACAGATCATGTTGTTAAACTTGTTTCCACTCAATTTTACATCCCAAAGAAAGCATTTTTGTTGAATGTTCCAGATTCTTTGGTACATGAACCAATAAATCAGGCAGTCAATGCAGGTTAAATTTACATCTACTGAAGAAGGAGATATAAATTAAAAGGAAGTTAAACTAATGGTATACTAATTTTTAGGAAAATATAAATTTAGCAAACATGAGATTTCACTGAGTGAAAAATTCAAAAGTGAATTCAGAATTACAAATCACAGGATGGTTGAGGTTGGAATGGACCTCATGTTGATCTTCCAGTCCTACCCACTGCTCCAGCAGGGATACCCCCTTATGTATGACCAGTTTGTTTAAATCATAGAATGGTTTGGGTTGGAAGGGAACTTAAAAATAATATAGTTTCAACCTTCCTGCCATGGGCAGGGACACCTTCCACTAGACCAGGTTGCTCAAAGACCCATCCAACCTGGCCTTGAATGCCCCCTAATTTGACCCTCCTCTACTTAAAGAAAGTCCTTATTATTCCAGATGTTCCCTCTGGACTCAGGGACATGGGATTCCTGAAGGCAAATCCTATCAGTAGAGACTGAGACAAAACCAGCACCGAGTACCCTAGCTTTTTGATGTCCTTTGGTACTCAGTCCCTTGCCCCCTTCAGCAGCAGACTCATATTCTCCAAAGTTTTCATTTTTCTGCTGATAAAGCTGTAGAACTCATTTTTGCCCTTTGCACCCTCACCAGATTCAACTCCATCTGGTCTTTGATTTTTTCCAAGCCAGTCCTCACAGGCCCAGGCAGTGTCTATAGTCTGCCAGGTTCTTACTTCCGCATCCTTTATAATTATGTTTGAGTTTTGTCAGGATCTTCTTACCGATTAGCACAGGCCTCATGCCACCTTCCCTTGATTTTCAGATGGACAAATCTTTAGAGGAGGTGACCCAGAAATCTTGAACCCCTCTTCTCTCCAGGACTTCATCCCACAGGTTCGTCCCAAGAAGAACCCTAAAATAAGCTAAGTTTGCTCTTCTGAAATTCAGTTTTGATCCTATTTTCCCTGTCCTCCTCTCTCAGGATTCTGATCTTTTCCATTTAAATGGTCACTGCAGACAAGGCCACACCAGTCTTCACATCTGTTTCCTAATTATTAGTACCAGGTCCATCAGAGTGCTTCCCCTCATCAGCTCCTCAGTCAGTCTGTGTCAAGAAGTTATCATCAACGCACTCCATATGTCTCCTGGACTGCTTGTGACCTGTTGTGTTGCCTTTCCAGCAGACAGAAATTCATAGATTTTACAATAAAATCTGATCTTAAAACCTGATTGTTCCTTGCCAGGAGTTGCCTAGTGTGTTTATTTTATTTTAAATTAATAGTTATAATTATAGATGGCATCTCGGAATCAATGGGTAGTGGCAACCAATTCTTGATCATGACTGCATATTAGTAATATCTTAGAAATTGTTAATGAGTTAAACTGAATACAATCTTAGCAGTTCAAAAAAATACCTAATGGCTAAAATGTCATTAAACAGCAATTTTTAAGCATGAAATCTGTGAAAAGATTAGTAGCTCAAGGCTCGAAAAATTTTTAATTAGGCTTTGGTGAGCAATGGGTAAATGCAATCTCTGTCTTCCATTTTGGTCAAGAAAAACATTTGTCAAAAACACAGACAAGATTTCAAGATCATACCATCCTTACATAACAATTAAGTCAGTGCTGGAGATTATTTTTCTTCAATAGGCCAGTTATTTTGAAGGGCAAGCTGGTTTGAAGTGTGATACAGTAAACAAGGGTTCACTAGATGGTGAGGAACAAAATCTATCACTGAGATCAGAGTCTAAGTAGAACAACAGTGGCAAATCACTACATATGCAAAAACAATCACTGTCGGTACAAAATAGCAATGAGTCAGCCACCTAAAGCTGTAATCTCTTGTTTGTGCATAGTACCACTTTCATTTTAAAAAATTAAGATCTGGTATATAAATATCATGTGTACTCAACTTCCTCATAACCACATAACATGAAGGGTAGGGAACCCTTGCTCACTTAAAGTCACTTACAAGTCAATGCACACAGTAGGCAGGGCCAGCAAAAATGAAAACAATATATGTTATGGGATGTATGATGATAACATCTCAGAGAATCAGATATACTGTCAGAAAGTAATTATTCTTTAAATTCATTGTTGTATCCACATTGATTCAGATACAACTATGAATGGCAGACAGCATCTCCCAAAATGGTGAGACAGAGTAATTTCGGTTGCAAACAGTACTTTCATCTAAAACTTGTCATCTAAATGCATGACCAAGTTGAAGTCATAATGGCAAAAGTCATTGCAGCAGTACATTTCCTAAAGAAGATAGCTGATATTGCTCGCATTTGGGAAAAAATGACCCTTAATATTCAAAATATGAGGTATGCCAAATGAGTGCAAATCACAGGTATATACTAGGCTAACCATTTCATTTTTTTGCTGGGAAATTAACTGAGTCTTACAAAATATAACTCTGGCTAAGGCAAACATTTCATAATTCTATATCAATGCAAATAATTATCGATATTTCACTGACAACAATACTATCTTCCATTAAAGACATCCAGGATTAAAACAGCACGAGTTCATAACTAGAATGAGGTAATATAAAACACGTAAGTTTTGCTTCTAATTCAAGTTTTGCATAAATCTTGTGGCATTGACCTTTGTAGACCTTGATGTTCAACTGTCCAGTGGACTGCGGCCACAGTTAACAATCCTGGCTCCAGTGTTTATAGACTTGTTCAAAGCTTGCTAAAAGCACTGGATAACAACAATCCACCATCTGGACTGTCAACACTAAAGAAGCAGACATCTGCCAGAGTAATTTGGCTGACTCCAACAGGCCCTCATTTATGGGAATTACAAGGCATGTTGGCATAGAGGTATATAATATGTCCAGAAACTTATGTGATTTCTCCTGGACAGCTTCCACTGGAATCTCCAGTGTTACTGCCATTCTGGGCAGTCACTCTTGAAAACATTTATAAGTATCTGGCTGTACTTTTGAGTATCAATGGTAGCACAGTCTCATCTGCAGAGAAAGTTAATGCAGTGTAGAAACTGTATGGTTAACAGCCTGCAACTCCTGTTCCTCAGTCTGTGAGACAGATGTTTCAACAATGTACAAAGTGCACATGCTTGGGATGAAAAAGACCTGACTGATATATACAGAAGCAGGTACCATTTGGCTAGATTGCTGGCAGAGATAATAGTAAAGAAAAGGTGCTGCAAGGATACAACAGTCATTAAATCATAAGGTCCTCCTAGATCTTGGATAACAATCACAAGCATTGCAGTAATGATCTACTGCTGTAATTAAGAGATCACAAATACTGTAAGGTTCTGTACACCACAGTGTTAATACCATATGAGCAGCAGGAGTAAATAGCAGAATAGTCAGTATCAAGGACTGGTATGGCAAACAAAAGAGAATACCAGGTGGGTCCTTTGTAGGTTTTAAATTTTGTTTCACAATAACAGAATAAAAAGATATCTGATTCCTTGTGCTAGGACCCAGAGGAGAAACTCAGATGCATACCTTAGGCATATGACTCAGTTTACCACACGGAAAGTGTACTAGGGCATTTCTGTGTTCTCTTTAGGCATCACAACTTCTTGTAAACAGCTCTGACCTTTGTGTTCAAGAATCACTTACAAACAAGCATATCTCAAGAATGTACCTCACATCCAAAGCAGTGTAAAAATACATCATAGGCTCATAACGCAATGTTATTGCTTCACAAGAAACAAAACCTGAGGTTTATACTCCATCAGAAGAACAAAACATTAGTAGAAACAACTCTGATAAAAATGCAATTATTTTTAAAAGGGAATGAAATGTAAAGAAGAACTAAATAAAAATTAACGTTATCGATTGAAAAATTGGGTAGCAAATAACTAATTGTTCAGACTCTTACAAAGTGCCAATTTACTCTATGCCTGGTCTGTGAAAAAGAATTGTGGTAGAGTTGAATCCATTCATCTTACAGCCACACATGAGTGTATGGGTATATCAACTCTCATCGTGTAAACACTCAGAAGATTCAGCTCACTAAAAGAATCTGTACTGACATGCATGGAACACAAATACACCTTCAGTAGAATTTATTGATAAGACTTGTGCCAATATTGTTAATAACATTCCTTTCCCTTATCCAGAGTTCTTTCATATAAAGTTGCAAATAGCACTGCTGCTCCTCTCAAATGCCGGCAGCCATTGTCAGTCTTACCATCATTGTGTATCAGCAATAGTATTCACTGCCCTTTAGAGGGCTCAGTCTACTAATGGTTCCAGTAGCATTGGTCCAGCATTTTCAAGAGGCAATACTTCTAAAGAAATTCACCTGCCTCAGTGTTAGTTATGCAAAACAAATGACTCACCTCAGCATTATCAAAAGTGTACTAACAGTAATGATGAAGAGTAGAAATCAGAGGAATTCTAGCAGACTTGCACTAGATAGCCAGGTTCATGGCCCCTCCCAGGTATCACATACTTAAGTGAAGTTAAAAATTGCAGCTGCATCTTCTGCTTTTTCCTGCATTTTTTCTTGGCTGAAATCCTCTCATTTTCCTGCAAATAAAAGGGGCCTGATCTTTCTCAGCCTCTTTATTATTCTTATAAGGAAGTTCCTGCTGTTAGCTGGTTTCAGAAAAATTGACTGCGGCTTATCCACCATAATTTAGTGCACAAGGACTTCTCTCAGAAATGCAGTCCTCTTACATCAAAACACACCAATTCAAATTCTTTTAACAGAATACAAATGTAAGCGCAAAGGTGGACATATAGAATTCTATCGGGTTTGCACGGCAAGATTTGGGGGGGGAGGGGGGAGGCTACAGGGGGAGCTTCTGTGAGAAGCTGCTAGAAGCTTCCCCTATGTCCAGTACAGCCAGTGCCAGCTGGATCCAAGGCAAACCCACTGCTGGCCAAGGGTAAGCCCATCAGCAACCATGGTAGCACCTCTCTGATCGCATATTTAAGAAGGGGAAGAAAAACCTGCTTCACAACATCAGCTGGAGAAGACAAGTGAGAAGATATGAGCAAAACAACTCTGCAGACACCAGGGTCAGTGAAGAAGGAGGGGGAGGAGGTGCTTCAGGCACCAGAGCAGAGATTCCCCTGCAGCCCGTGGTGCAGCCCGTGGTGAGGCAGCTGTGCCCTGAACCCAGGGAGGTTAACGGTGGAGCAAATATCCACCTGCAGCCTGTGGGGGACCCCATACCAGAGAAGGCAGATGTGGGACTTGTGACCGCAGCAGGGACCCACACTGGAGCTGTCTGTTCCTGAAGGACTGCAACCCATGGGGGACCCGTAATGGAGCAGTTCACGAAGAGCTGCAGCTCTTGGGAAAGATTCTCTCTGAAGTTCAGGGAGAACTGTCTCCCGTGGGAGGGAGCCCATGTTGGAGCAGGGGAAGAGTGTGAAGAGTCCTCCCCCTGAGGAAGAAGGAACAGCAGAAACATGTGATGAACTGATCACAACCACCATTCCCCATCCCGCTGCACTGCTGTGGGGGAGAAGGTAGAGAAAATCAGGAGTAAAGTTAAGCCCAGAAAGAAGGGAGGGGTGAAGCAAAGGTATTTTAAGATTTGGTTATATTTCTCATTATCCTACTCTGATTTGATTGGCAATAAATTAAATTATTTTTCCCCAAGTCGAGTCTGTTCTGCTCATGAAAGTAATTGCAGAATGATCTCTCCCGGTCTTTACCTCAACCCACGAGCTTTTTGTTATATTTTCTCCTCTATCCAGCTGGGAAGGGGAGTGGAGAGAAGCTTTGGTGGGCACCTGGTGTCCAGCCAGGGCCAGCCCACCACAAAAATATGGTTTGTTTGATGAGGTACAGTTGACTGAAGAGAAACCAGATAGTCTAAAAAGCCATACACAAAGGCCAGGCATTCTGGCAGACAGCAAAGCTTTCTAAAGGCAGACTGATGTTAATAAAGCTTAAAAAATGATATAAGGATTTAATCTACACTCTGAACTCGAAAGCTATTCCTTCGGTTATGATACTAATAAACTTCTCTGCTTACAGATTTATCTTGAATCTAACAGCAGATAAAAAATTATTTGAATGTACTGTAATCAATAGGTCAGTATTTATAAAATTGCTGTTCAAGTCTAACTGCGCTTTTTCTTAATTTTCTTCATTAAGAAGCTAATATCGCTTGAGGAATCTTTCTTCTTCTTTCCACTTTACTGATTAATTAGGAATCCCTTAACAAACTTAAATTTGGACTGTTTTGGAAAAGGTCTTATGGAATAAGAAACTTAGTTTTGGGGAGGGGGGATTGGTTTCAGGGTTTTCTTTCTTTTTTTTTTTTTTTTTTTTTTTAAACAATTAAAAGAACAGTTCAATTATTTTTAAGCATAGTGTATTGGCAAATTATTCCCACGAGAATAGGTAATTTTATTCAGCAAGAAGATTCCTAAGGCAGGATGGACACAATGACCAATACATCTATCATTTTTTTTGCTAGAAGGAACTTTACATGCATTACTCAGTTCTGCTGCTGTACAATTCTGTCAGAAATAGGTACATTTCTATGCAGTTCCTTCATATGAAATTCTGAAATTCCTTTCAAAATAACAAACAGAAGAAAATATTTTAAAGTTTTCCTAACTGAAATTGATTTGTAACACAAACAAATTCAACATTTCATTCTATAAATACATAGACTATAATTCAACAGAGGACTGAAATTCCTATTATGGATCTTGGGCAAAAATTTAGTAAAATTCACCTTGTTTGCAGGGATTTATCTCCACTCTTTCCTTGTACATTCTTCTGCCACATAAACAGAAAATGACTTTAAGTTCTCCAAATATTTAGAGCTGTGTTCCTCACAAGTCCAGAGCTGTCCTGTTATAAACCACATAGTGCCTACTTCATGATAAATCAACTTGTTGATTCTAGGTGACTACAAATTCAGCAGGGAGGAACAACAAATTGGTGCTAAGCAAGAGTCTTTATTTTGTACAGTCACTAATTAAGTGTGCTAATTACCTCTATCATGTCCTGTGAAGTGCTGAGCAGAAGTTCTTTGCATTAGTAGCACAGGGAATTTCCACTTTCACACCTGCTTGTTGGATTAGTGGTGGAACTAAAACACTTATGTTAGGTATTGAAGATAGTCTATATAATGAGGTGCTAAGATCACTCAGAAGAAAGAGTGTCCACCTTCAAGAGAAAGTTCCAGGCTCTGGGTCCAAAATGAGCAAATGTATGAGTAAATGTACGAGTAAATAAAAGCGATAGAGCTAATACCCAAGAAGGGATTGGGATTTCAGATACAACTCTAACCTTATTACTTCCTATTGACCAGCTGTAGTCAGCCTCTTGTCAAATGTGCTTGCTAGGTTCCATTTACATTCTAGTTTGAAGTAAAACAACTCACTATCCCAAAACCAGTATAGAAAATCTAGGGTTCCTCTTCAAGTCTTAAGAAGGAATTACAGTTCTTAAGCAAATAAATAATTTCTAAATTTTTTTACTTCCATTTGTATCAGTGCTAAACAGAATGCACAAAACAATACCGCCAGTCTATTCTTTTTACTCTGTCCAAGGTCACAAGAAAAAGGGTCAGAGTAAAATAGTATATATGCCTGAGAAATTAAAACAGATTCACCCAACTATCTGCACAATGTATATTCTTAACTCTGCCAAAACGGATCTCTTAATAAAATAAATGCCCAAAGTTTCTTTTTTTCAATACAAAAAATCTAATATATTCAGTTATTTATGAAGGTAAGAAAATGCTGTGGTGTTACTCAAAACTATCCAAAAGTGTTAAGTGCCCTGGAAGTACATGTCTCATGCACATAACTCCATGCTTTTACATGCTGTAGGATAAGAAAAGCAGTCTGCATTTCCTTCTCTGCTACTAGAGGATCACACAAATGAACAATCACATTATGAAGAGTCTGGGTTTGGTTTTAAATCAGTTTTCCAAATCTCTGTATGTGTGGCTCTTGGTTCAAATGACAAATATCTTCTAACTGCACCCAGAAAGGACTGAAATACAGCTGTTTGTATAAAATTTACAAGATCCAAACTAAAAAAGAAAACCAAAACCAAAACCCCAAACAAAACAAAACAACCCCACCACCTTTTAAAATCAGAAGTAGTATGATACTGGGCAAATTAACATTGACCAGGTATTTATGTGCTATTTTAATATTCAGTAAAATAATTTATTAACCTTGCTTAAATACTCTCTCTTGAGTTGAAAAGATTTTCAGTTCCACTAATAGTGAAAAAAGTATTTGGCTTAATATAAGATACACTTGTTTTAATTATTGGTCAGTAGTAAGCATTAGGCTCAAACACCTGAACATGGCAATTACAGTAGCTACAAGACCAAATAAAACTATTATAGTTGTTTCATAATCCATTCCTAGAAGAAATTAAAATGAGACAAATTCCAGACACATTATCACCTAGATTTTATTTAGTCACATATACCACATCAGATTTCAGATGCTGAGATCACATTTCATTGTAACAAGAGGCAATGTAGAAGCAAGAAGAGTTTCTCAACTGTTATTGCTCTGTAAGCAGAACTAGGTTATTATTTACTATAAAAAGGCCAATTTGATAAACAGTGATAAAACATAGAAACTGGCATATTTAAACATTTTACATTTTTATTAAAATTGAAAGTTTCAAGATGATAGGAAAAAATGCAGACACCAGTGTTAGGATTCCCAAAAGCATTATGAAAAATGTATACAGTGCATTTCGAATCTACAGGTGTATAAATGTTGCCTACTGCTCTGAACAGGCAGAAAATTCACTGAATTAACAGACATATGCTGTTGATTTCTTAGCAGTCTAATTAGGAGGTTCTACTAATTACCACTAGAATCACCTCAGATAATTGAAAAAACTTAAAAATTAACATCTGATTCCAGAAGCACTAGAGGATAGTGGGGGGGAGTACAGTAAGTTTGCCTTGATCCTATGTTCTTCCATAGACATCAGCCTATAGGCACAGTAGACAACTAAATAGACACTGTAGATGGAATTTCCAATTGATTCAGGTCAGTTATTCTTATTTTAACTGTGCTTTGTATTAAATGAGAGAGAAATATTTGAAAGCAAGCCATGTGTGATATATGTTGCATACCTGTGGGTACTATAGCTTCAGATAAGCAGAAGCTCTTGCCACATACAGAATTACTGGATAGATAGTTTGTTACCCAACTCAATTCATACACCAACATAGAAAGAGAAACGTCTGCTGCCAGTAGCAGCTCCGAAGCACTCCTCTTGTTCTGCCTAGACTGAGCTAAATGAAAGCGAACCATTACAGAGTATACATTGCTTTTGCTTTATTAATTGAACAAAACAATACAAATACTGAATGTGAGGAAAGAATACAAATTAGCAAGGAGAGGTTTGATGACATGTATGGAACCATATACAATTGATTTCAAATTTTCCTCCTCTGTAGCCAGGCAATTAAAGTCAAAGAAAAGAAACCACTTCAATTACCCAGAGGCAAGTACAGACCCTACAGCAAGGAAGTTAAAAGAATGAGCAGCAATGATTCTGTCAGAGATGCTCTGCCCAAAAGGCTTAAATGCACTTTCCTCATTTAGGGAAAAGTGGGTATACACAAAATGTCACTTAGTCAAAAACTGCTTAGTCCAGCAGGACATATTTTCCCGTGAAACTTCTTACCAAGAAGTTGCTTCAGAAAGACAGGCTGATTTCCAGGAAGTTTAGCAGTGAACAGTGATTAAAAATACCACGGTACCAACAATGCTGGTCAGTTTTTCTACATAACACCTTCAGTCTGTGGATTAGTGTAGTATCATTGCCTGTTTTCAGCAGGAAGCATTATTATTCATTCTGTACTTCCCTAAAACTATGCAATACCTCTCCACAGGCGCTCATATTTCCTCCTTGGATTTCTTATAACAGGTGTACATTTTGTCTTTATACTTGCTATCTGTGACTACCATTGATGTGCTTTAGATTTGTCTAGATTTTTAAACATCAATCTTACTTTCTCGTTCACACCACATCAGTGGTAGTTACTAGTGAAGACCATCAGAAAACAGTACAAAAAAAGAAAAAAAGAACCACTAAGAAATCACTTTTGCTAATAAAAATTTACATTTCGTTCCTAGTATATGACAGTACAGAGAAAAAGCAGGAAAAGCAAAATGGAGAGTGAGGGAGGAAAGCAAGGCGGAACCAGTACTCTTTCTGCTCAGTCAGGTTCTTGGTCAATGTCCTAGTGCTTTGCCTTGACTAGCAGGGTGTTTTGTTCTCTGAAATAACCTAAATGTTAAAACAAACATGGATTTAAAAGATGGGTACCAGCTAAGAGGCTCACAGCCACTGAAAAGGTGGTTTGTATCACTGATATTAAGAGGTTAGCTAAATTTGGGCTGGCCTCATTTGCTTTCCAGATCAGGTAAAAAAAAAAAAAAAAAAAAAAAAAAGGTTATGTAGAAACTCTTACATTTCCTTCCACAGGGTAATAGTTCAAAGACTTTTTAAATGAAAAACTGAAGTTTACTTTTCTTTCTACATTCTTAGCCAGTATATCTGACTATGTTATTTTTGTAACTGGGAAAGGTTTATCTTCAGAAAGAAAATGTAGACAGATACAATTACTTAGGCATTAATAAATGTTTCTAGACATAAGCTCTGAATAATGGAATCTGACATAAGGGACATCGAAATACAAATTAATGATTTTAGATCTAACACGGTAGCACTCTAAGCTATTGTTAAATTTCAAGCTTTCCAACTCTTTAGTGAATCAGCTTTGATCAAAAACTATGACAGATCACACCTTTACAACAGCCCTGCTTACTTATGAAGATTAGTTCCTTTTCTTAAATTGCCTTAACTGGGTGTAAGGCTTTATAAACAACACAAATGGACATCACTTTTTCTGTGAACTTTGTTATACTGATCCATGAAAAGGAACTAATCTGTGATGTTCTAAAAACATACAAAGAAACAAATTATCCATGATAAAGAAAGGTTTAAGTCATTCTAAACAACAGATGGGATTAGAAGGATTATAGAAAAGGTTACTCCTTAATATGAATCATTTTTAAAGAGTGAACTCAGCCATTGAAGTAGTTTCCATTCAATCTGTAAAATATATAAAGTGGGCACAGATGGAGGACATATTAATTTACAACTGGAAAAGCTTTCTTAGAATTTGAAAACTGCTTAACTTCTATGCAAGCATTAAGTAACTAAGAATGCGTATCTCATCATACATGTTAATTCTCTCTCTGTTTTCTCAAGGTTTTCTACTCTCAGACTCAAAATCTCTGCAAAAGGTAGAAGATGAAGATTTGTTGCTAACCACATTAAATCTAGGAAAATCTCTTCGAAATGGAGATAAAAGTGTGAACAGAGGAGCTATACCTTTGCTGAAGCATTATAAGACTGAAGACAGTAGTGTTTCAGACAAAGAGGATGACAGAAACATTAAGTTTTTGGTGAGTTTTCAGTTTTATAGTTTGGCTTATTTGTAAAATGGAAGTTCTCTTTGTAGATCTTTAGAAAGCAAGTACAATAATTTAAAGTAATACCCTGGTGAATATACAAAAATATCAGTTTAACATACTATAGTCAAGAATAAATTTTCAACTGCATGTATCTAATTGCAAGATTTTATATGTGTAACTTGGACAGTTGAATAAAAGAAACCTGATTTTTACAGAACCATATGTAGCCAAAACTTGGGGGGAAAAAAAAGTCTATATTTATGTTTAATTCAGCATGTCCCTATATGCAGCAACAAGTTTTTAACTTCACCAAAGTGAAGACTCATCATTTTATCATGTTTACCGTAAACCATTTCAAGCTGAAGTTATACTGCAGGTCATTATTCTTAAAATATCATCTCGAAAGATAAAATACTTGCACTGCTAAGCATAAAAAGTGAACACAACTGACTTAAAGATAAACTGCTTGTTTTTCCTTAAAACAGGACACAGATTTCAGACAAGGTTTCTTAAATCATGTTATCCCAGTCAGTTTTGGTAGAAAGCATCTACCTTATCTTGCACTGAAGGGAGCCATGGCTTTTCCAGCTGACACTGGAATTCATATTGAATCAATACAGGAAAGAGAGACTGCAGACGAAGAAAATTCAGCTAAATTCCCTATAGGAAGGAGAGATTTTGACAGTAAGTGTATTTTCATATTTACATAAAAATTATTTCATTCTGGTAAAGTATAACGCAATATCTACTTAGCAATTTGATAAAGGTTAATTTAGAAACTTCATGTCTCTTGTGATTTGGTGCACGGGGAAGGAAGCATTGTTAAATTTGTTAAATTAATATTTCCAGAGGCCATAAAGAATTTTATTTCTTTGATGATTTAAACTTTCAGATTTCTTTTCCCGCAGTGCTCAGGTGTATGCTGGGAAGAGTCTATCGACCTTGTTGGCAAGTCTGAAAAATACTGATCTACACCACGTTCTCTGAAACTTAAATATTTCGTTATGAATTTAATGTAATTTGAAGTTACTGTGTTTTAGCATGGCTATACATATACATCCAAAAATACTTTCCCATCACATTTTAGAGGGAAACATAATTCATTACCAAAAAAGAACATAGCTGTAATTATTCATGATGTATTGTTATAAAAAAATAAAAGACTTCTGCATAATCCAGACTCTTAATTATTTGTCTAATATTATATAAAAACCACTTTCACTTATTTTGGTATGAAAGGAAGCAATTAAGGAATTTCACCCTTTTCTTGCAAAATTTTACAACTTTGGAACCCGTCAATATACATATATGTCAAAATAAAAATTTATAGTTGAAAAAATTGAGTTAATTTTGCCTGACCAGCAATCAACTTATTCTTGCTTGCAGTTTTGCTGTGTTTTCCTTTTCCACTGATTTTTCTGTCCGATACCTTATGAGGGTTGTTTGAAGTTTTAGGTCTTCTAGCATTCTTTTGCAAAGATGGTTCACTTTCCTTATCACAGATTACTTTGTCATTATTCAAATCCATCTGTTCATTCCTGGAATTCTTGTTTCTTGGCTGACAACTCAGATTTCCCATTTCTGTATAACTTCTAGTCTGGTGAACATTTTCAGAAATAGTTCCAAGCACTGGTACATCTAGACATGAATTCATACCTTCTGTCATGTAAGAATATAAAAAAATATGTGAAGAAATAAAAAGTTACCTGGGATTATTCATCCTTTTATATCAGAGGACTAGCATATGATTTTTTAATCAAAACTAGTGCTTTATCAATAAAGCAAAACTATGCTGGTCATTGCAGTTACATTTGCTATGAGTTCATAAGTGTACTTCAAATTCAGAATGACATTGCTCACAAACAAGTTATAGCAACTAATTTAGGGAAGAGGATTTATAACTTTAAGATATTGAAAAAGATGCCTGAAAAGCCTAGAAATTATATATATGATATGGTTTATATTGGAGTAAAACAGTATTTTCCCCCTATTTTTAATGGCAAAAATACAAATTTCACTTAGCTTACTTTTGTAAAATAAGAAGAAACATTACATAATGGATGTAAAATGTATCATTTTTTTTCCACAAGATAGCACCAATACAAATTTTTCAGATTCATATTTTCAAAGCATTACCATTACAATTTTAAGGCAAAGACATTTAACTGCTCATAGCATACACAGAGCAATGATACATGTCTATTTTTTTCTTCAAAACATATTTATACTTGAGTTTTACTAAAACCTTGTTTGATAACATTTGAAATATTAGCTATCATATTTACTTAATCCTACTGCAGTTTACCTGTGAGATATCCAGCTTTTAAATGTTGCTTTGGTGCAGGATGTATGCAGATTGGAATTTGGTTACTGCTGAGGAAATGCTGACCCTTTATTTCACCCAGCTCCTTTTTATATGTACATGCAAACTGAGATTTGATTGAAGATTGTTTCCCCTGCAAATAGAAATCTGGTATTAGCTTTAATTATTTACAAAAGTAAAAGACAACACCTGCAAGATAATAAGTTTCTCCATTCTTCTGCCTTGAAAGCTTTTAGATCATGTAAAATTCCAGAAAAATGAGCAGGCTCACATAAAAAAAAAGTATTTATGAAGTATTAATTTACAAAGTGTAAAGGCTTTCAAGAATACTGATAAAATTATTCTATTGACAGGCTAAAATAATTTTTAAATCTTTTTCCATCTCTTTCAGAAAGATACACATTAAATTTTAAACTTTCAACCTAAGATTTTCTGTCAAAGTTAGTCCCCTCTTTTGATAGACTGAAGATTCTACCATTTTGATGAGTCATCATAGCTACTACAGTCAATTATCATACTTCTACAGGTCATCCTCTTTGAGATGTCAGCTCATAAATGCCAAGTATAAGATAACTCTTACCACTTAACCCATTTATACATAGACGAAAGCATAACAGTAGCACTGAAAAGGAACAATAGAGAATATAAACTAAGCTTCAATATACTTATACCTAAAACTGGAATATAAAGTATTATTTCAGATCTTTCTTTGTCAAATTTCAGAGTTCCCATTTACTCACAAAATAAAGCCATTTGCTCATTGAATGCCAATGTCTAACTCCGCATTTGTCAAAACATACCTATATAGCATAAGTTGCCAGAAATCTACAGTATTGTACACTATTGTATCTGCTTCTGCATGCTCATCTCCTCCTCCCAGTCTTGGAAGCAGGGAACCTAGTCTCATAGCACAGGTAAATCAAAATATCTGGCTCAATTACAAAAGATTAAATAAAATTTTTAAATATATAAATATATCCATATTTAACAGAATCGATGGTTACAGGTCAAACTTCCTCAGTTTACACTTAAGTTACAGTTTCACTTCAGCTTAGAATTTCAAGGTCAAACTTTGTACTTTCTGGACAATTTATTACAAATGCTATAGACTCTGCAAGACAAAATTATACCCTCACTTCCATTTAAAAGTCTACCGATTTATACAAAATAGGTTGAAAGATATAGCACAGAGCTGATAATTACAATATATTAGGAATTTTAGTTAATAATTCTATTACAACAGCACAGGTGAATTCAAATAAATTTGAGCTGCACAGCTGCTACAGTACAAGTATCAGAAAATGGGAAAAGCAAGAAACATTGTCACAAAAGAAATATTACTACATAGATAACAGCAATGATTTGTTAAATAACAGGTTTACATCCACTTTTCTGATTAAAAAGTTTGCATTATGCAAGTCTACTTTTCTTCTTAACACAAGCATGTTTAAATCTTACAGTTCAGGTTTGATCCTTATAGATATCTTTTTCTTCCAACTCAGAATCTCAGATTTAGACAGAAAGAAAGAATACATTCCCCAAAACCTCCCTTCACAGGGGCCTTCATCTACAAAATTCAGTCACAATTAATGCCACTTTCATCTGATACTGTTTTCATGCATACAAGCTAAAAGACTCCAGCTTTTTATCACTGAGAAGCAACCTAATTATTTCTTCAAGGATACTGCAGTTAACCGGGTGAACACATGTAGTCTTCTTCCAAAAAAAAAAAAAAAAAAATAAAATAAAATCACATTTATGTACAGAAATGTAGTTCTTCTGACTTAATATGTCTGTACATACATATTTTTACTTTAAACTCAGTATTTCCTTCAAGAGTTAAAAAGACCCAGTTTTCCCAGTTGTCTATCACTCCCAAACTGCAATTTCTCTGTGCCAGATAACAGCATAAGAAAATAAGTCAGATTTAACAGGGAGAACTAGCCAGCCTGAGTCTCAATAATTCTAATCTTTTTAAGTGTTAATCTACTCTGTATTTAAAACATTTACTATAAGACTATATACATAGCCATTTATAAGGCTTTCTGTGCTTCAAGTTTATGCCTTAGCTCACCAAGTCATTAAGTGTATGTCATTAACTTTATACCCTTTTCAGAGAGTGCCTTGAAGGGCAGAGAAGCTATACCCATAATAAATAAAAAATAAATAAATAAATTTGAAATAATTAAAAATGCAACTCTAATCTATTTTAACTGAACATCCTATGGTATGATTAGAATATTCAGAAAATCAGGGGCTTACATTTTCTTTAACCTTAAGGTTACTGTAATATTAATGAAAAATATTTTCCTGTATTTGCTATGTTTCTTAAACACTTCACCTTAATTCTTTAGAATTCCCTTAATTCTTAATTACTGTTCAGCAAGTGACACATCAAAAATTACACAACAATAACTTGCAGAGAGTTCTATCACACATTCATATCACAAGAAGCAAAAAAAGCTTCTGTGATTCTGTAATTTATGCTGAGTTGATAAAGCTATAATAAACACAGGATGAAGAACACCAAACTTGAGCAAGAAAGACTGATAGTTACCATTCTGTAACTAACAATAAATCCAGTTATTTTCTGTGATGTCAGGGTTTCTTTTTACCACCCCCATCAGACACTGCACTAATTCAGGTTGCAGGGATTAGAATATGTGAAGTCAAAGGACAGAAATTAAGCTCGAATACTGAAAAACTTGCAGCACAAATCCATCTCTGTTTCAGCTTCACTGAAGCTTGTAATACACCTCAAAGCCTCACTCTGTATTACATCGCATACAATTTAGTCATTTGCAAACAGTATACAAAGCTCTACCAAGTATGACTGTTTCAGCTGATGCTAGTATTGATCTAAAGGGTATATACAAATTAAGAGTTCAGGACTAAATTTGTTGAAGTAGTCAAACTTTGCAACTAGTCTAGGAATGTATATTCAGTAGTAAAAACAACTGTCTGTATTACACTGAGGTAGTAATAAACAAATTTTAATAGCCTGAAGGCAGAGCAAAAGAGTACAAGTCTAATACTGAATTAAAAAGTAGAATTTCACTGGAATGTTTTTAAAGAAAAACAGAGAAACTTAAAATTTCCTTGAAGCACACATATTGAAGCCTGTCAACAGCCTGAAATAGTTCTTAGAAATTAGAGTTCTTTTACATTAAATTCCCTGAAATACATTGCTCTGAGGGCACCACCTCAATGACCCACAGCTCTGGGAGAGCAAAAAGATGCTGGGAGCTCGATTTGCTAATCAAGTAATTGCACACAAAGGGCATGCAATGAACTCAGACTTACTATCCCCTCACCTCTTCACAAGCAAGTGGGATGTTGCCATTTTCCCTACAAAAAGAAAGAGATTCTGCTGCACTTCAGAAAAAAAGGGTTCACTGTTACCACTGTTCAGCTGGAAGAAAGTATGACAGAATTTAAGATAGTGTTTCAGCACATGTAGGTCAACTAGTAGTTATAATGAGTAGATAAAGCAGGACATTCTCCCACCTTGACATCTATATCTAGAGAAGTTTTTTTCAGTTCAAGATGCCAATATAAAACATTCACTTTTATATGAAATATTAATGGTGCATGCTCTATTTATTTCTAAAAGTTAGTTGATAATCTATTCCAGATCTCCTTCCAGCATCTGCATACAGACAGTACTGCCAATATTTAGTCACTAAGAATGTTGAGATTTGGGTTTTATACACTGGAATGGCATAATAGAATTTGAAAACCTACATCACTAACAACAAACACATGTTTTTATTTTCTAGCCAAACAGTTAGAGTACTATTTGGAAGAGAAGAGATAAAAGAGAAAATGTCTTTTCTCTACCCTTACCCTTGTACTTTTAGAAAACAAATATTAAAGGTAAATTGAATGAGAAAGTTGAGAAAGGGAAGGAATTACAAAGGAGAGTGTAACAAAACAATAAATGGTAAGTATAATTGCCAAACCAAGGCATCATGTTATTGAAACACGAAAAATGTCCTGAATAGCTCAGGTAATAGCAAACTTTTATTGTACTGGAACTATCAAATTTTTTTAGCATTACATTGTACTAGACTTTTGCTATCTCAAATTAACCTACTACCGTTTTGAGAACACTTAGCCTCAAATCACCTCATTACTGGGTTTTGAAAGTATCCAAAACTCACAGCTATGGACCCTAGGAAAGTAGTTTGGGGGTCTTGTAGAAAGAAAAACTGTATTTTTTACACAAGTAGTGTTTATCAACTGACACCAATAATAAATTCTTTCTTCAGATTTTGTGCTGAATATAACCTATTTCTCCCCTCCCCCTCTCTCCTCCAGGTACTAATTTTTAGCATACTTCATACACATTGAAACTAGTAGTCAGCTTACTGTTCTCCATAATTATATTCCACTTAGAAATAAATATTTCTTGCTAAAATAGATGAGACTACTACCTGAGGGAGATTGTTTTCTCTATTACTATGAATTTTCTGCTCACAATTATAGTGGGCATACAGAAAACTCTTGATAAATTCCTGTTGATAGCTTTCCAAGTTGCAGTTTATTTGTACAGGAATAACAGACAGGCAAAACAATTCTCTCAAATAACAGCGTTTAGAGAACTAAACAATGAAAAATAACAGCAGTGCATGAAGCTAGATATTAAGTCATTTTATATAGGCTTGAACAAGTCACAGGAGAAAGGCAGACTGGGAGTTTTTGCTTTGTGGAGCTTTTTCCTTGGAAGAATTTCTATACACAGTAAAATTACAATGAACTTCAAGCATGCCAAGATTTGTTAGAGTTCTTAAGCCACAAATTCTTTTTAAAACTAAAACTACAGTTATGTTCCCAAATGGAGGGAAATAGTGCCTCATATATGAAAGGTTGTCTCCAGTTACATTACGAAAAAGCCATGCCAAACTACTGAAAGTCCTTGCAGCTGTTTCAGAGTAAATGTGTTAATGTAGCAGGATTTCTAAAACAATGTATCAAAAGGACAAAACAACCCTAAATTTACAAAAAAAAAAAAAAAAAATCTGTTACTCTCTCATACATTGCATTCTCACAGCCTAACAGCTTTTGCTCCTTCCTTCTTAACTCCTACAAGTTCTCAGTTTCACCCAACCCCATTAGTTCAGGAACAATATTTTACCTACCACTTGAAAGTCTGATCTTCTCTGGTGCAGGAAAAAAAAAAAAATCTTATTATGCAACACTTTTATTGTCTCATGTTGCTCTTTAAACAAAGCAGGTGATTGTAACAGTGCTTCCATTCCTCTCACCAATATGCAGGATCTATATAAACCCATTGAAACCAACAAAGTAGTCAAACAATAGGGTATCCACCCACTCCAGATAAATGGAAGTATGATTCAAAGAAGCAGACACAAATTTAGATGAACCCTTTTTGCATAAAGTACCTCTCTCCTGTCCAATTAAACTTTCTACATATTTCATAAAGCAGAAGGAAGTGATAAGGACAACTGAGAGCAAGAGACATAACTCAACAGGTGTTCTGTAATCCTTTCTGAATTAAAGACTCCTTCCACAGGATACCAGAAGACATTTCATGTAAACGATAGATAACAAACCTGAAACTCTAAATTGTCTTACTCTTACCTGCTTCTGCTGGAGGGAATAAAAAAATGCAACATGCTATTTCCCCAGCCTTTCTCCTCAAGGTATAAGATCAACAGCTTTGCCCCCTAACAAATGATGTTAGGTGATCTTCCTGCATCTCTTCCAGTATCAATTCTCATTAAAAAGACAAAAAAAAAAAATTCTTTGGCTTTCACTGCTTCCAGAAATTTATTTTTTGGCACAATGGAAATAACCACAGATTTACTTTATTTTTAAACACAAATTCCATTTCATAGCTACCTGTTTGCTTTACTCACTCTCCATACTTTTAGATACTAAACACATATGCATGATGTTGTGTCCTGGGTCTAAATATTATGAATCTACACTCCTCCATATAATTCTGCAGAAATTGAGATCAGCTCCTCTTAAAGGAAGGAGAGGGCATAATGCTCCTGTGCCCCCCCCCCCTTTTTTTTTTTAAATTTAAAGAAGTGTTTCTCCTTTAATTTTCTAGATTTTCCTAGATTTCTTTATTCAATGCATAAATCTTGATGGGACTCAGCATACAACCAAACTAATCATCACTACTGTGTTTTTCTTTACCTCTCAAATATCATGAAAAAGGAAACTTATGGGACAAGATCGATTGAGAGATCATGAATTTGTACTATAGACTATCTATCAGAGTCAGCATAGTAAAAAGGTCCTTAGGAAAATCTTACGGAACTAACGTTAACATCACACATACTCATAAGAAACTTTTCATAAGAATCGCTGACATTGAAAAAACAGCATCATGTTACTATTGTCTTATTAAAAGAAAACAGGCATGGTATCTCTTCTGAGTTGACAGTTAAAATGAGTGCATTATGCATACTGAAATTACAACTGTGAATTCTACAAGCAACCTGTACACATTTCAAGCTGGCTGTATGAAATAATAATGAGGGCTGATATTCATTTTAAGGTGATAAATATTATTACAACATTGGAGATCGATGGTCATGGACAAGGAACTCATTGTACTGTGTGCTGCACAGTAAAGACAGAACAAAATTTATTTCTATCAAGAGATGTTACAATCCAAGACAAGAATTATATGGATTCAAGGAAAGAAACTGAAATTAGTCATTGTAATGGGCATCCATCTCAACACAAAGCACTGCTAAGTTTTAGGGAGAGGTTGATTTAAAGATACTGAAAATTATTTTAAAGGAGGATAATGAGTTATGCAGATACCTATAGAAAATATCTTCAGCCATAAGAGACGGTATAAAACAGACAGCTGAAAGAGCTAGTCTGAAAATTAACAAATGAATAATGAAGATTGGTACTGCAGGCTGAATGTAAGCAAGGACAGATATCTCAAACCAGTAAATCAGAAATAATCAACGGGTTGGGATAAGTTATAACAAGTAGCTTACACATACTACAACTTAAAGGAACAGATTGAGATGCAAACAGAAGAATTGCATCTGGCATCTAATCACTTTGATTACAACTTTTTGTACAGCAATCTCCACAAAGAAAAATAGGTCAAAGCTGCAACTATTGAGTCCAAGAAAAATACACAGCAGCACATCAAAATGTAAAGTGAATATTTAATAAATTATATTTGAGTGGATACAAGAATAGACAAGAATATATTCCAGAGGAATTATGGAGTGAAAAAGTAAGGAGAGTTAATGTTAAATATACACATACCACTTCAAGATCAACAGGTGGATATTCCCAGAATGGTATAGAAGTAACAAAAGATGTCAATTTTGGCAGAAGAGACACTTGGGTCAGATATAGATCTAAAGATATAAAGATGACAGATGAACTTCTGTTTGTGTATGTATTCATCCACAAAGAAGGCAGAGGAGGAGAGAAGGCAGAGAAGGAGAAAAGACAGGAGAAAGACAGGGCCCCATAAAGTCTTCACAGAAAAAGGAAGAAAAGGAAGGAGTAGAAATATGTGGAAGAAAGTGTAGAAATTGTTAAAAATGTACAAAGGAAAGCAGGAAAATACAAAATGAAAGATGAACGTTTCAAGAAAGAAAGGATTTGTGTGAGAGGTTGGAGATCAAATATGAATGGCAGAGACCTATCTTGGGTTTTATTCAGAAAAGTCATTTGTTGTTTGGCAACAGCAATTTCAGTTGACTGGAAGGAGAAGCAAGACTAAAGTGAACATAGGAACACCAGAATAATAACTCCAGACTTCACAGGAATATAATGTAATTTTGATGGCAATGTTTGGTTGACGCACAGAAAACAAAATTGCAGGCATAATGTGAAACATTAAGACATCTTATCTTGAGTAACCAGTCTCTATGCGGATACATGATTGAGGAACATTTACACTCTGAATTGCATGATTTTTATTTTCACTTCTTTAAAATGGAAAAACATCTTGAGATATTTGGCCTGAGTTCTGTGATGTACTTTGTCTGTCTGGTACAATAGGATACACTGGAAGAAAGCCATAAAGAAGACTGATTGTGATGAATAGAGGCAGTTTAGCAGCCTTAATGTTGCTCTAAGATATTAGTTGTATAGCCCCAAGCAATCATTCAGTTTAGCATGTTAATCACATGTTACATTCCACATTCTTCCCCTACTTCAGCAGGGTCCACCATCACAGATTTAATCTACAAGAGATAACACTATAAGTAAGCTTTACAATTTTTTAAGATGCCAAAAAAAGTTTAGAAGTGTGAATCTCAGACTTTAGACCTGTTGCTTGTTCTCTTTGAATTTTGGTTTTCATAAGGTCATTTATATTTCAATATATTCACTCTCAACTATATTAGGCACCTGGCAAGCATCAAAATCAGTTCTAGAAGTTGACTGAGAGATCTCAAAAATTATTGGCTAAAAATGTTAGATGTCTCATTCTATTTTGTTACAAGTACATTCCATTTCATCAATCATAGTGAAGCAAGACTAGGACAAGAATCCTACAGAAAAAGTCAGATTGTTGTATTGTGCTAACAAGGATCATAGGAGTCAAAAACCCCTTATTAGAGTCAGGAACTACAAAAGCAGCATAGGACATCGTCATGATGAACCTTTGCATGCAATTCCTGCTCCTGAAGTAGAACTCATTCAATTATTCAGAGACCTCTGAAAGAGCTACTATTTACACAGAAAGTATGGTAGCTAATCTGGTATTTTTGATTAGCAAAAAATTGTTTCCAAAAAAAGTTTAAATAGTTTCATAATATGAATCAGTCTCAAGACTCATATTTTTGATAGTTTCTGTCAAAACCCTTGTACGTTTCCAGTAAAGGTCTCAAATGTGACAGGTAATTACTTTTAGATAACAATTTTTGTGCTTTGATACTGAACACAGATGTTCATTAATCTAATTACAAACCCTCCATTTAGATAAGAAAACTATCTATTTCAATGTATTATGCAAACAGCATATCACATTTTTGCTATTTGATGAGTAAAGCTGAAATTTAAATATGCTGGTTATCATAAAATTAATATAATGAAGCTCCTTTATCAGCTTCAATCCTTCATAATTTGCCTATGAGTTTTAAGCTAAATTACAGCATAATTAGTGCATGTATCCAAAATGCCTATCATCCACTCCACCTCCATTCCAAAAAAAGCACTCAGAATGAAGTTGGAGTATATTTAAAACACATGTTGGAAATACCAACAGTGCTTTTCATTTTACTTCCTTTTAATGACTTTCTACTTCTCAAACGTGTAATACGTAAAAATTTCCCTCACGTCCAGTGGCAGAAAGATATTTTCAATTGTGCTCTTTGAGAACTAATTCTGATGCCTTAAAACACCTCTGTTTTTTTCCTTATATACTAGATTATATAGTTACATATGTGACTAGTTATAGTTACATATGTGTTTTTACATGTTGTCAGGACTAAGTTTGTAAAAAATAGTCACTACTTATATTTAGCTCTCTTTTGAAATCCTGGGGAAGATGCAAGGTCTGCCTCTTTCCATAGTCACAACATTCAAGTTAGACAATTTTGAGGAAAAAAGACTATATAAAATGCAGTACACTGGAAGACTGCAGTTTTCAGAAACATTGAAGCTGTTCTTTTGAATAGTGCAACTCACAATATCAACATACTCTTGTAATGTTCCATTTAATCTACAAAGTAGCAAACATTAGTATCTTATATTTTACTGTTCACAAAGCAATGTTATGTAAATGTCCTCAGAATGTTACAAATAAAAAGAATCCCCCCAAAAATGCAAAGAAAAAGATATTATTATGCTTTAAGAATGCCTATATTAATCAGAACTGAAATCAGGTGCTTTGATCAGTTTTCTCTGTTTTCACATACCTTCAGCTTTATTTCTGCAGTCTTGAAATACACAGACAGTTAAATAAAGAGACATAAATTCACTCGGTATATCTCCACTAAGAGATCTTCATTAGGAAGTACTTTTAATTTTAAAGCCTTTCTCTTCTGATGTTTCAGATATTTTCACTCATATTACAACACTATTCAAGTTGGGCCAGCTACCACAGGCTAATCATAATTACATTTCTTTAGCTATGTAATGCATGTCAGCAAAGAATTTGAGAATTATAACACTGTTATTTTCATTTTAGCATTATTATTTCAGTGCATCTGTAGCTGCATAGCAATTCCTACACAGTACCTTAATTATTTTTTCATCCATATTTTTCTGAATTCGTTGTCTAAGGGGTTTTGGAGAAGAACCTTTGGATTGTGCTGGAGATCTATATTAAAAAAAAAAAAAAAAAAAAAAAAAAAAAGATAAGTAGTATTTAGGAGATGTGAAAACATTTAGTTAAGAAAAAAAAATAGTTACCATACCAAATTCCTCAGAAACAGGAAAGCAAGTATCTTCACTCTCCAAGACTTATTTTGTTTTCTCCCTTTCCAAGTAACCACATGTACTGTGATAATTGAAGACAGCATAATGAAACCAAACCTACAGTTCCAATTTCTGGTATCGTTTTGTTTACAATATTGTAGTTTTGCAGTCACAATATTATAATTTGTAATGCTGGTGATGAGTTACCAAGTCATTATAGCCTTGAGTAGCATCTGGTTGACATCCAGAAAAATTTTCCTCATATTTACATACTTTACAATAGAAGTACTCACACAAAAAAAATTCTTCCACCCGCCTATATTTTAGTACATGAACAGTTATGTACATTAATGAAAATTTTTGATGCATATAATGCAAAAACTTATTGATGCATATAAGAGGAGGTTTCTTAGTCTTGAAATAAGAACTAATTTGTGCATCTGTAAATAATTACTTCTCTGTTTATGCTCATGGCAGGCCAGTGTGCATATAAGGACATTTTTTTCAAAAAAACCTCATTCTGTATTTTATTTATTTAGCTCATTCTATTTGATTATTCCATAAATAAAATTTATTTTATTTAGCTCATTATTTTATTTATTTCTATTTGTATCTGGTGCAAAATTTCTGCAGGACCTTGCAACGTTTTTGCTATTTAAATTGCCAGAATACGTAGTGTCAGCCTGTTCCCATCTCTGCTGCTGTTCTGGTTCATGAATCATCTTTGTGACCCATAATGACAAAATTCTCAGCATCCCACTTTTCCAACTGATGATTCCTCAGGATAAGCCACTGATTAAATCCTCACTGCTTCTCTAGTGCATAGGTAGCTTAGTTTCCTTTTCAGTGCCCACAGAAATAGGTGTTCAAGAGATTCTGTTTTGTAATCTAGATGAACATGGGTATTCCTTAAATAGAAAGAAATTTTAAAAAGCAAGAAAACAAATGAACAAGAAGCAATGACTGGCTTTAACATTAATAGGATAGGAAGATGATGGGAATGATCCAGAAAAAAAAAAAAAAAAACCACACAAAGAGCAGCAAACAAAAAGTTGCCCAAAACCCTAAATACCTGTTGAACCTGCAAAACCAGAAGAGAACCTTTATTACAAAAAGCTATGAAAATAGTTAATACATGGTCATTCAAAATTTAACTCTAAAACAGAAATAATATAATTAATGATGTCAGAATCACCTTTGATTTCAATATCATCACTACATGTTTATGTTTGCTTTAAAAATTTAAAAATACTATGGGAAAAATAGCATGTTTCTGTCTTGCACGCAGCTTCAAAATACAAAAAAATACCAAGGAAATTCTATTTGAACTTCTATAATGCATATCTAAAATGAATTTTTTCCAGAAGACTGAAATCAAGTTTTTACAGAAAGAAAATATTTGACAGATATACTAAAGGACAGATTAAGTAAGATAACTTCAGCTTGGTTAGGACTCTTCTAAAACACTGAGGACGTATTATCAGTGCTTATATTTTCAGTTCCCAAATCCACATGAATTGCACAGATTACAATGAAAATATATTAATGCAAAGAAAGTCAGCAAAAAGTTAAATAACACAGTAACAGCTTCTCAGCAGTAGCTTTTTTGCAGGATTTCAGTGCAGAGAAATAAATCTACCCAACTGATCAAGAAATTTATTACAAATAAAGCAAAGCAAGAAAATTCCTAAAATGCTGAAATTTTTAAAAAGAGGTGCTCTCATTTAACCTCAGTCTTCACCTGAAAATTAACAGTGCACTCTCAAACTGACCAGAACCCAGACAAAACTACTCACAGACTTTAAAGATATTTTGGGATTGTTCAGTAATGAAATCTCTAGAAACAACAAAAAGCATTGTGAAAAACCACAAGACAATATCTACCACGTGATCAAAGCCCATAAAACAATAACTACCATATGGGGTGACCAACAGTCTGATACACAGAATCAGATGAGCAAAAAGTGTCTGAAAACTGCAGTGATGTTTACTGCCAAAGGTACTCCCATTCATACCATAAACTGTTACATATTTACTATTAGCAATAGATTTTCAAAAAGACTGCAAACATTCTAGATCAAATATTTGAGACATAAGCATTAACAAAAAAGTGCTGTACCATAGAGGTGCCTGTACACTGATGCAAATCAGATTGACACCTTTAGCTACTATCCTGTGTAGTATTAAGGTGTTCAGCGTTCATAAAGCAATTGGAGACTTACGGTAAACCTGCTAAAGAAATGTAGAACATAAAGATTTGACAAAATTTGTGGTGTTTGCAGGTTTCATTTCAGTTTTTGTAGTTTTTTTATTTCTAAAACGATTATTTAGAACCATAAATTCAATACTTTTGAATAAATTACTTCTAAATCATTTTTTTAAAAGGAAGCACACAGATAATATTTTAAAAATTAAATACTGGAATATAAAAGCTAAAACAAATTGACTACTAAGAATTACTAAGGAAAACACAAGAATTGTCTAGATTACAATATAAATTCCCAGACAGCAGTACCTGCTTACACCTACACCAAGAAGATTAAGTCAGACAAATGCCTTTTCCTTTTGGGGAAAATTCAAGAAAATTAATTCAGCTGAAAAATCAAGTGAAGTAAGTGAAACCAAAGCAGTCAGTGGGCACTCTTATTCAGAAATAAGTGGTTCAGAACCCTTTTTAAGTTAAAGAGTTACTTTAAAAAATATATATCAAGCTTTCTAGCTCTGAATAATAGCAGTGTTTAGTTCAGAAAAATTCAGGTGGGCCTTGAATCCATTCACAGAGAGCATCAATCTAAATCCAATTAAGCTCCTTTTCATTCTGATAAAAATGCAACCACAGTGAGGTTTATTAAATTTATGAAACAATTTTTAAAGTAATGTGGATCAATTTTCCTGAATCTGAAGTAATGGAAAAATAAGAGACTGAAATCAGGGTTATTTTAAGCTTGTTACATAATGAAATAGAAATGTGTAGCTATAACTATCCACAGATACTTGAGAGGTGAAAGAAATATTCCATGATATGTTGTTACAGGTTGCCTTTTAGATTAAAAATTATTACATTTATTTAGAATTCCTATTAATGCAACTAATTTTTTAAGAGTTTTATTATAATGTGCTTGTTCCTTTGGTTTCATAGGAGGTTGAATGATAAACCCAATGGAACCCTTAAATTCTTCGACTTTTAGGATCCTCCATCTTCCAGTTTAGGACCTATCACTGTTTTTCTCTTTCCTTCTGCTATTCTCACAGCCTTGCACTTGCACACTTATTGTTGTTATGGTGGGCTCTCATGGGAAACAACCGCCACCAGCATAAGAAACACCCCCTTCTTCCCCACTTTTCCTACCCTTTTCATTGTAGCTCTTCTTTTATGTTAGGGACCTCAAAAATCTGCATGCACAGAGATTAATAAGCAAGTGAGCATGCAGTCCCTGCCCTGATGAACAAATGCTCCAATCAGTGCTAAAGGCACCAAAGCAGGGACAACCAAGAAGGGGTTTGAGCAGGTTCTTATGAAGACAGTATAGTTACCCTGGGAAAAGCACTACTGGGGAACTAACCACTGTACTTTAGAGGATGCTTATCTGGGAACTCTGCCTGCTTTACTACCCAGATGGCCACCAGGGAGAATTTTCTCTCACCTCTCCTCTTCCTCCTCTTTTGATTTTATTCTTCCCCAAAAGCAACTTTCACCACTAGAGTTAATCAGCTACAGACCCTACCAATAAATCTTCATGCATATGAAACTGTTTCAACATCCTTTGTGCAATACTATCCTGACCGGTATATCATGATATGAAAAACTATTTAACTATTTAAAACTGTTTCCACAAAATAATTACTATGTAGGAAGAAAACAAGATAACCCATAAATTGCTTGTGTCATAGCTAGACAAAGGACACATCTTCAAATTGAATATTAATATAATTAGCCACTGAACAAACAGTATTTGAACTTGGGAGTTGAAACTCAATTTGAGGTATTTGGAAGGTTTTTTGCAAAGGGTATTACTTCACGAGTTTCGTGAGCCCAGAAAAAAAGGGTTTTGTGCAGCTCAAGGAGTCCATATTACAAAAGTATCATGAAGATACAGAAAATGCAAATAAGGAAGTAGAATACTTCTGAGAACCTGAGACTTTCTAAGAATGCTTTCCCTTTACACCTAATCTCATAACAGACTGCACTGTGGTCATTTGCTCTGTGTAAGTAATATCAATGCTTTGTCAGCCACTCAGTAAAAGATCTTTAAAGACAAACCAACCAACCTAACATAAAAACTTTCTACTACTCACCTGAAGAGTGTCAAAACAGACGTGATTCCAAACAAATTTAAGCTTTCATCATCATATAATAGCTCCACTTTGTTCTGGGTAGGAGGATTGACAGCTTCTTCATCCAGAAGAACTAGTAAGACCTTTACAGTCTCTCTGCCACAATACACAGTGCCATGATTTATGGAATGCAATTTTGGCTGAAAGTAAATAAAATCAAAAGGAACATACAACAGGAAAGGTCAACAAAGCCACACCAATAGCTCACCTGCAAAAGCAACCCATACCAGCACAAGGAGTGAGAATCCCCTCCTTCCCTTTCCAGTAAGCATTTATGGGGAACTTGCCCATGGGAAAGTTTCTTCCTCATCCCAAGCAATTAGTAGAGTTTAGATCACTGCCAGCTGGAGGTGTACACTGATGAGCAAGTCACACAGATAAATATGCAAATCTGTGATGAAACCATGCAGCAGAAATTAACATATTATTTTCTCACAACTGATTTGAGAGCTATGGGGTACACAAACACATTCTGGTGAGGTCCAACTCCTCTGACTAACTGAATCTGCTAAAGCAGTTGGTTAAAAGTGAGATTTCCATCAAGATTTGACAACAGGGGTACTTGGCACAATCTCTTGTTGTTTGGAACAGGATGAATTCCTCACAATTTTCCACAAGAATAAAGAATTCCTTAAAGAAAATAATAACCCACATCTGGAAGTGCTCAATGTTACAGTCAACAGTACAGATGTAGAACTCCATAGCCACTATGGGACTGCAAGAATTGCAAGTTTGCTATATTTTTCTTTAAAAGCACTAGGAGTTCCATAGATAAATTTAGTGCTTATACACAGTAGTAGATTTTTAAAACTATAGGCTTTCTTATTTACCAATACACACAAACATTAAACAGCCTGACTTTGTTCAGGACAGGACAAGCAATGAACTGCATTTATCTAATCTGTTAACTGCTTTTAAACACAGTCTTGAAAAGATCAAATTCTTTTTCTCTCTCTATTTGATTACATCAATTAGTGTATGTAGCTTTCAAGAAACCATAGCAACACATGTCAGTCAGTTACTATAAGTTATAATCAATAGCTAGAAATAGCAATTACAGAAATGGTTGTTACTTGGCTTTACAGAATTGGCCTATTTCAGTACCGTTTAATTTCCTCGAAATTTATTCTGAACCTCTTCAGTCATTACATCACCATCATAGATTTTTATAAAATGTCATGTGTGTCACGGTAAATTCGTTTTAATGAGAAGTACAAATCTGGCATCATCTCGACTGATTATATACAAAGGAAAAAAAAAAAAAAAATCTTTAGAATTAACAACCTCCTAACTGCTAAAAGAAGACCTTCAGAAATCTCACACACTACAACAGTGACTTGATATATTAACCATGGACTAAAATCCTGTTGTTCAAGGCACAGTAAGAACTTTAGGCAAGACAACAATCCCTGCCATAAAAATCTTGTTTATTAGTAAGCTTAAATTCATAATTCTAATTATTTTTTCAAGAAAGTAGTTGATCAGTCTTTCAAGGGTAGTGACCATTAGCTACTCCAGACTGTTCTGGTTAGTTCCAGGAATACTAGCCAGATTCCATTTACAGTAGTAATTTTCTCAGGAAGAAATTAATCATAATTCCTATTAGTCACTCGTGCAGGCTTCAACACAAAGTAGTACTTCCTTCTGCATAAAGTAATACATTTTCCTGGAGCTCTAAATTCTTATAAAACAGGTATTTGCAGGAAAACTGAGCAATGATGGAAGAAAATTGCCACTGCCAGGAGAAAAGCAAATATTTTTCTAACCAAGTAACTCTTTTCAGGTACATTTTATGAGGAAGCAGCCTTCCCAGGAGCTAGTGGAGCCATTATTTTCAGTTCTATAGTTAAGATAATAAGTTTGCACTCAGAGAAATTATTCAGTCTCTTACATATGAAAAAACATAACATCCTATCAAAACAAGAACTATTCTGAATATAGAACAATTTTTCAGAAAAATAACAGCATCAGGGTTTGGGAGTTTCTTTGTAAAGTAAAAAACAACACACAATAAAAAAAACAACCTATATGTGAAACTTAGCACAGAGCATTAATCTTTGCTCTCCTGAGATCTTAATGGAACAATACGGATGCTCAAATTTTTTTTATGCAGCTCAAATTCATTTGGAAAACTTACGGGGGTTTTTTGGCTTTGTTTGTTTTGTTTCTTAATTAGCCATGGTAACCTACCCTTCTGTATGCTTAGTAAAATGCTTAGTAAAATGTTCTTCCACATCAACCTCCACTAAAATACAAAATCCAATATCAGTAACTTTTGTCTAAGCTCCCTCCACTCTGTGAATCACATTTTTAAGAACTATCATTAAAATATACATTCATCACACAATCTTTACAAATTCCATTTACTTCACCAAAAATCCCCATACCAAAATCAAAATAGCGTCATCACAACACCAACAAAGGCAGACAGTTTACACACAGAACACCTCTTGTCCCTTCACCACAATTACAAAACCAAAAATTCCCCATACTTATTCCAGTCTCTAGCAATGTTCAGTCCACATTTTGCCCATTACCTCCCAGTTACTGTCCTTATCTCTAATTCCTCAGACCCCACAAAGCACTGTTGTAGGCTGACCTTGGCTACCTGCCAGGTACCCACCAAGCTGCTCTATCACTCCCCCTCCTCAACAGGACAGGGAGAGAAAATATGACGAAAAGCTCACGGGGTTGAGATGAGGACAGGGAGTTCACTTACCAACTACCATCATGGGCAAGACAGACTTGACCTAAGGAAACGAATGTAATTCATTACCAGTTAAGCAGAAAAGGAACCCTCCCTTCTTCCCAGACTCAACTTCACTCCCTACTCTTCTACCTCCTTCCAAGTGACACATGGGGATGGGGAATGAGCATTGTGGTCAGTTCCTAACATTTTGTCTCCGATGCCCCTTCTTGCTCCTGCTCTTCCCCTGCTCCTGTGTGGGGTGCCTCCCATGGGGTACAGTCCTTCACAAACTTCTCCAGTGTGGGTCCTTCCCACAGGCTCTAATTCTTCATACGCTGCTTCAGCATGGGTTCTTTCCCCACAGTGAAATCCTTCAGGAACAGACTGTCCAGCATGGGTCCCCCATTAGGTCACAGGTCCTGCCAGAAGATCTGCTTCTGCATGGGCTCCTCTCCATGGGCTACAGTTTCTACCAGGAATCTGCTCCTGTGTGGGCTCTCCACAGCATCACAGCTTCCTTCAGGGCACATCCACCTGCTCTGGCATAGGGTTCCCTCCACAGGCTGCAGGGTGGATATCTGCCCCACTGTGGATCTCCACGGGCTGCAGAGGGACAACCTGCATCAATGGTCTTCATCACAGGTGACAGGAATCTCTGCTCCAGTGCCTGGAGCACCTCCTCCCTCTCCTTCAGCTGAGCTTTGTGTCTGCAAAGTTGTTTCTCTCATGTACTCTCACTCCTCTCTCCCAATTGCTGTTGTGCAGCATTTTTTTACCCCTTCTTAAAACAGAGGTGTTACAACCATTGCTGATTGGCTCAGCTTTGGCCAGCAGCGGGTCTGCCTCTGATCCATCTGGAATGGGCTCTGTCCTGCACAGGGGTAGCTTCTGGTGTCTTTTTACAAAAGCCACCCCTGAAGCCCTCACCGCTACCAAATCTTGCCACATAAGCCCAATACAGCACTAGATCTGTCAAGCCGAGTGGCACTTTGGTCACATCCAGACCAATGTAATTTCTCATGGCTCTCAGTTACACCCATACTGTGCTGAGCATGGCTATAGTGTAGTAAGTATGGTGAAAAGGATTAGCTTAAAGCCCATCATCCTCTGCTATGTACTGAAGTTTCCTCACTGAGAAGAACTATAGTAGAATCTGCCCATGCATGAGTAGATGGGATGTTCCAGCAATCAATTAACTTGAACTCAAGAATTGGCAAAAACTTCAACATAGAACCACAGACTCATAGTAATATAATCAAGTTCATAAGCTGCCTTCAGGTGCCTATTGTGAGAAAAATATTAACTTCGCATTACTCTCAATGGGATCAAGTATTTAGCGATTTCCTAACATCAGGATACAATATTTTCTACCATCTTCTGCCTCAACAAGGATACTGGTAAACATTCCTACAGAGACATTAGACAACGCACTTGACCTATGGAGAACAATAAGAAACATGAACCATTTTGGAAAAGCAATTTTTTGGTGAATTTCTTTCAAGAATGAAGTTTTATTAAAATAGTTTTTCCTGGCTTGCGATGATTTAAATTTTTAAAAATTCTGTCAGTAATACAAGTAGTTAAATAAAGACAGAACTGATAATGTTGATGAATTTTTTGGAGGGGAAGGGGAAAAAAATAGGATATGAAAGGAAAACAGGGAAATACAGTGATGAAAGATTCTAGGAAAACAGGAAAATGAGGATGGAACATATACCACAACTGCTCAGTGGAAACACACATTTAAACCAGTTTAACTAGCCACTAGAGTCTGGCTGGTTTTAGCTCTCAGAATAAAAAAGATGCATATTGGAAATCCGATTAATTTTTTTTTTTTTTTTAAATCTTATGTTACCATGGGGTAATTCCAGTGATTTCATAAAACAAAGCATTCTAACAACGTACACACATTCTAAGTATCTATAAGTTTTAAAAGGTTGCTAGACAAAAATACATTACATTAGATATTTTATATATCAATAAATACAACAATTTAAAATAAAATAATTAAAGCTGGTTGATATTTTCATTGCAAAAAGGATCATAATATAAACCTGAGTAGATTCAAAGTACAGAAAACACAAATAAATAGCTTGCATTATGCCTCTCCACACATGACTTAAAGAACTTTAAATATCCTGATTCCTTCCATGAAACTAAAATCATTAATAGTTTCATTAGTGTCTTGAAACACTAAAAGAGAAAAAATTACATATTGATTGTTTGGGGTTTTATTTTTATTCCCCTCCCACTTCACATTTCACCATGTTTTGGACTGCCTTCATATTTAACATTATTTTTGAATGCTTTACTCAGAAATACTTGATGCTGAGCTAATTAAAACCTACGTATTTTAATAAAAATTACTAATGTATGTTCTCAAATCTTTACTCCTCTTTCATGATGTTTTTTGTCTGGAAATTTGTTATAGCTCTACTGCCTTGAAATTAGTGGCAAACCTGACAGTTATAAGTATCTACATCTATAAGAACTTCATGAAACAATTAAGATCTGAAGATTATTTTATTTACAATTTTGAGGTAAGAAATTTAGTTTAAGTAAATCAGCTTTTTGAAATCCACAATGTAATCCTCAAGTACAAGTCTTTCAGCAAGTTGAAAGCCACAGTGTAGAGGAAATGACACTACTCTGTACTGTTAGGAAAAGATAATATACTAATATAAAGTCCTTTAAAAAATAAAAAAGAAACAAAACAGGTGAAAGACATTTGCTTTCTTGTAAAGCTAAATAGTAAAAAGAACAAAAGAAGTCCCATTACCCGTGCTGGACTGACTCCAGTAGTGCTGGCAGTCAAGACTTCATGTTGAGAATCGATAATATTTTTAATCTTCAAATCCAAATCTTGTACAGCTTCCTCTACTGCCTGACAGAAAGGATCCCCACTGCTTAGGCCTTTTATCAAATGCATCTTCACTGTTGACAGAATTCGCCCCCCTGCAATTCTGAAAATAGGCACAGGGTCATCTCCACATTAATCTTGGCAGCACTTTAGTATACCTATTAGTGTTGAAAATAGTCAGTCTTCACAGTTAATCAAAACTCTTCAGAGAACAGCTTTGATCTTTTAAATCAAACAGCAGTGTAGAAGTATTATCCAACATAATAGTTTCCTAAAAAAAAAAAAAGATTATAAGGAAAGGTAATGAATTCAGCATTTAGTAATACTCTGAGCTGCAACACAAAACTAACTTCTCCATAAAAGTTCAAAGAAAAGTACTTTCTTTAAACCTACTGTTTTGCTCATAAGCTGTTAAATGTAAACAAAACGTTTCACTGGAACATGCATTCCAATTTAACAGCCTATTACATTTTTGAGTCTTTTGTGCTTCATGAAAGTGCTTCAAAATATCAATCTGCTTTCAATTTTATATAAATAGATAGTAATTAGACTAGATGAATATCACTGTTTGACATAAAAGGCAGACACTAATAACCTCTTTTTTCATCAACTAGAAAAAATGCCTACAGAAAAGAATTTAGTAGTTCAATTATGACATGTCCATGCAGTTTGACACCAAAAATATAAATAATTGAATCTGATTGATAAAGGGGCTTCATTTCAACTCTTCTTATAGAAGGATAAGAAGGTATTTCTGAGTGTACCTAAACTATGTTGAGACTGTTAATTTCAATTTTTAGTCCTGTACCTTGAACCATCCATGTTGCATGTATGATAGACTACTTTTGGGATCACTTTTGGGTTGGAACTACCAGGTCTCTCCCCAGCAAAACTCTTGAGGAATTAGCAGTTTACAGTTGTACAGATGATGCTCCAATAGGCAATATTGAGAGAACTACACCATAACTTGCTCCCTCAGACTTGCACGTATTCTATAAAAATGGAAATAACAGGCTGCCAAGTAGACCACATTACCCTAAGTTTAAAAAAAAATAAAAATAAAATTAAAAATCAATTCTTGAAGAATTACAAGGAAAACAAAAGATCTTGTGTCCAAAAAATGGCTATGGGGACAGAGGCTCTTGTGACAGTGCACCTTGATTTACCTAGACCTGGTGAATAAAAAGAAGCAGTTACAATTCCAAGAATTGTAAATATGAAGAAGCAGTTGTGAATAAGAAGCAGTAGTTACACAATTCCAGGATTTCCACTGTCCATTTATAAGTGCGTCTTTCCATCCAGGAGTTGAAAGTGCTGCTTAAAATGCTGCTTAAAATTAATAAAATAACTTAAAGCTTATAATGAGAGTGAGTATAGTCCCATCACAAGAATGAAAAATCCAAGCGTTAGGAGTGAATTGTTCATTTTGCAATTGTAATATGTGGTGAGGAGGTGCAAAAGCCATATAGAGGTATGAAGTAGGAATCACTAGTCATGAGGCACTACTATGAACTATGACTATGAGCCAGGTTAAGTAAATTAGCTAGGGCATCACAATCTTATCTCAGAGATGATAAAAAAATATTTTGGACAGCAAATGTGTCACAACTACCTTAATGATGATTTAATGAACAACAGAATAAACCCTTTGAGTTAAAAGCTTAATAATTTTGTCCAGTACCTACACAAAACATTAAGTGAATGAAAGACTTTAATTTTTACCATTGCTCAAGTTTGGGCAAATAAAAATAAAAACATTACAAGAACCACTCAGCTCTCCTACATCATAACGCATCTCTTCCCAAAAGCTTTTTGAAGTTGCATGCTGTTTGGAAACTTTATCATCAATTCTCCAGTCTTCTCAGAACATGAACCCATCATCCAGACTGACACAGTTGATTATAATCAAGATTCCCCTCACCCCACTAAGCAATCATTTATCTTCTGTGTACATCACATATATATATATATAAGGACTTCATTATTTCCCCATGACATTTCATCTTTGATTTCATCCTCTTTCTGCTTATTTTCCTCAACCTTTTCAGAGTGTGATAGTCTATATTTTTATTTTAGCTCTAATTTATATGATCTTTTTAATTGATTCCCTCCCCTTTTATGTTTTCACATACAGAATTATTTTCACCTTTGAATACCAGCTGATAACACATGTAAGAATAAAGGAAGAAATAAAATCATAACACAAGGCACAAAGGACCCATTCTTTAAAAAAACTGATTTGCAGGAAAAATAGGTAGAACGCTATGTTCAGAAAATACCCTGAACTGAAATTAGAGATTGGGACAGCACTCATGAGAAGTATCATAATCATTTTCTCTGTTCTTACAATGCATGTATTTATTGACAGTGTTGGAAACAAGATCCTGTGCTTGTGGACCCTTCTTTTGAAGTTGTAAAATCACATTTCATATCCTTAAAGTAAGGTACGTTCTCTGTGGTAACAGTATGACTCAAAAAATTAAAGAAGACAAGCAAAAAAACCCCAGGCTTCCAGTCACCATGGTTTTGATAAAAAATTTCCAGTGAAGCTAGATATGCTTGTGATGCTAAGTTCAGTTATGAGACTGATTTGCTGTCAGATTTTTTTTTTAATTTTTATGAAGCCTAAGTATAATGTCAGGCAAAAGCAACAAAAGCAATTCTGTTCATTCTGAACTCCTACTCTAAGAATTTTTCCTTTGCAGTCAATCTGCTTCATGATCTATTAAAATAATCCATCTTCCCTTTCCAATTAACCTACAGTTTCTTTTCCCAGACTTAAAGGAACACTAGCCACTTTCCTGCAACATCCTGCAACAATTGGATAGGAAGGCCAACCCTAAAAAACAGTAGCCTGTTAAATCTTGCCTTTAACAGCACAATTGCTAATATTTTATTGTTTTTCCTAAGAGTTAGGTTTATAGTCCAAGTCAAAGCAGGAATGCATCATGTTGCGTGTAACCTATAAATCTATCTAGCTCTGACACCAATAGTTTTGACTTAACTATACCATGGACTGTACAAAATGACTCCATATTTATTCACACACCCTGAACTCTTGAGCTGCTATTTACACTTATGGTAGAATTTTTAGCTACATCTATGATGCTGCAAATCACAACTCTGCAAAAAATCCAACGTAATGGCAATGGCTTTATTACTCCAGGTGGCATAGCCAAGAGTGAGTTGATAACTAATTTTTCAGCTTCCTCCATGCTACTGCCTATTTATCCTAAAGGATACCTTGCAAATTGAAAGGGAGGTATATTTTATTACTATTAAATTCTGAAGATTAATTTTAGAATTCTAGTTGTGAGAACCTCCACCAACTGAAACTCCGCGTGTCTACATTCATATAAAATATAAAACAAGTGGGCAGATCTAGGTAAGAATAGAAATTGAATCAGAGGAAAACTAGCTTGTTAACATTGTTTCCTGTTAAAATACATGAAGGGAATTGGGCCAGAGACCTTGCTGTTTTGGCTTACAAGAACAAGACTCCCATAAATAACTTAGAAAACCTGAAGCTAACTTGAAACTTTTTTTTTTTTTTCAGGTCAAAGCCAAAAATTTCCACACAATTCTCAGCTTTAACTTTTATAGATTAAAGATCATTTAATTCACATTAGAATTGCAGGCTTAATTAAACCGAAAAACACGTGCTTTGCAGAAATTTAAGCACAACGTATGCACTTAGCCAAAAGAAAAATCACCATATGAAGTCTCTCTGCACACAGGTCAACAACCATCCACATCTTAGAAAGGACAGATTTTTTAGAATAAGATGCTGGTGTACCTCTGCTCCAAAAACCACAACTCAGTCTAACCACAAGAGAATGAAAAGTTCAAGGGGAAAAAAAAAAAAAAAAAAAGACAGTGAAAGTTGTCAAGAAGTAAGAAGAGAGCACTGCAGAAGAAAAGTTGTCTCAGAGATGCATACAGGAACTGTAGCCAAGTCTCCTGATGCTTGTTGCCAAACTACTTTATTCCTCTCAGCCCTAAACTGACACTTTCCAAAATAATACCCTGAAATGAAAAAAGCATTGTATTAAATGAGTAGTATCTGGTTCCATAAATACTGCGCTGAACCTAGAACTCCAAGACAAACAATCAGGTGAAGGGATCGACTGAAGTTGTCTTTGAAAGCCAGGTTCAGTCTTTTCTGTCTACAGATATCTTGAACTTATCTACATCATTATAATTGCCACACATTTTACATACATATACATGTATGTATGCTGGGAAAAAAGTATTATTATACATATAGCATTGGGCATCAGTTAATTAAGATAATCATGCCCTTAATTTAAATGCTATGCTCTGTATGTGACTTGAATACCTTGTAGCTTGTTACTGAGGGAAAAAAAACTGTTACAAAAACATTTTCTATGTTTATGTTTTGCCTCTACTACCCAATGCCAGTTAAGGATATTCACTATTACAAGTAAAGTTCATTTAATCTCTTTTTCTCCCCATATTCCTCCTTCTTTTCCAGGAAATAGTTCCAGTTCCCCATAAGATATACACAGTACTAACTGGAGCAGAGAAAAGGAAAAGTTTATTCATACTTCAACTAGAATTTATATAAACGGGCCAAGACATAAAATGCTGATCTAATGTGTGTGGATTAGTACTGAAACACTGTTCCCTAGCTTATGTGATTTTACACCAGGATATGATAGAACAAAATAAGTTATGTTGTGAGGTTTGTTATATTAGTCTTGAATATATCTATCAAATATTGAATCCACACCATTTGTGCTATTCTATGAATATTTCGAAGCTTACTTACAGAAAGCTCTTACTAACCATGTCTAGCAGTTTCAAAAAGTACAGTCAAGCCAGTCTCAGTAGGAAAGGCATTCTTTAATCTCTTTAAATATGCCATCTAGAGCATAATAGAGACGACTAGGGTTCTGTCCAATGTTTACAGAGTCCCTTCTGTGGTAAAGAGTATCATCCTTTTCCCAGAAAAGACAATTCACTGGATCAAAAAACAATTTAAGAAATAACCATCTTGAAGATGAAGCTATAAATTCATTCAACAATATATATAATAGTTCTATTTGAAGCGAACAAATAAATTACCTGAGCAACTTCAGACCCATTAGTAGAACTTCAATGTTAGTGAGATTTGAAAAGATTAACTAAAAGCATGAAGATAAAAGGAAAATGTGGTAAAAATGCAACTTGGGATTTTGGGGTTTGTTTATTTGTGGGGGTTTTGGTTTTGATTTTTTGTTTTGTTTTTTACAAAAAGGAGACCCTATGGCACATTGTTCTGATATTACTTTTTTATAGGTTTATATTAGGTAGAAAATCAGTTGAACTTAAATGAGCATTAAAATATCTGGCATTGTACTAGGAAAAAAAATATTTATTTGAACAGAATAAGGTTGAAAACTGTTATCCAGTTTCAGTTCTGAACAGCTAGAAGGCCAGCAAAGGTTTGTTTTGAATACGGAATTACATGGACAAAGTTATCTGTCTTCAGATAATTTTTACAGCAGCAACAGTTAAGAATTTTAGTTCTTAATTCTGAAAGAGGAGAAAGAAACTTAACTGAATTCAAGAATGAACTTGATACATTAAACAAAGCAATGACATTTGTCTAAGAGAGACCTTGTCCCTTTCCAGTCAGGGTGCCTGCTAACAAGTTTCATTCAGATCATAGGCTGCAGACGTGAAATGTTCTAGGATGAAGTGCTTCAGTCTTGCATCCATGGTCTTTTAAGTTGTACTGAAGAAGGACTCTTATCAAATCCAATTACCAGTAAACATCTGTCAGTTACCACTATGACAGATGTCGTAAAATAGAAATTTTAAAAAAATGTTAATAATATGATCTTCTGTTCAGTCACATGCAACAATATTTCTTTCTTCAAAAGGTATGAACTGAAAGAAGCCTCAATTAGAAAACCCACTGCCATCTTTACCTGTGATAGAAATAACAAAAGCAAATCTATCAGAGTAATTATAAATGCTAAAAAACCAACGTTTTAGAAAAAAACACCTTCCACTGTCCAGCAGGGAATGTTCAGACACAAAAGCCTGGATCCAATGGCACAGTGGTGATATTCCACTGAGTGGACTCAGTGAAGTCCAAATATGACCATCAGCATGTCAGCCCAGTACCATAGTAAGACTGTAGCAGAAGAGACCTAAAACTAAAAACTGTTTCCCTTCTCTGATGGTCTTTGACAGATATTTTTCATTTGCTTCAGCAGCTGGAAAGAGTCCAACAAACACTATCACCTTTCATTGCACAGTCTCAATTTACACTCTTATTTCCTATCCACAAAAGCCAGGACTGCCAGGTGGGTGGGTGATGGGAAAGCATGTGATGGCACAATTAAAGACTAGTTAATGCATGTATCTCAGGCAACTGAACTAAGACTTCACTGACAGCCTCTAAGTGTTTAGTTTTACAGACAATGTTCAGTTAACTTTTTTTTTTTTGTTTTTTTAAATGAACAAGTTCCCAAACATTTTAGATCAACTAACAGAAGGAACAGGTTACCATCTTCAGCATGAAACAACACTAAAAGAGGACTAGACAGTTCAGGTAGGATTTATCTTACCTGTCTTGTATCCAGATCAAAAAAGATGTCTACATGAAGATAAAATGAATCACATGCTAAAAATGCCTTACTTGCATCAACGCAAAGGGAGTTTAAAAAAATAGTACAATGTAAAACACTACCAGTTAACTAGGCATTGTATAAATCGTATCTTCTGTTACTGATAGCTTCTATTAAAAATATTCTCTGATCTCGTGCATGTTTGTCCCAGTCCTATCTATTCCTACTTCTTTTTCCTTATCAAGCCATTTTTACTTATGTTGAGGCAGTTAACTCCGATCTCGTGCATGTTTGTCCCAGTCCTATCTATTCCTACTTCTTTTTCCTTATCAAGCCATTTTTACCTATGTTGAGGTAGTTAATTTACAAGAAACTAATTGCATGCCTTGTCTATTTTGTTCCTACTGAGATTATCACATAAACAAGCTCCTCTGCTTACCTAAAATCTACATGACATCAGCAAGAGCTCTTCTTACAGAACTTGGGACTTAGTGTGCAAAGTTAATATGATACAGAAGCCCTTTTATTTATTTTCTGAAAATACATCTTTTGTGGAAAAGACTAAAGTATCATACAGAAGACAGGAAAAAAAAAAAAAAAGAGTTGAGGATATGGACAATATTCAAAATCTGATAAAAAGCAGAACAGAATCCTGAAGCCTATTCCAAGGACAGAAAAGAATATACCAAAACTCTATTATGCTAAGTTCAACGGTTTCAGTCATCCATTTCAACTTCTCCAACAGGGGTAAAAAATAGATGACAAATACATAGCTAATTTACATAGTGGGAACAAATGTCTTAAAACAGACTAGAAACACCTAGGAATCATGGGGTGGGAGGAGATCACAGCCTTTTTCTATTTTATGGATTTAGGAAACTTTTAGAACTTGATAAGAACTGAACAGTTATCCAGTTTTTGAATTTAGAACTATATGAAGAGATTAGCAATCTACTTCTATTCTCAAACACAAAGAAGCAGGATGTCAACTAGAGCTTCATCTACCTGAATAGAAGACTGGGACAAAATTTATCTAAGAAACAGTACAAAATACAAATACTCTTAACAGAGCAGTAATTGTGCCTTTAAAGCAAAAATGATGTTTTTTTCTAATTGTGTTATGTGCATAAATTTTAAAAACTTAGTGGCTTATGTTAATTTAAATTTCAATATTTCAACAGAAAAAATGCATCAGTGAACTTATCTAGATTTTAAATATATATGTAAAGGAAAAAAGTAACTATATCAAAACACTCACAGCACTCAAAAATTCCACCTCAAAAAATGGACACATGCATTATTACTCTAATTTTTTTAACCATACAGAACTAAATATTAGGTGAAGACCCTACCTTGTGACCTTCAGCGTTTTGCAGTTTATTATAATAGATCCGCAACAAAATCACAGCAAAAAAGAATACTGTTGCTAAGTATTTTTCCATGTTGCTGCTGCCTCTTTGGCAGTAGTGCCCAAAATTTCTCTCTTCTAGCTTGGTAGAAGAAACCACAGTGACTCTTCCTCAGAAAGTGCCACCATCTGAAAGATCTGGTGCCTTCCCAAGAACTTACTGCAAAATCAAAGTTGGTGTTTTGTCAGTGTCTGCTCTCACCAAGATTAATTTTGGATATTCTCCATACCAAGCAATACTCCTCAAGTCCAGTGACAAAGCTACTGTAAAACTAAACAAGTATTCTTCTCAGAGTAAGATTCTTCATGCACTTGAAGCCAAGCGCTTTCCATGCTACAGTTCCACCATAACATAACCAACTTAATAGTTCCCTCTAGACATAATCACTTTCCTGCAATTTACTGAAAGATATCGGGATTGGAATTATGAGCAAGGAGCTGCCAGGCTGCTGAAGTGCTAAGGCTTGGACAGCCCACGTCAGAGTTGACCTATAGATGAATCCTGTATATTTTATAACTGATAACCATTGTGCTAACAGGGATTATACAAAGTTATAACAAACCACCTATTCTGATGTAAAAGGTGGAAGTGTTGGAGCCTGAACAACAGGCCCTGAGCCGAAGCTGCTAACTCAGTATGTAATCATTAGTGAAATATGTATGGATGTAGCTATCTGGAATGTATATTTATCTTTCTTTGTGTGCGGATAAAATAACAGGGTCATGGAGACCGTCGTCTGGCACTGTGGCCTGATGTGAGAACTTGCACCTAATCCAATCAGATAAGCAGGGAAACTCCCTTACCTTCTCCCTTGAGCCCTGGCCAGGCTCTGGGGGAACCTAATGTGAGATGGAAACCAGATATTTCCGCTTAAAACAAAGGTGCCAGCTGTTCTGGCTTGCTGATTTTGGGGTATATAAGGCTGGACCCGCTCACAGCAACTTTGGCAGCCTCAGCTATGGGTGGACGCACCACGTAGGATTTCCCACTTGCAGGGACAGGCTCTGCAAACCCTCGCTGTGACCGGGGCTGCCCAGCCACTGCGGGGCTGGGTGATGGTAACATATGCAAGTGGTGATGGATCTTTCTTAACCACTATTCTCTCTCTCGGGTAGTGATGATTTGATGCATTACCCTGTATTTTCCTATTTGTTTGAGCACACTATTCTGTCTTTTCTTACTGTATGTTTTCTGGTTTATTCTGTTATATTATTTAGTAAATTTCTAGTAAAATATGCCTGCTCTTTTCAGTCTAGTGTCTGAGTTTAATTGGTATCCCTAATCAGCAAAACAGCTGCTTCTCAAATCTGGATTAATGGGAGACCATGGAAACAAACTAGTAGTTTGATACCTGTATGATGGCATAGAAGTAATATTTTCAGTCCAGCACTGATATAAAATTGCTGTAGAACCACAGCTTCTATGTCTTCTTTATTAAGGGACTAGAATTGAATTTCAATATGGTCAGTGCATTCTCCAGTACCAGCCTAAATTAGGAAGTTAAGGAAAGGGACAGCAAATTACAAAAATCACTTAATTAACTAAAAGATAATTAAATGCAGTATTCTACAATTGGAGCACTTGATACCACACTTCAACTGTGATGTTTTAAGTCAGACTTACCCTGAAAAGATCACTTTTTCAACCAAAGTTTTCCCTTTTCTTGCAAATCCAATTTAAACCACAATTAAGTTTATATGAAAAATTATTTACTCCTAAATATATTTTGAAACTTTATAAACATTAAGTTTAGATGAAGACAAACAGATTAAAGTGTATCAGTATTTCCATTATAAAGTTAAATGTGTAGGTAGAGAAGATAATTTCCTTCAAAATTATGTTAAAGTACAGTCTTTGAAGTGGCAATAATTTTCAGAGAAAATTTTTTAAGAGTCTGGTTTAAACCTGATTTTTTTCTTATAAAAATTATTTTTTTTTACATAAGACTTTCTGATCTTTTTCTTTCTCTTCTAAATGCAAGCATTTTTAATTAAGTCACAAGCACAATCTGTTAACATTGTAGAATGGTAACATAGTCTTAATTTGGGTCATTCTATATGATCAGTAACTTTCACTGTAAATATTTAAACACCAAAATATTCCTCATGTCAATGATGCTGAGCTGAGAAACCAAGCTTAGAGGATCTAAGCCCTCTGTATTTTACTAAGAAACAGCACATTGTAAATACTCTATAATAGTGTAAAGACATTTATCCAGTAAAACACAACAAAACAGTTTAGAAGGAATATAAGCTCCTAATGGTTACAGAACTATGACTTTATTGGAATAGTCAAGACATGGTGGGACAGCCTGATGGCTGGAGTGCTGCAAAGGATAAATACAGCAAGCTGTTCAGGAAAGACAAGGTGGGGGAGTTCCCTCTATATGCAAGAGCAGCTCAGAGGTGTGGAGGAGCTCTTATATTGGACAGACAGGAGGTTCGTTGAGAGCTGGTGAATCAGGGTCAGAGTTTGCTATAGACAGCCCAACACACAAGAGGAAACAGGCAAAGTATTCTTAAAGCAACTCTCAACAGGCTCTGTATCACAGACCCTGGTTCTTACAGGGCACTTTACCACGACCAACCCAACATCTGTTGGAAGAGCATCACAGTGGGATGCAAGCAGCCAAGATTTCTAGAGGGTGTCAGTGACACTGGATGGGCAACACACAGGGTTACACACAGCTGGATCTGCTACTTACTAACAAGGAAGAACTGGCCAGGGTTGTGGAAAAAAAAAAATTTAAAAAATCAATGGCAGCCTTGGCTATAGCAATCATGAAGTAGTGCAGATCAAGATCCTAAGGAAGTGAGGAAAGCAAGTAGCAGAGTACAGACTGTGACTTTAGGAGAGCAGATTTCAGCTTATTCAGTGAACTGGTACATGGAATCCCAAGTGAGAAAGTTCTAAAAGACAAAGGAGCTCAGGAAAGCTGACATGTTATTAATGACAGCATATTACAAGCACAAGAACAGTCCATCACAAACATGTAGAAATATCAGTAGACCAGCTTGGCTAAACAGTGAACTGACGAGTGGGCTTCAATGCAAAGAGGTTTTACACAGGATAGTGAAGAAGGGAGAGGTTACAAATAAATAATATAGAAGCACTGCCCAGGCATTTTGAGATGTTGTCTGGAAAGCCAAAGCTCAGGTGAAGTTCAGACTTGCAAGGACTGTTAAAGTAGCTTCACCTGCTGCTTTTGTACTAAAAGGCTGAACAAAGAGAATTAGGGACCTTTGCTGAAAGGCAGGAGATTTTGCAACATTGGACACAGATAAAACTGAGATACTCAATGACACCTTTGTCTCAGTCTTCACTAACATGGTCTCCCATGCCTCTGATTAGTGAAAGTTTTCAGAGGAGAACTGCCAGCAGTGTCTAAGAATCAAGTCAAGATTTACTTGCCAGAACTGAGCCCATACAAATCCACAGAATCAAATGGGCTGCATCCAATAGAACTGGCTTATGTCCTTGTAAGGTCAATGCTATACCACACTTGAAAAGCCCTGATGATCACAGGAGGTCCCTGACAAATGTCCCTGAGAAAAGAAAATGTTTGCAAAAAAGACCAAAAGGACAGTTTGGGGAACCACGGGTTCACCAGCCTCACTTTGTTCCCTGAGAAAATAATGTAAAAATTCCTCTGAGAAAACAATGTAAAAACTCCTCTGAGAAAATATTTCTGGTCATGTGAAGGATTAAGTGGTGGCTGGTAACTGTAAGCATGGATTTATCAAGTGTAAATTATGCCTGACCAATCTGCTTCCTATAATAATATGACTGGCTTTGCAGACCAGGGGAGAAGAGTGGATGCCATTTACCTTGACTGTAGCAAGATTTACAACACTGTGAGAAAATACTCTCAACATACAAGTTTGAATGTTACAGTCTGGATGGGCAACTACAGTTGAAAACTGGATGGATGATCAGACTCAGAAGGTAGTAAACATGCTGTACTCTGTCTGGAAGCCAGTAACAAATGGGGCCTATCCTAAAACCTGTTTTTTTTTATTTTCAATATCTTTGGCAGTGACTTGGTGATAAAATTACATGCTCATCAAGTTTGCAAATGACACCAAATTGGATGGAACGGTCAATATGCTTGAGGGCAGAGATACCTAATCAGATGGGAGGAATGGGCTGACAGGAACCATATGAAATTCAACAGGACACGCAAAGCCTTGGAAAGGGATAACCCCTCGCAATGATACAGGCTGGGGAGCAGCACTATGTAAAAGAACCTGGGAGTCTTGGTACATGTTCAGCAAGCTAACCATGAGCCAGGAGTGTGCCTTGGCAGCAAAGAAGGCCAGCAGTATCTTTGGCTGTATCAACAGTAGCGTAGCCAGTAGTCTGAGGAATGTAATTATCCCTCTCTAATCAGCACTTGTTGGACCAAATTTAGAATAGTGCATCCAGTTTTGGGCCCCCCAGTCCAGGCAAGACACTGATAAGCTGGAGCAAGTTCAGCAGAGGGCTGCCAAGACGATCAGGGAGACATGTCCTGTGAGAGACAGCTAAGGGAACAGCCTGTTCAGTCTGGAGAAGGCTTCAGGGATATCTACTAACAGCTTTCCAATACCTACAAGAAGGTAATCAAGAGCGTGGGAGTCAGGTTCCTCATGTTGGCAGCTAGTGGAAGAAAAATAGACAGCAGGCATAAAGTAAAACAAGAAAGGTCCCAACTCAATATAAGGAAAAAAACCTTTTCACCATGACGACACTCAAGCAGTGGAACAGATTGCCAAGAAAGAGACTGAAAACCTCCAAGGATGGAGACTGCTGAAAGCTTGACTAGATAAAGCCCTGATTAACCTAAGCTGACGCTACAAATGACCTTGCGTTGAGCAGGATGTTGGACCAAAAACTGCCTGATGTTCCTTCCTACCTGAATTATTTGGTGATCCTAAGTTTAAGGAGTCCTACAGACAATGTTTTGCCTTTTCCTGCTCAGGTTTCCAGTAACTTTAGAATGCCAAAGTCCAGTGCTGTGTGAACGCTATCCAATTGACTCAGACATTCAGCACAAGACCAAGTAAAGTCTTATATGTTTTCTCTCCCAAAATACTACTGCATCTCCAGATGCAATCACAGCCTCACAAACGCAACACATAAGAATCAGCATTTTCTCCATCAAGGGAAAGTTCAGTGCGCTAATCCATGTGCAGGATCAAGACAAGCTGTATAACTTCTACAACTGACTGCAGAAGACTGCTCACGGACCTGAAATGAAGACCCACTCCAAAGCATCACACTCGTTCAAATGCGTTGAATGAAACAATACAGCTAACTTTAAATTTAAACAGCTACTGAAGTGAGCTGTGCAATAGTGTCACCTAGTGGTGAGTGCTTACAGCGAAGTCAGGGCCCAATTCATGATGAAAATTCACTGGCCATCTACCAATTTCGCTACTCTATAAAATCAGTGGGGACTTTTAAAATATATTTATGCATGTATATATACACGCACACATATTTATATGAACCAACAAGTGCATTAACCAATAAGACGAATGCCTTTCCATGTGTGTTTTAAGTCACATACAACTTTTAGGAACTTGAAAAAAGCCATTTCAGAAATAGAATATGTTCTTTCCTGATGCAAGAAACATTATCATCTGGTCTGAAAGAGAAGGATTTCCAGAATGATGGAGGAGTATTCAACTTTTTCATTTATACCAACAGGAAAGAGTTTCCAGATCCTTGGGTGTATAATAATCACCCACTTCACCGAGAAATAAAACATTGATGTTTCTGGTCAAGAAATGGATATAATAAGTAGAACATCCATGTTATTTCACTGCATAAACATTGTCCAAGTCTTATATGTACAGCATCTGTAAATAGTTTTAGGGTTACAAGTTTTACAGCATCCCCAAATTTTAAGGAATATTTATGTTGCTGATTCTTGAAAGATTAGTGATTTCTTCCAATCTTAGACATCTGAACAATGAGGAGAGGCAAAGTTGAACGATTTCAGAATTCCAGAGATCTGTAAGAATGTTTGTTCTGCTTAGTGAATACACCTTGAAACTAATAAAGTTCATTATATCCTTCCATTTCTCCTGCTATCAGGTCTGCTTACACTTTGTACCATATTTGAAGTAAATAATCATAGTTTCATTAAATTTCCACTCTCTTCAACAGCTTTTCCTTCCCTCATCTCATCTACTGTTTACTTTCTTAGCCAAATTACTTGGGGATGAGAAATGCATTTTTGTTATTCTCCATAGGTTAGCAGATATTTGGTTGCACCATATCTCCTACTATGTTCAAAATATTCTTAAGCACATCTCCCACACTGTCCAGCATCTTCAATTTGGTTTCTAGGTTTCCAGAGCAAAGGAACTTGACTCAAACAGATGAAGAAAGCCTCTTTTCAACCTGTGTTCCACAATGACCCAGCATTTATTTGATTACTTTGTATTTTATGCAAGTTCAAGTTCCATAAAATCTCCACTGTAACAAGATGAAACTGAAATAACAGACTTCTAATCATTAAGTAAACAATCAAAAATACCACATTTTTCTTGTGGCATAGCAAATACTGAGACCTGTTTTGTGCAGCTTGGCTAATCTCTACATCAGAGAAAGAGCAATACTGCAGATAGGTTGTCCAGTTTGCTCTTAGATTCCTCAGCAGTCTTCTAAAGACTAAGCAACTTAAATTTTGCTGCATTGTTACTTTTTTCCTCTGCTCTTTAGATTGCAGCAGTAACAGAACTAGATAAATTTCTTGTGTAAAACTGCATCTTCTGGAATTCATGTCACATCACAGGCAGGGCACACAGACAGTCCTCACTCATAAGGCTTACCAAACACTTCATAAAAATAACTTTTTGTTCACCGATGTTGTGACACAATTTCTAAGCTGTATACTAGTCCTATAACATTTGAGAACTCCAGCATACTAATGAAGATTCTTTCAAAGACAGCCAGCTTATTGGTATGTTTCTATAAGCACTGAGCTACTATATAGACACATATATAAAAACAATAGTATTTTGCATTGTGTGGTTATAATGCCCATACAGGATACAAAAGATACTAAAAACACCACAGCTAACTTCCATTCCTGGTCAGTGATACAACCAACGACAACCACGTGCATACATGAAGCCTAATGAACACATCACAATCTGATGTTAATGAGATTTATATCCAAAAATAAATGGCACAGCAGGTACAGCAGAGAAAGCAACAGAATAAATAGCTGAATGCTGAAAAGAATTTCCAAACTCTAGAGAATTCTCCCAATTAGAAACTGATAATTCTCAGCAGCTATCCCACTCTGATTTTTCTCACATGCCTTGAACAGAAAGGTTATTAACAAGATGTAGTGTTTTATCTTACACTTTGCTGTATATACCTGAAAAAGTGGTCTTTCCACCATAAAAAGTAAGGTCATGCACATAAATGTTTTTCCATTTATCCTTTTTATCAATGTACAGTGCCAGATATGATTTAAATAAAGAAAAAAATCATATATTAGATGTTGAGTCAAAAGTTTTCTTTAATCACCAGCACAGACAGCATGTCTCTGGCATCCAGGATGTTGAAATGAAAGAACAAAGAAGCAGAATTAAAAAGTAAAACAAAACCCGCAAAACAACAGAAATACTTGCCACTTCCAGCTTCAATGCAATATGAACAGTAATTTAAATAATGCTTATTATGGTCTGCTTACAACATTTTGTTTTCGGTTGTGTGGATTAGACTCAATTCAAACTAAAAAAAGGACAGAACTATTACAGCTGATTTGCTAAAGTTTTCTACAGAAAAATATCTGATTATAAATAAAAAAAATTACTAATGTCTATAATGCTTTAGAAAATTGCTCTTCTCTCTGTAATAATGCCAGCATTTACCAATTCAAATTCCTGTGTTATACTTACACTTCTCTCCAATTAATCTCACATTTGTAAGCCTGCCCAAAATCTAACTTCAGGTCTTAAAAAACATCCAAAATCAGTGACTTCACCAGCACCTTCCTAAGAAATAATTCTTATGCTTTGCTTGTGTAGTTAAAAAGAAGAGAAGGGAAAGGCTAAATAACCAATGGCACAATTTGGCAGCAGCAATAAAGACTCCTTTATATAAGGGTATATACAATGAAATGACAAAGAAGAAGTAATTATAAGAAGTAAAGCACATACCAGTTTATAGGCTTACCAGACCTGCAAGACTGAATCTTTGGAAGTTCATTTACAACTAGGGAATTAACTAAATAGCCATGCATACATTGATTTGATAGAAATTTAATACAAAGAATAACCTCAAAAATCTTTGGTGTAAAAATTTATTCTGAATAAGTAAATTATTAGATTTTCTTTTGTTCCCCCTCCTCGATGCACAAAAAAATCCCTCAGATGCTCAACAAGACAAAAATGTAACAGAAATTTTATTACCTTGGATTTAAGATTTCACCAACAATTTCTTGCAGCTTGTCAATAAAATTAACAAAGTTTGAAAGCCCCTTTACATGGATTCTTAAAGGATCAAGTAATGAAGATGCACAGCCTCTTCCTCCAAGTTCTACAGTTCGGATAAAAGATGTTGCCATCTATTAGGAGAAACAGTCAGAAATATGAAACTGTAGGTATCTGCGAAATGTACACATGTTGAAGTGAGCCTCTCCTATAGATTTGCAAACAGTGTATAACAGCTGGTTGATAGCAGAAATAATTTATCTGAAATCAATAGAATACGTCTTAATGGCAAGCTTTGTACATCTCAGCATAAATATTTGCAAGATCAATACTTAAATAGTGCAGCACTATGAAAAAAAAAAAAAAAAAAAAAAACAAACACAAGCCAAAGTGAAAATGACCCAGCTAATTTAATATTCACATTGGCCTTTTGACAGCTTAGGAAAATCCTTATTAACACAGGCTACAGATTTTTTTTGTTGTTGCTTTTGTTTAAATGCTTGTGCTGACCTCACAAAAACTACTCATATTGAGGGATGTCTGTGACCCAAGAACAATTTTAACATAAGCATGTGAAAGTTGACTTAAGTAGTATATTTATTTTCAGAGGTGAAATAAAACCAATGTATACTCAAAGCTTCTGAAAAATTATGACAGTTAAGGCCTCTATCATCACAGGTACCCAATTCAGAAAGTTTCCACATATTTTTATATGTTGTAAAGACACTGAAAACAAGAATTGTCCTGAAAGCAGTAGGCCTTAGAGGACAACCCTTCAAATTTTAAGGCAACAGTCAGAATAAAATGCTTAGCAGTTCTCCAGAAAGATGAAAGTAAAGAGAACAATATGCTTGACACAGATTCAGTAATATTAATTCTACATATAAATTTTAATTTCAGATGATACAGTTAAATCAATAAAGCTCTTAGGACTGGAAAGAATACGACTGGAATTACTCTAGCAAAAAGAAAGTAAACCTGCCAGTATTCCTGCCTCTGTGCTAAAGATTTCCTGTGGATCAAGTACAGTTCATAGGACCTTGCCTTCCCAATGGAAAATATTCTGGCTTTGCAAGATTTCTACAAGACACAGATGCCAGAAAAGAAGACTTCTTTACACGGTAGAGAAGTTTCCCCTCTGGCAACTGTGAGGAAGAGGTAATAAATCCAGTCCAAACACATACTTTTTTATACAAAGGTAACAGAGCATTAGAAGCTAAAATAATTAATCCTGGAAGTGAGATTTCACAAATTTTCCATATTTATTCAACCATAAAAATCTGAGAATACAGCTGCTTCACTGACTGTTACATACCCATACTGGGGTTTTTTGGTCTGCTGTTGCCTGCACTGAGACCACTGTGCATGCAAAATTTGATTATTTTGAATATGAGGGACTACAGTGGTTATTTGGAGAAAGAATTCTTACTCATCTTATTCCAACTATTTTGGAGATGGCTCTGTGCTGACTATAACTAAGTATAAATGCACCTCACATACCAAACTAAATTCTCTAGCAACAAACCTTTGTGAGTACTGCACACTGATGCTGTAGATTTTTATATTCCTATACAAGAGCATTGAAGAAAGAGTATACCACTGTCTAGAGGGGTTTTTTTCTACCTGTATGCCTTTGCGAATAAAATGAGCAGGAATGTCCCATACCAATCATATCTTGAAGAGTATTTCAAAACTGATCAAGCTGCAAATAACTGGAAAGCGTAACCCTCCCCAAATTCTGAGTCAAAGATGAAAAACCTGGCCTTTCAAATTTTGGCCTCTGCTGTAAGAAAATCGATTTGTACACAGAACTACTTTAGGTTCCAGATGTCTCAAGTTTAACAAATGCACAGAGAAATGTTGTTTTGCTATTAAACCAAAATACTTACAGCACTTTATAACTGAAATGTATTGTGATGCATTGTTAGAGGCTTGGTTTTGTTAATGTTAATACAGCTTCGTGGTATTTATTTAACCAAGCTCATTGCTGTATTGGGTGTGTGTGGCAAGGTTTCGGTAGCCAGGGGGCTACAGGGGTGGCTCCAAGGTGGACCCACCGCTGGCCAAGGCCAAGCCCAAGCCCATCAGCAGTGGTGGTAGTGCCTCTGTGATAATATACTTAAGAAGGGGGTGGGGAGTGGGGAGGAAATTTCACAACAGCAGCCAGAGAAGAGAGTAGTGAGAGAAACAACTCCGCAGACACCCAGGTCAGTGAAGAAGGAGGGGGAGGAGGCGGTCCAGGTGCTGGAGTAGAGATTCCCTTGCAGCCCGTGGTACAGATCGTGGTAAGGCAGCTGTGCCCTGCACCCATGGAGGTGAACGGTGGAGCAGATGCACACCTGCAGCCCGTGGGGGACCCCACCAGAGCAGTGGATGCCCAAAGGAGGCAGTGACCCTGTGGGAAGCCCGTGCTGGAGCAGGCTCCTGGCGGGACCCGTGGCCCCATGGAGAGAAGAGCCCATGCTGGAGCAGGTTTGCTGGTGGGACTTGTGACCCTGTGGAAGGGACCCACAATGGAGGAGTTCATGAAGAGCTGCAGCCCGTGGGAAGGATCACTGGAGAATTTTAGTGAGAACTGTCTCCCATGGGAAGGACCCCACACTGGAGCAGGGGAAGAGTGTGAGGAGTCCTTCCTCTCAGGAGGAAGGAGAAGCAGATACAATGTGTGATGAACTGATCATGACCCCCATTCCCCATCTCCCTGCACTGCTGGGGGTAGGAGGTAGAGAAAATCAGTTCTCTAAAGTTAAGCCTGGGAAGAAGGAAGGGGTGGGTGGAAGGTGTTTTAAGCTTTGGGTTTTACTACTCATTACTCTACTATGATTTGATTGGTAATAAATTAAACTAATTTCCCCAAGTTGAGTCTGTTTTGCCCATGACAATAATTGCTGAATATCCTCCCTGTCCTTATCTTGACCCACGGGCTTTCCCTTATATTTTCCCTCGCCCATCCAGCTGAGGAGAGAGTGATAGAGCAGCTTTGGTGGGCATCTGGCATCCAGCCAGGGTCAACCCATCACAATTGCTTTTAGAGGTATTTAGAAAGCAACAACATCTAGTCTAATGTCATCTTTTCTTTCTTTGTCTTTTTTCTTTAATATGCATACTCATGACCTCACTTCACATTATTTACCAAGATTTCCAAATTTTAAAAGCAATAATAAAAATCCTATCTTATATTCTCATCTAAGATAGTAAACTTTCAGGATTTCAGTCACTGTTTGGGATGAACAGTCTCAATGCCTGTTTTTACAATATCACATTTTAGAGCTCTAGAGGTATACATGCATACAATTATTTTTCTGCCCATCTTTAGATCCCATGACCAAGCTAGGTACCCATTTCTTCACATAGAATCTCTGTTGTGTCCTTAATCGAGAAATCATGTTTATGGTGGTATTTGAGTTGGCTTGAAAATATCAGTCTTGCATATGAAATTAAAGCAACATTTTCTGCTTATAGATCTATTTCATTGTCTCTGAACTACAGCAAGTTTCATTTGACACACATACCAGGAAAATGGACATTCCTCCCTTCTGTGAAGCATGTTTTAGGTTAGTGAAGGCTTCTCTACCAAGTCCTCTGTCAGGAACATTTAGAATATGAGCCAGTGCCAGATCATCCTTAGAATTCACCAACAGCCTTAAATATGAACACACACACTTCTTCGCCAGGATTGTCACCTATATAAAAAAGCATCAGACAAATTGGTTATCCCACTGCTAAATCAGGTTTCTTTTTTTTAAAAAAAAGCTAATTAGATATGCACTGATATTATTTTTGAAAAGTAAGAATTTCACCTTGCATAATTTCAAAATGCTACTTTATGTATGGGGATTCTAGAAGTATTCACAAAAGGAAGCACCATTAATATGTTAAAATTACACCTACAGTACTTTATTATTCACAAAATATTTGAGGGCTGGATCTCAAGCTACTAAAATTGGCTATCATTTTCTACTTCAAAGCCTCTTCACAGATATTCCTTTTCTATCTCAAAGCAAAATACTAGCACTACAAAACCACATAAGGGTTTGTCATTAACTTCAAATAGGTAAGCAACTCGCCAGCTCTGTGTCAGTTTAAGTAATTTTTCCCTTGATTCCCAGGGGATTTCAATCACAGAAACTCCACTGATTGAGCTTGGACATAAATTGTGACCCATCTCCACCCACACAGCCAAAACATAACATTGTAATTGCTTATATTACAGTATTCTGAACCCTGTACAAACTACAGTCCCAGAACTGAAGAATTTACATTTTTGTCACAAGCAAAGACCAAAAAAAGGCCATTAACAAAAGGAATGGTAAAGAGTAAACCTATACTTCCTATGGAATTTCTTCTTATTCAACGGGATGCATAGGACAAAAATGTAGGCAGTAAGAAAACAAACATGTATGTGAAAATACAGATTTAAGAGGAGGAAAAAAAGAGCAAGTAATTTTTTTACTATCAGAGCAGCAAGAAGACCGTTATGTTAGTGGCGGAAGTGTTATCTCTGGGAGAACCTTAGTTGAGAAAATATTTTCTTGTTCAGAAATATGTTGAGTTGTACCCAAATATTGAATTCAAATTGCCACTTATAAAAAAAGCAAGTCTGGAAATTGCAAAGGGTCCAGCATTTCAACCATTGTTACAGAGTATTCTGAGATTCCTGGTTTGGGGGTTGAAAGGGTAAAAGGAAAGAATCCAGTATTCTCAGAAAGTCCTCAAGTCCTTGACTGGGACAGACAAACCTTGTTTACTTTGCTACAGCTACCACTATGGTGGCTATCCAGATTTCTTCCGTATGTAATGTAGTACAAGCTAACAAAATGAAATCAAAGAAGTTTACTTCATCTACCATTTCACTTTGCAGCACTGGGAAAATCATTTAACTCTTAGTCAAGACAATGTTTGAGTGACAGTGTACTTGTAGAAAAATTTATTCCCTAGTGTTTCAAGGCTGATTAAGTCTATATCAAGTTCCTGACATAAAAGGACTGTCTTCCAGAATATAAATTTCTGCACTTAGCATCACACACACACCCCTACAATATACTCAAGTGATACAGAATTTGAATACACATCCTGGTTTTTTAAACCAGTAACATTTTAATTCCAATAACTGGAAAAGGAAACTATGTCATATTTCATCTTTCCAATATATACAGAACATCAGAAAAGAGAGAAATAACTTTTACCTTCATATTCTCCTGGCCCTGTCTGTTGACTGGTGTAGAAGGAGTAGAAAGAATAGAACCATTATTTTCTTGTACATTTACTATGCCAGAAATAAATTCCAACAGTTGTACCTTTAATAAAAAGATTAGAATAAACTTAAATATGAAGATGACTGGAAAGCAAAAGTAGTATTAAAACCTGTTGAAACTATGTCTCTGCCAATTTGCTAGTGTTTTGAGGTTAACTCAGCCCTTACAACCTACTTTTGGTTTCAGTATATAAAAGTACAACTGTTTCAGTAGAGAAATGAGGTGTAAAATCCAAATTAAATTAGAAAAGATATCTCCAAAAGCTATGTGTTTCACCTGCACTAAAAGCAGCCTCTTATGTTTTGGAGAACATTTAATATGTTATACCATGTTTAGGAAGAGCCTATTAACCCACCCAAGTTCTCGATCTTCCTCATGAAAACAATAAGAAACAAAAACTTGTAAAAATTGCAGTTTCCATGCCCTTTCTGGACTTCAGTTCTCCTTATAATCTCTTGTGCCTAGTAATCACACGAGTGTTTGAATGTAGGGTCTCTGAACCTTTAAGGAAGTAGGCAAGATGGTTACAAGCATATGTGTCACAGAATCATACAATAATTTGGGTTAAAAGAGACCTATACGGATCATCTAGTACAAACCCATGGTTAAAGCAGGACCAGTATGACCAGGTTGCTCAGTGACATGCTGAGCCATGTTTTTAATATCTCCAAATACGAGACTCCACATCCTCTCTGAGCCACCTGTTCCAGTATTTGAGCACTTTTTCACAGAGAAAGCTTTTTGTTGTTACTAGGGTTGGAAGGTAAACAGTTTTAATCATGCAGTAACTAGTAATTCATGGTATGTTCATAATATACTTCAGTTCAGTTAACATTCAGTTACTGCTTTAGCTTCCCTCATATTAAAATGACCAGCTAATTAAACATACATCAAATTCATAAGATGAAAAAATACAGTAGTTTGTTTAAAAGTCTGCAACGCTGAGAGTGGGCAGTAAAAGCAGACAATTAACTCCTTTCTAATTTTCATTACAAGCTGGAAGTATGTGCATCTAAATCCAACTTTCATTACTTTTTTCAGTTTCAAAATCTTTTGTCTTGATATTTCCATGCTCTAGAGAGCACAGAATCAAATAAAATCATGTGGAATACTTATGTTTCATACTTATCTTAATTGCTACTTACATATATTTTTATCCTGTTATTGGATAAAGATTAATAGAGATTAAGAGTGCAATACACACTAGAAATTATCTAGCCTAGAGCAGTGCTTCACATCCTGTGTCATAAGAACACCTGAGCTGCAGTAAACTTCAACAGAGCTGTTGAATGGCTGAAGTGGAACCTCTTCTGGTTTCTGGAAAAATCTAACACAGAACTACATGTAGCATAGGGAAGTTTTTGCTTTTAGAAGGATGGTGTTTTTAAAATTATAACCTTTAAAAGTATTTTGACTGCATACCAACATACAACCAAAACTCCATGACTCATGTTAATCACTAAGCTTTGTTTCAGTTTTATCAAATCTCTGCAGTTCACTTTTCAGTTCCATTTCTGGCAGACTGATAGAAGAGCTGTGGGACCCACTCATTCAGCAGGACAACAGAAAAAGAATTTTTGAGTAAATTCAAGATCTGTTTAAAAGATTTAGTAATTTAAACTCATCTGCTTCCCCAATAGAGAAACAAAGTAGCTTGTGAATAATTCAGAGCTCCTGTGTATATTTAGAAGTGTCATAAATCCACAACTGGAATAAAAAATATGTGAAAATAGTATCAGAGATCAAACAAAATACTTACTGGGGCTATGTTCTCATCGTCAGATACAAGTCCAAGACCATAGCATTTCTGACATATGTCTATTAGATCTAACATATTGCTTCTTGTTAAGAAGGCATGATAGGCTTTTTTTAGGTCAGCATAATTTGCAGGTGCTTTCATGTTTTCATATGATAATCCCAGTTTGTCATGTAACAAATATTTCCAAGTTTCCAACACATCACTAAGTGATACTGTGAAATCTCCATGGTGCTAATAAAACAGAGAAAAGCAAAAATATTGTTTTGTATTCAGCATACATAGCTTTAAAAATAACTTTCAAACTAGCTGCATATATATGTATCTTTTTAAAAAAGCTATTATGATCTAAATATTTAAGTTTATAATAAACAAAGTCTTACTTACAGTTGAAGTTGTTGTGGTGCTTTTCTTTTTACAGTTGAGTTTTGTTATATGCAGTATTCGTTCCTGTTCTTTAAAATACCAGGTGTATATATATTGAACTTTACTCATAAGAAAACACATACTGGTTTTTGCAGGACTATTGCTTACATGAAGTTATTTATTTGCAGAAATAATTTTCAGCATGGCAAGCTGAAAATTTAATTCCCAAAGGAAATAAATGCAGGTCTATTACCTTGCTTCAAGCAGTAATGCCATGTCCAAAAAAAAGCACTTTTTTCCTGTGTTAGTACAGTTGTAGTTTAGCGTAACTTTGACAGTGTTGCTAGATAGAGCTAACAAATTTAATTGCATTAAAGCAATGCAAATCTATCCATTACTAGTACCATAACTAACACTAACTATACCGTATAGGCTACAATCTTACATCCAGCTTCCAGCCCACTCTCCCTGTCAAAATTATTATATTACATTCCATGTGCCCCTTTGCCTTCTCCTCAACCTCCAAAAAGGATAAAAGAATTACAGTTTATCAGAAAATTAGCAGAATGAATAGATATTAACAGAGAGTTAATTTAAAAGAGCAGATCAAGCGGGTAAGAGACAACAAATACATGAGTAGCAAAATAACTAACAGTATTTTATTAGCAGCCGAAGAACCTCTTCCTAATCTAAGCAAAAATGAAAATTCAGATTTATCACAAAGCAAGTTAAGAGGTTTGTATCAGTTAGAAGTCACTTTCTTCTTTCCAACTCTTGAGTGCTCTGTTGACCTTTGGTGGGCAGAAGCAGAAAATGTATCAACAGGAATTATTAAAATAATGTTTAATTTACACATTAGTTTATTGTATTTCTTTCAAAGGATTTACATGAAAGAGGGGAAATCTGCTATTACTAGAGTTATATGTAGGGGTATATTAAGTAATCATGTCTAAGCACTTTTTAGAAAAGTGAACACTTAATTGTAAAGCAATAAGCTTGCAATTTTATTGTGCAGTTCTAAACTAAAATGAAAAAAGGGAATGAACTTTTCTTAAAAAGTTATTTTTACATGGAAGAATAGAAGAGACTGAGAGAGACTACATTTAGCATCATGAACTACATACAATCACATTTATGAAGCAGAAATAACTAAAGAACCAAAGTTGTTAGCAAACCTGGCACAGTTGAAGGTCACAAGTATGGCATTAGGGCACAAATGGCAAACAAAAAGTTGAAAGTGTCACAGCAGATAGGAACAGATAGTGGAGCTGGAATTCACAGAAATTTAAAAACAAGCCAAGTAAGTGACAAAGCCCTGTTGTCTGAGTCACAAACTGAATAATGCATTACTGAAGGAAGTGGGATGCAAGCCAGCTACCATCCGGCTGTATTGGTGAGACACTAGAGGAGAGAGCTGCACTCCAAGAAAGAAATAATTAGGTACAATACACAATCCTATTTGTTTAATCCCTGGCATTGTCACTTTCAGTAAAGAACTGTTTTTTAAACCAAGTGATTCACAGTTGGCGGGGGGAGGGGAATCAGCTCACGGAGCATCAAACATTTTAATTAAGTTTTCCACTTCAGTGTGGGGGTACAAGGAACTGCAAGAAATCTGAGCCTGTCTCTTGTACCTTCCAATAAAGGAGATGTCAGTGGTTAACGACTCCCAACGCTGAGGAAACCAGAAAATCATTTTCAATCCCTGTAAACCAAGTTATCACACAAAGAAAGAATTGCAATAAGATGCTACTTACATAAGTGAAAATACATAGTAGCAAAGAATTATGATACCAATTAGCTAAAGCTAACCGAGGCAAAACATAGGGTTTGGGATGCAGGATTACAGGCCTCTGTAATTTAGAATATGGTCCTTTATTCACTAATTGTTAACCTGTTTTTCATCTCTTGACCACTAACCCTGGACTTTAACTCCTGTACTGTCCTCTGCCTTCCCAAATTCTAGCTAGGAGTTGATAATCTCCCTACACACCCATACTTCATTATATTCTGTGCCAGGTTTCACCTTGCTTCCATATCTTGGTGTTTTATCCAATGTCCATCACAATGTCTGTTATCTCCTAGCCATGCCTATTGCAGACCCTCCCAGTGCCAACTTCCTCACCACCACTTCCCCTTTTCCTGAAATCTGTGATTTCCTTACTATTTGCTCTTATCCCCTCCTCTTTCACACCTAGACTCCTCATTTAGCCTCCTCTTTGATCTACATACCAGTCCCCATTTCATGATGTTAAACTTTTACAGCTGAGATCCTTCTATTTGAGTTAGACCTCAGAATACATGCTAAACAAGTGAAAATCATAGCAAATTTTCCAGCTTTCACCAAAGAAACACAGTTCATACTACCAGTATCTAAAGCATTCCACAGTATATGGCAGCAAAATAAGTGCAATATTATACAGTCATGTACTTCACTATGTAACATGATATAAATGCCCTGTGACTGAGTGACAAGCCTTGCTTTGCTATGTCAGTAACAGCAGATAACCTTTGCGCTAGACAGAAGTTATTTTATTTCATGACGTTTTCACATTCAGCAACTTTAATCCGGATAAAACAATTACCTACAAACACCATTAGCAATTGAATACAAAACTAAATACAAAACCAGGATCAATCTTAATAATTTAAGTTGTTCCAGACCAAAAGATCCCTCCTTAGGTTCTAGCACACTTAGCACATCTTTCTGGATAGATCGGGTTAAATATACGATTCCAAAGTCCTGAAAGTCAACAACTTTGATATTGCCTAGACAAAGAACTAGATGTGAAAATAAGAGAGTACTCATGAATATTACTTTAAGTGCTTTTTTGCCTTCTAATTTGTGCATGGGTTATGATAATTCAGCACTATGAACTTGCATGCTATTCCACAGATTACCAGAATATTAAAATGGCATGTTTTCTGAAAAGCACTTGTTTTCCATTTCAGCTCCTCAAAAAACTAAATGTAATTATATTATAACCCAATTTAAACGATCAAAACAGCAGTAGGTTGGAGAATAAAAATGTTAGTTTCCCACTTTGTTTTGAAACAAAATCCTCCAGGAGTAACAAGTGATAGTACCATTTCAATACGGTATCTAATAAATCAAAACTTTTCCTCACCAAACTAAGGACCTGTGGAGATTATATAGTTTATATTAGTGCTGAATAATATTTTAAATCAAAATAAAATTGCACTCCAGATATTAGCCTTCATGATCAGGTGCTCACTGTGATGGTGTATTCTATTTCTTGTACAGTAAATTTGTCAAGAGTCTCTGGATTTAAAATTAATTTTAAAAATAATGTGGTGTTTTGAAGTAAGCATATGCCAACTGGCTAATACCTTAAAGAAGTTCTTTCATTCCATGTTAGACATTGCAAGTATTGTGTTTCACAGGCATAGAAATAATGAAGTATCATAAAGCATCTTCACTTCTTAGTAGTGCAGTATGTTAAACTTCCTTGGACTCTTATTTTAGAATACCTGAAATCCAGTAGCAACATTTCATGTCTGAAGACATCATTTTTTAGTATTTTGCATGTATTGCAAGCTTTCTAGGGCTAACTACATAGCAAAGCAGCTTCTATTTTGACAAAAAATTGTTTTAAAGAAGTGATACGTATTTCAGAAATACCATTTCTCACCTGCCTTTCCCAAACAAATGGCCACTAACCATTTTTGGAATACGTGTGTTCAAGACTGCTGTGCTAAACCACCACTCAGGTGTTGCCTCTAGTTCTATTATTTTCAGGCATACTCCTAGACCACAGTAATGTTATCTGTGGCATTGCCTTCGAGTTGTATGATTCTGCAGTCTTGTCACCTGTGGTCTTACTCAGACTTTGTTGCTTGCATATGCTCTCATACAAGAGAAAAGTTCCAAAACTGTGGTATGTAAAACACATTTTAGTAATACAAAGTAGCATTTTTAATGTTTCCCATTCCAGTGAACGTTGATAGTGCCGTGCACAGATTTAGAAACTGGTTCATATAAGCACAAGTGTACAGACATAAGCATCTGCTGGTTGTTATACTGCAATCTGCCAGAAGCAAAGACAGTTACAGGCCAATATCCCAAGCTTAAAGAAAAGCCAGTATACCCTGCATGGGTAATTAGTTGAGACTAGGAAAGATGCCTCAAGGTCAAAGTAGCAAGAGTTTTTAAGGTTCCCGATGGCAGGACCAGAGGCAATGGGCACTACCCAAAAGAAACACAGTAGGTTCCCTCTGAACATCAGAAAACTTTTTTTACTGTGAGGGTGATTGAGCAATGGCACAGGCTGTTCAGAGAGTTTATGGAGTCTCCATCCTTGGCAACATTTCAAAGCTATCTGGACATAGTGGCCCTGCTTGAGGAGAGGGATTGGACAAGATGAACTCCAGAGGTCTCTTCCAACCTCAACCATTCTGTGATTATGTGAAAAACTAATTATATTGAAGAACAGCCAAGATAATGCCTCTTGGTAGCATCATTACAATATGTCATAAGCAACGTATCATATAAAATTGCTACAAAGTTGGTAGGAGTCTCTCATTACCAAAAGGGAGACAGATACAACAATTTAATGGAGTAATGCTGTAAAACAACTTTGTATTTTTATTTATTTGCCAACATGGGAACAAGATAATTTGGGAAAACATTTTAAGAAATACAGGATAATGAACAAAACATAATATTCTTCACATAGTGTACAAAATTCTTTTGCCAATTATTAGGCCTAGCATAAAGGACACAGCCAGCATAAAGATGAACCAATAACCAAATTGTATTTGATACAAAAGGGTCAGTACATGGGTGAGCACTGAGCATACAAACAAGTCAATCAGATTATGTATAATCAACATCAATCCCACTGACCCCAACAATGACACCACACGACCAACAAATAGGGTAGAATAAATGGTGAAATGCAGTCTCCCATAGAAGGGATGGGAAACAACCGAGTCAACAAGCTAAATACATAAGACCAAGGAAGCCACACACTGAATCTCTACACAGCCCACATTTACAAAAGCCAGACCTGACTGGAGCCCAGTCCCAGGGAGGCAGGAGGTCCTTCCCCAACAAGAAACTCTGCACAGGGCATCCACCTCACACACAGACACTGCCCCTCCTGCAAGTGGTCCCAGCTTTTATCCCCAAGTGGGACACCTGACCTTGGGTTACTCAATGCAGACACCTGGGGTCATTTACCCAATGGCTCTGTCTGCCAGGCCAGAGCACCCTGGGGGGAAGCCTAAAGGCAAACTCACCCCCCCTTTGTGAAGGGCTGTGGGAGTCACCCATATGTCAACCTTAATTTGGGGCTTGGGGTTGAAACCCCAGCATTTCAAAAATGCACTCAGGGAAGCACATGGTAGAACCAAGCCACACACCAAAACTGATTTAATCCAGAATCAGAAAGAGACAAACAAAAATTTCTAAGGAGAAAATATATTCCTAAAATCAACAATGAAGTACTTATTCCTTCAGTCTCACAGTCCTAGTACTAGAAGAGTTTTAGAAAACATTTAAGACAAGTCTGAGAATTTAAGTTCACAGACTCGGGAAAAAACAACTGTTTTATATGATGTCTCAGTTTCCCCCAGTACTAGCTAAAATAGTCATGGTCTGAAAACTACAAGTAATTATTTGTCCTAATAACCTATCTTCTACCCCTCCTGATCCACATATGCAAATACAGTCAACTTAAAGCAATTACCATCGACTGAACTTCAACTTGACAATTTTTATTTCTATTTCAAACCTTAAGAAAGGTTCTTCTTGAAAGGTTACCTAGATTTTAGATCTATACTAATCAGTCCAGGTAAAAGGTATTAACTTTCACCACAGACCATATGCCACTTGTCTTTATGCCATATAGCTACAACTGTGCTACAACACAAAGTATTTTCAGAGGAAGTCAAAGTGTAGATTTTTTTTTTCCTTTCATCCCTGTTATTTGATCAATGTTTATCACGCTGTTTGCTATTCTTATTCTAGGTGAAATTTAAGACTGATAAATTATAAGACTCAAACTTTTCTAGAGGTCTCCAAAGATCTTCATTATTTTTCATTTCTACTGCAGATACAGATAACAGTTAAACCACCAAATCCATTAAAATTGTCCAGACTCCTAAAGAAAGAGAAGAGGGTTTTGTCGTTTGTGGTAGGTTTGGGTTTTGTTTTTTTTTTTTTCAATCCAGCCATTCAATAACCTGTTAGTAGTTATTTTTCTTGCAGTAACTGACTTTATCATTATAGACTTCTACAGGTGTTATGTTAACAATACGAAGTTGATGTACTTAAATCAGAGAACTCACAAGAGACATGCCTACAACTGCAATCTCTGCATCTTAGTTTGAAGTTTCAGTGCTGAACAAAATAAACCAGTCATATTTTACTCTAACACTATAAACACAAAAATGGATATCGAGCTGAGGAAATTGAACTTCGGAGGCAGCACACACAAATGCTAAAATAGTTTTAATCCACATATGCATGACAAGGTTTATACATGCTGCTAATTTGTCTTATTAGATCAACTACTATAATCAGAAAAAACGAATTAGGTTTTCAGCACTTGGTCTTTCTTGAGATATGAAGCAAAAGCAGTGTATTTCAAAATTAAATCAGTTGAAAATAATTGCTTTAACTTTAGATCACCTTTCAAATAAAATATACTTTTAGAGGGAAAGAATCTTTGCTGGAGAAGAAAAAAGGAGAAAGTGGAATAAACAAGTTACCTCTAGGAGAAGGAAAAAGCTTATTGTCAGCTGTTAGGAAAGAAGTAGCAATGAACCAGAAAAATATCATCTTTATCATGTCTGTAATTTTTGGCATCCAACAGAATAACACATTTTAGCTCCCAGAGCTGGCTTTGGAAAAATGTTTGTAGTTCTCCCCTTGAGTATCACAACAAACAGTGATTGCCTCCACAGGTAGTTTTGCATTACTATCCTCTATCAGTTCTGAGAGCCCATTTTGATCACAATAATTTTTGAGTTTTACCTACATAGGTATTGTGAGGACACTGGGATCCTGGCTGAAATATATTAAATTCTATGAAGTAGAAAAGTAGAATCTTGGCATTCTGATATTTCTGTTGTAACATTTGTTACAGTGAGGATAAATTGTCAGGTTTTATATTTAACGTTTAGAGAAGAGATACCCCCAATTCTGCGCGTTTTATACTACAAAGCTTTTTCTGGTGGTGAATTCAGCTAGGTTAAAGAGTGGTTCTAGAAATACTTTTTCCAAGATATAAGATTTTCCAGTACAAGTGGTAATCTTTAAAATGATACATTGTAACAAGGAATGCACAAACTGAAGCAGATTTTCTGTTTGTGGGTTTTTGTTGGTTTGGGTTTGTTTCGTTTTTTTTAAAAAATAAAGATTTGTACTACGTGTTTAATTTGCTATGCAACATTTGGGTAAGTCTTCCATCAATGGTAATTTGTTTTCATCAATAATTAAGCTTATTGACCTAAAAAGATATCTTTAGATTATCGAAGTGGCTATGCAATTGGTCTTACTAGGTGAGACACATGCAAAGGCCTGACTGTACCTTGCAACAGTTTTTGTTATGTTTCAAATGATTGCCAATACCCAGCCTTCCAGCTGTGATAAGCCACAGTGCTTCTTACAGAGTCACTTAAGGGTTACATCTCCTACTGACTGTACAGATGCTTCTTGTACACATGCAAAGAAGGCCATATATTTGATACTAGGTGTAGGTCTTCATCTGATGAGCCTCAGGAGAAACAGCAGCCAAGAATGGACTGCTGCAAGCACAACTCGTGCAACCTATGCCAAGTCAGTTTTATACTCATCTTCCTCTCAAATGTTTCCAAAGCATTTTCGGAGCACTCAGAAAAAGGATGCATCCCAAATGCCATAGTTCTCCATCCTGATCTACAGCATAGAAGAAATATTTGATAGAAATAAGCAGAAGTATGATTAAGAAAAATACACTTCAATATTAAATATCAGTGTATAAGTCAGATATACAATTAAAACACTTCCATTCTCCCACCTGTCTCGCAGCTCTTTTTCGAAGCCTTGATTCAGTGTGCTTAATCATATTAATTTTAGTGCCTTGCTGCATCTGACCCTCAGTTAAAACTAACAGTGAAGTGACCAAAATAGTTGTTTCAAGTAGGTTCCTAAGCAAAAGATCCAGTAAGTGAACCAAGGTTGAGGTGTACTAAGAACATACCGAAAGAATGCCAACCTGTTTATTGACTTCAGCCATTGACAGTTGTAATGCCATCAGCATGCAGTCTGCTCCACACAGAGTAGTCCTTTCAGAGTTTGAAAATAAAGGCCATTGTCTTCTGAAACACTTGACAGAGTTTAAAATTTTTTGTTGGAAGTCAATCATTGTCTAGAGCAGAAGATAAAAATAAATAAGAGAAATAAAAATGAATATAACTATGCAAGAGGCCTATGCACATCTTCTCCTTCCAATAATGTGTGCAAATCCTGTTGTATCTTCTTGCAGATTGTGTTCCTACAGTAAACTGCCCACTAAACCAAAAGTCTAGCGAGAGTCACCTCACTAATAGAACAACTATGACGAGGACTTCAAAGCGCTTTTGTATGACATCTCTTCATGAAGACCCCTTACTTTCTTTGTACATTATGCCAACATAAAAGAATAAATATTACCACAAATATGACAGACTTGTCTCTGAAAGCAGACAGCCTGAATGCTGAAATATCTTCTGTACTACCCGCACTCACTATACATTTAGACCAGTGTCTATGAGAATGTTTTAAACCTGGGAACAAAAAAATTACTATTTCTAAGACTTACTAACAAAACCATCTCCAAATGCTTTTGTTACCTATACGGTGCTTTGGTGTTTTGTTTTTTTTTTTCCATTATCTGCCCTATTTCCTTCGGCAATGAGTTTTGGTATCAGTTTTGAACTGGCCTACTTCACACTTTGGTCTTTTCCATCTTGCATTTGTCAAGACACAGGTGCACCAGACTCTTCAAGAAAATGTGCTGTCTTTAAACTCGTGCTTTCCTGAAACACAGTTCCTGAAAACTGCAGTGACAGTACAGGAGCAATACCCACACCATTTACTTTCAGAACATAAAAACGACCTTTCCCCTTATTTCACCTACCTAAGGCACAGCCCGCGGCAGGTTTTTTGGTGACTGGTATGATCAGAGAAGGGATGAAGCATGAGAGAGGGGCAGGGAAAACAGCAGACAGCAGACAAGCAAGACTGTAACAGGAACTGCAACTACTCTCCGAAATGTTTGAAGGGGACAACCTACTTTATTATTTTATGTTGACGTGAATGAAACATGCAAGCCATAGAGGATGGAATAGGTGGGCAGGTGCAAACCGGCATGGGGCAAAGAAAAGTCTCTCCGGAGGCGCTTCTCTCTCCCCCCACCGAGTGGTCTCTAAAGGACAAGATCTGTCACCGGCAGCGAGCGCCCAGACAAGCGGCCTGAACACGCCAAAAAGCCCGCGAAACAAACCCCAAACCTTAAAATCCGACACTACCCTTAGGGCCACCACCGTCCCCGTCCCACTCCCACACCTGAAAACCCGCGGCTGTGGTCGCCTCGGGGTCGCCCCCCGGCCTGGCTCCCCGCCCGCCCCAGGTACAGCGCGAAGCCGCGGCAGCCCCGCCGCTCCCGGAGGAGAGCCACAAGCTGCCACAGCCCGCAGGGCGGCCGAAGGGCTCCCGCTTTCCTAGCGGCGCTACCTGCCTGACAAACCGGAGAAGCAGAACCGCTCCTGCGGCTCGTACCGGCGGTTTAAATTTAAATCCTCCGCAGCTGCCCAATAGGGGCGGGAGCCGCTGACCCGGAAGCACAGGGTTGCTGCTCCCGGGCTGGGAGGTGCTGCGGGCTCTTGGCGGGAGAGGTCGTGGCGGTGGGGATTTGGGGCCGCAGAGGTGCGTGTGAGGCGGGAGTGGGGGTGACCTGTCCCCTCCCGAGGGAGAACTCGGAGCTTCGCCTGGTCGGAGCCAGGAGCCGGCCTGGCCTGGCTGCTGTGCGGAGGAGGCCGGGCCCTCGCCCTTGCCTGAGGACCGGCAGCACTGTGGGACCGGCGCCGCCTCGCTCGGGAGAAGCCGCAGGGCCCTGCAGAGAAAAGGAGGGAGTAGGAGGTTAAGGGGAGGGCGGGCGGGCAGGGGACGTAAGGGCTACACGCAGGGTTCAGTTGCCCGAATTGTGTTTGCTAAAATAACGAAGCTAATAGCATTCTTGGTATTTTCAGTTAAAGCTAGTCTGGTAGCCTTTGTTCGTGGGGAGCCTTAAAGAAAGAAAACTATGGATAGGGTTAAAATTTGCATTTGGCCTTAAGGAGCATAGCTATACAGGTTATATGGTTAAAGGATTTATGTTAATGTGATGGTTTGTCGTATTAATTAATAAATAAAAATTGCCGTTATGGAGAGCTGCTTTGCATCTCTGTGATGCCCGTATCAAACCTGGGTGGCTCCAAATCTAAATATTCAGTCATGGATATGAGATCTTCAGATCATTAACACAGCAAAATCTGTTAAAGGCTTGAAATTTAAAGCTGTTTTTCCATGTGCTGTGTAATTAAAGGTCTGATTTCCCAAAAAGTATTAAACTAGTGTCAAATCTGTACTGGGACTAAAAGGAGTTGTGTATCTTGGCCTTTTGTGTGCTAGCACAGGGACCCTGGTTTCTTGAAAATTAGTTGAATAGAGTACAAGTTCTTTGGTACACAGAGGTATAGGCACTCCGTCCGCAGTTGAAGTGGCCTAAGTCATGAAACCATGTTTAAGTATGAATGATGGTATTCTCATTTACAGTTTTGCAGCCTTGATTAACTTTGCTTTTAATTAGATGCATACAGTCTTTAAAGAAGTACACAGGTAAAGAGAATTTAAAGGTAGTAATGTGATTTCTTGTAATTTGGCTGAAAATGTAATAATTCTGTATGTGACTTTGGTGCTTACAGTTACTTCATTTCTTGTCTTAGAGTTGGGTTGCCAACAGTAGCACAAAATCTGCAGTTATTGCTGAAGTCTGTAGAGACAGTTTTGAATGGTTGTTAGTGAGGTTAGTTAATCTTTTGATGAAACTAAAAGCTACATCTAAAAATAATGAGCTTAAGTGCAGCTTTTGTTATGGTGTTACAGGAAATTTTAATTTGTTGTGCCATAAATACCTTTTATATTTTTTTTCATGCAAATGAGTAATGCATCCTTTTTAAAACTTTATACATAGGAATGTTGATTTTCATCCTGGAAAAGACATCACTTCTGTGATACCTTGACTTAGTCCACTGAAAATGAAGCAGGATTCTACTAGAAACACTACTTACACTGTGGACTGTGAAGATTATGTGCATGTGGTAAAATTCAATCCGTTTGATAGTGGAGATACATGTTCCCTCATTGCGTATGGTGGCAATAATTACGTTGTTATTGGGACATGCAGGTTTCAGGTTAGTTTCTGTTATTGTTGATTTTATTAGTTGCTTCCTGAAACTTAAAGTCTGGTATATTTGTTCTTAAAAAAAAAAAAACAAAACCAAAACATGCAGATATAAATTACCATTCTGCTGGTATAAAGTTTATAAAGTTCCTTTTGAATAGAATCATAGAATGGTTTGAGTTGTAAGGCATCTTTAAAGATCATGTAGTCCCACCCCCTGCCATGGGCAGGGACACCTACCACTAGCCCAGGTTGCCCAAAGCCCCATTCAACCTGGCCTTGAACACTGCCAGGGAGGGGGCAGCCACAGCTGCTCTGGGCAAGCTGTGCCAGGGCCTCACCACCCTCACAGGGAAGAATTTCTTCGTTAGATCTAATCTCAATCTTCCCTCTTTCAGTTTAAAACCATTACCCTTTGTCCTATCACTGTGCTCCCTAAAGAAACTACAAAAAAAACAGGAATACTCTACTCAAAGAGTAATCCCATTTTGGTATCTCTTCCTAGTGTTGGTGACTGCTACCCGAGAACTTAAGCACATAACTTTAGAAATATGTGACTTAATATTTGCTGTACGTTGTTCTTTACCATCACGAGATAATTGGCTCCTTTTTTGCACAGTTATCTTTTGTTCTATGTACACTTGATATTTAGATTAAATTGCCTTCTAAATCTTTCAGCTAGCCTGCAAAACAGCAAAGATTACAAGTACTTTAAAATTTACAACTACAGTGGCTGTTAATTTTATACATTTTTTTTTTAAGAAAGGACTCTAGAAATAACTACTTTTGGGGGGTTTGCTTTCCCAGTTGTTTTTATTGGATCTCCCTCACAGACTGTTAGAAACAGTAATATGTGTTTTCTTACCTTTAAATTATTTAGTCATCATATTATGAAAGTTTTAAAAATGTAAAATACTGTGTGCTGTATACTTTTAGACTGTATAAGATTTTTTTTTTTGCCTAGATGCTTGAAAATCAATAGGAGACAGCTGTTATCTTTGGAATCTGTTTTTAAGCTTTTTTTCTTTAACTCACTTCTCTATTATACAGTATTATTTTTGTACTTTATCTAATATGAATAACAGCATACCTGGTCTTTTTATTGTTCCTCAAAGTCTTACTGTTGGAAATTCTCTGAAAAGTACCTAGTGCTAACCACAAAAACCTACTGCCATCTATATTGCCCTGTGTCTTGTTTCTAGTGTAGGTTTGAAAAGAAACTAATTAGAATTTTGACAACCACTGGTACAAGGTAGTTTTTCTATAATTTTCATATCCTCCGTTCCACATGTGGAATCAGTGAGTATTTTAAAGTAGGGGAAGAAAATGCTATTCTTTCTCCTTTCTTTAATAAGCACTGAAAAACTGGATAATTTGATTCTGCCTCAGCTAGGTTCTTCCTAGCCTCCACATTATTCAGAGGGCATACAGAGAGGTTCTTCACCTTAAAGAAGAATTGCGATCTAGAGGGAGTTTTGTAGAAATATCCTTTGAGGTGCTCCATTAGATATTTTTAAAGCTTTAGGTTTTTTAGAGGTCAACTGATTGACTGACTCTACAACCCCAACTCGTTTCATCTTTCCCACCATCCAGTTTGCTCACCAGTGGGAAGAATAGACAAGTTAGTAATTTTGGCCATGTTAGATGACTGAGGTTACCTTTCTAACTCCTGCTATTTGAAGAATGTTGTTCTGGAAGTGCTAGCATTTTTCCATGGTGTAAAAACAATTTGGAGAGAAGACAGCTGAAATGACTGCTTGCTTTTGTTCCCATTGTTTCTTCTTCTTGCAGTGTGTACTTACCTACCATGCTGTTACAAGTGGCTTTAGTTCTGTCTGTGACGACAGTACTTGTGCCAAGAAGGGGCTCACCAACTTTGTAACTCAGTTTTGATTTTTGTGCACTACGTTGGCCTCTGGCTTGAGACTGCAATCATTTTATCTATTTTTAAGTACTCACATATTTCAACTTTATGCTTTCTTTGTGTGTCAGGTTTTTACTTTGAGGGTGTTACAATCTAAAAAATCCCAGAAACATGTAATTTTGAAAGCCTTTCAATTTCATATCAGTCTGAATTGTTAGAAGTTAGCAAGGTGGTGTTCTGCATTAGCTAACTACAGTGTTTCTATAGGAGGAGGATGCAGAAGTGGAAGGCATGCAATATAAGGCACTAAGAACATTCCATCATGGAATCAGAGTTGATGCCATAGCATGGAGTCCAGAAACTAGACTTGATGCTTTACCTCCCCAGATAAGGTATTTATAATAAATTAGTACAATAAATCCTTGCCTCTTACCTGGTTTTGCTTATTCCATAATATTGGACTAATTTTAAAGCTTATGGGTGAAATCTAACTCTTTAGAAATCACTTACAAAGTTTCTGAACCCTTCGGTAGAACAACATTTTCATTCTTAGAGTCATTCTTTTTTTGTGTGGGTTTTTTTTTTTTTTTCTACTTCTTGTGCCCTTTTCCCCCTTGCCCCAGCGAAGTAGCAGTAAATATTTTTTTCTTTATTCATTATTTTAATGGGCCTAAATTATAGTTTGTTCTTTCTTTGTACATCTGTGAAGAAGAAATTCTTTTAAGAACTTTACTAAGGATGAAACTATTGTAATAACCTGCTTTATAAAGCTATTTGTAATGGTCTGCGTAGTATGGGCTTTGTTTATGAGTAGGTCAGATGCTATTTGTGAGACCCATTGATCTGGGAAGATAGTTAACTATTAAATATGCACTTAAGAATGAAAATGTTCCCAGTAGCTTGAAAGCTTCTTCAAAATTATGATGGTTGCTTACTGCTACAGTTGTATATGGTCTTTTGTTTAAAATGTTAGAAATTGGTTTATGAATTTATGTTTTGGTATTTTAAAGCACTGAGGGCGTTTTTTTGTGCTCTGCCACTTAACTTCTTTCCAAGGAAAGTTTCAGTGGCAGTTGTGAGAGATATTTCAGGTAATAGTTGATTCAGATTTAGCTTTGTAAAATATTTTGTGTTTCTTTCCATGAAAAAGTATTCTTGTCACTTGATACACGCTATTTTACGGATCAGTTTCAATTATTCTGCTTGTTGCCAAAGCAAAAAAGTTGAGATAGAAGCTTTTGTTTTTTTTCAAAATCTGAATTTTCCATTGCATGTCACTTTCTTTCCAGGTTTAAACTGAAGGGAAACTGATAAAAAAGTCAACTATTGCAGTGTTAATTGACTGAGGGGCTTTTCTTTGTCTGTTGATTGTAGGTTTTGTACTGCAGCTTCTGATAGGAAGTTGAGGCTATTTACTTCAGACCTGCAGGACAAGAATGAATTTAAGGTAAGGGCAGCTAAACTGATTTTATAAAAACTTAGTCTTTAGTGAAGTCTAATCTTTAACTTCCCTTCTGCCCCATTTTGCTTAATGCACTGTGTGAGATAGAGCACTGAACAGTGACAGATTCTTTATCTAGGGAAAATCATTGTATTGTGTATACCTTTCTGTCTTTAAAGAGGGAATAATTATCAGCTATTTGATCTTTTGATTTTAAAGTGTTTATGTAACAATTTAACCAAATTGAAGAAAAGCAAGTAGAGGCTTATGGATCATCTTAAATATAAACAGTGTCCTACAGCTGAATTTCAAGTACCATGTTTGATGAGATTCCTTTCTATAGAAACCTGTAAAATTTTATGAGGTATAGGTTATTGGACTCCTCTATAAGAAAAGCAAATTTAGTAATTTCTCTTTCATGGGGAACTGGAAGTTGCAATTCAACTCTTTCAAACAGTAGAAAATTTAAAGAAAGAATATTGAATTTAGTACATAACTGCAGGCAGGTACATTAAACATGCCCATAGGCTGTCACTTGTTTATTTCTAAGATAAAAACAAAGGAAATGTCTACTTCAAATACAATTCCATTTCCCCTTCTTTCAGTGTAGATGGTAGTGTTCTTAAGCCAGTGATATAAAAGAAGCCGGGTCTAAACACTGTCTTCACTTTATAAGCTGACGATTGGTTTTCTGGAGATATCTTTTGTTTGCAAGACATGTCAACTCCTGTGTCACTTGGATATGTACATATTCTTCAAAATTCTGCCATTGAAACAATGTCCCAGGCCAAGTACTAATATTTATTAGGTGTTTGTGCTAACCAGTTTGAATTTGTTTTGTTGAGGTCTCAGCCCAGAATAAGCAAGGCTAATAATATTAAAAAATCAGGGCAGAGGGTTTCTTCTTTTTTAGTGCTTTGGAATATGATAATGCATCTTTTGGTGAGAGTTGTGTATTGAGTCTAAAGAAAATAATAGACTTTCCATTGTGGTTTGATAATTTGTATTAGTAAGACATATTTATTGTACAGAAACTAAGTGAATCACAGATGTCACCTATGTGGCCATACTGGTAATGGAATGAATGGCATAAGTAAAGCTGGATGTTACTAAAAACATCTTTTCTTTAAAGAAAATACTTTTTATGTTACTTCATACATGACATACCCTTAATTTCCTTCTTTCATGTTTTGTCATCTTATATGGATTTGTCACGCAAGCAGTGGTGTGTATAACTGACAGTTACAATCAACTTGGGTGGCACTTCTAAAAGTTCTTAATGCTATTTGCTTGTGAGTTGATGTTTGTCACCCTGTATTAAAGTTATCTATTTATATAGTATCTGCCAGTTTTATGATACTGCAGCCACCAGTGTAACCTCACAGTGAAGTTGTGAATTAAATCTTTTAACCTTTTAGCAGAATGTAGTTACTTATTAATTAATGTATGTCTACTACAATTTGAGAAATTTCTAGAACTGTTCGTAAGCATGCAAAAGAAAGAGTGGATGAAATCTTTAATAGTGTAGATGATGGATGGTGAATAAGTGGAAATAATCAAACATATGGGTGAACCTGGTTCTACAGGCTCTATTCAGCTAAATTCAGCATCTAAATTATAATTTCTTATTTAATTTGGATTAACAAGGCGTCTGATATACTGTCCACTAAAATCAATGAGAAATCTCTTGACTTCAGTGGACACTGGTTCTAGCCATGGATGAGTGATTTTTCCAAATCTTTAATAAATATGAAAGCTGCTAATTCTTTTTATTGGGGGTTAATTAATGATCAACCGTTTTATGTGTTTTTGCCAAAAACTGAATGTGACAGCTGTGATAGTTCATAACTTTCCTACCTCCTCCTGTCCTACATCATCTGGTCCTTAACCAAAAGTACTGTTCTATACCTTCCAGAGTAGACTTCATGTCTACACCAGCCTTCAGACTCCGCACATTGAGGTGGAATGCAGCTGAGACTTAACACTAGGAATTACCAGTGGAATCTGCCATTTTGCTCATTAGGAACTAATTGCTTCCAGAGAAATAATCAGTATTATAACTTCACACAAACACACCTTTGATAATTCATTCATTTAGACTTTTAACATACAAGTTCAAATAGGCAAGTTTATTCTAATGAAGAATTATGGTAAGCTGATTATTACTGAATTAGAATGAGATTACAAACAACACTTTTAAAATAACAGCAATTTTGAATATACCCAATGAGATGACTAATTTCTAGCTTATTATCAGTGCATGTTCTCTATGACAACCAGGGAAGCAAAGGGGGCAACTCAGTAGCGCAGTCTGCTGAGTGCTGTTTTTTCAGAATAGAATTTCTGTGATGAGTTATTGTTTTCCCAGTTCTGACAAGGTTTTTTTCTGGTATCTGACCAACACAAATGACACTTTAAAACATGCATTTCTAATTTAGGGGAATTTATTACACAGTAGCTTTGACTGGATGCCTAGAAATAAATTTGAAATGCCACATTTACATTTCCATTAAGATAGCAATTATTTTTCATACAAAAAGTTTAGTTGGAGAACTGATTCATCTACCCTTAGGACTTATTTCTACACAAAACGCTCTGACAAGCAGTTACAAACTTCTGCAAAAGTGTGTTCATTGCATAACACACCAGAATAATTTTTTATGATAGGTAGTGAGTAGAGAGACCACAGAGCATTAACACAACAGATACTGGACATTATAATGTGGTATTTAGGGTGAACAGCCACAGCTCTAAGTACTAGAAACATAGAAGTTATTTTGCCCCAGAAGGAAACAAGCAATTACAGCATCTTAATTATTCAACTCCAGTTGCTGTGAATAAGGTCCTCCAGTGTCCAGTGTAGACAGAAGGATTAAAGAATCTGATTTTTGTCAGCTGAAGATATCATGGATGCTTATTCATTTTTGACACTACAGAAGACTAAAGATTGTTTGGTGCTTATGCAATACGAATGAGAAGTGTTGGATTGAATTTAACAGTAAAGCTATTAGCTTTGTTTATTCCTGACTGGAATTAACAGTCTAAGAACTTTATTAAAGATGTACTGAGATTGAGGAAAAAGTAAAAATTCATATTGTAACTGGGTCAGGCTTGGTCTCATATTAAATATAATCAGAAAACAGCTAAAAATACATATTTTTACCTAATAGTGAGGAACTTGTTAGTGAAGGGAAGAATGTAAACTAGTGTGTTTATATGGGTAAAAATGTTGTCTTTGAGGCTATCATCTGGGGATTTTTGACAAAAAGTGTGGAAAATGCTTTGTCTGGGTAATCATCTTCTTATACCTGGGTGATCACTGTATTTTATAATTACTGTCAAGAAAAAAGCAACACCTAACTGATTTAAAGTATTTGCAAAATCTCAGATGTTCACAAATAGTGATGTATGCTGAGCTGGCTTTCAGGAGTTTGATACAGTGGTTTCTTAGTAACAGTAAGCTGATACCTCAGAAAAGCTCTTTAATGAACCTGAGGTTGGACTCACAATGAACACATGGAAGACTTTGATCCATTTTATGGTGCACACTTTACACATGGGATTTTCAGGAGAGGTACAAAATGTGCAAAGCTGAAGGAAATATGTGATTACAGTCAAAATGTAATCTCTGAACATTTTGTCTTTTATAGTAAACAATTAGTATGTGTTGCTTCTGGAGGGACAGACAGAGTAATCTTTTCCCAGTGGAAAAACTGTCTTGATGTAATTATCAACAGGGAACTTGAAGCATACTGAGTTTTCCATTACTTTGTCAACACAACTAATCCAAAATTTATGGGTTGGATCAAGCCCAGAACAACAAACAAAAGGTAAAATATGACTGATGGATCTTTGTGAAATCTTTTTCTTCTTTTGAGGTTTTGATTTGGAAATGAATTGTGGCTTCCTTCTCCTGCTTCAAACTTGGTTTAATAAAAAGCATATTTCATCAGAACTGTGGAAGTAAAATAAGGCAGGATATTTGAATTCAAAATGCTGAAAATTTTCAAAAGACTTGGCATTTCTGTCTAAATAGTTTAGCATCATCTTATGATGTATTAATTCTAATATAATTCACTAGGTTTCAATTTTTTGCAATAGCTCATAATTTTATTAAGTTGGCTGCTGAAAACGTTTCTGTATTGAATTGATGAGGCATTCATAAAATTTTTAGAGAGGGGGATTTAGTTATTGTGCATGCTTGAGAGAGTTTTTTTTTTTTTTCAGTTCTGTATTTCGTCCTCAGAATAGCTACACTTGGAGAACAGATAGTGTATTTTCCTTTCAGAAAACTGTGGAACTGGTTGTTTTCATTTGACCTTGTTTTCCTCTGCAATCTCCATGTCATGCTATTATCCAGAGGATATTTTTGTCCCCTTTTTATGATACCTTGCTGGGCAAAACAAGAGCAGCTATGCCTTGAGACTTAAATCAGTGGGACTGAAGAGGATGAAACAGGAACAGATACAACATCTACATATGGAAATTTGTCTGACTTAAAATTTTAAGTGAGATTTCTGTCGAAAAGACCGTAGATGTGGTTAATGAGAGAAAATATGTGTAAATCCTCAATGGAGCAAACTGGTGTCTTAACTAGCTACAGATTTTCTAATGAGACCAGAGATGATTTGCTCATACCTAGCCACCATGTAAATTAATTTGAATGTACTTCAGACTTTGAATTGACGCTAAATGAGATGAATTTTGCATGCTTGTTTAATGATAAATGTGTATAAGTTCTTTACCTTAGGTTTTTGTGGATACTGTAAACCTCAAAAGATTACTGATGTCTGCAGATAAGTACAAAACACTTAGTGGAATTGAGAAAAAAAGGTGTCGTGTTATTATGGCCAAGATAGCTGAAAAGCCTTCAAAATACATAAAAATTATCTCACTTTTAATTTTACTAAAACTGGGATTTTGCTTTTATTCGGAAAAGCTATGCTGTTAAATTGGTTTTTGTTACAGGTAAATTATTCTCAGTACTTCAAAATAAAAATGATTAAGAAGCTTCAGGTGAGAACAGTTACACAGTAACAAGGTTCCCTTTGAGATGACATCCTACTTTCTGATACAACTATTGTTGCCTCTGAGTGACAGTTCACATGTAGGTTCACACAACCAGTGCTTGTATCCTATTATTTGAGAATGGATGATTTATTAATTCACAGTAACAGAAGAGTGTGCACTACACCCCATTTTCTTTTTTCTTCAGCACAACAGCATGTAAAGCAGAGAGCACAAAGCGCTGTGTCTGTTCTTCTCAAACGCTTAATAGAAATTGTGCTTAATTGCTAAGGTGTGGTGCGGCTTGCTTGGTTTTGCTTGTTCCTCATTTTTGGTTTCCTCCATCTTTAGCATGCATTATCTTCTGTTTCATCTTTCACTGAGAGTTTTTTTCACTGTCTTTTCTAAAGGTATCCCTTTGGTCTGCCATCTTTAGTTGTGTTTGGAAAAGGGCATATACTGGACAGGTGGCTGGTTTATTGCTCCTTCAGGCAAAAACCTCTTGCTGCTTGCAAGAACCCCTAGTAAAAGCTACTATTCAGAGATGAGTTACTTAGCAGTAATCAGAGTTCTTTAAGATATGTAGATCATGCACACATTCACTTCTTGTTCATTCTCTTTCTGAGATTTATTATCTTCTACCTTCAAAATGCAGTGGTTGAAACTAGGATAAAAAGTTCTGATTCACTCATCTCTGTCAAACAAAAGCATCAAGCTGACCTCTGTGGTAACTACAAGGAATAGTGGGGGGTCTTTTCAACTGCAGTATGAGTCTACTCATGAATGAGATATTTTAAAGAACTCCAGTTACCGATAATTTTTTTTTTTACCTTCCATGCAAAATTAGATCTTTATCTTAACACTTATACATCTTTCCTTTAGTGAGTCTGATAAATACATTGTGGACTGATGGAAGTCAGCTCAAAAGTAAAAGGTGTCTTGTTTTCTGTTTGACAGACATTTGATGGCCACTCGGATTACATTAATGATCTGGTATTTGCTCCCAAAGAAGGTCAAGAAGTTGCAAGTGTAAGTGATGATCACACCTGCAGGTATGCGTGTTGTTCAAAATATTATTGAAATAGTACTGTTTGGCTTTTTCTGTGTATGTTTTATATGCTTGCTTAAATAAATAAGCACACATTTATTTATTTATTTTTAGTGGGCCTTCACATCCCACTAACAAGACAACAGGTGGACTAGTCTTTTTAACTAGGTTGTGACTGTGGGCTGGTTTTTTTCAAAGCAACATTTTGAAGTAACTAGATACAATGTGAAGAAAGCTGTTCTGTCTTGGAATAACCTGCACTGTAATTTCCCTTGCTGGGCCAGGTATAAAAGGCATGAGAATAGGAGAGAGAAGACATGCATAATTCAGCACTGAACTGTACAGACTGTCTATCCATTCATCATCAGATGAGTCAAGTTTAAAACCAGTATATGTATGTGAACTTGTCCACTTACCCAAATTTATTAGCCTTACTAGGAGGTGGGATTACATAGCCTAAGGACAGTACCATACTAATACAGTGGTACTGACAGCTCATAATATCATGATTATAGCTGCTTCGAGCCCGTATATTTAGTTATTTGTAACTGGAAGTAAAAGGGAAACATGGCTAAATACTTAGGAAAATGCTGGTTAAGGTTTTGTAGTATGGGAGTCTTTCCTCTTTGAAAGGTCCCTCATCCTCCTCTTCTAGTAGCGCACAAGAATCAATAGAGCTGCTATTCTTATCCCCATGCATCTCACAGTTGGAGAGATCAGGAGGGCAACTATGCAGGCTTTGCAAGTCATTGCAGTAGCAGCAAGAGACTTGAGAAAGCATCATCTTTGACTTTTCTTTGTAATAGCTGCGATAATTCAAAACTTGTCTCAGTTAAGGAACTGTTTTAGATTTTTCCCTGATTATATATTTGCTCTTTGAAGTTACCACCGAATCTATTCCTGTATAAATGACCATATAGCACTCAGGGAGGGGGGGAAGTCATTTTTTAGTTAAGCCATTTTCTACCTGCTAAAAGAGAAGGGAAAAGCCAGAATGATAACTCTGTGTATGAGATTTTGTAAACGGTAGATCATCAACTGGTGTAAATCAGTTTAGTAGCTTTAGTTGACCTATTCTGTCCTAATAAATAGAAAATCTAAAAGGTCTGTGATTTTAACACCCCAACAGAACTCAGAAATACTACTTTGACCAGCAGGCAGATTTTCCATAGACGCCCTGTTCATGTTCCCGACAAAATCATTAGGAATGAATAGCAGAAATACATGACTTACTCATAGCTTGTTCTGATTTATTTCCTATCCTTGATTTCTTCATTAAATCTAAACTAATATGGGGCTTATTCAGCAAAGAGCTGTTTGAATGTGTGGCCTTTTTTTTGTTTATTTTATGAAATGCTCAGTGTTCCTGGGATGAAAAAGAACTGTTTTAAAACCAGTAGTCTATTGATACTAAATTAAAAGGAAATAAAAATTATATAATTAATACATACTATCAAGATTTAAACTTAGTAATTCTCAAAGACATTTTATGCAGTAAACCATGAAGTCTTTGGTTAAAAGCCATGGGAAATAAGTAGGATTTTTTTTGGCTACTTGAGTTCTTATTTTTTTCCATTCATGCATGTGGAGCATGAAGACTTTTTTTATTGAATTTAAAGGTTACACTTTCAAAACTAATGGAAAATGCATTCCTTGGGACTTACCAAAATCATTCCTTACTTACTGTGTAATTTGCTTCAGCAGTAATGTAAGAACAGGAATAATTCTTCTGTCTGCACTGAGTTTCTATCCTGAAATTGTTCTCGGGATACATCTGTTAATACCTTTGGAATAACGTTCTAGAACAATCAGTATAAGAACATGAAATTTTGAGTGTTTGGGTATTGTGCAGTTAGAATTCCACTTTTATGTCTTAATAAAGTCTTAATACAATGTCTTAGTATGTACGGAATATATACAAACATGTCTAGATCTTCCCTGGTTTTCACTCAGTAGTATGTTTAGCAGAGATCTCTGAGGAACTCAGATTTTCAGTTTTCATGCACTAAACAATCTTGCCACAAGCTGCTGCAACAGTGACATCTCAGAGCTGGGTTCAGTCACTTTGGCTGGAAGACAGACAGTGTAAGTCAGATCCTTGTTATATTCAGTGTCCTTACCTTTAAATTGCTGCTATGTAATTCAGGAATTTTTGTTGTTTCTTGCATATAGTCTTTGTTGGCCTTCTTGGTCTCACGATACAAGACTTCTTATCAGCTGTGAAGTAGAACCGAATTAAAAATACTCTTATGTAAAAAATAATTGCAGTAGCCATCTACATTATGTAGTTGTGAATAAAAGTGTTATGTGCGTTCATAGATAAGTGAAGAGGTATTGGTATGTAAATATGCTGTACACTTTAATATCTTGTGTTTCCTTGCACTGAGAACCTCAAAACTAATACAAAAGAATTGCTTTTCGGAGAGAAAGACACCTTTTGGAAGACTCTTAAAACCCACAATGTTGCAGTTACTCAAAATTGTATTTATATTAAAGATCAAAATTCCTGTACCTAAAAATCACAGCTGCAAAGTTGATTAAAAACTCAAATCCTGAGTCCTAAATATTTTGTATTACTTGCTTCATTTTGTCCCAAGAATGGCTATGTTCCAAGATGGATGAAGCTCTTCATAAGCATGTAGTTAATTTATATCTTTGGCAGGATACTGTCACTTTTAAATTTTGCTGTATTTCACTTTTTTTATGCATTTCATAATTGCTTTACTCTTTCTTAAAAGAGAGAAAAAGAAAATAAAATTATTTTTTAAATCTGGAAAATTCTAAAGAAAATGGTAAAACACTGGCAGAGGAAATAGCTAAAATAACTACTGTTAAACAAAAATGTGACACAGTTTTAACTGAGTGTTAACATTGATTACAACTGAAGTAAAAATAAATAAAAGTAAGTATCTTGTGTATACATTCAAGTATCAGATTTAGGATATTTATACATTTCTGCTGACAGTCAAGATTGGTGATGGCAAAAAAGTAAATTACCTCTTGGATTTAATCTAATTGTTTTCCTTCAAATCTAGTTTCTTCTTCATGATATACCTTTCATATCTCAGTTTCAAAATTCTGTATAACATTTATGTGCACTTAGTTTGCTTGTCCATTTCTTGGTATCAGAAGAGCATGCTTAATGAATCAGAAAAAATCTTTCATTTAATTCCTTAAAGTTATAATGCATTATACACTTTTTTGAACATTTGCATTGTGTAGGAATATGTGCATCCCACTTCACTAATGAGAGCTGTGTGCGCAACTCCCTGTGCACCACTCATGGGGGGGGTGGAACAGACCTAGCTTTTTCATTGTGATTTGGAAACACGGTATAGGAGGCTGCAGGCATTCAGATGTACAAATCATTTGTTCTGATACTTGATAAAGCCTCTGCAAAAAGAACATAGGAAATGTTTGGAAAACAGCACAAGCTTGACATACACCCCTTTACTGTTGGTAGTTTTTGATACTATCTGATGTTTCTCAAATTATTTCATGCAAAATATCATCATGAGAATTAACTTCTGTCTGTTAAAAGGTTAATTCAATCTGATTGATAACCACCTCGTGCTTCATCCTCATGGACAATTACTGACAGCGTCAGGCCCTTAATAATGGTAGCACAGCAACTTCTTATGGTCATCAAGTGCCTGATTGGCTTGTATTTTAAAAAGCTGAATAAGACTCATCCCTCTCTTCCCTCCCTGTCTCTTTATTATTATTTGTAGACTATATCAACTTCCCCTCTTTTTGTGTAATAGAAAAACAAGGTACAGTTGACTTATCTTCAGCTTCATCTCTCAGTGTATTTGGGTTTTGATTCCTGAGTTCTGCTTTTACTTATGCCATAGCTCATGTTGCTTCATAGAGAAGGGCTTTATGAACTTATTTATCAGTCACTGTCAAATTCAGCCTTCTCTGCTGTACACACCACAAATGCCAGTCTACCAGGTTAGTTTTGCTTCCTGGACAGATTCCAGGGAAAGGTTTGATATCACTGGAAACTAAAACTAGAATCTCAAAATCTATTGCAGTGTTTTATCTGGTTTTAGGAGTTTTTAATCTGTAGTATGTTTGTTTATGTGGTACTCTTAGTTATTTTGTGAGGTCTTTCTCTAGACATACAGGAAAGCCTGTTTGGATTTTTTTGTCTTGTGATCTTTAATGCATTGCCAGCACTTGTTGCACTTAAGTCTTACCTTTTTAATTCAGCAAATATTTCAGTCTTTGGCTATGTTGAAAAGGTGCCATTTTCACTTATTCCTGTCTCCAAAGTTTTATTTTAATCTTCCCATTGCTATTGCACTTCATTATGGTTTTTTGCCAAAATTTTAAAAAAGGTATCTTATTTCATGTTGTTCTATTTTCATCTGTGTGATAGAATTCTCCAGTGTCTCTTCATATACCAAATGTCATACCGAAATACTTACCCTTTCTGAGATATGCTGATTGCAATTATCAAGCTAGTTCTGCATTATAATTTATGACAATAAAGGAGAGTCTTGGATTATTTTTAAAAGTCTAGTCTCTGCACACTTTTTCTATACGTCCTTGTATGTCCCCCAAATATAGTCTTACACAATTTCTGTTACACTTTACAGCCACAGTGCAAGCATTAACCAACAACTTCTGTTGTATTTCACATCACTATGTGAGTATTAACTGGTCTCCTGTTACAGAATCCAGTCAGCTTAAAAAAAAAAAAAAAAAATCAGCTTTCCAAATCAAATGTTTGGAACGTTGTTTCAGTCTGGTCTTAAGTGTGAATGAATAAGCCTTTCATTAGGAAGTCTTCAAAATATGTGGATGAAATGATAGCTATTTCCTGTGTGATGTGTTATGACTTATGTTAAGCGTCACATAGTCCTAGAATGTAGTCTAGCCTATAAATTGTTTTAAATAGAAATCATTGCATTAGATTTGTTTAGCAGCTACCTTGCATTTTAGAAAGCCATTGGCAGAATTATAGTTGAGTTTCTCAGTAACAGCCATGCCACAGAAGTATTTAGTTCTACATCTACATTAGAAGCAATGAGCTGATAACTCTTAACAGCTAATTTTTCTTTGGTTGAAAGGTTACAACTGCTGCTTCACATTTTTGCAAAAATACTGCTTGGTCTCTGGCTTTGCTTTAGATAACTTTAAGGGTATTTTAGTAGTAGTAGAAGTAGTGTGTATTTCTTGGACTTACTTCTGAGCGTTCATGTTCTGAAATGCATATTAGGGAAGAACAGTCAGTTGAGATGCTTGAGATAGTACCTGTGCAGTTCCACTGCCTCTCCCACTTCTACCAACCTTGCAGAGGATAGTCAGAATTACATCCCACAGTTACCAGTGAAAAATAGATCAATGCTTGCATATCCAAGTAGATATTACAAGAAGCTAGAGGTAACATGGATTTTAATGTCAAAATCTGAAAGATTCTGATTATTAATTCTTTAATAACATTGACATTTCCTTTGAGCACCAAAAGAAAATAGTGAACATGGGTCAACTTTCTGAAAGAGTATTTACACGTTTACTGGATTAAAGGGCTTTTATTTCATGGATCAGAAAGAAGTGAAGGACATGCTCTACAGGCACAAATTTAGGAACCTGTATGCTGAGTCAGGAGATGGTTTAAGATGGCTGTGCCTGGTGAACTAGTGCTAGGCAGCACAGATGAATTTCCCCTTTCTCATGCAACCACTTTTGTGGCTTGTTTCACAGAGTGTGCTGAATAGGGAGTTCTGCTATCTAATTCTGATACAGATTCTGCAGCAGTGAACTGATAGTTGGACAGTGCATTACCTGATTTCTAAAAACTTAAATTCTTTGTTAGTAAAATAAATTACTAGAAATTACCTTGAATATTGCACCTTGATCTTCTTGTGAACAGTTAGATGGGATTTCTACAGTTCTACTTCAGGCTACTGTTCTTTCATGTCCCGCCCAGTATCCTCTTCAGATCTTTGATAACCACTTCCACATGGAGTTGACAGAAGACCTGAGACAAGGCCAATGTTGGCTGTATTCTCCACAGTGTTAACTAAACTCTGCACTTCCATTTTCCTTTTCTGAGATCTTTCTCTCCTCACTCCTTGTGCTCAGTGAGGAACAACTTTGGTCATTACCTTTGTTGTGTGATATCTGTAAAAGGAATCTGTCCTTCTCTATAGTGCTCTAGACTTTTCAGGGGTGATAGGATATGCCTCACACATGGACTATGCCTGATGGAGATATAAAGAAACATCGGCAGGGGGTATGTAAGTTAGATATTATTAAAAAAACAACAACAAAATCACAACAGAAAACCCAAGAACAAGCTGAGCATTTTTAAGAGTAGGTCAGAGAGTAGTTGGTGAGTAATAGTTCAAGTTATCGTGCTTTGTTGTTGGGAATGGTATCAGATGTCAAGGTTTGTTCTAGCCCTTATACCACTCATTAAAATTGGTGGCAATCTTATGTTGAAAGAATTACCTTTTTTACTTCCATCTTGTGGGGATCTGAGAAATACCTGAAGGTAGTACTATGGTTTTTACCTTTGCAAATGATGGGTTTTATTCAGTTAGCATTTGGTTTTGCTCTTAGTTAGAATTACTCAGAATTCAGAAAGTTAGCATATAAAATAAGGGTAATCTGTGTTGCCACAAGACAGGTTTTCAGATGTTCTGATGAATACTTTGCCAACTTTAATAAAAGTCCATTGTGTGATTAAAATTACTGCATATATGCAGCGTGCCATTATCCATATTGATGTATACAACATACAGTAGTTGTTTCACTGTAATTTGAATATCTTCATGCTTTGAGATAACTGCAGTTGTCATTTGTTTAATCATAGGATGCAACTGACAAGAGAAGTGTACTAATATCTCAAGAATTTTCTTTAATGGCATTTACAACTATCTGTATTTTGTGTTAGTTTAAATTTTTTGAGCACTGTATATAATTTCTCAGTCCTTACTTACTTAAAAAATAATGAATTTACTGAGCAGATTACATACTATATACTATTCAAACCTTGGCCCTTCTTTCAACTGTTGTTATTCAAACTTTCCTCCTTTACATTTATTGTGGAAGCTTTTTTAAATATAAAAAAACCCATCACAAGCCCAGTAACAAGTCTATACAGCAGTGGCTGGTGGGGAGAGGAGAAGTAAGAGGGTGACACATTGCAGGGTTACAAATAATAAGGATATTTGGAGAAAAGTAGACACTAGTTTGCTCTGGTATAAAATCATGGTAATATTAGTAAAGTTTCAAGGGCTTTGAATAGGAGACAAAATGCTCAGTCTTTTTGGATTGATTTACATGATAGGAATGTGGACAAAACTAGAGGGGTTTTAGAGCATCTGTAGCTGATTTGGTTATGATTACTGAGTAATTGAGTAACTGAAATTCAGTTTGGCTAAATTTTTGGTCTTTGCACATTTTTTACTTGGGTTAGTCACAAAGAAATATTGAAAAGAGTTAATTGAACACATATGTAATTGTAAACTTCCATACCAGCATGGATCTATTTTGATATGTATTGCCTGGTTTGTCGGGGGTTTTTTCCAAAACTAAATGATACCATTTTTGTTACTAAGAAAGAAGAAAATATAAGAGGGGCATTTATCCTTTTTTTTCCCCCTATCCTGTACAGTTTGTACTGACAATCTTACCATTCTTACAGAGTAAGAGATACAAGTTTGGATTTTATAAATAACAAAAATAGGGAGGTAGAAAGCATAAATTCTGTCTCAACACCTAATAACCTCACTCACTTCAGGGAAGGAAACATGATGGCATGCTCCTTTGGCCAAAATGATTCACCATCTTCTGTTATATCATAATTTTCTCCCTGCACAGTAAATACACATGGAAAGTGTTGATTTGACTTGGACAAATCTACAAGGCAAAATTTTTGGCAGTAGAAGAAAGTATTGTATGTTTCTAAATTACCTAATCAAGTAGATATTTCATTTTTTAAACAGTTGTCAGGTTTTTGTTTTGACTTTTTTTAATAAGGACACTGATTCTTCAAGATTAGAGACCCTGTGTTTTCTACAGGGAGAACAAATATTTGATCTTTTGTGGTTTGGCATAAGAAAATAACATTGTTCATTAAATATATTTTCTTTATTCCCATATATTTTGTCTAGACTTATGATGTATTATTTAAGAGTTTTTTGAAATATCTTAAATATAAGGCTCTAAGCACCCTGGTGAGATATAAACTGAAAAAGTCTGGAGGAAGTCAGCAAAAATCCTCTAGAATAAACAATAATAGTATGCAGCCACTTATCTAACTCAAAAGACTGTACAGAACAGTACTTCAAAAATTGGCCATTTCTAAGCTTTTGCATGTCAGGGAGGAAGGGTATATGTGTATGTTTCAGTGTGCAAACGCATATAAATATTATGAAGCCTTGTGGTTCAGACTAATATTCACAGCTGTGATGTTTTTGTCCTACAACTGAGCTACTGATTTTGTAGGAAAAGAGGCAGTTGACCAGTGGCTGTGAGGTAAAAGAGTCTCAGGTTTGATTTTGTTGCATTTTATAAACTAAGTAGCTTCATGGCTCGTTAACACACATATCAGTTGCATCCAAAGAAAACTCACTCATCACATAACCTAGTTTTGCTGTTTCAGCATACGCTTTGCTGTCAGTCCATATTGACTAAATATTGTTGATTTTTAAAATATTTTTTAACTACATTTTAAATATGTACTGTAAGTGCTTCTAAAGGAAAAGATTAAACTGGCACATGTGATTTATTTGTTGAAAGCTTGCCATGATCCTTTGTGAGCTAGTGTTACCTCTGCTATAGATCCTTTTGTTTGCCTTAGCTTCACTTTTAGTGTCTCATATTTCCATTACTCAATCTTGTCTTACCAGGAAAAAATGGAAATTCATATATTAGACAGGCAAAGTACTTTAGTGCATGGTCTTGTCATTTACATGGTAATGTGGATGATTTAAGTTGCTCGGTATTTCACTCTAGGTTGCTTGTATCAGCTAGATCAACACTGACTCTCCTACTTTGTATTGTCTCACTGTTATTTATGGTATAGTATAAAGGCTGTAGTGTTGACTTTTGAATAAATTGAACTAGATTTCATATTTAGACAACTAGTCAAATTATTTGGATATTGTCCTTCTAAGCAAAGGCTCTGCCTGGTTCATCAATTTTAAAATACATTATCTTCAGCACTGACTGTTTTTACTGACTTCTTGAAGTGATAAAGCATGAACGCTATTTTATTTGTTCACTTCCTTTGTGAATGTATTGACGCACTGGAAGTTAATGTATATGCAATCAAATGTCAATAAACAGTTTAATACTTTGCTGCTTTTTTTTTTTTTCTTTAGGGTCTGGGATTTGGAAGGAAATGAGAAGGCCCATTTCGTTTTACGTTCTCCTGGAATGAGTGTTTGCTGGCATCCTGAGGAGGCTTTTAAGGTTGTGTTTTCCAGCTCTTCACCCTCACCACCTTTAAAAAAACAGGAGGGTGGACTTACCTAAACTATGAATGTTTGATGCTGTAGTAAGATTGAAGTTTGGGGAGCTAGTGTACATTGTAACTGGATATTGGTTGGATCTGCTAATGTGAACTTGCTGTAAATGAATTCTCATTCCCATTCTTGCCATTTTACCCTCAGTCACTCACTCCTCCCATCAGAAATACGCCTTCTTGATTATGTACATCAGTTGTTGACAACTATTCTGCTGATTGCATATTAACTTACAGTTACCAGAGAAAAGTTCAAGTTTTTATCAGTCATGATAACATGGTTCATCAATAACACAGACTTTATAAGGCATGACAAGTTTTGAAAAGTATCTGTTTGAAGTTAGCAGGGGACTTTTTTGTTACTGTTCTTGCTTTGAATATATGAAGTATCTGCTGAAAAATCAAACCAAATCACTAAACTGTGATTTTTATATTATCTGTTTATTGTACTGGGGAGGATTAATCAGGTGATATATTCAGCTTCATTAATGGTCTAGTCCTTGCCATCTTGGATTTATTATTCCTGTTGTGCCAATCAATAAATGCCTTAAGCAGCTACAAATAGTTGTTCAGACTACCACAAAAACACACACCTAAACCAGAGAAAAGCAGTCAAATAAGGTCTCAAAATATTTACATAGCAACAGGGAAGAAAAATCTCTATTCTCATCACGCTTTCCACCAGTTATCAATATCTGGTCCTTACTAAGAAAACTAGGAAAACCATTGGTTGAAGTGGTATCACAATTCAATATGTTTGCTACTGGGCAGCTTTGTTAGCCCAACAAAATTGCTAGATTTGCCAAATACTGCAGTATTACACCAATTGTACATATTAGTTTTTCTTTGACCCTTATCAAAGAGTAGACAGAGGATTTTTTTTTTTTTTTTTTTTTTAAGAAAAACCCTTTCAAAAAGTTAGTAAAACTTGACAGATGATGTTTGCTCAAAAGCTTATTGCAGGTCAAAATGCTTACTGCACCATGTCCTTTGCTTTGCAGAACAGCATGTTTTGGTGACAGCTCTCTTTTTCCAAACCAATTTGGATGTTATTGGGAGTACTGTATTTAACGCTTCTTAGCCTTCTTTAATTATTGTTCATGACTACCTCAGAACCATTGTCTCCTCATGGAGAAAATCTCTTTCATCATTTAATCGGGAAACTCTTTCTACAGTACTTAATAAACACCTGCTTGAATATATCACTTTAATGGAAAAAGTGTAGATAAAATCTGTTACAAAGTGTTATAGGATAAAGTACGCTGTTATATAAAATCAGTAAATGTGAATCCAGTTTCTACAGTTACACTGATTAATACTGTTGTTTCCTTGTACAGCACTATGTCAGTCAGTTCTTTGTACTCAGAACAGGAACTTCTTTATTTTAAGAGTAACTTTTTGCTTTACAACTCTAAAAGCACAGGGCAATGGTGGTTTAAAACTGGTGCTTCTAAGCACCAAAATTATATATATATATATATATATTATATATCAAAAGATATAAATGTATATGGATATATTTAGAGAGAAAGATATCTTAAGATATATAGAAATAAAATAATGTCATCCTTTTGTATAATAATGTGACAGTAGTATAGATTAAAGTGCTTTTTACTTATTGGTGGAATAGTGTTCAGGAGAATGTTTTCTGGTATAAAGTGAAAAATTGTATCTTTTAATATTTGCTTGAAAGCATGCTATAGAGTAAGAAAGATACTAAGATGCATTACATGCTAAGTTTACAATATTCTCTTGATTTCTCTTAACAGCTGATGGTAGCGGAGAAGAATGGAACAATACGATTCTATGATCTAGTTACGCAGCAGGCCATTCTATCCCTAGAGTGTGAACAAACACCGCTGATGTCAGCAGACTGGTGTTTAAAAAATACTCTTAAAATTGGAGCAGTTGCTGGAAGTGATTGGCTAATCTGGGATATCACTCGCTCCAGGTATTTGTATACACTGTGAGATAGGTTTCTTTATTCTCCTCTTAGAGCAGTACATGAAAAGATGTGGCTACTTTGCTAATATAGCAATTAAATACACAGTGTATTATATCACCTCTTCAGTAAATAAATGTTCATTAGGATTTATGAAGTCAATATAGATCATTCCCTGGTATTCTTTGTTTCATCTTTATCAATATTTATCTGCTAAAAATAACATTGTATTTTTGTCCATTTGAGACAGCATCTCACTACTGTTTACCTCTCACTATAAGTTTTATGTGTTTGTTAAAATTTCATTCTAAGTCACAAATAGATAATTATTGAACCATAATAAACTGGGTAAGTACTTCAGGCTTCCTACTCCAAATTGATATATAAGCTGCAGTAACACTCTGTTTTTTCCTCAGCTTCTTGACAGAGAATAGATAGCATGTCCCCTTCACTGTTTAAATGATACATGCTTTTGGTACTTAAGAGTATGAGCTGTAGTTGTTTGTGGAACAGTTTTTAACCTGAATGTCTGTTTTAGTTACCCACAGGATAAAAGACCTGTCCACATTGATCGAGCCAGATTATTCAGGTATAAATGTTGTCTCTGTTCTGTGTTTTGTCTCTATACATCTATGTATATGCAAGTAGTTGTGAGTTTAGGGACTCAGTTGTGTCTCACTTAAATAATTTCTAGGGGGACCTGGTCTATAAAGCTTGTGAAATTTGTGAATGACCTACATTTACTATATATGTGTAACGTCCACATGATTTTCTTCTGTTTTACAATGACATGCATATGGGGCTGTGGGTGGTGAATCATTTACAAGCCATTTCTCTGAATTTTTCTCTGGTGTTGGTGGACTGACAGCTTCACACAGTTAACCATGAGGCAGATAACCACATGTGCACTTCTGATAGTATCACAGGGATATTTGAAAAGTACATTGATTTTATTCATAGGTGGTCCCAAGTGAATGAAAATCTCTTTGCAACCACTGGATATCCAGGAAAGACAACTACTCAGCTTCTTGTTCACCATTTAGGACATCCCCAGGTAAATTTTTGAGTTCAGATTTTAACTGGGATTATATCTCTTCAAATCATGACCATAAATAGTTAAAAACTACAATTAAAAACTAGCCCAAACCATCCAGAAATGCTGTTTGGTCTACCTATTTTATTTTGTTTTGTGTCATCCATGCTGAGGAAAAAAAAATCACACAACCTGCTATTTTAAAAGCTGCTTGATCTATATGTCACATTTTGCTTTGCTTTATCAGTGCTAAGGGGAAGAAAAACTCATTTAACCTGTTACTTAATAAATTTTTTCATATTTCTAGTTCTAAAGAGACTAAAAACAACTGGTTGTGTATTTTACAGGTTTGAACTAATTATATTTTAAATCATTAATGAAAATATATCCAGAGACAATGAATGCAAAGTATAGGAACTATTTTTGTTTTGCTGGAGTTAGTATGCATTTATTATCTCCAAACATACCAGTAGTGAGTATGCTTAAATAACAGGAAGTAATTTCATTTAAGAAATGTTTCTAAGTTTGAAAGTATGCCTATAAAATGAGTTATGTTAATGATAATGAAAATAGTTGAAACATTTTGTTATCATGGAATAATTTGCTGTATCTTACTTAAACGTAGTAAGAAGCTGCTGGAACTAAGTAGTAGATAATTAGATTTTCCAGTTGGATTTCTGTTGTTTTAACTATTTGTTAAGGAGTACTAAATCTGTGATGTTTATTTGTCTGTGCAACTTGGTATATGTGAAATATATACATGTGATACATATAGGGATGATTTGTATGGTAAGTTTTACTGATATTTCTCTTTTTTTTTTTTTTTTTAAGCCCATTCTTACTGGCACTGCAGCTGTAGGATCTGGTTTGACATGGCATAGAACTCTTCCATTATGTGCAGTCGGAGGAGATCATAAAATTTTCTTCTGGGTAACTGAAATGTAAAATAAGCATTTACCTTCAATATGAAACTTTACAGCATAATGTTTCTTTTTTTTAGCAAAACGAAGGAATTTACTCTTTGTACTGGTATTTATTCATTTGGAGAACATAAGAAAGGAACAAGCAGAATATGAAACATTTGTGTTTGATGTTTAGCTTTCAAATACATAAGCTTTTGTAAAAACAGTTATTATACATCTGATACTTGGTTGCTTCCCTTAAAATAAAATATACACTTTTATTAACATGGTATTTGGTGTGAAATTATTTTTTTAAAGTGTTTTTTTAAAGAGATTTTGTATCCAGCAGTCTGAGTGATGTTATCCAGCAACATCACTTGGTTAACGCAGCTCAAATACTTTGAAATTGTCCAGAATATCCACAGAAGTAACACCTGTCTCCATATTAACTTTCCCAACCATCACTATCTTATAAAGAAGAAATGCAATAATGTACTGTCACAAAACATTGCCCATGGATGTATTTGCTGAATATATTAGTTACCACTAACAGTGACGAAGCTAATGCTATAATCAGAATGATAATTTTAAGTATTTCTCTTAAGATGACAGAGGGATTTATGCCAAACAGCATGTGGGTTTTTTCTGCTTACAACCTTTTACTTACAGCTTTTTACAAAAAAAAATCAAAGATATTCTGCTTTCTAGAAGCATATTTTTCTTGTCTCTCCCATACAAGACCCAGAAATGAAGTAAAAGAGGAAAAAGTAAAAGACAGAGACAGCTCCTGTCCTCAGTATTCTTTTTGCATGTTTTTGCAAATGAAGTGGTACCAAGATGTTCAGCCAGTGTAACAGCTCCTTACAGCATTATAGCTGTCCTTATTAGCAGTAGCTAGATTTTAAAATAATTTTTGTTTGTCCCTGTTTATGCTGGACACATACAACCAATTCAGAGTTAGGACAGCAAAAAGTGAGTTTAGTCACCTTTTAAAAAGTAAGACCAAATTTTCTTTCTCATCATTTGTTATCGCTGAGAAATCTGCTTTCCAACTGCCACCAAAATTTACCTAAAATATTAAGTTCCTTATAGGTTCCAGTTTTGACTGGAGTGTGCTTAAACTGTAAAATAAGCAGACTTCAGGATGTTTCAAGATACAGCACTTTATTCATCTTGTATCCATAGTTTGACCAGAGAGTACAGGCCTAACAGGAGGTTTAACTGGCTCATAGACAGAGCTAAAAATCTGTGGGTCTAAGAGGAAGGATTGGACTGGGGCACTGCTATACCCTTCTGGATGTGTAGTGAAACTGAAGCACTTTTTCTTTTCTGTCCACTCTCAGAGCAAAGCTTTACGTAGCATCTAGCTACGCAGAGTAACATACACTATACTCAGTACCCATATTGACAAAGGCAATTCGTGTTAGGTATGTGCAGGTGCATTTTGACTAAAACATTTTTCATTTAGAGTTGCTTAAAACCCAAGGGGACAGAGAGCAGAAATTATTTCATAGTTAATTCAGAAGCTAGGATGCTTATTTTTAATGCTTTTGTTTTTAAGGACTATTTTAAAGCTATTTACCAAGGATTGGACTGATTTTGCCAAGTTCAAGGCTCTCTGTATTACTTCTTTCCAGTATAAAATGGGTATTTAAAAAAAAAAAAAAAAGCAGCTAATGTTTTTAGCATGTTCACCATGTTCTTCTGTACAGAACAAAATAATTAGTTAATCCTCTACTGTTGCCTTAGTGCACAGTACTTGGAAAATTGAAACTTGTAGAGCCGTTTTCAGAGAACTGCAAACCATTTATCATTTAATTTCCTTTTTTTTGTACGAACCTACATAACACCTGACATTTGTATTTCTCAATCTCTTTAACTGTCAAGGGCTGATAACTCTCTGAACCTTGTTTGCTAAATTTGTACATATTCTGACATACCTAGATTATTGAGATAGACTTTTTTTTTTAATTCAGTTGAGGGAAAAATATCAATTTCATATAGAAAGCTTTGCCAGAATACCCTTTGCAAGTATGGATTCAGAAGACTCCACAGGAAATCAAAAAAATGTTAATCCACACCCTAACCTTTTCAGCTGTTCACTGGACCACCTTAGTAAAAACAACTATTGTCCCTATGGAGGATCAGGTGACACCATGTCTGGAAATTTTTTGGATCAGCTTTTTGTTTCTGTTTAACGTGCCTCTCAATTGTATAGCTATTTGAGTTCTGTGCTGATTCTAACAGAATATTGTGCCTTGGGACCTGTAACAGTATATAAGCATACAAAATGCATGCAAACGTAAGTTACTGTAGCACTTGCCAGTTTTTTTTTCAGCTTGTGCAGTTTTGTTTTGGAATTGACTAGAGGCTCTGATTTTGTGCAATACAAAAATGTATGTAGCAGATCAATTTCGGTGCTTTGAAACTGATGCTGTTGCCTTTACTTTTTAGTGTACCCTAATCATAAGACAGTATTTTTTACTAATGGTGAAGACAAAGCTTTGATTAGTTTCCTGTACACACAGCTTTTGCACTCCAAGTTAGATTCAGCATCTCTAAGGTTATCGTCTTCAAAATACTAATGTTCAACTGAACTGCATTTCAGCAACTGTTAAACAATCTTTAATCTTTCTTTCACTGAAGGGTGGAGCTGTGTGACTATGTCTTTAAATACCTGCATATATATGTACACATAGGGTATAACCTGGCAGCAGGTATGTACTGTACAGTGTTTATTCCTTAATTTGAAATTTATTATCCAGTATGGGTGCTGATACAAAATACATTTTCAAACCATACACACTGTCAATCTGAATATCATCACTCAATTATTTTTTATAAATCCTCCCATTGGGTGTTCAGTCATTAATAGTTCCAGTTTAACAAGCCAGTTCAATTAAAACATTTTTAAGAGGTTTTGGAAAAAATTGGATCATTTTCCTCTAGTCTGTTTTTCACTTTTCATACTCTGCATTTCCTAATTCCAGCTGGGAGAAAAAGTGCTGTGTTGCACTTTTCTATGCAGTATTTTTGGCCAAATTAAAAGCAGGAAGTACCAGAAAGTTCACAGAAGAGCATATTCTTGTGAGATTTCTTGTCCAGCTTTACAGATCAAGATATTCAGATAAAATTTGACTAAGCATTTACATTATTAAATTTCTGTGGCATTGCCTGGAAAACTGGTATTATGGACATTTTATAGTAAATGAGATTAATTCTTGTTGAATATAATATAGGAGATTTTTTTGAGGTAATTAAGGTGGCAAGATAATTCACTTGAATAATTTAAACAAACAGCTCCCTTGCCCAACAAAAATTTGCACAATTCCTGTAAGAGATTACTACTTTGTAGGCTAACCCCTTGTCCTTCCTTTGGGAGATGTGAGAAATCGCCAACTTCATGTCATTGCTCCAACACATAGTATGAAACAGGTTGTTCAATAATTCAAACAGTATAGGCAAAAAGATTTTGCTATAGTATTTTAGTAAGAGAGTAATAATATGTGCATACGGCAGCAGGTTAGTAATAAATAGATTGTGAAAGTGTATATATATTGTGAAATATAAAATCAAAGAAAAGCTGCTTCAGTACATAAATGAGAATTTTATGTAAACTTGAGTAATAGATGTAAGTGCTCTGTGTACAGCTACCATGGATTCTGTATATGGGTTTGTAGAATGTTTAGCAAACTGTAGTAATTTAGAAGTAAATTAAGAATTTTGTTAGATTTTAAACTAAAACTAGCATAGCACATCTGGGTTCTAATCTTAAAGGTATATTAAAGTAATTAATGCGTCTTTATTCATCTCATCACATGAGAAGCTTCCTATTGATAGCCTCAGACTATGGTAAATTCTTAACTGCTCTAACTGTAGATAGGTTTTTTTATTAAATGTAGCAGTATTTAGATGTAACCATGAAGAATTTTCACCAAGTATTTTCTCCACTACACTCTATTTGGATTCACTGCTGTAAACAAGGACCCCAAATCCTCTCAATTTGTCTTGCCTTCTAATAGTACACAGCCTGAGAATTTAAATGAAGTAAATTTTTACTTAACAGGTTGAGCTGTTGGTAATCTTGTTCCAATGTTACAACAAACACAGCACACATCATCTTTCTAGGATTTTTTTGTTGCTTAGCCTAGATTCTCCAAAACTTAAGCCAGACATCAGGACTGGGAATTCAGTGTTGTTTGACATCCCATCCCTTTTCCAAAGGATAGATTCTTTCTGAATAGATTATTCCTGGCTAACATGGGAATAAATTCTGAGTCAATGATAGTTTTCATGGAATAACATGGGGATTTAAAGGTCCTTTCTTATCTTTCACTCAGCCTGGGTGTTAGATACACAATCTATATGTAATTGCCATTCCTGACTCCATAGAGGCAACACGTCCTCAAACATTTAATGACTTCTTTAATGACTTTAATTCCAATCAGTTGTCTGGCTGTCCCAGAGAATAGATGTCTTACCTCATAGAAGACCTGTTGAAGATGCAGAAACAAGATTATTTAATATTATACAAGATGGGGTCAAATATATTTTTGCTTGACTCTCAATCTCTTGTACGTAACCATGTATAACTGTAGATATCCCATTCAAAATTTTCTTAGCACAGATAGTAGACAAATTGGTGGTACTAGGAGTTCAGGTCCTGGTCTTGAGCTTTCACTGCGTCAGTTTCAGCCAGTAGAGCTCAATCAAGCACAACATAAAATGTGTGTCAAGCAGTAAGTATTTCTATTGCTGTTTTCCTGAAATGTCACGGGTGAAGTTGCATGAGATAGCAGAGTTATCTGTATTTTTGCTACCAAAGCCAGCAAGGTCTTACTTTGTAACCCTGCTCATCAGTCTGGTATTCAACACATACTTTAGCTGATTTGATTCAACTCATGAACCAAGCAGAAAACAGACCTTCCTCTAACGCTAGTTCTCTGCTGAGATGGCGGTTTGAACTGCCTTAAGGAAGGGATCCCTGTGTGCTATAACTGACAAATGGTACAATAAGTGCACATAGCCATCAGTAGGGAGCAAGAGAGATGGGAAACACTTTCTGATGATACAACCAGTTAGAGAGGTCTAAGCCATCTTCATGTCAGGACTCCACTTCTAAATGGTCTGATCGGTCCATTGAAACTTGTAGAGGAAAATAAAACCAACCACTCCAAGATTAAAAAAACAAATGACAACAGGTTGGTTATTTTACAGTTAAGGATTTCTTCCAGAGGAGTATCTGGAAACCTATGGACTAGTCCCCATTTCCTTGAAGCCTGGCACTTCTGAGGTTCCTTGGCTGAAACAGAATAGACCTACTTACACCCTAAGCTTGAGAAGTGAATGCATTGATAGTAGTGCCAAAGAAAACAAAAGCGTTAGTCCACAGCTATGTTTACCATACCCTTTTCCCCTTTTGTGTAAGTATTAATGTACAGGAATCTTCTGTAACAAGATTACAGCCATGCGTTTGTCTTTTTCAGAATATCCCAGGGTCATTCAGTGCTCGTTATTTTTATTCCCCATATTCAAAGTGCGGCCCTTCACCACTCAAATTACGTGTATGAGCACAGAAGCAGTTCAACAGTTTCCTCACTAGCTTCCTTCATTATTTCTTCGATGTTTGACCGCGGGGGAAGCCACTTTATCTTCACAGCCTGCATTACGCAGAGACTCGTCCTGAGGCTGTGCAGTGATGTCCATACCGGTGTGAGCCAATGTGATCTTGGGCGCCCCCCCCTCCCCGGGCTGGCCGGGCACCCTCTGCGGCACGGACGATTTGGAGAACAAAACACACAACTTTTAGGCAAAGCAGTGCATTTCTACTTTCAGGAGCGTCCGGCCACAGTGCCGTGGTCTGTGCGCTGCCCGGCCGCAGAGGCGGGTCACAGAGCGACGGGAAGAGGCCGGAGGAAGCGAGACAGACACTGCCCGGGACAACGGGCTGCGGCCCGCGCCGCGGCTGCCTCCCGCGCTCGGACTACGCTTCCCAGGAGGCATTGCGGCGGTAGGGGCCACCGCGCATGCGCAGAGCCGCCGCCGCGGCGGCCCAGCGGCTCTGGGAGGGGAGGTTTTGTTTCCGGGCCGCGGTGAGGAGCCCGCGTACGGAGCGCGAGGGGCTTCCGGGGTGCGGCGGGAGGCGGCCGGCGGGTGCGGGGCTGCTCTGCGGCCGCGGCCTCGGCCCCGCCGGGATGGACGAGGACGGGCTGCCCATTGTGGGCTCCGGCATTGACCTCACCAAGGTACGGGCCGCGCTCGCCCGGGGTCCGGAGCTGTCTCGCTTCCTCCCCCGGCGGCGGCTGCGCTGGCCCTGGTGCTGGGCGAGCCCCGCCTGCCCGCCCCGCACGCCGCTGCCCGGCCTGACCCGGCCCGGCCGGGCGGTCGGGCGAGCCCCTGAGCCCGGCCGCGGCCCCGCCGGACCCCCCGGGCACTCTGGGCCAGCCGGGGCGCTCCGCGGCCGCGGGCGAGGTGAGCTGCTTCTGGGGCGGTGCGCGGGGGCTGCCGGGTGGTGCCGACGGCACCCGCTGCCTTCGTGCCAGCGGCTCAGTTCCCGCAGCGGGGGCTCGTCTTAGGCTGCGGCTCCAGGAGTGCGGTACCGGTGTTTGCCAGAGGCATTTTGCTACAAGTCCTGTGATTGTGTTGTATTTACAGGCTAAACCGTTTCAGTCTTAGAACTGTGAGGCAAATCCCGTGCAAAGCCGCTTATTCATGGTTTTTAATGACTCAAAATCATAATTTTGGCTTTTTTTCTCAAATACAGAGTGTAAAGATGGGACAGTTCCAATTGCCCCAATGATCCTTCCATTCTTAGTGCTGTCCCATAAATTTCTGATGAGGTCATAAGCATTGTTTGACAGTTTTGGAACTACAGAATTGAACTTTAGCAAACCCTGCCGTACAGGTGCACAGACTGAAAACTTGAGATCTTAGCAACAAAAGTTTCTCAAAAAATCAAGACACCCTTAAGACTGGCAAAGTGTAGTGAATGGCTACGCTGACAAATGGAAGACCAAAGAAGAGGTGAAGACCAGAGAGTTGCTATATTCACAAACTGTTGTTCAGTGCAGCTGAAGCTTGGCTGCAGATATTTTTCCTTGTAAATCCTTCACTTTAACCAATTGCAATTCCATAGAGTAATTTCCTGTGTAAAGTTTAAGACTTAAGCTATTGTCCAAGGTAATTAACCCTGAAGCACTATAATTTTATACATAAACATTTGTGTGAATGTGCCTGATTCCAGTCTTGTATAAAGTTTAAATAAAACTGCCAACTCTCTGCTACATTATAAGCACCAGACTTTTTTTGGCAAACTTGACTTTCTACTTTCTAGTCTGAAAAGCCTGTGTGCATTGAATCTGCTTTGGAGGAGCGACACTAAAGTATAATTTTAGGGTAGTGTGGGTTTGCAAATAAGAAAAACTATAGGCAGCTAAGGATAGACTGCAATTTCCCTACTTTATTTTCGATTATGGTATTGGTTGTAACTGAGTATTTATATGGATGACCAAGTTTGCTTTTCCTTCTTAAGCTTCAAAAGGAAAGATTCTGATTCACTCTCTTATTTTTTTTTAATTTTAACACTGATTTCAGGAATGTTCACAATTTAGTCTGGAGGTGTTTTCTTAAAAAGAAAACAGTCCTTCATTTGTGTGGATCTCATTGCCTTTTCTCTGTATCCTGCAACTTTTCGACTGTCATGTTAGTAGATTTTCAGTGAAAAAGGACTTGTATACATCTATATATATTTAAAAATGTCATATATATATGCATTCATAGCAAGCATACTTAAGGCAGCTTTCTAAACTAATTTCTTCTAAAACACTGGCATTTTTAAACAGATTTTTGAATCCAAATGTGAGAATTGATATCTATGTATAATCTAATTTTCTTATATTATTTAATGCAGGTTCCTGCTATTCAGCAAAAGAGAACTGTAGCATTTCTAAACCAGTTTGTGGTTCATACAGTGCAGTTTCTTAACCGCTTTTCTACTGTTTGTGAAGAGGTATGTTTACTATTTTCCTAGCTGACAATGAAAACAATCCTAGAAATGAGAACCATTCACTTCACTATTTTTGATGCACTAATACTGGTAGCTAACAAAAAAATTTAGTCTGCTTTCTGTTCAAGGTTTCTCTTGCGTAAGTGCTTAAGACAGATTTTTTTTTTTTTCCCCTGAGATTTCCACATAAACTGCTGATTATACCACACTTAATCCTGTTTCCTTAAACTTTTGCATTTGGCACAGTTTTTGAACTTTTTGATACATGGAATTTGTTCTGAGCAGCTCCATCTGTGGATATCATCTTGGTTTGGAAGAAGGATGCCATACTCCTTTAGTGTTGAATCCATTTTGACAGTCAGTATTCCTCTCATCTGTGTCCTAGGATATTGCATCAAAACTTACTTTCAGATTTTACCACCTTTAATTTAAAAGGGTGATAATCTAAGCTCTGAATGTAAATAATTTTGATGTGGAAAAAAAGACATTTTTGGCAAGTGATTAGTATGGAGCGGGAAGCAGTTAATTTTAGTGTCTTGTAAAAAAGAGAAAAATAAAAATATTTAGTGTTAACAAGTTTTTATGATGGCTTTAGTGTCAATGGAAATAAACCAGACTGACAGGACTAGAATTGTTCACTGAACAGAACAAGAGTGCTTCCTCCCTTGTAGAAAGCATGTTTTCTAATGTGGCTTTGGGCTTAACCTTTCTGTCATTAGTGGGTTTTTTTGTAACTGTTCACTAGTTTATTCAACAAAGACTACTATATAGCCCAAGCCAGCAGGGCTTGGGCAGCAGTCAAATCCAATTAGACTAAGCCATGTAATCTGAGAAATTCTGTTATTTGTTAGTAAAGTTTAGAGCCAGACCCATGACAAGTATAAAATTTGGCTACCACATCAACATACGGAGCTTCAGAGGAAAAAAAAAATGGCTTTTTTTTTCTAGATTTTTAAACTTATTGTAACTTGATACATGGGACGGTGTAACTGTCTGGTGATGCTTTTGTCAGTTGTCCAAAACTCAGTTATCACATGATCTCGATATTACCTCTTACACAGGCAGTATGGAAATCAAAACACATATATTTAAAGCCATCTTGAGCATGCAGCAACTCTGTGAAATCTAGTTAATAAAACGGTTATTAGTTAACTTAAACGTGTTGTTACCCAAGAGACTTTAATAGTTGCTTTATAAACTCCTTTAAGAGTTTTTTGTATTTATGAAGTACGGAAGTGATTTTAATGCGGAAGGTCCTAGTCTAAATCAATTGAAGCCAAGAAATTAAAAATTAGGGCTGACACCATCCTTAACTAAATTTCTTGGCTCTTGTCTAGTCAAACTGACCTGTAAAGTTATATAACTGTCTCTTGCACATCTCTCATCCCCTTTCCCAACTACATGTAGGGCACATAGTTCCTTTCAATAGGAACTAACTCCTCTTCATGAACAAAGAACCATCTGTAAACAAGTCAATGCACTATCCAAAAAGACTAACTCTTGTCAGTCTCTTTTTGCTTTTTCTAGCATATTGGCAGAACTGCCATTTTCTTAGGGTGTTAAAGTTCTGCTTCAGAGCCAGGCAGAATCTTGCCAGTGTGCCAGAAAGCTGTCACAGTGGTACATATCGCCAGCCAGAGTTCTAGCCAACTTCACTTGGACAGGTCTGGTGGAGTATGGTAGTGATTAGTTAAAAGAGTGACAGTTCTTACAGAGTAATTTAGAAAAACTTAAGTTGCATTTTTAAAAAAAAAAAAAAAAAGTGTTAAAATTTGATTGAGGCGCACCTGGAGCGTATAAAGCTGCTTAGTTCTGGTTCACTGTGCATTTTGACTATATAGGACTTTCAGTCACCTGTTGTATTCTTTATCAGGTTTCTCTGATTTGTATTTGCTCAGTTACATACGCACACATCACATCTTCTCATCTTCCACATTTGGAAAAAGCTTTGAAGAAAGATGTTTTGGTAATTGCAAGAGTATGATATGTCTACCATTATTCTCCAGTTGCCCACAGTAACACCCTGTTTATTTCAGTTTTCTTTTGTACATAGTCTTCATTTCTGTCAGTTGTTGTTTGAGAAAACTAATTGCCTAGTAAAATTGTTTAAAATGTGAACCACTGTAGCTACTATACTAAAAAGAGGTGTCATTGCTTCATTTATTTCATTATCATCTCATTTACACTGTACTCTGCCTTCAGCAGGTAGAAGACAAAAGGAGTTTTGTTCAGCTAGATGTGAACTGTGTTATATGTCCAAGTGGCCTAGGGGAGTGTTTTCATGTCCCAATTGTTTTCTATTCTAGAAATTGTCAGCACTCTCTCTCCGTATCCAACAAATTGAAACAACGCTCAATATTTTGGATGCAAAGGTTTGTATGTGTACAGACTTTGTCTTTTAACAGTGACAGCCTCCTAGATTACATGAACTAGCTTCCTTTTCATAGTTTGAATTGAGCAAATAAGTTTCCATAATTATTTGAAGTAGCTAATACAAAATGCTCACATGGTAGATTCTCTCTTTCCATGCCTTGCCCCTTGTATTCTGTAACATTTGAATATGTAGTTGATATGAAAGAAAGGAACCAACAGCACATGGTGGAAATGTTGGTTTTGTCTCTGTTAAGCATATTGAACAGGAAAGGAGCACTTTGATCTTGAAAGGGCAACTGAACTATATGACAGCTTACTTGTGTTGATTTTATTGCAATGTTTGTTTTTTAAGAAAATTGAAGTTTTCCAATATTAAAATATGCAACTTCTGTTGCAGGGTTGCAGTGCGAAATTGCATTTGCTTTGTAAACTCTAGTAAGAAATTTTTGTCTCCTTTGTAAAGCAAAAGTATCTTTGTGTTACCAGACTGTAAGGATTTCAGCTGGCATAAATAACTAGATAGATGCTTTGTAAATTTTTTTATATTGAAAGGTGACCTGAATTGGATCTAAGCTAACACAAATGTGTCTGATCTATCTTCTTTAGTTAAAATGACAAAATAATGTAATCTGTAGTCATGTATTATCATTTAATTTGCTAAAAGAAAAAAAAACAACCAACCCCAAAACCAAAAAAAACCACCCACTAAAGTTTTAACCAATCTTTTTTCCAATAATGATAGAAGCAATTTCAGCTGGCTTTTCTGGGAGCAAGGGTAGGACATTTTGAAACTGCTCATTAAGACCTTTGTAAAAAAACTACAGTAGTAGTACAAACAGTGCATACTAACTCTTATTTATTTCAAAATATTTAGGAATGATCGTTACTGATAGTTTTTTTCAGAATTCTTCATAATCATGTTAAATAGAATTTCCTTCAAATAGATATGCAGTGTATTTAATACTCACTCTAAGCATTTCCATAGAAAAGAGTGAAGGATGTAGAAAATTGCAAAATCTGTAACCAGCCACCCATCTGTTAGGTAACAGAGCTGTTCTTTTCCTGTAGAGGAAGTAGCAGAGAAGATGGCACAGCTCTTGTGTGGTTGGTAAGTGCAGTAGCAACATGCTGGGAATTTGTTGAAGCCTTTCCTGCACTGCAACTCTGTGTTAACAATGAAAGCTCCAATGAAATGTTTTGAGGTTTTTGTTGTAGATGCCACCTGAATAGAAAAATCTTTTTTTTCCCCCCAATCCAAATACCAAAACTAGTGATAAAAAGTTACGATTTTACTAATGTGAAACCTACCTGGGGATTATGTGGTAAGCAGTAGACTGCAGATTTTATTGTACTCATGGACTTATGATATGCTCTTTGCTTATTTTATGATGTTTTGTACATTCAGTTATCCTCTATTCCTGGCCTAGAAGATGTCAAATTTGAAGTGTCCAGTGCAAATATGAATAGTGTTACAAATGGTCCTGTGACACAAGCTACTGCGGATCAACAGACAGCTGTATCACCTCAATCTGGAGTAAGTAATGAAGCGTAACTAATACACTGAAGGAATATACCTCTCTATGTCAAGCTTCTAGTCCCATTTGAAACAGATGGAAGAAGCAAGTCTATTGGAAGAGAACAATCAACTGTAAAGATCTAAAACTACATTTTTCACTAATTAAACTGTTTCAACAAGTGACTTAAAATAGGGTATATATACCCTTTCTTGAATATGTGGTTTAAATAATTAGAACTAACTCAAATCTAAGGGTAAATTCCTCCTTTCTTTTTTTTAATCACACTAAAATATGAACATGAATTACATCAAGGGACTGGGAAGGTCCTGAATGAAAATAACAGTTCATATCACATAATTCTAACTATTTTCTCCTTCCTTTAGAATGTGACCTTTCAGCTTAGATGGGGGTTTCTAGGATATTTTATTTTAAAGAGGTTATTACAGTGAATATTTTCTATATATTATCACCTGTGTACACAAAGTTATAGCTTATTATAGATGATCAACATTAAGATCCTATCCCTGGAATTAATTTTTGGGTGGTTTTTTGTGCGTGTGTGTGTGCTTGGTTGGGTTTTTAACACAGACTTAAATCCCATGATCACCACTTCACTAAGTGAGGTTTTTTGACTCATGTAGATGGATTTCTATCCCCAGTTTCCTATAATAGTTTATTTTGTTGGAATTTCCAATTCCAGTCTCAGCTCATTCTCCTATTTGGTGAAGTTGCTGTGGAGCAGCAATAGCTGGAGTACTCTGCTGCTTAGATTGAGTTCTGATTTTCGGCCAGTAACATGGGAGACAGAATGGACAGTTAGCATTGCGTGTTTCAGTCATGTTAGAGAATGACTACCAGTTAGTTCGTTTTCTTTAAAATGTTCCTTCTCTCAGATATTAAAGTAGGGACAGATATTCATGAAAGGAGGCTTCCAATGCTACTTTCAAGTGGTTAGTTTAATAGCAAATATGCAGTTTTATGTTGTCCTTTAAATAGTACTGTAACTTCCTGTCATTTTTCATTTTTTTCAATTAATTACTCTCAACGATTCTTTGCTTTCATTATATTATCCTTTAGGTTAATGATTTATACTAAAAACTATAGTTTAAAAGTTATACAATCTGCACGAAACATTTGTCAGGGAATGAAATAAATGTTTTGAGGAAAAAATGCATTGGACCACTAGAAGGTATGTATAGATATAATCCTTAAAAAAATATTTTTTATAAAGTGAGCATATAAATTTAGTTCTGTTTTATTCACTAAATACAACAACCTTAACAGGTCTATTACAAGTGCTTTTTTTCACATATTGTGCAATAACTTAAAATTGTGGCTGAAAGTAGAATTATACTTGTAACAGTGAATAACGAAAGAGTTGGGGTTTGTGTATTCATACATCTTGGAAATCTCTAACACTATCAATGTAGATCAGAAAAATCTTGATGAAGAGTTGCACTTTACCCTTAAATTACAAATTTTATGGATTGAAATAATGTGTTATTTTGTATATATGTTAATGTGCTTCTGGTGTGCATACATAATCATTAAAGCATTACCTTCTTTTTATACAGCAGAACAATATGTGTGAAGAAGGGTTACAGAAAATGGAGGTAGTAACAGAAAACATCAGAACTGTGGCCAAGGATCCAAGATATGCCAGATATCTCAAAATGGTACAAGTGGTAAGTCCATTTTCTTATCATTCTTTGGGTACACCATTATTTTTAGGTGGAAAGTCACACAGAGCTGTAAGTGAACATTAAATGTTTGAAGATGTATATTGCAACAGTAATCTTTAAGCTAGGAAAACATCACAATATTTCTAGCACATCTTCTCTAATAAATGAGTTGATGTAATATATTCCCTTAGATAGCTTCAGGCAACATCTTTCTACAAAATTCTGCCAATATATTTGTGAACTGAAGGTATGAAGATGTGTAAATGCAGAGTGATATTAGCTGGAGTCACAGAAGATGCCACCGAAAGTGTAGTTATTCTGGCAGAATTGGTGTCATTCCATACACACAGACATTGTTACAGTTTGGTTTGGCTGTAGGGTTCAAAATACAGCTAGTATAGTCCATTCTGTAGGGCTGAAAACAGAGATACAAGAATTGCTTCACTATTTGGTTCCAGTTCAGATTCCTGTTATTGATAATGCGGGTTTTGTTTACCTCTTTGTCTGTGGGCTGTTCCACAGATAGATAGGAAATAAATGAATGTAATCTCAATATTACATGTGTGAAAACTAATGAAAGAGTGAAAAGGTGAATGGGATGCTCTTGGTGACATTTTTTAAGAGCTCATTTTGTTCATGTCCACAAAATTAAAAATTAGATTGGAAACAAAGAAAAAATCTGTCTTTATTTTCAAGCTGTCAGCAGAAGTTTTCCTCTAAAATATATGCTACAGTTCTGGAAAATATGACTTATGTCATAGTATTGGTAAAATGTTGCTTATGTTAAAACTAACTTCATGGTTTCACTCCCTCTTCAGAGCAATTATTACAATTGGTGTGCTTGGTACTTTGGATGATGTTCCTGACCTTATTTTTCATTTGAATCACAAATTGGCCCTTTATGGGTAGCCTATTACAAACCATTTGGAAAACCCAGCCGTGGGGTAGTAGCAGAGAGTAGAATGCTTTGTTAGTGTATTGATTTAATGCCAGACTTCAAAGTGGATGTGTAAGTGCTGGACAGTCTAATTACTTTGACTTTTTTGGTGACTGCTAGAGGAGTGAGATCTCACTTTCCACATTTATCCTTTGTACTGGCAGTTCCTGGTGACTCCTCTGCCAGTTGTAAACAGTGTGGTAGGAAAGTCAAACTAACATACTACAAATTAATGTGTGTTTCTGTGTTTGCCAAACTTGTCTTCTTGTCCAGTCGAGTATTTCAGTTAGTGTAATTTATTTGTCCACATTAAGTTTCTAGCTGAGGATTTGTTTGAACTGATCATTTACTTATTGCTCACAATATTTGAAGTATTTAAGAATTAGTACCATGAAGAGAGATTTCTTTTACGCTAAAGATAGCTGGTTCTGTGAAATAGTAACAACCTTATTTCATTGGAGTGCAGTCAAGCATACTAAATTCATATTTTTTAAAATATACAATAATACTCAAGCAAACCTTACAAAAGCAGTATCTTATTTGCTACAGTAATTGTTAAGAACACTTCTATTGACAGTGTGAGAGGAGCAGTCTACAGTTTCAGATAAACTTCATGTTTAAAGTACAGATACTCCTACTTGGTTCTAAACACCAAACATGACTGCATAGATGCCAAGATACTGACTGGCCTGATATAGCTTGATCCTTGCTTTAAAGGACTGAAATAAAATAAAAAAAACCACGGGGGGTGCACTGATCTTCAGCAATTGCTAGCACTGATGGTGTGTGACCTCTTTCTGCACTATGGAGAACCAAAACCTATTTTGCAACAAGATTGCTACTTGCTCTGTGGCTTTTCCAGGACTTGCACACTTCCTGAGCTGCAGCACCAGGCTGGGAGTAGCCCTGGGGTACACTGTGTTGAAAGTGTAGTCATTTGGATTATTTCAAATCTTAACTGGGCAGAGACAAGTGCAATGGAAATTTAGTGTTGGTTCCTATGTTAGAAAAGTATACCTGTGCCATTTCACTGGACCTGTATGCTCAGTGTAGTAGATTTAGAATAGTCTGTTTTGTTTTAGTAAGATTTAGGGTCATAGCAGTATTAGGCTATGATTTTCCAGCTTAAAACATAAAAGTATGAAAGGTAAAGTAGTTGTAATGCCCTAAATGTATTATAAAAAGATATAGGTACAATCTTACTTGTTTTCCTTCAGGCAAAAAGTGCACTGTTAAAGGGTATTTTGATTAAACCAGATTATTTTTCTAAATCTATGATATATATGACCATACCGAGAGATTTTTTTCTTACATGTTTTGATGATACCATTTCTGAATAAAACACTTCTCCAAGTGTGAACGTAAAAACGTAACGGTTTCCACTCCATTCTTAGAAGTGCATATACTAAGCTTCCTTTCATTGAAAGCAAGTATGAATTCTGTTTTGCCTGACCTGACCCGGTCTTAATTTCTCTTGGTTTGAATTGACGCATAAACACTTCATCAGTGACTTCTGAGCTGGGGAAAGAAACCCTAAGAGCAGTCAAGTGAGGGGAAAAAACTTTAGGTAGTATGAGACAGTGTATAGACACACAATCCCTGCTGTCCAAATCTATACTAGAATAAGTATTTTAAACTGTCATGAAATACTCAAATGCTTTCCCCTTTGTAATGTACATTAGTTCTGAATTACTGAGGAATTCTTTATTACAAACTAATATATTGCAACTATTTTGAGTCATGTTTTTGCCGCTGTGCCTGATAGGTTGCTAAAACTATGTACCTGTCTGTGTGTTGTTCCAGAATCTTCATGCACAAGTCTTGATTGTGATTCTTACTGTGAAACTGCACAAAGAAAACACAGTAAGGCAGCTAGCTTAGCTTTCACTTTGCCAGGTTATCTACTGAACTGTCACTAGTACCACATGCTCCTCTGGAACATTAGTCATGGCAGCCCTTTATCACTATTTTACTTACTTTGGACAAGAGATCTTTGTCCTGTGCCAAAAGAAGCCTACACTACTTTTCATTTAGGTTGTGAGGCCTCTCCTGAGTTTTATAGACCACCAGTAGCTTTGTCCCTTGGAAATCAGAAATTGTATCCTCTTGGGTTTCTTTGTGGGTTTTTTTTTTTCTCCCTCCTATCTTGGCATGCAGTCATCCAGGTGGTATTTCTGATCGTTTGTAACAGGGGATGGCAAAGCAACAAGTTGACTTTGAGCAACTCTAGTGGAAACATAGGAGCAGTTTTTTGGAATGTATCTCAAAAGACGACGTGGGTCAAAGTGTTCTTGGGTGTGCGATCCAAGATGGGGGGATGTTTAGGTGTTGCTGAATAAAACAAAGTGCAGAAGCTGTGGAAGGACTTGCAGTGAAAGGAAGGAATTTTTTTAACACATACATAGTTGACTAAAATCTGTCCCCAAGTCATACAAGATTCAAGCCTGACTGTACACAAGCACTTGTATTCGGAGGAATCACTTTTAAATTGTGCTTCTGTTCTCATGTCCTGTTTGCCTTTTTCTGCATGCTTTTTACAGCCTTTTCCAACTTTTAGCACTGCCTTAAAGTATCCTGGAGCGGTAGCAGATGCACTTTCCTGGTTTTCCTCCCTCTTTCGCAATAACTTCAGGATGTCCAAGTCTTCATCTTTCTAGCACAACTGTTGTTTGCTGTCTTTGTGATACTTTGTGCTTTCTTCACATTCTCATCCATACACATAACTTTGTCTTCTTGGTTTTGTCTGCATGAATTGTAAATATATCTGTCCATTCTTGATTCTCTCCCTGAAACTTTCTCTAGATGTTTTGCCATAAATAGAAGAAGGATTGAAAGGGCCTTTGATCTCAGTCATTTCTCACTTCTAAGTTCCTACTGTCATTCCATGCTCTTGTTCAACAAGTGACATGCATAAATTTGTATGAAAGTGTAGCCTAAAAGAACCTGTGGAATTCAGTTCACCTGTTTGTGTCCATTAATTTGATATTATTCTTCTTCCTCCTATACAGGGTGTTCCTGTAATGGCAATACGAAACAAAATGATTTTTGAAGGACTAAATCCAGATCTTCTCGAGTAAGTAATTTCTAGCTTTCAGTAGGGCTGGAACACAACTATGTGTTTGAAAAACTTGGGAAAAAAGTGTTCTTAAAAAAGCTTGTTTATAGTATTGTGCATCTAAATTATCAGCATTAAAACAGTTTTTGAAATCTTCAGTGAAAGGTGTTTTTAGCATCTTATAGGTCTGAAGAGGGCCATCAATAACAAAGGAGGAGGGATGCAGTCTCAAGTATGACGCTTGTCTTTTCAGTATTGTCTAGTCCAAGTCAAGGCCAAGGAAGTACAGAGAATGGAATGTAAATGGGTAGGTACTGTCCCCTCTCAAACAGAAGATTGCAGGACTTTGCCATTCAGACTTGAGAGGAAATGGGAGGACATCTTCCAAGCTGAGCAGTGGTGGGGCAGTTTAAGGAAAAGGATATAGCAATGAGAAGGTAACATTTGACACTGTGCATTTAGCAATGAGTGTGGTGGACTGACCATGGCTGGACACCAAGTACCCACCAAAACCACTCTATCACTCCACCTCCTCACCTGGGCAGGGGAGAGAAAATATAACTAAAAGCCCATGGGTTGAGATAAGGACAGGGAGGATCATTCAGCAATTGCTGTCATGGGCAAAACTGACTTGACTTGGGGAAATTAGTTTAATTTATTACCAATCAAAAACCAGAGTAGAGTAATGAGAAATAAAACCAAATCTTAGAACACCTTCCCCCTACCTCTCCCTCCTTCCCAGGTTTAACTTTACTCCTGATTTTCTTTACCTTCTCCCCCCAGCAGTGCAGGGAGATGAGGAATGGAGGCTGCAGTCAATTCATCACACGTTGTTTCTGCTGCTCCTTCCTTCTCAAGAAGGAGGACTCCTCACACTCTTCCCTTCCTCCATTGTGGGTCCCCCACGGGTTGCAGTTCTTCAGGAACAGACATTTCCAGTGTGGTTCTCCCCTGGGGTCACAAGTCCCACCAGCAAACCTGCTCCAGTGTGGACTCCTCTCTCCACGGGTCCACAGGTCCTGCCAGGAGCCTGCTCCAGCACGGGCTTCCCACAGGGTCACGGCCTCCTTCGGGCATCCACCTGATCTGGTGGGGTCCTCCCCAGGCTGCAGGTGTGCATCTGCTCCACCGTTATCCTCCATGGGTGCAGGGCACAGCTGCCTTACCATGGGCCCACCTTGGGCTGCAGGGGAATCTCTGCTCCTGGAGCACCTCGTCCCCCTCCTTCTTCACTGACCTGGGTGTCTGCAGAGTTGTTTCTCTCACATATTCTCACTCCTCCCTTGGCTGCAGTTGCTGTTGTGCAGCAACTTTTCCCCCTTCTTAAGTGTGTTATCACAGAGGCGCTACCACTGTCGCTGATGGGCTTGGCCTTGGTCACCTGTGTGTTTGTCTTGGATCCAGCTGGCACTGGCTCTGTCAGACATAGGAGAAGCTCTAGCAGTTTGTCACAGAAGCCACCCCCGTATCCCCCTGGCTACCAAAACCTTGACTTGCAAACCCAGTACTGATGAAGAATCAAATAATGCATCAGTAGCCATTTTCAGTGTACGGTTTAGATTATGAGGTTTTTCCCAGATATTTTCTTTCAACACTTCAATAACAATGTCATTATTGTAGAGTAATAAGAACAAACTCCATTTTGTTTTGCTGGATGTGTGAGGGACAATACAGTTGTTCCCAGATTCCCTCAGTAGATGGAATGTACAACTTGACTTCAACATTGACAGTGTAAATTGAAGTCAACAGTTCATGTTGATTGAGCTAACCTGATGTGAAGACTACTAAGAATAGATACTCATTTTCAAAGCTACTTGTCTGGCCATAAGCATGAATTTTAGGCTTATTTCATATTTGACATGTAATTTAGTTTTACTGTACTATTTCACAGAATTTGTTAAACTGATGAAAATACTTTCACTCTTACGTTATAGCAAAAAACTGTTTGAAACACTTCTGCATCCTCTTCAGAAACTGTCAATATATTAGAAAGTCCTTTTCTCCCTTCCATCGCAGTCTTTACATTTTGGAAAGGCCCATTCTGAAAGTAGCAACTTATTTAATAATAATATGGGGAAACTGAAGTATCATATTTTGAGTCACTTTATCTTCCAGCTACTTCCTGGTGTCTAAATACACCTGAAGAAGGTATTTCTTGATATTTTTACTGACCAAATGAGAAGTAAGAAAAAGAACACAAGTAAGAACCTGTGCAAGTCTGAGACAGGGTATCAAACATGGTTTTACTATATGTGTGTAAATGTGTTGTATTTTTCACTCTGCACTTCTGGTCCATACTTTTCTGTAAATGCTGCTATTTCTTCATGTTTGGATGGATTTTTGTAGTAGATAAAAATAATAGGTTAAAGTTTCAAAGGTTTTTTTTAGAAGTACCTGCTTTTGGATTTTCTGTTTTGGGTTAAGACAGAAATGTTATGACTGTAGATTGTGGCCCACAGAAGGTGTTTGGGATTTGGTCTCAAAGTCCATCTTCAAAGATTCTGTGCGACAGTAATGCTGAGGCAGGTTTTCTTTAAAATGTTATTGGTTTGAAAACTGTAGCAAATCTACATGGTTAAAGAAAGCTAATTCTTTGACAAGGTGCATAATGCATAATATTTTAAGGAGTCAGGAGAGACCTTTCTTTTAATTTTCTTGCTTTCTTGTCTCAATATCATAGATTTTTTTTTTTTTTATATATGTATCTTGCCATTCACACTACCTTTCTTGGGTCTTCAGGTTCCTTAGGTATCTCACTCAGTGCTAGTGACAATTAGGAACATGTACATATCATTGTATGCTCAGTTGCTTACTGCAGACTCTCACAGCTGCTTGCCAGTGGCTGAGCGTGGTTTTTTTTTGTGGCTGCAGAGATGCTAATTATAATAATATGGAAATTTTTATACTCTCTTCCTTCGGCTGTTTTACTTCTGTTATCACTCCTTTCTCAATTCTTTACAGTTTGAAAACTACCTATTATATTAAGCACCCAATTTATCTGTTTTTAACTTTTGTGTCTATTCTTCCTCTCTCATCTCACTACAATTCCAGGAGAGTTAGTCCTGCTCTCATGAACTGAAGGAATTAATTGCCATCTTCCTCTCCTTAATAGAGGAGAGTTTTTGCACTGGTCTCTCCAGATCACATGTCTTTGCACAGCTCTTCTGTTTTGTCATTACCACGGCAACAAGGAATAATATTGTGAAGTGATATTTGCATGAGAAAGCAAACGCTTTCTTCTTAATTTATTTTAGAGGTGTGCACGGGGGAGGGAGAAGGGTCTCCTACAGTTCTTTAAGGCACTTCTCATTTTTGCCCCCAAAATGTTTAGAAACACTTTAAAGGAACCTCAGAGATTTCCAACAGAGAAATTATGTTCAACAGAATTGAAGTTGGAAAATAAGTTCTGTGGCATGGCACACAGGGGTAGCCCCAAGATAAATACCAACGGGACAAATAATACAATTGTCGACTTAGTTTAAGATGTAGTATTTTATCAAAGAGAGCAGTTAACTATCATATAGAAAGCTAGTTGCTGTGAAGATCATTCTCCTCCTCCCCCAAGTATAATTGTGTGTATATTTTTTTACCTTGGTTTCAGAACTTACCAGGCTCAATCTTGCTTGTATTGACAAACTCATTACATACTTAGGAGGGACACTCCAGGGAGAGCCAGCATCTTCAGTCAGTAGTGTTAGTTAGTCTTTAGATGGCTTGCTTCTCTCCTCTTCATTGCCAGTAGATTCCCTGAGCAAAATTTTAACACAATGCTAAGATCCATCTTAAATATTCCCTTCAAAACTAAATGCAAGAGGTCTGATCATTTATAGTCAATAAAAATCCCATGGCTGCTCTTGCATGTCGAATTTAACCCAATGTCCTAGCCAAATTCCACTCTGAGTAATTCTTTTTTGCTTCTCTAAATTATCCCTGCAGTTTTAGTTGGATACAATATTGTTCATTTCCTGTCTTATTTTTTTCATGTACTATTTACACTGCTTAATGGTGTACAGCATGTTCCTTTCAGCCCTAGAACCTCTGAAGAGTGAAAAAAAAAAGAATTAATCAGTATTGCCTGCTTTCAACTCTTTCTACAAGTGTTTGCCACTCTTAGTGATCTGTCATTATTTCCAGTAATCTCAGAGGTGTGCATTCTCACTGATGTCTACAGTTTTGCTGTCCAGTGAATTCCAGTTTCTAGTGTTTATCTTTCAGTTGTAAGTGAAGCAATACCAATGAAGTGTGAGTTTGAAAACCGTAAGCGGTTAATGTGTTAAAAATTGTGGAAATAAGGTGCGTGCAATTGTAGGGAAAAGACATTAGCATTACATTGCTAAGTTGCTTGTGTTCTCAGCCACCTTCTAGGATTTACAACACAGAACGTTTTTGTTGCCTGCAGGACCCCAGATGCCCCTGTGCCTGCCTGGGGAGATGACGGGAAAGCAGAAGACAGTTCTGATAGTGAATCTTCATTTAGTGACTAAAGAGACTGATTTTGGCCTTTGGAAACCTCTGTTAAGTGCTAATGTGTTTGGAGCTTTAGCAGACAATGGTTTTGGATGACATGTTTTATCTGACAGCATTTTGAAGAACTAAGATCCTCAATGTTCTCTCCCAGAAAGTTTGAAGGCAGTGTGTTTCAGACTGAAACTTTCCACCGTGAAAATTAATCAGGAGATCCCTGCAATTTTTATGCTGCATCGTTTCAGCTTCCTCTCTGATTCTTCTGAAATTACTTTGTAAAACTCTAAAAATTCTACACTCTAAACCTCCAGGTCTCTTATGTCTGCATTCTGGTCGTTATTGGTTTTTCTGTGTAATACATTTAACCTAAGTTGCCTTCTTTTTACCCCATAACTTATAGGTAAAATGACTTTTCAAAATGGAATTGTTCCATTGATGAACTGTATTTTTTTTCTAATATACTATATTGTGAGGTGATGCAACAAGAATTACATAGAAGTCAGCTATCTTACAGTGATTGCAAATCAGTGATACTCTGTTTTGAGAGAAACTACAAGTGAAAAATATATTAAAAAACAAGAATTTTTTTTCAAAGTATATACTGCTGTCACTTTAGAATCTGTGCAAAGCTGTTAAATACCTGCTCTGTAGAAGAGTTGATGTATCAAATTCAGGCTATGGTGGTGTAGAAATCTACAAACCTTGCAAGATTGGTTTGAAAATAGCACTGTGAAAGAAGCAAGTGACTAGGAGATTATTAATGGAACAGCAGATTCTCACTATCACATGGGTCAGTAGAAACCACTTTGTGACTGCTGTGGAGCTTATTCAAAAGGAGCTCTGGCTGAGCAGTTTGCATAGGATAAGAAATCACCTCTAAGTTGGTGCTTTTGCTGTTAATTTCAGTGAAGAAGCCAAAATTCAGTTTGTATAATGATAAAACTACCTTGCTACCTCTTGAGGTATGCATTGGGGAACAATATAAAGAAATCCACTTGGAGCCTAACTGGCCCTGAAGACTTTTCTCCAAATTACTCAGTTTACTCCATGAGTCAAAAATGACATTTCTTTAAAGAATCTTCTTTAATATAATTTGTTCCACATGACCTTCTTCACAATCTATTTGTATTCCCCAGATTATTGTGATTATACCAGAATGTTGTGGGCCAGGCAATCATTCACTTTCTGGTATTTCACATTCTTCCTGAGACCAAGAAAAGACTAAAACTGAAGCTCATAAGTGTATACATTTGTTAGCTTTTATGACCAGGTCACTATCTTCTCACTTATTTATGCCACTTCAGTAGGTTAGCTGCTTTTTTTTTCTATAACTTAAGCATGGCTCCCGTTTGAGTCTAGCAGACATATTTAAGCTCTTTGTAACCTGTAAATCAGAGTCATGCCCAAATCCCTACAAAAGAATATATGTACTAGAGAATGACTAGAGATGGCATTTCAATGATGATTTAATTATTATTGAACACTTAAACAAAAATATTCAATAGTTAATTCTTGGTAAACCTCAACAAATATTAACATTAGCAATAAGTATTTCAAAAGTAAATGTTATAATATTTCAGAAAGCATATATTAAAACACTGATGACTTTTTAAAATCTATATTTGAAAATTCATTGAAGCAATCTATATAATTAAAGCTATGCTTTGTAAACCAAAGTTGCAGTTCTATTTTATTCTCATATGTTGTTTTAAAAATGTTAATGAAAATTCTTCTGAAGTCTCTGCAGTTCATATTTTGGAAATAGGGGTTTGGAGTTTAACCTAAGCCATGTTAGAGGACAGCTGAGCATCCCATAGCCACTATTCTAACAAGAAAATTTAAGGAAGATTGAAATTAATGAGGACTGTATGTTTGATATTCTTTAACTGATACTAATCTATGTAAGGAAGTGGCATGATTTAAAGAGTTAAGACGTAGCAGTTAATTATTTTTTTAATAAACAAGGTTACCAAAACACGTTTAAGGAGGTGTGACTTCCATTGTTTATTATTTTGAAGAAACTTTTTCCGTAAAGTAATTTTAGTTTGAAAAACCTCAAATCAATTGTCTTTTAGACCACTACAGATGTACTTTTATGTGGAATGAAAAAGATTGAACATCTAGTAGGCCTCTAGCCTACTGTCATTTGTTAAAATGATGTATAATTAATTGGTAATTACATAATGTCACAGAATAACAACTTCATTAGTAGGTATGGTGAATTTAATTGCTTGAGACTTGTGGTTTTTTCAGGGTAGCTGCCTGCTTTGGAACAATGTAATCTTGGTAAGTTTGCAGAAACGTTAAGATAAATCTTGCTACTTTGTCTCCTTTCCCACTTGCGTGGGGCACACTGGAGAGTAAAAATCCAAGTATCTATACTGTGAGGAACCAGGGAAAAAAAGATAAAGCATTTGCTTTTTACTTTCAATGCATCAGCAGCCATAGTGCTTCCACTGCCTTCGGAACCTCTGACCACATTAAACTCCTCTATTCCTGCCAGTCTCATCTGCTAAACACATCCCTGTACTCTTAGGTTGTAGCCAAATTCAATCTGAGATGTTTCAGCTCAGGACACATGCTGACACAAGAAGCTATTAAGTATGGGAAGGTTGGTTTGAGATTGAATTATGTCAGCTCTGCTAGTCCTCCTTGATCTACAGCAGTTCTCTAGTGAGATGGTGCTAACCCAGAAAGTTGGAAAGTCCTTAACCGCAAGCTAAATACTATAAGCAGAGAATATTCCAACTTGCTCATTATTTGCCATCTGTTTTGGAATAGAAGATGGAGGGAGTATTTCAACTTGGCTGCATAGTAATCAGATATACGTAATACTTTCAAGGGAAGGAGTCCATTTTTAAGTGATTTTTATTTTTAAAGAGCTTCCAACGCCAAAGAACTTTTAAAAGATGCAGTATACATTGAGAGGTGTCAGTCATACATGTCTAATATACCCAAATTTTACATGGATTTATAAACGTAATTCAGGGAAATACTACCATTTGTAGGCATGAGAACTACTTCAGCTTGTTGCTGGAATAACTTGAATGCATCTGTTAATAGTAATTATGTACTAATTATGTACTATTAGTAAATTATGTACTCAATGCTTAAACTAATTTTTTTTACCCCATCACCATCTTCCTCATTTTACAGGTGAACTGGAGTGCTTAATGTATAAAGGTCAGTTTATTAAAGAGATTACAGGCATTTTAAATGCATGTAGGTGCCTTAACACTAGATGCCTATCTGTATTTATGTAAGTGAAACCTCAAACAACTGTCAAAGGCAAAAACAACATCTGGACATGATAATAACTTTATACTGGAGTCCTAGTTTAGCACTCTTAATTATTAATCTGTTCCCTCTCAACTCTCCTGTTCAGCTACATTTGAAAAGAAAATTGATGGTTCTTTTTCCAAGCTGGTTCTCTTTCTCTCTCTTGTTTTTCTTTCCAGTGTGTGTTATTTACACCAGTAAGTGTATAGTTTGACATTCTGTGAAAAAAAGTCATAAGAAGCTATAGCCTGCGCTTGGAAAAAGAATATCACTAAGATCAGCACTTCAAGTTGCATGTGATCAGGTCAATTTCGTTTTCCATAATGTTATGAAGCAAGAAACTGAAGTTCTGCATGGTCTTAAGCTTTTTGAGAATCCAGTTTTATCTCTAAAAAGCTGATACAAGGTTACAACGTTACAGCGGATTTGTGTGCATAACGGAATGTGTATTTTCTTACTCTTTAGAAAATTTGGCAAACTGTTTGAGACGCCTGCAGGTCAAATGCCTGCACTAGTGTCCAAAGTGTTACTCTCCTGATACTTCATGGGATGGTGTCTCCACTCAGTTCACTTTACAGGCAAAACAGGAACTGGCACATTAGTTCAGGCCTGTGGCTTGCTTAGTCTTTCAGTTCTGTCTCTGGTAAAAATCAATACTGAACGATTTAATGGAAGATGTGAGGAGTACCGCAGTGCTAGGCAGTCCGTTTTCCTGCCACCAAGATTTTACTCCAGCTGTGAGCAGAGATTGATGTTCAGTGCTAAATTATGAGTTTGTTAGTGCTTCCAAAAATGTTGGCATTAATTCGGGAAGCTCTGGATACTCCTGCCTTGAGTTTGATCGTCTAACTTTGCAAATACAATATTGTTTTAAGGGAGTTCCATGGACTAGTTCATTATGAGGGAAACTAAGCAGAAAATTAAAATAACATACCCCATGCCATACAGAAAATGAGTGACAGAAACAAGCTTAGCATGGGATATGTCTCCACATACTTACACTCATTTTGAGGAAACGAGTTTAAATGGCTATAAAGTAAAATTCAGGTCTTCGGGTGAAGACAGATGTAGCATGAAACACTCAGTTTTATTTGGATTTTTTTAGAAATGTTTAAGTCAGTGTCTTGACCTTAAACAAATGGATTGTTTTCTCATTCAGTGTATTTCCCATTCTCAGGTAAATGGGCGGAAAGGAAAATTCTGAACAAACATTCACTTGGCAGTTGATTTTTTTTTTTTTTTTGCATCAGTCTTCATAACTGGTACCCTCTCCCTGAAGGAATGAAATGGTAAATAATATTGTTCTCTGATTTCAGTAATATACTTTTTGCTTATCAAGCTCTTGTATGTTCTAGTATATGAGCTTGTAGCTGAAAGCTGTCTACTCTGTCTGAGGACATGCTGTTCCCTGTACACTAGAAATCTTTTCTTATGCTTTATTATTACCTTCTGTTCTGGTCTGTGGAATCAGAAATTGTAGTAAGGTGGGTGCTAGGCTTGGGACCAGTCTTTTACTGGAAAGAGCATGCATCTGAGTACTGAAAATGACAGATGAAAGGCATCCGGGAGTAAATTTTTACATTTATATGAACAATTCTTTTTACAGGCGATTACCATCAGCTGTTTAACAAACCTTACACTTTATGTCACTTGAGTACACTTGTATTGCTGTGAAGAATTGGACAGTGGAAAAGACTTCTAAGGCCCTTTTAAAATGATAACTCTCCTAAGAACTGTGATCATCCTTTTTCCTTTCAAACAAATGATCTCTAGCATTCAGCTGGCTCCATGCTCCCAACAGTTTCCATAATCCTTGTGTGACTTCTTGTAGCACAGTTTACAGTTTGTCAGGGGCATGGGGAATCCTTCCCCAGTGAGAGCTAGATTTTCACAATGAACGTCTTACACTACTGATTTCTCTATATGGCTTCCCAACAGCTCTTTGAAAAGGCATACTTCTGCATACTGAGATGATCCTTTGATCTTCTGGATCCAGTTCGCCTACTTTTAAAGTAGAGTAGGGAGGGGGACGAGCAGAGAAAATGAGGAGTGTCTTTTTCTTTGTTGTTTCATCATTTGCTTTTTCCTCAGTGTAGTGCTTTTAGGGAGCAGCCAAATAATAACAACAGAGATTTTTTCCAAGAAACCTTGAACAACATTGTCTTGTTTGCCCAGCGTGATGCCTGGCATCATCAAAAGCAAAGGGTGAAATAGGCGTCAGCCAGTATTTTTGTAAAAATGGATTAGGTGAAAAATGGTTCATAATGCCATATCATGTGTTTGGTGTGGTTTAGGGAACTGATGTCAAAATTGCCTGCCTGCACAAAAGCCTGCCTGCACAAAAGCATATATTGAGAAGACAATTTAAAAGCAGCTGAATACAGTTAAAATATCATGGGCAAGGGGTGATTATTAGTATTGTTTACTGTAACTTTGCCTCTGACTTGGCTTTCATGTCTGCCTCCTATTGTAAACCTTAAGTTTTGTTACTGTTCTTCCAGCCTCTTGGCATCCTTTCTCTTCAAACATTGTTGAGTTGATCTATTACCATAGTTTAAAACCATGCAAGTCTCTCTTTTGAGCTCTTACATTTTATAGGATGACTCTGTGATAGCTTCTGCATAATGTTTTAATTGTGGAAAGTGTTTCAGCGTCATTTACTATGGAAACACCATCACTTTGTACATGTGTCTGTCCTTAGTTTTCCTCAACTTTCAGAACCTATTGGCTAGTTTCAGTCACATTTTGTTAGGGGAGAGAGGAAGGCATCTCGCAAAGAGTGGGGTCGCTATGGGTTTGATGAAAATAAGTAACTGGGTAAAAGGGAGAGATAAGGTAATAACATCTGAGCTGAAGAAAGGCTGCATCCCTGGCTGAAGCCTTCTTGGACTCCAAGTGATCAGTATCAGAAGGAGATGTTATAAAGTGCCCATTTATGCTTTTCCCCTAAGGTTAGGCCCTCTCATCAGCCAGAAGCCTTTACACCTCTCCAGTTACAGCCCTAACTCAATTCTAGGGTTGTCTCCTCGATTTTCTTTGTTCAGGCAATGTGTCAACCAGCAGAACAGCACAACACTAATACATTGCCAGTGAGATTATACCTAGTGGCAACTGGTGTGCCCAACAGCTAGAATCTGAGGTTCTCTAAGTAGGGTTTCCATTGTCTCCAACAGATTTTTATGAGCATAAGGCCATTGTCTGTAGCCCTGCTATAGGAAAAGTACACCTAGAGCTTGCTTCTTAGAAATCGAAGCCAGTCAGGCACATGCTTGAGCTCCCTAGGAAATCAAATACCGTTCATTTCCCTGAACTTCTTGCTGTAAGTATACAGTTACCAGAAAACATTTCAAAATATTACCAGCTTGAATGAAGAGAGATGCCATGCTTTTGTGGCCACTGAAGCTTTGGCAAAGAGGACAGGAACAGTAGGACAGTTCTCTCTGGGAATTATTTGTATTGTGCTCACAAGTGGGCCATGCTGTTCTAGTGTTGTGTAAGGCAGTCCTCAGAAAATCAGGTGGGAGTACAAACTTTCCTTTTGCCATATAAACAGAGTGGGTTGTATAACTGAACTTGTCTTTCTCCTGTTCTGGACATTTTTTCCATTTCAATTATTGTGTCTATATTGTCACACATATCAGTGTACACTGCACTAGCTGTTTTTTCCAGGACCTGCCTCTCCTGGGCATCCGTCCCTCTGCTCCATTACATGCTGTTGCCCTCCACGGGATTTCCAGGTGTTACTATGAGCCACAGCCACCAGCAGCACAAAGAACAGCTACCCAGCGTCAGGCCCCAGCTGGCTGCTGCGCAGTTGTGTTGCTAATCTCCCCTCTCCCGGGGACTGAATTGCTCAATCTTGCCCAAGTATTTGACACTGGATTCTTTCATCAGATGCCTTCACAGAGGCAGTGTGATAAGTAATGGATGTTCTTCAGTAGTGGGGTTTGCCAGACTATATACAACAGGGTCTCTGCTGACCCAATAACCTGACTTCATGATCCATGAGCCTCACCTTCCCCTGAGAAGGCTTCCTTTTTCCTTTTTTAAAAGGGGTTATGATATATTTTTTGTTAGCTTTTAGAATGTCTCTGTTGGGCATCTTTAATACCATTTTATTCACACACTGAGCACACAATCAAGCTATAGCCACAATTAATGTCACACAATCATTTCAGGTACTAGCCATGCAACTTTGAATGCCGTATTTTGGCCATTTTTCAGTATGCATCCTTATTGTGTGAGGGTCCTTATCACACAGGAATCACCTGCCAAGAGTATCACCCTGCCATAAGAGAGAAACTTATGATCAGCAGTCATTTTGCTCATCCCTTCCAGGTTTCATGGCTGTCAGTTGCAAGCAGTTGTCCATAGATGAAGGTTTATGTCTTTTCTCAAAGAACACATACACTTCATCCCTAGCTAGAAGATAGACAGTCTTTCTGATTTTAGGTTTGCATAGCAGATTCTCTTTAGTGCCAGTCTTCACTTAATAGTTTTGCTTGATCTCTTTTTCTCTAGCCTACATATGAAATCAGAGTGAACAGGGGAGAAAAAAGCATTCGTTAATGGCTAACTTGGTAATGGACAGACTCTTTATGCTTAGATTTTGAAAGTTTTTATTGTATTAACTCTTTCACTTCACAAAAAATGCATCCACATCTACACATTCTCACATACACGCTCCTAACTTCCCAACAGGTTTACATTTTTAGTTCCAATTTGCAACACTTCATCTGTTCCCGAGCAGTGCACATTCTTTATGTCCAAGATGCAGGCAAACAAAATTCCTTCAAACATCTTTCTGAATTAGAGGAGAGATGACAATGAAAAAAAGCAAAACAATTAAATTCTCTCCCACTTAAATGAAAATTTTACTGAGGCTTGTTTTGTTACATAGTGTTATAGTGAAAACAGATGATATTTGAAACTTGGCTTTGAAGCAAGCCTCCCTTCAGCCTCCACAGACAACCAGACATTCCCCCTCTGCACATCACTTCCAACGGCTCTTTAGTGCAAAATATTTCTGTGTTTGTCCTCCAGACAAATTACAATTGCTGATCTTAAGTCATTTGTGTACTAAGAAAATGATGTGTTGTCAACCTCAACTCCCACTCTTCTTTATAAATCCTTTCATAAAGAATTAAATGAAATGAAGAGGGAATTCGCTGCATTTCTTTCTTTTCTTTTAAAATATTAGGATAGCTTCAGTGGAATCAGCTCATCAGTGGACAGTGCAGTGAGACACATATACAATGAGCCGATGTAGCCTGACCCCCGAGCGCCCTGGGAGCTTGCATATTGCCCAGGCAGAGGGAGCTGAGGTTCAGCAGTACTGCTGACACTAGAAGAGCAGATGTTAGATATACCTCCCCTAATCTGTGTTCTTTACAAAATGGCTGTGAACCATTTATCAAAATGTTTAGCTTGTTTTGATAGCTGGACTTAATTGTAAACAAATGGTAACCACATGTTATTTACGGCAGAATAATTTTGCTTTGTTTGGTTTTATGACAGCATTTACACAGTATTTTATGCAACCTTAGTGACCTACATAAGGTTTTCGTCTACAAGTTATCCTCTTTTTCTGAAAAACCAAAGAATTAACAAAATATATGATGGCAGATTTTGTTTTTAACCATATCAGCTGGTAATTTGATGGAAAAAAAATGGTAAAAACTTCTTCGGTGTTTTCAGAGATCAGAAATTCTCTTTTCTGCTGTCCCAAGGGCCTTTTAAAAATATTCAGGCTTGTTGTTGAAGTTGATTAAGTCATGGAGTGATAGCAGTACACATTACCATTCCTAATTTCAAGTAAGTTCTCCTAATTCCTGCTGTCACAAACCATTTCCTGGCTTCTCCCCACCTTTCTCTAAAGTGTTTTTTTCTTTGGTTTATGATTCTTTGTTACTCAAGATTTGAGAAGCAGGGGGAACATTGTGATGAAACCTCCTTCTGTAAAATCACTGAAACCATTACACCGTGGTTACAGCTCTGATGTATTTGCCTTTAGGCACAAGCCAAGATCAGATGGTTCTAGATCAGCAAAGAAGAAATGGGGAAGGCAAAGCCACATAAAAGCTTTTCTCCTCCCTAGCATTTCCATTCAAGAGTCCCAGAGGGAAATCACAAATACATTAGGTCAGCCTTACAAAAATCATTCTTTAACAAAACACAAGTGAAAAAAGGCCCCAAACCCCTAAACACTAGGGTGTGCAATATCTGAATTACTTCATAGTAATGTTGGAAAAGCAGTAGCTGAAGAATTTTGTGGCTTGGTTGTTGTTTTCAAGACAGTTTTGTAAAGTTGCATGAGAGGGAACAGAAACCTCTTGGTTAGGATCTGTAAATAGAAAACATCCTAAGGCAGCTGCTGTCCCTTTCCTCTTCTCCTGGATCATTACTCTCAGGAAGCCACCTGTAGTTCTCTTTGTAAATGGTCTGTGCTGCATGTGAAAGAAGGAAGGAAGAAAAACAAGAACAACAACGACAACAAAAACCAAACACACGCACACCACCACCACCACCACCCCACCCCCAATTTGCTGAACAGAACAGAGAAAAATGTGGGTTTGAAAATATTTAATTTTCCAGAAGGGATGTCTCCAGTTTTTGGTTCCCTGGTACATGGGGTGGGGAAAGTTACAGCTGCCATAAGCACTCTCAGCCCCATTTTACTGCCAAGATGACATACTTACATGTGAACTGCAAATATATGGAACACCAGTGCTAGTATTTCTCAGTGTTGCTCTACGGTTTTTGTATGTTCTATGCACAAACTTTTTCAGTGAAAGACAAAGGATTAAATCTTTAACAAAGGCTTTCTTTTCCCCGTAATTAAATTGGTCACTGAGCTTAAACAAAAGCTAAAGTTAAGGAGTCTGACTTAAGAGTCCCTTTCACTTCAACTATTGTCTTGACTGTTATATTTTTCATTGCTTCTAAACCCTTTCTGCATGACATTCATTTGCATAAACAATCCCATGGCAATAGCAGAAATAATATTTAGCTATCTAAACCAGAGCATTCATTTTTATTTCCCAAAAGTATGTCAACTCTGAGTATGATTGGTCAAGATGTCACTTGAAATGCCTACCTGCTGTCTTACACTGTGATGGTGAATCTGAGCTGGTTGCAGCAGCTTGAGTCAATTTTCATAGAATCATAGAATCTTTTAGGTTGGAAGGGACCTTAAAGATAATCTAGTCCCAACCCCCCTGCCATGGGCAGGGACACCTTCCACTAGCCCAGGTTGCTCAAAGCCCCGTCCAACCTGGCCTTGAACCTTCCAGGGAGGGGGCAGCCACAGCCCCTCTGGGCAACCTGTGCCAGTGCCCTCACAGTAAAAAAATGTCTTCCTCATATCTAATCTAAATCTACCCGCTTTCAGTTTAAAACCATCACCTTTCATTCTATCCCTACACTCCCTGATCAAGAGTCCCTCCCCATCTTTCCTGTAGCCCCTTAAAGTACTGGAAGGCCGCTATAAGGTCTCCCCAGAGCCTTCTCCAGGCTGGACAGCCCCAACTCTCTCAGCCTGTCCTCATAGGGAAAGTGCTCCAGCCCCTGATCATCTTCATGATCATCTTCTGGACCCACTCAAGCAGGTCCATGTCCTTCTTATGTTGGGGGCCCCACAGCTGGACACAGTACTCCAGGTGGGGTCTCCTGAGAGCAGAGTAGAGGGGGAGAATCATCTCCCTCAACCTGCTGACCACACTTCTTTTGGTGCAGCCCAGGATGTGATTGATTTTTTTGATAGTCTGTAGTGATGAGACAGGTTTGAGGTGAGGTTGCGTTTGCAATTCAGGATCAGGTCCAGAGACAAGCACACTGGTCATTACACAGTCTGGTCATCACCAAGCATGTTCGTAGTGTGGAGGAAAGTCTGACGTCAAGTTAGACAATCAGATCTGCGGGTTTTCTCAAAGAGCTCCAAGACTGGCCTTCCCAATCATCTCTCTCCTCCCAGTGAGGTCCAGCCCTACCAGAGCTTTAAAACTTTCAGTAAAATCTTCACTAGCTCATTTCGCCCTTGTGCCGAGTGAGGACAGTGCCCATGGTAGCACCCAGCCTGGCACAGCACCACAACACACCGGAGCAGGAGGGATGCAGGACCTGCACAGCAGCCCACAGCAGGGATTTCCCTGGCCATTTTTGCTGCAACATTTTTTGTTGAGCTCCACTCATCTTAAAAGCATCAGAGCACCGTGTCCAAAAACCATGAAAGTAACGGCTGCCCTGCACCACTGACCAGGAAAGATAATGAAATGGGACTCTCCCTAGGGAAATACCGACCATAATTGCAAAATTAAAACACAAATGGCAGTACATTTGCAGAGGAGGCTCAGATTGTACTGTTGCACACGTAGCTTTAAAGCTGACGATTTACAGCTTGCATGTTTATGGGAAAAAACACATGATGGTTGCAAAGCCCAGTTCTGGCTTGAAATTTTAATACATATAAGCATCAGAGACTAAGAGAAAAGGGTTGACTCATTCTTCTTGTGTGGGGAGGAATAGTGTGGAAAAGATACCAAATAACACCTAATAAAAAATAAGCAGTGGTGCATATAAATTAGATGTTGGGAAGAAGTCTGGTAAAACTTCATTTTTTGGCATTAATAGCACACACCAAAAGGCTCTCTGAATATTGGAGGGGTTTCTTGAAAGAAAACTGAAAACTCCAATTGTAATAAAAGGAAATAGTTTTCTGACAGAGCAGTAAAAGGTGCAACAACAGATGCCCTGATAAACATACCCAGTTGCCACAGGCACCTATAACGTATTCTCTAAACACGTTTTTTTTGGCTGGCAAAGTGGAAAACTGGGCAAATCTAGGATTAAAGAAAATTGCATCCCACTTTGAATGGAGAATGCCTGAATGGTATAAATTGTGTATCTTGGCCCTCCCCAAATATATAGGCAGGCACTTGAGGAAATGAGTTAGAACTGCATTTCCTCTGAGTCAAAACTCAGTTGCAGCTTTCAGTAAACTTGTCTTTTTTTCCATCTAACGTGGTTAGTGACTTGGATTCCTAACGAGAAAAAAGAGATAGTAGAACATAATAAAACACAGAAGTTGTGACATATGTCCCATATGGTAGCAAGTTTTCTCTAATTGGTTACATGGAATCACTGAGATACTAAAGGTTAGTTTTTCCCTAAAAACAAAACACACAAACAAAGAAGCGATCTAGTAAACCAACATCCAGTGTGACTCCATGTCATTCGTTTGAGCTCTAGGGGAGCAGTAGCTTAAATTGTACAAATGCAAAGATGTTCGTCTATGTCTGTGTAGATAATTTGTGTTCAGCAAGTAAGTTCAATTTATCTGACAAAGTGAATATTTGAAAGATTTAATGGAAAGATCTGGAAAGAACATTTTTTAACCAGTTTTCTGGTTTTGAAAGACTTCATAGTACTTGGAAGGAGGTATAATTGATTTGTATGAAACTTTAAAACAATTATTTTTGTCACACTCCCTTTGGAATATTACAAATTGTCAGTTAGAAATATTTGTGTAAAGCTGCTTAAGACTGCCTTAATGAAGATACAATGTATTTTGTCCTTTTTACGTTACACTGTGAGAAGTTTTGGCTTTCTTTTGCCTCCCAATCCTGTCTTAAATTCAAAAACAGGACTGGAGAGATTTCTATTTGTTCTACATATATAGATTTTTAATAAATTCCTACGTAATTCAGAAGCATTTTATTACCAAAGAGTAACTGAATGATCAAGAGAGCCCATACTTTGTCTCATATTTAAAACCTGTAAGCAGGAAATATCATGTTATGTGGTTTTGCCTATTTGAAAAGCCATAAGTCTTTCTAGTCTTCATTAACAGATCTCTAACGTCTGCTTATTAATTTCCCTATCATACTTCCAGTAAAAAGACTAGTACTTGCAAAAGGATGGCTTGAATTGCGTGCTAGAAGTCATTTCTGGTTGACAATGTTCTACTGAGCATTGTGTTCATTCCTTTGTTGTCTACACAGAAGATTTTTACACATGGGAGAGAAAGACCCAAGCAAAAGGGGGATCTATGTAACAGTGTATAAACTTTTTGGTTTTCGACATTACTTGCTCTGATCATATACTCATCATCACAATACAGAAAGAGAGCAACTTAGATCAGCATGATAAAAGTTCTTTAAGGTCCCCAATAGGTATGTGTAGAGCAGAAAGTATGAGCTCCCATTGAGAAAACCTTTGTCCTACATCAGCACATGTGTACATGTGGCCAAAGAGTGACTGCTTCAAAAATTCGCTCAGCATCACCTGTTTTAAAATAGCAAGTATAATAATGCTTAAACCATAGCAAAAGCACAGACATGCTACCTAATAGCAATTATCACATCTGACTCCTTCAATACAGTTAGGCAATATGTGAAAAAATATTAAATTCTAAATATTACGAGAGGCAGGAGCTTTTCTGCTGTCAGATCATTGTAAGGAACTTTAAAAAGATTTAATGTTAAATTTTCAGTTTTGTTTTCCTCAGATGTCCTGACCTGGCAGCATTCATTTCCAAAAGTGTCTGGTTTTGGTACAAATGACTCATAAATACAAACTTACTGTAGAAGCTTTAAAACTGGCACATAGTTTTCCACAAAGCAAAATCATAAGGAACTTATTCTCAAAGTGGTAATACAAATACTAGAGTAAAAAGGACAGGGTGACTGAGGGGAGTGGAATGGAAGAGAGTAAATCACCTTAGCACAGAAAGTGAAATTTGAAAGGTTTTTTTTTTCTTTTGTTGTTGCTTTATTGCTTCTTTTAAAGTGCTCGAAAACTACATTCAATCCAGACTAATTCAATATTTAAAATATCTGCATTCCTTCATTACTGTTTGAATTACAGATATAAACCTGGAATCAAGGACACCAGTGTTTAGATGTGCCAACAGAAATGTGATGGACTAGGTAGTAAGAAAACTTTAGCGATAAGAACAGAATCAGATTTTGCTGCTTTATGATAATAAATGAGGACTGAAAACAAGCCTTTGTATAATTCCAGATTTTCCACATTTCGGACCTTTCCAGCCAGTTTATGGTTCCTGCACTCTGCTTTCTGCTAAAAATAACAATAATTGCCTCCCACTGATTTTGATCCACCAAAGGCAGGAAAAGTTGGAGTCCTCCTGGAGGCAGGCTGCAGGGAGTTGCCAGTTTTAGCTGCCATTCGGTCTAACTTGCTGAGAAAAGAGCCGTACCTGAGATTTACAGCAGAACTGTGCTACTTAACCAAGCTAAGCATTGTCAGCAGGACATGGAAAACTAAGCAAGCAGGAACAAGAGTGGGAGGTTATAGGAGAAATATTCCCCTGCGTGTCAAGATTATCAGAGCAACAAACTGAAGTTAGGATGATGGCAGCAGTAAAGAAGACTGGCTTTTTCTTCATGGTGTACCTCAATGGCCCTTATTTGGGATTTTGCCCCCCTTGTGCTCAGCTTTCACAAATGGCACAAAGCTTTCTGCCAGCAGGGAGCCTGCAGGTGTCTGTCCCAGCACCTCTATAGGAGCTCACTGGAGACAAACTGACACAGCCCTCCATCTGTCTCATAGCGGGCTGCCCTCTTCTCTGGTTCTCATCAGCTGCTGCTGCCAGCCATTGGTGTTTTCTGCTTCTTTAAAACCGCAGCTGAAACCTTGTTTTGGTGAACTAAGATAAAGTAAATGTATCATGGTTCCATCCTTCCCGCCACTGTCAGCCTGACCAGACTTGGAAACACCTGTCCTCCTCCATGTGCTGGCAAAGCTTCAGAAAATAGCCCCACCGCCCTCTAACTTGAAAAAGGCAAGTATTCAGAGAGAAAATTCTCTTCCCAGTCAAATGGAGTGAATTACTCAAATTCCCATTTGGTTTCAACTTTTATATTTACTGATCTGTCAGCACACTAACATTTTGGAAACACACTATGTAAACTTTCACCCATTTTTAAAAAGAAAATATGTAAACAGTGCAAAATAAAGCCTGTTTTCTCCAGGTAGACATTAATCGCCCTTGAAAAACTTGTCTTATTTCTAAATTTCCTTCAGGCAATTTGCAATAGCCAATTCCATAGTAAGGACCAAAAAATACACTTCCTAAACTACATGATGTAGACCAAACTCGGTGTAATACCTAAATGACTGCAGAAAGAATTTGTTTTTCTGGAAAAAAAAAAAAAAAAAAAAAAAAATCGAGAGAAGAATTATTCCAAATCAGTAATAATTTTAAAAAGTTAAAGCAATGAACTATTGCCAACCTTCAGATTTTGTCTGCCAGGAACCTGGAGCATCAGTGGTTCTGAGGATTGCTGTGGATATCTAGTGGTCCACAAAATCTGCTTGGGAATCACTTTTCCAAACTGTAACTGAAATTATGACAACTTATAGCCCCAATTTGTCTTCTATATGAAAGGCAGCAATAGGATATCACTGTGCAATTACTCACATTTTGTTTTGTTTGGGTTTTTTTTATGGGTGTGTCCAAGGACAACTGGCATTCTGGTTGTTTCCCTGATGAAGGGGTGTGAATGGGTGCAGTGTCTGCAGCTAAAGCTAGGTATCGATTTACTTGGATATGGAAATACTGATGGACTTGACTTTCCTTTGAAACCTGAAGAATGCTAAGTCAGCATTGTGACAGCTGTGCCTCTGCTCACGTTTTGAACAAACTTTATTTTGGATTCCTGGGCCTGAGTGCTTCTTAGCTTCATATTTATTTTACACTTTAAAGTTCATGTTACAAGACAGGTGCTCCTTCCTCTTTTTTCTCAATTTTGTTATAAATAAACAAATCTCAGCATCATACAAAGTTCATGGAGTTTACAGTTTGATTTTCTTCATTTGATTGGCCTGCCTCCAGAAAAGAAAGAAATACTTCTTTTTTAAGTTCTTGGTTTTAGGTGTATTCTTCCAGAATGAATGGACTTTCCTGGCCAGACTGTTGCCATTTGTTGTTCAAGAAGCCCAGAGTAATTCCTGTAAAGACAGCTTTCCTCTTCCATTTCATGAGGTGTAGCCTGATGTATAGATAGTTAAGGATAGTGGTATTATACCAAATTCCCTCATTCCCAGGGAAAACTTTCCTTGGCTTTAATAATTAATAATAATAATAATAATAATAATAATAATAATATAGTACTTTTCTATTCTATTCTAATTGAATTCAGATGACCAAGGCTGTAGATTTCCATAAGAAAAGTTTGTCACCTATCTTTCTTTGCTTCTCTGTGACTTGCTGCAACAAAAGGTTTGGTACTGAATGGTATTAGGTTACATGTAACATAGCCAGGGAGGATTTCTTTGTTGCTTCTTCCATCCTTATGCAGTAAGACTGGAAGATCTGTTTTCTGAAGGAAGGTGTTTGTTACTTACTCCTTTCACAGATGACACCCTGTGCCTCATGAATCTGCACAGCAAGAAAGCTTATGTGCTGGGTAAGAGAAAAATGCTGCTGTACTCTTTGGGATCCCCTCCTGAAAAAAGGCAAGTGCATTGAAGCCCATGTGCTTAGCAGCCTTCAAGGGTTTCTTCCACATGAATATCGAAGCCTTGCTGTCCTGAATAGCTCCAGAAGACAGGATCTAGCATCTTTGGTCCAGGCACATAAAAGAATTTTCCTAATCTAATATAATCACAGCATAAGTCTCGGGAGTTCATTTTTGCCTTCATATCTGATGAACACTTGATTTTTGGCTATCTGTTCTCTAGTTTTATGTCCCCATCTATCATAGAATAATTTTGAATACAGGACTGATACCAGAAAAAAAGGGAGAAAACAACTGCTTCATGAAAACCAAGACAAACATCTACTGATTAGATGACATGAGATGAAGGAGTATCCGTCATTTAAAGGATGTTATGCAAAAGATACATTTGAAACTTTTCATCCAGCAGTCCTTATTGTTGAATCTGGATGCATGATCCAGATCACATTTAGATAGTTCTGATTGCTACCTAATGAGGTAAGATATTTTTTTTTTACACGATCCCAACAGCCAGGTCAAAGATGAGGTCACATATGCAGATTGGACTGGTGAAGACAGCTGTCCAAGACTTCTACATCTGCAGCCTTATGAATGTTAAAAACTTAGCCTGCCAAGTCTGCTGGGCATTTCAACACTGTTGCCATAAAGGTATCAGCAAGCTCTTCTGTGAAGCCTGTAGTTTTTGGCAAAGTGTAAATGGAACACAAAACCTATGTTAGCTTTGGCTCTGAGTTCTCTTGCAAATTAATGCATTTTTATCAGTCTTTCTTTACATGAAGCACCATTTCTGGATAAGAGATTGAAAATGATGATAAATGTAGTGCCAGTTGTAATCTGCTAATTAACACAGCATGTCAAGATGGATAACCCAGGGCACATGGTACCATCCAACCTGGTCTCTGTGATACCCTTAATGTTACGTCGTATAGTACAGATAATTCTTTTCAGAAGAAGCTCATTTTCATTTGTTGTTTCACAGCAGTGCATGGCCAGTCATTCCAACATTCCTAGGCTCAACTAAGCATGTATTTGTAGAACTGAGAAGGACAAAATCTAGTAAATGTATTCAACTGCTGGACAGGTGATGACAAACAGGAAGCAGCAATTACACAGACCAGCCCCACCAGTAATGTGTGCACTGAGTATTTCAATAGTCGGTAGATAAAAGTGGTAACCACTGCTATTTACCTGACTCATAAGTCACTGTCAACCAAAAATAATAAGCAGGGTGGGTTTTTTTTTTTCTGCTAATGGCTTTTGAAGGCCTTTTCAAGGTAGTTAACATTGAGCAGATAAGTGTGACAGGAACAGAATGTGATTTAAATCCAAGTGGCATGGAAAGATTCCATGGAAAAAGGTTTTTGATGGTGTTGAATGAGTCCTCTCGTAAACAGCCTTCCTAACACAGCAGCTACCATGTAGCATGGTTAGGAGATCTCATTTTCCTCCTGAGGCCAAATTTAAGTACCCCCAGTCTCTCCCCCTTCTCTCCAATGAATCTGAAAAGGGTGACTGCTGCATAGCCCACTGCTCAGTCTGATTCTTCATTTGTCATAATTGCACCTTTATCACCCATAAGGAACCCATTAATATGGAAGAGGTTTTGAAACCAAAGCCTTTCTTTTCAGAGCCCTGATCTAGGAATGCTTTAAAGGTATATGCCAGCTCAAGAATCAGATTCATTTTGGTTCTGGGAATCAAACCACAGCCTCTGAAAAACAATGGAATTCATGGCTCGTTCCAAAAAGTTAAGCAACAGCCCCAGCTTTTTGCTAAAAGAAGGCTAATAAGGTTTGATGGAACATCAGAGGAGCTAATTCAGATCTAATAACAATACTTGTTTTTTGAACACTTTAGCCTTAACACAAACAATTTCTCACTTCATAATTTTCCTTCCTGGGGCCTTCTTTTGGAATATCCTACAGGCAGATGTCCTACTTAACAGGAGACCCCTCATATTCTGCCAATTTTCAGCTTTGTTTAAGTATTTACTGATTGAGAACATTTCAACCATTAGGCAAAGAATCCTCTCTTTCTGTGTGGCATGCCAGATGTCAGCTGCAGTATGATCTGCAGAAACACACAGTCTTAAGGCTACCTGGGAAGTAGTATGATGGACTTAGTAATTTCTGCTTTATTTGAAACAGTACTGTCCCTATTTACAAGTAGATGTTGGGAAATAATGAGCTGTATACAAAGCAGTGTGTTATGCATGGAGTTGAATGGCAGAGGGAAGCTAGTTTACAATGCACCTGCAGAATCACCATGAACAACGTGGAGAATCAAAATCAGCAGCAAACATGAAATGATCTCAAGGGAATGGACATTTCAGAATGTGATTGGATTTGTATTTCAAATTTAAGAGGATTCATTACAAAAGCGTTTCCTCCCATCACTGTAAATGTAGATACAAGTAGTAGCCAGCTACTCTGACCTTTATAAGCAGCCAGGAAATAACATAAGCCTAAATTATTCCAGTTTGTTCTAGGATCTTAAATTGCAGTTCTGATAAGGGGTGGTAGCTAAGCGGGTGGGGGAAAGAGGACACCAACTGGTATCCTTTACAAAGAAGCAGGTTTGAAAGCAAAGTAAAAAATTACTTGGGGAAAAAGGTGATAAAAATGGTTAGGTTTGCTGAAAGGAACTTGCACGGGAATTTATGTCCTGTTTACAATATCTGCTGTAAACTTCAGCCTCTATAGCTTCCTGTTTGCACCCTGCACAGTTCTGGTGTAGCTGTACATGGCGGAAACAAAGCTAGCTCTGTGTGCCTGTTCATGCACAGCATTGGAAAGAAGAACACAAGCTGTAAATGAAGTTGTTTTAAGAACAAGTTTTGTGATTATACTTTAATTACTAGTGAATCAGCTGGTCTCTGTTCAAATTTCTGCAAATCTGAGATGATTAAGTTGGTTAAAAAAAAAATATTAAAATCCAAGGAAGTTAAAGTCACTAAAGTGGCCATAAATAAACGTTAAAGAGTAAAACTAGATGTTGAAAACAGACTCCCCAGATATGTTGGACAAGAGCCTACAAAAGCCTTCAAAAGAATTTTCTTCAAAACACTGAAAGTTAACAGGAAACTCTCTATAGGAGACTTCATGATAATTATAAAGATGTTGTTTGGCACTTTCAGAATAATGTGTTCCCTTGTTTAAAGAAAATGATACTGACAATTCACAATAGCCCAAAAAGAAATTATCAGGGAAGCAACAAAGCTATGTTAAGGAGTGAGTTCAGATTAGCAATATTTTATGGTAAAGAGAGGTTTAGCAGTAGACTAATAGAACTACCCCCTGTGCAGAGTTATTTAGGAGAATTAATTCCATAGGTTTGGTTGGATGAAGCACAACAGCACATTTGATTGATCCGAATGCAGCTCAGTATAAACACAGGTAAGAAAAGCCATCTCCGCCCTTTTCTGCTGGAGTCTCCATCCTCCTTCTGATTGACAACAGATGTTTTAAGACTTCGTTACATATTATTTGATGGGTGGACATTTACCTTGTGGCTCTTCGGTTGCATCAGCATAGTTCCCTTCCCTTCCCTTTCCTCCTCCCCAGATCAGTACCGGTCCATTAGGCTCGCCAGAGGTTTGTAGTTCTGTATCTGTTTTGTTTCCAATTTCTTTCCTGTTTTGTAGTGGTTTGGTTTTGGTTTTGGTTTGTTTTGTTTAATTTTCAGTGATGAGCATGGGGCTCCTGACTGAGGTTTCCATTTTCCCATCTTGTGATGTGAAAGATTCTGTGCACTGACTCCACAAGATGTATTTCAAACATGTATTTTCAGCTGCTGGGAGTGGAGAACCCATCACAATCAAGCTAACCCTTCTTGCACCCACAGTGACACCCTTTTCAGTCTCCCACATGGCGCTGGAGACAGGAGCAGATCACCACAAACATCTTTCCTGTGTAGCTCATTCTTCAGTGTTTCATTTCAGAGGCTCTGTTTCTCTCCTAGTTTTGTCATTTTGCTGGCAAAGAACTCTCCTGTGTTCCCTATGGGACTGCCAAACAAGCTGGTGTCTTCCTGCCAGAAGCTACATGGGGACCTTTACAAGCAAGCACAGTCTCTTGTTATCCCAAATTCTACACTGAAAATCCACAGACTGGAGAAGTCCTCCTAGCTCTGACTGATCCACTCTTCTCCAGGTCCTGTGACTGCAGTTACGATACAACTTTGCTCCAAAGAAACCTACCAAGGTATCAATCCTTAGTATCTGGAAACTGGAAAAAAGTGCTTTCTGCTCCCTCTATGTAATGTGCTGTCATTTAATGTAATTGATTGTATATTCATTACAGGTTAATAAAGAGTTCTTTCTGGTTTTCTTTACTTCACTGAGGCCAGGGACAAGCGGCATGTTCATTTCCACAGGCTTTTAGGCAAACCCCTGTAGTCCTACCTTTTCCTTCCCTCTTTACTTATATGGGCATTCTCCTCTTTCTTACCTGTTCTATCAGCTTCTAAATTTTAGACCTGTTTCTGAGTCTGCACGTCTTAAGAGTAACTGACAAAAATGCAGGGGAACTGCTAATTCCGTCATAAGGTTACATAATATAGTATTCCAGCTGATGACCCATCTCCAGCTCCCCTTGAAGAAACTTGAGAGACCACTAATTCCCGTTTTGCTATGCCATTTAACTGCTACCATGATTTACGGGATGCTTTCAATAACCCATGCATGATATTGCTAGGATTTTGGTTTCCGAGATTTCTGTTTATCCAAAACCCAGAGGTATGCACAAAGGCAGTGTTTCTCTTCTTTCTAGAAATATGGGAGAGACTTATCTGTCCCCAGTCCTGAGCTGAATGCTTGATGCACAGCGCTTCCTGCTCAGCGAATTTAACTGAGTCGTTTGAGAGTCAACCCCCTTTCGTCCTTCAACCCCTACTCAAGAAATCTCAGTGGTCTCTAAGACTGCATTTTTACTCTAGAAATTGTTTTCTATTTGTCTGTTTGTGCATTTTTCCATATTGAATTTTTATCTGACAGTGTAATGAACAGTTTCCAACCCTGTCTTTCTTTAGTTTCCTCTCACTCCTTTTTAGTCCTAACATTGTTAAATATTTTTGCAACCAGAAGGTATTTTTGGAGTGAATATACTGCCATGACTCTCTGTTTTCAATGGCAACACTCATTTCTGGCTGCCATGAGCAGACACAAGATGCCATGTAAAACTGCAAGTTGATTTTTAAAAAATCTGATTATATAATGTTGTACCATTCCTTTCGGTTGAAATTCCAGGAAAGTAGCAATAGGGATTTTGTATTGCCTACCCTAAACAGTAAGCATGTTTTAAATTCAGTTCAAGAATAAAAAGCTATGCTAATACAATAATAATATTCAAATTTTAAAGCTGTTTGGCAAGGAGGGGTACTGAAAAAATGTCAGCTTCACCCTTTGACAGCACTGGCAATCACCCTTTAAAATCTGCTATAATACTATAATTACCCCAAATATTTGGTTTAAACACTTCTAAGCTAACCAGCTACGCCAGCTGTAGGCAGGATCTCAGTTGAGAGTTGATTTTAGTTGGCAGTCAGGTCAGAGAGCACCCATGACTTACTACCTGCATACGTTTAAATTCCCCAGACATCAGATTGAGACCACAAAATGGAGGAAAATAAGGCTAATTTGTTGACTGTCATGAAGAAAGATGATTTCTGGAACAGAATCATAGAAACCACATCCTAATACTAACATACTAGGAGAGCTGTTTGCCAACAGAATGTGTATGAGTTGAGTATTAGGTAACACAGAAGGACAGAGGACAAAGGGAGAAATAAGAAATGGCACCGTCTGTGTGCCCCCAAAACCGAGAGGAAGTCATGCCAGTGGAAAGCTTCCACACTCCTGAGAAAAAGAGTGCTTGCTGAAGCCTGGCTCCTGATTCCTCCCTTGCTTCTGACTGTTACAGCTACCTGGGGACTTCTCAGATCTTGCCACAGTGCCATGATCTTTATACACGATTACTTTTGCACTGAATTTCAAATGAAATGTTATTAGAGGCTTAATCAAAACTATATCCTTTTGCAAGCTATGGTATTGGTTCTGATACTAAGACTTAAAGCTAAACATTTAGCTTTGAACACTCCATTTCTTCGATAAGAAAACAAGTTGGGCTTAAGGAGCAAGAGCAGAACAGACATCTCCTTCAAACTGCTTACAGAGAAATAACTTATTTTCCAGATTAATCCCTGAGGTTATTCTACAAACTCCAGAAGCTACCCAGGAAACAACCCCAGTCCCTATGAACAATATATGCACTTGCTGAGCAGAGCAAGAAATACTAACAATTAAAGCCAGTAAAAGGCTTGTCATCTGATTTTAGTTCAATAAAGGTAAGAAGATCACTTTTCCTTCAAGTGAAGTTTCTTACCTCCTATTGAATTTGGATCTTCAAAGATTAAATAGCTGTCTATAAGAACAGAGTAATATTTCATCAGCAGTTTTTGAACATTACATTTTTTACCTTAAAATCAAGAGCTATGGTCAAACTCAGTTCTAAGCAGTGAAGACAAGATTTTAGGTGTAAACCTACTGAAAGTTCAAATCTGTACAAAATTCTATTTATAACTTTTTTTAAGGTAAAACCCCCACAGATTATTTTACTATGAAAAACTATTCTGTGCAAGAGGCAATTGTATAAAACAATATTTATGCTAACTCCAAAATAATAGGTTTTGACTTTCCCAGATCACCTGTATGAATTAAATCTAGCACAGATTACTAGAAAAAACAGAGCCAGCCTATAAAATCTGGGATATAACAACGGCTAGCTGCATAAGCCCTTGTTTCAGATAATTTGACTGCATCATAGTCAAAGTTTTTGAACTATCTACGCATTAGATGTTTAAGGGGGAAGCTGGTTGATTTGAACAAAAAATTCCTTTGAATTATAGTATTCCTCAAGAATTACATCATCCAGTCACCCATAGACAAACATAAAATAAAAAGTTCCAGATTCTAGCTAAAATAAACAAAGATAAAAACAAGCCTTTATGCACAAAGATAAAAGCTATGGCACTCATTGTATCTCATTACCAGTGTTATTTCCTTATTTCCTGGTTAGAATTTCCCTAGTCTTCCATAAGACCTTTAAAATTAACTTTAATCTATCGACTTTTTACATGTTTTCTACTTTTGCCAATATACCTTCCACTTACAGTGCATTACAATGAATATGTGTGTTGGGAGAGGAGCCATGTGGTGGAGTAAGAAGGTTCAACCGTGTTAAAGATGTCTATCAGTAACAAAGAGTTCATACTTTGTTAAAGCACTTTCTATATTTATTTTTTAAAAATCCATGCAACATTTGATGAGAGATTTTAGAGGAATATCTATGCTCGGTGTGGTTTATTTAAGACTAAGAGCACTAAGCTTGTATAATTCCAGGTAAAATAATAGATATTCAGAGGCCTGCATTATTGCTACACTTCGCAAAATACATGCAAAAATGCTATCCAAGTATTTAGTTAGGCAAGGAAATAAGTGAAAACAGACTTATTATATGTAAACAAAAGCAGATTTTAAATAGATACAGCAGCTGCATTTGAATGTTTGGGGTTTTTTTACAACCTGACACATCACTGTTTCTTTGTGCAGAATGGCTACAATTTTGAAATATTAAAATCTTGTTCTTTTTTTATTGTTTCATGAAAATAAGGTCTATATTGTCTTCTGATGCTCCACTGCAAACTGACAGAAGTCTATTGAAGCTACTGAGTAGAATGTATCTTTGTAATAGGGTAGGAAAAACTTCCCAAGGGAAGCGTCTTAATAATGACAGCTGAATCGCAGCTTGCGCCAGCGCTAACTACAGCAAGTGGTTCCTTTGATTTAGACAAATTAATTTGAATATTGAAGTTGCTAAGAAACTACATGTTGCAGTAGCAAAACATATTTACTTAGATTAAGGCAAGAAGGGATGGCAAGGAAACTTAGATCTGACTTGTTTTCCACAAAGGCGTAATAAAACAAAACATTTAACTGGGTCTCCAGATGACTATTAAAAACAGTTAAAGCTACCTACAACACTATTGTACTTTCCAGCCTGAACATGGAAAATAAACCCTGATCATGTAGTCTACTAGTGCCATCTATTGTGTACACTGAAAAATACAGATACCAAATGTGGAAGTTGCCTATTTTCTGTTCAAAATGTGAGAAATACTCTTTCTGCATTACAGTACTGATTAGAAAACATAGCCAAAGCTCATAAAATCACTTCTGTTTTTTTATAAAATACAGCAATTATTATAATTTATGTGTATTACAGCAACATGCAGGACTCTAACCACTGTCAAGCTTCATCATGCCAATACTGTTGGTGTATGCATGTATGGACCACATGGGCACCACATAAATGCAGTGAAAGACAGACCCAGCTGTGATAGTTTAAGTCAAAGCTACAGAAATCTTCCTTACATTATATCAAATTCCTTGATATAATGCAACTTCCTTACATTATATCAAATTTCTCCCAAATAAAGGGACATTAGCTCATCTTCCAAGGAAATGAACTTTTACCCCTTCTTAAAATCCAAGCACCATACTGCCTTTCACCATTTCTTGGAGGAGAAGAGCTCTTCCAGCTTCTTCCAGAGAGAATATTTGTAGTGGACATTGTAAATCACTAGGACAAGCTCAACAACCCCAAACACTCTGAAGTCTTCAAGCAGACCCTCCAAAACCTGAAGGCTTGTGAAAATGTGGTGTCAGTATTGAGACTAAGACTCTGTGTTTACAGAGCAGTTTAAAATACCAAGCTCTTGAATGTCTTTACAAACTTCATACTGAAATGTTCAAAATTTACTGACATATGTTACCATAATCCCTCCAGCTGAAATTTTTGCAACTAGTACCACTGCCAGAAAATAAACCTCTTGCCATCAAGATCATTATACCACTGTCAAGCGTACACTGCTGTCACAGATAAGACAGTACGCAGAGCAAATCAGAAATAATAATTTAGAATACCTTTTGAGAAAAAACAAAGGTGTGATATATGGTGATCGCTGAGCACACATGGGAGAGAAGATCAGAGAGAGTAACAGTGTCCTAAGACAAAGTGGGGTTTAGGTATTTTGAGTCGATTGAGTCTCATTCTTAGGTGATTCGGAACTGTGATAGACACCACAATGGTACTATTTCATAAGCAGATCAAGCTGCACAACCTAGAAAGATGAGACTTTGCACTTTTAGAAGGGGTAGAGAAATGATTTAGCATAATCACTAAAAATAACAGTAACTGTCATGTGATTTACTGTAGTTCATGCAAAAGTTTCTCAATCACGCACAATGGGCTGACAAATAAACATCACTCAAACAGGAGTAGAAGGTGAAAATATTTCTAGCATAGGTCCCAAGAAAAAATAGCTCTTTCTTGTTGATAAGAAATGTGAAAATACAGAAAAAAAGGGCCTGTTGCAAAGCAACAGAAGTGTACTGTGACATCTGTACTAACCTGTAGAGATCACTTGATTGTAAAAAAATTAATGGCATTATTTAACAAGAGTCAAATTGCTAAAATGGTATACCTTGCTAGAATAATTTTTTTTTCAATTGCTTGCAACTTGTCAACTCATATTTTAGTTGAAAAAAATAATTAGGATCTTGACGAAAAAGCAGCCTGGAGACAGAGAATAATCAGTGTTTACAATAGTTGTTCACTGCACAAATGAAAATGTAATAATCCATTGTCTCCATCTGCATGTTGATGCATGTCGACATTTTTGGCCTAAAAAATTAAATCAAAGGCTAACTGTTAGTGACACATTCTTCTGGTCATGAATGCAACTCATATAAAACAGACCATGATAAAGCTCAGAAAAAATGTGAAGGACTTCATTCAGTATTTTTTAGTACTTGAATGAACATATTGATTTCAATAAACAAGATTATCTTGATTCTGCCACTTCATCTGAAAAAAAATTTTTTTTTTTTCTCTTTAGGAGACTGTACGCACTGTAAAGGTTGGCAAGCTGGATATGATTCTTCTGAGGACAGAGTACTAAGAGATTAAGTAAGCGTGAACTGAGGTGCTTTGTATTGGGATGATGATTTAATGTTTTCTTTGTGTTCTCTCGACTTGAAACTTGTGAAATTTATTCTGGTGATTTCCTGCCTAAATCAGAACAATACAAATTATTCTTTTCCTGTTTAAGTGTACTTGGATTCACTGGAAAAACACACTATTTGTTAAGGCTAAACTTCAAGTTAACATAATTTGTTTTATCCATGTAAAGGGTTTAGTAAATTGATGAGCTGAAATCTGATAGAATTTGAAATAACTTCAAGCTCCTTATTCTTTCGTTTAAGAAAGCTAGGAGTAAAAAGCAATAAACAAACAATACACAATGAATTAAGAAATACGGTCTTTTCTTAACATGTCCTTCAAACTAACAGGATGACACTTTTAGTGGTTAGTATACATTTTCTTCTGAGTATTTCTCATCTCCACTTGAAGGCACGTATACCTAATCAGCAAGACATAAGTCTTGCATTTAGTCAGTACTAGATTTGATTTTTAACATGTTTGTAACTATAAACCTGTGCAAGATAACCTGAATACTGTGAAAAGCAAATATGACACTGAAAAATATTTTTACTATTTTTATTTGGAAGAACTTATAAAGAAAACATGGACTCCTTAAGTTGTGAAACAGCTGAATTTAATAGTTTAAAGTACACATAAAAGAAAATGTCAACAGATTACTAGTCTTAAAACATCACTCTCCAAAACATACACTTGCTTTATCTCATTGAAAATTAGCAACTGAAAATCATCAATATTTCTGGATAAACTGTGATAGACCACAGCAAATGTAATTTTCAGAGAACCTGACTGATAGCCAAGTGGTTAATACACTAAATGGAGGTAGTGAATCTGTACACGCAAGACCCTTTTGCCTCCAGACACTTGTAGCATCTGACTTCTCAGTTAGTTCCAAGTTTTTCATTACAGAAATAACTTTATAGCAGCAAATATGCCGTATCTTCACTACAGAAGCTCTCCAGGATTTTTTTTTTCCTTCAGTTTTATATATATATATATATATATTTCTCATACACATATAACTGAACACCTGAAAACTACTGGTGCCTCTTCTTGTTTTCCATTCACTCCCAATGACATTTTGGAAGCCCTCTTCATTCCATCATTGCAGGTTAAAACGCAGGCTGGAAAACTTCTGCTTTGTATTAACCAAATAGCAGTAAGATTCCCCTTTAGCAGATCGTGCAAAAATGTAAATTTACTTTCTATTCCCACTTCAAGATTCCTATGGCTAGCAGTGCATAAAGGGGAAAAGAGGGTAGACTTTTACAACATGCATTGCCGTGTTGATTAGAAAACATTCTTCAAGAAATATAGTCTAAACTTCTCCTAGGATTTGTATGTTTATACAGTGTCCAGTATCAGAAACATGTAGCACAGCATTGCCATCTACTAACTGCAAATTTCTAGTCTTGAAACAAAGATGCCCCTTTCTGCTCACACCTTCCTCCACAGTCCTTGCAACTTATCAGAGTAGGAATTTGGCCTTAGTGTTTCCTAACTATTTGCAAAATGTACTTTCTCAAGTTTAAAACTAATGTTATTAATGAGACTATAACAAATGAAAAAGTACGGATATGTGCAAAAGGCAAGAGCTGAGGAGATCAAAAGTCTTTGGATGACTTTCAAGTGCTTCTACAGATTGCTTCTATTACAGTATTTTTAATATATCAAACAGTACAAAAAATACAAAATATTGAAAAAAGGTAGCAGTAACATTGCTGTGAGTTTTTAAAATGTTTTAGTGGATGCTGTTACAGATGTTGTGGTGTTAATGGCATCAGTTCTTTATACAACTTTATAAATCCTTGTCCCTCTGTAACATTTTCTAAGTAAAAAGAAACCTAGAATATTCAAATATATTTTTTTCCACTATCAGGAGTCTTCATGTATTTCTGTTGATATCCTTAAAGAAACTCTCTAAAAGAAAAATAAAACAAGATCATCTTAAGAGAAATTAATTTTACAGTTCTGTGATATAAAGTACAAGGAGGTAAAACAAACCAAAAAATGCATTTCAGTGAAATACATACTGTGAATTTTTTTTTTAAAAAAGGCAGCTTATTTTTCTTGGAGTCTGGTGGTCATTTTTTTCAGGATTAATAGTTTGGCTTTCTATGAACACTGGTTAGGACAAAAAGATTATAGAATCTAAGAAATCTTTCTTGTCAAACACTAACATTGGATTTCTTGCTATTTTATAGCCTGTAATTTAAAATGTCTGCATTTTATTTAGTTTAATTCCACCACTTTCTCTTATTTATTACATTCACAATATTTTTATATAGTTAAATTTTCAGTGTTGAACACTTCTGGATCTGGGATCTGAAGCAGACTGATCAACTAATTTGGCTACTCTGAGGGCTACAGCATTGTCTGCAAATACGTGTTTCCAAGAGAAGAGTCTGAGTTCTGATGAAACAGATACCATCATATCAGAGAGTGATGGACTGGCAATAAATACCTCCACCCCCAAAATGGTAAATTTGATGATGCATGCATTTCTGAATGGTACTTCAATATTTTTTCAGTTTTAGAAGGCAACGATATGCCTTTAAGATAATGCATTGTGTAATTCTGAACAATTACTTTTTTTTAAAAAGCATTTTGTTCTGCAGAACCTAGCGCTTTTTTTAAAAAAAGAGGGGAAGTCCTACAGCCATGCTCTATTCTGTACTATCGGTCAAAAGTAAAAAGGTGTAGAAATGTTTGCTATTGATTAGCAAAATATATGTTAACTCTGAATCCTTAGCGGAAAATTACTGTATTTGCTTATGAAAGTTATGTACAGATATATATAAGTATTAATCACTTCCAGGCGGAGCAAGCACATAAGTGAAGAAGCAAGTAAATGAATTACAAAGTTTAACACGATCTGTTGTCAAACTTTGGTCTAATGCCAAAGGACTTACAGGGTTCTCATTATTTTTCCTCCTTTCCCACCTCCAGAAAGTCTGGATATGGTTTCCAGCAGTTTAGCACACCACCAATTGGTTCACACACGTGAGATCTTGGTTATTAGTCCTACAGTTATGCAACTGCTTGGATCTAGTTTTCAACTTTCTGGGACTTATGTGAGGCAGTGGTATATATGAAAGACCTACTTATGGGGTGTGACATCTACAGTGATCACAACTGCATTAGTTCATCTTTGTAATTATAGTATAAAGCAGCAGTTCTCAGTCCTTTCTACCTTAAGCTCTCTACTCCAGTATTGCACAGATCCAACGACTTTATGGAGAAAACGAACATACAGAAGTCTGAGAATAATATCCAGGAGGTTTTGTCCTCAAATCTTCACAAGACACTTGCCATGAGCAATGGGTTTTGGGTTTTTTTTACAAGTTCTTTTACCAAAGTTAAGCCTCACACATTGGTATTTTCAGCATTTCGTATCCCTGTACTAAACAAAAACTCAGTGAAACACTTCAGCTAGAACATGCTGTGTAAACAACAAGAGTTGGTGAGTCAAAGCTTGGGAAAGTAAGTTCAAGGCATGCTTGTCACAAATCATATAAAAGTGTTTTCTTTTTAACAAATTAATTATTTTCTCTTTCTTAAAGCCAGGCTTGATACACCACCAGATGCAGCTACACAAACCAGAAAGTTTTCATGTCAGTACTTTTCAAAAAGCACCTGATATTCTTCACGTGATGTATATCAATATGTGTAATTTTTAAAAAGGAAGGAAATATCTATCGTTGAAATGGACTGGATTATTATATAAAAATCCCTCAGATAGAAAGAAATGTAGTTTTAGTTGCATCATTTATTTTGGTATTATGTCACTTTTAGAGGGTCTCCTTCTAAAAAAAAGATTGTTAAATAAGTAGAAGATATTAATTTACTGAATAATTTTCAACACCAGACACCTGTTGAACTATTAAACTTATTTATAAAACTAATTTTTATGTTTTAAAACCCAGGAGAAAAATGTTTATCAGATAGACAGAAATCAGTTCTGTGACTGATAAAATTTGTTTCTGTACAGCTTTGGTATATCTAGCTGAAATAAAGAATGGTAATTTTCTATTGCATTTGTTGTTATACAATTCATAGCACCTCTTAGTCACTGGTAAAATATGTAGGTACCAACCTGAAAATCTCTAATGAATGTTAAAAAGAAGAAGATAAAACCAAAGGCCACCGTCCATTCACAGATCGCACTCATAAAATGATAAGTATAATCCTGATGAAATGAGACATAAAATAAATTTTCAGCCAAAAGAGCTAAACAACTGTGGAATGCTATAAAAATAGACATTTCCTTCTGTAGATTCAACAAATATTCTAAGACTTAAACCTCATGATCTAAATACCCTCTGGTAAAAAAGTCAACTCAGATTTAGTTTTTACAGAATAGTAAGTATATTTATCAAGGTTGTGTATGTTCCATTAAGGAACATGTCTTGTGCACCAACATAAAAAACAGTACAAGAAAACTACAATTAGCATAAAATCAAAACATAGATTGAATATAATTTGCACCTGAAAAAATTTATTTCTTATGTGAAGGATACCAAAGTCCCATATTCGAAACTTTTACTCAGAGCCCCTGAGTTCAGTAGTACTATTCCTTACAGTAAATGCTCATGTCATTTTAAAGTGGAGGGCTACTCTTGTATGACAGTTCCTGACAAGACCTTTGGTTTTGAGTAGACCATCATAGAAAACCTATGTAATATGACGCAAACAGAATATAAAGTATTTCTTGACACACTTTCAACAAATACACCATCTGTTTCAGTAAAAACTATTTCTCAAGTAAAAAAAAAAAAAAAACCAAACCAAAAAAAACCCAAAAACCTCAAGAGGTAGATATCGCTAAGGTTATCTAACTTGTGAAGATTTTATCTCACCGCTGCCTTGCCACTGTTTGGTTGAAGTACATTTGCCAAGTTTGCTTTTACTAAACTCTTAAAGCAGGATACATTCTCTGCATTATTTAACCTGTATTTTGAATACCTGCAGTGGCAAAGTTTGTCAAAAAAGAAAACTTACGTTTTAGAGTTATAATCCTGAGAACACTGAAATCAGTTAAAGTTGACTTTAGTATCCTTCAGATCAGAGCCCCAGCGTTTGTCACAATAGTAAAGATATTTAATGAAGAATGGTGAAAAAGCTGAGAAAACCAATGTTGTAAAAAACCTCAAAAACTTCAGAATCAATTGGTCCACTTCTGTTTCACGTATGAAATTCATTTTCAAGAAATGTGACTATAAAAGGAAGTAGAACAATTCACTTCCAGAATATCTTCTCTTTTGTTTTTTGTGGGCTTTTTGTTGTTTTTTTTTTGTTTGTTTTTTTTTTTTTTAATTTGTTCTATGGGTTTCAAATTTCAAGTTTCAAATGCTTCGATAAAATGGAAGTCTAACTGCCAGAAGAGTGACCCATCTGTGACAAGTTTTCTTACCCAAGCCACATAGAGTTTTCTAATGAAAAAATGACTAGAAACCAGCATTGCACAAAGCAGTGATATTTCACAAATCTGTTCATGGCAATGTACTATTTAAAGTCTCTGAAGTGTTTGTAAACCTGTACACTTTTAGATAAACATAACAGCGTAACCAAACAATATGATACAGGGTAGGTTGGCCACCTAATGAGATTTTACCTTTTCACCTGGACTCCAATCAATTTTTGTCATGGAAATTTGTGAGGCAAACACAATCACTGGGAAAAATACAGTGTAAAGGAAACTATAAAAGTTTAGTGATTAATAGTGAAAAAAACTATAAAAGTTTACTGAGTAATAATGAAAATGTCTGCTTACAAAAAGCATCTCTCCCTTCTGTAACACAGGAGATCCCAAACAACCAGAATATCAAATCAAAGTATTAAGAAGACAAGTAAATGAAATGCATTATTGAAAGGTCACTGATAGCAGCAATTAAAACAGATTTCTGCACAAATAAAGTTTTCTTTGGGGTCTTCCAAAGTACAGAGGATAAAGGGAGACATTCCAAAACTTAGATCACATTCATGATTGAGAACTGTGGGAGTAGAGTCCTGCTTTGGTGGAAGGGGAACCGTGCTGGTTTCCACTGGCCCACAATAGATGCCTTCACACATTTGTACAACTTTCTCTCAGGGCTGGGGCCCTCTTTGAAAGCCCTTTCACAGCTGCTGAAACCAAAAGCACACTGTAGCTGGCTGGCTGATGTGATCATCTACTGCAACCACTTTTCAACAATGGCAGATCACCTAAAGACAAAATCAACAGGATGACTCTAATTTCAGCAGGCTGTGGGAAAAGCCAGTAAATATGTTGAGTGTGTCTCTAGGGGAGGTGTCTAATGAAGCCAAGAACCAACCAACATGATCAAAAGCATCTGCTTAGGCTTGAAGGAAATCTTGTGTATGCCAACTGTATTTTATATGTCCGTGTGTTAGGTTCATTTTAAGAAGCAGTTGCTTGCCTTTTGGAGGCCTTTTTCCATACCTTCCTTCAAATGAAGAAGGTTGGAAAGTTGCTCTAGCTTTAGTACTGTATGATCTTATAAAGAGCACTGGGGCATTAGATTTAAATATACTGCTGAAAAAAGAGATACAGCTTTTTAGAAGACCCTGAAACTCATCTTTATGCTATTAAATGCTATATGCATTATTACAGCAGAAATATTAGAGATCTCTAAGCAAAGATTGTAACCTTATTTTCATCCTTTATCAGCGATGGTTTAACTTTAAAAGGAAATAGTGAATGCATAAAGGGAAAACCGTGGGATATACCACAAAGGATACTTGGAATGAAAGCAATGCATGATATTACAGATATGGCCATCCTTATGTGACACACAAAGTAAGTGTTCCATTGTGGACAGGACTTGTAAGAGATTATAGACTGAAGTGTAATGTATACAACACCCGATCCAAATGCCACCAAAGCTCCTATGTCATGGACACTGGGAACAGACAGCTCCTGGAAAGAGAATCAGCACAAAGGTTAGCTGCTACTATTTGAACAGTGGTAGGAATCAATGAGCCCCGAGAAAATGGTAGCCACATTATGCTGGGCAGGTACAAGCAGTGGGAAGCAGTCCCTTCTTCCAACAGTCTACATAGGGAAGATGAGAGAAAATTGAGAAAGAGTAGCTCAGAGAGGCAAACTAACCATGTCCAAAGCCACCAGGTCAAAATCCTTCCCCATGTTCACATAAAAGCGTAGACTAATTTTAGAATCACAGAATCATCTAGGTTGGAAAGGACCCTGGAGATCATCTAGTCCAACCTCTCACCTAGCACAGTTCCCACCTACAGCATATCCTTAAGCTCTAAATCGACCCTACTCTTGAACACCTCCAGGGATGGGGACTCCACCACCTCCCTGGGCAGCCCATTCCAACACCTAACAACCCCTTCTGGAAAGAAATGCTTCCTAATATCTAGCCTGAACTTTCCCTGGCGCAACTTGAGGCCATTCCCTCTTGTCCTGTTGCTTTCTACTAGGCTAAAGAGACTCATCCCCAGCTCTCTGCACCCTCCTTTCAGGTAGTTGTAGAGGGTGATGAGGTCTCCCCTCAGCCTCCTCTTCTCCAGACTAAACACCCCCTGTTCCCTCAGCCACTCCCCAGCAGACCTGTGCTTCAGACCCTGCACCAGCTCCGTTGCCCTTCTCTGGACACGCTCGAGTCATTCAATGTCCTTTTTGTAGTGAGGGGCCCAAAACTGAACACAGGAATCGAGGTGCAGCCTCACCGGTGCCAAGTACAGGGGTGAGATCCCTTCCCTGTCCCTGCTGGCCACGCTATTGCTGACACAAGCCAGGATGCCATTGGCCTTCTTGGCCACCTGGGCACACTGCTGGCTCCTGTTCAGCTGGCTGTCAATCAACCCCCCCAGGTCCCTCTCTGACTGGCAGCTCTCCAGCCACTCCTCCCCAAGCCTGTAGCGCTGCTGGGGGTTGTTTTGGCCCAAGGGCAGCCCCTGGCATTTGGCCTTATTGAAACTCCTCCAGTTGGGCTCAGCCCATGGCTCCAGCCTGTCCAGGTCTCTCTGCAGAGCCTCCCTACCCTCGAGCAGATCAACACTCCCACCCAACTTGGTGTCATCTGCAAACTGACTGAGGGTGCACTCGATCCCCTCGTCTAGATCATCAATAAAGATGTTAAACAGGAGTGGCCCCAAAACCAAGCCCTGGAGGACACCACTCGTGGCCGGCCGCTAACCAGATTTAACTCTGTTCACCACAACTCTCTGGGCCCGGTCATCCAGCCAGTTTTTTACCCAGCGAAGTGTGCGATTGTCCAGACCTCGAGCAGTCATTTTTGCCAGGAGAATGCTGTGGGAAACGGTGTCAAAAGCCTTGCTAAAGTCAAGGTAAACTACATCCACAGCCTTTCCCTCATCCAATAAGCAGGTCACCCTGTCATAGAAGGAGATCAGGTTTGTCAAGCAGGACCTGCCTTTCATAAACCCACGCTGACTGGGCCTGAGCATCTGGTTGTCCCTCATGTGTTGAATGATGGTATTCAGGATGAGCTGCTCCATCAGCTTCCCAGGCACCGAAGTCAAGCTGACAGGCCTGTAATTTCCCAGATAATTCTTCCGACCCTTATTATAGATGGATGTCACATCGGCCAATTTCCAATCTGTTGGGACCTCCCTGGTCAGCCAGGACTGCTGGTAAATGATAGACAGTGGCCTGGCGAGCACCCCAGCCAGCTCCTTCAGCACCCTCGGGTGTATCCCATCTGGTCCCATAGACCAGATTCATCAGGTCCCATAGATTTTAGTGCTGTTCAGTAGCTAGTCTATTACCACTTAATGTTTCCACAAATGGGAATTGGCTTGCATTTTTCTTAAGAGGTTTCTGTACCTCCTTTTTCCTTTTACACTTCCAAAGGTTTTCATCCTTTTGTTGGAAGTATAATCTGCATTTGTGTGGCCATACTCTAATGAATGGTAAGGTTTCATGAGAGCTGTTCTAAATAATGACTGCTATAGCTCCATCCCCCACCCTCCAATGGCCAGCCACAAGGGTCCAGAAAATAAGTCAGCAGAAAATTAGTTATATATGTATATTAAAAAAATTTTTTTTAAAAAAGCTACCTAAAATACACTCTTGATATTGAAGGTCTTACACTGTCAGTCTCTTGGATTATTCAGCCCTCTTACTCTTCCCCACATCATCAGCCACCTTTATTCAAGTTCCACAACAGGTGAAAGTGTGTATAAAATTCCAGTATCACTATATGTGGCCTGTATTTTTGTAATACTCTACCTATGGAAGATTATCTCCTTTAAAACACAAACAAGTAGAATATCCAGTAACAAAATGGATTGAGATTTCAGATAAATTATTGCATTCTAAATGTTTAAAAAAATTATAAATACAAAGTTATGCCACTTTGGAATCCAATATCAGACAGGTAAGTTGGCTTTAAAGCTCCTTTCTGCCACCAAAGCACAGCAAAACATGTGCTATGATCTGACCTACTACAGTACTGGTTTAGTGATTCATGAAAACACATCTATATCTTTCATTATGTATTTTAACAACTTTCCTGCCTGAAGACCATTGTTTTCTTTGTCTTGGAAAGGTGACTATGTTCACATGTTCTTTTAAATTCTTTTTCCCTGTGCTTTTCTTTCTACTCATTCCATTCTATATCTCTATGACATATAAAGTTCTGTCAGATTTTAAAGCATGTTCCTCACACAGGTGATCAACAAGTGGCATTTCATCTGTATTTACATTTTCTTCTCCTCTGTCCCACTTTTTGCCTTCCATATAAGAATAACAGGATTTGGTATGGAAAGCACTAAGCAAGCATAACTTGGTTTTTGCATTTAGCCCCATACACCATATTGCTAACATGGCTCTCATGATTGCTCTGATCAAACTGCCACAGCCTCCTTAAAAAACCCGTCACACTCAGCCCCTACAGAACCTGGGAAACGTTGCTCCATCTGCTATGGTAAGCCTCCTAAGCTTTCTAGTCAAAGACAGGAAGATCTCTCTTTAACCATGTGTAACATCTAACAGGCAAAACCAGACCTGCTATGACCTGGGTTTTCACTTTGCGTTATTCATTAAGGGCTATGGGATTTTTCCTTCCATATTCAATTATATTCTTAAAAATAACCTTCCGCTGTCTTTCAAGTTCTGCATTTAAAGTTTTGTGTTACTCAAAACAGAGAACAAACACCTTATTCAGAACCATTACTTGTTTTCTCAGAAACTCTTTTGCTTTTAGAGGACACACTCCTAGAGTTTTCTCCCACCTCATTCCTCACTTTTGCTAAGTGTTCAGAGACCAAGACGATTAAAACCCCATGCTTCCTACCAAATCTTATCTTGAAGCAAAAAGGGTGAAATAAAATTTCTTTACAACTAATTATGCTACATAAAAGACTCACCACAAGTGCCACTGGATTTGACTAAATAAAAGCAAACCTTAAATATTTCCAGTATAATTTCACACTGAAGCCTTTTTAACAAAATACCTATTTTTGCTTCAGGGAAAGAGAAAATGAACTGATGCCCAGTAGTGTCAATCAGCTCTACTAGAGTAGTCAGGTATGGTGTTAGCTCACCTGCTGGGGAAAAGTAAGTGTTAGGAAACAACCAGGTGGAATCATAGAATGGTTTGGGCTAGAAGGGACCTTTAAAGATCATGCAGTTCCAACCCCCCTGCCATGGTTCCATGCCCCCTGCCCACTAGCCCAGGTTGCCCAAAGCCTTGAACCCTTCCAGGGAAGGGGCAGCCACAGCTGCTCTGGGTAACTTGTGCCAGTGTCTAACCACCCTCACAATAGAGAATTTCTTCCTAATATCTTACCTAAATCTATCCTCTTTCAGTTTAAAACTGTCACCCCTCATCCTATCCCTACACTCCCTGATCAAGAGTCCCTCCCCAGCTTTCCTGTAGCCCTCTTTAAGTACTGGAAGGCCGCTACAAGGTGTCGCCAGAGCCTTCTCTTCTCCAGGCTGAACAGGTACAGCATATGAATGTGAATTTTCTGCATTACCCACTGATTAGATGGACGAGACTGAATGCTAAACAAGTAACTTCTAAATCTAGCTTTGCTTTGGTCTCTTGACCTGAAACAATCACCTGACCTTGAGCAAGTCTCATACCCTCTTCATGTCTGTTTTTCTACTGGTAAATGGGGATAAGAGTGTACTGTTCACTAGTTGTATGCTATACACTTAAAAGACCAAAGACTTGCAAGCCATCATTTCCATATTCCTGGGCAAATAAATATGCTCCAAAATCTGCTAGATCAGATCGTTAGCTAGTTTAGATCCTTACTTTGTTCTGAACCCTACATTGAAAGCAAGGTCAAAGCAGAGGAAAGAGAAATTAGGTAAGGAAGGAGTTTACGAACTGGCAATGAGAGACAATAGAGATTAGATAAGAACCATTGTTATAACTGCCACGGGGCCCCTTTGGAAGCTTTAGGATCGAACTCTCCCAAGTTATTTTGCATTCCTGATTTGTCTTTTCTGTACTGAAGCTGAGGTTTTTCTATTTCAGTCAAGCAACACTGTTCCCAATCATCTAACTTTTTTTTGGTGCCTCATTATATCTAATCAATAAGAGTACAGATATTTAAAAGTAGAATAGCATGCTTAGAACAGACTGCAGTGCCTGTAGTGTTTGCAGTCCACACACACTGTCTGGAGATACCAGTCTAAGGCAGAGGTTTTTGTCTAAAAATACCATGTCAGTCACATGCAGAATTGCATTAGCTGCTAAAGCCCTGACAATCTTTATTTTCAATTTCTCTGTATGTTGTTAGGTCACTACACTGAGCACAACAGTATTTACCAAAATGTTCCCCAAGGTAGAACATTCCTTAAAAGAAATCATTCATCTGTTTTTACAGATTTAAAGGCAATATCTCAAACTACCTGCCAATTAAACTTGACTTGATTCTCAGCTGAAGTTTTCAGTGCAATTCTCCTAATACTTCTTTACGTAGGAATCTACCCTATTACACGCTTCCCAACTAGAAAAGATGAAAAGAATAGTCTGTTTCAATATTTTTCCCCTTTATTGAATTTTCTTTCAGACACTGAGGGCTGGACTTCTTTGATTAAAAATGAGATGTCTTATCTGTTCTGGAAAAGTTAAGTGGTAATTCTACATGTCTCTCAAAAGACTTAACTTGTTTTTATGCCATCACCTACAGACTCAAAACAATGGGCTAATATTGTGCTCAATGTCTTAACCTGTCAGATAAGTTTGTTGTGTAGAAAATGCTACTAGTGTGTGTGCCTTCAGGTAAAAATACAGGTGTTTTTGTTAGTCTGACTTATTCTGCCCTACCTGACTGTAAGCAGACTAAACTGCAAATAGCAAAGTTTTTTTGCAGCAAGATTTTAATAGTAAAATTTTTACTGCAAAAGCATCTATATTAAGTTGTTTTCTAGTATAGACATGTTACAAGACAAGCACAGACAAAACCCCTTACTGATCTAACTATACAAGCAAAAAATCTAGTACATAGGGAGAAAGTAAATCTATCTGTACTGTTAAAGCTACTGAAATAAGGTAGGAAGAAAGACATTCTTACTCCATTTGCCAAGTATCCACACTGGGATGATGTTAACCACTCTTATCTATTTGATTTTTGAACTGGTAAAACAAATTTAGTTTCACTGATGATATAAAATTTATAGTCATACCTGAAAAGTTGCAACTATGCCCATTCCAATACAGCCCATCAATCCAATACACAATGAAAACATGTTGCACGAAGACCTAACAAAGTGTGATGACTCATTTTGCTTTTCTATTAATAAATATCTGATGTACATTGTAATTACACCTGAAAAACAAAAAGCACATATTTTGTTGAATGATCATGTATTGCTTAAACTTTAACACCTTGTCCTGTAACACATTAGCATACAGAATAAAATTATAAGCATAACACTATGAATAATACTGCCTTTAACTCTACCGGGATGAAGAAGTTAGTGAATTTCAGATGAATTACATTCAGATAGAACTGTCTTAACATTATCTTAGTCTCAACATCGCACATTAATGCTCTAGAAATAACTGCACATAATTTCAAGAAAAGGACTAATTTAAATCCCATTCTCCTGGGTGTTTTAGGCACAGAGGCACTGGCATTCTACATTAGAAATAGATGTTATAGGGAGGTGAACCCTCACCTATAGGGTGGAAGTGGGAGAATTTATTCTTCTCTGATACACAGTCTTGTACCAGAGCTACATCTCCTTATAATGGATGTCCTGAAGAGTTAATACATTTTTTGTAGACTGTAAACAGAAAAAATGTAACTAGTTGTTTATCCATAAAACATTTTCAAGCTATTGGTCCAATCCTGGCTGCTCTTTAGTACAACAGCATCCCCAAACCACTACACACAGATTTTATTCCAGCCTCTGTGACCCCAATATGCAGTTCACTCCTGACAAACACCTCTACTGAATTAGAAGATCATGATTTATCAGGATATAATAAGCTGTAGACTGATTTCCATAGTTCAGTAACACAGAATACAGTTTCAGTCTATCGGAATCACAGATAGAATTTCCAGTCACAGTTGGAAAAATAAATCAGGTAACTGTCCAGGCACTATGAGGTTACATGAAACACACCAAGAGAGTGTGACTGAATGAGGCTCTCAGAAAAGGTAAAATACATGATTTTTACTTTGCATGAAGGCCATCATGGACTGCATGTATACAGAGGTGCACAGCTCTTGATCCTCAACCCCCTAAAAGTGAATAGAAAATGCCAAAATTCTTAACTCAAGGCAGCAGACATTTAGTAGAGGAGTAGGCACCTTGCAGAGGAAACCAGGTGTTGCTTCAACATTGTTCTTCCCTTTGCTGCAGCATCCTGGAACCTAATGTCTCCCTACATTAAAGATACAGTTTTTGCAAAGTAATTATGTCATCTTTCTTCCACTTTTCATTTCCAGCTGCACTGGCTACTTTTGCACTGGTGAGGTGCTCTTAAGGGACAGAGTGCCTCTAAGCCTGCAATTACTGACCTTAAGGACACGACTCTCTAGATATTACTTCCATCTCTCTGATACTATCATTTGACTGCGGAGTACTGTATTTGCAGACTATTGTATGGACTGTATGGACTGCAGTGTAGGCAGACAGCTTTTGCTAGTTTTCATTTCTTTGCTGTGTTCAAACCAAGTACCTTATACATACCTAAAAGTGCTGAAATATTAATCATAAAACCAAAGATACCACTCTCTGGAGGTTTAGTTCCAGTGTCACTAAAGCAGGAGGAAAAAGAAATTAAACATTAATTGAGATCCGTGAAACATAAATGAGATGTACACATGAAACCCCAAGAGAAATGTAACTTGTATGAACTGCTGCTACATGCATAAGACATTTAAACATATACATTGGAATGTTGTCTGCTGCACACTTAAGCTCCATTTGTAGTACTGAATCTTCTCTTCAGAAAGAAATTGTAGTTTTAGAGCATACTATTTGAGCTGTTTCTTCCTTTTCTGTATGCAATATGCAGAGATGTGACAGAGCAATACTCTGCTCATGAAATGACATAAATGATTCCATAAATGACATTTTAGAAATTACATTTGTTTTATCTGCCAAATTACCACCGTGATAGAGTAAAACTTATATAATGGCACTCAGTGTCCTAAGATGTGAGAGAATTTGGCTTAATTTTCTGATTTCTTTGAAAGGACTTCACCCCAGGAGAGCAACTGCGTTCCAATGCCCGAGAATGTTCCTAGGCACTGTTTACTTTACTAATGTAGATACAGCGTAAGAGTACTCTAGGCCCAAGGTGTTGCAAGTCTCTTCTGCTGAAGCAATTCACCCTTATAGGGGATAATTAGAAGTTCACTGGGACAGACAGACGGAGTATGAGTGTGAGAATATCTACAGAATTTATACACACACATATATAAGAAAAATATCATATAAAGAAACTACATGTTATATAGAAAACTGAATTCCTTCATCATAGAATTGTCTTCCCTCATTTCGCTACATAGGTGCGAACAATCACCCCAGAGAATTACTCATGCTCCCAGGAAGGACATACTCCTGGGAGTATGTGGGTTCAAGTTCTCTGAAGCAGGGCTCTTTTATACAAGGTGAGTGCTCTTCAAAAGAAGAATACTATGATGCCATTACCTTTTTATGCTGCTTTTTCATGTCTAATGTACAACCACTTGATATCTATTTGATCAGGCTCTGTTGGTCAAGCCAATGAAAAACATGCAGCTCATAAATATTTACACAATTTGGGTGTGAGCTGAGTTTTCAGTTACTCAGTAGTACCAAGAGGCACAACTGTGTGTAAACAGAGGTACCCAAGGAACGCTACTGTCAGAAACATAAACATGCAAAGACTTTAGCTAATGTCAAAGTTCAGTGGAAACTGAGCAATGATTCTGAGAACAAAACTTTCTCTCAGGTGTATGATGTGACAAGTAGGTACTAGCCAGAGATTTTTTTTTTTAATGTGATTCAAGAAGATGAATAGTCTTCATTCCAACAGTGAGGCTGCTTTAGTTTTACTGCTATCTGAACCTACCAGTGAGCAAAGACAAAACGATAGGTGCTCAGAATGAATACCTGTGCTTTCAACACCCAAAAGAGAAAGCACTCTCTATATAAGGAATTATTCTTAAAGATTTTGATGGTTTTGTTAAGTTCAAGCCAGAAAAATATGATCCTATCAAAAGATTTAATTTTTATTTATCAATTATTTATTAATTAATATTTGCTCTCAAACCCTTTCTATGTTACAGAAGCATTTCTGTAATCAGTTGCTAAGATGATTTATCAAGAATGGGAGGATGTTTAGGGTGAGGGGAGAATCCTTTTCTATGAAAAGCTGATTCGAAAAATAGAGAAAAATCTTGTATTTCTTTTGACTAGACTGGTTCCAAATTCTCAGACAACAGAAGCTTGGACCAGGCTTTTAGACAAGTTTTTACAACTTCTCAGGCATTAAGAATCTCTATTCATCTGTATTTTCTTGTAATGCTTTCTGAAGACTTGTTCCAGCTTGTACTCTGTATTGTCTTGTTTCTTTTTGATAGTGGAATTGATGAAGAGTACAGTAACTTTTTTCTTTTTTGACACTTCTGAAAATCATCTTAATCCATGCTTCGTTTAGTCCATTTTTTCACCTTGAACTTCACATCTTTTCCTCATGTTTCTGGAGTGTTTTCATTAATACAACAAAGGACTCCATTTAGAAAGAGGGCCACTTGTGACAATTTTGAAGGATTTTGCAAATCAGAAACTGCTCTATGCTAAGTACAGGACTGTAATCACTTCAAAGCTTTTGAAGGACTTTAGGTGAGAAGAGAATGGAATTGGCACATGCAAAGAAAGACATTTGAAGTTCTTGGAACCCTTCACATCGTAAGAGCAATCCAAATAACCTGAAATTGCACTGAACTCCATTCATTTTTTAATTAAAGCTTTTCTCAAGATAAAGCTTTACAGGTGAATTTTGCTATTGCCGATTTTTAAACTCAGTAAACTCAGATGTATGCTTTCATTTCACACCAAGAATACTGTATCATATCTACAGTGTATTTACAAAGTATTGCACTGGACTTTTAAGGGCACAATCTTCTTAATGTCATATTTTCCACTAAAAAATCCTTGTAGCTAAATGAAGGTTTAGGGTACATTTTTGTTTTACTTCTGGTCTGCTGCTTTGGAAAAAAAGAAAAAAAAAGTATTTGTGATGGTTACTTTCTTTTTGTGAAAAAGAAAAGAGCAAATGGCACATATGAAACAAAAATAATGAGCTCACTTATTTGCAATGGTGCATAGGTGAGCACAACCACCAAGGAAAAGACGAGGAAACCTGTATGAAAATGTCAGCATTTGTGTCACTGTCTCATGTAGTAGAATTCTACAGTTAAACAGTCTTCAAGCAGTCTTCTGAAGAGTGTAAAGACAAAAAGGTAGAGAAGTCAGTGAATAAATATTTTAGTGCCAAAAGACTCATCATCATCAGATTTCCTTCATAGCCATCATAAACTATTTGTCTCCAAACTAAAGTCCCAAATTTTTAAAGTAGGAAGATTATATTCTGCCTACAGGAGATTGACCAGAGTATTAACTGACAGCAAATACCTTAAGGTAAATTCCCTTTACTCTCACTAAGAGTTCATACCACCAGCCACCCCAGCACAACCAGTTAGTTCGGATTTTGTGTAATATGAGCAAAAGAACGAATTTGGGCAAAACCTAACCATCTTTTAGGCCTCAGCTGCTAGAAAACACAAAATCATAGTTCATTTTTATCTACGCAGAAATGTATTTTTGAGGTTTACTTGATGAGACATTAGGAGTTTCAATGATAAATTTAGATGTGGTCTTTCACTGTGACAGCTGTTATGTGGTAAACTAATACATTCATAAGTTACCTCTAGGCATACACAGGGTACTTGAGAAATGTAAGTAAGAATTGCAAAAATGCTGAACTAAAAATTGTCGATATTTTTCTTCTCGTAACTGGAATTTCCCCATACGAGTTCTATTTAATTTTTATAGTTCATTTTAAGATACTGCACAATTGAATTGTTGCAACATTCTTCCTCTTTCTTTTTTATCACTGCAAGTTACACTAAATCACGCTCTTAATCCCATGATTCCGTTTCTTAGCCTAAAGCAATGGGTATGTAATCAAGAAAGAGCATGAGCATAACCACAATTGTTAAGGCAGTAGGATATTTTTGCATATACAAGAACAAGGCTTTCCAAGAGATTGAGGCAGATAAAAAGTTTTGGTAACGTAAGGATGAAGCTCAACTTTCTTTGGCTCAATTTGAATGATGCTCAACCTTCTTGTGGGCTGTGGTGTCATTTGCACCATCTCACTTGCTTATGGTGACAGCCTCTAATTTTCAGTCAAATTTATGTGTACATATAAATCAGGTTTGCAATCTTTTGAAATTATGCATGTCCTTAAAGTCTCTCAAGGAATTAGGTCTAGGTGTATCTTGAAAGACGCATTTGAGTTTTTTGTAGATCTTCTATGTATCAGAGACCGCTTTTACACTTCTGGCTTACCTTTAACCTATTAAGAGCTAAATAGTAATAATTTCACGGCTCAGATTTAAATGTTAATGTAAGCAATGTATAAACAATGATTTATACAGAATGGCGTTTAAATAACTAAGGTTATAGAAAAGAGATGCCAGTTATCTCTCGGGGAGGCTTTTACACTCCTTGTTCCTATGCTGAAAACTAAAAAATGCGCGTTTGTGGGGGCCTACTGTAGGGCTTCGAGTCCTGTCACCACCTGGTGCACTTTGGCCCAGTTCTGAAACAACCAAAACTACATTTCCACCACTTGCTCCTCAAGTTTTGCTAGGACCGGGCTCGCAGCACCCTGTGGCTCCAGCGGAAAAGTGTTTCGGGTCCTTTCTGCCACGTCCACCAGCGGTGGGTCCCGCGGCTCCCAGGGGTGCGATGGGTGCAGGCTGCGCCACCTCTGCATCTCCTCCTCCGGGGAGCCCCACAACCGCGCCGGGGGGGCCCGGCCGCGGGGGGCAGGACCCGCGGAGCCGGCGGTGAGGGAGGGGGGGGCCTCTCAGAACCCCCCCGGCTAAGCCGCCGCCTCACAGCCCGGGCGTCACCCCCCGCGCCCGCCGGCAGCCCCGCCGCTCCCCCCGCCGCCGCCGCCTCACCTGATGTAGGGGACGAGGGGCCTGACGTGCCCCTCCAGCACGGCGATCACGTAGGAGATGATGAAGGCGGCCGAGGACCAGCCGACGAGCAAAGCGGGGACGAAAGCCACGCCGGGCATGCAGCACCGCATCGCCGGCGGCGGCCCTGCCCGCGGTATGGGCGGCGGCGGCGGGAGCGCCCGGCCGGGCTCCGTGGACGCGCCCTGAAGTCACGGCCCGTGACCGAGGACTTGCGGGACGCGCTCACGCACACGCTCCCCACCGCCGCCGGGTCCCGCCCGCCCGCCCCACATGTGCCAGGCAGCGGTGCTGGCACCCCCGAGAGCCCCGGGGATCCCCCGCCGCCCGCAGTCTTCCCTTTGCTTTCGTTTCTCTTCAGCGTTCCCCCCGGGGGGGCAGCGCCCGCGCCCGCCCCCTCCCGCCGCCGCCAACGGCCCAGCCGGCCCGGCGGGGTGCCCCGGGGGGGCCGGCGGGGGGGCTGCTCGCCTTTCACCTGTGGCGGCCCCTCGGAGGGCTCCGGAGGGTGTCTGCCCGACGGCAGAAAGACCCCCCCGCAGCCCCGGTCCCGGCCGCGGGCGGGCTGGGGGCTACCGGCTCCGCATGCGGGCCGCTGACGCCCCGGCCGGGGCACGGCGGCGGGCGGCGCCGCCGGGGAGCGCTCGGAGGGGTCTGCGGGGAGGGGGGGGGCGGCGGCTTGTGCGCTCGCTGTTACCTTGGAAAGGAAAAAAAGTTAACGGAGCCCGGCGAGAGGGCGGCGGGGCCGGTGGGCTGGGGGGCAGCCGCTGCTGGGGGGGGCACGGCACGGGAGACGCAGTGAGGTTCGGAAACCCAGGGGCCTGGAGGGTCTCACTGGGGAGTCCTGCGCCTGGCAACACTCATGCACCTCGGGCTTGCGTTTCAAGCCCCTAATGGAGCCCTGATTTGCAAATTTTCTGGGGGATTCACTTTCTTCCCACGCTTAGAGGGAAACCACAGTTCAGTTCACCATCGTGCCCTGCTCGGCATCTTCGCTTTGGTTGAAGCCGTCAACGATCTGTCAAGGTTGTTTCTATTTCCTTTGACTGTTCAGTTTGTCTGCCTTCCAAACTAACATCCAAATGCATGGTCACCATTCTGAAACAAAGACAAATACGTGCATACTCCGCTTCTCACCTTTCATGTCCTTGAAAATTTATTGTGAGTCTTCTCTTTCTACCTTCAGTACACATTCCCTGTGGCAGAAACATAGTAGGTTAGAAGGTGAGTACAGGCCTTTGAGATACTAGGAAGAGAGAGAGAAATTTAATAAAGGGCCTCTGGACAGTGTACATGGGTGTAAGTACAAAAAAGTAATCACCCAAATTATTGTACTGCTACGGCTGGAGATAGTCTACACGCTATCTATGCCTTTTGGCAGTAGCATGTTGCTTACATTCTTAATGTATTACTTGAGTCTAATAATTCACTAATACTTCATGATCACACTCAAGCACTTCTAAAGAAAAAAGCCTCTCCCTTTTCATATTGGCTAATACTTCTGTACTACACTGAAAGAGTAGGTATAGGGAAAGCAAGGTTTGAAAAAAAAAAACAAAAATTCAGCGAAACCACAAACTCATGCTTAGTCTTTCCATAGATAATCTATCTTCTAGTAATTCCAAGTGGCAGAAATTTCTGGCTGAAAGAATGGGTTTACGTTTATTTAAGTTAGAGATGCAAAAAATGATGGCATGTATCAATAATGGTACTTGAGCTGTCTTAATATATACTGATAAAAAACTTCTAGTTTCATTACCTCTCCATATCATGTATCTTTGTTTTTTCCTTTGAAACAGAAAAAAATAAAATAAATATTATATAGGCATTGTATCTAGCCTCTTTGGTAAATAAATGGAGTGCAGAAATATGTCAATCTTCACTGTATTTATGGAAGCAGAATTTGACAGGGTGGTTTTGGTCAGTAATGTAGTATTCTGGTTTGGTTCCTTGTAGAAAGAGGATAGGATTCACCTTATGACATCGATATTTAAATTCCATTGTTGGAAAAATGTTTCATCCACGTTTCTGCAAAATCTCATTGTACTAACTATAAGTCTGTAAATAGTAAATAACTCACTCTTAAGTGAGAACTGAGTATTTAAATTCTTCACATGACTTTTTGCAGTGCCTGCACATTATTTGGAGCAAAAGAAAAAGAAACGTCTTTGGCTCAAGCAGGTGGTAACTTACTGTTTGGCAATCACTAGCAAAGGCACTTTGTTGCTATGTAAACATTTATTACAGCTCATGTGATGTTTCTTTATCCTTTTATTGTGGGAGGTAGTCACTAACAACATAATTTGAGCGGTGATCTTTATTTTATTTTTTTTGTCACCAGCATTACTAACTTGTTTTTCAAAATATCATTAGGAACTGCAAGGAATAACAAATACAGGTTAATCAGAAACCTGGGGGAAGTCATTCTGTTCACTCGACTTGAGAACATTAGTGTGATATTTCAAATAAGGTCTATTTTAATTTATTGTGCTTTGGATAAATTATATTAGAACACTGGTGGTATATAAATATAAAATAACTATGGACTTTAATGTAGCTTCACTGGATTTTTGTAGATGAAAAATTAGATATGAGCCAGCAATGTGCTCTATAGCCCAGAAAGGCAACCATACCCTGAGCTGCAACAAAAGAAGTGTGACCAGCAGGTCAAGGTTGGTGATTCTGCCCCTCTACTCTGCTCCGGCGAGAGTACTGTCTCCAGCTCTGGGGCCCCCCATATAAGACAGATATGGATCTGCTCAAGCAGGTCTGGAGGAGGGCCATGAAAACGGTGAAAGGGCTGGAACACCTCTCTTGTGATGAAAGGCTGAGAGAGTTAGGGTTTTTCAGCCTGAAGATAGAGGAAGCTTCAGGGAGATACTGCATCTTTTCAATACTTAAAGGGAACTTCTAAGTAAGACAGAGACTTTTTACCGACATCTGTAGTGACTGGACAAGACGTAATGGTTTTAAATTGAAAGAGAGTAGATTGAGATTAGGTATAAGGAAAAAGTTCTTCCCTGTGAGGGTGGTGAGGCCCTGGCACAAGTTGCCCAGAGAAGTTGTGGCTGCCCCCGCCCTGGAATAGTTCAAGGCCAGGTTGGACGGGGCTTTGGGCAACCTGGGCTAGTGGATTCTGAGAATTAACAAAGTGATTGGACTACTTCCTATATGCTTAAAACATTGATATAAATTTATGCTTGTCATATATAATATTGTTTGTCAGTGAAATATCATGTTAGAATTATTAGAAAAATAGATGTCAGGATGTGCAAATGACATACATGTCAGTGATTTGAAAACATATGAAGATAAAGGAAATAGTGATGGAAGAGACCTCAAAAATAGACAATGCTGGTAGTACTTGTATCCCCACTTCTCTTTTATTCACAATCTGGTTTCCATGGATTTTATATTCATTATATGTGACTTATTTTCTTCACCACATTCTAAGGAAAGTCATGAAATTTCAATTAGCTAAAGTGCATAAAGACATCTTCTGTGCAAAGTGTCACGTAAGAAGCTCATTGTTTTGTTGACACCTACATAGCACTCTTCAGTTTTTTAAAATATTGTGTCCTAGAATACGTTTGCCTTGTCACCTCCAATTTGAGAATGTTTGTATACTGATTTCTAAATACATCTCTTTTCCATTCCGCTCCTCTTACTGTTTATAACTGTATTTTGATCCCCCCCAAAATGCACTCATTACTCAAATGCACTCCTGCTGTCCTGTGAGTGTGTAATCCATGGACTTTTTCAGCTGCTAGTGAAAAGATTATTTATCATTGAGAGGCATTCTCTTTCTAACAGAAAACAGGTAGCTAAAAAGAGTTCTGGGGCAAGGGCTGGTTTGAAGGCTCAGGGATTGAAGCCATAGCAGGGAAATCACATTTTCTAAACACATAAGCATCTCACTGAGCACTGATGAAAAGAATATTGAATATTGAATATCTAGACTTATTACTTGCACACTTCATTTCTCTGATGTTTGTCACATCTAGACCATTTTTTCTGGTGAATCCATTCTTGTATTTAAACAATGGAGGCTCTGGTTTCAGGACTGGCTTGTAAATAGCCCTGGCTCCCTCTGAAAGAAGCTGACAGGCACTGCAATGTTTTATCTTGTAAGAGCGTGGTCCTGATACTGGTTTGTTTCGGTCCTTCCCCTGTTATACTTCATGCACTTAAACTGCTCACTGCCTGAGAAGTCCACAAGCACAGCTTGCTGTGCTCTTGGAGACAGTTCTTGAGAAAACAGAGTGTTTGGGCAAGAAGTGGACATCAGAGTGATCTCTAGCTAGAAAGATTTAGATTGTAGTAGTCAGGAAACTCAAAGAAGGTAGGTGGAAGTTCAGAATGTGTCCCATCCACGTTTTTATATTGCCTATAAACAGCAACATAAATAAATTATAAAAAAATTGTGTTTACAAGCAAGCTGTTCAAAAATAAGGGTATGGAGAAGCAGCATAGCTTAATTTAGGCAGATTTTGAAAGAATTTTAAATAAAATAAGAAAGTGTTGGCTGTAATGTGTAATTGCAAATTCATTTGTTATGAAGTGATCTGGAACATGAAAGGCCTACCCAGAAGACTCACCCTCTCCAAACATGTTGGTCTTCTATATCTCTGCATGGTATTCAGACAGATCCTGTTCAGAACAGTTATGGCAGCTCTTACTTCCCTGATTTCGTAAAGAACTTGCTGGAAGAAGGGAGAACAAGCGAGATGAGCACATGACAGTAATGAAAGTCTGGAACATGAGCAAGAGAGAGGTTAAGTAGTTCAGTTACTTCTTGAAATTTTGTATTTTGGTACACACAAGCACTAGGGAAAAAAAAAAAGCCTTAATCCCTGAATGGGACACTTAAAAATTTTTCTTTAACACCTGCCATCCTTTAGCAAACCCTACAGTGAAGCCAAGTGATTTTTGTCTTAGATCATATTTATTTTTAAAGATGAGTAAAGGCTATCTCCCAAGATTGCTTTGGCTGTCATACACAGTCATTCAAAACCCTAAATAAAATTGAAACTAGAATTTTATTCTAGCCTGTTACTTCCCTGTTCTCCTAGAACTTTTACCCTTTCTTTAAACTTGAAAGTGTTTCCAGTGTAGAGAAAAGCCCCTAAGAATATGCAAGAAGATTACATTTAGAATATCAAAACATAAGGTCTGCAGATTTTACACTGAGAGATTACTTGTTGGATTTTTTTATATGTAACCAGACCTGGTTACCCAGTGACCTCCACTATAGACATACCCTTTGGAATTCACAGACTTAGGACTGCTCATAAGCAGAACTAGATCTTCCCAGGGAATAAAGTGTGAGAGCAGAGGAGGAATTTGTGGCTTGTAAAGAGAAAAGCACTGTATGGTGAAATAAGGACAGGAAGGTGTGACAGCTGTGCAGCAGCTGGGGACTGCTGTGATAAAGGTGGTTTTAGCTGGAAAGAAGGAAGCAGTTGCCAGCAACAAGTTGTGCCAGAAGGACATTTACAGGAGGAATCAAACACACTACCTGTAACTTCTGCAGATTAGTGTTTGAACAGTTCAAACTGGGTTGTGGTATCCCCTCCCTTCCTCTTTGGTCACATGCCAACTGTCTGTAACCTTCTGTCGGTAACAAAAGCATGCATAAGCAATTCTCACTTCTGACATGAAGTTCAGAATGGCAATAATAATAACTTACAACAACTGTGAAGTCTTACGCTGTGAGGCATTCATGGCTTTGCATTTATATTTCTGGCAAGTAATGTGATTTAGTTGTAAAGTAGTTAGTGTTACTGTTGAAGAGAAAAGATGGTTTATTTTGCTCAGTTTTGGTTCCCTCTGTAGTTAGCTAGATTATGATATCTAACCAAATGTCTAACCAAAACACAGATAAAGATCTCAGCTGTCAAAAAAACCAGGCAAGTCAAAAATATTGATAAGTCCCTTAAGAACAAACAGAAGTCATTACTGGGTTGAAGTCATGTAGTTCTCTCTCCAAAAAAGGATAGAAGCTTCCTCTGGTGCAGGACAGATTTGGATCAATATCTGCCAATAATGTTGAGATCTGAAAAGTTTATTCCAGAATTCCTAAATAAGATTATCTCTCAAAATCTGTATTTTTAGCTCTCTATTTTCACTTTCTTTTTAGGTGAGGTTTTTCAAAAGAAAAGTTTTAGTGGGAGAAATATTTGTTTCCAGAATGCATGAGCTGTAGACCAACGTGGGCTATAAAGGGCAAGAAAGAGACAGTTTAGATGCAGATGAACCATTATGCAGTGGCTTTGTTCTCCCTCACTCTAAATGAGGTAGTCAGCATGCTGAAGCAGGTGGTGGGAGAATTTGGCTCTAGCATGGTAATAATCTTGGCACTACATTTTTAGAGAAGCACATTTTTAGAGAAAAGGCAATCATTCAAAGCAAAATGGTAGCTTTTTATGTGGCCTTGCCATCTTTGAGAAGTACCTTTGCAGTTTTCTTAGTGGAACACAGTAACTGACACCAAGTTGCTTACTGAAGAGAAAAAGGAAGTAATTAAATTCATGACCTTGAGTACAATTAGGGTCCAAAGGGATTAAAGGAATTGGAGTCTAAACTGTGAGAATTTGATCAATCCTAGGAAGAGCTATCAAAAATATCTTTTTTCCAACATCAGAAGTGGCTAATGATGTGCTATGTCCAACATAAAACCTCCTGGAAACGGGGAGTACCCACTTCTGAAAAATCAGATCCTATTTTCAGATGTTAAACTAGATTTGCCAGAACAAGTTACAGATGTTGGTTTGTCTGCCTTTACCACAGCATATTGCTAAATATAGGACATTCATCTATTTCTTCCTGTTTATACCATGCTTTGCACATCGCTGGCTGTGTTACTGCTTGCTCCTTTCATAAACTTCTTTCTTTCGTGCCTTGTCACAGCTGACACAAAGGTCTAACAAGGCCACAGAGAGCAGGTCCATGTGCTTCAGGGTAATATTACCAAATCTCTTTACGTTAGAGCTGCTTTTTTCAAGCTGATACAAATGTAACAAACAGTAAAATGTATTTTTACAAAAGCTAAATATTTTGTCTTTTCAGTTTAAACAGTGTTTTCCATCCTTTCTTGGCCTTTGCCAATTTCCTCCATAGTTCTTGTGTATCAAAGTTTTGTGCTGCGTAGTACTCTGGTAAGGCAGCAAATAATATGGAATGAAGGCAGAAGGGTTATTCTTGTTCAGTAAAAGTGCAAGAAATCCATGTCATGATGACATGAGCAAGTGCTCAGCTTTGTTTGCCGGCCACGAGCACTGTGCTAACCTGCGGGAGAAGAGCATCACTGCTTCTTATTTGGGTGAGGAACTTTGGATAGAGGGAAAGCTGGTGCAACTCAGGGAGTCCCAGAGAAAATATTGTGAGCTGTACCTGGGTCTTGTCTGTACCAGCTTTTTCACACTCATGAATGGCAGTGGCAGATAGAGGCATCAGTTTTCCAGTGGTTGGAGTTGTGCATTGTGGCAGTTGCAGCCCATTGTCAGGGCTCAGTGGGAGGTGGGAAGTGGTGCCATCGCAGCAGTGGCCAGAGGCTGCCCATTAGAGCCCAGCTGAGTGGGTTTCTCCCTCTCACAGGGCCACCCACCACCACCCTGCTGGAGAAAACCCCTTTGTCCTTCCCCCTTGTGGGCCCTAGGAGACTCAAGTTGTTCCTTGGAAGCTCATGGAGCAAGAATTCAAAGTCTATTTTTTCTGGGGATAAAAGTAATTAATTCACTGTAGGTGTAGGGTATCTCAGAATAAATAAATAAATAAATAAAGGACTTGCTATGAATTCTTATCATGTTCTGAAACAAAATAGACATGAAAAACAACAGTTAATAGGGCTTTCCAAAAAGATCTTGTAGTAATTATTTCCACTCTACTCTCTTCACAGTCTCTTGAGCATTTTTAGGCATAGAAGGTATATTTTCAAGCAACAAAGGAAATTGTTCATCCTAAATGGTCCTTTATCTATTTCATCCTTCTGTCTGATAGTGTGATCAATATCAGGTGATTGAGAGATAACTAACAAAAATTAAATACTTTTCTAATGTTCTGAGTCTCTATCTTACTGCTGTCATGTAAAATGTTCATGCCATTTGATACAGCCACAAAATCTTATTGACCGCTGCTCAACACTAAAGGCACCTCAATTTACCTGCTAAGTGTGCTTCTGAGTGCATTTAAAAGACTATCCTGCCCATTCTAACCACCAAATGCACACAGTCTGTTCTCTGTGCTATTACAACTTGGTAGAATTAACACAAGAAACATAAAATCTAGAACTATTATGTAACTATGACATCAATGTACTAAAGGTCCTGTGTTTTTAGTATTAAAATACAAAATAATACATTTTTAGTCTTTTTAATAATCAAACCATTCAGAGAACCAGACTTTACTCCAAGAAACTCAACTTCTCTTCTCTTCTCTTCTCTTCTCTTCTCTTCTCTTCTCTTCTCTTCTCTTCTCTCTTCTCTTCTCTTCTCTTCTCTTCTCTTCTCTTCTCTAGTGATAGTTGAATATCAAGGATAATAAATTGTAACTGTATATTTTCAAAAATCATTATGACATTTAATACTTAAGAAATAAGACTATATTTATATTCATGTTAACATACATTATATATTAAATCATGGCTTGGGGAGACTTACCAGGCTTTTTCATACACTCCATTAGGGGCTTTGGAAACAGACATACAGATATGATTTGGTTTGAAGGCCACAATCTATTTAAATTGTCTTTGCCTGTTGCTAGGAGTGCATCCGTTTCAAAAGCAAGGACTTGCTATTAAAAACAAACCAAAAAAATAAGAACAAATCCCAGATTCTGCATGGGACAGAATAATGCCAGGCACAAGTATAGATTGGGAGAGGAGTGGCTGGAGAGCAGCCTGGCAGAAAGGGATCTGGGGGTGCTGGTTGACAACAGGGTCAGTATGAGTCAGCAGTGTGCCCTGGCAGCCGAGAGGGCAAAAGACATCCTGGGGTGCATCAAACACAGCAAAACATGCCAGTAAAAACTGGTGATTATCCTGCTGTATTCAGCATCAGCACGGCCTCACCTTGAGTACTCTGTGCAATTCTGGGCCCCACAATTTAAGAAGGATGTGAAGGTACTAGAATGGGTCCAGAGGAGGGCAACAAAGCTGGTGGAAGGGCTGGAAGGCATGTCCTGTGAGGAGTGGCTGAGGGCTTTGGGTTTGTCTAGTTTGGAGAAAGAAGGCTGAGGGGTGACCTCACTGCTCTCTACAGCTTCCTGAGGAGGGGAAGTGGAGAGGGAGATGCTGAGCTCTTCTCCCTGGGATCCAGTGACAGGACACATGGGAATGGCTCAAAGCTGCACCAGGGGAGGTTTAGACTGGACATCGAAAGCATTTCTCTACTGAGAGGGTGGTCAAACACTGGAACAGGCTTCCTAGAGAGGTGGTCGATCCCCAAGCCTGTCAGTGTTTAAGAGGGACTCGGACAATGATCTTAACAACGTGCTTTAACTTTTGATCAGCCCGTAATTGGTCGGGGAGTTGGACTAGATGATCATTGTAGGTCCCTTCCAACTGGAATATTCTATTCTATTCTATTCTATTCTATTCTATTCTATTCTATTCTATTCTATTCTATTCTATTCTCTGTTCTTCTCATCTAAATATGCTGCAGCCTAACTCCCTGATTAATTTAACTCATTTCAGTACTTGATGGCTCTTCATCCCTTCACCACAGAAGATAAAGCAGTTGACATTCTGCAGAAGAACTGGATCAGGCCAAATTGCCCACTAATTTAACCACAATGACATCTGTCTGCAAAGTTTCAAAAAGTTTCTTCTGTCTTTCTGTAGGCATTTGTTATTTTAGTTTGAAATGCTCAGAAAATAATGGGATGTTTCAGAGTAAAATTGTTGGTGAGTATTATGCTTTGAAAATTTTATTTCGGTGCCAGGTGCACATGCTGACTCAGCCTCACCTAGATGCTCACTTTCAGAAATTTTCAAAATGCCATTGTTCCAATTCTTTGCTCTCCAGTCACTGTTTTGTCCTGTTTCTACCATACTACTGTTTTCATTTTTTCATTAGTTATACCCCATATTTATCAGCTATGCTCTTCAGGTTACTGTAAATGTCTTTTCTAGTATCTGCACAAATAAAAAAGAAGTGGAAAGTGTAGGATGATGGACTGGTGTTTAAGAGATACTAAAATGTTTTTTCCTGCAGAGAAATAGGGCCAGTAGAGAAATGGGGTCTGAAGAAAAAAAAAAAGGATTCTATATTTTATCAACAAAATTTTCAAGTAAGAAGTCATAAATGTTCCTTGAATACCTATCCAGGGGGTTAGGAGCTGAACATCTGAGGATTTTCAAAACTAGTGACACACACTGAAGTACCAGGCATGATTCCCAAATTTCCACTTTTGCTGCAGTACTAAGTGAAAACTCTCACTAGCTGCATATAATCAGAATGCATTTGCTCATGAGGCTAAAATTACTGCAGACTGATTTAGATCCGTTACAAGACATAGTATCGGGGTCTAACATCATCTCTTTGAAACTGATCACTTATATTCAATCTCTATTTTAGAGGTAATGTCAGTGGGATTGAGTTTTATCAAAGGCTAAGATCTTTATAAATGGTTCATCGAAGAGATTTTTTTGAAGGATAGAATAGTGCTCAGTCACTGTCTTTTACTCTTTTATGTTCTGAAAGACTAATGTGATTTAATTATTATATTTGATAGTGGTACTACCAGATTCACTGTGCTGTACTGAGCTACTCATTACAATATGCCTAAGGCTACTTCTTTAAATTTCAGAAGCACAGATATTAACATTCAGAAATATTTTTTTTGGTGGAGGAAGGGTGAAGAAGTCCTAGAGAGGAAAGGAGAGAAGTCCTAGAAGGCCCTAATGTTTCTATTCCATAGAAAGTGCTAATCAGCTCTTCAAAATACTGACAAGCTCACCAGCCAGTTTTGACTGCTGTTTAGGGCCTAGCCCTCTGCAAAGTCCTCTGTTGCCTCCTAGGTGCAGAGAAGATACATAAATTCTCAGAGAGGCTGGTCATTGAGAGTATGTTAATATAGTAAATGAACATGCAAGTGTAGCAAAGAAAGCTTTGATGGGTTTTGGCAGGGAAGAAATAGGCCAGAGGCTTAGAGAGGGGCTGTAGGTCCCTGTTGGGTCAGCAAGTGTGCCCAGTTGCCAAAAGGTCATGCTGCAACTCAGCTAGTTTTATCCCAGCTGCCACAGATCACAGAATCACAGAATTGTCAAGGTTGGAAAAGTCCCTGAAGATCATCCAGTCCAACCATCAACCCAACATTAACAGTTCCCAACTACACCATATCTCTCAGCGCTATGTCGACCCTACTCTTGAACACCTCCAGGGATGGGGACTCCACCACCTCCCTGAGCAGCCCATTCCAACACCTAACAACCCCTTCTGGAAAGAAATGCTTCCTAATATCCAGTCTAAACCTTCCCTGGTGCAACTTGAGGCCATTACCTCTTGTCCTATCACTTGTTACTTGGTTAAAGAGACTCATCCCCAGTTCTCTGCAATCTCCTTTCAGGGAGCTGTAGAGGGTGATGAGGTCTCCCCTCAGCCTCCTCTTCTCCAGACTAAACCCCCCAGTTCCCTCAGCCGCTCCTCATACGACTTGTGCTCCAGACCCTGCACCAGCTTCGTTGTCCTTCTCTGGACACGCTCGAGTCATTCCATGTCCTTTTTGTAGTGAGGGGCCCAAAACTGAACACAGGAATCGAGGGGCGGCCTCACCAGTGCTGAGTACAGGGGTGAGATCCCTTCCCTGTCCCTGCTGGCCACGCTATTGCTGACACAAGCCAGGATGCCTTCTTGGCCCCCTGGGCACACTGCTGGCTCTTGTTCAGCCGGCTGTCAATCAACCCCCCCAGGTCCCTGTCTGACTGGCAGGTCTCATGTTAGTTCTGAAGATCTGGCAACACAGATTTTGTTGTAGACTATCAACTCACATGGGTCTTACCAGGAGCTCATCTAACCTGCCCTGAAGTCCACACTGTGAGGCTTCACTAGTACTCATCTTTTGCTAAACAGGACAAAACTACCCTGGATACTTACACATGCCATTTTGCATGGTATATAGGTGTCATTTCAATGGTAGGTGTTGACAATCAAGATAAAATTAGGAGGATTTCTGTATTATGTTTATGCTAAAAAAATGCTTTTATTACTTTTTTTTTTTTTTTTTTTAAATGTTACAGAAAAGAGACTGTTTAGAACAGATACACAAAGGTGATTATGGAGCAGGCATTTAGGCAGGTATCTAGATTGCCACTAAAATCAATAGGAATTTAGTTACTTTTATAGGAGCTTTTGAAGACTTCTTTAATCCTTACTGAGCATGTGCATTACAAGAGTGAGTGGTGAAATAACAGGCTTCTTTTTTTCTCCTCTCCATCCTTCAGTGCATGGGGCAAACCTGTTCACAGCTGTGTAGAAGAAATTCTATTTTTTTTTTTACAGAAGTTCTTAGAAGATCTTTTGTGAGTAGGGCAGGAATAGAAATGACAGTTGCATAATTACAATAAGCAAATATAAATTGGCCCCTGCCTCTGCTGCAAAACTCTTCCATGATGATAGCCAAATTGCTTCAGAGAAACTTTCCACAGGTAGGTCTTTAACCCTATGTTGTTTTGCTTGCCTTCTGAGCATTCATAAGTACAAAGTCCCTAAGAGCAAACTGCTGATCCTTCAGACTACTACCACTTAGCTCCTGTAATGTGAAAAATTGGTCTTAAAGTGGAAGCAGGCATCAAACTTGCTGAATTTTGTCTTTGTATTTGTGGTCATTAATATTTGCTTCACTGAGGTTCTACAAGACTAATTCATGTTTGTGAGACAGACCATATGGTGATGAACACTGGAAGCCTATGAGGACATTAATTCTCTTTGCTTGAGAGCAAGATTTGAGGAGTGTGCAGTGAGTATTATTAACTGAGAAACTTGAGATGCTAGATTGACCATTTCTGTTCTTCTGCCTCAACAAAATATAATTACATTAGTGGATATTAGCTCTTACTCTTCTAACTTCCCAGTAAATTAGAATGCAGAAGATTTGGAAAGAAAATTCCATGATACTTCAGCTTTTGTAAGAAAGGAACAGAGTGAGCAGCTGATTGTTGTTTTCCCAGCCTAGACATGAAAAAGAGTAGCAGCATCTCCAGGCTTCTTTCTCCTGCCTTTCTCAAGCCTTTGGATATTACAGGATCTCCAGTCTCATTTAAAAGCAATAGTTACTTTCCTTTTGAAAGTAGCTTTTACCCCCTCTTAGAAAGAAGGTCTAACTGTAGTAAGAAAAACATCTCAAATTCAGAGAGCTTTACAAGATCTAAGAGATAGAAAATTTTGGCAAAGGCAACTTGTAGAAAATCAGGACCAAGATTAAGTGCGTTTATAATTATTTGACTGCTTATTTAGATTACTTCATATTCCACAGAACGCATGCCTTTGCTATAAGTGCTGCTACGTGTATCTTCAAGTTAATACACATACAAGTACAGTTAAGTAGATTATTCCAAGACTCTAATGGTTTGTGTGGATAGTTATTTGGCAAGACCCTTAAGTATATGTTTGATTATAATGGCAGCATCTAATTTTTAGATATCCTGACACCTAGTGGAATTTATTGCTCCAAGCAGAATATTTGGGTTCATCTGCCTGTACAGTGACTGTGGAAAATGAAGAAAGTTAAATATCCTGTTCTTGGATACAATACGAAGATACTCACATGGACAGCTGCCTAAGCAATGCATTAGATAAAATGTGAAAAATGAAGAATTTTGTCTGAGCCCTGCTGCTTTCAGACATGCTCACAAAGTCAGCTGCAAAGTGATGCAAGGTCCTGATCTGTTTTTTTTGTTTTGAGCTTGGAAAGAATTTCTAGTGACAGATGTAGAAGGAACCAAGCAACTTGGATTCAGGTTGTCTCAAAAGGGATTTAAACCTGCGTCTATGTGTATCCTACAACTTGCAATTAATTGGCAAGTTGAGAGTGGCTTTGTTTTCATTCATTCTCTGTCATGCCTTTCTGTGTTGCATGGAATAATTAAGCCTTTGATGGACTGAAGATGGCAACAGTGTATGAACCCATGGCAAAAATGGGAATATAGGGAAACATCTAGAGTATAGAGTCCTGTCTCCTGTCACAAGCTGGCTAAGCTGTCTCTCAAGGCTTGATAGGTATTCCTGCTATTCCTATTTCAAATATATCCCAGAACCTGGTTTTCTCTCCTTTTTTGTTTGTTCATTTGTGGGGTTTTTTTGTTTTGTTTTTATCCTGGTGACAGTATTGCACTTGGTTAAATAAATTTCTGATCTTCATTCTGTGATGTGAACAAAACAAAATTGTTTAGTGTCTTCTCAGAAGACAGGATCTGGTTGTTCCTTTACATGTATCTGTTTCAGTTTAAATATATATTCCTTGAACAGGAGTATTCTACAAGCAGGGACAGATAGAGTCCCATCATGATTTGTACAGTAGTTTTTTACATCTTTGTCTACTGGAATATTTTAGCTGATACCTTATAAAACCATATAAAGATTATGTGAATTTTAATGGCTTTATCACGTTGGTACTATATAAAAGTATTTATTAGTCTGTATATATGTATCATCCCACACTTTGCACTATTAATCCAAGCCTTGAAACCATTCAGTTTTCCAACTGATTTTCTGTCTTACTTTGGTGTTATGTCTCTCAGCTTCATATCTTCAGCACATTTTAGTCCATTTGTGCATTTATTCTGTGTTGTTGACCAGAACTAATGGTTTTGTTGTCATAATCTGCATACATACTATACCTCAGATCTCAATGGAAACCTCAGTCTGCTGACTCAGAATACCAGGCCATCACTAGTATGGCAGCCACAAAGCTGTAGGCAGTGGTAAAGAGATGCTGTTACTCAGTAATAATAGCTCAATAATAATAGCACCATGCTTGAACAGGAGGTGCAGGTGAGGGAAGTACCAGCATATAATATACTATAATATGATATGATATGATATGATATAATATAATATAAAATATAGAATATAATACAAGATTATATTCCTCCTGGATAGTACTTTGGCACATTGGTGAGGACATGTGAAGGAAGAAGACACTTATGTTAGGGGAAAGCTTTGGCCATGCACAACTGGTGATAAAAGCTTAAAGACAGAGGCTTCTGTGTACAGAGGCTGGAGGGCTGGGTTATCATGAAGGGCCAAATAAGTATAATCATACTGATAACACGGGATAAGGAGCTGGAACACAGCACTGTGTGGTGGACTCTAAGGGTCTGAATTTGCCATCCTGTGCCATGGCCCATGAAGAAAGGAAAAGCACTGTGACACCAAAAAGGTAAATAGGAGGAGGGGTCAGTGGATTGGGAGAGCTGTGGCAGAGAGCCATGAACTCATAGACACTTCTTAAAGCCAGGTGCCTTGTTTTACATCACAACTGTGTAAACATACTAGAGGAAACTTCTGGAAATGGTCATGCATTGTTATTTCACACAGGGAAAATAAGAATACAAGGGTAATGTTTGTTACTCAGAAAAGTCACTACAGTGAATTGTAAGAAATACTTAGAAGCAGATCTTTCAATGCTGGGGTATGGACTACAGAGATAGGTGCTACTGTCCTTGGCCTCATGAGGGCCTGTGACACCACATTATTTTGCTCTGGTAACCAGAAGTGCCTCCACCTGATTAAACTTTTGACAGTGGCAGTACCAGCAGTGTCCTATATAGATGGCTGAACTGCATGGCAGAAACCAGACTGATGCAAATTAAGGACTTACAGAGTCTGCTGTCAGCCAGCAACGTCTAACTAGTTTCTCATTATCATGTTTTGGCCTCAAGAACTGTCCTTGAAGAACTCTGTGAATAAGCTTCTTTTAGCCTGGTGGTTTCCCTTTCATGAACCTATCCCCACACCTCATTTCTGTGCTGAAACATGCATAGAATGGTTAAATTAATCTCAGCACATAGCTCAACTGTATCTTTATGATATCCGAGAGTTCTCCTGATCCTTCTTAGCTAGAGAAAATATATTTGTTTTGCTGCATATCTGGGAGCGTGACAGGATGGTGCAGCTCTATTGGCTACAGCGGGATAGGTCCTTACATGTGTAGATTGTCTCGCAAGTCAGTAATTTCAGGATCACCGAGGAGAGTACACATCAAAAATTTTATTCAGCAGCCAGTAATTAACAAGGGAAGAGTCACAAGTATGATCATGACAATGAAGTGAACCTGGTGTGATTTTTTGCTCACGCGTGCCGATTCCCCGTTGGGATGTCTGGGGGAGCGCTGTCAGCGAAGCCCTGCGGGTGCAGAGGCCGCGGCGGATTTTGTGGCCCACCTGCTGCAAACACGGCACTGGAGCCGGATTTCTTCATCCATAGGATTTCATGAAGACCTGCAGGGACAGCCTACCTCCTCCTGCAGACCCGCACCACGGGTGTACTGCGAAGCCTTGCGCCTCGAGCGCTCAGCGCCGTGAGCGAGGAGCCAAAGGAGTAAAAAACCAGGCGGTCGGGCGCCGTATGGCCTCCCGGCGCCGAGCCCTTTGGGAAGGCTGAGGGACACGGCGGCGCAGCGAGGCCGGGCAGAGGCCGGTGCCCGTGCCGGTGCCCGTGCCCGTGCCGGTGCCCGTGCCCGTGCCGGTGCCCGCCAGCTGCCGCCGGAGCCCTGAGGGCGGGGAACGCCTGTGCCCGGGGCGGGAGGCGGAGAGCAGCGAGGGGCCGCCAGGTGGCGCCGCGGCGCCTCCGGAAGCGGGGCGGGCGCTGAGGGCGGCGGGACCCGCCCGCCCCGGCGCACGGCAGCGCGGTGAGGCGGCCGGGCCGGGCCGGGCGCCGCCGGCGGGCCATGCTCCTCAAGCTCCTGCAGCGCCAGACCTATACCTGCCTGTCGCACAGGTATGGGCCCTGCCTCTGCCTCGGGGGCCTCGTCCTCATGATCGTCTCCGCCCTGCAGTTCGGGGAGGTCAGTACGGCGCCGCGCCGGCGTGGCGCGGCTGCCCCCCTTCCCCTTCCCTTCCTGTGGGCAGCCCCGGCCGCGCCGTGCGGAGCCGAGCCGTGCCGGCGGGCAGAGGCGCTCGGCGCAGTCCCGCGCCTGCAGCGCCCGGGAGGGCGCGGGTGCCTTTGGGCTTGGGGCGGTTTTTCCGCGGGGGAGCCGGGTGGTTGTCGCGTCCCGCGGGCAGCGAGTCCCTCCAGCACGGCGGCGGTGCCGCCTTCTTGTGTCCGGGGCTCTCACCGCGGCTGGGAAGGGACGCGAAGCGCCCCCGCGTGCCGCGGTGCCGGCGCTGAGCTGCGGGGGCCCGGCCGCTCCCCCCCGGGCGGCGGCGGCGGGGCAGCTCCCGCTCCTCCGGCCGCGCTCCCGCTCCTCCGGCCGCGCTCCCGCTCCTCCGGCCGCGTCAGGTGCGCCGGGGGGGGCGGGACGCCGCTCGCCAGGTGTGACACAAGCGCTGGGTGCCCCCCGCATCCCCCCCGGGGGGTGGTTGGGTGGTTTCCAACAGCCTTGGCAGGCCCTGGGAGAGGAGGGCTGAGAAAAACCTGCACGCTGCGGGAGCTGGGGTTCTCTCGTCTTGTGCAATTTTTTCCCTACTTCCCTTATCAGGTGATTTATTGGCGCTGTATTCGTGTTTTGTTTGACTTCTGAAGCCTGTGCTGGAGGTAACCTTCAAATGGCGACGGGGAGTGACGGGATCTTCCTCCCTTCTGGAGTTTAAAGAGTTAAGCGTAGGCTCTCTCCAAGCTGCCCGCAGCTCAGCAGAGTCTGTATTACATTGCTCAATGCTTATTACTCAGTTTGCCTGCGATTTTGTAGATGATGTAATAGAACGTCTACTTTTTCTATATATGTTTTTATACAGATGTATAAGATATTTTAAAGCTTCATGTCATATTACCCTGTCTATTTGTAAAGTCATCAGTGAAAGAGTCTAGAGGGGAAAAAACAATCCTGCTTCAGTGTAATATTTGAGATTATAGTAAATATTCAGGGAATTAAAGGAAGTATTTTTGTCAGTGTAAAAGGATGTCAGTGTTAAACACAAGCAGACTGGAATTTCCAGATTCTTCAATTGTTTGGGTTTTTTTTCCTCCTTTTTTCTTCCCTGTTTTGATGGGCTCTTTCAGATACAGGAATAAAAAAATGAACAGTCATAAAGAGTATTATCTGAAACTTTTGAGTGTAGCCCAGTCAGAACTTTATTTTGTGTATCTGTACATCTTCTTTGCACGAAGTACTTCATCTCTGCTGCCTTGCAGGGTTCACAAGTTCCTAAAACACTTGAAAGACATCAGCCAAGTAATTAATTATGTAGTACTCTTCAGCCTCTCTTTGTACGTGATTATCAGCTTGGATTGGTGTATACCTCTTGGTGCTGTGAAACTGAGTTTGCCTTTCCTCAGAATGGGGACTTAAACTGAACTTTAGGATTTCTTAGAACTTAGAAGGTTTTTTTAAAATGCTTCAGTAGTTGTCCAAGTTATGGCTGATTTTGCTGAAAATCGGTCAAAATCACTGCTCAGCATTGTTTGCCACTTCCAGCCCTTTTAGAGATATTTGGAAAGCTTAGGTAGTATTTAGGCAGTGAGGAAAGAACTGGCAGATTCATGTAGGAGTAAAATTTTCAAAATTATATGTTAAGAAAAAAGTGACCAGCAATGTTTTTTTAAAAAAACAAACTGACCGAAACACCAAGAAAATCTCCACCCTTTGTGAAATGACCATACAGATATATAGAAATTTTTTTCTTTTTTTACAGTGATGGTGAATGAACTTGCTAAGATTTTGCTTTTTACTGTTGTGATTTAAAGTAGCGTGTTTTGGTGAACAGTAGTAGTTTAAGGATTTAGGAGAGACTAGGCTTGTGAGAATAGGCACTGTTAGACCTCTTTTGACAACCGTAGTGGGAATGGAAAACACTTCTCTTTTTCAGTACAGAGTTGGCAAAGCAACAACTGTGTAAGACTGTTTTGAAATGAAACCAAGAGATCTTTCTAGTAATTATCAGATCAACCATTTTTAACAATTTGTGGGCAACTGTCAAGCAATAAAAATCAGCATGAGGCAGTGCTTATCATGTTCTGGGGTCTGAGCAGTGTTTGCAGTTCTGCTTTTTCTCCAGCCAGCTTTTTTGTCCTAGTAAGCAAAATTTATCTGCTTGCTAAGATTCATGCTAATACAAATATTAATGGTGGGAAAAAATGGAAGGCTAGGACAAATACATTGAGATTGGTAATGATGTGCTGCCTCAAGCTGAAAATGAGCTTCATTTCAAGAAAAAAACCCTTGAGCTCCATGAAATAATAGTACATGAAGCATGAATCGGAAACACGTCTGCAAAACCATAAAGGCTAGGCAGGTCTAAGCCAATGCTTTAACTTAGTTGCAAGATGAACTTTAAGTTTTGGGACAGTTTGGTTGTAAACCCTTTGCAGTCCTTTATAGTTCGTTCAGCTTTGTAAAATGTTTCTTAACAGGAACATGCCACAGCCACTGTTACCACCTGGCTGATACAGTATCTCCTAATAGAGGGTGCCTTTCCCCTTTCCTCTAATGTTGTTCCTTTAGTGGTTTTTTCATACCAGTATGTATTGTTGATGCAAAGTGGCCTCCAGGCATTATTGCAACACAAATAATGTGGCAGGAGGAAACAGTTACAGGAAAAAAATGTATTGAGTGGGAAGAGCTTAACTTTTTTCCTGTCTTTCTAAAGTGATCTTTTTAGATCTCTTTAGAAGATCTGTGTCTTTTTGGTTATAGTTGCACAAAGGCAAAAAACCAAAGGCTTGGATGGTTAACTTTTTTTTTTTTTTTCCTGGAGATCAGTATTATTCATATAATAGATTAAGTTCTACTCACATACTTCCATATTTATTCTAGAAGCAGATCAGTGTGTGTCAGTTCATTGTTATCAGTAGTAGCAAATGTTTCCATGTGGATGGTTATCTTTCAGCGCGTGCTGTATTCAACTAATGTATTTGGCAGAAGCGTGTAATGACTCGCGCATGAAAAAGGGGTAGTAGTGTGTTTTCATGACAATTCCCGACTTCAGTATTTAAGGGAGGAGAATTTATGCTCACCTGGGAAATCACATGCCCTTTGTGTAAGGGGAATGAACTTGTACAGATGTGATCTTGGTTACAAAGAGACTGCAGCTTTGGCAGGAATTGTGTGTGTGCACTCTTGTCACCCAGCCACATGATGGGGCTTCCCTGCTCTCTAGAAGGCTTTACTTTGCTTTAGTGGGCATGAGGGTAGAGATGTATACTGCCTTAGAAGGGGGGAAGGAGGAAGGTGTAGTCTTTACGTTATGGTTTTGAATGCTATCTTAGAGTAATAGTAATACAAGAAAAAAACAATAGTCACATCTACATCTAGGAAGAGTGGTGTAAAGTGAGTACTGCCCTTTCCTGGTATTTTTTTTTCTCCAGTACATATAAATATGTACTTACACAGTGAAAATAAGCCACTACACCTTTACCTATAAAGCAGCACAAAATGCCACTGTAGGTTTTAAGGTTGGACTTGCACTGTGGAAGATAGCATAGCAAGTTTATCCTGCAGTAGAACCTAAATGTTTTATATTTTTATCTCAAGTTACTTTTACTTTTTTGCTATATTAAAGCATATAAGCATTTTTCGTGTTGAAAAGTCTGATTTTTTTTATTTTTCTGCTTAGAACTATGATGTTGGATGCTTCATTAGTAATGGAAACATAACTATGTTGCATTGTTTTGTGTGTATATATGTACTTAAGAATGGAAATGGAATGTAAAGGGAGAGAAGGAATTGGCTTGTAATTGGTTTCCCATATAGCTAATATGTGTGAAAATGCCTGGGAATGGGGACAGCTGGCAAAGGGCATTTAAGTGCGTGCAGCTTGATGTTTTAGCTAAAAACCTTGATGTCTGGGTGAAGGTGGATGGGGAAGACTGCCTTCACCTGTGTGTTCCCACCATTCCTCATCTGTTTCAACAACCAAGTAGAGGAAGATAAAGTACTCTAGTTTTTGAAAGTTCATCTTTCTGTTGGTTTAGTTCTGTGACTTGGCTCACTGTAGGGTTGGATAAACTCCTGTCAAGCTAAAGAGAGGTGCAAAAATGTGGGGGTATGGAAGAGAAGCTGTGGCCTGAAGAAATGCTTAGCTGTTGGGTTAGTCTGGCTGCAGTGGAAGATGTCACCTGTATTGGGAAAGAGCTATTGTGTTTTAAGTTTGTTGGCAGGTCAATTTGTATAATTTCGTATGCGCTGGCCTGGCTGTTCGTTTGCAAAACTCATGTTTTGGAGGTGTGTATACTTCAATATGTCCTGTATGAGAATAGAAAGGAAGACAAGCAAAATTGTGTGTGTGTGTGGGGGGGGGGAGGCAGGAGTTTCCTGCTTGTTTTGAAGTATATTTGGTTTTGTGAAAACATTCCTGAATTTTTCTAAGGCTAACAGACAAGGGAAGGTAACCTAAATGAATAGTAGAATAGAAATTGTGTCTGTAAACATGAAATTATTTCTTGCAGAGAAAAAAACAAAGTTTACTTAAATCAAGTGTGGTTTGAAATTCTGGGTCAGATTGCTGGCTCAATGTAATAGCTTAGTTTGGATTAACGTCTGGTAAATTGTGCATTAATGCATAGCTCCAACAATGAAGCTGATTTGTAATTAAACATTTCAAAAGGAGAAATTTAAGTGTCTAATTTTAGAAGGTGATGATATCAAGTGTTTGTGTTTTTTTATTCACAGGTTGTTTTGGAGTGGAGTAGAGACCAGTATCATGTTATGTTTGATTCATACAGAGACAATGTTGCTGGCAAATCATTTCAGAATCGGTGAGCTTTACTTGCAGTTGTCGGTATTGCATGTCTTACTGTTCAATGACTTTTCAAATATTTAAATCAAATATGATAGATGACGTAGCATACTGTTGAGTAGGATCTTATTGTATGGGCTCTAAATCTGCAGCAAATTTTAAACTTGATGATTTTAAAATTGTGAGTTAGTGCTTAATATCCCAGTTTGGAAGATGTTTGGTAATGGAAGGACTAGTCATATAACAGAATTTACGTTTTAAATGCATTTAATACATCCAGTCTCTAATGAAACGTTAAAATGGTGGTAATGTTAACAATAAAAGGAGGACATGACATATTTTCCATCTATTTTCTTATCTTGAAGTATTGTTCCTGTGCCCTTAGAATTCCAACTTTCAGTGCTTTGAAAAGTTATTTTGCATCTACCTTATATTTTCGGTGACATGAGGGACATTATTTAGTAGAGAAGTCACAAATCTAGTAAGAAGAAGCTTTTTAAAGATGAGTGCATGGGAAAAGCAACTCACAGCAAGTTGGAAACCAAGTCATATGGGTCATTTGTTTCAGTTGTGTTAACTGCTACTTGACTTCTTGTGGTTTCATTGTTTTGTGTCTGAATAGTTGTGGGGTCTATTGCTCAGGAAGTCAGTGGACTGTGAATTGGTAGGTGGAAGAAACTACTAACTAGATATCATCTGACTTGTAAGTGTTGATACACATGACTGGAAAAAACAACCCTGAAAGCAGATGCTTAATCTCTCTTGAGGTCTGTTGAATCACGGGACAGTAGAAGTGATCAGATCAGTTTGTCACGCTTTAGCTAGTGCTTAGATGACTCTGTAAAAGCACGTTGCGTGGTATCAGTGAATCCTATGTACTTTTATAATCTCATCTTTTACCCCCCTCCCCCATTTTCTGGAGGGTGACAGATGACAGCAGGTCATATGGATGATTAGTTTAATGTTTACATGTTTCTGCAGTACTGAAGTGAAAGCATGGTTGGTTGTTCCTGTCAGTACTAAAATGCCTGACACTGGGATAATTAAGTACAGTGCTTTTATAAATGGTCGAGTTGTCCAAAACAGAATTGCAAGCCTTACTGTTGTGATGTAGATGTGGTCAGCTCCCATTTCTGCAGTGTGTTTTCTTACTTCATTTTGGTGGTGTAAAGCACTCTTTAGCTAGTCTTGACTTCCGTGAATTGTGAGCAAAGCATGTAGTGCCTGGGGGGGAATTTTATTGGCTGCATGAGCAAAACCTTAAAGTTTTCATGATGGGTGCTTAAGTTATTCCATTTCATCCATAAGTCTTTAATACTCTTATGTCAGGCATGACAGGGAAGCTTGCTGTGATAGTTGGTATCTGCACACAAATTCCCATAAAAGTTCATAGCAACCAAAAGTCTTTGTATAGACATACTTTTAGGCATCCAATAACTTTTACAAGTCCCTTGTCAGGTGCTCAGTTTATTTTTATTATCAAACTTCATAAATGCAGTAATGGACCCTGTCTTGCATTATGCACTGTAGCAGTGATGGTTTGATGGCGTTTTTAAGGTTGGTATAAATGTAATATAGGGTGTCATGTTTTTTACATAAATTGAGGATTGTGGACTTCCAGTTTTGATCCTAGCTTATCCATTGATTTTAATCAGTTTTTCTTCTAGTGTTAAAGAAAAATATTCAGAATTGGAGAACAAGAAGCTTGTTGGTTTGGAAATTAAGCAAATCCAGTGCTTAGTGGAAAGTAAAAGCTGCATGGCCTTTAGGAAATGTTAATGGACCTTTGACTGAATTAAAGTAGTGATATCTTCTAGGAGTTTTGCAGGAAAACACCTCTGTTCTTGTCAAACACTTGTGTTACAAACTTTTATAAAGAAAATCTCGGTGTAAAATGTAGACAGATTTGTGCATGTGGGCAAGCCCCTTATGATTATGAACTCAAAAGGCTCTTCTTCCTGAGTAACACAAAACCAGGGAAGTTGTTAGCATCATTAGTTACACCTATTGAATGCTGTTTCTGACAGACCAAGGAAAACTACTTGTTTTGCCTTGAACTTTAGAAATTGCCTTGGTTTGCTTTTCCCTCCTGTCACATGTCCTTTGGCATCCCAGCTGTTGCACTTTCCAGGTAGTCACATCAGCTGCTAAACTCCCTACTTACATTGCTGAGGCTCTTACACAGTTTGAGACAGCGGAGTAGAAATTCCAGGGCTTTTTACCAAGTCACCTCATCCAAACCATTTCTGAAGACTGACTTAGTTTTGATATGAAAATAAAAGGGAGAGAAGGAAATTCAATAATGGAGTTGTATGCAAGTGTCTTGGACAAGAACTGTATTTTATTACTCTCCATCAGCAAATTCTGCATTTTGTCAAAAGCTGACATGTAATTTTGCTTTACCAGGACATGGCTAAATCATATTTAAAACTCAAAAGTATGTATGAAAACGTGAAGGAACAATCCTCAGCTTTTAAAATGTACAGACAGATTTCAGTCAGGTACAGTGAGTGAGAGCTATCAGTGATTGGGGAGTTGTTAACCGTTGAGCAGAGTGAGGCTGAGAGAGAAGAGATGTACAGGTTAAGGAGCTAAGAGGTACTGGGAGCAGGAATAGCGATGGCAGCGGAGTTGCCATTGGTGGGTAATTGCAGCAATGTAACAGGCAGGAGGGCTGGGAGGTTTACAGGGGGGAGCTTAAGGGAGCAAGAGATTTATACTCATTCATAAAGAAGCGCAGCAAGGTTGGAGATCACCGTATGGTAGCCTGGGAGAGATCCAGAGGTTGCTGTGCTCCTCCAGTAACTGTGGACGCTGAGAGAATGAGGCTTTGTCTTCTTGCTGGGGTGCTGGCTGTGAGCATGGCTCTCCTGTGTAAACAAACATCAAGGGTACAGAAAATGCTTCCTGGCAGGTGGATAGAAGAGGCAGCACGTTATCTGGGAGAGCTGGTGGCTCTGGCTTTGTCTTCAAGCAGGATCCTATTGATGTTTTAAGGTTTGCAAGTGAAAAATGGGTACAGTTTTGAAAGAGGAAAATGTAAAGAAGCATCCAAAACGGCCTCAACTTATTAATTGTCTGGGAGTCTCCAAGGAAGTTTCTAAAGTCCATGTTTGCTGACATTAAAATCAGTAGAAAATGGGAAAATTGATGATTTTCTGTAGAGAAGTATTACATAATTTCCATTTAGGCAGCTCATCTTGGGCTTAATCTGTTCTCTAGGCTGGTATTGGTGATGAATACCAAATGTATAAATACACATGAAGGAGAAACACAGCTATAGAATTTGAGGGAGAATGGTTTTGATCTTTCTTGCAAAAGACTCTGCACATTAAAAATAACATTTGAGTAGCATAATGTGGAAGTGGCTCTCCTGTTCATTTTTAATTTTAAAGCAAAACACTATTACCCACTTTTCAAAATATAAACTCTCGGTACTTTTTAAGAGGCCATGAAACCAACCAGAAAGCTTTGGCAAACACCAAGAAGATAAAATCTTAACAATGTTCCTGATCCTAATTGGGAGCAGCAAATTTGTGTATGATACCTGATTTTTATTACATTTGATAACCTCTGTTTTCTCAAACAATATATGCTGTAAAAATGCATTAAGAAAAAATGTATTTGGATAAATTTTAAGCAATTAAATTAGTGTATCTGAAAACTGTTCACTTGGTTTAATAGACTTTTTTTACTAGTCTCTATTGACATTGGTAATGAAGAATGAGCTTACCACACCAGGGTTAATTCAGAGCTGACATACCTGCATCTGACCAAAAATGCCTTTCCTCTGTGGACTTTATTAGTATTTGTCTGTATGTGGCATCATTTCTATGCTAAAAATCAAGTGTGGCAAATTACATAGTTCTATGTGCTATTGCATAGAAACCCACTTTTAGCAAATGATAAAATATGGAGAGGCTTCACAGAAATCAAAATTGTCTCATACCCTAGGAAGACTTGGAGTTGAGGCTTTTTTTTTTTTTTTTTTTATATTTTCTGTTCTTCACTGAAGCCTGGGCAAATAAACTTTGCACTTTGCCCAGAAGACTGAGGTTTGGGCATTTTTGAAATCAGCTGACTTGAGTTGGTTGCTTACACCTAAAGCACTCTTATCCTAGCTGTAAGCATTCAAGGGATGGTCAATCCAATAATTTAACTGATCACAGCAAACGCAGAAAAGCTAGAAGAGCTCCTGCCATTGAATTTCTACTCCGATAGAGGGCATTTGTGTTCAAAATATGCCTTGAGTTGCACCTATTAATGAGCCAGAAGCTAGTGTCACCTCCGGAGAAAGAGGTGAAATAAGTGATTAGAAGGGTAGTTGTATTTAGTAAATTGACCTTTTTTGCCAGTTGAGAAGGTAGCTTCCTGCAGAGTGAGTGTTGCATGTCAGAGGTGAGAGAGAATTTCTGGGTGGTGCTGCTGGGGGAGGCAGCACTGCTTTGTAGATGTTCAAACTGTCTCAGAATGACCCACTATTATCCTTTTAAGTGTCATAGCTAAGGAACAGTGATGAATTGAATACAAAATGTTCCTGTCTATTGTGTTGTGACCATCTACTGGCTGCCCTTTTACCAAATTTTGTGCTTCAGTTATTGAATCTCAGCCAGTAGAAAATAAAGCTGGGTGGAAGTTGTCTACGTGGCATACTGTGCATGGAAGGTGGAGCACCTATAAGGTCTGTCTCTTTGTGAATGCTGTTTGAAGGATGCAGTAGGTGGGGAGGGAACACGCCTTTCCTTGGAAGCCTTATTGTGTGACCCTGTGGATGTTAGCATTAGAGAAGTGCTCACAGTTCAGGGAGATGCTGAATAGCTTGACGCTGGAAGTTCGGAAAAATAATAGCTGGGGCATCCTCCTGTGGTCTGGGACTAAGGGGTTCACCTATGGCAGCAGCTGAAACAAAGCTGTGGCCTCAGAGAGATTATCATAAACAAATAGAAAAAAAGGCAGCCAAACACCTTTCTTTTCTTCTGCCTTAGTTATGCTAGGAGATCTGTAACTGTTGAGAAACAGCTCCAGGATATTAAGTTGTGTCAAGAATGAATTTTCTGTCTAGAGCCTGAATTCATGTATCTGACTTAGGTTGTTGGTTTATGAAATGCCCTGTTACTAATGTCTAAGAGGCATTCCTAGGATAGAGACCTGATCCTGCTGAGATCTTACTGTCTCCTCGCAGTTAAATAACAGCAAGTATGATAAAAGTCTTTACCTCATGTTGTCCTATCTAATGTAGTTGGTGAATTAAGGATGTGCCTGGATGCCGGTACTGATTTGTAAAATATTTTATGGTTTGGAAGGAGTTGGGTTATACATTAATGTCTGACACTTAGAGCATAAACTTCAGATTTCCTTTAGTTACTGAACTGCTACATCTCCTTTATGTTGTTTTAGGTTTTATGTCTGTGCTGTTTTGTCAAGGGTTTGTGTATAATTAAGAGATCATAGATATATCTGAAGAGAAGCTTTTTGCTTGGCCTTGTTTGCCGCCCAGACAGCAATTATTTCTGTTGTTAGACAGAAATTGCTATTGTAGGATGCCACAAACACTTGTAATATCAAACAGCTCACACAGCTTTCATTTGAATTATGTAGGCTTTGTTTACCCATGCCGATTGATGTGGTATATACCTGGGTGAACGGCACGGATGTTGAACTGATCAAAGAATTGCAACAGGTCAGAGAACAGATGGAAGAAGAACAGAAAATAATGAGGTAATAGTCTTATGTTTTCCCCTTAACTGACAGCAGCAAACTAATGCAGTACTAGCCCTCTTTGTTTTTCTCCCATGTTACTCAGCATGAAGATTTAAAGTGCATTTTCTCACTCCTTCGTTTATTATTCTCAAAACCTTCAGTTCTGTATTTAGCTATGAAGTCCTGTCTAATCAGAAAACTGTTTAAGATACAAAACATTAAAGTAATTAAAGCTGTTATGTCTTGAATCTGTAAAATGCCATGCAGAAAGCTGCTTTGTGTATGTCATTCTGTACTGATATCTGTAACTCAGTTTTTAAATAATAATAAAACTGTATCTCAAATGTATAAGATCTTTTCATCCCCCTTTTCCTCCTTTCCACCCCCAGTATTTCTTTTATAATGGGCTTAAAATCTTAAGCATATATTTCTTAAAGGCTTCTTTTTAAAGTTAGATTTGTATTCTCCCAAACACTGAAACTGAGAAAGAGGAAAATAAAATTGTGTTATAAAGGTATGAGTCAGCCTTCTAAGGAGGGAAAGGCATGTATTGCTGCATTTGGTGTTACAGATTGTGCTGTACTGTTCTGCAGAATTACTCGTCTAAGGCTTCAAACACAGGCTGCTACAGATACCTTGGATTGCGTATTGTAACCATTGATGTACTTCTTAATAAGCAAATCTGTGGTCACATGATCTGTTTCGGCCAAAAAATATGCTAAAGGGAAGAACAAGTCTGTGTTCTAAGGGTTGTAGTAGTTTAATTCAGAATAATCTGAAATCCATAAGTGAGCGGATTGATCTGATTTTGGGCATGTTACAACTTGCAGTTTAGGTAACTATGGACAGTGTAATCACAAGAGAAATTCTGGATCTTTGTTGTATTACTTAAACAAGGAAAGTATTAGAACTTAAAGTCTGTTAGTTTAAACATTTTAAACACAGACATGGTCTCTGCTCTGAAAAGCTTTCAAATTTATACTAATCTTTTCCTAGCAGTTCATATAGCAAATGGTAAGGGGTTTAGCTTTTCATCACTCATACTGTGATTCCCATTTTACAAAGGGAAAACCACATTATTTTCTTCCATAATGCTGATTTGGAAAGTTGGTATCAAGCTTCTGAGTAAGACTCATGTCCATGCCCATGTTCATTATCTATAGGGGCACCTGCTTCTTTCCCTTGTAGATAACTTTTTTTCATGTACTTTGAAATCAGTTAGCACTGTTACAAAAAGAGCTGTTTCATGGGATCAAGATAACTGCAGGAAGACAAAGGCAAGTATGCTATAAAATTCTGCTAATGAGTGTATATTTTATATTGCATAGCAAAACTTTCTTGTTGATCTGCCTGGATTGAGCTAGTCATAGTCCAGGTGCTTTATTCTTCAGAGTAGTTTGATGGATGGTGGTTGTCTTTCTGTTGGTATGTGTAGAAGGATGCTCTTCAGATATTATTATGATTATTATTTAGCATCAGCACTACTACCTTTACATTAATTCTCCTTAGCTTCGATGTTCACGTAGTAAATGCATGACAGACCGTATCAGAATATGTATGTTAGGCAAAACAATCAAGTCAGCTTATTTTCAGGTCACTTCATCCTGGTTTCTTACTAGTGTTTTTAATATCAGTATCAGTTTCATTAAGTAATCTAATAATAACCCCTGAAAATCCTGTTAGCGAAGAGTCCTGCTGCCACAGCTGTCAGCACAACCAGTAATTTTTGAGTTCTACTGCACGAGGGTGAGCAGTGAGGGTCATGTGTGTCAGCTTGTGCTCATCTTGGCAAGGCCAATGTCAAGGCCTTGGCAGTTTTATAACTGGGTTATCTGTGCTTTCACAATGTGTCCCTTAATTAACAGTCTGAAATTAGACTTAATTCCTTACTGTCAGCTCAGTGTTATTTAATGTAGTTGATTTAATTTTGTAACAGGGAGATCCTCGGAAAGAATGCAACAGAACCAACAAAGAAGAGGTGAGTTTTTCTGGGTTTGGGCATAAATTGGAGTAAATGATATCCTACTCATTGTTAGCTGAAAGCAGATCCTGGTTGGGAGGTTGTTTGGTTTTCTATAGCCTGTGCATGCTTTCCTTCTACGTTACTTCAAGAAGAGTTGACAGTGTGATAATACATATGTTGAATAAAAGTGATGTTATTGTGACATATATGAATGAGCTTCTTATAATGTGACAATTTCGACGTTCAGAAAGCATATCCTTGTCCCTGGTTAGGTATAGTTCTAATTCCAAGTGTGGATTTTTAATGCATATGTGCCTGGAGTTTTCTAATTCAAAAGCATGAAATTTTTTTCAGCATTGCTTTCATTGCTGTTTATATACATGGCACTGCGAGCGTCTGTGGAGGGGCCAAGACTGTTGTGCCTCTGCTGCCAGGAAGCAGCAAGACCTGATTTGTCCCATTCTTTGTTTGGCTTGGTCATTCAGCTATTTAGAGATCTTTATAGGGTCCCCTCTGTGGGTAAAATTTGTAATCTTGGAAACTTTTGAAAAAACAGATATGGGAATGAACTAAACTGTAACAGTCAGATATTCTGCAGCAAAATAAACATGCTTTTAGTAATTTCCCCCTGCCCCAGCAGATGTTAGAAATCAGATTTTTAAAAAATCATCTCTCATTGGATCTAAGATTGATTTTTGTCTTAAATTTTCTACTAGTGTTAAAATATACCTCTGGTATTTTGCCATAGTGAGAAGCAACTGGAGTGTTTGCTGACACACTGCATCAAAGTGCCAATGCTTGTCCTGGATCCTGCGCTGCCTACCAATGTCACACTGAAAGACCTGCTGTCCATTCATCCTGCTTTACAAGCTGCTAACAATATGTTCTTTGTAGCAAAACCAAAAAATCCTTCTACCAATGTGACAGTAATTGTTTTTGATAGCCCTAAGGATGGTAAGAACCTATTTGTCAGATTCCAGCCAGTTTTCTAGAGGAAGATTTTTAGTAAGATGCTGTGAATTAGTGGTGGTGGTTTTTTTTCTCCAATACTGACTCTGCCACTAATTTTCTGTCTGACTTTAGCAAGTCATTCAGCACCTCTTGCCCTCAGTCTGCTCCTCTAAATGATGACATTAATGATACTGTTTGCCTACCTCCCAGACAACTGATTGCAGATGAAGAGTTTCATGCTTTAAAAGACTATTGCAAAACAGGTTTGATATCTGATTATCTGTGTTGCGCTGATAATCTCAGAAGACTGAGGTTTAGACTGAGGAAGATTAGTTTTAGAAATCCTCCTTTAATTGCTGTAAAGTCTAGTTTGAATATTGTGCAATAAGTTCTGCCCTTGCTCAAAGGATTGCATACTTTAAAACAAAATTATCTATGTGTTCAGCATATATAAGTAGGATCTTAGAGCAGGTGTGGGCTTCTTACTTTGTTTAATACATAGTGCCTGGCCACTACCACTCAGTAGCCCAACCGCTGGTGTTGAGCTTGATGGTGACAAAGAATTATTTAACAGTTATAAAGACAACTCTTCACACCATAAATATCCAAACTTTTTTAATTTGCAAAAGTATATCTTACTTACTAGACTGTACGAAAGAAGTGACTTTCAGCTTTTGATTTGCAATGCATTTTATGTATTCTAGTTGAAGCTGCCCATTCTGGAATGTTAAAAGACAACAGCAAACAGATAGTATGGCGGGGTTACCTGGTATGTACTTTTTAAATCTGTTGATTAGCTGTTGTATATGTTAAACTTCTTGTACATTTTTAGAAAGTGTTTATGTGCTATTCTCTTTACATAACTCACATGTAGTAAGAAGTGAAAACTTTTAAAATAACCCTTATTTCAGTTTTGAAGTTTAAGTGACAAAATACATGCTATTAAATCTGTCACCTGATGGAGGATTGATAGATAAATGTGAATTGCTCTAAGTTTTAAAAAAGGCTTTATACCCTATTTTCTTGTTTTCAGACTACAGACAAAGAAGTTCCAGGTTTAGTATTAATGCAAGACTTGGCCTTCCTTAGTGGATTTCCAGCTACATTCAAAGAAACAAATCAGCTACGAACAAAACTACCAGAGAGCCTGGCCTCTAAAGTAAAACTGGTAAGGGTCTGGAGGAGAGTCTATCTTTCTTGTATTATTTTTTTGGAATGGTTCACATATGGAATCTCACCCACCCAGGAGACAGGATGTTTCTGATAGTCATCTGTTTTACTGTGTGAGTCTGTTTTCTCGAGTTGTAAAGAGTAGTAAATAGTGACTCAAACTGTTGCCTTCAAAGACCAATTGTCCATTCTGTGACTGCAAGTTATTAGGCATTAGATCTTCTAGCCTGCAATTGATTAAAAAGTACCAACCTTATCAGTTTCTCTCAGCCATTTGTGATAGACTGTTGTCTTGCTGAAGTATACTCTATCAGTGGCTTGTTTAATGTGACAGTTTATGTAGCTTCTTAGCTTATTCTTTCCCTCTTTGCTTTTAGAAGAATTATCTTAATAGTAACAGCACTGGATTGTTTCACAGCTGAATGCTGTATTTCTGTCTTCCAAATACTCTGTATGGTCTTGAGCAAGTTGCACTTCAGCTTACCCAGCTGCAAGGCAACCTTAGACCACAACTTGTGTGACTGCCATCCGTTAACATTTTGTGCCTTCTATTCTCTCCTGCCATTTGAACACCTTTTCCAGTTACAGCCAAGTTTGACAGATAGGTAACTGAGTTTCAAAAGTTTTTGTGAAAATTTGCTTATGTATTGGAGAGAGATGTGATTGGTTGTATGAAAGGGGCTGAGGCCAGGGAGTTTGTGGAGGAGGAGGAGTTAGCAGGGATAAAGAGATGTCAATCTATAGGTAATCTGTCTTCATTAGTCTGATGCCCATTTGTAGAATGTGCTAATTTACTTTACGGCTTGTTCTTGTTGCTCAAATGAGCATGACTTCCTCTCCATGTCTTTTTTTTGGCAGGCTGAGTTAACGAATCACGTATTCTGCTATTGCAGAAACAATAATTGTGTAACCCCTTTCATAGGCTGGTCACACTCCAACTTAATGCAAGCAGAATTTCTTTCTTGTCTCAGCTTGTGTTAGCAGGCTTAGAGGCTCACTAGTGGTGGAAAACTTCTGAAGTAAACACATTTGTACCTCTCCTCCTACAGACTGTTACAGAACTTTATAGAGCTCTTAAAGTTATCTTTTCTTATAAGCTATCTTTTCTTTTGCCTTTGTTTACATATCTAGTGTATTCGTAGAGAGTGGCCACGGCTTTTCCCAGCCTTTGTTTTACCACATTAATCAGGCAGCATTCATCTCACAGCTTTGGCTTTCTATTCCATCCTTCTGACAGCCCTTCCCTGCCACTTCCATTGTGGATTTGTCTGCCTTCGACATGATTGACTGGAATTTTGTACAGCATTTTAAATGGGGCATCACCAGGACTCTTTACACAGTGAAAAATACATAGTACATCTCTGACAGTCTGCCAGCCTTGGGTTAGAGACTTGCTTTGTGCTAGATTATGCTTATTGCAAGCACTGCTGCCCCTGTTTCTACGTTAACCTGCCATGCATCCTTCCACTGGTGTGTATTGGTGCTGTTCATAAAACCTGTCTCTTGGTATTGTCAATCTGTCACTAGTTTGGGTGAGTGATGTCAGATGTGCTCTGGCATGGCCAAGGCATCCTTCCTTCTCTTAGTGGCACATTGGTTAAACAGCAGGGGGTATTCTTATGGCCAGTCTGCCAGTCTCTGCTTGTTTTATGTGCTATGGGTATTTTTAAAATCGATTTAAAGAAACGGTGTCTACTGTAAAGAAATGACATCATTGTCCAACAGGAGATGGCACTTCAGTTTTGCTGCTGAGATGATAGGTTCTTCATTTCAAGTTTGCTTAATGAGCATTGTTAGTTAAATGCTTCCTGACTTTAAGCCATCCAAAGAATCTTCTTTGAGTGCAGGTTCATCCATTTGGGTTTGGAGCCTTTTCTAGATCCTTGCCACAGCTTCAGCTACAGATTCCTGGTAGTTTTAACACACTTGACTTAATGGAACTGAAGAGCTCAGAATACCTTTGATTTACCAGCTTTTCTCATTTGTTAAACTTGCCCTTTAGCATTCAAGAAATTTAGTAACGAGATGTTCCTTAATTATTTTTTTCTGTTTCAATTTAAAATCAATTAGTTTGTTTTCCTGACTGAGGGTTATTTTCTAGGAGCAGCTCTTGAGAGATGATTTGGTGGAAAAGAAATATCTCTGCTTCCACCTCTGAGAACCACATTGGAGCAATATCCTAGGCAATGTTTGTTCTCTGGCTGAATATCAGATATAAGCTCTCATAGTAACATAGCTCTGAAGAATGTTGCCCCTCAAACAATATTTGTAATTTCATTCCCTGTCCCTTCACAGATGTTGCTTTATGCTTCTTCCAAAATGATTTTGGCTTAAATAAGTTCTTTTATCCATAGTACCCTAAACCATTTTTTTTTGAGTTCTGGTGCCTGTGTCATTAACACTTGGTGTTCCTTTGTCAGAATAATGTATATAAATATAAGAAATGTTTTATTTGCAAGGATAAACATTTTTACATATGAAGTGTGGATGAGGTTGTTTCTATAGAAGCCTTTACTGAGATCCTAGCTCAGAATCAGTTCTTCATTCAGTGGATGTTGTAGGTCAGCAGTTACAGTAAACATAATGAAGTGTGGTTTTCTCCTTACCAAAGAGAGAGATGCTAGGTTAATGCTACAGTTAAGTAGAAGAAATGTTGGTTGTTTACAATTTCCACCAAAATTTGCAGAAATTCCCCTGCTGTTACCACTTCACAGACCCTTAAGATTTCAGAAGTGGTGTGAGATGCCCAGTGGAGAGGAAGAAAGCTGCACCTGAGCTTAGGCTAGACTTGTCTCTTGTAGCCACCTCCTGATGCTTAATGTGTTTCTGCATGCTTGTAAGTGGCTGTTTTGTAGTGCAATGCTGGAAGTAAAGAAATAATAATAAAAAAATCAACAGTGCTGCTATTAGAAGGGAAGAAAGGTGAGAAAGGGAGGAGTGTAGCTGGTGGTGCATTTGTATTGAATGTTGATAATGCTGTTTTAATTGGACTGCTTTAGTTTGATTGAAATCACTTCTGAATCCAAAGAGTACCAAAAATTGCTTGGACATCTGGGCCAGGTGTTTCTTCATCTGAAAATCTCTGAGAAAAGCAGCTGAACTGAACTAGAGGGGGTTAAATTGTGACAATTTAATATATAATTAATAATTTTTCAAGGTGAATTATGTATTTTACGGTCTACTGAACTTCGTACTTATGGCCTGCACTGTAATGTAATAATATGGCAGTTTATTTCCAGATAAAAGGTAAGCAGCAGTGTGTCTGCTGATAACATTTGTTGTTCTACACTGTGTGTGTAATGACAGATGTGGTTGAAAATTATATTTGGCTAATCTTTATTTTTAACGGTACATTAGTAAGCCACTAGATGGAGGTGTTACTCTGGATGTACAGCTGTCCACTGCTAAGCCCTATTTCTTTAAAGGCTGTAGAGGTGTTATATTGAACCTACACGTGAAGAACAACTGATTTTTTTCACATTCCTTTCTCCCATTACCTACATTTATAAATAAAATTATTATTGTTCAGCCTAAAAGAGACGCTTGTCACTTAAAATCTAGGTAGTGATGTAGACTGATAAGGGAAGGGCAATTTGATTTTGTTTTTTTGAGGCTATCATGCTAACACTTTTTCACTGAAATAGCATACAGTAGTGAAAATGTTTGGAGAAAGGTGAATTCCTGTCAATATTTAATATTCTGATTCAGGGAAAACAAAGCTTGCAGACCTCCTTCCTTTGCAAAATATTGTTCCCTCTTTAAGCTGTATGTTGGTTGTTTGCTGCCCTCACTGTCTTGAGGGTAGGGCAGGGGGTCTGCAGTTCTTGCTGCTGCTTTTGTCAGTGTTGATGGAACAGACAGGTGGCTTCAGGAGTTGGTGTTTTATGTTAACAAAGATGTAACAAGTAAGCTTTGTAGGAAAAAAAAAAACCCTTAAGGCGTTGCATTGGGTTTACTCTGATATGACCTTCCTACAATGTTATCTTACAAATTTACTAACTTCCCTTTATAACGACAACAGTATTTCATATTTTTAAATTTTTTTTTAAAACTTTAACATAACACATGCCCCCCTGTCCTTCCCTTGCTGTGTGAGCATGAGAGTTTTCCTAATATCCTTATGGGAGTGTAGGGCTGGTTGAGTCCAAATCCCACATTAAAAAAAAAAAAAAAATCTGCTCTTGAGGCCTCTTACCTTGAGAACTTGGAAATGAAAGTGTTTACTTCTGTGTGGGGTGGCTTAGCATGTCCAGCCTGCTTCCTGATCTAGTAAGTCTAAGCATTGCCAGACATGCTGGCTCTGAAGGAGAACCTGCATTTAAAGTTGCCTGGTGGGGAGAAGGCAGTTTTCCTGTCTCGTTTTCAAGTGCATGATATAAATGTGCACAGTGGTGGTCTGAGCATGTGCCTGCATGGTGTCTTTTCAGTCTGCTCGTGTTAGAAGTAGAGGCTCGCCTGATCATACTGATTCTGTGCATCTACCTGCTTTTTCTGTTCTATTTTCACAATGCCTTTGGATCTGCTCACCTGTTTTGTCAGGATGAAGATGTTGTCTAGAAGATAATATTTCAAGGGAATGGGCAATTGCATGTGTCCCCAATGAGAGGAGGTTTATACCTGTGAGACATTAGAAAATCTGTCAGGATGGAATTCCATTTTGAATATACCAGCAACAAAATGCTCAGAGCAGAGCTTACATTTTATTAGAATCTAGTTAGTTATGTCACCAGATAATTTAATTGAAATTTATTGATAGCTCTGCATGTGAAAAAACTTGCTTCTTAAAAAAGGTATTGGTGGGAAAAAAAATTGATATAATAAAACTGATCTATTCAATGCAGGGTTTATCTTAACTGTGATGCTGAGCAGTGGAGCACATTTTTCCACTACTTCTTGTTTGTGCTTCAACTGTTACATATTTAAAAACCTAACAGTGTATATGCTGTGTTAGTGAGGGGAAAGGAAAAGTGTTTGTAATAAATCCAGTTAGGAATCTGTAGTACAGGTACCTGTTCTGAGTTTGGTGTAAACAAGTTAAAGAGAAACTAAATGTTCTTAAATGCTTTCAAAGCTCTAGAATGGTAATATTTTTGGTTTGTTATACGTATGTTTTAAATGACAGATTCTGAGGGACTATGTGACATTGTTGTATTCCTAAATAAAGCACATACCCACTGATGGCAGCTTTGCAATCTGTAGCATTTCAATATCGATATTTTTGGAGGTTGCTAGCTGCAGTCCGTAACTATACCTCAACCATTTAGCTACTGAAGCCATCCTTTCCACCCATAGGTTCAGATGATTCCCTGGAAGGTCTGAGATTTATCAGATTTTTCTAATGGCAGGCCTCATAAGTCAGATTGAAAGATCTCAAATAGCATATGAGTCAAAGCATCAACAGCTTTGAAATGTCACAAGTGGGACAGCTGGTCTTGCTAAGCGAAGGGGTGCTAACTCTGGGACAAGTGTTGTTTTAAAATGAGCAGAAAGGGTCAGATTTAATGAAAAATAAAGAATAAAAACCACTTAAGGATGTTATGAAATAAACTGTGATAATTTTGCTGTTGTTGAACATGGCAGTATTCAAATTTTCTTAACTTATTGCATTTACAGATCTTATGCAACTGAAAATTTGGTAGACGTGCTTATTTGTCTTATGTTGCATGAAGGAAAAAAATTAAGCATATCATTTAATAAATATTGTTAATGATTAACTGCATTTATTCTCAATCTGACTGTTGAATGCACGCACTTGGAGAACCAAAGTGCGGTTCAGCTTTTAGCTTGTGTCTGCTCATACTACTTCATAAGCACATCATAACCCAATAAAATGCTATCTTTCTAGTGAAATGTTTTGGTGCCCTGTAATTTGTAAGCTATGTTAGCTGTTAGAAAGGTTATGTAGTACAAGCCCCTTCTTACCCTCTGCATTATGAAATCTGATATACAGACTAGTGGCAAGAGATAAAAACAGCAAACAGATCAAACAGTCCACAACTAAGAAATGACCTTAACAGCATATTGGCAACCATCATTAAGGACTTGGAGACCCACATGGATTAGTTCTGGAGCCCTTTGTATCTCAGATTTCTGAGCTGTAGGTTGATCTGTAAACCATTCTGAAAATTTCACGCTTCTGACAGCAGTGATGAATTGGTGATCTTAATTTTCCGAGAAGAGCGTTGCTTGATCAAGATGGAAAAAAAAGTATGATTCTTTCAGTCATATAATTAAGTTGTAGTAAAATAAGAATTTTGTTATTGAGGTGGGGGGGAATGGATGGGGACATACTGTTCACTTATTCCAGAAATATTTACAACATGGACAGCTTTACTGTTGCTGGATCATTGTGTAAAGAGACATTTTCTTTGGAAAGTGAGAATTAAACATCTAGAAATATTCTGTATCTTTAAATGTTTTTCATTTCCCATTTTACTACCCCTTTTTGTGTTCTTACAAAATTGTAGTTCTTTAAAAACAGTGTATACCAGTCGTTATTATTAGTAACTGGTAAGAAAAATACAACAAAAAGATGGAATTGGCAAAGGAAGAGTGCTGCTGTGGGTGCATGCTAGAAATTTTTTTCTCTGCTTGTACAGTTGCAGCTCTATTCAGAAGCCAGCGTGGCTCTCTTGCAACTGAATAACCCTAAGGGTTTCCAAGAACTGAGCAAGCAAGCAAAGAAGAACATGACTATAGATGGAAAAGAACTGATGCTTAATCCTGCTTATTTATTATGGGACCTCAGCTCTGTCAGTCAGGTAGGTAAATTCTGTTACAGCATGTAGAGGTTGCACTATTGAAAAACTGCAAGTAGAGGCTAAGTAGTCAATGACAAGGAACATAAGATTCCTTCCAGAAGCTTGAAAGTGTTAAGAATCCAGTATTTATTATGTTGTAAGAAAACATCACAAGAACACTGTCAAATTCTGAAATCAAGGAGGAAGAAGGATCAGTGTGACATTTAATTGGCATTTTCATGTTCTCCACTAAGTGAAAAATTTTGCCCTCTGCACATGTTCTGATAAAGTTGTGTGCAGTCAAGTCCCAAAAGGCTTAACTGATACTGACTGGCAGATAAGCAGGCATCTTGTGTGGGGGAGACAGAGGGCTTTATTAACATGATTATCCCCTTCCTGATATGTTTCTTAGGCATTTTTTGCTTTACAGTATCATATGTGCTGAGCAAATGCTAATTACTTCTCTTCCAAAAGATTTGAAGACCTGAAATGTCTGAAAGAAAGGAGGTTTACTTTGAATACTTCTGATACGAGCAAGGATGTTTCATTTAGCAACATGAAATAAAATAACAAGGTGTCTGTTTTGAGATAAGATCTTCCAAAATCTTGGGTTTTTCTCCTGCTGGAATTTAGTATTACAGTAAATGTCAAGTGGGGTGGGTAAAATAAATGTGCCCATTGCAGTCTGTCTTTGTATCCTGTGAACATGGCTTTTGGGGAATTTTTCTTTGTTAATAGAAACCCCGAACTCAAACTTCATACTTCCCCGTGTTGAAATTATGCATTATTTTGTAAATGGGTACTTAGCCAATGGATGATGGTGTTCTCAAATGTTTTCAGATGTTATGTTTTCGAGAATGTGTAAGCTGTATTACTGCACATATTAGAAAAGATTATGACATTTATAGTGTGTGGAATCTGCAGTAAAAAGGGTAATTGTTAAATGTTCAAATTTTTCTTGAGTTTCCTGTTTCAGTTGGGCATAATTCTTTTAGAAATGTTTCTTTTAGGCAGCCTTGTTTTTAGAAGATGCCATTAAGTTCTCATAAATGGGAAGAAACATATGTTACAGTGTTATTTAACCTGATTTTGTTACTGACCTGATGAGTTTCTAATTAAAATGTTGCCTTTTTAACAAAAACATTTGGAATCTATTTGATAGTGGATATTAAGCTAAGTTATGTTGATTTTTCTTCTGCTTAAATTCTTTAAAATAAAAGAGTACAAGATAATTGAAGAGCTGATACACCATGACACTTCCAGTGTATCTATATTAGGTGACGTTTATATATGGTTTATGATTCAATGTACTTGGAAGGCCCCAGCCTCTTAAAACTGGATTTCTGAAAGGTAACGTTACTGATTTGAAATGCAACTTGACCTTTGGGCAAGATCAGGAAATAATTGAGACTAATAATCTAGGAAAACTAGAGGATGTGGGTTTTTTCCTGGGGTTCTTTCTTCAAAAGCTGGGATCACATATGTCATCCCATCATGTGGTCAGCAGACATTCTAATGATACCAGGTGGTCAGCCACTGAGGTCAGAAGATTGTATTGTTCACCTTGATAATTCAGAATATGATCCTTTAGAAGAACAATAGTACTTGATCTATACTTTCTATTTTTGAGTGTCTAAGTCCTTAAATGCTTATGCACCCGTATGCTAAAGCACATTGTTGTTACCTAGCTGGATCAGAACTTGAATGTTCTATATAAAATCTAAGAAAGGTTTATTTCTTATTATAGTCTAAACAGGATGAAGATATTTCTGCCAGCCGTTTTGAAGATAATGAAGAGCTGAGATATTCATTACGATCAATAGAGAGGCACGCCCCTTGGGTACGGCATATTTTCATTGTCACTAATGGGCAGATTCCTTCCTGGCTTAACCTGGATAATCCTCGGATAACCATAGTGACACATCAGGTAAAGCCCAAAGAAAGAAGTGTCAAACAAAAAACCCCAACAAAAATATCAGCCTGAACGAACTGCTAGTAAAGATTCTGTGTTTATTTTGAAATTCAGTTAACCCCTTTCAGCTAAAGGCTGCATTTATTTGGAAGGTAGAAGTGACCACCTCTTCCGTGTCTCATCCATGGTTTTATTAAACCCCAGTATGTCTTTGTATTTTGGCTAAGCAGATAACTGAAAATATATCAAGCCTTTATTTAGTCCCCTTTTCCAAATACTAAGGCTTCAGCTAACATGTACCCATGTCTAATTTCCTTATAAAGTATGTTTATAAAAAGCCTGTGGACAAGAAGATGTAATCTGAATTCATAAATGCTCTCTCAGGACCAGTAATAACGTAATAAACTTGTGTTGAGACAGGGTAGATTACAGTTACTGGAACTAAGATGACTGCAAAAAAAGTAGCTATGCATTCTAAAAATCTTATTTAAAAAGAGAAAGGGAATCCTTCAAGCTTCCTGAATAAGTGAAACAAAAATACTCCAATAGCCTTTTAATATGAATTTGGGAGTAATTTTGGTAACTGGACATGCCATAGGAGCCCTGAGCAACCTAAGTGGTAACTAGGTACTAATTCAACTTCTGTTCTCTCTGCTTGTGAAGTTACTTGAAAGAGATGGAGGAATCCTGACTTTTTGAATACTGAAACAGGTTCAGTTTCCTTGAAATTTTGTGCAGCCTATACTGCATAAGAAGTATAAATATGTGTACACCGGGCTTGATCCAGTACCTAGTGAAAGAAGAGTTTGTGTCTTTGCATTGAACCAGGTGCAGTTTCTTACTTAAGCACCAGACTTGAAAATGGTTTTGTGTGGGAGAAATGAAATAGCAAAATCTTTTTTGCTAAATATTTTCACTCTTTTTGCCTTTGATATCTTTCCTTGTTCTTAATAAAACTTTCTTTTAGTAGATAAGTATCAAATATATCTGGTGTGCCTGACCTGGTTTGAGGGGTTTTTTTAATTTATTTTTGCCTTCTGAAACTGTTTTGGTTGTTGGGGCTCTTTTGTTTTAGGAAATATTTCAGAATGTGAGTCACTTGCCTACCTTCAGTTCACCAGCTATTGAAAGTCACATTCATCGTATCAGTGGCCTCTCCCAGAAGTTTATCTATCTCAATGATGATGTTATGTTTGGGAAGGATGTTTGGCCTGATGATTTTTACAGTCATTCTAAAGGTCAGAAGGTAAGCCATTATGAAAGGATTTTTTTACCAGAAGTAGATGTAAAACTTTTCAATGCTAATATAATAAAATCAAAGAAATACTACTTTGAAAGGCAGAGAAAATACAAGATTTCCCTTCACTTCCTGCTCTCCCTTTTACCTCTAAATGTTCACTATTCTTAAGTAGACAGTTCTTAGCAAAGATGCAAGGTGGGGAGGGCTCTGTTATTTTTGTATCTGTGCTGTCTTGATGTTTGAGTTGCAGAACTACTTTTTTTTCATATTCACTCGCAGGTTTCTGGCTGTATAATGGTTCCTCCGTCAAGCTTCATGCTTTAGTTTCAGTGTCGTTTTGTAATTCTCCCACTTTCTGTTGGAGCGTTGGTAAGACTGATGTGGTGTTTGACATCTGTCAGTCTTCCCTTCCTTTTAAATTCTTTTGTGGGAGATACTCAAACCAGAATCAATTCTTTCATGAGAACACTGAGGTTATATGACATTCAAACTGGTCTAATATTTAAATCTACCATTAATTACCTCCTGTTCCAGGCATCCATCATATCCTCGCCCGGTCCATATATATAATCATATATATAATTATTTAATAAAAGATAAATTGTTGCATGTTCATGAACATCAAGTAATTTAGTCTTTCATCAGACCTGTTATCAACAACTGGGGTTAAGCAAGGAAAGCAAGCTGAGGAAACATTAGCAATAGTCATACATCAAGATTCTGGTTGCCAGCAGTTTTTATCCAAGAGTGACATGGAGGAAAAAATTAAGATTTGTATTTATATTTAAAGCAATTAAGTACACAAGATACTAGAGACCATTGAGTTAAACAGTTCATGCAGGCAGGTGTGCACACTTGTGCACACACACAGAAGGGTTGTGAAAAATTAGTTGAAGCTAACCCTAAAATTACTGTTTCAGTACTTGAGGATGTTAGGAGGCTTTTAGTTGTTTTAAGGACGTGGGCATATAATTGCAAAATCACATAGTTACTGTATATGTGTTGTTCTTCAGTTATTCTTCCCAGTTATGATGATAAAATTAGCTTAGGCATAATGTTGCTTGTGATAACCTATCAGCAAGTGTTTCAGTAGGAAATGTGCTGCTAAAGTCTTGAAGCACTAAGGCCTAGAGGAAAATGTTTGTGGTTTTTAATGCCTCCCCAGTTGAAAATACACACACCCACACACTTTTTTTAATCTTGGCAATTCTCAGAATTATTTAAGCCATAGGGGATCAGATGCTTCAGAGATTATGTTCAACACGTGCTGCTTATCTCATGACTGGTTAGTAATGAAGAAACATTTTGAATCAGGAGAGCAAGTGAACTACAGAGCTATTTCAGAGTTTGTTCCCCTTTCTTATCTGATAAAATATTAATTTTGATTGGAATATGGTTTGCAGAAGTAGATTTGGGAAGTCCAGCTTTCTATTTCTGGCCATTGCTGCCTTGCTGTATGGCCTTGGCAATTCTTTAGTTTTTTCTTCTGTTTGGAAGGGATAACATTTACTTCACAGGTGATAACGTTTAAATGCTCTTTGTAAAGCTTTGTGAATACTTAAGGATCTATACCCAGGGAGGCATTATTTTAAATCTCTGATTCCAAGAAACAAGCTTAATTGACTTCTATTTGCCAGTCCTTATCTCAGACTGTAATGTTGTTCCAGGTTTACTTGACTTGGCCTGTGCCAAACTGTGCTGAGGGATGTCCTGGCTCATGGATTAAAGATGGTTACTGTGATAAAGCCTGTAATAACTCAGCATGTGATTGGGATGGAGGTGATTGCATTGGTAAGACAGCAATGTTAAAGTTAGAAAAAGTGAACTGTGTTTTTTCTTATAAGAATAATTCTGCAATTTGTCATTCTGTAACTACAAAATTTGCCTCCTTTGATAATAACTTAAAAGTTAGCTTACAGATGAAAAACTTGCCAACTACAAATTTCTATGGAAAATGACAGCAAATAGTAGGGCATAGGAAGATCTTTGGTTACCAAATTTGACTAGCTGAAATGAAGGGTTTTGAAATTCAAATAGTAACAGGACTGAAGCTGCACCATTAGTTTGTACCTCAAATTTTCAGGACTGCAGGGCAGGAAAATGAAGTGCTGCTTCTGGAGTGAGGAAGTGATACCACTCTGTGGGACTGTAAAGTCAAGACTGTAAGCACAAGAACTAGTATATCAGTCTTCTGCCTACCTTTATGAAGTTAAGACAAAATATGTTGGAGTTTTTGTTGCAATTTTAAGTTGGTTCCTCAGCTTCCACAGTGAGATTGTGCCCACTATAGATTTTACAATAACTCACAGAGTTCTGGTTAACATTTGTCCCATTTTAGTTTCACTGGTGATAAATCAGATTGTCAACTCTTCAGTCTAGCTTTAACTGTGGCTTAAAATGTGGCTTTCCTCAGAAATTAAGATTTCAAATGACTGAGGGTTTTTTTGTTTTGTCTCCCTGTAGGTAACAGTGGGGGTAGTCGCTATGTTGCTGGTGGAGGTGCAGTTGGAGGTATTGGGAATGGACCACCATGGCAGTTTGGTGCAGGAATAAGTGGTGTTTCATACTGTAACCAGGGCTGTGCTAATTCCTGGCTAGCAGACAAATTCTGTGATCAGGCCTGCAATGTCCTCTCCTGTGGATTTGATGCTGGTGACTGTGGCCAGGGTACGTAAAATACATCGCCGATAAACTTTCTGTAGGAATTCTCTTGAATTGCGTGATCTTTTTCATTCACCGTTACTCTTGGATTGGGCTAAAATGCCCAGTACAGTCGTGGAAAAGAGCTGCTAGCAACTGAAGAAAAAAAGTCAGATGCTTCTTGTATTCACTAATCAAAACCCAAATCAATGTTATATGCTGCTTTATTTAATAAAACTGTTATTGACCAAACATGGGTGGGGTGCTTGATACTTTACGGAGCAGCAAGCATCAAACTCCGTGCTTCAAGAGGCCTGTGTTTTAAATGGAGAAATTATATTTCAGCTATGCAAACAGTCTTTAATAAGGACAGCTGACTTGATGCTTGTAGTGGTTAAGAAATTTAAAGAACCTCTCTGATGCTGAGTTCAAGACTGGCTCTGGGGTCTTGCCAAAGGTTACTTTCAGTCACCTGTGAAGTTGTCTGAGAGTTTATTTTGATGTGAAAGACTAGCAGGAGTAAATGAAGTGATTGAGAGTGCTGTCTGGTATAAGCAGGGGAACAAAAATGGAAGAATTTGGCCTGTTTGGAACAGAAGAGGCTCCCCTGCATCTCAACTCAGGCAAATGTCTTCTGCTGTAGGAGGAAGTTCGATTCAGCCTATGATTTTGGAAGTTTCAAATCAAGGTGCAGCGTTGCTGTGACATCCAACCATTGTAATGTCTACTAAAATGTGGCAAAAATGTAGTATGGGTATGTTATTTATGACTGATATATAATTTTATGTGATGTGCAGTGATAAGCCACTTAAGCTCTTCAGGTAGAGACTGAAAGAGTGATAAATTATGCTGGCTTTTAGAATTACTGCTGAATATAAAATCTCGTGGCTTTATATATCTGAGTATGTTGTAGTCATTCATTATTTAAGATAGGTGACAAGAACTGGAAGCTACACTAAGTGTTCTTTTACAAAGCTGTCTCCCTGCTAATATAGTGAATCTAGCTGGGCATATTACAATTAAAAAAGACTGGAAGGTAAGTGTCACACTGCAAATTGACAGCAGTTTGTTTTGTTTCTTGGGTTTTGTTCCAGATCATTTTGAAGAGATGTACAAAGTGACACTTCAGCTTAATCAGACCTACTATATTATTCCCAAAGGTGAATATCTGCCCTACTTCAGCTTCAGCGAAATAGCTAAGAAAGGAATTGAGGGTTCATATAGTGATAATCCAATTATCCGACATGCTTCAGTTGCTAACAAATGGAAGACTATCCACCTCATAATGCATAGTGGCATGAATGCAACTGTGATCTATTTTAACCTTACATTTCTAAATAAAAATGATGAAGAGTTTAAAATGCAGGTAGCTGTTGAAGCTGATACTAGAGAGGAACCAAAACTGAACACAACTTCCATGCAAAAATCCAGCTATGATTTTAAAACTATAACTTCAATACCAGAAGCTGAAATGATATTTGAGGATATTCCTGAAGAAAAACGCTTTCCAAGAGTCAGGAGACGTCGAAATGGCACAAAAGACAGTTTGCATGAAGAGGTGATAATACCATCAGTAAACGTGTCTCTCCTTCCTGAAGATGTTCAGCTAGCACTGCAGAACCTGGACTTAAAACTACTGAATGGTGATATCACTCAGAAAGGATTTAACTTATCCAAGGCTGCTCTCCTGAGATCTTTCCAGTTCTTAACCACAGTAAAGAGTATTATAGGCCTGGAAATGAAGGGCATGCATAATTATTCAGAAGATCAGAATAACCATAGCAGCTGGCAGAAGCCTTATGATGTAAATGATAGCAAAATAAAAATAAAGGCAAATGAAGTTCTCTCAAGGCTTATAGGAACAAAGAGGACTGTTGTGACAATGAACACAAATAAACCTATTCATAAAGTAAAGCCTAAATCCACACTTCCCTCCCAGGGGATGGGAAGTAAAAATGAAACTCAAGAAAAAGTATTGAATGCACTCATATTGAGAGAAACCCAGAAATCAAAAAATACTGGGAATTTAGATACTGGAGAAGATGCACAAGGAATGGAAGGAGGAAAAGGGCGTGTGCAGGTGGATACAAATGTAAGGGAGGGACTAGTGGGAAGAAAATTACAATCTTACTCTGGAAGCTACCAAGGCTTTTTGCCATGGGAGAAAAAGAAGTATTTCCAGGACCTTCTTGATGTGAGTATCTTAACGTCATCACTTATTGAAATAGTTACATCTTTCTGCATTTGTGGAATACTGTTAATATGATCTGTAAATTTGGAATGTGTCTTGCCTTTGAGGAAAATACTGAAATTTTTTGAAAGCTCCTTTTGACTTTTCACATAAAATTTATGATCTGGGGCTCTCTTAGGTGATAAAAGCTGAATAGCCATTCTGTTCTCTTTCTACTGATGCCTTTTTCTGTCAGATTCAGTTTTTATTCATTATATATTGGCACAATGCTATTGTTCATACATATATAGCACTACAACAGAAAGCTTGAACTTTGTTTTGATTGCATTTATGCAAATATGGATCTAGTTTATTTTTTAAAAAATATGTAAAAAATATATAGCATGATAAATACTTGGGTTCTAAAAGTTAAATTGAAAGTCTGCCAACAAAACTGGATATCCAGACTGTGTCAAGAAAACGTGTGGGAAGCTTCCTCTGCTTCCAGCCAAAACCTGGCAGTTTTGAAAACCTCTAGAAGAGAACATAGAGACTGCTTCAGTTGGTAGCAACTGCTTTTCACTACTCCAAATAGAAAAGGGACTATGTTTTTAAAAGACTACCTCTTTCTGTTGATCTGAGATTGGATTTTGTATGAGAATTTTTCTATTCATAGGATTTCAGTTCATCACATATGGATGAATAATCATTAAAGAAAAGGTAATATTACAAATAAATCTGATAGCAGACAGGGACTTCAGTGTGTGTGTGTGTGTGAGGTGTCAGAGCACAAATATTAAAGTTTTTTTATAGATTCCTTTTCCTTAAAGCATGAAGATTCTAAGGAAAAGTTTACCTTTTATCTTTGCTTTCTAAAGAGAGAACTAAGAAATATGAAGAAAAATGCTCAAAAGTTCTCTTCCCATTTTCAGAAACTGGAAAGAGTTGGCACCTGGCTGAAAAGTAATTTTTCCTATGTTTTTAATGTTTTCAGTCTTTTTCAGTAATGTAACCTTGATTTATGCCTCCTGCTGTTTAGGAAGAAGAGTCATTACTCAAACAAATGTCATACTTTACTGATGGTAAACATTTTGGAAGGCAGCTGAAAGATACATTTGCTGATTCCCTTCGATATGTAAATAAGCTTTTAAACAGCAAATTTGGATTTACATCTCGGAAAGTCCCTGCTCATATGCCTCACATGATTGACCGCACTGTTATGCAAGAGCTACAGGACATGTGAGTATGTCTTTTGAATAAAGCAAAACTGTAGATAATTCTGCCTTTTGTTGGTGCTTTGCTATAGCTATTTCCAGTGTGTTGATGGCTACTCATTAAAATTATATTTTGAAAAAGGAAATGAAGAATTTATTACATGATAGTCGTGCTAAAATAGAGACTCTTGAGGACCTATTAAAATTCTATATGAGAATTTGTTTTTAGGTGAGGAATGTTTTACTTTAAGAAACTTCAGTACTAAATTAGCTTACATTCCTCTGTAGGTTTCCTGAGGAGTTTGACAAGACGTCATTTCACAAAGTGCGGCACTCCGAAGACATGCAGTTTGCTTTTTCATATTTCTACTATCTTATGAGTGCAGTCCAGCCACTGAACATATCTCAGATCTTTGATGAGGTTGATACGGACCAGTCAGGCATTTTATCTGACCGAGAGATTCGCACGTTGGCCACGAGAATCCATGAACTACCATTAAGTTTGCAGGTACTCTTTCTTTACCAATAACTTCTAGAGTAACTTGTTTTAAAGTCCGAAACTGTTAAAGTAAAATGAGTCAAATCTTTACAGATGCTATAAGCAAGGATAAGTAACATTTGGCAATTCTTACAGTTTACCTGGAGAACATAACATTGTGTTCTACTTTATCATTGTGCTATGAGTCAACAATTAAATTGAGTTCAGGCAGCCTCAGAAACATGGATCACTGGTATCCGAGTTCAGGAAGGCAGTTGGTGTGAGTTTGTCAGAAAAGATGTTCACTGGTAAAGGCCACAGTGAAGAGTGGGATCCTGCTGTGCTTACTCTTGTTCTTGCACACAGTAAAAGACAGTTCTTGCCCTGAGGAACTTGCACCGTAAAGAAAGAATTGAGAAAATAGGTAGCAAACAGGTCATACTCCTAAATACTAAGACCATATACAGACTCAATTCTGGTTTTGTAGGAACCTGGTAAAAAGGGACATGGTCTTTGTAGGACTTACACTCTTAGAGACAGTTAGTAGAGAACGAAGTGTACAATTTCTGCTTTACAGAGAGGAATTGGCACAAACCAATGAAATAATTTGTTCTTGGAACACCATGCAAAATCACTATTACAGCTGGAATACAGCCCTGCTTTAGTGTGTTCCTAGGCTGTACCTTACTCAGAAAATGTTTTTCATGTCCTTTCAGTTTTCTTTTGTTTGTTTGCTTGATTTGGGATTTAATATGCTACTGCTGATTTGGGTATCCTGTACTATCCTGACATCATCAGTAAAGGTGTGTTTTTCATTTTAAATTAAAATAACATTATCATGCTTTATTTGGTCTCAATCCAGCTATGCACTGAACATTTGCTTTACTTTAGGCATATGGGGAGTCCCACTGACTTCAGCAGTTATTGGTGTCTGCTGAATATTGTCTTCTGTGTCTGACAGTAGCGCAAAAATTTGTTACGTAGATAACATTAAATATGTCTATGGCCCCTGGATTTTTAGAACTAAGTCAGTGAGAAAACAGGGTTAACTTTTTTTTTTTTCTTCTTTCCCTGTTAGGATTTGACAGGTCTAGAACAAATGCTAATAAATTGCTCCAAAGCTCTCCCTGCCAACATCACTCAGATCCATGTCATTCCACCAACTCAGGAAGCATATTATGATCCCAATCTGGTAAGAAACATTGGTTTCTTTCCTGAACATGTATTTACTGTGCTTGAAAATCTGGCTTGATTTCTAGAAGGAAAGTATTTACAAAAATTTCTACTTGTGTGTACATGAAGTGTTATAAAATGAAAATTTAACAAGCTACTTCCTAACTTACAAAGCCATTAGTTTCCTTCAAAAACAGAAAAGCTGAGCTTTAGAATGTTGTTACACAAGGGATTTTAAAAGTAATCCTTGTTAGGAAAGTCCACTGTTGTGAAATAAAAAAACAGTAATCCCAGTACCTCTCTGACTAGAACTGTGATAAGTCTTTATCTGAATTATAAACCATGTAAACAATCCAGAAAACCACCAAACCATCAGATGAACATCTTTAGAATAATTCTTCCTGATATGAGGGCTTCAGACTAACTCCTTTTAACATCTAAAGATGGGCTGACAGGAACCTCATGAAGTTCAGCAAGGAGAAGTGCAAAGTCCTGCACCTGTGGAGGAACAATCCCGTACACTGCTATATACTGGGAGTCATCCAGCTGGGAAGCATCTTAGCAGAAAAGGACCTGGGGGTCCTGGTGGGCACCATGTTCAACGTGAGCCAGAATGTGCCCTTGCCACAAAGCAGGGTAATGGTCTCCTGGGCTGCAATAGACCAAAGTGTTTCCAGCAGGTCGAGGGAGGTGATCTTTCCACTCTACCCAGCACTGGTGTGGCCACACCTGGAGTGCTGGGTCCAGTTCTGGGCTCCTCAGTACCAGAGAGACATGGACATACTGGACAGAGCCCAGCAGAGGGCCATGAAGATGATGAAGGGACAGGAGAATTTCTCTTCCAAGGAAAGGCTGAGAGAGCTGAGACTGTTCAGCCTAAAGAGGAGTATTCTCAAGTGGGATCCCATCAATGTGTGTAAATACCTGAAGGGTGGGCGCCAAGAACATGGAGCCAGGCTCTTCTCAGTGGTGCCTCGTGACAGGAGCAGAGGCAATGGGCACAAACTGAAACACAGGAGGTTCCTTCTGAACATCAAGAAACACTTTTTTTCTGTGAGGGTGATCAAGCTCTGGTGCAGGTTGCCCATTTGTGGGCAGTCTCCATCTTGGAGATACTCAAAAGCCATCTGAACACAGTCCTGAGCAACTGGCACCAGGTGGCCCTGTATGAGCAGGGGGGTTGGACCAGATGACCTCCAGAGGTCCCTTCCAATGTAAACTATTCTGTGAAAACTGAGGTCTTGGGACTAGTTGCTCCTTAAGGATTTAAGTCATTAATTTCTGTTTTAGTGGTTAAATTCTCATTAAAACCTGCTGGAATCTAGAATCTTTAGATCTGATACTAATACCTAAATTTCTTTTGTAATTCCTGCATCAACCTATGCATTTGAAAAAAAAAAAGTGTGCGTGTACTTTGAAGACCTGGTGTTTTATAGCTTCAAACCAATACTGTATCAAAGCAAAAATAATTTTAATGAGTACAAATCATGAACTTTTGGGTGGTAGAAGAGCATAACTGATCCCCAACACATGCAAATCATAGTACAGAGATCTACAATGTATATGTAGATAAATGTATGCAGACACTGACTATTTTTTTTCTTCGTTTTTCTTCCCTCTGGACATCTATCCTGCCTTGCATTCTTATCAGGTTGTTACAAGGTTTTAAAACTACTTTCCTTTAAGTCTGAATTCTAACAAAGTTTTATATAAAGCCGTTCTGTCAGCCTGATTTGAATAAAGGAAAGTGGGGATTTGAAAATCCTGCACAGTCTGAGTACATTATATTCAGTGTAGCCTTACCTCATTTTGCCTTGTTATGACTGAATTGAGTCTGCAAAATTCTTTAAAGTAAAAACTCTGAAGAGTAGTAGTAAAGGATGGCTGCCATGAATATGTTTTAAGATGGAGTTAAAAGTAAGCCTCAGTGGTTGGGAATAATGTCAAATTACTTTAATCTTTTTGGAGAGTTAGTAAAGTATTACTAATCTAAGCAGTAATGCCTAACGTACTAATCTTATCAGTCGGTTCAAATAGCGACAAAATAGCATTTGTGTTTAGCACAGAGGCTTAATTTATTTTTACTTCTGTTGTCTGCAGCAGCTAAATTTCTTTGAATGAGTTTACTATCATAGAAATATCCCTTGAGAATAGGGATTTTATTTCCCAGAATTGTTTCAACATCGCTTGTGAAGAAATAAGGCCTCATGTATCAGCTGTTCTTACAGGGTTTGCCTGGCCAATGTTACTGGTGGCCTCTACCAGAGGAATGTCAGACAGTTGTCAAATGAGCTACAATTTCTGAATATTTTATTGAGGATGAAATCTAGAAGTTCCAAGGTTTTTGCCAAAAATAATCACTGTTTTTCATATAATATTTGTACGGATAGGAAATTATGATGTTACGCACCAGTATATTTTCGTTTGTTTTTCCCTTCAACAGCTGATCAAAAAACTGTTGCTTTTCATTCCAGGAGAGTAAGGGTACACAGGTCTTTCTAGATGTAATATAAGTTTTTGACAAAGTACATCTTTATGATAGACTGTAATTTTCAGTAACCTGCGATCTAAACAATGTTTTCTTCCAGCCTCCAGTAACAAAAAACCTAGTGACTAATTGCAAACCTGTGACTGACAGAATTCGTAAGGCATACAAAGACAAAAACAAATACAGGTATGTTCTTCCAGTCCCGTGAAAAGGCATGCTAGGTTTTTTTAAGCAGTAAGAAGAGGTATAAGTAAGTATATGTCCAAAGATTGTATGTGTATGTTAACAACTTCTGGCTCAATTTACTTTAACAGTGAAGAAACATACTGATATCTACTTACTTTAATTGTGCAGAATGATGTGCGTTTTGGTTGGTTTTTTAATAGTTTCTTATTTAGTAGCCTAAATCTTTCCATGCTACCTGTGTAATCTTGGGCCAGATCCTAACTTGTGTTGTGCAACAGTGAGACAGAGTACCTTTAGATGGTTGTATAAACCGAGTATATGTAGTGAGCAAGGGCAGTTAAAGTAGCATAAAAAGGAGAAAAGAGCCTGTCCTGCACCTGGAAGTTGTAAATCTGCTTCACTCTTTTCTACTGAACCTTATAAAAAGAACAGAAAGAGCATTTTAGTCCAAACTACCTTGTAGTTTTCTGCTAGGGAGGGAGGGGGACAAGAAAGGGTTTCTATCCCCTTTAGGTAAGGGCAGGACAAACCATAATCATGACTGTGGGTTTGTTTGAATAATTGTATTTTCATAGATCTGCCTGAGATCGTGTTCTTTCAGGTCTTTCTTCTCTGAAACCTGCAAACCAGTTGCACACTAGTGAGGCTGTTTGCTGGCATGGAGCTTATAGACTCATCCCCTGTCTCTTGCCTCACCAGCAGTGTTGGGCAGGGGAGGGTGGTAGGGAGTCTCTGAAGCAGGCAGTTGTCCCGGGAGTGGCTACAAAGTCAAATAAAGCTGTAGAAGGTTACAGATGCTGCTTAGGGCAGCTTTTGGACATTATTACACATTAATTCATAGCACCTCAAGTTGTGCTGTGAGCTTTATAAATAATTCCCTTCCCAGCAGAGTTTATGCTAAAACTGAAAAGCTGACACAACAAATGAGATTGAAAAATGTTGGGCCTAGGGGCAAGGATTTGCTGTACTTAAACTGATTTATAGTAATATATTTATATCATTAAGATATGTGCTGGTCTTTTGTTCTGTTGAACATTAATACTAAATAATATTAATTTTGTGAGCTTTATAAATAGAGTAGGTTCTCAGGTGAGACTTCAAGGAGCAGGCAGGGTATTTTATCAGGATAAGAAAGGTGAAAAATAAGTGGTACCTCTAATAAGACTGTTAAACTTGGGTCAAATGCTCTTTCAATCTCAAGATGTCCTTCAGAGATGATATGATATTTCTGCATTTCATATACTTGTTAGCAAGTTATTGATTAGGTGGGTGATGAAGGTTTTATTTGTATTTAAGGTTGTAGTTTTATGTACTCTTCTGTAGCTTTGTTTCAGGATTTTTCTGGGGTTGGTGACTGGAAAATGAGAACATGTATTCGCATGTCTAAAGTTCAATTATAAATTACAATTGAACAATTATATACAATTATAAATTAGAATTGTTTAAAAAACCCAAAAACTAAAGAAGTAAATAGCATAGTAAGTGTTATGTCCACTCTCAGATCAATTGTTACTTTTATGCCAAAACTTGTAGCTTATATAGTTTTGTATTACAATTCTTTGATTTATGGGTGGCTACTAATAAACATATAGGAAAGTGGTTCTGTGCAAGGGCATTAGCTGAAAAATGTAAATATATGGATAGAAAGCAAATGGCAAATTCTAATGGAGGTTGACCAGTCAGATTAGAAGTCATTAAATAAAAATAAATATTTATTGAACCTGACTTTAGGTTGTTTTATTAATGTATAAATACAATTTTAACAATCAGGTTTGAAATCATGGGAGAAGAGGAAATTGCCTTCAAAATGATTCGCACAAATGTTTCTCATGTAGTTGGTCAGCTGGATGACATACGAAAAAATCCCAGGTATCCTGCCTTTTGATTTGTATGAAGTTTTGAGGTGACTTTAGTTTTCTGCTTCAACTGTTTAAACTGTCTGAAAAAGTAACATTGCAGTGTATTTCTACACCATGTATTACAGGGTAAGACCAATATTAACCAAAAGTACTTCTACTTTTTTCTATTTAACTGAAGCTAAGTGACTGCGTTCTCTGTCATGCTAGGGGCTATTTCATTAATTTGTTACATTTTTATATATTTAAAGCCTTTGAAAACTTACAGATAAACTTCAGCTATTTTTGAGGCTTTCATTTTTGCTATTCTAGAGGGCATGCACTTTATATTGCAGGCAGTTTTATTTTAAAGGAAGAACATTTCGATCTGCTTTATATAGCAATTTTAAAATAATATGTGGATTATTTTGTTGCAAAATCAGTTTTGCATATACATTATGCTTTCATTATGTTACAGCATGGCAAGAGGTTTGGTTTGGTGTGGTTTGTTTTTTTTTTTTTAATACTTGGTGAGAAGCAATCCAAAGCTGGAAAGTAGTCCTCTGTTTTTCCACTCTGCAGTGATGAAAGGTTTTAATACCTAAATCTGAGAGTAGGCTCGGCAGTGTTGAATTAGGCTCCTGGAATGACTGTGAAATAAATGGGGAAAATAAATGTTCTGCAATACATTTCACTGCAACCACCTTGCAAAGTAAAGGATGCTGTGTTTGAGACTCGAGTCTGAATCTGCTTTGCAGAAGCATTCAACTGTAGTCCTGAGTCCACTGCATAAGATTGGGGCTTGACGAGACATGGCGAGGTAATTTAATAGCTAGCTGCCCTAGAAGTGAGACAGGACCTCCACCTATCTCCTCTCCTTCCTTGCTTTTGGTTGTGCACTTGTATCTTGCTTCTGTCTTCAGAAAGCTAGAGAGTTCTCTGCCAATTTAATGATTTTGGCCTCAAGGAGGGGTCTCACAAGTGTCAAGAAGCAGAGCAAGGAGGAAAGTAGAACCAGGTGCTTTGGGTTAGGAAAAGTGAAACCTCCTCTTTCAGGTCACAGCAAGCTACTGGGTAATCTCAGCTGCCTGTAAAGCTACACCCTTGTTTGCATTTGTAGATAAATAGCAGGTTTTCACTTGCCTCTTACACTGTACTACTTGCTAGGCCATTCATTCAGAAAGGAGAACGCTAGTCTTGAGACATGTTGCGCCTGAAGGTGGTTTGTATCTATTGCTCCTCTTTACAAGAGTACCTTCTGGCCACAGAACTCCTGCATTCCAGTTCCCACAATGACAGAGTTTGAAAGAAAAATGGGCAGTGCCCTAACTCATCCTCCCCCTTCCTCTCCCTTCTCTGTTTCTTTCTATCTGCTGGCTAGGACTTTATTTTTTTTAATGTAGGTGTGATTTCGAGCCTTGTTAGGCCCAGGTAGGGCAAATAACATGAGTTTCTCATCTTTAGTGTTCAAGTTCATGCTTGCAATCCCTGGCTTCTTATTTTGAAGGTTGGTTTCTGATGTCAGACTTGATGCTGACACTGTTTTGGTATGAGTATGCCTAATGGATTGAGGCCTTCTGGCAACTTAAAATGGAGCTGCCTTTTCTGTGGAGTGATTGCATCCTTAGATGAGGATGGTTTGAGTAAGGGTACCCAGTCTGTTTCAGGAACCTCAGCAGTCAAGATGAGGCAGATAAGCTGATGTGTCTTGAATCTTCCCTAGTTTTTATATGATGCACTGGCATGCTATTATGGACTTAGCCTAAGACTCCATATGTGCACACCCTTTTGTTGTTTGGGTTTTTTTTCTTCTCTCAAGGAAAAATAGTGTGGTCTAGTTCCAGATTGTTGGCTGGATCATGAAGTGAATTTGAGTCAATTGCTTGGGCTGTATTCTTGCAAAGTGTAGTGCAGTACTGTAGTCATAGCTTGTTAGCAAAGGAGAACTGTAATGGCAGTGTAGGCTGGCCATTTCCTTCTCTTTGCCATGTTTTCCCTGCATATAAACAATTATACAAGTCTCAAAACAGGTATTCAGTGCCTCTCTTGGGATGAACTAGAGGTATTGTTCACTTATTGACCTATCTTAAATATTTGGTTTGCATCCTTAAGGAAAAGTGAGCCTTGTATTAGTTTTGGCCTACCCAAAGTAATGTCCGGTTTGGTTTCTTTTGGATGGATTAAAACAGTCTTTCCATTTGAAACAGGTTAAGATCCTTATCGCTCCCACTTGCCATGCTTTGGTTTGCTAAGTGTAGCAACTTCTCGGTCTGCAAACTCCATCTCTTTCAGATGAAGCTAAACAAGGATATACACTCCAGGAGTGCAGCTCCTGCATTCCCAGGGCTAATGAGCTGCCAGTTCAAGGGACAAGGTCAGGGATAGTCCAGAATAAACTCCCAGAATGCTTATACTGTAGACATATGACTGCCATAACTAGCTGCTTTGCATAGTATTACTTGGTAGTGTACACATAACCTGCTCATCTTTTCAGAGGAGAGGTGTATTTTGTTCTTCTCAAATGTAGTAATTTGAATTTGAATGACTGTTTATCCTCTGCATGTAATTGTCTAGAGCAAGGTTACCAATTATGTCAGATTCAGTACAGACTGCGGAAAAGTAGTAATGCCCTGTGTAGGCTGATTCACATGCTCTAGAGTGCTGCTTATTTCCAGCTTCATGTAGGAAGTCTGAACTTTGCTCTTTGAAAGAGCACACCATACTATAGAGAATACAGCTGACCAGAACTACTTATTTACAAAGGTTAGCAATTACAAGGCATATGTCACCAGATATGATTTCTCCCTCTGGGGAAATGTAAGGGTCTTGTATCTCACAATATAAATAAAGCACATAACCTTGCCCATATGTGGGAAAGGGAATTTTTGTTGTCGAGCACCAGGTCAGAGTAGCCAAGAGTACATAGCAGTCTAGTACACTAGCTGCTGCTTTAGTTTCTATAATTTGCAGTAACTTAGTTTCTTATATGAGAAATAACTCTGAAAGAGGCATTATTGGGAGCTTGCTTATTTCGTCAGTGATTTGCACATAAATTCTATACAGGTTGTGGTTGGTTGTATTTTGGTTGATTAGACAAGTTCAGCTTTGGGTTTGTGATTCGATCATGTTGTGCCCAATTTATGTAGTGTTCTCAGTAATTCAAAGCTGGGGACCAAGCTCTTTGCCTTCTCTTGTACAATCTTGTGTAGTTTTTAGGTTGACTTTCTCTGAAGACTGCAGCATACACAGTAAAATGTTAATAATTTAGTATGTTTACCTACAGTGGAACTCACTTTGTTATTTAAGACACTTTACTCATGATAATTTATTTAAAACTATAAAAACCCTTACCCAAATCATAATGCTGGCCTTCTAACCTGCTGTCTGTATCCAGTGTTGGACCCTGGGATGATGCATACTAGTGCCCATTAGATGGCAGCAATGTATAAATAAAACAAGGAAATGTGGCTTGTCATTGGATTCCTCAGAGGTTTTAACTCACTGTCAGCTTTGGTGCTCTTAGAATTAAAATCAAATTGATTTAAAATAATGCAACAATAAGGAAAATGATTACCAGTAATAAATATATTAATTTGGTTTTAAAAGGATACTGTATCAATTTTGTCTAAAAAGATTCAGTGTTCTTGGTTTGCCAGTACCTTTGCTATATTATTAAAGAAATATTCTAACAATGCCTTGTTGCTTTCTAGAAAATTTGTTTGCCTAAATGACAATATTGATCACAATCATAAGGATGCTCAGACAGTGAAAGCCGTGCTTAGGGATTTTTATGAATCAATGTTTCCCATACCTTCTCGATTTGAACTGCCGAGAGAATATCGGAATCGTTTCCTTCACGTGCATGAACTCCAGGAATGGTATGTTACACAGGTTCTTTTCAAGTTATTGTAGTGCAATGGAATATAATTATAGAACGTATCATTATAAACCTTTTTTTTCCCTCAGTATTGTCATGAAGGAGTTAACAGTGAAAATAATGTGAAAATATTTGAATGGACTAAAATTTGAGGTTTGCAGGATTTGGGTTTTTCTGGTGCTTATAAAGTCATTAACATTTCGTTGTTTGCCCTAACCTACTTCAAAGAAAAAGTTGTTGCTTTTTTTTTTAAAAATAAAAAAAAAGTAATTCAGGACTTCTGACTTTTTCTTTAAATGTAAAAAATCCACCCTTGTTTGGAATGTCTGTTGCACAGGGGCAATATAAACTGTTAAGTTTCTCACTAAGTGAGGTTTTTTTATCTTTCAGACAGCAATAATCATCTGGATAATCATCAGAAAAGATACATGTTTGTGTGTCTTAATTTGTGAAATTTTTGTGTGTACCTCTTGCCATTTCATAAATACTAACTTCAGAAATTGGGGTAGTTGATTTCAGAACACAAGCAAAAGGTTGGCAGGTACAGTGACAAAAATGAGACAAGACTAGTATAGTAATTTTGTGGCTGATCAGCAAATTATGAGAAATAGCTGTTAGTAAGGAAAGAGAAAATATTAAGGAACTGTGGAAGGAATGAGAAGGATTGTAGGTGACAAGAATTAGGTGTGGATTGTAGTGCTACAAGCCCTGCTGTAGCAGTGGCAGAGGGAGTAGGGGGCAAACCCATTTCAGCAGTTAGCTGTTGAAATTTGTGCTGAAGAAGTAGACGTATTGTTGGCTCCCTTTTTGAGGACATCCATCAGGACTTCGTTAGCTTCAAAAAAACACTTTATTTTGACTCGTTTGTAACCAAAATAGATTCATACCAGGGTGGGTTAAAGCATGGTGATGTGCTGGTGGAAATCCATGTTTATCAAAGTGTTTTACAGAATTATAGGACAGCCTGGGTTGGAAGAGACCTCAAGATCATCAGGTCCAATATTTTGTGGGAAGTTGCGTCTTGAAAACCTCCAGTGGTGGGGACTCTACCACGTCCCTGAGGAGGTTGTTTCAGTGAATGATTGTTCTCACTGTAAAAATTTTCTTATTTCAAGATGAAACCTCTCCCAGTCCAACATGTACCTGTTGCCCCTTGTCCACATGTGGCTCTTTGTGAAGAGAGGGCTTTCCGTCCTCTTTCCAGCCACCCTTTAAGTACTGGGAAAAAAAACTTCTTTTGCCTGTTTCATAGAAACTCTTTACAGTTTATACGTTTGTATTTAGAATATATGAAGCTGTTTTTCTGTTTCCTTCTTTGTGCAGGAGGGTATACAGAGACAAGCTCAAATTCTGGACCCATTGTGTTCTAGTAACGCTTATTGTATTTACAGTCATCTCTTTTTTTGCTGAACAGGTAAAATTAATACCTTCTTATAAAATCTATAACACTTAATAGGTCGCTGTATCTTCAGGATAACATAAGATGGAATTTTTTTTAAAATAGATTTTGAAAAGTAGCTAGGATTTTTCCTTCATAAGGGAAGTAAAAATGTTACATGACTAATAATTAGATTGCTTTGGTTTTTAAGTCATCATGCTGAGATTCCGTGAAAAAAGTCATATTGGGGGGAAGGAGAGTGGTATTCCCTTTTCAGGTGCCTTGTGACTATTGAGTCCATCATTCAGTGTGCTAAATTTGGATGCTCAAAATCAGTAATTGCTTTTGAAATTCTTGGTCTTTTAACACACATATTAGTAAAAGTGCTAATTAAGTTAACAAGAAGAAAATGTAAGTAATGGCAATACTCTAATCCTGAAGAGAATGTCAAGGTATTTAGAGGCCTTACAAAATCTCATCCCTAAGTAATTTCAAAGACTCCTATTGAATTCAAACGGTTCTTAATCTGACTCAGAGGAAAAACGCTCCACTTCTGCAAGCATAAAATGGCTTTCTTGAACGTGATTAATCCTGCTAAACTTAGAGGGAGTCAATGGAACAAATCATATGGGTAATTCTTTGCAGGTTGGGGCCTTAAGTAACACTTTCTGTGGTCTGATGAAGAGGGTGTAATTCTTGAAAGGTTAGCTTTTGATTATTATTTTTTTTCCACCCATAACTTTTGCATGAATCTTTCCTTTGATTTTCAACCTTTTGTATTAGAAAACTCACCCTCCGTTAGTAACTTGGCTTTGAAAGGGGGTACTCAACCCAGTAGTACAGCTAGGTATATAAATACTGGTTTAAGATGCCAGCTTTATGTTGATCTTTTAGAAACTGAATGTAGCCTGGTGTTTAATTTTAAACACAGAAATTAACTTTAAAATAATCAGAATATAGGCATACTGTATTTTTCACTTTCTGCTTGTATTCTGGTTATTGAGAAGTCCAGTAGAAATGTGCACACCTAATAGATGTATGAGTAAATAACTTCCTGTGCAGTAAAAAAAAAAAGAACAGTATTGACTTAATTACCATGGATAGTACAGATTTTATAGTTTCTAGGATGAAAGTCTGGCCAGCTGTGCACCTCTAGCCCAGCAGAGAAAGAACTAAATATTGTAATTTTTTCTATCCTCAGCTAATTGCACTTAAAAGGAAAATTTTTCCAAGGAGAAGGATCCAAAAGGAAGTTGGTCATGAACGAATCAAAGTGTAGAAGAGCTTTATTTTGGAGATCAGTCTACCTCAAGATGTGATAAACATTTAAAATCTCTCTCTAAGTGTCTTTTATGGTTTGACATTTAAGTACGTTGGGATGAAGAAAAAAAATCGTGCATCTACAGTTAGAATCTCCACAGTACTCTTCATAATATACAAGCTGCTGGAGCTGTGACAATGCAAAAAAAAAAAAAAAAAAAAAAAAAAGTAATTGCAGGAAACCTGTACATAGGCGGTTTTCAACTCATCTTACTTTACAACTGTTAGTTCATGGCCAAGTTATCCTTTTTTATAAAAAGGGTTACCTAAAGAAATGTAACTGCATTTATTGCAGTGGATGTTGCCAACTAGATAAAATGTTGGAAGGCAAAATTGTTTGGGTTCAGTTTAAGAGGTCCTTGATCTCGCATTCCAAAACATTTTGCAAATTTTTATTGTTGCTGCTTTTTTTTTTTTTTTTAGCCCTACGGGAAAATTGAGAGTTATGTAACTTGTCATTTAGATTTAGTATACATTTGTTGATGTTGACATTATTTAAAGCACAGTGACAATTCATTCCCCTATTTGTAATATTTAATTGGGATTTGGAAAAAATGTATGCTAATAAAATACACAGTAACAGAACAACTAATGGCTATTTGAAAGATACTTGTATCTGGTGCATTATATTCCAAAGACGATGATGGTGTTATTGCTTGGTTTGATTACAAAGAGAGGGTTGTAATTAAATGAAAAGGATCCAGGTATAGTACTTTACAAGCATTGTAAATATAAAAGCAAAAGTGCCTCTCTGTATGAATGGGTAACAAAAACTTTTAATGTAGCAATGTATGGGAGCAGTGTTTCACTTCAGAAAACAACATATGTACTGACATATGAAGCTTTGGTGGTTTTAAATTTAATGGGGTTTGGTCCTGTATTTTGCTGAGACATCAGAATAGTGTGGTTTTATGTGGGAAAGGATACTACTGAATCTTTTCAAGCAGAAATTTTTGGTGGTATATCCAGTTAATTGTAATAGCAGTATTCAAAAGACCATTTTTGTAATCAGATGATGTACAAAATGTATGTGCATATGTATTGTAAAATACTTGGTTTGCTTTGAAATTAATGAAAATGTGCTAAAAGTTTTGTCTGTTGTTTCTGTTTTAAAGTAAAACAAAACTCACTCATTTTGATAAATTAGCATTAATGTGTATGAATGTTTTAAGTCCTTATTTTTCCCTTAAACTTCCAACAGTAATAATTTCATATTAATTTGAAGCATGAATGGATTCTCAAAGTAGAATCAAACTTTGAGCATTGTAAAAATATAAGCACTTTTATTTATTAAAGTTATATTTTATGCTAGCAATATATATTATGCTGAAACATAGAATATAAATAAGTAGTTTACATCTGTGTGATGGTTTGACTTTGGCTAAACGCCAGGTATCCACCAAGTCGCTCTATCACTTCCCCCCCCCCTTTTTCCCCTTGTTTTCTTAACAGAAAGAAGATAAACTAACCCTTGTGGGTAAAACAAAAGCAGTTTTAATATAAGCAAAGCAAAGCAAAGGTCCGCGCGGGGAAGCAAAAGCAAACAGATTTATTCTCTACTTCCCATGAAGAGGCGATGTCGGGCCTTCTCAGGAGCAGGGCTCCCATACGCGTAGTGGTTGCCTCAGAGGACCAAGGGTGACGCCACCCCTTCCTCCTTTCTCCCAGCTTTATACTGAGCAGACGTCACAGGGTCTGGAATATCCCTTTGGTCAGTTCGGGTCAGCTGTCCTGGCTGTGTCCCCTCCCAAGATCTTGCCCACCCCGTCCCACTGGGGGAAATGTCAGAAAGAGCCTTGGTGCTGTGTAAGCCCTGCTCAGCAGTAGCCACCACACCAGGGTGCTATCAACACCCTGCCAGCTCCCAGCATAAACCACAGCACCGTGAGGGCTGCTATAGGGGAAAACCAATTCCAGTTCAGCCAGACCCAGTACAATCTGCTAGTCTAAAGTACTGTAGAAAATGAGACATTTCAAGAAATAAAATTTTAATAGCTTCTTACACTTCAGACTATTAGGTAGATTCAAGTTTAATTAGGATCTGTTTTCTTAAAAAATACATTTGATATTCTAATCATAAAGTTGGAAGAACGGGGTTGAAATGTTAAGGCAGTTTTTCTGCTGAAGTGACATATAAACAGATTGCAGAGGTAGTTCAGCTGTCACTGCACTTCTTGTTGAAGCAAAGTTTTGAAGGTAGATTCATGGCATTTTGTTTCGCTACAACAGGAAGAGCTGAAAAGATGTAGCGTGAACTTACTGAGAAGCATTCACTGAAAATCACTGCTAAAATCTGTGTGTATGGTACCTGGAAAAAACCCCAAGTGAAGCAGAGTAAGATGTGAACTTACTATGGTGACAACTAAGCACATACCCACATAGCCATTCACTCTTGCCAGCAGGATGAAGGAGGGAATTGGAAAAGCAAAAGAAAAACTTGTGGGTCAAGGTAAAGCCAGTTTAAGAACCAATGGGGAAGGAAGGAACACAAAGCCAAGTGATGCAAAAGAAGTTACTGAAATACTCAACCTTCCCAGCCAGTCTCTGAGCAACAGTCACCTTGGAAAGACCGAACTCCCAGCTTTTCTTGCAGAGCCTGACGTATGGTGTGGAGTATCATCTCGGTCAGGTCGGATGTGCCTGTTCCTGGCTGTGGGGGCAGAGCGAGGCCTCAAAGCTGTGCAGGCCCTGCTTGGCAACAGCTCTCTCACTGCCCTGGGTCAGGCCTTGCCAACCTTGTTTTGGTCGCCAATGTAAAATATATTAAACATCTGTGGGGGGCTGCTGTGAGGAAAATTAACTCCACCCAAGCCAGATCCAGTGAAAACGTAAACTTTGTTGAATACTAAAGTAAATAATAAGTAAAATTTTTCAAAATGGTTGAGGTTAATGAGAATATTGAAAATGTGAAATAGTGGTAGGATTTTTTTTTTTTTTAAGTTTTTGTATGTGATCTTTGTAAGAGCAAAATACCTTAACTGCTTGAGGACAGAAAATCCTGTGAGAACAGTAGAAAAATCTGCAACATAAAACATGTAGTTTGTAAAATTAATCTGACTGGAGAAATACTGTCTGAAATTGATTTATGGAAAAATTCTCCCTTGGCATCATACCCTAGCCTACATACCCACCAGAACAACTTATTCTGCAGAGTTTTTGTTGTCTGAATGAGAAAGCCGTTTCTAAAAAAAGACTCAAATAGCTCATGGTAGGTGAGGTTTAAACGAGTTCAGTGCTGAATCTGCACGACGCGCGGGCTGGGCCCCGGGACGCGTGTTCCTGCGCATGCGCCCCCTCCCTTTTGTAGGGTCCTGCCGGCTTTCCCGCCTTTTCCGCGGGGAGGGAGCTGCTGAGGCGGCACCGCCTCCGGTCGGGCGGGTCGGTCTGCTCGGCCGGGAGAGGCGCGGGGGAGCCCGAGGGCTGCGAGGTGCTGCGGTGCGAGTTGGGGTGGGGACGTTGGGACGGAGCAGTGTTCCTTCTGCCTGCCGGAGGGTGTTGGACTCCCTGCCGCTGGTGGGTCCCGTCCGTGTGAGGCGGCGGCGGCCGTGGTGGGCGCTGCGTGGGGGTGGGTGGTGAGAGTGGAAATGAGGCCATCGAAGGGCAGAGGGAGAGGCGTGAAGGGTGTTTGGGTGGAGAGTAAGGAACAGGGATAGGACACCACGGTGCCCCGCTGACATCTCCAGTGGCTTCCCTCCAAAACCTGTGGTGGTGGTGGTGTGGTGCAGGCCCAAGTCTCCCCTGCTGCTCTGAGGAAGAAACAGGTGGGCCCCTGTGATGAAAAGCCCGTGTAGTAAAGTCACACAAATACTGGTTTATTTCACATCTTTTTGAGCAGGGTGAAAAAAGGAGGCGAGCCGCTGAAAAATCATTAAATACACAGCGGTGGTTTGAAGATAACTGGAATCTGCTAAAGCAGGTAGCTACACAGCATGGGTGAAAGCTGTATGGGGTTGTGAGGTGGCAAGATTGTTTTACAGCAAATGAAGGAACTTGGGAAGTTCTGGTTGATATACTGATTTTCAGTACAAAGAAAATTGCTTGTATGTGAGATGAAATACATGCTTGCATTTTAAAGTTGAAGCACTTTGGCAGCACAGCCAATGCCATACCAGTACTTTACATGATGTTTTCAACAGCCGCAGTAGTTGAAAGCAGAATGAGTCTTGAGAATTTTCTTTCATTTGAGGATAATTTTAATGCAAGAGCTTTTCATTTTCCAATTAATAATTTAAAGATGTTTTGGTTTTGTTTTTCAGGAAACTTGTCTAAAATATTCATGCTATATAGAGAAGTATTAACCACAGAAAAAGCCGGGCATTAAAAAGCAGTATTCCTTTCTTAGTAGGTCACTGATCATGTATATATCCATGTAGTAAGTGTTAAAACCCCCATATTTTCACAGCTATAGACAACTAATTCAAAAAACAGAAATGAGAAAGTCAGGTGTGTTGGGGGGACTTCACAGTCCTGGAAATTCAGAAGCTCTTTACTGGAGTTCTCGTTTTCAGTGTGTGAATTTAATTTTCAGATCTATCTTTGCCCTGGCTTGTGGAAAACCTGTTGATATTTCTAGCTGTGTTGAACTGTGTCTAGAATGAGAAGTTTATCAGCTTCTGAGTCATGTCTTGCTCAGTTTGGAAACGGGGTACTTGGCAGATGATGATTTTTTTCTGTATTCTTTCCATCTTTCAAGTAATCCTGTTACTTTTAAAAGTATGTCATGTAACTTGAAATGCTTCATGCCTCTTGCTATCAAAGATAATGAAAAATATTTCAGCAAGGTTTCAGTAGCTTGCTATTTCCTGCTGTAGTTGTATATTATTTCTATTGTTGATAAAGTGCTAAGGAGAAAATTATTTTGTCATTCATATGTTTAATGATTACAACTATACTTTTTTCCTTCTAAATAGATATTTTACTCCTTGAATATTTATAAAAATCCATATATAAGCATTAGTGTTACTAAAATAATGAATTATTTTTTTTAAGAGGGCAGTGTATTTGTAAAATGTTTACAAATACATTGTAGAGGCATAATAGCTATAAATAATTGAGAAAGTTAAAGTTGTCCAGGATTTTTTAAAATGGCATATGTTGTATGTATTTGTGTCTCTAGTATGGGATGGATTGTAGAATCAGATTGTTCTTTATGGTTTATTATTTCTATATTTTGTAAAATAGAATGTTGGCATAGCTTTTTGGAAATGCAGTACTGGATATGTCAAAATACATAATAAACATTATGGAAGCCAAACAGGCAGGCAGCTTAAAAAAGTGCCTTATTTTCTTCATTCTTTTTAAGCAGAATCAAGTTCCTACTAGCCCTGGTATTTTATTTTATTTTTTACCCTGTTCTTAAAAACACCACTGATAGGTAGTGTGGATAGTCTGTGGATTACCTCAAAACTAAAATAGTTTGACTGCTTGAACATCTTTACAGGTAGAGAGTGTTGCAGAGTTGTCCGTAACAGGTCAATGTACACCTTGTTTCTTTTCGAAGTGGGGAAAGTTATGTAACAAATACAGCATACTGTTTCAGTAAGAAAATCTCATTATGGCACCATCGGGAAGAAAGCATGGAGGAAAAGCTGCTAAAACAGCACAGGAAAATCAAGCCATACCTGCCTATGACTTTCAGGAGGAAAGAAAAGATCTGAGTGGATCAGAGGAAGATATTAGAGAAGGTGCTTATATTATTATTTTTTTAATGTGAAGTTTATAATATTTCTGACTATGAATAGAGATGAAAACACTTCCATATTAGCAAGTGTCTGAGTAAGCATGGCTCATAATGTTTGTGACAGCTAGACTCCTATTGTATAATTTTTGATCAGTAAGAGAAGAGAATACAATGGAATAGGTCTGTATAGTGCACTATTATGTCTCAAAATTATAGGTGGAGTCTTTAATAGAGTAGGATTTTATTACATATTTGTTTTTTACCTTATTTTAATGCCATATCCTTCTATCACCTGGCTGCATATAAAGTTGTGAGATCAGGATAGAACAGAAGAGCTCTACTTGCTTGTATGGAGTGCTGAGTCGGGTACAGTACTTGAAGTCTGAATGCTGGCAGGGTTAAGAGTACTTCAGGAAGAATCTGAACAGAAGAAAAGAAAGAGGAAGAAGTAGAGAAAGCTGAGGAAAAAAGAAAAGAAGTCAACCGATGGATTCTTGTTTAATTTTGAGGGAGTGTCATAAAAAAGTGGACTTCGCTTTAAAATGCAGTTCTCATTCATAACATGATAGTTTTTTGTAAAGTTTGATACAAATCAATTTCTGGATTTTTGTCTTTCAGCAGTTATATCTCCGTTTGTTGTACTAATTTCTTCCCTTCTTCATTTGTTCAGACTAAATTTCCTACACACAAACACAAACCCAAATAGAAATCTGACAGGCAAGGATTTTTATTTTCTGGAAAAATATAATGGTCTATTTGTGAGTTTTCTTTTTTAAAGATCAGAGTACACAATTTCAGTACTTATTTTACATTCAAATGAGATTAATACAAATTGATCTTTTTGAATTTTTAGATTATTTTTACTTTTCTGCTGATATATTGTGAATTGGGAGTAACTGTAGTAGTGGACAGCGAAGCTAAAACTGGCTGAGACCAGTCTAGGGGAATTTAAGGCAGTGCCAGGTCAAATCTACCTTTGCAGAGTAATTCACCACTATCTGTCAATTCCAGATTCAAAGTTTTAGCTTCATGTGTTATGGATGGGAACTGAGACCCATGAGACATGTTCAGAGAAGTGGCTTTACAGAAAAGTAATTACACTTTTCATAACTCAAATTATTCCCACAAAATATGATACTTTTGTAAAACTTTTTGAAATTTGTGTTAAGGTGAAACACTGATAATGGACAAGCATGGAAAGAAAAGACCTTTGGTGACTACTCATGTGGTTCCAGATGATGTGGGGTAAGGTTAGGGGATTTGGGGGGGAGGGGGTGTGTGTATTTTTTTTGGTTGGTGTTTTTTTTTCAAAATAATCAAGTCCTAAATAGATACTGATTTCAGTTAATTCACTATACTTGTTTTGCTTGGAGTTTTTTTCTAATGTTTGATTCAAAAATCAGGTGACAGATAATACAGTAGTAGTAGGTAAAAAAGAATAACATTTTAAAGTGAGTAATTCTGCAGTTTCTTTGTAGATACTTTTGAATATGCATTAAAAATTATACATTTATGTGAGTACTTAAAATTATTGTTTCTTTCAAAAGATGATTTAAGTTTTATCCTAAACTGTTGATAATTTCATTAATTCTTTTCCCTCTGATCTCTGTTGCTTGAAGATACTAACAGTACTTTAAATGATCCAACTATTGCGTGAAGTATGTGTATGTTGAAATAGTTTTTAGCAAGATTACAACTGTTGAGTTGAAGATACATTTGTTTACCCACCATGTCCCTTTTTGGACTTGTCAGCTATTGTACCACTGCCTTAAAGGTGTTGTAAAAACAACCTTGATATTATTTGTCTTGGATTTACTGTGCCAGTCATGCAAACTGTGATGGACTTGTTTTCATTTGATGTTCCAAATACCTTTTGTGTTTTCCTGTTTGGTTTTTTTTGTATAGGGAATGATCAATTTTATTTACTGTCGTACCTCAATCAAGACCCTTTAAATGCCTAATACTACCTTTTTACTCAGGACTAAGTTAATAGATTCTAGTAATTTAAAAAAAAAAAAAAAAAAAAATCTAAAAAAGAGACCTCTCACAGGAGGAGTGCATTTTTTATCTTGTAGAACAGCAGCAGCTCTGTCACTAATTACAAGTAACAGGCACATGAATAAAAGCAGTTTTAAGCATATACAAAAGGTCTTATTTTGAAGTCAGAAAATGGGCAAATAAAAATTTTAAACACTATTTTGTAGGGGTGAAGTACAGAATATGCTGGAAAGATTTGGAGGTAAGTACATTTCCATTCTAATAAATTAAAAAAGAATGTTTAAGTTGCAGAATTGGTAGTAATTCCCTACCTTAAAATAACTTTCAAGATTTATATAAAATGACCAGTCTTTGTAGCATTTTTCAGCATTTCTAAAAAAAAAAACCAACAAACAGTTTTCAGAAAAAAAGTTGTATCTAAGTAGAACAAAAGGGAAAGAAGATAAGGGAATAACTGCATATAAAGTGAGATGTAAATACTGGTGTAAATTATAAAGGAAAAAGGGAAGGATGCATGAGTGCTTTTGATTATCAGCTTCAATTTTAAGATTTAAGAGGTAGTAAGAGGATTGCATTGTATAGAAAAGGGACAATATGAATTAGCTGTTGTTCTTACTCAGGTTTTTGTTACAGTGATGTAGAAGTGACTGGGGAGACTGAAGGGAGTAATCAGGGGTGTGTAAATGTTAATATAAGCTACATAGAACAAGTATTTCTAATTCTAGACAAAAAATTTTGGAAGTAGACTGTAGTTACGATACAGAATGAGCTAGAGGGTAGTCTGTACTCCACTTTCAGAAATACAGAGAACAGGGAATCGGTAGAAAAGAGAATTTCAACAGTCAGGAAGAAGAGTACACCTTTCTAGAAAGGCTAATAAATGAGGGTATGTAATGCCAGTCATCTAGTGATGAGGGGTTTATGCACATCACCTAGTTGGATTTAGTTTAGCTATAATCAGATCCTCAGATGGCTCTATTTATAGTTTTAATTTCCAGCTGAATTCTAGATAGCTGACAGGTTAGAGAAAAAACACATTTCACTTGTAAAGAATATATAATACACATCACAGTGTAACAAAGCATCGAAAAGCCACGAAAGGAAGGGAAACCATCTTAATGACAGTATTAAATACTCAATGTCTGATTAATACTTTCATTGTATCTGTATATATACATTTCATTGTGTGTATAAGAAAATGCTGTAAAAAGTCATTACTTGCATGTAAATCTTAAGGTGAAAGAGGTCAAGGAATTCCTTAATCCATGAATTGAGTGTTTTTGCTGTTAAGGAACATATTAGAATGCTACTGTAGATCTAGCACTCTAGATAGGAGGAGGATTTCAATGTTTAAAAGCTAGGATTGCTTGTTATTGAAGGTTCAATAATAGGATGGAAGGGAGGAAAATGAATGGATCAGAGAGAGGATGCTCTCTGCTCAAAATTAATACGTTTGGCATTAGCCAGTAGCAGATGCCTCAGGAAATTAGAGAGGTTTGACAGATGTTTCCTGAAATCTACAGTGAGAAGGAAAAGAAATTGCTGTATTAACCTGAAGCTGTGGCTTCTTAAATCTCCAAATGTAAATTAAAATGAAACAAATGTACGAACTGCTATTAACTTGAATACTTTTTAAAAAGTACTGTCTCTCCGAAGTATGAAAAAGTTTGTCATTCATTCATTCACTATGTTCACAGTGATAGTAATACTACCTTTCATTTATTCCTAAAATTTAAGTAATTTGAGTATTACTCTGAAACGTGGTTTTTCTATTAAAAAACGTAGAAGGTGTCAGCATAGCTAATTTCCTTGAAGGTCTTGAAACTGAGCTGGCACTGTAGTCATGCAGCTAAACTAATGAGCATTTTGATGGTGTGACTAAAACATCATTAGATACTAAAGAGCAAGATGTCTGTACTCTGTCAAGTTTGTGCAAGGTATCTCTAGCTTTGAATGTAGAATTTACAGACTATGAGATGTCCAAATACAGTGTTTGAAGATACACAGTGTGACCTGACTGGGTAGCGCTTCTAGTGTTTCAAGTATGTATGTCTGCTTATTGTATGGGCGATACGTTAGAAGTGCGTGCTGGACCATAATGATCAGTAGGGAAGCCCATGGTGACAGTGTATAAGGGACCGATTTAAATGTATGTGATGGAAGCACTGCAGCAACCCCGAGTTCAAACTGCTGGGCAGTTTCAGTTCACTGTGTGTGTCTGCTCAGAGCCAGCCTGACACCATACCCACCTCCATCCTGTCCAGAATGAAAGAAGCTAAAGCTGAGTCACCTTGGGGTAGGTCCTACTTGGTCTGGCCCCTGAGAGAGGTGGGACTCGAAGCAGATGTGAGAGTAGCTGGTGGGGCTGGGCAACAAGCAGTTGCAACTCCAGAGGCCAGGTGTCAGTTAAGGTGTACGGGAGCTTAGGGAAGCAGCACACCCCACTGCCAACAGCAGGCTGAGGGACATACAGCTGCCAGGAGCCCAGCTTCTTTCCAGCAGAACACTTTTCATTTAGTTCTCCAAAGGGTAACTCATCAGCATTTTTAATAAAAGGCTCAATGTATCTCGGTATGCTTAATTTCTAAATATTCTTTGATTTTTAGCTGACATTAACAAGGCTCTCTTAGCTAAGAGGAAAAGATTAGAAATGTATACAAAAGCCTCACTCAAAACCAGTAACCAGAAGATTGAACATGTCTGGAAAACACAGCAGGAGCAAAGGTAACATTTACCCTTGTTTTTCAGACCTGTGAAATCAAATTCCCTCTTGTGTCAGCCTGGATAGTTGGTCCATCTTCTTGCAGATAAATAGCAAGTAGTGTATCTACTAGTTACATACCTGCTCAGGTCCTCTGTGTCTGCTGCCTCCAGTTGTGTCTGCTTGGTTAAACTGACAGCAGTGGTTAACATAGTGCTTTCTCTGCTGAATGGAGAAACTTAAGATTTGGAATTTTGAGAGCAAGCTACCTTAAAGAGCTGGGTTTACTTTTGTTTTATCTTTATGGAAAATGACCTTTAACGTTATTTTTGTCTTTTAAACCAATATTTTTTATTTTTTCCACTTCAGCTGGAATTTTCTGTTTCTACCTGAAAACTGAGAAATGTTCAGTAAAACATTTATACCATTCTGGTTCAGAAAATAATTTTTATTTTTACATAGTAAATAATTTTCACCCTACATAACACTCATCTCGCCTCTTAAGGCATATTTAATTACTACATCTGATACTACAGGTAGAGCAAACTGAAAAATGAGACAGCTAAAAACTGAATATCAGTAATATTTGTAACTGTCTTGGTGGTTTTATATATATGTATGTCAAACTTGCATTGACAGAACTTATGTTTACATAGGGAAACTAGAGCATAATGAACTAATGAATGAGTTAATCAATTTTTCATTATAAACCCCTTATGTTAAAGCCAAAATCTGTAGTTGGATTAGAAAAACATAGAAATCTCAGAAAACCTGACACTGTCAGGAAGAAAATTTGTAATTTTTTTTTTTAATCCGAGTTAGTTGCTGTCTTCTTATATGTATATAATCACATTCACTCAGAAAGTGTTTGTGTGTCTATGTATGTGTTCCGTTTTTCAATACACTGTATTCAGTTACAGCCAGATGTCAAAATAGCCTGTTTATCTCTGCCAGCTCTTTTTGTTCTGCTCCATGTGTCTTCTTGAACCTTAGCTTTCCTTGTAATTCTTCTTAGCATTTGTCATACTTATGTCTAGTGTCTATTTATAGGCAGAAGCTCAATCATGAGTTCTCCCAGCAGTTCCTGACTTTATTTCAGCAATGGGATATAGATGTGCAGAAAGCAGAAGAGCAGGAAGAAAAACTGACGGTGGGTTTCCAGCATGGCATCATTTTCACAGTATTTTCATGAAGAGGAAATATTGTTTAGACACTCAAGAAATGTAAAAACACTTTATGTAGTTTAAACAAACATAGGATTGTTTGCCTTTTGTTTAAAAACAAAAAATCAAGTTTGGTGGCTCTCCAAATGTTTAAGTTTTAAGTATATATTAAAGTGAAGAGGGCTGTATTTATAAACTTTATTGCAATTTTATTAATGGTAATAAGTGATGCTCTAGGCCAGCATATGGCTTGCGAAAAGCCAAGACCATTTACGGAGAAGAAAAATATGTGGTGTTCTCTGCATCCAGAGTCTCTGGGTTCAGGGAACAAAGAAGTAAAGGAAAGTAGTTGTCTTTTAGCATGCATTGCTTAAAAATATGCTTGCATGTAATGTGTGAGAATTTGATCACTGAAAAGGGGGGTAGGAGCTATAACAATGGAATGTAAACACATGATGTTGCTACTCCCAGCACATTTGCAAGTTTTGCTTTTCCCTAGGCAGCACACTTCCCTGGGATACCCTCGAGAACGGCTTTGGATCGCAATCCTCACAGGGTCTCACAGGGCTAATTCAGGTTGGAAGGGACCTCAGGAGGTGACTCAGGGTTTAATCCACTCTTCAGTCTTGCTTTCATTAATAAGAACAAGGATAACTCTCCAGGCAGGGATCTACATTACATGACCTAGATATCCAGCAAAGGCAGCATTTCTGATTCTAATAAATGACAATGGTGTTGCTGTCCAAGTGTTTTTGGTTAACTAATGCAATTATTTTTTTCTTTTGCCTCAGAACATATTTCGTCAGCAACAAAAAGTTTTTCAACAGGCAAGAATAGTTCAGAGTCAGAGACTGAAAACCATTAAGCAACTCTATGATCAATTCTTAAAGGTACAGTAAGTCTTCTTCTTAGAAGGCAGTTGATCTTTATCGCATCACTTAAGAAGGCTGTATTAATTCAACCTTTATGAAATACAGAGATTTAAAGTTCATTTAAGGAAAGTAACAGCCTTGCATGAATATTCATGTTAGTATCTTTCCCTGGTTAAGAACATGGCATGTTCTCTCTATATATGGCTATGGATTATATCTGTTCAATAAATTATTTAGTTAAATGTGTTCTCACAGGGATCTGATTGGCTCGTTCATTTCAAATATTTAACCACAACCCTCAGAGCATACTTTATAATCAGAACAGTTTTGTACCAGTTTAAAGGTTATATAGGTCAGTTAAATCATCAGGATTTTGTCTTAATTATTCCCTTGGCTTTTTGGTAAGTATTTTAAAAAGTGAAACTTGACAATCTATTAAAAATACATCTTAGGCTGCAATTTACTGCTTTTATTACTGCTGGCAGGTGCATCCCCCGTTATGAGAATTAGATACCTGTTTTCTTCTGTCATTAACCTTTCTAGCTGTTGCTGCTCCATGTAAGGAAAGTGACCCTTAAAGAAAATCAATTGTAATTCCCTTAAAATTGCCCAGTTAGAACTCCCTTCATCTCTTCCTAAGCAACATTCATTAGAAAGGGTCTCCTTTCGGTAACCTGGCATTCAAGGTAAGCATTCACTAAAACATCAGTGGGAAGAATCTGATTGATACACTGATTTATGGTGAAAACAGGCCCGGTTGGATGGTTATGTGATCGGTCCTGCTTAACGTTCCTGTTGCTTTATGCATAATTTTTGTATTTGATGGGAGTCCCTATAAACACCATTTTTTTGACAGTGCTTACAGAGATAATGTATTGTAAACACATGATTCATACTGATCAACCAGAGTGTGTTTCGATTTGTTGGGTTTAACAAAATAGTTAACATACTAGACAGTGGACAAAAAATGATTATGACTAGAACGACTCACAGATTTGACTTTTGGTAATAAAATTAAAAAGAAAAAAGGTCCTCCCTGTCATTTTACACTAAGAACAAAACACTTTATTCCCAGAATTTCCTTCCCCTGCTATTTTTCTGAATAAGATATTAGAAATCTAAACTGTGAGAAAAATGAAATTACCCTAGATGACTGGGTTTGTAATGAATGCAGAGGCACAGTACCACAGAGTTGCTGAAGGACTGAGGTTGGAAGGGACCTCTGGAGGTCGTCTGGTCCATCGCACAGCAGGTACAGCAGGGCGGCCTAGAGTCTGTTACCCAGGACTTACATCCAGATGGCTTCTGATTATCTCCAAGGATGGAGACTCCACAGCCTCCCTGGGCAACCTGTGCCAGTGCTCAATCAGCCTCACAGTAAAAAGTGTTTCTTGATGTTCAGAAGGAACCTCCTGTGTTTCAGTTTGTGCCCATTGCCTCTGCTCCTGTCACGAGGCACCACTGAGAAGAGCCTGGCTCCATGTTCTTGGCGCCCACCCTTCAGGTATTTACACACATTGATGGGATCCCGCTTGAGAATACTCCTCTTTAGGCTGAACAGTCTCAGCTCTCTCAGCCTTTCCTTGGAAGAGAAATTCTCCTGTCCCTTCATCATCTTCATGGCCCTCTGCTGGGCTCTGTCCAGTATGTCCATGTCTCTCTGGTACTGAGGAGCCCAGAACTGGACCCAGCACTCCAGGTGTGGCCACACCAGTGCTGGGTAGAGTGGAAAGATCACCTCCCTCGACCTGCTAGAAACACTTTGGTCTATTGCAGCCCAGGAGACCATTACCCTGCTTTGTGGCAAGGGCACATTCTGGCTCATGTTGAACATGGTGCCCACCAGGACCCCCAGGTCCTTTTCTGCCAAGCTGCTTCCCAGCTGGGTGACCTCAGTATATACTGGTACATAAGGTGGATTAAAGTCAGTTTCTGACAAACCTTAATTTCTCTTCACTCCCTAACTGGTCCTTTTTTGAAATTTCAGTTAGTTATGACATGTTTGGGTTTTTTTCATGTCTGGTAGTTTTGAAAAACAAATCTGAAATAGAGCAACTCTTAGTTTAAGATGGTCAGAAATTACAGAAGCATTAATAAATAATACCTGTTTCCAAATTTCAAAGATGAAAAACTGAACAGAAGGGCAAGTATTACTTTGATTTTTCTCCTCATAGATCAATAGGTAGAAATTAAGCCTCAGATAAGCTTAACTAAATACAAGTCAAGGAAAATGCAACTATGGGCATACACAGTTAGGCATAACTGTATGTACAAAAGGGAAGATAACCAGCGTGCTTTAATTGGCTTATGTGGGGAGAAGTGTGCAAAGAGAGGGAAATTTAATGGGTTTAAATCATGCCTGACAGATGTCTTTAATATTTTCTTGTAGAACTCTTATTGAAATGCAGGATAACTAGTGGAGGCCTCACAGATGCTGAGTGGAGGGGACTGTTTCCTTCACAGGTTCTGTATTGTTTCACGGGGTCCATATTGTTTGAACAGGAATGTAAACTGGAGTACGAAGTCCTGTATAATTTGTCTGTCAAGTTCATGATGAAACTCATCAAGTATCAGTGACCACTGCTGCTGTAAAAATTAAACTCTAGTCTGAATAATTGTTTGTTTTCAATGAACCCTTTGGCATTGAACAGTTCTGAATTAAGATTATCCTTAACTTCAGAGCATGGAAGAGCTGGAGAAGAACAACGAAAATCTTCTAGCTGGTGCACAAAGTGAACTTCGCAAAGAAATGGCTATGTTGCAGAAGAAGATTATGATGGACACTGTAAGTATCAGATCTACGAAGTAGTCTAGTTAAATACAAAAATTGAACATTCTATAGAAAAGTCATTTAACACTCATTTAATTAGCTGAAAGGAATCATATTGATATGGCATTTGTTCAGTATTATCTCCTTTTCTTGTAACAGCAACAGCAGGAGATGGCAACTGTTCGCAAGTCTCTTCAGTCCATGTTATTCTGATGGCTCAATGGAGAAACAACTTCTACCTACGTAACATGATACAAGTATAGGCATTAGCCATAGAGAAATATGTTAAGATTTAAATGTTTCAAAGTTCCTATTAAATGCTTTCAAGGATTGTTCTAATCTTGTGTCTCATAATGTTTTAAGAACATATATTATTACTTGGGGGGGGAGCAGTATGGACCCCAAAACATTTACTGTGTCCAATTTAACTACTTAATACTCACTTTCAGTAGGATTGGACTGTTGAAATTGTTTCACATTTTATAATGTCAAATTGTTAACAGTGGGTAGAAATAATAAAAAATGCGTTACCCAGATTTTACGTAACTTTAGGCCTTCAGGTGCATTGTGCAAATAGAAGCATTTTTCACAAGCTGCAGACTTTTAAGATTTTCATAGTTTCAACATTTAGTCTGGCGGCATATCAGCAGTTATGAAAGTTCAGAGAATATGACATAGCTCATGTAAGATTGTTGGATGATGTGTATTATGGTAAATTAAATTTACTCTTTTGTTAGGCTAGGCATTGTAGTATCTTTGTATTAGTAAGAGATTTATGAACTGCTGTAATTTGCCCAAAAAGCAGGTTTCTTTAGTTGAATGATGAGCTGAGTATCACAGCTTTATATGACATCTGTTCAAGTAAGCGTAATTAAACATTATGCATTCTGGGGTATATAGACCTTGTAAAACCACTGCTAGAAGTAATCTAGCTCATTTATTTAGTACAAGTTATTACAAGGCTTTTGAGATGGAATATTACTCTTTGAATTCTAAATGACTAGCAATTTAGGGAGGCCTAAGTTTTAAGGATAAAACATTTATCTTTCATGTATCTCATTATAGTAAATCAGCATGAATGAAACAATCAGCTTAGCTTGCATGCAGTTTGTTTTTACAGAAAACCATTATGCCTGAATATCCACTTTGACAAATTAGGTAGCTCCTAACATATTTAATGCTTACATACAGTAGTAGATAAAACAAAAACCATCCACACACCCACACACACACAAATGTGATGTTTTCTTAATAGTGTGTTTCAAAACCAGTCCACACAGATTCTTCTCCTCAGCTCACTAGCATTTTTAGTTCAAAATCATGTCATTTGGTGATGGTTCTCCAGTTCTGGGAGGCAGATTAGTGATGGCTTACTTACAGAACTTCAGCTGTTAGGCTGCAACTGAAGTTGAACAAAACAACTGGTATGGAGCTTTTTGTTGGGCATCTGCTAGGATTTGGGCAAGGAACAAACACAGAGTTACCCTGCTAGAATGAGGCAGTATGGGCCTCTGGCAGCTAACAGATAACTGCATTAATTTGTAACTGTGCCGCTGAGTTGCAGCCCTCTCAGGATAATTAGACAATGCTATGAAATACCAGTAACAGGTTTTCCTTCCTGTCTTCAACACTAAGTTGTTGGTAGTATTGCCTCTTGTTTCTGGTTTTGTTAGTTTTGCCTCATGTTTCTGGTTTTCTGACCGATTTCTGCATTAGTTTCCAATCATCCACATACCTCAATCATATCCTTAAAACTATGTGCACCTTCTAGGCATTTTTGAGCCTTCTGGGGAGCCAAACTTTCTCACTCTAAAAAAAGTGCCTGTGTCTTCATCAGGTGGTTAATTTGTTTATAGTATTAAGACAAACTGAAATTGTCTTTACTGTCGTCTCTTCTATTTGCCCATGGCCTGGGTTCAGGCTAAGTTCATGAGTAGATGCTGTGTCTTTCCCAGCCCCAAACAGGAGTAGTAGGATTCACATGGAATTGATACTAGTCCCTTAGAGTGCTTTGGCAGTAACTGTAACAGTTATTCCTCAAGTGTATCAGTGTATCCTTAGGCAGGAGTGTGGTAGATGGTATTTTATTCCCTCCAAATTTAGCAGACAATACACCACTTTTAAAATTACTTAAACACCTCATTAATTCTTTTTGAGTTAATGTGCAGCTAGGAAGCTGCAGTAGTTATTTTTAAAACAAACCATAGCATTCTTTATTGTACAGTTCAGGAAGGACTTCATGAACTCACAGCTCAGCTAGATATCAGCATCCAAAAATGGTAACGAACACTTACATTCAATAGCTTTTTACAAAAATCATATTCAAATAGTACCTCTTTAAAGGAGCTTAAGCTTACAGGGTTTGTGTTCAAGTTCTGATTTGCTCATACAGATAATAAGCTACTTTCATTCTGCTTTTCTCTAATGACAGCAACAGCCCGTTAGCCAGGGGGTCGTTTCTTAAAAAAGAGGCTGACAGTGGGCCCAACTTCTGTTTTGGAGAGTTTCACTATACGTTAGGTTTTAGTTCTGTGCAGTTTTGTTTGGATAAAGTACAGTGATAGATACAAGACAAATCAGATAAGGTAGATGAACACAGCGATAGCAAATATACTTCAGAGGGAATTACATATGGGTGGGTTCCATTTTCACAGTCAAACAGTCACAGTCATTTAAGTTTATCGATGAATTTTGTCATTCACTTGTGCAGTTTCACAGATACAAGTTAGAGTAGGTAAAGTTGGTGTCCTCAAAGTACACAACTACCTATAGTGTAGATAATGGAGTACAATGAGGCAAACCTTATTATAACCACTAAACTAGAAACTGTCCTTAAAAGAAAATACAAGCTACAATTGTATTTAGTAACAGTAGGTTATGTACTTAGATACTAGAGAATGCATGAATCCTAAAGGCACTCATAACAGTATTTTGAAATAGAAGAAAATCTTCCTGACCTATACCTCCTTCATCCTACTGATCCAGTAACTTGTTCTTTCGAAACACCAGAACGGAGATTAATGAGTAGTTTTACCTCATGGATGCCTCATTTTACCAGTCTTAATAATGCAGTGGTGTACTAATCGATACCTCTGACTACCACTTCATAGCAGTTCCAAGACGACTTTAGAAGCTAATGTAAAAGATTAGTCACTTAGTCTAGGGAAAAAGTGAAATGCCTCTTCCAGTTCTGGTTGGTAGCACCTTGGTTTGCAGTCTAGATTCACCAGACCAGAAGTACAGAGTTAAGGTTACCTAACAGGAAATTGCAAAAGGCTCAGATGGGGTATTCATGGTATGAAATAACAGCTGCAATGTCTAGGACACTGTGGCAAACACATCCTGGTTCAAAAGGGCTGATCACAACAGAAGCTGCAGGACTTTGTATTTAGTAATTCTAACATCTGGTAATCTCTGGGATAGAGGAGTGTTCTCATAAAACTATTTTCTTGAAAAGCTTAATCTGTCTTCCCAAAAAGAGAGAGGCTGCTTCATTCAGCATTCCCCTAACTGCTTCTTCTCTTGTCCTTGACCTATTTAATCAGTCATTATGGTTTTGAACCTGTTCAGGAGCTTGATGAGATGAAATTCTGAAGACATGTATATGAAGATGAGCAGCAATCTGTAGGCATACACCAGTGGCATATCTCAGCATATCAAACAAGGATATGAACTTCAAAAGAACAAAACAGAACAGGTTAAAAAAAATTTTTAAATTGTCCCTACTATAAATTCAGCTATACTTTAATCACAGTCTATCCAATGACAAGTTTAACAAGCATTTTAAGATATAGAGTGGTCTAGTTTAGAAAAAAAACCCTACCCAAAACCCAAAAAACCAAACAGCACTAAACACTTAAAAAGTCTGATAAACAAAGACTGTTAGTCTGCAGTTCACAGAATAACTTTAAACAATCCACCTGGACTAAAGCATAAGCAGAGAGCTCTGTAAATTTACTTTCCAAGGAAAGAAAGTCAGTCAGCTCCCAGAATATGTGTCTACATGGTACCTGGGCACTCGCTCTGCAGGGACAGCTGAAAACTCAGCAAGTCAGAAATGGCAGAGCAGAATGACAGGGACACTTCTCAATCCATTTCTTTAAGTACGCTCCAAATGACAAGTATGAAACAAAATGCTTACCAATGCTATCCATAGAACAATATATTCATCAATAAAACTGTTGAAGTACTGGTCCAAAAACAGAAGTCCTGGCCCAATAAATGCAGTGTCCTGAAGACAGATTTCACTTTTTGTCATGTGAGCCACCTATGTTTAAAAAAAAAAAAGAGACACACATACACCTCTGAAACATCAATGTGACTACCAGAAAACCTGCACCTTTGTTAGGGAAGAGCGTGCCATCCTTACCCAGCAACAGCCTGCTGGCCTGGTTCTTAGGAAGTGATCTGCAGGCAGGCCAAGGGCTTCACAAATGCTTCAGGGCCTGCTGCTCCCTGACAGTTTCTTTCCCAAGGACCAACCTTTTTCCAGATTATTCAGTCAGCACACAGCACTTTAACAGCTATTTTGAATTACCAGTTGGGATTTTTTGACTTTATTATGTGAGAAATATGTACATGTCCTTTGGTGTTCTTCTGTAATGTGTTACATCTACACCAGTGCACTTTAGCTATTCGCATGGGTTCCCCACTCTATGATTTCAGTGCTATAATTGAAGGGAAAGACTATGCAAGTGTATTTCACTTGACATGTTGTTTACCAGTCTGACTTGAAAATTTTGGCTTTACTTAGCCAAAACCTAACTAGAAACTAGGCTTTTGCTTAAGTGACAAGACTTGTTTTCACTGTTTAGTAGAGACAGTAACGTACACACAGACACTTTACAGAATGACCAAGAGAAGAAAGATTACAGGGGGGGTGGGGGGGAAGGAAACTCTTCGCCCCACACATCTTGATCCACCTTTAATTGAGAGGCAGAAGAGGGAATTTTTTTGTGAGAAGTTGGAGACCTAATAAAGGACATATGAAAAGTCCATTCCAGGAAGCTCAAAAATGGCAGAAGAAAAGTAGTCTAGGTGCCAAGTTTGATGTAAAAAAATCACCCTGTCCTTCCTTGTTTCCATGCGCTGTGGACACTTGGAAAATGTGATTAAAGTAGTGAGAGGTTCCTGTGAACAAAGTGGTCACTTAGCATAATATAAATCATGTTCAACTCTACGCTGAACAGCAAAATCCACAGACAAGCCTGCGAGTGTCCCAGTCTAAAAACAAGGCAGAGCACAAAGGCTTACAGCCAGAGGAGAGCTGACGATGGCTCCCACTCTAAGCCAGCTAAGGGTGCATCTCTCCTGCTGAAGGGATCTGCTGCAGGGAGCAATTCCTGGCTCACATCTGGCGTGATGTGCAACAGCTACACAGGGTTCGTGCCCACGGGGCAGCTCTGGCACACCCACACAAACCACACAGCCCCTGGCTCCTGGCTCCGGCCTCCACCTGGTCACACCTTAAGCTTTCACTGCAGTTTGCTCACTCTGGAGCGCCTGAAGGACAAGGCCTCCTGAAATAGTACCAAAACACTGAGAGCTAAACTCACAACACCCTTTTCCTGCTACCCTTACATATTTGCCTTGCGAGCAGACTATCCTCAAAGCTACACCTAAAGCATCGAGGGCAACAGGCTTTGCTCAGAAGTGTCTGAGCTGACACACACAGAGCGATGCCTGCTGGTTACAAGGACCCAGTGGTCCTCTGAATGAGCAAGGGAGCCAAATGTTTGACAGACGAGGTGAACTGCCTCAAGTGCAACCCTGAGGATCAGTCTTCTTATATCAGCATTCTCTCTCTTGAACCAAGTTAGTAGCTCACTAGGTTTAACTCACTCCAGTTTACCAAGAAAAAGTCTGTAGAATACCTGTTTTCTAGTGTTTGAAAAATACCATGCTGGGAAAAAAAAAAATCAGCTGGTTGGATTACTGTTAGCAAATACATAGTAAGGCATATTTTTTATTTTTAATCCATTTATGAGGTTTTTCATTACAAAAGACAAAGATAGAAATGTTTATCTCTTCTGTTTAATGATTAAATTCCTATTTCAGGTAACTAAATCAGAAGTCACAGCACTGTTAGTAAGGCTTGAGGGACCACAGTTATGATATTAAAGACAGACAGTATATTTCTAGGAGAACGTTAAACAAAACTGGAAGTTCTAATCAATACATTCAACAGTAAGTATGTATTAGTGTCAGTGTCATATATGATCTCTCGGTAGGAGCCCGAGCCTAGATCAGTGTCTTGGTCATAATGAAACTGGTAACACATTGGCAGTGCAGAATGGGAAAACTTGCACGGTGCCTACTGACCCAGCAAGTGTTAAGCCAAGAACCAGTTTAGTTTTAAGATGTTTAGGACTGAAAGAAGATTCCTTACCACCAACTTCTGTGAGATTTTAGCATTCACAAATCCAAATGTCAAGACATACAGGCAGGAATGTTTTTCAAACAGCTGAGTTGTAGACTTTTTATAGATCATAATCGCCAGTGTGATAAGTAGTCCAATGTGCAGGCCTGGGGAAAGAACACTTGTTCCCTGAAATACAAATGGACAGAAAATCTGTTTTAGGCTTTAGTCACACAGTGAGGTCCAGATTCTATATGTATTGCAAATCCCATTAAACAAAACCAGAGTTGGCAAAACTAAGGGTGAGTCCATTGGCATGATGTCACTGGTATTACTACCCTTTGCAGTGACAACTAATCAATTTTGTGAGAAAATTCATTGCGAGGTTCCTGCGAGAGGAGAAATTCAGCAACAGGCAGAGAGAAGGTAGATACTGAAGCCTTTGCTTTAGCCATCCAACACTCATATGCTTGTCTGCTTAAATACTTAAACAGATAAAACCCCCTTATGATCATCTTAAACACAACAAATTATGGGCATAAATTATTTAAACCTCATTTTAAAGCAACTTACTGCTATTGTAGATCCATTCTTTCCAACCCCTCCGCCAAAGATGACACGGAAGTAATTGAAAGAAGAAAGTGCTGTTCCGCACAGTATGCCAAAAACTGCCAAGAACTTCAGTTCTAAGCCCACCAAAGGGACCTGACCAGAAAAAACAAGAGAAAGATATTAAAAATTAAGGATAACACCTTTTTTAAAAAGTGATTTAAGAAGCTACTGGTATCTACTATACAATTGTTTTATTTGAACTCTCGCTTTCCCAGGAACGAGCTCAGGGCAGTGTTTGAAATTTGTTTCCTTACTAAGGAAACAATGAATTTCTTTTGTCATGTTTAAACTCAACTTCCGAGTACTTAAGTTCTGGTCTTGGAATTTAGCTAGATCTCACTGTTTGTCCTTAGGATGTTCTTCAAATATTTTTCCAACATAAGCAAAAACTTGAGACAGACTACTGCATCACCAAGGTGTGGGAGGGGGAAGGATAGTTCCTTCTATTTCACTGGGTAACACAACACTGAATCACAGGAAACACAAACACCATCTGCCTGCTTTGTGTTTTGGTACATGTTATTTGTATGCTGTATCTTTGCAGTTAGAATAGTCTCCAGATACAAATTTTAATTGAACAGTTACCTTTCAGAATCAATTGCAGTTTCAAGGAAACTTCCAAAGGCAGCAGAGGATTTAAAAAAAAAGAAGTAGTAATAAATTGAAATCATCGACTATATTTTTGAAAATAGATTGTTTTGAGATACAGCATAACTACCACAGATTTCAGTACCGAAGAGAAATCAATCATAATTAAAGTCTAATGCACCTACTTTATTTCTCAACATGAAAATAAGCTCTTTGAAAACAGAACAAAAGCAGGATGGGGAAAGGAAATGAAGTTCAGCTAAACATTTAGTTGCCAAGTAAATTTATGAATTAATTTTAATTATTTGGTGGTTTATATTTAGATTAATTTGCATTTGTTATCAATAGCATGGAATGGTCTCACCTCTTCCATGTGCTATAACCAAGCGGAACTATACATTTATGAGTAAAGAAAGGTTGAAGATGTTAGTCGAATATACTTTTGATACTGTCCACTGAAGTGCATCTTTAAAGATCAGAATAAAAGACAGAAATCAGGAAATGCTTCTGGAAAGAACACATTTCCTGAAATATAGATATTAACATTTATGTCGGCTGTGACATAACTGTTAAAAATCAGGACATCTCCACTGGCACATAGATTACTTAACCAAAAACCCCCTAACTCCATCCCATGGTTTTGTTAGATTAAAGCATTTATTCTGCAAATTTTAAAATAAAGCATCCTATAAGTCATTTAATGGAACAGAAATGTATGTCTTAAAATAAAATACAAAAAAAACCCATAATCAAAACAAAAACTATTTGTTAAAGCTTAAGTATCTGCAGAGTATTAGTTCCAGATCAGAAGTGGCAGATGGGGTCTTTTTTCCTCTACATAGCTCTGAATTTGTGCGTAGGAATTCACACCATTATACCTAAGTTAACTACAACATAAAATTAACCTACATTTGTACAATAAGCTAAAACACAACATTAGACAACTAGTAGGTGTCGATGGTACTTGCACAGGTTAGCTTCAAATGCCATCGGAATGGTGAACACTTAACAGGAACTGAATACTCAACGGGAACTCTGAATACTTAATACACTTACCTTATGGTCCCATATTGCTGTGCCACCATATGCAGATATCAAGAGCATCATCGTTATCGCTATCTGAACTTCAGTTACATCAACTCTATGAAGGAAAAAAAGGGAGGTTTAGTTAAGGAAGAGGTCTTTTTGCCATAAGTGTAAGGCAGGCAAGGGGGGAAACCAAAACACAGTGACTTTAAATTATCTCCTTAAAAGTACTTCAAGTTACATCAATGTATACAGAATATGATTTTCCTTGACTGAGGAGGCACACATCTTTGGTTAAGATTTAAAATTAAACATATACTCCTTATCTAGAGCAAGCTACATATAACTGTAATGGGGGAAAATCTTTAATGAATACATTGTTAATTATTTGACAACTCTGTACAAATTTACAGAGTTGTTGCTGTGTAAGCATCAAATCAAAATAAAATCAAAGTTTAAGGCAAGCTCATAGTAAATGAAATCAAACATTTCCATGAAAAGCATATCATATTAAAGTATGGACCGTGCAGGCTGGGACAGAAGGGATTTCTTTAAGCCATCATATGAAAACTTGACAGATACAGCCTGCAAAACATAAGGGCAGTATCTTGAGGACTAAATCAGTGGATAGCTAAGCATCTGTCCTGCTTCAAAGGGCATATAGTTGATATCTTGCTTTTTTCCATAGAAAAAAATTTAAGATAGGTGGCCATGTATGCTCCCTAAAGTCTGGACTCTGTATTCCATCTTTTTCATTCTCAGACAATAGAGCCAAATTCCTTCTTTCTGTATTTGATTGATGAAATTTTTTGAGAAGAGCTGAATAAATTAAAAAGTTAAGAAGAGGCTCATGAGAAAGATTTGGTATTTTTAATAAAGCTTTAAAATACATTAAAAAAATAAGGAAGTGTACTTCTAAGTACCTATCTAAGGTACTGTTTATGCTACTGAAGGTTTTGAGACAGGTACCTGGTTTTTGTTCTGAAGTCACCAGAAAACAGGGACAAGGGATGTTTAAAATACAACATTTCCTTAAGCAGTTAGAATAAATTTGCTGTCTTAAAGTATTATGACCAAAGTCAACATGTATCATTACTTGCTTTGCACGTGAACTGTTTGCACAGGAAACTATTTCTAAAGGGAGATAGGAATCAACTCTTGGCTAATGGAAAACATGTATCTGATCTTGATAATCACAGTAACACTAAACTCGCTTTTTTCATCCGAAAGACGGTGATAACATCTGATTAAGTTTCATCACAAGCTTCAGACTCTTCATCTTAGAAGAGGTGTAATTTAAGCTGCAACTAGACGACGTGCTGAGGAGCTCATCACTGTCCACAGCTGTTGGAATGGGCAGTCCTCCCTCACCTGTACTAGCTGTGGTGCTCATCAGGCTGCAGGGTGAACCAGCTGACCCTGCTACCCCCGTAGAGGCTTTTAATCTTCTGCCCATTTCACCCATTGGATTGAAGGCGGGTGACAGTCTGTGCAGGGGAGGAAGGGGACAGTGCTGCGGGGAGTCGGCTCTTCCCTCTCTACCAGGGATGGGGTGTTCCATCTGCCCGGCCGTTGCTGCAGGTGTGCGCTGAACTTGTGTGTTACGTCATGCAAAAGTGTCCATATGCCACTGTTCAGAGTTTGTGCTCTGTACTACTAAAACCTACGTTTCTAAGCTGTACTGCATTTGCGGGTGGTGGTGGCAGGAGGAGGCTCAAACTTGAAGTTGAGTCACTACACGTGCCAATGCTTAGTAGTTAATTTTACAGAGGCTCAGACACAGCCCAAACTGAGAGTCCAAAGATTTTAATCAGACACTGTGCTGTGTTCTACCTAACCTGACAGTGGCACGGTACTCCGCTGCTCTGATCCTTCCTGGCCATCACCGCTAGGACTCTCTCATCTGTCATTTGACTTCTAAAACCAAGTGCTGCTAATTCAGGAACAGCATCAATGAAAGCCTTCTGTCTGTGTTAAGTATTATCATATTTACAGCAATATACTATTGCCTTAATTTAGTCTCTCATCTCTACGCTCAAGATAAATAAAATTTTGAGCCTTGTAACAACTCTGACCTGTTCTCACGAAACAGAAATAAGTTATCTTGGGGAAAAGTGTTTATTGAACTTCAGACGGTAAGCATGAAACCCCTGGCCATTCTGAACTGCTTGTACTGTCCATTATCACTATATTTATGTAGAAGCCATTGATTTTTTAATGAAGTTTTTGTGGCATGGGTGCCTCAGTGCCTTCCTGATCTAGGGAAATCATTCTCACCTTTTATGCAAGAACGACAGGCACAGAAAAGCAATCATTGCTGCACAATCCTAGAGCTCATGGCATAGTCCATCTCTCTTCATTGTAGTACACTGTCAGGTACAGAAATTAGCCTATTTCAGCCATCACCCTAAAGCATCTAGTTTTGTTTACAGCACAAGATGTCCTTTAAAAAAAGTAGGATGGGTAGGCAGGTAGAAGAGTTAGAGTTTGTGTGGTAAAATGTATTATCATAAAATAAAAAAAGAGCACTTAGCATTAGCACAGAGACAGCTTTCTTTTGATTCAGACATCAAACAGTATGCAAGGGGATAGCTGATCACCAGCCTGTGTGCCCAGACTTGCTAAGGTGCTTTTTCCAGGTCAGAGCTAAGTAGGATTATAAACAGGTGACTTAGCAAGTGACTGGGATTTGTGGAATGGTAGCCTTCATCTGTCACATATTTCCAATTTTGCTGCTACAGAAGTCTCTGATCTTTTCATCTTTTCAGAAATCTTTAGTAAAGTGCAGCTCGTTATTTAAAAACAGCAAAAGGCCATGGCTAGGCACCACCACAGCTGCGGGAGGGTGCAGCAATCCCCACACTATGAGGAGTTACGTTGCAATTGTTACCTTCTACATAAATGTCATGACACCTCCTCCTACACTGCAGTGAGAACAGATGAAATTTCTACCAAGTCATAAGCAGCAACACAGCAATCTCTAGAACTGTGACCTAACACATAACCTAAAGGACATCAAAGCCAGTATGAGCCAGATTAAAAGCAAAGCCCCCATATAAACGTGGGGTAATTCTTCAAGCACTGACATAGCTCTGTGGAACTCCTTGCCTAAGGATGCAATGGATGCAGAGTTCATTCAAAGGAAGAACGAAAATGTATATCGAAGGGAAACTCATGAGCAGGGGAATTCCTCTAAAAATTCATGTGGTTCAGAGTCCTCTGGGCTGAAACTGTTCTGTGGCTGGGAGGTTACAGAGGCAGGTACTGCGTATGCTTGGTCTGTCCCTGCTCCTACACAGAGCACTTGGTTACACTGCAGGCAAGACCCCTCTGGCCTAAATCTGCATGGTACTTGTATGGGTTCTGAGAACAAATCCACAGACAGAAGAGCCAAACACATGCAAAGAAAACATACACAGCTAGAAATCAGCTGCTAAAAGAACAAGTCCTCTACTTGGTACTATGTAGAGTCTTGAAGTTCTTGCCAGGTAAAACAAAAGTCTGCTAGGGTGTAAGGGAGATGAGGAAGAAGGCAAGAGGAAGTGACAGCAAGGAAAAAAAACAAGAAGAAATGGAAATCAAGTAGCTAGCGGTCTCAGACATTAAGCCACATGTATTTCTAAAGATACCTACTTACTTTCCAAACCTTAGTATGCCTGATACATATGTCTGCCAGTGAGCAGAATAGAACATGAACAGTCCCACAAAACAACAGAAAAACAACCAGTCAGGATTTGTTCCTAGTCGGATTGCTATGCAGGGTCCAAGGACAACAAATACTGAAAAGCAGAAATGAACATGTTAGTCATATACCCTCTGCTTGCAGTTAAGAGAAATAAAGCAAAACAAAAAAATAAAAATCATAAGGCATTTTACACGACTATAACAAAGCAATGATATGACTCATACTTTACTGAGTAGCTCACCTCAGGGACAGTCCTGGCAGGAGAAACCAAAACACAGGACTCCTTTTCTTCCAGGCAAGGGCCCTGCCTTCTAGCCTACAGTGGTAGTTCTCCCTTCTCCTGGCCTTGTCATCTCCTGTTCTTTGCAACACTGACAGCTTCGACTGAAAGGCCCAGCTCAGAGAGACTGGTAGTTGCACTTCTCTGGGAAGTGAGGCATAAAGAACGTACCAACTCCCAAGGCAAATGTTTCAGCCATTAAACTTTTACAGAAGTACAGGCGTTGCCACCACCCGCAGCTAAGTTATGGAAAGTACAACTATGCAAGGCTTACTTTTTAAGGACTCTAAATCAACTTTTTTTATTACCAAACTGATATTTTGGCACCTCACTCCTAAAGCAGAATCCTTAGTTTCACATGCCAACATCAGTCTTTTTAGGTCCTTAAAATCCTTTATTAGGCATCATCTGTACCCTACTCGAAAACACAGGCTATGTATAGTAAAAAATCTCTAAGCACGCTTTTATGGAATTCTTTGTTCACCATCTAGCTGCTTCAAATAACACTATGTGAAGATGCACAGTAAGAGCAGAATGCACCTTACCCAACATCTGCTAAAGGTACTTCTGAAACACCCTCCCTGATACTGGTCAGGGATGCAAAGGTGAGGGGCAGCCTTGGCTGCAGTGACCAGAAGATGGTGAAGTTATTCTAAAAGAAGGGAACATGCCGACCCTCCTCTGAGGAGGTGGTTGGACTAAATGATCTCCAGAGGTCCTTTCCAACTTAAACAAATCTGTGATTAATCCGCCCCTCTTGAAAACAGGTAACTTTATCAAAACTAGCGTGGGTAACAGTAGGTTAAGACTACCTGTGGAAATAGAGTCGCAACCATGATCAAAGAGTTCTCCCAGAGGAGAACTACTGTTTGTTCTTCTGGCTTGCTTCCCATCAATGGCATCCAGAGACTGGTAGATAAAAAGTCCTAATGCACCCAGGATGTATGCCCAAAAAGGTGCCTGAAAGAGATTCACATAAAAGTCACTAGGCAGTTACCCATTTCTTAGCTGATAATCTATTTAATTAAAGGTAAAATATTGCTCAGCACAAAACTATACTACATTGTGCTACTCGTTACTTAGTTAATGGACCAACCAAATTCCTTGCGCTAATCTAGTACTTGCGCTAATCTACTACTACAATGAATTGTAGTAACTGCTATAATGAACTACTCCAGATACACCAGTGAAACACAGGTCCTTCTATTTATTTAAAAAAAACCACAAAAAAAAAAAAAAAGACTAACCTCTCTTCTGCATCAACTGACTTATTTTTCTACCTTAAAACCACAGTATTTCTGTATTTATTTGTATTCTTTGTGCTGAAAAATGTTATGAAAATAAAATTACTCTTTAAAACAAAGTAGTAGCAAGGCACTTACTAAAGTTCTCAGCTGTTTATGCAACAGACGTAAATCTGAGCAAATCATCTAAGCAACATATACATATAAAAAGCCATTACCTTTTACTAAATAAAGACTTCAGCTTTCAGGAAAGAGATTATTTGCAACATACATGATTACACAGGCACTTTGGACAAGGGTTTGAAGAAGTTAAGTCATTCACTAAATACAAAGAAGCAACTATCTACTTAATACAGAGTATCAGAGTTTCCAAGCTGTGAATCAGTTATGTTAACACTGTCTTCAGTTCAAAGGAACTGTCCTTCAGCAGTACCTTTCAAAAGCATTATTTTCCAACCCACAGTCAGTATGTCTTTGTTTGTCTAGGAATTAGTTTTTACTACACGTCTGCCAGTGAGTGGAATGTAAATATAACTAATATAAAATTATTTATAATACCTATTGAACAAAATACAGGTAACATTTGCCTCAAGTAGTTTTGAGTGGTATCCTTAACATTTAGAAGCACTGTTCACAAAAAGAGAGTCAGAGTTAGGTATAAATGCTAGAAAAGCAACTTGCAGGTTAAACAAGTGAACAGCCACAGGCAGTCACAGAGCCGAATCCTTCCCCACTCCCAGGTAAGGGACAGCTGCTGTAGCTCTACACCTCAGCAATTCCTCTCCTGTGGCACAAACAGACCAACATGATTACGTGTATTTCCTAAGTTCAGTAAAGGCTATTAAGCAGATTTAGACAACAGATCAAACCTCAGTGAGCTGAGATTTGTCCACACTCACATAAACCCAGTGACGCTGCTGGGAAAAAAGGAAAAATGACAGTTGCCAACCTGTTCATAGGTAGGGACAGGAGAAGGCAGCAATCAGAATGCAGATGAGGTGAGCTGCTCCTCCAGGCATTGTTTTCTCATCATTATTATACTCACTGACTTGAGTTAGAAAAAAATAATGCCTCTGGTTAGACTGATCCCAAAACATATCCTTCCCAAGAACCAGCATGCTTAAGGAAGACTGAGTTCTGAACAGCTTTTCTGCTGTTATTTAAGACTTCCTCATGTATTCAAGGCTGGATGATACGCTACATTATGGATTAGTTTTGTGCTTTTAATATGGAAACAGTACTGTCAACTAATTTATGATTTTCCTGCTACCCAGTATTTGGATAATTTCATTAATAAAACATTCCATCATTTAAACTCAAATGCTTGGCTTCTTCACCCAGCTTTGAAGCAAAAAAACAGCTACAGGTAGATAGTCTGGATTTGTATGTACATAGAAATCCAGAAAAGTTAGAAAATTCTTCAGAACTGGCAATGCCATCTTTCCCCTTAATCCAAGGAAACTAAGAAAAACTGTAATCACAGATCATGCTAAAAGCCTTGAGAGGTGAAAGGGGATCAGTATATATTCTCATTCCAATGGACATTTAACGTACTGGTACCTGATAACCCCTCCAAAAATCACACTATAGAAATCCAAGTCAAGTGATGACAGCAACACGTTTGATATTAACCAGTGGAATTAGTTATTTAGGTTTCTTCTCCCTTGTCAGTCCATTTAAACAAAGGAATTTTATGTTGGAGAACGAGGCTAAACCAAGGAGCAAGTTCTTAGCCATCTTTTGAAAAAGTTCCTCTCCTCTGACAAAGGGGGAAGGACAGAGCCTGTGGACAACAGGAGGAGCCTGCTGCCACCCTGGGTTTGCGGATCACTGAGAGCCAAGTGAAGGAACAGAGAGCTCAAGGGCCTCTCCTGGTGCAAGCTCACGTGCGCGGACGTTCTGCAGGCAGGGAGGCAGCGACTACCTGTTGGCCTCCATTCTTGCTCTCCACCTTTCCAAAGCATGAGGGCTGTCAGCTGCTGCTCAGGTATTTCAAGGACATAAAAGCACAGTTAGGACCCCATGGAAGCTAAGATCATTTTAAATGTTCTATAATCCACATACTAAAGCTACCACAGTACCTGTACCAGCTTTTTCAGAATAACTTTGTGGTATGGAGAATAACAGATACTCTCACAAGGCAGCTCCTAGCACAGACTTATGAATGAAGCATTGTGAGCAGAAAGGCTGGGAGAAATGACTGGTTCCACTGTAGTCCTTTGAAGTAGTATTTTAAAGACATTCCAAATTTTATCACTGATATTACTGTGAAGTGCCACTAAGGCAACCTGCAGTGTTTTACGAGGTGTCCTTACTGTGACATCTACTAGTTACAAAAAGACAGCTTGAGATCTACAGAAAGTTGTCACGCTCATCCGTGGATTTTGGCAAGTAAACCAGGCCGCACCTGGAAATTCTGTCCAGGCCACCACTGGTTTTTTGGTTGCATCAGCCTCCCCTCCTTTTGCAAGCATTCACCTATAACTGAAATAGATTTGAGTTTGCTTTAAAGTCATCAGGTTCTCCATATCATGGACAGAAGTAGACTGTATACAGCGCTAAATATGCCAGACAAATTCCTTACCCACTCCCCACCATGTGAGGTACATCACCAGTTAAGTCAAATACCAGAGCATGGGCAGGTTTTTTTTTATTCAACGGGATTATATCCATAGTTGAAACACCAGTCAGGAACAGAAACCTGTTACGGCACATTTTTTTTCTCATTAGCAGTAGTGCTGTATGCTTGGTATTACCACAGTCTTTCAAAATGCAAGCTCCATGAGATACAACCTCAATTCTAACCAAAGGAGAAAGCTTGGGTGCTGGTTACTGTAGCCAGTTTATGGGAGTTTCCATAACCCACAGAACATGATGAAAGAATTCTTGTTCAAGGCAACATCATCTCCATTTACCTTACTTCAAATCAAATGTAACACATTAAATGTAAAAATAAGCAAATAAATCAGCTTCAACTCAGACTTCTCTTATTAGATCTTTTTGACAAAGCAATGGCTTTTGTCGTGTTGCACATTATAGTACAGGTATTACCATTAAAACTGCTGATCCAAGTCTGTTTGCATTAGCTCCGGCTGGGAGAAATAAAAGCAATGGTTCCCTCAGAGTCCAAAACTAAAATGCTCTGCTCCTTAATGATCTGGAAAGAGGGGGAGAGTTCTCATCCTTTTCCCAGCAAGGATCATTGATATCCATTAACACCTGTAGCGGATGCATCTGTATCCCCGCAGCTGCGGAGAAGGGAAGAAGATCCTAGTAAGAACAGAGCAACAGGTGTCTGAGAGAGCTTAGAAACACAATCTGAAGCATTTCACCCCTAGGCTGTCAGTTCAAATTTAACCCGAAGTAGTAATAACCAAAGTAGTAATAACCAAAGGTCACCTGTGATCAACTATGCATTTAGCAGAGTAAATGGATGCTCCAACGTTTTGACCAGTAAAATACAGTTTTCCAAACCACCGAAGGTGCACAGAGGTTTCTGAAGTTCCTAACAACCACAAATTCTGTCTGCTATTTGTCCTCTCAATACAGCTACAGCTGCCATCTCCTCCGCCTTCCCACATGCCTGGCTCTCCATCCAGGGATGTCCCCTGCCGGCCTCCCACGCTGGACCCAAGTAGTTTGCAAATTAGAGAAGTGGGAGCATTTGAGAATGCTGACACAGCTGACAGACTCAGCAGAAAGGTCAGGAGGCTCCCAATAATCATCAGCTTTTCACTGATGAGGTGTTTATTATCTCTGCCCAAAGTTATATCCTGTCCAAGCAAATGTATTATTTGGCCAGAGCTAGATGCTATTCGTGTGGAACTGGAAGAGACACAAACCTGGAGGAAGAGGGAGGGGGAGGATGCTTCTCTGCTTCAATTAAAAAGGTTCTCTGAAAGATGATACAGCCCCAGAATCTTGTCACACACAGACTTGGTACAGCAGGTCTGGTCACCTACTGAACTAGAGAGTGTCAAAATAAAACCATGTGCATATAGTGTTTGACAATATGTGTGGCAAGCCTCTCCTTCAGGAAAAAGTGTAGGTTGAACAGCAGTCCTTGTTCTTCTGCTCCTGTGATTCCACCCCACAAAAGAGCACGGACAGCTGCAAAAGACTACATGTAGTACATATTTCAAGCAAAGCTCTCAAGCCCAGAGAATTCAACAGCTCAGGTATTTGCCATATTTAAAGATTCAGCCCCCCTTAATTACTCATCACATTTAGTCATAATCTCATTTCCTCAACCCACAGCTACTAGTTTTGCCCTCGTTTACATGGCCCCTCTTGGGAACAGATCCAGAATAAAGACATTTTTACTGGACTCCCTCCCTCTTTCCCCCAAACATGGGTGATTTCCCCCACTTCTGTTTGGCACAAAGCAGTATGTACAATTGTACTAACAGCAGGAGAGGGGAAGGGGCTGTTTAAACCTGCATTACAGCAGGGAGAGAGGGCAGGGAGGAACAAAACAAAAATAAGAATCAAATAATCATGCTACAGCCCAAGCGCACTTCATGCATACCAGGGACCACCTGTGCTGCTTTAGCATCCTCCTCTCCCAACAAGCTCCTTCTGAAAGAGCTCCTGTCCTTCTGTCTCAGGGTTCCTGAACCTTCGTTGTCTTACTTTGTGCCAAATACCTCTTTTCCCATTCACTACTCAGTGCTCCATTCTTCACTTGCAGGTATGGGCTGGATTCCCTACCCCACTCCATGCTTCACAATTCTCCTCTACCAGGGCAGGGGCTTAATGCTTCTTCTGTCACACACCCACGTCCCCAGTACACACCAGCTGCTCCAGTTCACCCTCTTTTCTACTACTTCATTCTCTCTCCCACAAAGCTCAGTTGTGCCCTTGCTGTCTACATAATGTCATGCCTGTCAACATCTTCCCTCACTTCCCCCTCAGACAATCTCTCTTTCAGTTTAAAAGGTGGGTTGTGGGCTTTTTCTGGTTGTTTGTTTGCAGGGGGTTGTTGTGGGGTTTTTTGTAAGGGAGGTTTTTTAAAAAGAGAGAGAAGCAGAGGACAGCACCTCACCAATGTTCCTCTCCTTCCAGACAGTTAATAGTAGTGCTAGCTGGAGCCACCCAGACCCTCCCCCCTACGTTTTGGTCTCCCTAGATGTATGGCTTTCTAAATAGCACTTTCAGCAAGGTATGGCACCCTTTAATAAATTCACTACACCATTTCTTAAACAATTCTATAGACCCAGCTATCATAAGCCTCCCTTTCCTCCCTCTGTTCTCTGCATGAGAACCCTTGAGCCCCTGCTCCCTTTTGACATCACTGCCCAAACTACAAATCCATAACCTGTGTTCTTCTCTTCCTGTCTTCCTCTATTCCCAGTCACATCCAGGAAATTACAGACAACAGAAACAAAGGCTTTAAAACAAACCAAAGAAATGAGACATGATGGAACCTAAGAAGCTGAGAGCAAGCAGGACAAGTCTTTATCACTGGATGAAATCTACTCTGATCAGTTTGGGGGGCTCTTTGCTTAGAACCTGCTGTAACTGCTACAAGATTTTTTTAAAAATCAATACAAGGTAATAACTACTGTTAGAATGAACTTCTGTCCTAGAATTCTACCTTCCCATGGTATTTTTGAGAGATGTGTGGCTAAGCTTGATGGATTACTGAAGCTAGGCCCCTCCATGAGCAACCCGGAGAGCAGCTGTATCAGTTTCCTTTTGAAATGATCTAGAATTGTGTTTAGCCAGTTTTCTTCCTAGTGTTAATGCAAGAAAAAAATTAGCATGACAGTTTTCCCCAGAATGGGAAGGAGTATGACAGATTCACCTGAAAAAAAGAAACCTAATAAAGTAACTGCAGCTACTTCAGAGAAGTCAGCTGGCAGTGGAGCAAAACAGTTCACTGTTCACAGTTCACCTAAGAAGTGCTTCTTGTACAGTCTAATGCAGCAAATACACACTGTTCATAGTTAAAGTCTGCAAAAATTTTTATTCCTAAATATCTTATAATTAGTGTCAAAAAACCCACAACAAAACAAAACAAAAAACCCCAAACCCCAGCCTGCACTCACAGTGAAGAAGGTATTTCAGGCCTCCACAGAACATGAAAGGTGCAGGTAGTGTCCTCCCTACCACCAGACCTGGTGTAGCAGTCCTGTATATTATTTCTATAGATTACTGTCCTAAATTACACAGAGTAGGGGGAAGTGGACAAACACTCCACACACATGGATTTTAGTTATGACAGCACTTAAGGGGTGCAATCTGCTAATGGCTTAGATACAAGCAAGAAGGCTTATGCTGAAATGTAGATTTACAGGGGATGGTAGTACAACCATGTTCCTACCAGACAAGAAGGCATTACTGAAGCACACAATATTTTATAAAGCCGAAACATATTGCACTAGTCAGCAACAAACTGGCTGTTAGTGGCTGCTGATGAAAATAAAAAGAACAGTGTATAAGGAAATAACAGCTACACAGACAACAAGGGTACATTGTATGCTTTTAGACATCAATCACATTGTGTAGTAAGGAGGGAAGTATTATTAAATTGTGGAATTCACTGCAATAGGACATAACGGAAGCTGAAAGTACAAATGGGTTCAAAACAAATAATTCAAAAGGCAAAATCATGAGGTGGAAGGTGTCTGTGGAGAAACAGATCCATCAGCTGTTGTTCTGGCAAGTAACCTGCGTAGAATCCCTCGCCAAGAAACCCCTAAACCGCAGTCTTCACAACTGAAAGTGTATACTGGGGAAAGATCTCTTTTCTAAGCATCTACTAGCAACTACTCTCCAAGGGATTTCAGCTACCAGTCTTACTTGTTTTGGATGGTTTGTACAAACATTCAGTGTTTTCAATAAAGGACTAATAGAAATCTCTCACTTAAGACTGGTTAGGGAAAAAAAGAACCACACAAACAAACTCAAACAAACCCCCACCAGAACCTCAAACCTGCTTGTTATTTTATCTGAGTCTTCTATCCAGTGGTCCTACACTATCACCAAGAGAATATTAGAAGTTCTTGTTAGTCCATCAGGTTATCAAGACTTGTTCATGAATGGAAGAGGTGGCTTGGCAGAATAGAGGTGATGTTGAAGTGCACTATGAATTCTGTGAACATATGTTCACTCTGTGATTCAGTCACCTTTAACATCATTTTGAGTTCCACCTTCCTCCTAGCCCTTCCAGTCTACACACCCAAGTCAAAAGTACGAAGTAGATATTACAACAGTACATACAGCACCTATTAGTGTTGCAAGTTTTAGCTTTTTAAAAAAGCCATCCAGACACATAACATCTTAGGCAGAAGACAAGCTGAGTCACTAAACAAGCGGAAGAGATATAATGATGCCCAAAGGGATGCAGCAAGAGAAAGTGAGGTCTATTTTCACTGTGAAGAGGCAACAAAAACCCAATAGGATAAGGAGTCTGGCTCTACACTACATATTTATAAAGCATATACTGATACCTGAACAAGGAAGTTTAGTCCAAACTGTAGGTTCTTCTAAAATTCAGTTCCCACAATTAAAAAAACCCAGTAAAGTTCCTAAAACTCAACCTAAGATTCCTGGAAAGAGTAATTCTCTGGATGTCTGTGCCACCTTTTTCTTTTTGTACAGGAGTCTGCAAAGGAAAAATAACTTAAAATTTACTTTCTGGTTTTGGGGTTTTTTTGAATAGCAAAGAGAAGATGCTAAAATGAACATCCAGACACATAGCTGGCAAACAACAGATATCTACATCACAAAACTAAGTCAAAGGTAGCAGTTCCACAAGCATTTTAACTCTGAAAGTGCCACTAGAAGACAATCTGAAGTTTCCAGCCATTCACGCTCCTCTCTATCCTCCCTGGTCCTACTGCCTGCAACACCACTGAGTGACTCTACCTGGTGATGCAAATCAGGGAAGTGATTAGGGCTAGACCAAAGCAAAGTTCATTTTGATCTGGATCAGCTTCCTGATATGCCTGACACAAACACCTCTGCTAACACAAAGGGCAACTACAGAAAAAGAAAGGGTGCTTCCGTCAACAAAAACACTCACCAAAGTATATCTAAATCATTAAAAAAAACAACCAACCACCACCTCTGCCATTAGGATTTAAGCCCATCAGGACACAAGAAAAACAACAGTCACCCTTCAAGATATTTCGCAATTTTCCCCTGATATTTCCCATTCTAACTACCATGAAGACTGTGGCTGTGAAACTTCTAACAGGCTGGGAGGCTCTGACAGAGCTTCTTAAACTGTCAGAGGCAAGCCAGTTGTAGGCAACCCAGTTTAAGTGACAGCAGCATCAGCCCACATTAACAAGCCGGTTTTCCCTCCAGAAGCTAAAGCAATTAAATGTTTCCCACGCAAGGATGGGAAGCAGTTGAGCCACTGACATCTAACACATCTGCAACACAACCGAACCTCGACTCTGAAGTAAGCGATGCTGAAGTGGCGTCAGCCATGCCTCATGGCCAGCTCTGCCCTGCTCCTTGGCACACCCCGCTCCCTCCCTCCTGGCCAGCTGCTGCTCCTACCTCCACGGCCCCTCAGCTACAGCCTTCCTCTTGAGAAGGGACACAGCTTACGCCTCCTTCCCTGCACGCTGCCCGGGCAGAGGTGCACACATGGGAGGTAAGATGGTCCCTGGCAGAGGCTGGGTCTGGCCCGGGCCAAGCAGCCGGTGAGAGCCCCATGCCCATGGGGACCTCCGGTCAGCGAAGGGCAGGGAGGAGAGAGGAGCCCACTGAGACTCGTCCTTTTAGGCGATCCCCCACACTTCAGCATTCAAACCTTAACACCCGCCTCCAGTTTGACCCCTGCATCCCCGCTCCCCTGATGTCTTTGCGCAAACCCCCAGTGCTACCGTAGCTCTCCCTCCCTCGGGAAGGGCCACGAGTAATCACGGCGGCGGGGCCGTGAGTGACAGGGCACAGCGAGTGACAGACAGGGCACCGCGTCCCGCGGCGGGCCCGGCCCCAGCGCTCCGGGCACCGCCAGGAGGTACCGGGGCGGCTCCCCCACAGCGGCCGCCCGGGGCCGAGCTGCGGCACCCGCAGGGCCGGAGGGCACAGGGGGCCCCGCGGGGCGGCGGCCGGGGCCGGGCCGCGGCGAGGCCGCGCCGGGAGGAGGCGGTGGCGGGCGGGGAAGGGGTCAGGCTCTAACGGAGCGGCGGCGGCGGGCCGTGGCGGGCGGTACCTGCTCGGTGGCGCTGGGGCAGCAGGCGATGAGCGGCAGCGCCGTCAGGCAGTTCAGCAGGAGGCCGCCCAGGGTGATGGCGTTGGGGGCCAGCCCCAGCGGGACCTGCTCCACCAGCCAGGCCCAGTACGGCTGCAGCCACGGCTCCAGCAGCGAGCGCCCGGCCGCGCTGTAGCGGTGCTGCTCCAGGCGCTTCAGCTGCGCCGGGCTGAGGGGCGCGGGCAGAGCCCAGGACACGGCCATGCCGCCGCCCCGCCGCGGGGCCCGCCGCTCGCCGCGCACCGGACGGGACCGGGGTCAGGCCGCCGCCGCCGCCCGGGGCGGGGCTGAGCTGAGCCGCGGGCCGCGGCGGGAGGCGGAAGAGGCCGACGCCCAGCGGCGGCTCTGCTGGGGGGAGCCGGCGCCTCCGCCGCAGCTAACGCGGAGCGGCCGCCCTCGCCCGCGGCCCCGGCCCCGGCCCGCCGTTGCTTCCCTCACGCCGAGTGCACGGCGCCCTCCGTCCCTCCCTCCCCACCCCGCAGCAGCGGGCCCCTTCCTCGGCGGGTTGCCCTGGCTGTGGCGGCCCCGCCGGCCCCGTCTTGCCGTGAGGGGAGGGGGGTACCCCCGGCGGCGGGGGGAGCCCTCGCCCGTCGGGGGGCTGTGCCCGGCAGGCCCGTCCCGCCTGCCGCTGTTTCACCAGGCCCGTGGGCAGCGCGGCGGTGCGCCCATGCCGCTGCTGGGTGCGGGCGGGGTGGGTTGAAGCCCCCTCTCTCCTCTGATTTTCCTTATTCATCTTACTTTCCTCTTGCAGTTGACGGCCGAAGAGCGGGCGGGGGGGTGTGCACGCAGCAGGTGGCCGGCGAGGCTTTTTTTTTTTTGCTAGAGCGAGGCATAAAGGCAGGGGAGACCTGCCCGCGGTCAGCAGGACACCACGGCCATGTCCGCAGGCAGATCATCCCCGCTGCCCCCGGGGAGTGGTGGTCTTACATGTTGTGGGGCACCTGGACACTGCCTTATACAGGACTTGCTTCATCGCCTTGACCCGCTTACAGAAGGCACTTCAAAACAAATACACCTTTTCAGAAATGGTAGCATCTCAGATTATTTGAATTGGTCGCGTGGAGGACTTTAGATGTATCCCTGAATCTCCAGGAACATAAGCGCTTTCTGAATGTGGCCAAGGAAAGGTGAGCACTGTGTAGCTTTATGAAAGATGAAGTAAAAAGTGTAAAATACAACCTCTAACATGTATTATACACCCAAATGGCATCTTCTTAGAATAAAGTACCTTTGTTATAGTTATTCCATTTTAAATCAGAGGCTGCAGCCTTCTGGCCAGACGCAAGAGTTTCCTGGACAGAGCTGTTTCCTGTTATTCAAAGTGAGCTGATTCATTTTGCCTGATAAAGTCAATATGGTTTTGAGTAGGTTTCTCTACTGCAGGGGTCAGGAATGCTTGACATTTGCAAAAGAGTGGTTTCAAAATCCCTTGACATGATATGTGCATCCCAAGTGCTATGTCGTTCATCAGCTGATTTCATTTACAGAATACTAAATACAGTCTGATAAAGCAATTGTGATTAGGAGCCAAAACAGAGAAGAGAGGAACGGCCAGCAAAAGAGCGAGTAATACATAATATAATAAAGAAAAATGTAATAACAGCCAACCAGGGAATGGCAAAAGGGAAATGTGACAGTTAGATTCACAACCAGCCAGATCCACAGTCCACTGGAATCACTGGGAAAAGGTAAAACTGTTTCTTTTAAATCCCTGTGCATTATTGTGGTCGATGAACATAATGGTACTGGCATTAATGGGGAGATTGCTCAAGCTCTTTGTGATACCAAGAGGAAGAGAAAAGAAGTGGAGGGAAAGTAAGTGGTGTAAAAAGAGGGCTGCATGAGTAGAGGAAGAAATAAATCCCCTACTAAATTTATCACTGAGCTTGGGGAAGGGTTTGTTTTAATTTAAAAAGTATTCAGCAACAGAGCATAGAACAAGAGAACATGGAATATAAAGTCCAGTGTGTTTAGACTTCCAGCACTTCCTCAGTATTCAGGATACAGTTTTGCTTTCAAATGCTCGCTGCTTCAGCAAAGCAGCAGCTTTACTTGTCAGTCAGGAAAGCAGGCCATGAAAATCAAGTGACAGTAAGTACACTGTGCTTAAAATAGAATGCCTTTTGCTCCAGAATCTCAATGTGCAACAAAAGACATTTGTAAAGTAAGTCTCCCTCCACAATGTTCTGTAAAAGGTAGCAATATTGTACTTTTCCCCCTAGAATGAAGTACAGGAAGCTTGAAACGTATTTTTAATAAAAGGACTATTTTTTAAAATTTCTGACTCTCAATAAAGACCTCCTTAAAAACAGCATATCCCAATTTAAACATTCTTTGAAAGATTTGCACGTATTTTTTCTCCTTCCCTCTACATTTGAGAGATTATTTTCAGTGAGGGAAAAATGGGCTGGTGCTAGCTATGATATTTCAATGCAAATAGATAACTACAATGCCTTTATCAAGCTCCACATACAACAATTTGAGAATGGATCTGTGTTTATACAACAGTAACATTTATATGCCAAGTGCCCTTCCATGGGCAAGGAGAGCAAGCGAAGAGAAGACAAAATCTTTTTCTCCGGCTTCCTTAAAAATAAACCTCTTTTTCTAATTAACTTTGATTCTTCTTTCTCTGTGTGTCTATCTGTCTGTGTATCCATGTTTTGGTCTGCGTTCTTATTCCTTGACCTGTGTTAAGTGACACTGAACACCAAGGCAGAGCTTTCAAAAAAATTCCTGCCAGATATGTGGAAGTGTGCAAAAAAAGAAAAACCTTATTACAGGTGCTATAACCTCAGCACATACTTGTTGATAGAGAGTGTACATAGCAGATAACATGAATAATGCAAATAGGTGAGATCTTAAAGTGGTTTCACATATTATGAGACTTCATGGAACACAACCATATGCGATAAAAGCACTACTAGTTTCACTTCTGGAGATTTGTGTTTTGCTGTTACTTTATCTCATATGACCAGGTTTTATTTGCTGTCCTCTGTTACTCCTAGGTCTCTTTCAGGTCCACTAATTTCCTGGAAATTCCATATGAGCTGACTTCGGAAAAATTTATTCTTGGGAGCATTGGGCCATATTTTCTACAGCACAATACTCTGCTGCTTCTAGTCTCTAGGTTGTTTTGCCTGTAGTTTTTGTTGTCTTTGGTACGTCTTTATTCTCCCAAGCTGGTACTAACTGCAAATTTCATTAGTATTTTCTTAACGCTGTGGTTTTGGTCACTTTATTTCATCTATCAAACACCATCCCTGGAGAATCCCATTAGGCAAATCATCATAAATCAAAACTTTATCTTTTGTTGTTCTCTATTTAAGGTTCTGCAGCCTGTTTTAGACCTACTAGAAATCCCTTTCCTATCCTACCCCATCCTATCATTCCTCTCAAAGTAATTTTCAATTAATTTTTAATCCAGAGGCTTGGCTGGTCAGCATAGTTAGTGAAAGTATGAATTTATAGCACATGAATACCCACTCATCTCAATTCCACCCACACCCCAATACCCAGTACTTCCTATTGGCGTGATGCATCTTGAGCCCGAGGGACAGACAGTGGCAAATGCTGGGCAGTGCAACTGGGGAGGAATTAAGGGCATCTAAATGTAATGCTTACAGTTCACACAATGAAAAGTAGCTTAGTTCAGCTTGTCTTTTAACACTGCTGGCATCTGCTAGAAATTAGAGTCGCTAATTCCGTCAGCAGAGAGCCTACAGAAGCTGAGATCTGTGCTGGCTGCCAGGTTATTATGTATGGTATATTAAGGCTGAGGAGGCAGGTAGATACATAAGCTTGAAGCTGTAAGCATCATTGCATATGAAGTGCAGATGGTTACACACATCCCTTTTGGTTTACTGAAAAACAGAAACTCACAATAACTAGCTTTTGGTGCTGACTATAATGTATCTCAACAGACTGGTAATATTTTTAATGAGGGCCATGTGCTTAAATGATTAAATGCTTAAACCTGCGTGGCAGGTCAGTTCAAACTGACCCTTTCCCACTGCCTTCTGTGCTTCAAAACAGATGGAGTCCCGATTCAGTGGTGAGATACAGAATAAAGAGAAATTATTAATCCTTTATGAAATTTTCTTCTTAGTCGGTGTGTTGCCTTCTTTCATACATAGGTGTGAATGAATGTGTAGGAGAGAACTGATTTTGGCAGGAGCAGGGTGAAATGCAGGTGGAGGCGTGTCCAGGATCACTGAATGGAGAATTTCCTTGCACAGATGGCAGCCCAGAAGAAATTACAAAGAAAAAACAGAAAGAAGAAGGATTGCAAAGCAAGTAAGATTCACAGAACAAAGTGAGAAAATGCATTCAGAGATCCCCAAAGTGGTAATTCAACTGCATAAACACCAGTTCAGCAGTGGTGGTTCATAGTAACACATTCTTTTATTATTGCATAATTACTGACTGCTGAATATCTGAAAATGCACTGATTTCAAATAACCATGTTGTGATGTACCACTGGTCTAAGTAGACCTTTATAAACCATAACTGGAGATCAGTCATTAGTCAGTAAACACATAACTGACTCTATCTATACAGCTAGAGTGAGAACTGGTAAATAAATGACAGGGCAACAGGGAATTGACAACCTGGCCAATTGTGTGTGACCTAGTGTCTCACATGCTTCAGAGTTTGCTAGTGACTTATAGACAACCACCCCCACTCCTGAAATACTTGAAGATTAATGACGTTAGAGTCAGAAAAGTAATGTAGTCATTTTACCTTATCCAAGGCATTTTTGACTTTCACAGTAAACTCACTAGTGATATGGTCTGAGTCCCTTTTCTGCTATGATACCTACAAGAGCTCCATGAATTGCTGATCCAGAATGATGAAAGCTGTCATGGTTGGCATTTATAATATTTAAAATATTGAATACATATGGATACAAAATTGCATGTATCTGTAGCATTTATTTTCACTCACATTCTGTGTCATGTACCTTGAAGTGTAAGCCCTTGGGTTAGGTAACTGCTGATACTGGTTTCCCCTCAGTGTGGTGGGCTCAAGTTCCTGCTTTACAGTATATGGAAATTAAATGAGAAATGTGGTAAGATGAGACAGAAAAAAACTAAGAAGATAGTAAACAGAACTTGATAGATCTTGAACACCTCATGTTTATTGTACATTAAATAAAACAATTTCAGTTCAGTTGAGAGACTGATGAGTTGGACTTAGGAAAACAAAACTTCTAAAAGAAGGTATGTTCAGCTTAAATGATCATTAAGTACATATGTATTCATTATGTTATAGTAAAACCATATTTTGTTAAACAATTCTCAGGTGGATAAGATACATTATCAGAGGTATGTATTCCAGGGGTCTTATTGCACAGCTACTGGCTAATCCATGTACTTTCATCTGAGAAAGAATGCTTTGTACCACCGAGTACAAACTGACTGCCTCCTCATGTTTATTACATGGCTTCTCCTCTTTCCTCATTAAAAAACAGAACACAATATCAAACAGAAAATAAAGCTGAACATAATGAAACGTGTGTTGTCTTCAGTTCATTTAATTTTTCAACCCCAAAGCAATCCATGCGTATTCTTTCTTTTCAGTAAGAGCAGGTAGGGAAAACAAAACAACAAATAAGAAAGAAAAAAAAAAAAGGAAAAAAAAAAAAAAAAATCCCCAATCACACGTTTCTTCTGTCATTGCAAGAACTAAAATGCTGTAATTCTGCTACCAACTTCGAGCGCAGTGGGAGGAAACACTGGGGACGGGCTCTCACTTCCGCTCAGTTTTGTCTGCCTGTACTTCACGCATATATAAATTAATGATATGCGGAGGCACTCCATCCATCAATAGTCTGAAGAGTGAAAGCCCACCTGCAAACAAGGAATAAGACAGTCTTCAGGTTGAAGGACCCTGGAGCAATAGCTTTGTACTTTATTTTCTGGTGTAAGCGACAAATATTTGGTCAGTCCCTACTGCATACTTCATTTTGAGATGTGATATAAAATTCATCCCTGTTCAAAAGTGCAGCACCAGAATTAACCATTACTTAATGTCTGTACGATACAGAACTTTATTGTCCTCTTGCACAGGGTGAATTTCATTTCTAGGATGTCATATATTCAGTCATTTATCTCAACCCATGCAATAGTCTATGATAAGCTTCACCTCAAATAACCCTCCTGGATTTCCATCAGGCTGGGTGGAGAATAGTCACAGATGGAATTCAGCCCAGAGGGAACAATGTAGAAAACACCTGACTATGATGAGTTGTGGAAAACATGCAGAGACATTAAAATTATTCTAGTGTTGGGTCTTATAAAGTTTTATAAGCATTTAGCAAGATATTTACCACATTGCTGGGAAATAACAGGTGGAATGACATATGTAAAAGAATCATATGAAAAAAAGCCAGGATTTTAGATATATGTGCCTTTAGACTCCAGAGAGAGGTGATGAACGTCAAAGCTTTCATCTCCTGGGGAATTTTGAAGAATGATTTTGAATTCACTTTTGAATAAAAAATAGACCACCTTGGATCCAGGTGCTTACCCCCTGAAAGCTCTAGAGTTTTCCCAGGACTTGAAACTATTGGTATGTGATCTCAAAGCTGCAGGAGGTCCTGCACCAATCCATAGGGCAAATTTACTCCACACTTGTGGCCAGCATCTTCCTGAGCTGCATCAGGGAGTGTCCATCCTCACAGCCCCGCTGACAAATAGGGGGCTTTTGTGTTTAGCATTTCCTCCAGCCCCACCAAAACTTTGTTTCCTGTCTCCCTGAAATGAAACTTCTTTTTTTTTTTTTTTTTTTTAATTTTTTTCCCCCCCTCCTCGCGTTCCAGTTTTATGATGGTTGGAGTCTGTATTCACTGAACAGGTATCAGAAGTACCATTCGCAGCCTTTTAGGCCTATGTGCTTTATGAATGTGGCTTAGCCACTGTGAGTAAAAAACTGAACCAAAGCTATTCTAAATTACTGATATATTAGAAACCTCGACTTATAAGAAAGCCATTGTAAGTAATATTTTCTTTGGCATTCTGGAAAAAAAGGGACAGGCAAAAGATTTTTGAGGTACATTTAATAATTTTAGCAAACCAATACAAAATACTTATTTCAGTGCTCAGAAGAACATGTATGTAGTGTCACACCAGCCAGGGCACCCCAGATCCCACTGATGTAGAAGCAGTTATTTAATACAAATAATCCAAATTAGGAGTGAAATTTCATGCCATTGAAAAAAATGTCATGGAAACTAAACATATGGATATTTCTGTTAAATTTCATTGATATCAAATGGCATTTGGAAGGAACAGTGGGAAAAAGATAAATATTTTGCTAAAAGCATTAGTCTGCCCTTTCTGAAGGTGAAGGGTGGCATTTGTTGTAAGAAAGCTACGTACCATTACTATTCCTCTTACAAATCTGTGTGAGTATTCTGTTCTGCAAGTTGCAAAACCACGCACTAATAACTGCACTTACCTTGTGAGCCTTTTCTGGAACACACCAAAAGCTTTAAAGCAAAAGTACATTCCATCACTGTCTCTGAATGCTTCAGCTAAATGCAACTGAGCTGATACTTACAGATTTGTCCTGAGTACAGATTTTAGGAATTTATAACCTTTATTAACACAAGGATTATCCAGTTAAAGTGCTATTAGTTACTAGTGATTATGAGACTGGACTATCTCATTTAACACTGTCATTGTTGCAGAACTGTTCGCTCCTGACCTCAGGTAGATGCACAATACAGACAAAAAAAAGCATGCTTTTTGGCATTCTTTTCAACTTATGTAGTGCAAGTTGTGATACGAATCATTCTTTTTAAAATGAAATTAACTGTGGAATAAATATTTCATTTATGTAGAGAAATATTCCTGACTGCAATGCAAAATGCTCTTCTATTACTTGCTTTTCACTCATGCTAATTAATCATGCTAACTCATGCACTGTTAAAGTCTGTTGAAATGTGTGTGAAAGGTAGTGTGATGTACCACTGAGAGGAATTACCATAACAAGCAATTATTATAAAAATCTGGATTTATATGCATTAATACTATCATGCTACTAATTTAAAAAGAAACATTTTCATTAAGTGAAATAATGAAAATCATGCCATACTAGGCAGACATTGTATGACGTGTAACCAGACATAAGCTTCATATGCAAGAACCATATGAAAGCTTACCTTAGATGACAATATACATTCAAAAATCCTTACTGTGTAACTAAGGGAGAGAGAGAAAGAGAAGTAACAATTTAATCACAAACACAAAAGTAGAAAGAAAATGTTGAGTGAAATTACGATTACAATTATGTCAAGATGATGTTTTAATCCTTAGTCATGTAAAATATGTAGGAATAGAAGCACATGAAGAGTAAAAGGTAGGGATCCAGTTCCACTTCAAAAGTATCATTAATATGTAAAAGCTATATTAATATGTACAAGTAACTATAAATCCTGTAATTAGTCTAAAGTATAGATTGGAACCAAATTATGCAACTGACATTTATGATAAATGTTTCCAAACTTAGCTTCAAAGAAGCTGACACATATATATATATAGTGTTTTCCACCAGGGAAAAAAAGCACACACGTAACACTGAAGCATATATATATATATATATATATATATGTATGTTGAAACGCTATAAGGCAAAATAATCAAGTACAGTCTAATTACATACCTGTGCACTAAAGTATGTACTTTGTCACATAACCACATTTACATTACTTAAACATGCTATTTACTCTATAGGAGCCCTTACCTTTAATTAAACATTTTGACTCTATAAAATACCCATGTATATACATTTACATATGTGTATGTATATAAAAGCACTCAACTTTGTACCTATTGTAGCCTTTTAATTAAAATATCTTAATACTTAAAAAACTACAGGAATATTATCTAGCCTGCTTTCTTAACATGTTTTAGGTTTGAAATAGAAAATTTTGATGCATAATATACTACGGACTCGTTTCTGGGCATCTCTGTCATTTTAAAACTGCATTGTCAATATTCTGGATTTGGCCAAGGTTACAAGCAAACACATTTCTATAGAAAGAGCCAAATTCTCTGAATCCCACTGAACTTGAATTTAAAATAAGTTCTAGAGAATATGAAGTAAAATTATAGGCCTGTAAGTAAAAATTTTTCACTTATTTCAGTTGGATCAAGATTTCATCCTTAGATTCTGTAGGTTAAGCTCAGGCATGGATTATCATTCTGAGCACTAATTTGTAACTAAAGTCTAATCTATAAAGAAGAATTACTTTTAAGCACAGCAAATGACTTTATGATACTTCTATTCTTTCAATAGTTCTGCATATTGAGAGCTGTTCTTTTGAGATGCAAATTTCTATCTCATGGAAAGGTCTAAGTGTTCTGGTTAAAGGTAGTCACAGTCATTAAATAAATTCTTTATAGGTACAGCTAGTTCTGTGCCCAGTGGCATAGCAGAAATATGTCTAAAACCTTTGCAACTCTGATGTTAAATACCCATATTCTTGATTAGTTTGGCCTTCTTTGCTCATGTGACATAGACATTGTATGCCATGAGACACTAGGTAGTTTAATCTGAAAAAGCAAATAAATACACACTTGGCATGCAAGAAAATGCGTTTGCATGTGGAAAGAGAGGAAGGGAATGAAATGGAATGTCCAGAGGAGTATGCTTATTATAAACCTGATTATTCCCCGCCAAGAAGATTGGTTCTCCTGGGTTAATTACTCCATGATATATCACTGCAGAATTAGAATATTTATAGTGGTATTTATTCGCATTTGAAATTCTTCCCAAATATTTCTCATACAGCATCTCTGCTATCATCAACCTAATGGGGTGATCACCAACCTTGATTTCGGTCTTAAGATAAACATTCTGGAAAAATACTTGTTTCATGATAAAAGAAGCATGGCATTTTATCTGAATCTTTTCACTGACCTCTGTGAAGCTGATAAGGAATCATTACTTCTTGTAATGGGAGATTTACAGCCATATTTTGGGATCTACCTCAACAAACTTAGAAGACATATAAATTATTTTTTGTAGTGAGGTGAACATGAAACATGTATCATGAGATTCTGTGTATCATCTTTCAAGATACATAGGTAGAGTTATTCTTTTCTCAAAGATCTATTATGTGACTTTTTACTGCATGCTTATATTTACAAAAAAAGCCATTGTACATGCAGTTGTACTGAGCAGCTAATATAACTGCCATCTTTAGGTTCACTTAGCAAAACTTAAAACAGAATAATACAGTCTATATGAAATAACATCAGTACATGAAAAACTTTTCTTGAGGACAGAATAAGTTTATTATTTTTATTATTGTGTTTTTCAGGAAATGAGCATTAAATTTAGTAACAACTAAATTTTAATTTTACACCTAAAATAATGTAAGAAAATGGCTAAAAAAAGTAGAAAACTGTAGCATACTGATAGTATTCATAGCCAGACTATTCATAGCTACTCAGTTGTTCAAATACTGTGCAAAATCAGAAAACCTAAACTCTTCTGTGAGTAATTCTACGACATTCTTAGAACTGAGCGTATATATATGTATGCATGATAAATTTGAGATCTCCAATACCACATAAACAGATGTATAAAAGAAATTTTAGCCAACGTAAAGAAAATTCACTTATACAATATATACTGTTGCATGGCGTAGAGCTCCTTAGCATGACTTACTGTCCACAGATCTGTAATAACAGCCCTGTCGCTAGTACCTTCACCAGATGGGTAGCATAGCATTGAGTCTGTTGGTCTTGTTCGGGCAACATTCAAACATTCAACTGTATCTCACCAAACACACAAACACACACACACACACACTGCAATCCATTTCCAATAAGTCAGAAATCCGTAAGTCTTTGCTCTGCATCAGTGTGATGAGCAGTCATCCGAAGAGCCCTCCTAAATTAACAAACAGGCTGGGAAACTTAGGAGAATGATAATTCAACATATAAGTCAATAGAAGACAGAATTAAGATGTAATTACGTTTTTATGGTCCGGCTGTTTGATACTAATTTGCATCTGTCTGTATTATATAGCAGACCCTGAGCCTGCCTGGGTTTGCCAAGCTACAGCTGCTGTATTCACTTAATCCTATTCCCTTTGAAATCATCAGTTGAGCTGCCAATCATGTTAAGAGTGTCAGCAGTGAACCCTTACAACAGCTGTCCTCTGCCTAAGCCCTACAAGTTGCTAGTCTAAGCAGTCTTCAGAAAAGGAGTCTAAAGTAATGGCTAAACCTGCCAGGTTGGAGAGAGGAATCTCAGCAAGGGTGATGACTCAACAGCCCAAACTGTTGGGAACCACAATACCAGGCTTGGTGGGAGGAAGTGGTACTGAGCCAGCTGATGGTGGATATGAAATTGGGTTCAGAAACCAACCATTAACTAGGGGAGGTGGGATTTAGATTAATGAAGCAGCCCATCACATAGCTAAGAAGAGAGAAACAACAAACAGCCTAGGTGGGATCCTAACAGCCTGCATTTTTCAGGACTTCTTCCAGGGGTGATGCAAAACTGAAGTACTGCTCTGAGCAAGATGTCTGTGGCATAGTATTCTGTTTTTTCAGTTGATCTTTTAAAGTAAATATTACTTCCTTTGAGAAGAAAGAAGGCTTTTTGAGTCTAGAAATGTCTACGCTACAAGCCTTTTGCAGTCAATAGTTGTGAGAGCTTTTGTTTAAAAGTGGAGAAGGGTGAACTAAATCTTGTCTAAAGGAAGGAATTCTTACAGGCTCATTCTCACTGTAGCAAAGGTATGTTCAACTGCAACCCCAAGATAAGGTGCCAGAGGAAATGAGACTGTAGGAAGTGCTACAACCAGCTGATAGGATGATTAGTACAATCCTCAGGACATGATGCAAAGCCCATGCATTTGTCCAAGGTTTCCTGTGGGATGAATGATTGGGGGATACTTGATTTGACTGAGGTGCTAGGGTATGTCAGCAATGTTAAGAACTGAGTCAAAATCTCAGGCTCATAGAACTGGAAGCAATCTTGAGATGTCACTTGGTGCGTATCATAATCCTAACAAGTTGTGCTGCAGTCATGCGTCTAAGCTGCTCTTAAAGTCTCTTGGTATCAACGGCTCTATGACCTCTGCAGAAAATCTGCTCAGTGCTTCACTGCTCTGACTGTTGTCTACCTTAAATGTTTGCTGCCATGTTGCCAGATACAATTTTTTTGTTTCGATCTTTAAAGGCAGCCATTATGGAAAGAATCAGGTGTGGATGGGACAGGTCTGGCAGCCTGTGAACATAGTGTATTATGTGCTCTCTATTTCAGAACACTACTCAAAAAACTGGACCTATAAAAGTTAAATAAACATTTGTCATCAGAAATCATCGGGGACATCATCTCAGCTGTACCTAGTGACCACTTTAATGAACAGAACTGTAGTTTTTTTCCTAGATGTTTTTTTTCTAATTGACTGGAGAAGAACCTAAGCATTCCCAGCCTATTTCAGGTATCTGTCCATAAATGCATGAAATTGAATTCACCAACAATATTGATCAAAGGCAAAAAAACTCTCCACACTTCTCTCTTAAAAACTCTACCATAAAGCAGCTTCCACTGATGGTGAACAATTTCTTGATATGCAACAACTTGCATATTAAAAGAAAGCCTGGATGATGAAGTGTTTGTATTATGTTTCAAAACCAACAAACTAATTCATCCTGATATTCAGTGAAAAAAAGTTCCAAGATCAACAGCAGCGTCTATATGTCACAACAGCTGGCAAGGGAATTATTGAAGAATAATATCTAATCCATGGCAATGTTTGGATTTTGGGCTTCCTAAAATGCAGAGATATTAGTTAAATTATTTCTTATCTTAAAAATGTTTCGCAGTATTCTGCCCATTATATGTAAAAAATTCTTTGTAAAACAAAGGACAAAAATAAACAGCTTCTTGTATTTAAAATATGGTATTTGGTTGTACTATGAGCAAAGCGCTGAAGACAAAAAAGTTACAACCGAATGTAAATATGCATAAAAATTTAGGGCTCGGTGACTTTGGGCGTTTAATGAAATAGGAAACTAGCTTGGCCTTTCAGTATAAAAACTAGATGAAGCAACCTTCTGAGACAGTGAAGTCTTCTGTTATGCTGTTAAATAAAATTTTCTTGTGATTAAGGAAAACAATCATACTTCGAGGATGAGGACATCACCTTTTAAACACAATATCTTAAAAATAAAAAACGAAAATTAGGAAATATATTATGCATATTTTCATTACATTAGTTAAATGTTCAACTTCACAGGCCAAACATTTATTGCAATGGCTTCTTGCTAGCAGATTTGAGCTGTGGGAGAAGATACATCAGAAAATACAGACAACAGAAATTGAAATTCAAACTAAACACAATACAATCCATAAGGATATTAACTTATGGTTTTCATTATAGACTAGCATGATGGAAATAACTTAATTAAGGCCATATTCAGCTAGCCTAAATTCCCTCTAAATACCTGAGTTAGACACTTCCTATCAGATGGCTTTAGGCAGCTTTCCTTACTTATAATCTCAGATTATTTTTTTCAGAAATAATGAGCTTATTCCACAATTGAAGCAAAAAGTCTTTGGTGGGAGTTAGTCCAGCTGAATATGACCCCATCTTTTCCTAGGAAGTAATTTTCTGAAAAATATGGTCCTGCAGTTATTCATTAGTAGTCCAATCCAAATTCTATTGCCATTCAGGATATACCAGCCAGTGCTAAACTACCCGGAATTCATAAAATTTATCTATTAGTGAAACTGAAGATATGTCTTCAATTGTAGAAGGCTACCCTACTTTGTCTTCTTTCCCTATATTTGCAAAACCCATGGTTTTGAATACTTTGTTCTTAAAGCAAATACAGCAATTTATGTTTCAATTTAGATTGTGTCTTTGGGCACAGTACTGCTTTTTGCTATATGATTTTGCTAACAAACCTCCTTGGAAGCAAAAGTTTGGTGTGTTTAATAAATAATTTTAAAGCAGAGAAAGTGTGCCCTGGACTAATCTTTCTTCCTTCTATCCTTTTCACCTTGCCATTTTCTTCAGAGACCTCTCTCATCCAAGATGATCTTCTTAATGCTTTCCCAAATAGCTCTATGGCTGAGTTTTACTAGAGTTTCTCAGGTAAGTGGCATAGCCCCAAGAATTACAGTCTACCATTTTGTCACTTGTGAAAAAGTTCTTGCAATCACTGAAGATGTGAATCAGCATGGGAGTAAAAAAGATAATGTAACATAAGCACAGCATATTAGTCCTTGAAAAGAAAACAAAGCAACCAATATCATTTATTTTGTCCTAAGCAAGATATTATTTTCATCCGGGAAAGTTAAAAAACTTGTTTGAACTCCCTTTTGCATTTGCCTTGCATACTTTTGACTCTTATGTAGATGGTGTTCAGACAAACAGGGCATTTGTAATGTTTTAAAACTCTTACCTTTTACTTCCAGTTTGCAATCAACTTCTGCCTCTCCAAGCCGATTGACTGCTTGGCAGGTGTAAGTACCGCCATCATAGGGACTGGGTTTGCGGATCTCCAAGGTACAGACACCTTGATTGCTGAACATTCGGTACTTTGGGTCATTCATTATAATGACTTTGTTTTTCAGCCAGGTTATTTTGGGCTGTGGTAAAAACAAAAGAAAGCCCACATGTACAAACCTATGAACTTAACTGTTTTATCACTTTCTGTGATGTTCAGTTAAAGCTGAGTAATCCAGAAATGATACAAAATAAAGTAGTGATAGAAACTGTAATTCTGAACTCAAACATAAATACAGTCTGCATCATGCATCTGTTTTTAAGCATGATTTTTAAGTGCAGCCCCTATCACATAATTAAAGTCATAAATAGAAGCCTGTTATCAATGTAAGACATGCTGTGTAACGACAGCAAACATCTGAGCAATAGCTTTTGACATCTGATTAAGTCAATAAGAAAAACATGTTTTCTCACTGTTATTTGCAGTCAGAAACTGTGAAGATGAAGAGTGAACAGCAAACGTGTTCTTAAACATTCTTGAGTTCTCATTTTCCTTGGTCAGTTCAGTTTCTCACAAGAGAAAATAAATCACAAAAAGACTCAAAAGAAACTGGAAGATGCGTTGCACAGCAGGTCTGAGGACCAGTGTGATCCCCAGAATATTCCTACAATGTGCTTACTTAAAGCATAATTAACATTTTACAGAATAATTATGGCTTTAGTTTAGTAACAACTTTACTGATGCATTAACTCTACAGCTGCTGTCAGTGCCAGTCCCAGTATAGCCCAGCCTTTTCCTGAGGTTCTGCTCTTTCACTGAGTTATTTGTGGATTTAGTAACTATCATAATTCCTACAACACAGGTAAGTAGGTCCTTTTTTGTATTCTTTAGAGCCCACACCACTCTCTTTGCCTTCAGCCTGGCTTGTGAATGAGACAAATAGTAAAAAAGTTATTACAGTTTTTATTGTCAGGTTAAACTTTCTTGTGTTTTAAGGGATGCTGTTATGAGCTATGCTGTACCTTGGGGTTGCCCCGAACACTGCAATTCAAAGTAGCGTTGTAACCTGCTACAGCAAACGTGTTGACTAGAGGCTGAGTAAACAATGGCCGTTCACTGAAGTCAAAATCTTCGTAAACTGGGTATTTGTAGACTTTACCTATGAAATGAAAATAAAACATTTATAAAAAGAGTGTTGGTGTGTAGTGAAATACCCAAGCATCTTAAACAGCTACAGAGGGTCCGTTCTAATCTGCATTGTTTTAAGTACCAATGTGATTCTAGTAATTGCACTTGCATGGGAGGCTGGAAGTGAGCCTGCAAAGTGACCAGAGGCCTTGGTCATGCTATAGTGTAGATATCTGAGAGCTTCTCTTTGTTTCCTGAGTAGGTGGTATATAAAATAATACACATTTATTCTGTGTCTTTGCATGCATGCCCTGAATGTTACAGTTCCTGGCTGATATACTGTGGGATGCCTGGCTTGACAAGACTTGTTCACTCTGTTGCCAATTGCTTTTCACAGTTTGTTCTGATTAAAAACTGGCTCTGTATCCGAAAATCCATTTTTCTTTCTGCCTCATACAGTGCACTAACCATACAGATATGCGAATGGATGTAGTTTCTGTACAAGAAAAATATGGTAGTAAAATCTAGTTTCTCACTGCCACTTTATCCCTGCTCTGCACTGGAGATTACCATCAATAAATCATCTTTACCCACAAACTAAGCTGGCATTTAAAACAGTTGGACAGACTGACATCTATTCCTGTGCACATGTTTACATCTTTGCTTCACTGAAACCTGATCAAAGCTCTCATACTGACTTCAGGGCAGTTCTGGCCTGATACTTGCTGTCATGGCAAGGGCAAGTAAGCAGTGATGAAAAGTAATTCCTATAGCCATTCTTTTGTTCATGGCCCCATTTCTAAAAGAGAGGTAGTTGTCTTTTTAATAATGGAAGTGGGGTCCAGTAACCTGGACCTTCAGTCCTTAGGCCTGGCTGTCTGGGTTGTACAGGTTGTCTGTCCTCTGCATCATGGCAGTCATGTATTCCTCCTTTCAGACAAACTGAGGTGATCTGGTTTGATTTTCTTCCTTTACACCACCTGTTTGTAGAATTTTGTTGGGATTCTAGAGGGCTTTCTGCGAGAGAATGGCCATGTGAGCAGTCCTGCGTGAGAACAAGACTGATAAGAGCCTCAGCCGAGCAAGAATGCGATAAGGACGTGACCCTGAATGAGGGGGGAGAAACTCGATGAGACAAACAACCCCCAGAAGGGGTTGGGACGGAAGAGTAAGTTCCACAAGGCAGGAAGCCTGGCAAGGCTGATGTGGCACTTTTATGCAATCATAAGAAGGTTTAAAGCGCGGGCTAAGTTAACTGTCCAATCTTGAGGACTTGTACTGCATGTTACTCACGTGTGCGGGAGAACATTATAAAAGGGCTTCCTGAGTTGTAATAAACGGGCGTTGCTTGATCACATTGGTTGTGTGTGTGCTCAGCTCTCCCTCAGAATTTCCCTTCCATAAAGGGGTAATTTTAAAAAAAAAATTTAAACTGACAGTTTCTGAAATGTCAGGATTTCTGACCGCAAGAATCAGAATTTGTCCAGCTCCACCTGTCGAGATATGGCCTTTACCTCTAATCATCTTCCAACCTCTGAACACACCCCTTCCCCTTTGACAAGGAATGGAGAATTAGCTAACCATCCTTTGCAATCAAAGCGCTCTCTTTGGTCATTGTAGCATCCTCACTGAGGCCGCAAATGTTTTCAGAGAAGATCCGGAAGTAGTACTCGTTTCCTATGACGAGCTCGTTGATGGTGGCACTGGTGCGGTGGTAGTGCTCCATTACTGTGAACCATTCCTGAAAGGTGCAAACACAGAGAATAAGCTGCCCCGCAACACCCTGCACCTCTCACCCAGTAAAAGTCTGAAAGAGTCATCAAGCTTGTGGGAGCAAGATTTTTCTTCTAAGGGAAAGTTTATGAATTAAAATTTGTGATGCTAACAATAATTAATGACATGAGTGATAATGAGAATACCACAGAGCTCACTGCTGAGCAGTGAAGGCTGAATGGAAAGTGAACCCTGCTGAATTGTTACATGCTGTTAGCTGGGAGGGTTTGTTTTAGGAAATCTGATATTACAAAGGTTGTATTGTGCAAGGCAAGGCAGGCTCCTTCATTCCTAGTCCACACTGCTGACAGAGGAGGTACTGCTGCAGATAAGAAAAGTAGTACGTAAGGGGAAAGTAGTAGCATATACTAGCCTGCAGTAATGTACTCACAAGAGACCAGTGCACTGATCTACCCCCTGTTCCACAGGTTGAGTGAACATAAGAAATGTAATTTTATACTGGTGGTCCTCTGATATGTAAAGGCTCAGGTGGGGATGTGGGTTTTAATGCTTTAGTCTTGCAGCAGTAACAGGACATGTGAATTCTATCCTAGTATACACCACCTAAATAACAAGCTGAGATGAAAGAGGTTAATGCTAGAAGTGTAATCTAAAGTGCAATATGACCACAGCAATGTTTTTGCTTTTCTTTGCTCTGCCCTACACAGTTCTCTTGCTTTTCTAAAGATGAACTTGTGCTGAGTTCCCTGTGCCATAGTTTGTGTTGATATTTGGGCATCTTTAAAGCCAAAGCGCCTTTTGAGAAAACAGTTCTCTGTAGAAGGCCAGCTGTGCCAGAATTGCAAAATTTACCACCACAGAGAATGTGGGGAAGCTATGACTTATATGATCCATGACACACTTGACCCTACACACTGCTGTTGTTGCTTTCTCTTTAGCACAGTAATTTAGAGACAGGGGGCCTGTCCTTTCCTTTTCAGTCCTCGTCTTTTCTATATATAGGCTTTAGATACAGTGAACAGGAAACTTTTAGAATTTTTAGAGATGCCTTGCGGATTTTCTGAACACTGACTAATCAGTTCTTTGTCCACCTACATCAGTTTAAGCATGTAAGAATTTTTATTTTTAAAAGGGAGAATTCATGAGTACATCAGTCTTTTAAACTCCTTATTACTTACCATACTCTTCTTATCTGCTTTTTGAATAGTGTACCCAGTAATGGCAGCATTGCCGTCATCTTTAGGTGGCTTCCATGATAAATTTACGTTCTCTCCCCAGACGTCCTCAATAGTTACAACCTCTGGTGGGCCTGGGCGATCTGTAATGAAAATATGGCAGCTGACATTTTCCACTGTTTGCTTTCTCTATCTCTCTCTTTCCTACACACATCTTCCACTTTAATTTCTCTCTCTCTTTTTTTACGATATGCACTTGTCAAAACCAACGTCAAAGAAAGCTGAGGTTGCAAAATAAAACTTTCCAAAGTTAAGACGTGTTAGAATTATGAAAAACTTAACTTGACCACTTTGTGAGTAGGGTTTCTAATATGCATATGCTCTTTGATTGTATAAGGACATGATATTTTGGGAAAGTTAAAACCATTTGAAGATGTGTTCCTTAAAGACAAAACTGGACAATCGTTATAAAGGCTATGCTACCAGTTTTGTCTATTATGTAAAGAAATAGATTGGTAAAAATGAAAAGTAAATGCGTTTTCTGGTCTGTCTTTCCCACTTTCATGTACTTTCAAGATTTAGGATTTCTTCCACAATATACTTGTGAGAAAGTTACTGTGAATTTACTACCATTTCTGGCTATGGATACCACTCAACAGGAAAAAGCTTGCATCCTGGATAGACAAGAACATGAAAAGCATAACAGTGAAGAAAAGTGACTGACGTGACCCAGCAAGCACCTGCCTTTGTGTAGGGAGGTTTGCTTAGAGACTCAGATCTATAGGCAAGTAATTGGACACGGAGAGCTATCACTGTTGAGAAAGATGCTCTTTGGGATTCCTGTTTTCCTATAGCCTTAGAATGCCTGGAGTCTGCTTCTCTGGCATGCATTTATTTTTGTTTCTCAAAACATACCAACAATCTGAATATCTATTGTAGCTTTGTCCTCCAAGTTCTCTACTTCCACTTTCATGTTATATTCTCCAGAGTGGTTCCTTTCTGCCTTTCGGATGAAGATGATAGTGTCATTATCAGTGTTGCGGATGTTGATTTGGTTCTTGTCTATTGGAGAACCATTTTTCTGCCATGATACTTTTGCCCTTGGTTTTCCCTGTAAGAAGCCAGGAAACAATTTGTATATAATTTTGGGAGAGAAAAGGGAGGGAGAGAAAATGGGTTTATTTCTCATTTTTCCAAAAGGAAATAAAAACTGTCCTGAAAGAGCTGTGAATTCTTTTTAAAATCATACAGCATTTGAGATGCAATCATATTAATTCACCTAAAATGTATCCCTTTTTTTACCTTTTTTTTTTTTTTTTTTTTTCCCCCAGGAGACTGAAAATATTTGCAAATTCTGGCTAAATTGGACAACTAACTTTCTGGCTAAATTTGACAATTTCCAGTTTTCTAAAAAAAAAAAAAAAAAAAAAAAAAGAAACAAACAGAAAATGCAGAGCAAAATATTTCACCCTCTGTAAGTGCCTACATTCTCTATACTGCCATTGAAAGAGTAAAGTAGTGGATTAAACCTCCAGGGACACAAAACTCTCTTTCACTGCAAAAGCAGTTGGAATAGTGTTAGGCAGGCTGGGTTGACATCTTTTGTGTGCCATTTTTGTGAGCCTAGTAGTGCCCTATTTAGATACTTAAATCAGAGGGAATTCCACCTGCTTTACCAGGGGATTTGCCTTCCAGAGGCAAAAAATTTGCAAATGCTGTCTGAAAAGGGTGATCTCACACTTTTTAAAATGCCTGATTTTAGAGAATAACCGTACAATATTCCTTTAATTTCTTAAGAGCAGTGTCTCTTGCAGTGTATGGCTGATAAAGCTTTTATAAGGCTTTTAACAGCCTTGTAGAATCCAGATTATGCTTACCCAATACAGACATTAAATAGAAATTAATTTTGCTGTAATTCTTGTATTCAGAAGAATAAGGACCCTGCAGGTAGAGAAACAGTCACTTTGTAAAAGGTATGGGAATGAAGGTTAACACAATGCTGTGGGAAAACGTGCTATAACACAGTCATATTATAGCTGCGATTTCAAGGTTTTAAAAGTTGCAGTTTCTACAGGAGAGAGTGAAACTCTGCCCACTCTTCCTCTCCCTTTTCCTCTCACAACAAGGAAATGATTAAGTGCTACAGTCTCACTTTGATACCATATATACCTGCTGCCAGTGTCACCATTTTGGGCTAGCTATTATCTCGCATGTAATGTCTACTGTGAGGATTTGTAAGTGTCCTTTGGATGACAGATGACAAATCAGGCTCTCTAAATTAGTTAACCAGTTCATTAATTGGCTTAACTAATTTCTTTGAGACATCAAAACAAAAGCTTTCAGGCATCTATGTACTTCAGTGTGCTTCCACATCTGCTGAAGTTAATTCACTGGCCTACCAAAGTCACACAGAAATAAGTTAAAAAGCAGAAGTATAAGAAAAATATTTTTCTGTAAGTGCTTTTAGTTCTTACCTGGAAAGGAATAACGAGATTCACAGTTTCTCCAACTCTTCGAGTATAAGTTTGTTTTAAGTGTCTTGGTAGACGAATCTTTGGAGGTTCTGAAAAAAGCCAGAAACTTGTGTTTGACATTTATCTTCTCTTCGAACTGAGGCAGCACTGGTGGGCCTCAGTATAAATAGGAGAATGTGTGGTCTACAATTCCCCAAAGTGACTAATGATCAAGGTATCTTAAATTTCTCGGTCCCACAATGTTACATTCAACACACCATTGGTTTTTGTAACACCAAATACTATGGTGGTAGGAACAGGAAAAAAACTCAGCTCAACTTAAAAAAAGCAACAAGTTCAACTTCTGCAGAATAAAAAAGCCTTGAAAGCCTGAGCAATAAAGGCTCAGAAGTGAAACAAATAAAAAGAATTATTATTATTTTGAAGACATTTCATGCTTTCTATCCACTGTGTAATAGCTTTCTAATGCCATATCATCAGTTTCCAACAACAAATTAGCCTTCAAAAGCTAGAACTAAGTATGGAAGCAGAGTGTATTTGTGGGTGAGCGTAGGCAGGAGAATCTTACCTATCACTTCCTTGACTAAAATAGGCCCTGGGTGGTACCTGGGCTCACTTTCACCAGCAGCATTCACAGCTTTTACTCTCACAAGGATTTTTGAGCCAGTCGGCAGGCCACTGATAGTAAACTTTGTTTTGTCTGTCAGCTCCGGGTTAGCCACGATCCATTCATCAGCTGGTTTAGGGAAATGAGGAGGGGAGGACGAATCAAAAGAATAAGGAATTATAAATACATTCACTGCATGGATGAGGAAAATTAATGAAGAGTAATAGATTCATTATATTCTAAAGAATACCTCTATTTTGTTTTTCTAATTATGCTATAATATATTGATTCACTTTCATACATAGGAAGAATGTTTCAAACCTTAAAGGCTTCCTGCTGATTATATATTTATATTAGAAAAATAGATGTTTTTTATAATGTGTCTATCATTTAATTGTACCAGAGAGAAAGCTGATTAACTTTTAAATTCAGCTGATGGAAAACAAGGGGGACATAGAGTATCTTTCCAAAAGAACTCATCATTGCTTTAACAACTTTCTTGGAGAGAAGTGGCGTTTACAATTACTTTCAGCTAGTACTGAATATCCTTGAAAGTACTACTGAGAGCACAGGGATGAGAGAAACACAGAATATTTACAAATTGCCATGAAATGCCATCTCTGAATGTGCCTTAACAAAGGAAGGCTGTGTCAGAATTATTCACATAATTACAGCATTCTCACATTTTTTGTCCTATCCCTGGGCAATCACATGTAATCCATAGAGTGATCATAACAGTGCAGTCTTTCAGAAAAGCTTCAATTACAAATGATACTGTCTTTTCCACACTGTCCTCCAACCATAGATTGCTTTAACACTGCTGGTACCTTGACATCTGGAGTCAGATTTATGCAGTAGCAAGTCAGTATCAATACTTTCCACATCATATAAAGACAGCATTATAAAAATGGTACAGAAGACAAGAGAACCATTGTAAACTAGAGAGTCCTGCAGACTTAGAGCACAATTCATTTGTACATTTTCATAACTGTGCGTCCTACTTTTAGGAATTAAGTTCTCCTTCATGCTGCTTCTTTCAGCTTCTAGCAGAAGAGGACTGCAGTTAATGACTGTTTCCTGAGCACCTCCCCCTCCCCTTATACATGTACTACAGCAAATTCTGTAGACTGTTGGCTCTAAAAGTCACTCTCAGAAATTTATCTTTACTTTTATGAAAAGAGTTTTTCGTTAATTAAAGAAGTTTTATATCCTTTGTTGAATACTGTACCTTCCAGGTTAAAAGGTGGCTCCCCCAATTCCTCAGACAGATCTGTCGATATACCTTGTGAGAATCCATCTTTAAAATTAATCAGAGACACCCACTTTCACACAGATGGAGCATTTTGTCAGTGATTAGCAATTCCTGTTAGTAAGTATGCAAAGATAGATGCTGGGCTTTAAAGATTTAGAGGACCCATATTTAGGGAGACTTCAGGGAGGAAAGAGATGGGAAGAGGGCATCTAGATCAAAGAACAGCTATACATGATGCTCACAGGAAAGAAAATGGATAAAGGAAGAGGAGGAGATAAGGTTGGTTTTTTACTTTGGGCCTGACCACAGCCCTGAAAAGATGAAAAGAAAGAGACAAAAGGAACATTTGGAAGAGAGAAATGAAACAAAATCATGATAGGAGAAAGTATAGGAGAAGAAAACACATCATGGAACAGAGAAGAAATTCAGAGAAGAATTCTGAGTAAGAGAGACAGAAAAAGAGATATCTTGAAAAAATAATTGGGGAAACAGAGCAAGAGAACACATTTAGCTAAAGGCAACATAGAAATAAAATTAAAGAAGACCAAAGATGTAGATGATGACAGATATGTAATCACGAAGGCTTTATTTCCTGGAAAAAGCTATCACTGCCCTGAATTTCCTAGAATCCTGGACTTGGCTATTGTCAGCATAATAAAAATACTATTCTAGTACCTGTGCATGGTCCTGGATGGCTACATTGGCAAAGATCTCAGACAACAGAGACTCTCTGAAGTGCCTATTTACTACCTGTGAAAACATATCCTCTGCAGGTGCAATGGCCCTTTAAAGGCAGATAAACATAGTGTCCTAGGGAAAACTAGTGCCAAGGTCATCGGACTGCCCTTGAAATGTCACGCAAGAGCCAGTTGGCATCATATATTACTAGGAATTGATTTCTCTAGTGTCAACAGGTTTGGTCTACTTCACATCAACACAGAAAGAGGTTCAATTTGGATGTTGGAAACTAGCTCTGGGGAGTTCTATATTCACATTATTCACACCCGTGCAATGCTGGATCCAGACACCCATGATGAGACTCCAATTCAGTAATATACACAGAGAGTTGTCAAAGGTGCTACCATAGTTGAGAAGTCCAAGAGTCCACCATGTTGATCAAGTTATACCAATTTTCACAAAGCCAACCCAATGCTCATGGTACATGATTCTTCTAAATTATGATTATATATATATTTTGTCTCCCTGTTTTCAGCTTGTGATTTCTCCTAATGATTGCTATGATAAGGAAGACTCAAAAAAGCCCTCTTTAAAACTGCTTCAGTGACAATGATGAAAGAATGGAGATGGCGAAGACAAATGAGTTTACAAACAGATAACTAAAAGAAAAGAACAGCAGATTGAATATAGACAGTCATAAAAAGTAACCTGAAATTAAAAAGAGCTATTAAACATTATAGAAGATATTAGTTTGAGGCAGAACAGGCACTGAAAGGACTGAGAAAAGGAGGAATTGTGGTATTGCAAGAAAGAAAAAAAGGATTGAACACAGAGAAAAGGATGTATATTCCAATAACACATCTTTTAAAATTGGTATTTTCTACTAAGCTTGCTTTTTCCTAACAATTTTCATAACATATATACATAAATAATGTCAATTGTGTATATATAGATGTATATGCATATATAGGAGGCATATATAGATATACATAAACACTCAGAAAACTATGTAAAATACATTGTACCCATTGTATTTAACTGAGGTGGGTAACAATAAAATGACAGACTTGACTGCCATTTTCTTGTATCTTCATATGTTTAAAACCTATCTGAAAGAAAAAAAAAAGGTAAAGAATTTGTTCCTTTCAACAGGTATGCAATGATCTTCTGTCTAATAGTCCTTAAGCGATAGATTTGGAAGATTCCTCTGAAAAACCATATACTATCATGTCAAGGGTTTTATGACAGTAGAATATTACAAGCACTTTTAAGTTTTTTTCCCTGCCATCCTACCAATGCTAAACAGAGCACAATATACAGCATACACTGAAGTCCTCACATTGACAGTCTCCTTCATATTCCTGTATATCTTTCCTGTGCAATGGAAACATCATAGGAATGCCACATCTTGATGTGAGATTGCATGCTTACTCGTTCTGAGCTGTTCCCGCAGCTCCCTCCCAATATACAAAGAAAACCCTTCCTACCATTCCAGCAGTGTCTGCCTTCAGGTAATCTTCTCCAGACCTCTGAGCTTCTTGCAGTCTGTTCCTGCTCCTTACAGATATTCAGCTCAATACTACAAGATGCTGAATGCTCCTGAGAAAAGCCAGTGGTTCTTCTTCACTCCCTCTCCCACTCGCCTGGGTGAGAGCTGAGGGCACTCTGCTCCTGTGGTATCTGACCACTTTTGTGAACTACTGTTTTCCTGGATTGTCTGAATCTGAAACATGTGACAGTGTGAATGACAAGTTCTTGTCCTCTACCTTTTGTCCCCAGGCTGTGGACTTCATTCAAGAAAATCTTTCAGTGAAATAAATGCCTTTATGGAAAAAGGTGTCCAACTCACCTCTTGATTTACAGTGCAGTTAAGAAAAGCAGCTAGCAGAGCTGAAGATTAGTGTCCCATTCATCCAAATACACAACACTGCTGGAGTCCCACTGATTGGCATTTGCCCACAGAGGCTGGGTATTGCTTATACTACTCCAGACTATCTGATACTTACCCAGGTGTTGGTGGATTTTACTTTTTGAAAATAGATTTAATTTGATGCCAGTTCAGAAGAAAATCTGCTGGAAAATACTGTTTCTGCTGCTTGATCACCACAGACTTAGTTGTACATATGAATTATATTTCCCTATTCCTTGTTATTTTACTCTTATAAGTTTATTCAGGTTCTGCATAGATTCATGTCTTAGATGGACATAGTTAAAAATCCTGTATCTAACTACAGTGAAACACTGGAGAAATTCAATATCCAGACATGAACTTTACATGCCTAGATAACTTCTGCAGCTGGCTATTGGAGAGGCTGTGTGTCCTCAGTATTGGGAACCGGCATTTGAAGTAGCCAGTTAGTAGTAGGTCCCTAAAATGCAGCCAACTTGCACATATTTTGGACCACACTTATTATTTTCTATTCATTCATCCACTCTTTACTGCATCAACTCTTCATTTAGCTCAAAAAAGAGGTCAGTGATTAACATCGTACTTGCTACACTACAAAAGATTATATGGTGTTTGGTCTGGATTTCAGATTTTGAATGTAAGATGGGTTGAACTACAATCAGTGAGCAGGATCTGGAATACAAATCAAAGGAAGCATGAACAAAACCCTTCTGCTGACTGATTAGTCTCTGCCTTAAAGTGAGAGCATCTGATACCTGTAGAGAAAAAATGGAGAAAGTCTCACCTACTTCCACTATGAATAACATACCACAGTCGTTGTCACTTACTTCCTTCAAAGCAGTACTCTACAACGTAGCCATCTAACCCTGCTGCTCCGATGTGGTCTGGTGGCCTCCATTTCATTGTAACTGTGGTATCAGTTACCCCATCCACTGCCAGGAGAGTTGGTGGACTAGTAACAGCTGAAGCAAGCAGGCAGTGGGAAGAAGGAAGAAAACTGTGTTACAATTAAAGGTTTACATTTATGGTGTGTATTTCTTTAGTTAATTTAGCATCATAGGTGACAGGCTAAATCCTGCCAACCACGCATTTCCAATCATCCCTGGCATGTCTTTCCCAATTAGGACCAAACTAGGACAAGCAGGTACCTCATCCCATAGCTGCTCATAATCTAATCCAGAGTTAAATTCCTCCTACTGAGGAGTGAGAAGGTCAAAGAGTGGTGGAAGGTAGAACAGAGAAGTTGTGAGTAACGTATCCTACATCAGCAGGTATTTTCTGACAACAGGAGAACATGCTGTAGCAATAACAGCCACCTTCTTCCTCCTCCTCTGCACTGTGGGGATGCCACTGAGCAAGGTGGAAACTTTTGCTGGCCTACAGAAAAAGACGCCTTTCTTGTACAGGGACTTGGTAGTTGTCACAATAGTCTGAAAAACTGTTTCTTTATATGAAAAGGTCACCAAATTAGTCTGTCATTAGGTGAATGACAAGGCCTTCTAGCTGTTACATTAACACAAAACAAGTTGACATGTAGAAGAGTATAATATATGACCTTGCATAATTTGGATTGTATATGCAAAAGAATATTGAAAATATGTGAACCCTTTTTGGGATAAAAGGCCCTACATCAGCTAATGGGGATCCATGAGGCATAGAGTGAAATTAGGGACTATTCAATTGTATTTTATCATATGATTTATTGCAATATTAGGCAAACCTACTTAATTTATTCCATAGATTCCTACCTTTATGATAAATCGTATACCTGTGATTTCTTTTATTAAAATGGAAATGCATGGATTATATGTGAATAGTTGTACATCTTTAAATGGCAAGCTGCTATGTAACAGCAAAGCGTAAGCAGTGAAACATAAGTCTCATTTTCATACAGTGTAGCCTGCAGATAGTGATCTTTAGACTTTTGGTCACTTTTCCTGAACATTTTTGGCCAAAAGCCAGTGCCTGACTGAATGTATAGCAGGAGAGAGACTCACAAAACAACCAAGACTATAATCCATCATCTTTATCAATTCTCTAAATTGCCAGTTTAACTGGCAGTAGTTTGAATCTATTGACTCAGGGGGTACCTATGATACACAGAAATGTGAAACTATTACTTCTGGTCCTTAAAACATACTGAGCATAGTATTGACTATATCAGGCTCACCTATAGCATGTCACTGATTTATTGTAATACACCATTTTTCTGTCTATACATCCTTGTTTCTTGTTTATAAAAAACTATAAATCTTTCCGAAATAGACATATAGCTTATGCAGGACCTTATAAAGAAGGTCCTGAGCAACACAAGTGCAACAAGAACTACAGTTATATAATTAGATGACTGTAATAATGTATTAATGATAATTTTCTAAATGCATGCCTATCTCTATGCTCTTGATTACTTACCTAAAGGAACAAAGGATTTCGAAGGCATACTTGGTTTGGAAGTGCCTATTGCATTAACAGCAAACACGCGGACCTCATAAGCAACACCTTCAATCATTTTCTTTGGCTCAAAAGTTGTTTCTTTACACAGTTCAAAATTCAGCCTCATCCACCTGGAGCTTTGTTTCTTTTTCCTTTCAATGAAATATCCTATTGACCAAACAAAATTTTATTATAGTTAACTGGTGGCATAAAGCTCAATAGTGAAGGGTCTATTTTTTGACTGCCCAACGGCATTATTTCTGGATGCACCTCAATATCACCTTCTAGCCTCAGAGTGGTTTAGGGATTATTGTTAAATTTTTTCCATCACAAGCTATCTGACAGTCATCTGTTTGGCTTTTACAGACATATAAGAGCTTTTTTCAGACTTCACAACACCACTGTATTTAGTTCAAGTGAAAAGGGCCTGATTCTGCCGGCCTCTGGGCCCCTCTGACCTTCCTCTTGGTTCAGTGTATTAGAAAATATTACAATCTCTTCAGTAAATTGTTTCTGAAATTCCTGTTGAGATTCAAAGAGGCTAACTGTTCAAAGTTTGGTATTACAAGAGGTTGACTTTCAAGTAGGGGCAACATACAAAATGACAAATCTCAAAGCATTAGAAAAACAGGTATCTGATAATGTCAAAGATTGGGTAGAACATTCTCTGATCCTATGGCATTCGTTATTTGAGGTTTGTTTCTTTTGTCTATATTAGAGCACCACCACAAAAATAAGAAAACTGTGTACCTAAGATGGGTGATCCACCATCATTTGCTGGAGGTTCCCAGGTCATAACACACCAGTCTTCACCCACCTCAGTCACATCTGGTGCCTGAGGAGGATCAGGAACATCTGTTGTAAACAAAGTAAATATTATTAAAAGAAATCCTCACAACTTTCTTCTTTTTGCATAGCTTGAAATAAAAAATGCTAAATTAGAAAAAAATCCGAATAGTTTTTATAGGATAAGAAACAAATCTGAGTAGTTTTCATAGGAGTTCCTAACAAAGAGACAGAGAGAAAGGAAGTCTTTGTGGATCTTGGCAGGTGGCTAAGGAGGAATAAGTGCCAAGCTCTTCAGCACAGCCAAGACACTTGAGAGGCACTTGAGGGCATGTGGTAAAACAGATCCCACAGCCACATGGAGGATGGAGAATAGTGTTAAGGGAAGCCCGAGGCAACTGCAAATTTGGCCCCTGCAGCATGAGGTGGCAGTGGGGTGATAATTAACTCCTACTCAAATCTCATGCTAAATTCCTGTGTCCTTCTGTAACACTGGGCCTTAGTACCCTTGCACCTCAATTCCACACCTGAAAACAGGAACAAACAGTTTTCTGAGAATCTACAACAGTTTGGTAGTTAAGGAGGACAGCATCTACAGAAGAGACACTTCAGATAGAGGAAGAAGAATTTGCCTCTTGCTGGGGTGCAGAAAAGTAGGGTTCCTCAAGGAGCATTTATTGAAAAGGGCTGTGATAAAACGGCATGGCTCATACGCAGTGTTCCACATGACTTACCAACCACTTTAATGTTGATTAGAGCTGTATCCTCTCCAGCCTCATTCTTTAATGCTATTCTGAAAGGACCTGAATCTTCCCTCTCAGCTGCATCAATGACCAGACAGCTGCTGTCTGGATATGTTTCTGCTCGTATTCTTCCACTGTCTGTGATCCACTAGGAATCAGAGTAAGCAGAGGGAAAATATTTTCTGGATTCATGAATCAAAATGCTGAAAATTCAAAATCCAAATGCAGTACAGGACACTTCACCAACAATGCTAAAGCAACCATAAGAAAAAAACACACTAAAGCTCAGAATTTCAGTCACCTAATGATCACATAAATGACAAAATAAATTAGGGACAAATTAATAACTTTAAAATATGGTAACTGTTTTTGTACTCGGTCAATCATTGCATCTTGAAGGAAGAGGCTTACTTGTCCTGTGAGCAAGAACACGCTTTTGTCAACACTAATTTGATGGAGAGGAGTGGATTCTCCCAAAAGTCAGATCAAAATATAATTCATTCAGTTTAAAGGTCAGAGAGATTGTAATGGTCAGTAGTTTGTCCTCACAGATTTCAAATGCTGGCACATGTTTTGGAGTAAGAGCTCTGCTAGAATAATTCCCTGTTTGAACAAGTCCACAGTGGTGATACTATAATTACTGTTTGAAAAATAGCAGTCAGAGGTTTGAACAGGTAGGTCTGACAAATCCAGTAATAATATGTTCCAGCTTCCACATACCACAATGAAAATTTAAATGTGAAAAGTGGCTTTTTGGTGTTACACAGCCCAAGATTGAGCTATGCAAAATTATGCATTAAGACACAGATGCAAGCCACCAATCATCCAGCCTATTGTTTCGTTCAAGACTTGACACTCCATCAGAATTTATCATTCATTTTCCAGAAACAGACCGTACCATGACTTCCTGTTGAAACCTGGCAGCTATTCTGGGCAGTATATACAGAAGAAGTAGCCATTTGGTAGATTTTCACTAGTTTTCTTGTGCATCTCATATATCCCTCTCTTTTACAATTTATTTATATTAAAATCCATATTTTTTTTCCTTTGTTAACGTCAGCCTGTGCTCAAAAAGACCCAAAAGATACTAAATAATATTTATCCATTTTACTCTTGATTTTTGAATGAGAGATTTTAGACAAAATACATCTCCTCCTTATTTTCTCCCATTAAAATCAATGTCTTTACAAGGTTAAAGGTCAATATTTGAAAGAAAAAGTCCTTTGATAAGCTGACGAAACATTTATAATGACAATGTACCTTGTCCCCTTTACTCCACGTGACTTTTGGAGTTGGCTCGCCAGTGATAGGGATCTCAAGTCGTAGTTTGCTTCCTGCCACTACTGTCACAGTGTTTCCTTCCCCAAGACCATCCAGGTGGAGTTTAGGAGGATCTGAAAAAGGAGAGATTGATCTAATTTGCCACATGGCTGTCACTCTGAGAGTTCAGTGACATGGCACAGGTCTGCAACATAGAGAAACATGCTCTCTGTTTTGTATTTTCCTGGTATTTTTAGTCAACTGATCTTTTGTTCAGAATAAAATTTGTGAAGACAATTTATTTTTAAGAAAATTGTTACCTGATGAAAAATAAATCATGGCACCATAGAAATTTTGGAATAGTAGGACCATAAATAAAGAACAAACCTATCTTCCTGAGGCAGAATTATGTATATTCTGGTAACTTCTGAGAGCCAATTCCTCTAAGTGGCTCTTGAGAATTTCCATTACAGGCTTTCTACAACACCTTTTATCACACTTCAGATATCACTGTTCTTACGGTTTAAAGTTTTCTTAACTGAAATCCTTTTTCTAAATATGAAATGTTAATTTTTATTGCATCCCATGTGTATGGAGAACAACTGATGAATATCTTCTTGCAACTTTTTTTTAATGTATTGGAAGTTATATCAGTGGGAATAACCCTCCCATCTTCATTCTCCCTAAACCTTGCCAATACTTTTTCCAATACAGATATCCCACTTCTTTCAGCTTCAATTACAGAGCATATATTCTAAAACTTTGGTCATTTATTTTACTATCCTTTTGACTTCCAAGTTGCTGGCTGCCCTTAAAAGCCACTGAGGTATTTCTGTGAAAAGAGTCAATGACCTGTTTTATTTGTGTTTGAAAGACCATGATCATTAACAAGCCTTCTGTTTTGCTAAGTGAATAAAAGCTGGTCAGAAGCATATTGCTCTCTAGGTATCATTTAACGTATTTAAGAAATAGGTAAATATGTATCTATTCTACTAATCTTTTACCAGACTAAATCACATTTTGCAATGTCAGCAAGCCAGTTCTTCAAAGAAGACAGCATTATATCTGAAAAGAGGATAACAACGGGTGTTTTACACAAATTCTTAATAGTGGTTTAGATTTAGGAATTCAACATCAAGAAGGCTTCCCCAGGAGCTCCCTGGCTAAACTACAAGCAGATCCTGAGCACAGGAAAAGCGCTGTCTGACTACCTCACTTGCATTTTGCCAAAGCAGCAGGTCTGCTTTCTTTGGTAGATGCTTGCTCAGAGGAAACAGATTGTAAGCAAGGATATTTTACATTGCTTTTCATTTCCAAAGGTCAGAGAAAGAGATGATATATATAAGTCATTGTGCCATCTACTTACCCACAACGTGTACTTTGCATGGAATATTAATATTATAGGCATCTGGTACAAACATGTATTCACCCTCATCATCAATAGCAGCACTCCCTATAACAAATCTGTGGATTCTGTAAAAAAAAAAAAAAAAAAAAAATTTAAAAAGATAAATTATTTTTGAAGACTGCTTGAAGCTATAAGGAAAAAATCTGTGAAAATTTTAGGAGATCTGTGCAAGTGTGTAAACTACTGACTAAAATTACTTTGCTGGCTGCTTAGTGGTATTTTAGCTGATTAAATACTGTGTGATTTGTACCAAATATTATCGAGAAAACCACCAAATAATGTAGCCAATTTTAATATTTCCTGTTTGGACACAGAAATAGAAAAATACAGGAGTGTAATCTGCATATTGTCACATCTCTACAGTGTCATTCAATCAAAAGTCAAGTCAATACACAACATGCTTACCTTCCTTTGTGATAAAGCTTTACACGGTCACTAGCTTCAATCAGTTGCCCATTTTTGTACCATTTCCCTTCCACATTCTCAGATATCTCACACTTCAGGTGGATTTCCTGTCCAAGCCTCACAGTCTGGTCTTGCAGTGCAAGTGATATCTTCAGTGGTCTCACTTAGGAAAACAGAAGCAGAGATATTAATGCTAATATCAAATAAAATCAAAACTCATGATTTTGTCACAGAGCTGCTACTAGCCATTACAGTAGTCTGCAAATCAGAAAAATGCCTCCAATAATAAAGTTCTCAAGTCAAATACCAGTAATACGTACATGTAAGCTACATGAATTAACCTTTTTTCATGTATAATAGTTTGTTGCCTTTAGAAAGGGTGATTGAAAATACCCATGCCATGACCTGAGAAACTCCATGGATATTGCCAGTAGAAGAACTAAGCCCAGGAGCATAATTTGAATACTGTCCCCTTTCTCGTGTTTGGGTGCTGGAGGTAGGTGTTTCTATCCCCCCCAGAATCCAGTAAGAAATTTTCAAAAAGTGAAAGACCTGTGTCCCCAGACCAACGCACTAGACGGGATTACAACCCACCTTTCCTGTGATCTAACGGTGATCTAACTCCTCTCATAGCTCTCCCAGCTGATCCAAGATAATTTGGAGACTTACCAAGGTATTTCATCACAAGTGGGGACTGTGGTTCTCAACCTTTTTTGTCAGGCTTCTAGCAAAAGCTGACTGTCCTGTAAGCTTATCTTCATACACTTCTTGTTCTCATGGTTGCTAAACTTCCTTAACTCACCCTACGAATATCCACAGATACTACTAGCTTTTTTAAAATTTAGTCTGAGAACTGGTCTCCCAGTTCACTTCCAATTTCTGGAAGATTAGATGCTGTAGACCAGAGTCCAGCCTGAACACAGTACCATCTGCATGCAGCAAATATCCCTGACTATAATCCGACATAGGAAACAAAGTGGATGGGAAAAGCAGTGTTTTATAGAAAGCCATTGGGAAAATCCTCGGAAGAAGTTGCATCAAAGAAAAGATGATGGAGCTCAGTACCCATGGTGGATAATTTCCAACTTGATAATAGATCAGCATGAATTAGTTGTGCTTAGGATGCCAATTTGTACAAAATAGTCAAGAGCATTATAAGTATCAAAAATGTTGTACGTTTATGCGTAATGTATAACTTCAGAGCATGAGCACATACATTTCATTAAAAAATGTAGTCATTTTAAAGAGATATTGCACAAACAATACTGAGGAAGATACACAGTCATGTGCTTGTACCTATGAGTTCAGGTGAAGTGACCTGATGCCTGTTAACAATATGCCTAGTTATAAAACTGATTATTTTTTCCAACATACTACTTTTTCTTTTTTCTTTTTTCTTTTTTTTTTTTCTGATTTTGTCTAAAAAGCCTTGGTTTGGCTTTCCTGTGAAAATCTGAAAGGATTAAAGAAAAGCAGATACTTCCCTTGAAAATTTCACTTTATTGACCTATTATATCTTTAGATGGATAGATTTATTTTCCATCTTAACAGAGAGACAGAAAGTTTTCAAGCAGGACTAGTTCATTGCCTGTTACTGGAAACAGCATCTAAAGCAAGGTCACTGTTCTGGAGATTTGCAGCAAAGAAATTGGTATGGAAGTTAAGTCTCCCTTTAAACCTCCAGGAAAAGGCAAGTAAATTATTTATTTCTGTAAGCTAGTAAACTGTGACATATGAATTCAAGATCAAGATGGATGATACTTACAATCAACCGAAAGCTTGGCTTCTGACTGGCCTCCAGTTGTCATTACTGAGTATGTTGCACTGTCATTTTTTGCAGCTTCCTCTATGATCAGAGTGTGTTTTTTACCCTCAACCTTGATTCGATACCGAGATTTAGCTTCATCGGTAATTTCTACACCATTCTTAAACCTAATGGGAAAAAAAAGAATTATTATTTTCCAGTCGAATTCCTGTGCAAATAAGACTCCCATAGACTGAAACTTCCAGAGAAGACTTTATATATGTATATGTATATATAGATATAGGTTGAAAGTAAAGTTTAACCAAACTCATCCATTAATGTATAAGGATATTTTTGCTCTTGCTACATTATTGAATAATGTTTTCTTGAGATTTTATTAACAATTTTCAGGTTTACTGATATAGAAAAAGCTGTCCATGGTTTTGCCTACAGTTAAAATACCCTGGGGTTTTTTTATTCTTAAGGAAAACAGTATCTGTTCAAAGTGTGGCTTACCATTTCACATTTGCATCATCCTCAGACACTTCACAGCTCAGTTCTACTCGTTCACCAACATAGCTATTGGTATCCTCCAGAGCTTTGGTCACCAAAATTGGAGGATCTTTGGAAAGAGAAAATTACGTATTTACAATCTGATAGAGAAAACTAAGTGAAAGAGGTTTTCAAAATCATGCTATAGAAGATGATACTACTGTAAAATTGTAATATCTGTCTCAGTGCAGCTTTTTCTGCCTTAAATCAGAAAAGCAATTGCTCGTTAAGATGCTAGTAGGAAATGTACTAAATAAAAAAATAACATTTGTTCAGATTAATATCTGCCTTGCATTCCATTTTATTGAGGGTTTGTCCAGACAGGTCGACATGAGAAGCTGACATTCCCCTCTTGGCTCCCACAGATCCCTCTCATAAAGCTGCATTTTCACCAGGTCCTATAGCCCATTATGCACAATAAGATGACCTGATGACATAACATGATGCCCTTACTGTTTTAAACCATTCCTACTATCCAAACTCAAGTTCAATAGCAAGAGATTGTACAACAGTTATCTCCTATAAATATCCCTGATATTATAGGGGCAATGGGCTCCATTATTTTAAATAGCTTTCTGAAATATTTGATTATTTTTTTCTCTCACTGTAAGTTCTCCTTTTTTGTTTGTTTTGTTGTGCATATGTGATAATGTCATGAATATTATCAGTAAGACTATCAACACTGTGGGAGCAAAAAGGTTGAAGAAATGGACACCCATTCATAGCTTTTGATAGAGTCTTCCCATAAATCTGTGCAGATGGAATAAAAATTAACTGCTAGAAAGCCTGATCTGAGGGTAGTTGAAACAGATCAGCTGGACCAAGAGTGGTGTTAGGGAAAGCCAATGCTGTGGCAAACGAATCTTCTAAACAGCTTTTAAACTGTGAAGGAGACCACAGACTCACTAGATCCCAATGCACAGTGTGAAATCAACCATATCCCCATTTCAGGGTTTTCACTAAATTATTAAATACAGGATGAGGAAAAAATGGTCAGGGATCACAGAAATACAGACTGATCCTTAGGGCAGCTAATACAAATAGAAAAAATATACTGAACCAGATCCTCCCTGTTAATTTCTTTTGCAGACAAAGAAGCCACACCAATTTACAGCAGGTGAAATAGGAGCAAGCTGACATAGTTACCTCTTACAAACAGTTCTGTGGAGCATTTCTCATCACCAGCTGTTACGTAATAGCGAGCATCATCTGTCATTGTACAATTATTGATGAATAAAATTCGCTGGTTACCTTTGTGCTCAAAAATGTATCTGTTTGAATAGGAATGCAGCAAAGATACATTAGCAAAAGTGCTGGACCCCTTTTGTTTTATGTAGAAAGTGCTTTAGGGATTGTTAGAGGTGAAAATCCTGGGTTTTACACAAAACTGGAAAAATTGTCCTGGGAAGCAACTTTCAAGATTCAACAGAACTGTCATAGACTTTTTAGCAAAAAGAGCTATGGTGCAGACTGACAATGAGCATCTTCTGGTTTGTTCCAAAATCCCTGGCTTCGGTGATACGAAAAAAATAATTAAAAAAAAAAAAAAGAACAGTCTCTGAAGGATGGCAAATAAAATGGAGTCTGAAACTCTAGATGAGTAAAGATGAAAATAACCAGTAACAGGACACCATCCTCATTCCAACACTCTTAACATTTTTGTGAAGTATAATAATAGCTGAAGTTAAGAAGTTAATATTATTGGTAGGCCAGATGGCACAAGAGATCAGTAATGGGATACGGGGTTTTGGTAATGGGATATGGAGCCTTTCACCTTTATGTCACCAGTTTAGATCTGCTCCAGGTTTGTAATGACCAAAGCTCATTAGCATCTGACAGCTGCTTCAGCAGCCTAGACAAAATGCACTGGAGCATTCAGTACAGTCCTACTGGAAAGGGACCCGTATAGCTGCCTGCTAAACAGTTCTGAACTGCTCATGGCAGATATAGGGGCTGAAGAAAAGGTACCCTTTTTATTATGCATTTTTTTGTCAACTATGAATATTAATCAAGATCCTTCATTGACTTTTGCAGCAACAGAATGAAGGAAATCTGCCCCTTCTCTGCTAATTACTATTTTTTTACAGGGTCAAAGGAGAAAGTTGCTAGAAACGTTTGAGGAACATGACATTGCTGTGCATTACTGGTTGTCATTCCTAGCTGTGTCTGACTGGAATGGGGTTTTCTGCACCGGGTTGTAAGAACTGGTTGTACCCACACTAGGGACTGGGCTCAACTTCCAGCCATTGCTCTACCTATACTCAAGTGTCTGCACCTGAGAAGCCACTTCTAGATCAAGCCAGAGAGTAAACCAACATGCAGCTGACACAGATGATGAAGAAGCTTGGGTACACTAGACCTGTTGCACATGACAAGTAAGTCACTTTGAGCTAAGGCAGGTTGTTGACTTCAGTGTGAGTGTTAACTGGGTGGTGGAAGGTGAGTCAAAACTCACTCCCCTTTCTTCAGGTGGTTTATGAGCCAGGTGGGTAAGTATGTGATGCCAAACATCTCTTCTCTTAGCAGCCAAGTACTGTAGAAAGATTCTGACCTCCTTCAGACACAGGACTGAGTACAAGTAGTTTATTTACTCACAGTGTTTCCCATTTTTTAAAAAATCTACTGAGTAGGAAATGGCTCCAAGTTTTGTTAAGGATATTTACTTCTTTTCTCTTGAGGCAAAGGGGCCAATCTGCTTTTAGCATAACATTTAGCATACAGTGGACTTTTCTGGGTCATGAGTAACACAGCGTTATTTACATACATTTCACATATAATGAAATTCAGAAATAAAATTGGTGTAACCTGAGCAAACAGATCTATGCAACATGCTTGTCAAGGAAGTACCTGTGTACCCATTTTATTGCTTATATATGATAAAAACACTTACTTTGCACTCGGTCGTATTTCTTGGCCGTTTTTATACCATTTGAGTTCCACTGTTGGATCTGCTAGCTCCACCATGAACCTTACTTTACCTCCTTTGTCCACCTGATATGCAGGATCAAGGCCTTTGGCAAAAGCTGTTGTGGAAGCCAAGTGTTATTATAAAATAAGATCAGAAAACAAGAATATGAATGCTGAAATGACATTGCATAGATCTCATATCTCATCAAAGCTATCAGAATATCTGCACACAATGTTATACGTCACTATATTCTTAGGCTAGTCCACATGAACCAGTTTATTTTCTAGAAATATTAGAATAAGTGCAAAGCTATGCAGATCTGATTATCCTGACCAAGTTCAAAGTAGTATCTCTTCATCACTTTGCAGTCTGACTGTTCTGAACCGGAGTGGGTAGATGTAGCTTTGACAGCTTGCTGAGAAGTGCTATGCCAGAATAAAATGATATACAGCTGGTGTCATGGAAACTTTTACAATTAATCTGTTACAAAGGACTTCTCTATTAGCACCACCACACAAGTTAACAGGGAATTTTCAGCTAAAATTCCTATTGAGCTTCCCAGTATCAGAATAAACACATTAGTTTGTCTAAAAACCAAATTCTTTCTGTAGGTTGAAAGGTGTATACTGCAGTACCACTTGTGATAAATGTTACAGCTCCAAAACATTTGCAAAAATATTTGAAACCAGGCAAAATTTGTCAGTCTGTGAATCCTAATAAGGCTTTTCAAAAATGTTCTTTGAGATGTAAAAATGTAGTTGTTGTTTTGGGCAAGGTAAGAAGTGGTGCAACTCAAACATTTCAAAGTAGTCTGACATCAACATTTAAATACTGCCATTCACAAAAGTTAGATTCAGGGGAAAAGATACCTGTGGCTCAAAATTAAACAAATAACTGGTGCCTCAAACAGATTGCCCACAGGTAAGTAATGAATTTCTGCTAAGGTTTACATCATGCATATGTCTGGCTGCAGAAAACTGAACATATCAACAAACAGAAGTAGAGTTATTAAATCTGAAAAGGACTTTCTTATGTATCTTGTTGCACTGTAAAAATTTCCATTTTATAATAAATGTGGTTGGAGGGGAAGAACACCCTACTCTCATCCTGTCACTACTATAGATATTTTCCCCAACATCTAGAGCGCCTCCTGTAGGGAAAACCCTGTCCACGAAAAGATCCTGATACGGCTGGCAGCTCCATTCTACTCAATAGGGAACTGGAGAGAGGGACCAGATAGACTGGTCCCAGGTGCTGAGAGATGCCCCTTTCCCAGTAAAACATTCATGTGATGCAGCTGGGTAGGGAGCAGCTCTTCCTGCCAGCCACACAATTCCTGCCCCAGCTTCCAGCCCTGCTCCAGATGCCTGGGGCATGGTGAGGAGTTTCCTGGGCTTTGGATCCTTTGAGGTCTCCTCAGGATACAGAAACTGCCCCAGTGGCTCAGCCAAAGCCCATCAGTTCCCTTTCTCCCTCCCTCAGCTGTGGCTAGAATCAGATATACCAGCAAATGAAAAAAAAAGTAAATAAAAATTAATGTGTAGTAACATAACACATGTTACGAAGTGAGGTAATGGATGAGGAGAGAGGGTATATCAGGGAGCTGGATTACAGCTGTATTTGTGGAAGATTTCACCCAAACAAAAGGGACTCCTCCAGGAAACCAGCAGAACAGTGGATGTATATATACAGGAACAAGCAAATGCCACAATAGTATAATGGATAGTGTGTTATATTTATAGGTGTGCATACATATTATGCAACATATATTTTATATACACATACATATAAACAGATACCTTTATTTATGTATGTATTACACCACTCATACCATTCAGTAGGATAGATGGGGAAACAGGTCTGAATATCCTCACCCAGTGCAGGGTGGAGGGTTTTTAGTACAGGTGGGATTTCAAAGGAATGTCAGATTAAGTGCAAAATTAAATTATGAAGATCGAGCAAAATGTTTGGACTGACAATGTTTTAGAGCAGAGGATATTAATGATAACCCAAGGTCTAATTTCCATACTATTTGACCCGGTAACACCTTTCCACACAACTGGGGGATATTGTTCCAGTTGGAACTACTGCCCAGCCAAGAGGGAGGGACGCTTTTGGTAAGCACTGACAGGGATAGGGTGTTTACACTAACCACAGTGGACCAAAGCCACCTTCTGATTAACTCCTTGCAGTAATAAGGCTTGAGTTGTAGTGTGCAAATCCCCTTACATGGAAATCAAGCACATTTAGGTTTTTAAGGTGGATACTCACATTTAACTACTGAACCTAAGAATATTCTGTCTTATCCATACCTGCACTCTTCTTCACTTCCCTGCGCATGCGCTTCAGACGCTTTAACATGCCTCTCAGGTCAGTGATACCATACTGAAAAGCAATCTTCTCATATTCACTGGGATTCGCGTTCTTCAGGAGCTCCCAAACATCTACCTCAGGTTCTTCCTCTTGTGGTTTAACCTCCCTAACAGTAGCAAAATAAAATTATGGGAGAAGAGTTAGCGAGGCTTTATCACGCCATAAAAAAAGGTGAAGGTGAATCTATGGTGAGGTTATTAATGTTTTGATCAAAATTTGAAGGCTGCCATCATATTTTGTATTTCACTCGGTATGAGTGGAATAGCTCAGAATGGCATTCACACCTTACTTTACACTTCTTCAAGGCAGAATTTGAATATAAGTTTTCATTTGTCTTTTTCTGATGTAATCAGTTATGAGAGTTTTTATATTGCTTCATTATTTTAAAAAAAATATACAGTTTGAAAATACAGTACTATAAGAGCATATGGGCTAATCCCACTTAAATCAGTCTTATCTGGAGTGGAATCAGTTACAATTTATGATGGCACCACTGAGACCTGAGTCTGATCCATACATTTCATAATTATATAAAGATGCTTTCAAACCCTGAGTCCCCATAACTGCTGCTAGGGTTGGCCAATGAAAGGACATTGAAATACAAGGGAATCTGGGTCTGTTTATAGTTACACCAGTGCTTCTTAGAGTTTCTTAAAGTTGGCATATGGATAGGAACTGGGGATTTCCACACCAGCTTGGACTTGCAAGATGAGTCTGTTGGCTTCCATGTTTATCTCAGTCTTAAGAGCAGGAATTGTTTTCAGAGGCCTGTGTGAATAGCATCATCTTTATAGAGACGTTTCAATACCATGTTTACTATCTGCAACTCCAGGCTAAGACAACCAATAAAGAGAAGTATAATTATTTCCACAGTGGCAGCCATTAAATGAGAGAACAATGGAAGCATCCTAAACAAAATTATATTTTTTGAGATTGACAGCTTAGCTCAAAAAAATGAACTGCTAGAACAATATGGGAATTGGAGCAGAAATATAGACATTTTTTCCTGTAAATTCATTAGGATTAGACCAGGACCATTCTGATTTGATCTAGTGGGTCTAATGAAATCAGTACTTTTGAGAGCAGTGCAAGAAAGTAAATATTTGAGGAATAAAAAAAGACTGAGCTTTGGAGCGAAACACTGTTAGAGCTGAGCTCTATCAAGTCTGACAGAGAATTTTCTTTAACATGTAGTCAAATAGCACTGGGGGTCCCTAAGAATCTCCGCATGGTTGGATAAGGCACTAGAAAACCGCTTTGGTGTTTAATCCATGAGGTTTATTAATTTTTATAATATGCCAGTGATATTTTAAAAAGGAAAAAAGCTTCTCACTGAGGAGTCTTTGAAATACTTACACTGTTATCTTTGAATTATTGTAAGACAGTCTCGGGTGTTAACATAATTTTATGTTTCGTTGCTTTTACTTTTATCTGTGCTCAAGCTTTCTGGAGGGTGACTGTGTACAGCAAACACTGGTGTTTCAGTGAGATTCCTCCTGCATGGCGGCAAGTCGAGATCAGCTTGCAAACATATGTAAAAGCTGACACACCCCGCGGGGTGGCCTTCTGCTCTCCCAGGCCAGCTGCTTGCCATGCAATGCCTGTCTGTGCTAAGGAGAGGTACACTCCGTGGGAGCCACGACAGTGTACCCCTTTAAATCAGACAGTAGTTGAGAATGAGGATCAGTTAGGGTATCCTGATTTTCAACCAGCTTGAAATAATTAATTCCAGACTCCTTTTTTCTTCCTGGGTAACTGGAGGACAAATTTTGATGCTTAGAGCAAACCAACTTTCTTCTGAGGCCGTAATAGTTTCTGCTGCGGGTAGTGGGCAAACAGTGCTTGGTATTTCCTAAGCACACTGACCTCTCCGCAAAATCGCTTTCAGATCTTTTCCCCGAAAATGTGCATTTTGTTGAAAGATGTCATTTTTTAAAAAAAAGGACCTAAATGTTTGAGTGGTTTTGAGATCTTGTGCCTTTTGGAATTTCGTGCCGTTACTGATCCATTGCATTGATGAAGCATAACCAGTCACAGAGTGGCTTACTGAGATAAGAACTGGTTTGTCTTCCTGCAAGACCAGCACGAAATTAGAAAATAGGCAGTATATAGTTTCTATGCATTTAGGTTTTTTTAAAAAAACATGTTTCAAGTATTATGCACCACAGGTGAAAAGTTCTAGCTCTTTCCTTGGTAATATAACCATACAAAAGAGAAGGAATGCACCTCCAACATTGCTTTTTGAAAAAATTGAAATGAAAACTTCTACTTGTCTTCATAAAAATGTATATTAATATCCACACTGGGGCTTAATTAGAAATCTTATTCAATTAAGCTCAGAAGTATGAGGTTGCATTTCAGTCCCTGAAGCAAGGAGGTGATGAACTGATTTAAACAATATCAAATAATGGTGTTTAAAAACTAAAAGTTTGCTTTGCCCATTAACCACATGATAGGTATACTATGTTTATATGGCTATACGGTATTTATCTTACAAAACGTGTGAGTTACTTGTTAGTGAAGTGATAATGACTCTTAAATCACATTTGTCTTTCCACAAAAACACCAAGACCTCTTACATGCAACTCTCATGTTGCTGATAAAACACCCCACAGGCAGTCATGAGAACTGTCATGTTAAGTTGCATTAGTATGGTAAGAAGTCAAGCTGAAGATCCTAATTAGGGATGAGAAGATTAAAAAACCAAAGACCTGGTGGGTTTGAATAGGTTCAGGTAATTCTTTCACTGTCTACTTTTATCTTCAGTCTTTCCTGCTTGCTTTAGTAGCTTAAATACTATCCCCAACATCTTAGCCCATGAACCCATTGTGAACTTTTAATGTAATTAATACTGCATATTGGATTTTCCTCTCTCATAGTGAGTGGTAGATGAGATAAAGGATCTAGTTTCTTTTCCAATTCTCTGTGGTCAGTTGCCGTTCATTTCCACGGCCTATAGAATTTCTGTGATAAATTTTAAAAAATGATTAAGTAGTTTTCTTAACCTGTCAAAAGACTAAACTGGGTTTAAGATCTGAAATAGCTAGAGACATAACCATCATAACACCAGATTTCCAAGGCAAACCAGAGAAACATGTGCCCAAGTTTTTCACCATCACAGCATTCAAGCTAACTAAAACACCACTGAACATTTGTGTGCACATATCGAAACAGAAAGCTACAAAGAATTAATACCAATGTCTATGTTTTTTCATATCAGGATGCTTATAAAATCAAATTAAGATGTATCCAAAGAGGTAAATTTAACTCTGCAGTTTTTTACTCTTGCACCAGACTCAATTTTCTGAACTGCTCATCCCTGTGTAGGAAATTGTCCCCCTCTGCCCTCCATGCAAAAAAAGAAATAGCAAGTGAACTAAATGTTATTTGCCTTTTTAGGCTGTGGCTCCCTTTTTTCCTAGTGCAGTCAAATCTGAGGGGGTTTTTTTGCACGCTTAAAGGCACAGTTAATTGAACATTCGCATATTATACTATGAGAATAACAGTTAGAAACATTGAAAAAAATGAAAGGTCAGAAAGTTCTTAAGAAGTTATTAATGCTACACCTGACTCTTTCTGTGTTCGAACCTAATGGTTTGCAATCCACACCTGCTCACTGCATCACTTGGTTCTCACCTACGTTTCAGGAGACCACTAAAGTCAAGTTCTCCTGCATCGTCTTGTCCATCACCGCTGTTATTAATAGAAAAAGATCAAATCTTTGTTTAATACAGGAAGACGTAGACAACACACATTGCAAACGCTCTACATGTCTCATATACTCAACACTGTCCAGACACACAAATAACGGTATAAAATCAACACAAACTTGTATTCTTTTTCACACAAATTTTGTTTCCTTAGGCACTTGTGAAAAATAACACAGAGGTTTGTATTGCTTGTTATTATACTTTGATGACAAATTTTTGTAACGGCATACATAAATTTGCCAAGACTTGTGTTAGATTTCAGTAACACAAATAAATGTGAACTAGTCAACACAATGAGCTTTGTTTTTCATTTCCATAGTGTACATGTATAAAAACAAAGGGCTTGTGCTGATCTTTTGCTATGAATTTAAAACAAAGATTTGCATTGATGGGTGGTGCTTTTAACAATGCATAGCTGTGTCAAATACTGATTGCGAGGCATTACACTTAAGATTTACCCTTTCCCTAAATGAAGGGAGAAATCAGTTAAAAAAAGAAGAAATGGTACACTGTACAATTTCACAGATAGAATCACAGTCCCTTGAAGGTGCATTTCTTTCTATAATGTGACTGACCTTAAGTAGTAATACCTTAGTATAAACCACATATAGACAAAAGAATTGTCCTTAATATTTGTAAAAAGGTCAAAATCTTGCAAATGTTAAGTCAAATGATGCCAATATTTCATCCCAGATTTTGCATGCATGATACCACTTAGAAAATCAGAAAATATCCAGATGTTCTAAGATGCTTGGGCAGAATAGTTACCGCATCTTTTAGAAAATGTTCAAGAAAGGAGTGCACCTTGAATGTAATATCTTTTGCATTTACTCATTAAATCAAATTCCTCTATATAAAAGCAGTTACTTCTAAAAACACCTAGTTCTTCTTTTATGTGTAAATTGACAAACTGCATTAATCTTCTGTTTGTAGAACATTTTCTTTCGTAGTATTTCTCTCCTTGTAAAACTATTTTCTCCGTAAAGTATAAAGATTACATTTTTCCTGTATTTGAATTGCTATTTTATCACAAAGGTAACAAAACTTAAAGACACAATGGTTTATCTTACATCCTTTGCAATATATTATTTGTAGTTTTTCCATAATGATGGCCTTATGACATACTTTTTTACTCTAAGATCACATAAAGCTAGATCCAATCTTCTCTCTGCTTTTAATAGGTACACTATTGGGACCAAGAACTTTTATACTGTAGCTGACAACTTTCAGGAAACATGCTGTAGAATACTTCAGTGAATGAAAATAAAATATTAAAACCCTCTAAAAACCCCATATATTTGATTGCCTTAATTATTCCATCTTCCATTAAAGCAATGACACTGTAATTTTATATCATATGTTTTGTCTGTGTTGTAACTATTTCATTCCACCCACTAGCATCTACCCTAAACCCCACTTTTTAAATCTTTATTTGCAAAAATATTTTTTTAAAGTACTTGATACAACTGTCTGCCAAGACCGATAAAAGTTCTGAGCATGCTACCAGCATCAGTTACTGAGGGGCTTCATAGCATCACTGTTTGAAGTTACCTTCTTTTGAAAGCAGATCTGATGTCAATGGATGGAGCAGCCTGGGAAGATTCTACGAAATAACAGTAATACAGAAATTACAAACATAAATTGAAAGTAATCTAATTTATGTAATTAGGCATATGACATTTTTTCAGTTTCCTGCTAAGTGAACACAGTTTGTGCTGCTTCTTTGGCATTAAGTTCTGATAAATGCAAAGCTGCTCAGTGCTAAGTTTAATTAATGTATTTCTCTAAAGTACTTTCTGCAGTTCTGCATGGGAGATCTGGCTCTGTGATGTTTCTCTCAGATCCCCTGTCTGCCTATACACAGGCTCTGCCCTTTTTGTGTTCCCATTCCCTATGCTTTCTCTCCTACTTGCACCTTGCACTTTCTCGGTATGGTCAGCATCAGAGGAAAGAGACAGCCTTCTCTACAGCTACAGACTCACGTTGTTTCTCAATGCCAGGAGGAATCTCCCTTGTGTGTACTACCTAGTTGTGCCAGCCAAAATCACATGGAATGGTTCTGATCCACAACCAGTGGATGGGTGCAGCCAGGCTGGCCCCCCGCCCCACTGACCTCTGAACACACACCTATGACCCTTTGGCTGTCAGTCAGATGTCAAATGTCCCCTTAACTGTGGCTGGCTTCCCCTGACTGGTGAACAAACAGTCCAGCGCAGGCCATTCAATTAGGGGTACTTTATGAGGGTGAACAACTATTTTGTTCACTGGCTGCAGGCCCTGGCATTTCGGAAGACATCCATCTTTCTCAGTCTGTTCGTGCGGGTACATGTGCACTGTTGTGCCCGCAGAACAGCTCTTGAAGGAAAAGATAAGCCTGTGGGTCAACATTTGCCAGAGTAAGGCCTTTTATAACACAAAACCAGACAAAGGCATGTCTCGCCAGTGCTCTCCACATTGTGCTATTTTTTATTCTGATGAAGAGTGAAATAAATAGCTCTCTGGTGTATGATCATACCATGCCCGACCAGAGTGCAAAGCACTGTGAGCCATGACCGTTCCATGTCCCTCTGCTCAGGTGCTGCTAGATGAAGCCTCGCTCTCTGAATACTCCTAAATTTAGCTCTGTGTCTTGTGTGCCAGAGCCTGGTTTGTATTCAATACTAGTTTCATCTGCCAGCTTTTCTAATTTTTGGATGAATGTGTCACATGCTATCTACCCCAATGTTCATTTAAACAATAAATTACAGACACTGAAGAAAATTCTCTGAGCTCTCTGCTAAAAATGTTCACTTTATAAGCATTATTTCATTTAAATATTCTGAACAAAATTAGATGGCATTTCAGGTTAAGCAAAAAGAAATCTGTATAAAGCTTTACAGACACAAGTGGCATCTTACCAGTGACTTCAAGGTCAAAAGAGCAACTATCAAACTTGTCCTTATAAGATACTTCACAGCGATAGTTCCCTGCATAGTTTTCCTTAGCTTGAATGATATGCATCTCAAATGTGTGAATCTAAAAATCAAATACAGTTGTTCATTAATCTGGGAGATACATTTGCACAAAGCAGAAGTTAAAAGGTTAATCTTTTAGACCTAAACCAGGAGCAAAGAATAATGAAAGGCTCTGGAAAGAACATGGATTTCCCCACCACTACTTGTCCTGCACTGGGAGAGCAGAAAAGTCTGCTTCTGCACAGAGTCAGAGATCATCGGTGAAATCTGCATGGGGAAGGCAGAGTTAGAGTCCACTGCTCTTCCATTTCTACCTGTTGTCTTAAACTGTGCTTTAAGTTCTCTTTGGAGATTCACCCCCAAAAGAAGGAAAAGCAAAGACACACCTTAGTGTGACGCTCAAAGGACTCTTTCAGCTGCAGGTGCTTCCCCGCTTTACTGGCCAGGTCCATCCATTTTCCTTTAAACCACTTAACATTTGGCTTTCGGAGGAGATCTTTGGCTTCTACTTTGGCTATAAATGTAATATTCCCACCTTTTAAAAAGAGAAAAGAATAATGCAGTCATTGAGGAACATGTGGTTTGTCAGTCTGTACAAGTTTCTTTTACTACTGCTCCTTCCAGTCTCCATGTGCTAGCTCTACCACAACAGCAGAATGAGATGGTCACACAGGCTATGGAAGTACTCTAGTCATACAGAGATTAATGATTTGGGGTCTGGAAGCCTTCTGCCCATGTCAATGGGGAGCTTGAGATGCTGAGCAGCAGGATAAATTAGTTGAGGCAAAACTCCATGTTGTCATGTGCAAATTGTTCCCAATATTTGAATTTCCTTGCTTAAAACAAGCACAGGTGTTCCTAGGCTACTAGGTAGTTGTAACATGAATAAAGTCCAGTCTAGAAAAGAAAGCCCGTAGCTCTCTGTGAATTTTTATTTTTTTTTTTTTTTTAAGCTGAGAAGGAGAGGGAAAGAGTCTTCTCTAAATAATAATTTTGGAATAGTAAAAGTTAGCTCAATTTTCAGAACACCACTGCCCAACCCCTTCTGAATTTCCATCCTAACATTCATGGGGTCCAGTGGAGAATACATGTAACTCCTTATATTTATTTTCCTAATAAATCCTTCCCAAATAGTCTTTTTCTACTCAGAAACCGTGAAAAATAATAGGGATGCAGAAAAAAAAATAAAAATCTGACCACATCTTAGTATATTAAAGTACACAACTGACATATTAAGTAGCCTGTACTGAACTTCTCACCATTGCTGCTACACTGCTTAGGGTGTAGCTATCTTGCCATGATAGTATGGCTCAGGGGTGCTGTTTGGAAGTGAACCTCCCAGCTGTCCCCATTTATTGTGCTCTGGTTCACAGCACAGAAAGTTCTCACAGTGCTTAAACTCGATTCCTCTCAGGTGAAATTAAAACCAAAGATGTGATCTGAGAGTTTACTCCCTGAGCTCCAACTGCTAATAGGTATATAGACCACTGGACTAAGCCAGAGCTAATGGTTACAGTGGGGGTAACCCTACCAACTTCCCTACATAGCTGCTCCTATTAGTCTGCTTGCTACTTTACACACAGGTGTAGGGTACAAAAGTTGACCCAACAATTTCTAAGCTACACTGCAGGACTTTGGGTAGATCTTCCTAATATACCAGTAACAGTACAGCCAACAGCATCACAGTAACCATCTTCTCCAGAAACTATACCTCTTACCCATACTGCTCCGTAAACTATCAGATTTTAAGCTTGTCTTAAATTGAACAATTGGATTTTGTTTCTCTTTGTACAGTCCTTTCTGCCTTTGAAGAGTGGAGCTCAGCTCCAACTAAAATCAGTGGAAATACTTGCAGCTGAGGGCAGAAGCTGAGTGTCACAGGAACTGCATGTACCTTTTCTGGCTTTGCCTCAGCCTCCGTGTCTCTTTTGGTTTTGTTTCTAAGCACTTACCAACGCTCACTGAACCACTCTGAGGTTTTTCAACAAATAAAGTAGATCTTTGGGAGTCATCGCGTTTTTCTGTCTCTTCTGGAGCTCCTTCTCCAATAGACCATACTGAGATGCAGAAAGAGAGGGAAATGTCAATCATCTGAGTGTATTTTTACTCACTCTAAGATACACTTACCTGAACTTACTAAACCCTCTAACCCTATTACCTCTCACTTCAGATGTCCTGAAAGATATGTAAGTTTTTGTTCATACTGACATCCCTTGCTTGGCTGTCACATTGTGTACAATTCCTGCAAGAACTCTACCTCTGTGGTGACAGAAAATGAAACTATCAGGGACAAAAAGAGGGGAACCTGATCAGCCAAGATGGGTACTGTGCAACTCGAATGGCACCAGCATTCAACCATGAGTGCTTTATGGAGGCAATGCACGAAGGGCAGCTCTTTGTTTTTCAGAAGAGATGGAGGTTCTGAAAACACAAACAGCTATAAGCACGAACAAAACACATATGATATATAGTTTTGGTTTCAAGCCCAAACTCAGTACAAGCTAGTTTTTCCTATTTGACCACAAAATAGAGCAGGGATGAAACTTACTTTTGAACCTTGTACTCTTCTACCATGGTAGAAGCGGAGTTTGGGGATCGGTCAATACCATGTCCTGCCACGTGCACTGGCTGATATTTTACAGAAAAACAGTTTGTTAGATGTAAATGATTGTGTCATATGTTCAGACACAGCACCTTCTCTTCAGGGAATTGGGATTTTGGAACTGAAAAGGAACAACGATACTGAGAGAAGTAGCAAGTGAGCAGAAGCTGCCACTGTCTCCCCAGGGTAGAGAACTGTACCCGCACAGCAGTGCATTTCTGATCTTTCGGCTCATCTGAACAGCCCTGGCTTTGTGCTATGCAGTTACATCTCAGGTAAATACATGTAAAACCATGGTCAAAGCTGATTCCTAACAGACAAGGCAGGGAGAGCAAGGCAGTAAACGTCTGTCCGTTACCAGCTCCCTTTCTGCAAAGGCAAAGCATGGGTCTCGTATTTCATGTGAGAACTTGCAGAGTCCAAATGCCATCTCCTTTTTTTGAGGAGTTATCACCAGTGCATAGGGGAAACGGAGTAAAGTCAGTGCTGCCATAGTAGTACTGAAGAGCAGAGCAAATGTGAAAATGTACAGCTCTAATTAAGAAAGCCAACTGTCTCTCTCAAATCAGAATTGCATCTCCCTTATTCCCCTTGAAATTCTAGTTGTTTCAGAAGCAAAAGCAGCTTTTTATATTTTGTCCAATGCTCTTTTGGTTTTGGTTTCATAACTAGCATAAACGAGGAACCAGTCACACAACACTTCTCACTTGGTCAAATTTTAAAATTAAAAGTTCCTTTCCCTGCGCAGTATTTTCTGTAGAAACTAATTTGCCAGAACTCAGAATTGTCTTTCTACTATGTAGAGATTACTGCTGCAGGAAACTTTTTAACTCATGAAAATGTCCATTGCTCACAACTGCAACATGACTCATGACAACCATGGGAAAATGCAACCAAACTGGTTTTATTATCCTAAAATCTACTAGGAATTTGAAAAAAGGTATAGAAATGCTATGAAGTTCTGCTATAAAATCTTTGCCTTTCAGTCTTTCAGTGAATTATGTATGATGTGCCTAACTCCTCTGTGTATGTCTGCTTGTACAACATTTCATACAGGTAAAGACATTAATGTATATCCACACATGTGTGTACACATATATGGAAACATACACACAGACATACAGGAACACAAATATATATAGATACACATCTATATATACTCTCTATGTAATCTAGATGTTTAGATTATGCCCGTATAACATGCTAGTATGTGGAAACAACATAAGAACACGTGAAAGTTACTGGTGTGAACAGAATGATGTGACAATGCTCAGTACAGGACCTGGTCATATGCAGTAACAAACCTAATATGCCACAGGGTGAAATGGAAAAAGGATATTAATAAATGGAGAAGCTTACATAGAGTCATTAATTTGGTACCACATAAAATAACACCTAAATATTATCATCACCTTTAGATACTAACATTTTCCTATTTATTAAACAAACAGAACAGAACGTGGGTTTGACGTTGGCGCAGGGGGCTGGCATAGGCGGCTATGCCAGGTCAGTAACCATGGTTGAAGTACCTGCTGCTCATTTTGTTCCAGAGGCTGCAAATCCTGAAACCACAAAAGTGGGTGTGATATGCGTTACCTGCCAGGGTAGGAAGAAAGAGGTTATGACTTTACTCAGTTTTCCCCACTGTCCTTTGAGCTGTGAGAAGAAGCCATTCTCCTACAATCTCCTGGGGCCCGTGTGTGGGATTCAGGTAAAGCCACTGTCACCCTGTGGGCTGAGGAGGAAGGGAATAGCTGCATATCTATCTATATAGAAATAGATATAGATAGATAGGTATGTATGTATGTGTAAAATATTGATATATGTCCTGTCGTGTGCAGCAAAGCCTTCTCTCATTCCTGGTTTACCTGCTAGAAACCTCTTTGCTGTGGTACTTAAAAGCATTTCAACAGCTACAGCTTGATACTGTATGAACAATGAAATAAAAATTAAATATTATCTAAGAAATAAAGTGTTAATAATAATGGTTGTATTATGTAAATTTTGGAGGTTCTATCATGTTTTTCAGGAGGTCTCACCTGAATCTTTTCTTTCCGATGGCTTAGATATCCCATCTGAAAGGGAAGAGCAATTTAGATGACACCAGCTCAGAGATCACAGTTTATCCGACCTCAGATCATTGGGATTTTAAGAACATTGATTCTTCATGCAAGAAGATTAGACTAGATATTTAGGACCATACTTATGAGGAACTATCAGAATACCAGAAAAAGGAAATGAATGGCTGAGAAAAAAAATCAGAAATCTTTCCTCTTTTCTCTAGAAAATCTAATTTAGTTTAGTTTAATTCCCATTCAAGGCTTCCTTTTTAGTAGTTCATATTTAGAAAGGTTCTGTGAAGCTGATGTTTTCTTCATGATTTGTGTCATTCCAGATAACAGATGAACGTATGTTGTTCAATATTTATCTGAGGGAACAGTACTTTGAGTTATTTTAATAGTCTATTTATTTATCTAGGCTGTGCAAAATAATGATAAATAGTTAAAATTCATTTTTAGGGTTTTGTGATTTACAATGTTATTTATATATTTATCTTTTACCAATAGGGTCCTCTAGTACTGTAGATCATTGTACTGTTGCTGACTTTGCAGATAGCATTCAGCCCAAAGTTAATAATGCAAATTATTTTGGGAGAAATCAGGAAAACGTGATCATTTAGGGCAGTGAGGCTAATTAAGAACATGTTTTTCATTTGACACACTGCAAAACATTTTCTAGTGTTCAAAATCTCTGTTTCATTCACAGTTTATTTTTAAAACACGTTAAGCAAGCAATGGAGAAATTTTGCCTATGTTACATCTATCATGATGGACGCCTGCACTGTTGCATTTCTCTTACTGCCAACAACCAAGGACATTTTATCTGCCAGCTTGGCAGCAGTGACTTGAAGCAGTACATTCAAATTACTTTGTAGGTCATATGGCATAAGGTGAGGTGATATACAGTTATGTGGATACACCTGTTTTGAAGTTGTAAGGCATCTGTTTTATTTGTAATTCTGGAATTTGCTCTCAAGACGAACCTTAAAAATGCACTCCATGTTTGCTGAAAGGAAAAGATAAGGGGAGTTCCTTTCAGAACTGCTAATCGATATTTTACCTTCCAACGGCAGAAGTTCTGCCAAAGACCTCAAGCAGGAACTGGAAAGGAATGTATCTCGTATGAAGGTCTTGTACTTCTGAGTAGAGATTAATTTAATGTAGGGGACTTCAAAAAGCTTTTTCTCTAATTAGCATGTTTTGAGCTCAGTTCAATGGTTTGGAGTCTTTCTTCATTAATAGTCAAGAGAAAAATACATACATACATACACACACAAAGCACTATCACAGTCCTAACCTGCTGGTGGAGTACTAACTGAAGTGTCATCTTCATCTGTGAAAAGAAATACAAATAAAAAAGGACATATAGAAACTGAAAGCACAGACGATCATCTGCTTTAAAACAACTATGTGAAAATGTAAAACCTGCAAAAGAAAGGGAAAGAAATTGTAATAGTCAGGAGCATTCGCAATGGAAGCTTCAAACTGATGAAGAAAGCTTTGTGTAATTCAGTAGCTGAAATGGTCAACCTTAATCTTTCAAGCAAGTAAAGAAAAATGAGATGTGGACTGTGATCTATTATTAAATCATGAGTTTATATGAAAGCTGCTGAGTGGTTCTGTTTGTTAGAGATGTAATCCACAATAAATACAAAAGCCACAATGAAATCAAGGTCAATCACATATCTAACCTGAGGAAGATGCCATTTCTCTGATGTCCATGTCTGCAATTAAAATGTGCACCATATATGCTTTCAGCACCATTAAATCAATATAGGCAACAGTTAAAAAGTCCCCTGTATTTATACTTTGTAATTTCTGTATTAAATTATTAATTTAAAATGCAAGGAATAAACAACTCATTTTTTCCCATAAGAGAACAATTTGAAATAAGAATAGAAATATTATCATCACACTGCATTTTTTCTTTTAATCACACTAAAAGCTGGCTATCATCAGGTATTAAATCACTACAAGCAATTGTTATCCAGGTATTTTTAAATGTTTAATCTCATGGAGTACATTGAGGTATATATTTATATAAATCAAAAGCCTAAAAAACCATGAAACTGGCATTAAACCTGAAACACTGTAGTCATGATTATTAGAAAACCAGAATAAGGTAAAGACTATCTTTACAAGACTCCTACATCTCTCTGAATTTTAGATGTCAACTAGAAACCCCAGACATATCATTTTCTGATATAAAATATGCAAAAAATCTTAGTGTTTTAAAAGCTTAATGATAAAAAATAAAAAGTTAAAATTACTAATGTAGCATTTGAAAGGCTAGAATAAAATAGATATATTTAGGATTTAATGCATATATAATGTAAAGATAGCATGTCTTTTTTACATTATCAGAAAACCATCTGGAGAACATTTCAAGGCAGAAGAAAAGATAGTTGAATAAGAAAAATTTTAATTCTGAAGTTATCCTTTGATTTTGATCTTAAAGTTATAATTTTCCTATATTTTCTCAAGGACAAATGTAAGCATATGACAAAAGTACATATAAAGTATAGTTGCATTTTTGTAAATATTGGTCATATTAATTTTTTATGCTTTCTTAACCACGGAAGGCTAATTGAAAATCTGTCAGTAGCATTTAAATAGCTACCCATAACATTTTACTCATTCCTTTTTAAATGATTCATCAAACTTCTTTTTAAAAATCCCTTGGGAGGAGGATGTCAGTTGTAAAAGGTAGGCCTACACATGAAGGATGATTAATGTGTTATCTTACAAAAAGAATTTATTCATAGAAAAAAAAAAATCATTCAGTGGAAGAGTTCTCACCACCTGCATCATCCTATGGCATAAGCATATGTTGAAGATGTTGATTTCCAGTGAAAGCACAGTAACGATGAAGTCATGTCAGATGTTTTAACTTACTGTGCTAACAACTAAAGGAATGCAAGGCTAAGTAATACTACTGCAAATCTTTCTCCATATTTCACGGAAGTATAAAGTGTACTTCCAGTTCTTTTTGTCAATAATGTCACTATTGTGGTTGATGATGGCTTGAAGAGGTACAGAATATGCTCTCTGGTCAGAAAAAAATAATTAAGATCAATCAGCATAAAACATCTGATGTGATGCACCCTACATGATGATGTATGATCATCACATTATTAAAGGACCACTCTATTTGGCTTCTATTTTCTTTAAACATTTGAAAAACTAAACCAACAAAAGGTGTTATTAGTTTTGCAGAGGGATTGCTGAAGTTTCTCCAGGGTAATCTATCATTTTTCAAACAAAATGTTAACATCAAACACAAACAAATCAAAACAAGCAACATTTCAGAAGTATCAAAATGAAAGCATAATCGAATGTGCTGTAAAGTGAAGGAATATGAAAACAATACATGCCAGTGGAATTGTTTTTACAAATGGGTAATTATCAATCCATCATTCCTTATATCTCAGGCTTCTAGGACGAAATGAACTGACTATTGAATAAAGATGAAAAATGGTTCAACAGATGCTTTCTGTGATGAATGATTGTTTATGTTAGCAGTAAATTCTATTTAAAGACAACAAAAATCAAAAAAATACCAGACTGAGTGGTAGAACTATGATCATTAGTTTACTATCATTATTTTCTCCAAGTAAACTTTTAATGGAACATATTTAGCAATCTTTTGCATGAACAAGAGCTGGGTATGAAGGAGGCAGCTGGTCGATAGGATGTATTACTCTATAGAGATATTTTTTCTTTGGCTTCTATTAATCTATGGCACAGTTTCATTAACAAACAGGATATTTACGTTTATTTCCTTGTATCTAAGTGATCACATTAACTGAGGAGCAGGCCTCTTGGAGCTCCATCAGGAGTAGAGTCTCATAGGGGGAAAGAACACTCCATATCTCAGAAGCTAATGTAAATTTTTTTTATACTCACAGCTAGTGTAATCTCAATATTAAAAATTCGGACTGCTGAGACAGCAAGAGTGTAGAAAAATCTATCAAAATACAAACAATAACTACTGATTTATATGTGAACTACTGATATAAAGAATTTTAGACCTTCTGCTTCCCCTTGATTTGAAATCTACCACACAAAAGTAGGAGCTGCTATTCTTTGCCATGTCACGTTATTGATTAACAATGTTTTGAAGAAGTGGAAAAATCATATCAATGTATTATTTTACTTTTCTATTTTTTAACTGTTTAAAAGAAGACTTGAAAGACATGCGTCAATGTCAAAAGCCCGGTGCTACATAACTGACCAGGGGGATTTTGGAATTGACTCCACTGGAGCAGCATCTCTAACCTGATTTAATCAGCTAACAGAGCTGGGAAACTGATTAATCTTTCTTTGTTGTTCCTTGCTCTCACTCACTGACAACCACGGGAGCTGGCACGAGAGATATGGAAGGTGTATACAGGCAGAACAGTGAACAGGGAAGAGACACTGTTTTGCAGCTGCAGGTGACTTTGGAGGACCTTAACGTTCATCTATGCTACTGCACCCTGGAGCAAGTGTTCAGGACTAAGGCAGGAGGTAGATAAACACCACAAAGAGTGAACCATCTCTTCATGCTACATAAACAAAGAGTAACTCAACCAATTGGCTGAATCGTCTTGGTTTATGCTGAAATTACTGAGCACAGTTTAACCCTTCTGAGACTAAGAGTTTACTTTTCTTTTTGCCTTCAGTTACCCATCTGATTTTCAAAGAGTATTCAGCAGTCCCATAGAGGGGACTTGGCACTTTGGAAATGGTAAATGAAGTACATACATACAGAAAGCAAAGTTTTAGTAGAGAGGTGAATGGATAAGTGAAACCTGGAAAAATACAAGGATGAAATGTGAACATTTTAGTAGATGGTTGGATGGAACCTAGAGAAAAAGGTATCAGTAAAACATGCAGAAATTTTAGTAGCTCTCTGAATGGCTGGGTGTGACCTAAAAAAGGAATGAGAAAATTTATATTAAAATTCAGTTATTATTCCAGCAAGTGGGAACACAATTCTAACAATATTCAATCTGTAAAATAATGCTAAAATTAAAAACAAAGGCAGAAGAATTTAAATTGAATGAGTATGAGATAACATAGTAAATTTGGTGGGATTTCTGCTGAATCACTTTTTTCTCTGCAAATAAAATGGATGATCATATATAGCCTAAATTTTTACAACATTATTTCAGATGTTTTTGAAACTAGAAATGGTATAAAAGATTTTTCTATGCAAGAGCTACTGATTTACAGTGAAATAACCACAAAATAGCAGACTTTATCACACTGTCTGCCATTTCTTAACTTTACAGCGAACATAAAGGAACATAAATATGTAATTTCACACAGACAACTACTAAAAAGAAAGAGAACAGTAAAACAGACACACAGATAGGTATGCTCTAGCTTCCTAACTTCTGCTGTTAACTTTGTCATAGAAATGACGTGAAAATTATGGACTACACGATTTATGTGGAGTATCACGCTTTCCTTCCTAGATGCCAGACTCCAGCACAGCCTGACTGTGCTGCAGAGAGGGATTTTCCCAGGTTACTATGGTGTGCTCAGCAAATAGGTCACAACTGCTATGCTAACACACAGGTATTGCAGAAGTGCTGTGAAATTAGATATGAAATCTTTCCCATCTCATTCCTATTCAGGGAAGTACCCAAATACGTTTTTTCTCAAGCTACAGAAACAGTTTTAGAAATAGCTTGTACAAAAGCTAACCTCTAGCTGGTACTGTCATAATTTTCTTGTTGAACTGCTCATTTTCTGTTCTAAATGACTTTGGACATATTGCAAAAATGGAACCTTTTCCTGTTTTGTGTATTACGCTCACCATTATAAAGATTTTCTTCTGGCAGAATCACTCTAAGAAAATATACTTTCCCTTACTTGGTGATACTCTAACAAAACAGGAGCTGATAGGCACTATATCTAATCTTAAAAAAATTGCTACTGAGTGTCTGGCAATGACATGTACATTGCTTTGCAGAGGTGACAGTTTCACTGGAGTATGGCAGAAGGTCATTCTTCCCATATATTGGTATTCAGACTTTCACTGGAATTATTACTGAGGTGGCTGCTGCCACCCTGGGCTGAAACAGGAAACACTTCCCATATTAGGATCGGAATTTTTTTGGTAGTAAAATCATCTTAGACAGTGTAAGCACCAAGAAAGCATTTTTTCCCTTAGCAAATAACTGTGTTCTTTACAAAATTCAAAACAGAAATATAATAATGTATAAAAAGATAATAAAAGTATTTGATAAGATACCTACCATGTTTTCTTTTTTATTTGGTAAAATGTAGATGTGTAAGCAGTGGGGAAAATATCATTCATGTTCAGATTGAGAACAAATATTTCTCTCATATCAAAATTAAAGCAAGCAGAACTAACTGCTGGAATAGCTTGAGGCAAGGCCTTAATCTTTTTTCCTGTCATTAGGCATGCAAATTATTCTTGAACTGTGTTTCCATTAACAAGATGACAGATTTGGTTACTTGCACGAAATGTTGTGTGTCAAAATAATTGCTCAATTCAAAGATAGCCGGCAAAATAACATGCACTGAATCCTGGTTCAGCATTTTTATTTTCAAACGGGTACTTGAATCACACACTCTCAGTGTTTATATTTTGACTTTGGTGAGAAAAATAGCCATGCACACCTCTGCCAAATAAATCTGCAAGTATCAAATATGCATCCAGTCTGTCTAAAAGGCAAGATTTTGTCTGGAAGAGACCAAAAGCCAGAATATATTTTCAAGCAAGCCATTTCTTGATTTGCCATGAAAAAGCATAACCGTGCCAAATGAAAAGCAAGCATTGCATCAGTTGTAAGTATATTTTGGTCTGGTTTAGCCTTTTATCAGAATGAAGAAAAAAAAGATTATTGCTTTCAAAATAAACAGATGAGCTGTTTGAATTCTACTTCAGCAGGGAGTACAAAAGGAGCAGAATTTGGCCCAGTTCCCTCAAAATGTATCTTCATAACTGGAAGAATTGCCAACAGAGCTGGAGTCTAATCTCAGCAGCACAAAAATATAAATTAAAAATGGAGCTGATTTTTACATGCATTGCTAGTGGAATAGTTATGTGTTTGCTCACAACAGACAATCCTCAAAGAGATTTTTTTAGAACTTGTAATGAGCTCAAGTGCTGGACTTCCAGTGAGGACAGAAAGATGAATGTATGATTTCTCTTTCAGATGAAAGAAAATGTATTGGACTTTGCTGAAAGGTAAAATATGCAATACCAAGTTTCTGTGGTAGAATAGAAACAGCTTAGATGACAGTAGGAGATTGTCCACTTTATCTAAAAGCTACCAATGTGCATAGTATCTGAGTTTTAGCAAGCTTGCTCAGTGTCAACATCCAGGCTCACATAAACCTGCCTTTCTGCTCATGCAAATCAATTGAAATTTGATTTATTAATTAAACATTCTGTATAAATACTATTGCTAAAGTGTCAGTTGTGTTTGCAGAACTTTTTAAGATACTCATAAGTATCATATTTTCCTTGTGCTGGATAAGTCATGCAGAAAAAGGATCCGGGAAGCTTCACATCACACTTCTGAAATTTGGCACCAAAATTCTGAATTAAAGTTCAAGCAATCCAGCATCAGAACAGCATTTAGGAATGTTCTCTTTACTGCCCATTTTAAAAGTATGATTTCAGACTCACCTTTACCCTTTCCAGTTTCACCCTCCTGTGGTGTTTTTTGTTCTGTGTAGGAAGTACAAGTATATTTTTGAGAGGATCTTAAAGTAAAAAGAAAAACTTACACAGCATTATAAAAACCAGCAATATTCTAGGTTCTGCTAGTACTGAAAAAACAAAATTAATGAATTATTGATATACACGTATATGTAATATACAGTTGTAATCCCACAAAGCATTTTACAACTCTGTGTGTATCAATGCATTTTCTATGTTTTGAATGTCGTATGAGATTGAATTTCCTGTACTCTGTGGAAGAAAAATACCAGGTTTTTTTCAGAAGTAGCAGTTGTTAATCTCTTGTTAGTCTCCTGAAGCTTTTAGGCTTCAAAAGCCTTTGAAATTAGTTATATATTGTTAATTTGAATGGAAATGGATCAGACATCAGATACTGTCAAATATTAATGATACCTAGAGCTCCATCACCCTAACTGGTTTATCCTTAAGACAAAGTACACCACAGAGAGAGTTATTGAGGGTGTTCTTAATTCTTTATCATCATCTTTCCTAAGCTATTTGGTTTTAGTTTTCTTGATCAGAAGAGTTGCCAGCTTGTCCTCTACTTCAAGAAGGTGAATGTGAATTATCTTTCACCTCTTATGTATGAAAAAACTTGGACTGTATTTTCAACAAAATAGAAACGTCTGTGCTTTCTCTCTTTCAAGATTTGAAAGGATTCCTATTCTCTTTGGTTTCCTACCTCATTCAATTTGCATACTCGTCAAATCATATGAATTGTGCTGTCTTCAAGGTCTAAACACTCAATATTCTATTGCCTATGAACAATGACTTTCTATGGCAAACTTACCTGTCAGCTGCCTGATATACCATGGGTTTGGATGAAGTTCAATGATTTAACATTGTCAAGGTGAAGGTAAGATAACTCTTACGCCACGGAGAAAATATCTACAAGAGCCTGCTGATATTATGATTATCCTGATTTCTTGTTCACATGTGCATAGCCATGGTAACTATGAAAATAAAACTTGAAATTTGGAAGACAAGTCCATATTCTGGAAGCCTGACAGACTCCCACACTCTTCTGTTTGGATTCCCTAAATTTCCAAGCTCCAGTTGTCAGGTTGTTCATCGTGGCCAGATGGTCAAACCTGTTCCTTTTTAATGGGAATTCTGCTACAGTAACACTTTCCTTTCCTACTAGGAACTGGGATTAGGAGAATTCACCATTCTTGGTAGGTGGTAACATGTCTAAATCTCACCTGAAAACCTCATCAGGGCTAAGTATATCAACCTTCTGGCTTGACATTGAGATCTAGAAGGAACTCTTACAATGACTACCCAAAATTTTCCTGGTAGAGTTCAAAATGCAGATTATGTCCAATAAACTATGTATATGCTATAGCATTTGGATTTTGAACAACCAACTTCCCTCTTTGTGTGGTAGCACTTGGTAATCCAAGATGACAGCATTTTGAGTCGGGCATAAGGAAGCTAGGAGAAGTAACTGGCACTTCCATCTTAGAAGTATCCCAGTTTGGTCTGTGCCAAACCATAAAGGCCTACTGACACCCTAACTGGTTTACAGAAGTACATATATGGGGAAAAGGAAGGGGGTTATAGGAGTGATTTTGTGTTTAATTCTGTGTATTTAAATAGAAACAAATAATTTTTTATTTATTTGAAAATGTTAATAGATTTTTTAAATTTAATACTTCAGAGATGCTATTCCTTTCTGTTTACAAAAAGCAGTTTCTCATTTGAGATCTACTTAAAGGTTAAGACTTATGAAGAACATGAATTCAACTACAAAGTACATCAGATAAGAACCTCAGTGTGACTATTTTGAAATTAATTACTTCAATATCAACTGTACACATTTTACGGTTGAGTAAAATACAGCCAACATGAATAAAATATCAATTATATTTCCTTACAAATGTATGCAATATAAAAGAGTTTGTCCTAACATAAAAATAATATATAGGTTATTTAAACATTAAACTTCTTGTGGCAAATGCTACTAGTCCAGACTTTTTAATTTTTTAATGAAAGAGTGTATCATTTAAATAAAAATGTCTTGAATCAGCCTCGTAAAATGACAATTTTCAAGACTGTAAGTAAATGCAGGTTTAACACCTGAAGAGTATTTGTTCTGTTTGGTATTGCTGCTTAGGTAGCTACACAGAGAATAAAACTTACCAAATGGATAAATTAGACATGCATAATGTGTATTAACCAGCATCTGGGAGTGTAACTCCAGTTACTCAATGCAAGTCAAACCCAGAATTCAAAGGCTTGCCTGCCTTTCCAGCTCCCATTAAAGAAAATGGAGCAGCTTTGCGCAGACCTTCAGCTTTACCTGAAGCCCTAGTCCTCATGAATGAGTTTCACCTCAACTAACTTTGGCTTTCTGGAAGTTATTCACCCACTTCAATCTAGAAAAACAGACTCTTCAGGGGAATTGCCTATACATAGACATCCAGCGACATTTTAGATAGGTTATCCAGGAAACGCCCATTGGATGAGCATGTATGACCCAGGATCTGCTCCACTGGTCATAGGTGGAACACTGGTGAACAACTTGTCCAAGATACCTATTATTCAGATGGCTAAAATTAGGTGAAATGAATCCCATGCTTGATTGTCAGTTTTACTTATGGTGTACCTTTGAGGAGAAATGAAAGGGAGCATTTTGGTAACTAGATGCTGTTCAGAATCAAATTAGCCACAGAATTTAAGCAGTCATCATTTTCCTGTATACTGAAGGACATTTGTATCATTATGCAAACAAGTCTCTCACAAACAGAAACTGAGTCTGAAAAATCAAAATTCAGGCAAAGCAAAGTGAGAATATTTTATTGGAGCAGTCTTTCTTAATTTTCCTACTGTCCTCTCACTTTCAAAAGGACAATGAACACAAAACATATTATGGCTATGCAGTATCTAGGCTCATGCAACTGTTGTTACTGTCGTTAGTGTTACAGTGCAAATTAGCATTTTTGGCACTAACCTGGAGGTGGTGGTGCATTTTCAGTTTCAATCTCTGAAAAATGAGGAAAGAAGACAGATATTGAACTTCAAGTAAAAGCAAATATATGTCACACATCTGGTATATGCTTGTTGAATTTGTCACACATCTGGTATATGCTTGTTGAATATTTTAATGCAGTTCTCAAATTTTCTTTGCTTTCACACAAGTAACACATGGAATCTTCAGAGTGAAATGGTCAGAGGCCTAAAACTTATGCTCTGTGAAGAGAAGGTACTGAACTTGTTCAGTCTAGAGAGATATAATACTCATAGAATCATAGAATAATTTAGGTTGGAAAAGACCTTTAAGAACATTGAGTCCAACCATTGACCTAACACTGCCACGTCCACCACTAAACTATCTCCTCAAATGCCACATCTACTCACCTTTTAAATACCTCCAGAGATGGTGGCTCAACCATTTCCCTGAACAGTCTGTTCCAATGTTTGATAACCTTTTCAGTGAAAAAAATTTTCCTAATATCCAACCTAAAGCTCCTCTGGTGCAACTTGAGGCCATCTTATTGCTTGTTACTTGGGAGAAGAGACCAACATCCACCTCACTACAACCTCCTTTCAGCTAGTTAAAGATAGAGGACAATAAGATCTTTCCCTGACATGCAGGTCATCTACCTGCATGTATTCATCTTAATTTACATAGGTGGGTACTTTTTGTGACCATTTGTCAATTCGGGTTTAGGACGGTTCTGGAGTATCATGGAATCCAAGTTGAATTTCAAGTTTTAAGTCAATTGGTCTTGAACATATGCTTAAATGTATAACTTACCACAGCAGTATGCTTTCTGTCAGATGGTATCCTATGGTTAAGCAAACTTTCCATTAACTGGAATAATATCTGACATGGCTTCAATCATGAAGTGTAATGGATCCATTAACATATGAGGATCATGCACAGAGAATCCAGAGACCTTTCTCTCATTTTCACCACACCATTAGATCTACAGTTCAGTGTTCAGTGCAAACAGAAAGTAAAAAACCATCATCTTAGCTGCTCTGTACAGGACCTGCAGTATGTTTGGTTTTTCTTTCTTTCATTTTAAACTAAATCACCTCCTTTTCATATATGTGATATAGAAAACAGGCTTCTTATTCTGTTTAAATGTTATCCTTTTGGGATTACATGTTCTCCAATCTAAAAACATAAGAACAAATTAACTAAATAAACTTTATTTTTAAAACACTAAAGGAAGATTATTTTCAACTTGTAAAAGCCTTAGGACTCTAGACTGATTGAAAATAGTAATATTTATTGGAGATAGTGCAATGTCTTCAACTACTTGCAACAAGCAAAGATTTAAAAGGTTGAAATCCTTAAATGTAACAGTAGATAGCACTTACTAACCTTTGTCATGTTATGGGTATTAACCTTTGGGACCCCACCTCAGGTCATATTCAGGAAACAAGGTTTCAGTTTCTGGCACAGAAATGCTGGTAAGGCTATTCCTTTGCACTCAGGTCTAAATATAACTAAAGCATGCTTCCCATTCTCAACAAATCCATTTAATGTTTAAAAGGGAGGAATACGTTTAGTACAAATATAATTTTAAGCTGAGTGAGTGAATTTGATATAGTTTAGGAACTTCTAGCTACATATGCAGATGCTATAGCCAATCCTTGTAGAGGGTCTAAAGAGAATCCCTTACGAAAGGGAAGAACTCAGTGTTCTATGTTCTGGTCACAGCACACATCATACAGAATAAAAGGGAGAATGTATATTAAAGGCCAACAGACACAGGGTCTGATAATAGAATAGCTTTACTTGGTTTCATAGCAATTTATTTTTTCTGGTCTAATTACTAATATACTAAATTTTGCTTTGTGGCTTAGGAAAATATTTACATTTTTCATACGAAAATTCCACCACAAAAAAATACATCTTGGAACATATCCCCTTTACTACCATGACATTTCTCACAGCTTCCACTGAGAATAAAATATCATCTCTGTGGCATGGAAGGATGTTTCTTGCATGGAAAAGCAGAAAATTATTGACTGTATACTTGTCTTTTTGAAATTTAGTAGCTAGAAACAGGGAGTATTCTTATGAACACTGAATTACAAAATTCTCCCTGGCTCACCAGCAAGAGCCAAAATTTATAAACAAAAGCTCACCAAACTAAACACTTTCCAGGTTCAAATGAAAGGGTTATGAGCCTTATGAGGGGCTTGCCTTGAGTTTTTATCTCATTTTGAAGGGTATTTCATAGCATTATCACACAGTAGTGTTGGCCAGAAATCACACATAGGTCCTGTCTTACCTGGCAGTAGACACAGATGTTAGCCAAACTCTACAGCACAGACCAGACCTGAAATATTGTTAATATAGTCTAAACTTCATCTCATATATGCAGACATACAAGTAGATACTCAAAACCTAAGCAATGACACAGGCAACCTACTCTAGTTGACCCTGTTCCTAGCAGGGTGTTTGGACTAGACAATCTCCAAAGGTCCTTTCCAGTCTCAGCTATTCAGCAATTCTGTGATGGGATGATGACTGAAGCCAGACCAAGAAGTCAGTGGTTTCTTTCCTAAACCATAATTCAAGGCTGTTTGGGCTATTGCTAGGAAAAATGAGGCAAGAACTGAGCTCAGGGGAGAGACCTGAAGTATGGTGTGGGAGGAAAAAAGGAAGGGGGGGAGTTCCAGGCACTGCGGGTGGCAGAGACATGGGAGATACTTCAACATAATCTTTTGACCATGTGGGACCCCTTTCATGGTCATGCTTGGCTTACAGTTCCATTCCTGAGGACAGCCAGGAAAAAAACCATTAATAGCACTGAGTAGTTTCCACCTCCCCAAAGAATGATAGCCCTCTCTGGCTGACCTCTGCAACAGGCTTGTCAGCCAGGAAAGGGCTCTGTGCCCTCAACCAGCAGCTTACGGTTGTGCTCCTTCCCTAGGAGACATGCTCACTGGAGTTCCCAGATGCCGTTCCCAACAGCCCCATTGCCTAATATGGTGCTCTGTCAAGGCATTGTCAGGCAGGCGGGTGGTGGAGCGTTGCCTCCGGCATGCCCTCCCCGGCCCCTTGGGAGCAGTGTTCTTCACTGGGTTGTAACGATGCCTCTTCAGCTACAGGGGAAACAGGCTGCTGAAGGTCCAGTTACCACTGGAATGGTACCATAACTTCAACTGGGCCTTCTACTAAGCAACCAAAGTTAACTTCTGCCTCACAGTTTCTAAGACAAAAGGTAATGGTCTCTTCTTTGCAGTTCTTTATTTAAGAAGTCGTGTCATGCTAAACATAGACCTCGGGTTATTCATTGGTTGTGAAATTTGTAAAGCGGCTGGCTGTATATCACTCTACAGCAAGAAAATGAGTTAACTTAGCAGTCCTTCCTTTCTACGAGGCTACTCAGAAATAATAGTATATTAAAAAGTGTAGTTAGCAAATAAAGTGAAAACACAACTGTCACTTGGATAATATCTCCAGAAATGCTTTCATGCTTCAGTCATGTCATGAGAGGCATTCAGGATCCAGTTTGACATAGGATATGAGCACTTAGAGCCAAGACATTTTTATTTGTGATTTATAATTATACACGCACACATACACTCTTGAAAATCAGCAGGAGATGCAGCTTGACCTATTACCAACAATTTCCATCACTGTTCCACATTTACTATGTTCGATTTTTCAGATAAAATAAGACTTAAAATCTCTTGCTATACATATAGATAACTAAGCTTTAAAAAGTTCCATGAGATTACCCGTGTGCTAAAGTTGTGGAAATGCTTAAGAACCATGTTAAATTGGGACTATCGGTATTTAAAATTTCGATTCCATTTTAGGTCTGGCTGCACTGACATCCAACCTGCAATAACCACAAGAAGCTTTGGCAGGGAACTGACAGGGTGCTTATGTGTGGTGGCCAGTTTTCAACGGTTCTAAATTGCCACTTCCACTGGCTTCTGTTACAGCAACAAGCATAGAAACTCCCTGACATCATATATATTACTTTTCACATTGGAGTGTAAACATAACAAGGCATGTTGCCTGTTCTAAAACAGTGCCCAGATCCACTCTACTACTGTGCTGGAAGGAAAAGTATTCAGGAGACTTGCAGTTCAGACCATTTGAAAGCTACAGGTTATCAGCAAGCACAGTGGAAAGAGGCCTGGCTGGATAACCCTTCTCATCTTGCAACTCTGTACTCACAACCAGGTTTGTTTTGGGTAGTCTTAGAAACCCTCAATGATATTGGAAAATGAGTAGTGGTTTGTTTGGGTTTTTTCCCTTAGGTGAAGGAAATGACCTTGAGCATTAAATCAGGGCTTGCACAAAGTCTAAAGATAGCATTTCCACCATCACTGGGCTGGAACATTCACAAAGAGGGAGGAAAGTCTCCTCCACTAATTTCTCCCATCAAAGACTCTGGTCTGAACAGCCAAGGGATTCAGGATCTCACCCAGTCTGACCAGAGGGTTTTCTTCCATTTACCTGAAAGGGAAATCAGGACTATAGCTGCATCATCATGGATACAGGTAGGATATCTGTCTGTGTAGCAGCAGCATATTAAAGTGACTGTCATATGTCAAAGAGCATGAGGATGGCCACTAAAGGCTTTTTGTGGCAAAGACCTGTCAACTTGTGTCAAATTTAAGTAGGTGGATTAAGCTTGTGGACATAGCCTCAAGGGATCAGACAAATATAACTATTACGTAGGCATTCCTAAAGTGCTGACTCTGCTAGTCAGACAAAAATAGACAAAATGCTAGTTTGGGGAGAGAGTATGGCTCACCCCAGCCCTTGTGCAGTTGTCATGTGTAAAGATTGTCCCTTGCATGTGGCCCCTGTAAGACACGAGAACTGCCATTGTGGCACATGGCTGCTTTCCCCAGGAGTAGATGCTCCACTGAAATAGGTGGGCAGGGAAGGACCAGGGATGTGGAACAGTTGTTTGACAGTCCTCATGTCCAGATCATCAGCAGAGAAAAGCAGTAAAGCTTCTTCCTTTCAGTGTTACTTACACTTCCTGCAAGAAAAGTGCTCTGAAGAAAAGAAATGGCTCAAAATGTTTTGACCATTTTTTATGGGTCGCTTCACCCGGGACAGTACAGAGTACATCAGTGATGTGAACAAAAGCCATAGCCTCATCTTTTGGAAGACAGGAACTTGCTCAACAAACTATAGATATTATCAGAGCATGACGAGCATTTCATTGGGAAACAACACTGTCAGCAGACCCCAGATTAAGTGAGCTGGGAAACAGGGGGCTTGATTCAAAGTCATTTGTAATCAATGAAAGAGCTCTTATGCATTTAGTTGGACTTAAATTGAAGTAAAACCTATTCTTATCAATACTCAGCCTTCTGAAAAACCTGAGTGCAGTCATGCAGACAGGGTCTGCCTGCTGCCTCACGAGTCTCAGTTCTCCACTGAGAAATATCTGACTTGTGTGCAATTTCCACAGACAGTTCTCAATCTGAGTGGAAGGAACTCCAATACCAGATAACATCATTACCTTTTTAATGAATAACCATGAATATTTTCTATGTTACTCTTAAAATAAAGCTACAGAAACTATTCTAAACAGACTTCAGTCCTCGATCCTGAGAGCAAAAGTCATTCTAAAGGACTGAAGTGAATAAGCAGTGGTGCTCTGGTGGCTGCCGAGATGACTATTATTGTGTTCAACGGTGTGATGGAGCCAGACTGATAAATTTGTTAATGTATTTCTATTTTCTGTTTCCACTTATGATGATGGTGCACACAGACAAGACTAACTGTTTTGGCTCGCTGTCACTGTTTTTAGTAGACAGCACCCTTAGGTTACTTACTGCCACAAAGTGAACAAATCAGCATGTTCACTGAATCTGAAATTATTTTTAAATTCCAACAATTAAAAGCATCATAATCCAGTGGTGCATCTTCAGGTAGGGACTGAAGAAGAACCTTAACAAAGACTTTGCTTAATAACTTAATTTTGCATACAATTAAAATTTAAAACCATTCCTAATTAATTTCATTTTGTAGGAGAAAAACAAAATCAAGAATAATAATTAGTCCCAACATACAATCTCACCTACAATACTTCTGTTTCAGGAATAATCTAAATTCTTCAAATTATAAAGGATTTTATGGGCTCCAGGATCTGATCAAACTATTGTATGATAAATGCAGAATGTTCCCAGACTTAAGGACTGAAAAACTGAATGAACAGTTGGAACAAAAGCCTAGTAATAGTGAATTCTGTGGAATGGATTTAGACACCAAAGAAATGGTTTACAGATGCACTTGAGGAGCTGCAGTGTAATTGGTGACTCCAGATTTTGTCTTCATTGCCATCATAATTATGGAAGTGCATAAAGCAACCATCGCTTGTTTAGTGTGTTTTCCTTGCAGTTCCAATTTTTCTAAAATGATGTTATTAAATCAAATCTGATCATATGTAAGCTTACACATCTTTCACATTTCTTATGAGAACTTTTATATAGGAATTAATCTCTGAAGAATACTGTGACCATGACCTTGAACAAAAGTAATTTCTTTAATAATATGTGTGTTTACATATCTATGTCCTACTAAGTTTGTACAAGTAGACTGTCCAGTAAGGGACTACGTCATTCATGCATTAAAAACACCCATATTTAATTTCTCATAGGCAGGAGGCAGCCATCAGCAGTCAGCACCCTCATCAGATTGTACAAGACTTTCTTGGCAGTCTTGAAATTGCATACGTACTGTAACGGGGAACCAGAAGACTGCCAAGTGTTGACAGTATTTAAAATAGATAAATAAATCTAAAGTTGGTGGCTTTAGTATAATTATCAAGTTCCAATGCATTCTCAAATTCATTTTAACCTGCTTAGACCACAAGGTGCCAACATGGAGTAATTCAATTCCATTTGTATTTCAATTTTATCTTGTTTCTCTTATTTTATTTCAAATAAATTAATTCATAAAAGTTAGTTCCTGAGCACTTGTGCATCTAAGAGAAACAAGAGCATTCTTGCTTGTATATCACAGATCACAGACTAGCAGTAGACTACAATTTGAGGGCCACACTTAGTTGAAATGTTTTGACTAAATGTTTTTCCATTGGGCTTTTCACAATTGCAGTTTTCTAACTTATTCCATCATTTTAAAAAATAATTTTTTTTGTTAACTTCTAAAAGTGAAATTTTGTCATGCTGTGTATCCTGCGAAATATTCTAGGTGAAGTTATGCTCAATACACCATCTATATAGCAAAAGTATTTTGCTTGAAATGTGTTTTAGTGCATACCAAAGTGACTTGTGCTGATAAGGTAATTCAGTTTGCCATCATACCTGTATCTTTATGAGGTTTTCTCAGCACAGCTGTACCTACAAAGCCATTGAAAAACTCTCCAGGCCTGAGTCTGCTTGTGTCTATATTGATTTATCTTTTATTCCACATCTTGATGTGTTATTTCCATATTTGGAAATAAAAACATTTTATTTTGAGCTATCATTGCAAAACTTGTTATAAAGTGAGGTGTATGCAATCGCAAATGTCACTGAAAAAAATTCTTAGTAGGCATTTTCTGCATAATATTTGCATAGTGAAAACTGGAAATTTCACCCAGAGTCAGCTTCTTCCTACTAATGGTAGCTCAATGATAGAAAGTCTCAAACTTTCCTGTATTATGGCACCATCTCAGTTTGTATATTACCAATTTAATGTAAGTCTGAAATGATCCCCTAATCCTGAACTTCTATATTCCTCACCTACTTGTCCTCAAGCATCTGAGCTGTTCCTTAATGGTGCTTCACATGATGTACTACATGTCTGGCTCCTGGTAAACAGGGGAAGGAGAAAACTGGCTGTGTGAATATTGGCAACCAGGTGGGTGCTTACGTCTAAAGGATGGAATCAATGTTCCTATTTTATGTTGTAAAACCAACAGTAAAACAGTCCTGAAATACCTGATCCGGATTTTTCAGTCTCATAGTTTTCGCGCTACAGTTTCATACCTGGAAGCCCTAGTTCTGCTTAGTCTCAGCAGTCAGCGCTGATTTCTGTGTCTGCTGTATTAAAAAAGGGCTGTAGGTGTGGTGAAAGCGCCGCAGAATCACTCCCACTATGCTGTAGTTCAGCTGCGAGTATTCACTCTGCCTTTTTTAGAGTCTGTGTTGAAAAGATCCCGGTAAGGTCTGTGAGCAGGGTGACACCACCATCCCAGCCCCGTGGTCTGTCAGATTTGCTGGTGACCCGTAAGGGGCGCTGCTGGCTCACGGCAGCGACAGTGCCCCCCCTCCTTTCTGTCTGGGTTCCCAGCCTCAGGTATGACTGTGATTTCCCAGAGCAGGGAGGAGACAGAGCAGGTCTGATCCTTGCCTTCAGCCTTCAGCTTAAACATTAGTCATCTGGCTCACAGGTCCAAATTCAGAGTGATCTGTATTTGCGAGGACAAACGACGCACAGCCAGAGAGAGCCAGGTTTTGTTAGTTCCAGTGTTCAGGAGACAGTCTTCTGCCTAAACACAAAATGTATGCACCCTGCATAGTTCGTACATTCTTAGATTCAGTAAATGTTGCGACACTTTTTTAATGTGTTAAATTGCCTGTAAAATAATGCCATTTTTTGGCAGCAGGTGCTAATGAGAAAACAAGCTTTCAAGATGACTCCAAGCCCAGCCAAGTGAAATTCTTGTTTTAAATAACCCAAATCTCATTAATTTTTGTTTTGCGTTTACTGAAACCAATTAATTTGCTCATCAGAAAATTTTGTTCCTGTTTGAAAAAGTATGGCAATAGACAGACTTTATTATCTGTTTCCTAACTTTCCTTGCAATAATTTGTTAATATTTTTTCTCTGGAAGTAAATATTTTCATTTAGTTCAAGCAGGGGAAAAATGAAAGCAAAACACACCACAACATGATACCAGCGATAGCAGTACACTGAGTAATGCTAACTTCCTTTCTGAAAGCTTCAAAACGTAATAAAGCAGAGCAGGTTATCGGATTAAAAACTTCATAAAACAAAGAACTGCTGCTCAGGAATGACAGTAATTCATTCCTCAAATTTAACAATATATTTTCAATGGCAGTTGCACTTCTAATTATAGGATAAAAGTCAGCAATAAAGTTGAAAGGGCAGTTATTTCAAGAGATGAGTACTTAACCAGTGAAGAACTTCCTTTCAGATTGTCCAGATAATTTCCAAACCAGCTCAGGAAGCATTTTCCTAATTTAGAAAAACATCTTCACTCCTGCTTAACCTAAATCACAGCATTGTTGTTTTGCTGAGCTATCCTGAAAAATTTCACTCTGAATCAAGGAAATCAATTGCAGTACTTTTTAATGGAAATTGCACTATGGACCAAATGCTCTGCGTAACTGGAGCAAGTTCAACAAAGGACTACGTCTCTTGTTTTTCAGTGCATTCAGGGTAGTCCTGAGAGTCATGTGGGATAGTGGGAAATCATTCCACTTAAAGAGCTTGACTCAGGGGAAAATGAGGGCTTCAGCATAAAGTTGTGGTGATGTGAATTCATGCAATCTAACTCATTCCAGCAAATTACAAGGAAGCATTTGAGATGTGCTGGGAGGTTTCATTTTAATCAAATTTCAGACTAAAATATTTCAACAATTCAAAATGAAAACTTGATGTTATTCCCATTCCATATTTTTTGAAATGTCAACTTTTCTTTGAGGGTCAGGGCAAAAGCAAACATGCACATATTCAGATTTCCCTAGGACTGAATTTATGAGCCTGTTATCAGCTTTTTGTCAAAGTAATATGCACTACAACTGTGTCATGACTGTGTCCAAATACCAAATAAGAAAAGCATTTGCTTCAAGTGTATTTGACAGCGGGTGACAGATAATCTGATACTCTGTGATCTTTTCAAGAAGGAAGAGTCTTCTCAGACTTCCTTCAGATAAAAGCACTCTCCTGTCATCTGCACTTCAGTACTCGGCCTCCTCTTGAGAGACAACGTCTTACAAAACGGGATTGTAAAGAAGAACCCTGACACAAGACTGTCAGGCACCTAGATGATTAGACATCATTTCAAGTAGCTAATCACTAATAAGCCATTACTTACATCAACCTGAATTTTTCACCCAATGCTAATTTTCCATCATCAGGCTTGTGGAAAATAACTCACTGAAGATGAAAAAGAGGGTAATAGCATACACTTTCTTAGTTTACTAAGGGTAACTCATATTTATGGGCTACAAGATTCAGGGGCTGCTACTTTTTGTGAGTGCTGATGTTCCAGTACCTGACAACCAAAAATGATTTGTAATTAAGTCTGGAGAAGAATTTTTAAAAAAACCCAAACAAAACTGAAAATGCAGGAAAACTTTGTATCAGAGTTGCACTATTGCTGATGTCAAAGACTAAAAGAATCAGAAGTTACCCTAAAACTCAGAAACTTACTTATTTAACGGGAATTTTATGTACTGTCTTTGGGAGTTTTCTTTTTTTTGTAAGCTTGTCTACGTATAAATATTTACTGTCGCTCAGATGCCTGGAATTCAGTATTGTATTGAAAAACCTTTAGCACTATTTTGCATATGTGGAGAGAAAGGACTTTTTCTCTAGGTAAAAAATTAGGAAATCTAAGGTCCCACAGACCTATGGCACCAGGCAAACCTTTGGTGGATTGTGCAGCAATATTTATGTATGTGGAAGTCGCATATGTCCCTTCGTGGGTGTTAGGCATAGAAAATTACATACAACCCTCTGTGTTAATACTGTTACATTTTCTAACTTTCAATCTCATTCTGCAGCAATGAAGATAACTGTGAGAATTATAAACCTTCACTTTAAAAAAATCACTTAACTTTGCCTTTAGGGAAAACACAGCAGAATATTTGCAGACAAACTGTAGGGGTTTGCATCAGTAAATTGGTAACTGATATGTATAAAAGAAAGCTCTTGCAAAGCATGACAGCAAAATGAATTTGAGATGCTGTTGTGAATAATAGACAAAGCTCAATGAATATACTATCTCTTCGGCTAAAAAAGCTGTTGGATAAGAGAGAAACCTTCATTGCAAACATGGAAATACAAAACAAGGGCAAAGAAAAAGGGGCAGAGGACAGAGGTCAGATTTCCCCTTTAAAAATAGGGCTAAGGAAAGCTTAGATGAAAGATTAGTAAGGCTGAAGGGAATGCCATGGAAAAAATGTCATCAGGCATCTGACCCTCTGTGCCTTCACTGAAGTCTGCATCTGTGGAGGAGTGTCAGCCACAGCCTCCATTGCTATTACGCTCCTCTTTGGGTCTAAAATAAGGTTTTTGGCCTAGATACTATGTTCTTATAAAAACAGAAGATGCCAAGTGTGCTACAGTGTGCATGTACATGTCTATCTATGTTAATATCACAGCACGAGACCCAGCAGCTATTAGTCAATGAATTACTCCATCTGCATGGCATTTCTCATGTGACTGTTCCTAGATATCTCTAGCCACAGATATTCTCCACATTACCAGAGATAAGTGGTTTTTGTAACTTTCGCTAGGAACAGTGCTTTAGCAGTAATGAAAACTAATGCAGCTGTTAAAAAAGGACAGAAATGCAATGCTGTGTACATTCAGGTGTGCAAATGTTTTTAAATGTTTAATTTGAGGTCAAGAACAGTGAAAGGCTCTACCACACTAGCACAATCAGCTCAGACCGATAAAAGGAAGATTTTTTTTCCTTCTAGAACAGTTGGGACTGGTGCTAGGTGCCATAATTTGTGCATTTCTCTTGAACGGAAAAGATCTCATGGCAGAAAGTTATAAAAATTAACACAAAAACACCCAAAGGTTGAAATTCAACAACTGTTCGACAACTATGTTTTACTGCTCTTTCCAGTCCACTAGCACACTGGAGTAGGTAAGTATTAAGGAGTAGGTCCTACCCCATCAGCTGAACCAGTAAGCTTTTCATTTGGGGCCCCTCAGTTTTACCTGCATCTCTATTCATTTTAATTTCATCACAACTTCAGGGCTTTGAGAGAAGACAAAACTTAGAATTGGCTTTCAGAGTGGATTTGCATGCTAGCTGAGTAAAGCAGGGCTCCTGTTCAAGAAAAAAATAACCATTTGAGCTGGTTTGTGAGTTGCTTTAGCTCAGCCCCTACCTAACGTGTTCTGTCCAGTTCAATAACAAGAAGTGGAGCCTATGCAATTTATGCCTATGCACACAGAGTTAAGATTTATAAACAAAATTCTGTATGAAAAAGGAACCTTCATCTGTGTCTGTGTATGACTGTAACTTACTCTTGGCATTTATGATCAAAATTAGGACGTTATTCTAAGCCTGCAAAGTTGTGATGAGTGTGTCTTTTAATACAAATCCCTCTCAGGAAGCATCATGGTACTACTGAGCAATGCTTTCAGACTCACTAAAACCATCGTTTGATCCTATGGAGAATTAAATTAGAATGGAGTTTTTTGTAATAATCACCTGATCAAAATAACTCACTGGAGCCATCACATATGAGGACAACTGCCCTAAGAAGTAGATCACATGCTATTTTCAATTAGTAATAGGGCCAGGGGGTAGCATATTATGTAAGAACTATTTTCTAATCTCCAGGAAAGGGAGAGCAGTGACTCTCTTGACATGTTCATTTGCTGCAAGATACAGCAGGACTCTCACTGCAGTGCCTGTATGCTTTTGGAAACAGAGAGATGGGACATGGAGGGGCTCTGAGCTAGGGAATGAGTCACCCAGCCATGCGCCCGTGTCCTGGTACTGCAACTCTCTGCACTGCATGAAGTCACATGCACTGACTAACTTGCAAGGTATCATATTCATGAAGGTCTTTCCTGAAACAAACAACTTTACTCCAAGGTAAAGTGTGGAGCAATTTTTAGGATGGTGAATTTTTTGGAATTCTGGAACTTTTCTGACACTGTGCCATATTTGACTTTCTGTTCAACAACCTTCTGACACTAGTCCAGGAGGTTTAATATCCTAAATTAACCCCCACCTATCGCTACTAGAGAGCAGGGCATGCAACATCTCAGTATTATGACATCTAACACCACCATGGCTAACTGCAGCAGAGACCACAGGTTATTTTGGCACTTTGAACTGAAAATACACATAAAGCCACCTTGGCCAAGCAGTAGAGGATTGTGGTCGTGACTGGTCTTCAGAAGAGGCAGTTCTAAGCCGTGTGAATGTAAGACATTCTGCATTGCTTAGCCTAGGTCCCATTGACTGCTCTAGGGAGATGCCATTGGCAACGTAAACACAGGTAACAGGGAGGGAAGCCAGAGAGAAACCACTCCATGTTGTGAATGCTGCACTTTTTAGCGTTCTGAGAGGTATCTGAGCAGAACCTCTTCATACTTCTTGAACTTTATTTCTGTCCCTACAGCATCTTAGGAAGCAATGAAGGTTGACTGAAACTTTTACCAAAACATGCTTGTTAGAGCAGCTTCCAGGACAAAATCTGGTTGGACACAGAACTGGATTTCGACTCTAATTCACTGTCTTCTGCAAGCATCTTCATCTTGACTGAACCACCTGTTAGTTCAGAGAGCTCTAGGAGCTAAAACCACACCTGACAAATTAGGGAGAGTAAATTCCAGAAACAGGAATTCACGGAGATTCCTAAATCAACATGTGTTTTGTTGAACACATTGTAGTATATTCAGAAACATTTCATTATTTGACATAGAAAGTGCTTGTTACTCATACCTACAAATGTCCTTGATAAGATTCATCTAACAACACCAAGATATTGGACAATGTAGAGTAAGCTAGAATAGAAAGGCAGAAGAGGAATTAATGTTGATTTGAACAGGATTGCAACTTTCTTGTCATTGATGCAAAACAGAAATTTAACTTTTGAGTTGACTTAATCATTCAGACATGAAATAAAATATATTGACTCTTTCTTATGAAAAAAAAAGCAAGTAAAACCAGCTAGATCTCCCAAATAACAAAAAGAATGGCAGTAGCACCTTTTCTTTTTTATCAGTGCACCCAGCAAATTACAGAAGTGTGCACTCTTCTCTGCTCAAGTAAATCTGGGCCAAAATGAGGGATGTACTCACTCATTTATTGAGGGAGAGCATCTGAGTATCATATGCAAATAATGCTGGAGTGGAACTCTCTCCTTATCTGCTTACAAATCTACTCATTGAAGAAATACCTTAAACACTAATTGAACAAATTATAGAGAATAACTCTGCAGCCTTATCGTTAAGGTACTCAGAAAAATACACGTGAATTTGTCTATGGTCTGAGCTAGGAACTCCAGCTACCATTATAATCAATGGAACTAGATTTTTATTCACCATAGAATAGCTGCTTATGGCTCATTTCATTTTCTTAAACAGAGGTGATCAGTGACATTCAGATGCTGTAGCATGCCCTTCTGACTTCTAGCTGCTACTCACGGGTGTTTCAGATCTCCCATAGGTTCTGAGTCATATCTGCCAGCCCAAAATGGGTATTCTGTGTATCCTAGAGCGTCTCATATGGCAGTAGGAACCTATGTTTAGGCAACTGCTGGCTGGTCAGCTGAGCAGCAGTCTGGGCTCCACTGCCTGTAATGACCTGCCATCCGTGACTCCAGTGGGAGCAGGGACACCTAGTTCACTTGCACACACTTGCATTTGGGTATCTGATTCCTAACCCAGAAATCTTCTGTGGCAGTATAAAGACCATTAGGAACTTTGTGCATCTGCAAACATCAAAATTTTCTGTGAACTAACATAGACATTCATGTCAGAACAGGCCTCTCTTCCCTAATTCTTAAAATACCAACTCTTCAAATCAGAAGAATAAAATCTCCCAGTGGTCATAAAGTGCATCAAACTCCTCTAGTGAATGATGGGAAAATGGCTTCAAATATTGGTTCCCTAACAACAGTGAGAAGAGAAACCTTTTTTTGGACTCTCTAGAAGCAGCACTTCAGTTGTGACTGAGAGAAGGGGGAGAGGGCTGAATGAGAAAAGAAGCCTCTCTTTCTCAGCCACACAGTTCCTCAGACTCAAGAGATAAAGCTCTTTGAAGTGGGACAGAGAAACCTCCAATTACAACTGAATTTAATGATTCTATCCATTTGCTTTCTCCTTTATTTTACAGATTTTTACTTTCAGTGCAAAGCCACATTAGTGTCTGGATGAAAACAACTTTTCTTCCCTCGCTCTAGAGCAATTATTAAATTAGGACCTCTAACTTATTGGAATCTCTGAATTTTTCCTGAGTGATAAGTCTAGTATTTGGCCCTATTCCAAGGGTAGTTTCACCACCTAATTTAGTTTCAAACTTGATTTGCTCTTCCACTTCAAGGAACCCTCTGGATATCCCCTCATGAAACATGAAATATGTCGTACAAGATATTTTTCAAGGACCGTTAATGTGTGTGGCAGCTACTAATGTTTTGATAACTGAAGTCTCCCCAGATCTCTCTGATATTTTTTTGATATGCTACCACAGGCCTTCCCATCTTGTTTGGTAGATCCCTGAAGCCAATATGAAGAAACTCACACAGTTTTTCATGGAACAGAAGGGTACTGTAACATGGTTGGTTTTTTTAAAGCTCTCTTAAAGTGATATATTTAGGAGGTATGAGGGGAAAGAACTGGGCAGTCCTTTATTTATCTTCCCAACAGGTGCAGCATAGGGAGGCACAAAGGCAGCATTTGCTAATTTCAGTTTTGCCAAGTACAAAGCACACTGTGGTCTGCCGAAAGACCTACTTTCCTCCTAAATCAAATGAGTTTTTTATTTTAGTGTGACAATATTAAATATTTTTCCTGTGCATAGATGCACTGCTTTCTGTGCAGGGTGGATGAGCTTTTCAACTCAAGTAAGAACAACAGTAACCCAGATCAATCTTGCATTATCCTCCTACAATAGTATTAAAATAAAATCAATGCATTGTATAAGAAAAAAAATCAATGTAGTTTCTTCAATTTACACCATAATAAAGCAAGACATAAAAACTCCAAAATAAGTCAAGTTTGGGGATTTTTCTTTGCCAGTGTAGGGTTTTTTTCAATCAAAGTAACCTGAATGGAAAAGTAGTCTTAAACTTAGGAGCAGTGGAGGTGGAAGGTCAAAGAATAAATCTAAGATGCTCTGGTATCTCAGAAGTAAGTGTGGGAACAACACTTAGAAATTAGCAATGGGAGGGCAAAGTCAGTCTAAGAACGACTGAATTCCCATTGTGCAACAAGATCTGTGCTCCACAGGGCTCAGGATGGGAGTGGGCCCACCTAACAGATCTAATTACAAGAGTTAGGCCTTCCTTTTGCTAGGGCTTTAAATTTAATAGTTAAAGGTGCTGAAGAGAAACTTTCTAAAGAATTGAGAGAAAAATAAGGTAAAGGGTTAGGGTTTCCACCTTCCCTCATCCACCAAAACTCATTTAACTGTGACTTCAATACAGTGCTTGGAAATTATATTTATGGGCCTAACTTTGCGTGTGATTTGGCTCCAAGACCGAAGGTAGTTAGAAATAATGGGAATGCATTTTACTGTCAATCCCACAAGAGAGGCAGTGATGGTGCCAGAAGATGGATGTCTGTATGCTTTTCTTTTGCCTCAGTGAAGCATGTCTCTCTGCAGCAAGGACAGCAGCAGCTGCACTACTCAGTTTGGAGCCATAATAAAATGATTATACAGGTCCAATCTCCTGCATGGAAAGCACTAAGCAATGTTATACAAGGTTCACATGCTGGGTTCTTGAATTTTCAGGAAAATTTTCCATCATCGATGTTAATTTTGACACAAGCCAAATCCATATACCAAAGCAGAATTTCCATTTAACTTTTTTCACCTCTGAAAAATTGTCTAACCTTGAAAACATGACATTAAAAGAAATCTTACTTCAATTAACTCTTACCCAACCTTGATACTGAGATTCATTTCCCACTAGAAAGCTGCTCTACTGTCTACTTACATGATTTATATGACTAGCTGACAGTGCTTATTATCTTGATACACCATGGTATTTAAAACATGATATTGTTTTAAATATTATAAAAATAATGCAAATATAATAATAGAAGAATCATGCAATGAAACAAAACCAGTCCTGTTTAAAAGCCAATAGAAGTAAAGGCTGTTTCAACTGGGCTGTCACCCTATCTCCAAAGGGATTTCTACTGATACATCTGTTTACCTCCTTTCACAAATTGCTTCATGTCCATTCCTTCTAATGAACAACATATGCACATAGTTTTCTTCACAACTTTTACATCTATGCTGTTTATAGAGAAAAAAAAAATTACTAAAACACTGTCTAAAGTAGACACACTGATTTTTAATTTTAATTCCTTGCCAACATGTGGATGCACCAGGCAGTATTCAAACAGAGCTTGCAAACCCTTAGAAAATGAAGCTGGCAGACAGCGGATAAATTCTTTGGCTTAAAATTTGGAATGGTTGCTTAATTTATGGCCATGATATATTTCCTAGATTGGGGAGAATAAATAAGGCAAATTTATAGAGCTGCCTACTGGTGACTGACTTGCACCTGTCCCTGTGGGATGATGCCCACAAATAGTTTGAAACGGTTGCTCTTGAGAGACTTGGCACGTTTACAAAAGCATATCCAAATGCCATGGCCTGTGACAGTTTAAGAGGGCACCTAATTAATGGGCAGCTCTTATTATGAATATTGGTTAAAGGAAAGGGAGGAGAGGAACGACTGACTGAGTGATTAGAATAAATTACAGGAAGTAATTATACGAGGGAGGGTTATTTTTTATTAGTCACCAGGAAAACTAAAGGCTGTTAAATTTAAACGTACTGGTAAAGGTCTTTGGTATTGCAGTTCTATCGTAGACATCCACTGGGATCAGTTAACTCATTGATGCAAACTTCACCTAGCAAATATGAAATTTTGAACAGGCTAAAACAAAACCATCTCACAACAGCATGACCATATACTTCAAACAGGCCACAGCTGATGCAATATACAGAACTTTGACTTTTTAGTACTATAAAGGCCTTAAATCGTTAGTCATGGAAGCCTGCTCACAGTGACAAATTCCATCAGGCTGAAGTGCTCCAGCAACCCTCTCTAAGTTGAGTGGTGTGTTTGATTTGGTGATCCTATTTGTTAAGAGCGCATTGTGAGGCTATAATCTCATCAAGTCAGGAAAATTTCTTACTTTGGTAATCTAATAATCTTAAAATAGCTCAAAGAGCATTTGGCCTGAAAAAAAGCCTGGGAGTTTGCTACAGTACTACCTCCGAAAAATCTAGCTGTACTTCAGAGACAGCAAAGCTGAGATTTCTTAAATTTCAAGTGTTAGCCACTTTCTGATTTGTCAGCTGCTTTCTCTTGTGTGTGCTGTTTTTAACTGGCAGGACTTATGAGAATGAGTATGGGATCATTCATGTAAATGTCTTATTTTGGAAATGTCAGAATACTCTTTAGGTGCCCATGTGATACAGAAGTCTTAAGCCTCTTTTTTTCTCTGCTTTCTATTGTAGTCCACAAGGAAGTTCCCCAAAGGTTTCTCAGAGACCTTCCAGAGGTACCTTCCAGAATGTAGTCAGTCCAAGATTCATCTTCATTAATTAATTAATTACCTTCAGTCCTTCACACCTTGGAAATAACCTTGAGAACGGCATTTGATGGACATATGAGATTCTGAATTCTTGCTGGTGGGGCTAGTATGAGCAGTAGCAGTGTTACTGTGCTATTATTCATACCGAATACTCCTGCCACTAATATAGTAAGTATTTGTACTTACTATACCAGTACTGCCACCAGCTCAGGTGAGTTCTTGATCAATGATAAATCTTCAGGAAGCAGATAATCTCTTAAGTAAAATAAGATAAACCCGTTGTCACCCTGATCTACTGACTGCAAATAAGGTGGGTGCAACAAGGAACAACCAGAGTACCACCTGTATGTATCACTTTTCCAGAGCTCATTACTACTTGTGAACTCTAGCTCTATCAGTACAGAAGGCTTCAATATTTTTTATGTTGCTGAACATTGACTCATCAAAAATCACATTTATCCCACTGTCAATATAATGTTGTTCAGAGCTGCTAAATTTATTTCGTAACAACACAACCAAGGAGCCCCATTTGTAATCACTGCCTTGTAAGAACATCGTTGAAACAATCTAGTCTTAAACAGAATAATAATTTTTAGAAACATGAGCCTCCTAACAAATTTTCGCTAAGCACATATCTTTTGAAAGTGCAGAAATTTTTCTTTTTTTTTTTTTTTGTTGGCAGCCTCAGAATGCATTCTGAATAAACTGTGTAATATCCAGTCAAATAACAGATCAAATAAAAAGGACACTTAATACATGCGTAAATCATTTGAATTACAAATAAGACACTCTAGAAAGGGCTTGGCTCTAGGTTTGATATAGAGGATTAGTCTCTTGTATTAATACGTGCACTTGGTGTAGCTATTTTCAGAAGGATATTTCATCCATCATTGTCCTCAAGCACTAAGGAGGGCCAGTAAGTAAAGTGATCACTTTGGTCTGTCAACACTACTTGCTTAAGACTCAGTCTTGCAAAAAGTTTAGTTTTCATATGCCCCCATCCCAACAAGGTGCTGAAACTAATGCTCCTGATAGTTGCTCTGCTCCTGCCTTGCACAAAACCATGAAATATTTCAAAAAGACTTTTAAAACAAATGAGATGCTATTGATGGGTCCGTGTTAAATCAAATGTACTTGTTCAGACTACACACATGGGCCTATCAGATTGTTCAGTATTGATGGGAAATAAATGCCATTTAATGACTTCTATACTTTCCACAAGATTATCTTTAAGATTAAACTCCATTTTGCACTTCGGAATGCATTAGGGAATCTGTCTGTATACCTGTTGTTTGCCAACGTTTGCAAAGCAAATACAGTTTACTCTTATATGGCTTTGCAGAAGCTATATATATTGCGAATGTTAAACAGTAATCATCAAAAATTCTTACCAAAACATCTAAATTTGAAAGAAAAATAAAAGAAGGACTATAGAAGTAATAAAAATATAAGAAGCTTATTTAGCTTAATAATTTCAAAATAGTAAAAAATAAATGCTAGCTTTAAAAAGTTATGATCCTGAACATCTTACACCTGTTCAGGCAGCCTCCAATGGGCAATTCTATATCTCACTAGCAGACTACATACTCAGTTTCTTTGCTATAAACTTAATAGTATCACAAAAGGGGCCAGTATTACTGCCTTTAACTATCCTCTGAAACATAAAATAATAATTCCTGTAGCGTGGCAAAATGTATCATTCCAGTTTGACCTGTACAGGAAAACTTCCCCTATGCATTAGACATATAGAATATATTTTCATCAGAACCTTAAAACTGTTTCATGAACACATCCTTTCTATTCAATAACTTATAAAACTTTATGAAAAACATAAACATGCTGACTTCTTAAACCATAAGAAATGCTTATTCCCTATTTTCCAGAGTCTATATATCTTAGCTACAGAGAAATCACTAACTGCACTACAAAAATCTGGCAGTCTTGAAAGTGTACAGCATTTGCCCAATCAAACATTTTCTCAATATCTCTGCAAAGGCATTGTTTATTGTCTAAAATAGTTGGAGGCCAATGCAGTTTTGTGCTATATCCCTGCCTGGAAGTAATTTCTTAATTTAAAAGGATCAGTGGTCTGCAGTGATATAATGCTGTTACTCTTAGATATTATTTGTTGCTGAAATATGCAAGATAGTCTAAAAGGTGTTTTGTATGTGTGTGTACTCATAATTCCTGTAATTAAGAATCGCTCAGGCAGTGTTTGTTATGCTTACCATCTTTCTTGGTGGGTTCCGGCATTGTTAAAAGAATTCTTTATTCCCAGTGAGTTTCAGCCTTTCAGATGCAGTAAGTAGTAGCCCCAAGTCCAGCTGAGAGTGTATCAGTATGACAAGCAGAGGGTAAGAAGAATTCCTCTGCTTTATATACTGCGACTGAAATATCAGTCAAAATAGCACCTCCTCTCTTTTCAATGCAAACACTTTGAAAATTGACAGTTATGGGAACCCCTCTCACATCTGCTGTCTGCAGCCTCTGCTCCCTTGGCTTTTGGAAGGAATCTCTGCTGCATTGCATGAGGCTGATGAGAACATCTATAACTTTCTAAATACAGCCACACCACTCGCTCTCTGTGTCTCTCTCTGCAACATGCACACATACATACACATGCAGATGGAGGTTGAAAAAGTGACTGCCACGCTATTAAAGAGAACCTTCTACCTGCAGAACTTACAGGAACTGTATACCTTTACACCTTTTCACACAACATAAAAGAGACAAATAAGTATAGACAGTATGCCTGCAGTGAAACTTCATTTCCTTCCTTTAAGAGAAAGATGGAGTGAGAAGTAGAGTACCTTGCAGTATTAAAGAAGAAAAAAGGATTATTGTGTTTCTGTCTGGAGCAGTGAAGACTCTCCTCCATATCTCTCTTCTGTTTACATTTCCTACACTTTCTTGGGTCCTTTCCCTGTAGCCATCCTCATTTTGGCTTCAGTAGAGACTATAGTGAGCCTTTCAGCACTGCTACCTCATTAACTGGAGAGGTCACTGCTGAGAGATGAGATATTCTCTTTTCCACTCATCCAGGACATGCAACACTCCTTGCCTTTGCCAAGCCAGGAAACCAGACAGAAGGAATGGAAATCCTATCTGTAGCACATGCACCAAGCCACTAAACTAAGCCACCAGGCTACCCTCCTCTTAAACTCCTACTTAAACTATGAATATGTAGGCAATAGAAATGCAGGTTAAGTTAATCAGGGGATACAAGGATTTATTTTCTTACACTGTTTTAGGATTTTGAGACAAAACTGTAGTGATTGGTGCTAGAGATGAAGTGGTCCTCAAGGGTTTAATGCTATTAAAACACATTTTCATATCATTACCACATATCAATAAGAACCAGGTTACTAGACAGAATGCTCAGTGTCTAAAAACACCCAAATGTTATGAAAAACATATTTTATGTCTTTTGAATAGGAGGGAATAGTGGTCATGTGCCTGTTTATCCTGTAGCCAGTGTATGATTGTTTCCTCTACAATTAGTTGGTTTCTGGCTATTTAGATATTTTATAGGCATTTTATAGGGGGTAGACATTTCATTCTTTTTTTTTTAAGAGACCGGACAATCATCTGGCTCTTTCTGCTCTATGCATTTTGGTGTTCTACTATTTGACTGATTCATATGCCTATAAAATACAGAGAAAGGCAAGACCCCTGCCTACAAGAACCTAAACAAGGAATATTAAAGCTATTTTCCTCCTTTGTTTCATACCACTATCTAGGTAAATCTCTTTATATCTCTGAAATAATTTCTGTCCCTGGAAAACAAACAAAGCGCTACCTTGAATAGGACACTGAGGATTTTGTCTCTCGGTGTACGAGTGTGGTGGCAGCGGGGAATCAGTGCCTGAACAATCCTAATAACATTGCAGAAACCATTTTTTATTGTTCCACATTCTTCTACTCACATCGAAGGACCGAACACTGTGATGGCTGGAACTGGAAGGGGATGAAGAGCAACTGCTGATGCTTTCCAGCATGGTGTTTCCTTAGTGGACCCTTCTAGGATGTAAAGACAGTTTGCTTTGCATTTCACCCATCATGTGCCAATTGGTGCTGAGAACTATGTGTCTGGAGATTCCTGTTAATACAAACAGGATTAAATGTGGTCACAGTCTAGCACTGGATGGGTTAGAGAGGACCTCCATTGCAATCTCATGGTGAGAAATGATTGGAAACCAGTGCTTATCTTTACAGCTTTACAGGCTTTCCTTTACAGGAAGAGGAAGAAGGATATTCAGGAAGACAGAATCTAGCCCATAGAATAGCTATATACTGCTAAATAAATCTGTACCGAGACCACTCACTGACCCAGAGGTCAACTGAAAGTGTGTTTGGGCCTCAACAGCCCCCAGCAGCGCTACAGGCTTGGGGAGGAGTGGCTGGAGAGCTGCCAGTCAGAGAGGGACCTGGGGGTATTGATTGACAGCCGGCTGAACAGGAGCCAGCAGTGTGCCCAGGTGGCCAAGAAGGCCAATGGCATCCTGGCTTGTGTCAGCAATAGCGTGGCCAGCAGGGACAGGGAAGGGATCTTGCCCCTGTACTTGGCGCTGGTGAGGCTGCACCTTGATTCCTGTGTTCAGTTTTGGGCCCCTCACTACAAAAAGGACATTGAATGACTCGAACGTGTCCGGAGAAGGGCTACAGAGCTTGGTCAAGGGTCTGGAACACATGTCCTATGAGGAGCGGCTGAGGGAACTGGGGGTGTTTAGTCTGGAGAAGAGGAGGCTGAGGGGAGACCTTATCATCCTCTACAGCTACCTGAAAGGAAGCTGCAGAGAGCTGGGTTTGAGTCTCTTTAGCCTAGTAGAAAGCGACAGGACAAGAGGGAATGGCCTCAAGTTGCACCAGGGAAAGTTCAGACTAGATATTAGGAAGCATTTCTTTCCAGAAGGTGTTGTTAGGCGTTGGAACGGGCTGCCCAGGGAGGTGGTGGAGTCCCCGTCCCTGGAGGTGTTCAAGAGTAGGGTCGCTGTAGGTAGGAACTGTGCTAGGCGAACGGTTGGACTAGATGATCTCCAGGGTCCTTTCCAACATAGATGATTCTGTGATTCTGTGTGTGGTTCTCATCCACATGGCAAAACTCCTTCTCTACCCAAAGCCAGGAGACTGCAGCCAAAATCTCCACAAGGAATGGTTGCTGACATGTGCCTGAGCTAGGCTTAGGCAGGTGAGAGACTGCTACCTGACCTGAGCAAAATGGTACTAGGGAGCATGCTAACTATCGCCCAGCATGGATAATCACAGGATAACACCTGAACCCATGCCTGCCCTGCTTTATTTACAGGTATAGACATAGCTAGAAAAACTAAATTGGCTCTACAACTTCTGCTAGGCAGCAAGGGAAGAAGATAGTCTATGAGCAGAAAAAAACAATGAAATACTATAGATGCCTTTGTAGCATGTGGAGGGATGTGTGTTTCTTGAGGTCTCTGTTTTGTAAAGGCCAGCTGAGAGTGCAAGCAAAAGGCTCTTCAACTGCATGAAACAAATTGAAGCTGTGGAGTAGCAATCATCTGAAAATTTGCTTATCCTTTCACTCTTTTCCACCCTTACATTATGCTTGTATAATTCATTGCATTTCATGTTATGTTCTCTTTTACTCTGATAAAAAATTCCAGTGTTGCAACATAATCTTTAATAGTATTAAAAAAGATGCCACTGGGGTAGATTTAGACTGTGATATCTCAGTGTACCTTAGCACTAGCAGTAACAGGGAAAGCAGTTTATTTCCTAAGAAAGCAAACCATGTTTTATTTGTTTCAGTCTAATTCCCAGATGAGTCCATGCCTCAAGTACTTCATACTCCCGTCTAAGACAACCTAGTCATTTTAGTTTATTTTTCTTCCTTCACAAATGTTGTCACAATGCTGACCCCATCTTGTTTGTGCTGTAACCGTTATTAGTATTTTGGTGCTATTGGATAGATGTCATTCAGAACTTGCCTTCTTATACTTCTTCTCCAATTTGCAGAGTTTATTGTAGTCACCAAACTTGCCTTATCACTGCATAGAGGAGAGCTGTTGATTTTAGCCAATGATTGTCCAAATTGCTTTAAGACTGGTTAAAAGAAAGAAGGAAAAAAAATGAAAAGAAGGACACACCTGACCTTTTCTGGTTTTGTCATTTTTGTCATCTCTAAGCTTATGCTTCTTGGATCACAGAGATGTCTAAACACACAATTATTCATCCACCCAACCTGTGCACACTCAAGTTGGCTTGTGACCTTGTATTTTGCCCTTCCATAAAGTGAAAGTCTTCTGACCAAAATTTACTCTCATCACAGTATAGCTTTTGTGTACCACTGTAAGCACTCTTCTCAGCCACCTCAGGGGCCAAACACGCTAAGCTCTCTGAGCCTTTCCCTTTCATGCCTGCCCCAGTTAATCTTCTATGGTCTCTTTCCAAAACATGTGTATCCTATTTTAACTCTGTTCAACTCCTTGAGTAATTTCCAAACAGCAGCTAACCAAGGCGTCAGATAATTAAATCATTCTCTCTCATCTGTTTTTAATAAATTCCCTTGGTCAAACATCCAAGGCCCTTATTTGCTCTCGCAGCTGCTAGATCTGCATCCATAACTTCATATTTGCTGCTATTCCTAGGACTGAACTCTCTCACTTCAGTCTCTATTCTAGTAAGTCACTGTATCTTTGTTACCAAAGAAAAATCTTCATCTTGTCACCAAGCCAAAGGATCAGGACATTCCCAGAAGAGCTCAGAGACAAATCTTTAACCAAACTATTTAACCAAATGACACTCTTACTCATATAATTTAGTTTTAGGTAGTCCTGTGAGGAGCAGGGAGCTGGATTTGATGATCCTTATGGGTCCCTTCCAACTAAAGATATTCTATGATTCTATTTCAGAATTTTCCACTGAAAGGTTTATTGATATTAAGAAAAGCCGATCTATTGGAATAAGAATGCTGAGCACAAACGATCAGTTTAGATGACAATGGGAAAGGATTCCCAGTCCACACAGTACAAAATCTGGAAATAACCCCGAAATGCTGGTTTGTCTATGTGTTTTCATTTAAAAATAAACAGCATCTTCATCCTGTACTAATAACAAATTCAAAGTTTTGAAATCTTACATAACAGAAAACAATTTTTCATCAGTTTTAATATTGAAAGCTTTGGAGACTCTAGGAAAGTTATTTACTGAGCCCCAAGAATGATGGATAAGAAGCAGCAGCAGATGAAGCCTTGTCTCCTGTCGGGGGAACCCGTAAACATGCTTCTCCAGAAGGATGCTGGAATGAGGCATGACAGTGCCCAAGCCCCATTCAAGTCCCACATCCTGTCCCACCAGGCACAAGGCCTGAAAATCCTGTTCTCTGTGTCCACAACAGAATGGCATCATAGTGACATCATTTTGTGCTCAGATTCTGCCTTTGCCACATACTCTATTTAAAATAGGACATTATAGATGTTGGTGAATTTATTTCTTTTGATATCACCAATAATCTGCAGAGCAAATAATTTCAATTTCTACCATGCTGGCAAGTGGAAGACTAAAAACGTACAATCAAAAAATGCACAACTTCTACTTTTGTGAGAGGGAAGTACCTCAGCATGGAAGAATGCTGCACCCATCTAATTTGTGAAGGCAGTCCTTCTTGTCTGACATCTTTGCTGAACTTATTGGTGTTGATGAAAGGCACCCAGATTTACCTGGCCAGCTCAGTTTAATCACAGACTTGAACTGTAGATCTGCCAGGAAAAAGGCATGCACTCTACTTTTCTGCCATGTGAATGAGACATGACCTTGGTTGAGAAGTGATGAGAAATACTTTCTGCATAGATGTAGCATCCACAAATGGGCTCTTACTCTATGTGGCAAGACGAGAGAAGATTAAACTTTAAAGTCTAGATTGCATTTTTTTTCTCTGAGACAGTCGGCTTGGAGACACTTCAAGGCATGTACAAGATGTCGTTGACAGATAAACACCACTTGTCAACTTTACCTTTTGCCTTACAATGACCCAAAGGGTGACATTACTGTGTAAGCAACACATGCCCTGTGGTGTCCTATAGCAGTTGGAGTGTTTCCTTTCTGACAGTAAATTCCAGTGCACTGAGGCACTCAGCACCAAAGTCAAGAGCTAGTCCCTAGGTCAGGGCAGCAGGCGAAACGGCAGGAGGAGGAAGGAGAGCAGCTTCTTTCTGTCAACTGCTTGGCTGGATTAGTCATAAAAAATTAAGATGAGGGTTGCTAAGAAAGGAAAAGTGATGGGAATTTTGCCACTGACTTCAAGAGAGCTAGAGCTCATTTCACTCTGTTTTTAAGAGGAAACTTGAAAGAGGACCCTGCAGCCAGGAGAGGAGAGACATTACAGCCCAGATTTTTGTTGTTACTTCCACAGGTGAAATTGGGAGCAGCTCCTCACTTGAGCTATGCCTAGGTAAGCAAAACTCATGCTGGGTTTACATGCTCCATCGTACTGAAATCTGTCTAATTGTGAATGCCTGATGCAGTATATCAAACAGAAGTTTCTTCAGCCCTGATTTGATCTGTTCATTAAGCATGTGAGATTTACCTCAGCAGTTTACAAAGAGCACATGATTTGTCCCAGCAGATTATGATGTATCACGCTGGTATGGTTTCTCCAGCACTGGCCAATCAGGTTTGGGATGAGGAAGATGCCCCTTCATCATTATAAACCTAGGACTCTGATCTCAGGTTCTCTCTTAGAATTGCATTTTTTGTGTTTTCTGATGTGAATATAGCATTTCAGCATTGAACCTGATGGATTAAATCTAAATTATTTTCAATACATTTGATCTGTTTTATTAGAAGTCTGCAGAATTTCAAAAACATGCCTGTAGAAATTTAGCCCTTGAAATTCCTGAAATCCATAACTATCCCAGTAATAGCATGGATTTTCCCCAATTATTTTTTTTCCAAGTCTGCTTTCCTACCGGTTACAATTAGCGTGTTCTAGTGTCAAAATTCTGCAGGTACCTCTTGTACCCGAAGATGCACATCCTGTGTTATGGGAAATGTTAGCACAGGGGATTCCAAGTAACCTTGATTAATATTTCTGAGACAATTTTAGAATTAATGCAATGACAGAGGCAGAGCTTGTGATTAGTGCTTATACAATATCAGTCTTCTATGATAAATTTGTCACAAGCCTCCAAACAAAAGTATTAGTAATGCGTTGATATTAAAAATCTTCATTTGGTCTCCTTTAGAATTTTAAATATTGCAGTCTTAAAAATTTTAATAGTTCATAGAGATAAACAAATATTTCAATGATTCAGGCTGAATGATGTGAATCCAAGGGTCACAATTCATTAGCGTTCAAAGAAAAGCATCCAAGTCCCAACCATGAAGAGAGTGAAAATAAAACTTTGAAATTCACTTTAACTATATGATAGCTTGGAAATGTTGTCAAACAGGCTGTTCCCATTCAGTTTGCCAACATCTAAGGTCACCCTCACTACATAATGATCACTCTATAAAAGTACTTAACAGAAATACATGCAATTCCCAGATGTCCAAAGGAGTTCATACACATTATCATAAGTAGCTTCCTTAACTTGGGCATATCTGAGTTCTTTCTTTGTAGGGTTCTTTCATTGTGGACTTCATAACCCATTCTTTTACCCTGTAGCTATCATCATAACTTCTTTGTTTCCTTAGAGAGCTTATGGAGTATGTATTGGTACCTGTTTGCACAGTAGAACCTTAATTTCTGTTGCTACTATGATATATTTTCACTATTTACAATAGCTAAAGAGTATTGCTGCATATGAATAGATGGAATAAAAGGTATCAAGTTCTGGAGCTGGTATTATCTTTTATCTCTTATATCACTTGTTCTTAGCATACCTGCAGTATAATACACTGGCCTAATTTGCCATATTAATGGTATTGTTTCCTGATATGTGCAATCCAGTGCTGCTGCAGACTGCTGCTGACAGGATGGGCCCCTTCTCCCCTCCTTTCTCTCTTCCTCCTCCCTCAAACAGGTGGTCTTGTTCCTTTCTTTGTGCTGCACCTAGTGATTACACAGGGTGAGTTACTTCAGCTTAATGATCTGAGTGAATCCTACTCATTTGGAGCTGGAGATACTTTATTTCTGCCGGCTTAGCTTGGTGAAGCAATACTCTCTAGCAGCCCTGTGATTGCTAGGTGTGAGGCAGAGGGACCGCACAGGCACAGCAGGGGAGTGGGACTGTCCCTCTTAGCTGCAACCTACACACACATAGTGTTAGGTTTAACAGGAAATTATACTCTTGCTGTGTCCGAGGTCCACAGTTTATAAGCATCCGCTTCCTATTCTGGAAGATAATTGAGATACCTGTGAAGTAATGCATACTGATTTCTTAATTCCAAAACTGTCTGTTGTGTGGAGATAATTTTTTCTGTAATTTATCCAAATGTTTTCTCCTTTGTATTGGATGAAAAAGAAATAAAATTCCTCTCAACCTCCAGCAACCCACTGGGGGGTCCCACTGAATCACTGAGGAGAGTGAACAAGAGCTGCAGGGGGGTATAACTGAAAAGGCAGCACCATCCACTGGGAGCACAAAGCAAACCTGCAATAATTAGCTATCAATCTCTGCTTTTGTGAAGACCTTCACCTTCAGTGAGGGTTATTCAGTTTTCATCATTTGCTCTATGAGCCTGACCAGTCCTCATGACTTTGTGGTTTCCCTTGAACAAGATGGATGCTGAAGATTTACCATCTTCCTATGTACATTATGTAATGAAAGGAATGGCATACTCCCTTACCACACTAGCAAATGTCAATTTTTGTGTAACATACTTAGTACAGCTGAATGACAGGAACATGGTGGCAACATCCTAGCTTCATTTATGAACACCTATTGCCTTTAACAATGTCATGGTTTAACCCCACACAGCCACTCATTCACTCCCCCCAGTGGGATGGGGGAGAGAATCAGAAGCGTAAAAGTGAGAAAACTCCTGGTTTGAGTTAAAGACAGTTTAATTGGTAAAGCAAAAGCCACCCGTGTAAGCAAAGCAAAACAAGGAATTCATTCACCACTTTCCATTGGCAGACAGGTGTTCAGCCATCTCCACGAAAGCAGGGCTCCATCACAGGTTAAATATTAGTTTGGGAAGACAAATGTCATCACACCTTCTTTCTTCTTCCCCCAGCTATATATGCTGAGCAAGACATCATATGGTATGGAATATCCCTGTAGTCAGTTGGGGTCAGCTGTCCTGGCTGTGGGTCCTCCCAGTTTTTTGTGGACCCCCAGCCTGCTGCTGGTGGGTGGTGTGAGAGGCAGAAAATGCCTTGACTCTGTGTAAGCACTGCTCAGCAGTAATGAAAACATCCCTTTATTATCAACACTGTTTTCAGCACAGATCCAAAACTTAGCCCCATACTAGATACTATGAAAAAAATTAACTCTACAGCAGCCAAAACCAACACAAACAGGAATACAGTGCCAGTTTCTACTTGTATTTCAAAAGTCTTTGTAACCTCTGTTCATGTCAAGTCAGTAATATCTATTAAATGAGTGATGGGATTTTCTTGGGGAAAATCCTGTTTATAGAAGATTCTGACTTGATGTTTTTGGAGAACATCCAGCATGAATTTTAAAGATAATCTGTAACTCAAAAAGTTACTTGAGGTGGTAGGACTAGAGATTTAAACTTAAGTATCAGTTGACAAGGACTAATTAAGCTTCACAAACAGCCTGGTGAAAGTAGGCTAGAAATGATATTTTATATAAAAATGAATAAACAGAGACAAGTCATAGGATTTGAAGATCTGTGCGAGATACTGGGTCAAAGAACAGGACCCCGGAGATACGGCTCTCAGTCTTTGCCCTTGGCTCCTATCTAAGGTATATGCTGCTTTCTGGATCTGTGAATCCTGGAAGAGAAATCCCATTTCACATTTGCCATGGACTGGACATATTAAGTCCTGAATAGACACTTGTTTTGATTTTTTTATGTGAGATCCCTTGTTCTTCAGTATTAGTGAGTGCAGTGCCAGCTTCTGCATCTGAACTTGTCTGTCCCAGCTGTGCAGTCAGTGGAGATCTAGTCATTGGGCTCAGTTCAGTTACTTAAACATGATAACAGACAGTCACCTGAGTGCCCTCTGGTATCCATCATGGCCTCCTGTTGCCCCTGTGGAACATGTGGGTCATCAGTAAGTCTGGTGTCAAATCCATCTCTTCCATGGGATTAAGTAACTGCAGGCACCTCTGATGGCACTAGACACATATGTTTGGGAGTTAACTAAGCCGCTATCAAATGGGTTTTAGAGGGCAATGCAGAACTGAATTTTAGCATAAGATCTTGTATCTTAGATTTCAATGGTGATGCCCCTTACAATTACCAGCCCACATGTCAGTGCTCCAGTGTAGATATCCAGAGAGCCTGCTCAGTGTATCTTTCACAAAGATTAATGATTATGAGAGATTTTTAGCTTATAACTACAACAATATATTGGATGTCTAAAAGTGAGCCCTCTCATGTGGTCCTCCCCTCTTCCAGTCTCCTCCCATCAGCTGCCTCATGTGTACCAAACCACAGGGCTTGCGCAGCTTCTCCCTGAGTGGCCACAGCACATCAGCCCAGTTTGGCTTTCCACCCTCACAGTGGCTGCGTACCCACAGAATTGCATGTCAGCCAAAGTCTTTCATCTGTGTTTACATGAGCCACCCAGCTCCATCTCTTCTCCACTATCACCTCCTAGACATGTTACTAGCAGTGCATCTCTGTACAGACTTCACAGTCAGGGTTCTGACTGTATTTTTCTCAGTGGTTGTTTTGCCAGTTATTAGGCCTAGCATAAAGGACACAGCCAGCATAAAGATGAACCAATAACCAAATTGTATTTGATACAAAAGGGTCAGTACATGGGTGAGCACTAGGGGTACAAACAAGTCAGATTATATATAATCAACATCAATCCCACTGACCCCAACTACAACACCACACGACCAACAACGGGTGGAATAAATGGTGAAATGCAGTCTCCCACAGAAGGGACAGGAGACAACTGAGTCAACAAACCAAATACATAAGACCAAGGAAGCCACATACTGAATCTCTACACAGCCCACATTTACAAAAGCCAGACCTGACTGGAGCCCAGTCCCAGGGAGGCAGGAGGTCCTTCCCCAACAGGAAACTCTGCACAGGACATCCACCTCACACACAGACACTCCCCTGCCTGCAAGTGGTCCCGGCTTTTATCCCCAAGTGGGACACCTGACCTTGGGTTACTCAATGCAGACACCTGGGGCTCCTTTACCCAATGGCTCTGTCTGCCAGGCCGGAGCACCCTGGGGGAAGCCTAAAGGCAAACTCACCCCCCCTTTGGGAAGGGCTGTGGGAATCACCCATATGTCAACCTTAATTTGGGGCTTGGGGTTGAAACCCCAACATTTCAGTGGTACAATGATGTTTTGGGCCAAATCTTTTTAGTTCAGCTTAAGTTTTGCTCTATGGTTTATTTAAAAAAAAAAAAAAAAAAAAAGACTTGGTATTGAAGGCACTCATCTATGGGAAAAAATCTTCTTCCAAAAATAAACCCTTCCTGCTCAAGTTAGAGCCTGAGGCTTAGGGTATTAGCAGTCTGGAACCATAACAATACAGACACATGAGAAGCCCAGCCAGGGCTGAACAGAATTTGTGCACTATGCTGTCACTGCTTTCTTATTACCAGTTCAATAGCCCTTGTGAGATTGCTTCCTCAGGACTTTTTCCCAGCATATTAACTGTATAAGCAGGAAGACTGTGTGCCATCTACTGGCACCTAAACAAGCACAACAAACTTTTTTTTTTTCAAGTGCAAAATTTACAAAAAAAGTTTTGTGGCTTGAGATATATCTGCAGTTAAATGATCGTTTATATGGTCAAAAATTTTTTTTTTTGTATAAACTTCTCAGGCAGGTAGTGGCTGTTCATCCCTTGCTTTTCCCATGAGGAGCCTACAGCCCCAGACTGTCAGTCGCAATGCTTCTTCCTCATGAGTCACACAGTGAATCATTCCTGTGGGCATTTTGGCCAAGTCAGCTGGACAGTGCTCAACACTCCCTCTACTACTGCCTTCTTGTAGGTATGGGTTAGCAGTTTAAGCAGTTACTATCATCTCATCTAGTTTCTTCTTACTCTCCTTTGGCAGTTATGGATAGCTTCAGCACCGATCTCAGCTAGCGATGCTAACGGCATGCTGAAGTGGACCAGGAACACTCTCAGATCTTGTTGCATATTCTCAGGCAGTCTGGTATTTGGGACTACCTGAAAGCAGCCTCTTCTTAAACCCTACTGCTGGTTTCACTAGCAGCCGCATGGCTAATGTGTCCAGGCTCTTCCAGTATATTCCAGGAGAGACTATTAATTCTCTCCTTCATATTCTTGTTCACTCTTATCTCCTGTCTCAAATCTCCCACCCTCTCTTGTTTCTTTTGTTAGTGTTCTGCAACTATTGTCTGTCATGTGCTTTTGACAAGGATCAAGCTGCAGAGAACTATAAAAATAGAGGGAAAAAAACCAAACTATCAGATTTCTGCAATGTCAAAAGGATCAGACAGTAGGTTGTGTGCAGCACTATCATTTTTCCTTGGCATTAAACATTATGAATAGGGATAAATGTCACATTAGTGAATGTCACATAATTTCCTGAATATGCTTGTGCTTGGTTTAAAAAAATATGAAAAAATACAGAATTTAAAGGTGGCTAGCAAGCCCAATATTCAAATTTGACTCTAGTTTTCTGGAGCCCTAAGCTATCACTGGGAGCTGCCATCTATGCAGTGCTATCAAAGTTAGTCACAGTAATCTGAATATGGGCTTAAGAACCCAAGTTCAGGCTCCTAGTTTTTAAAATCGTAGTCATATTTTACTAAAATTGAGCAGGTATGCCAATGGAGTTTATACAACTTAGTAATGAATACATAGCCCAGAATTTCTAATGAGATCCTTTACCACTGCCACCCTAAGCAAGCCAGTTTTTGCTGTAGTTCTCATACCTAAAGAACAGGATAATGGGTGAAAATCTCCACTTCCCTTTGCCAGAGGTAATAAAAATCATTTAACTGGGGTCAGTCCGCCTCTGGCTTCCTGGTCACTTCAAGCTGCTAAACGCACTAACTGGAGCAGAAGTGTCATCCTCAGGAACTGAGCAAGTTATACAATGGATTAGAAAGTTAAAATCCTATGTATCGTCCCCCTGTTGCCATGCAGGTCTGTTCTGTGGCACACCACACAGGTCAACTTTTATCCTGACTTGGGAGTTGTATAAATCTCAGGATAAAGCAGTCTTTGTCCTGATAGTCAGATTTCTGTAAGAAGGCTACTGACACACACATAGTCTTAATTCAGGAGGAGTTAGTGTTTTCAGGATAATGAGAATTTAAGGAAGATTTTAAACAAGATGAAAAGTTACAAATTAGAACTAAGAGGCAATTCTGTTTTTGCAAGAGGCCTCAGAAAAAAAGAGAGTTGTGAAAGAAAGTGTTTGGATGCTGTGATAGGATGAGAGAGATGTATGCAAACAAAGTTAAGGCTGGATTTTGGCACCTTCAAGGCTTAGGTGGTTGAGAATATGAAATGCAATTTGGCATGATGTTGAAGAAGGAGGAAGCAGTGAAAATGTTCAAAGTGATGTAAAGTACCAAAGTGGAGTGATTTTATTGATAGTTTCAGCCACTCAGGTTACAAAGCGAGGTTAAAGCACAGAAGGATAATTAGTCCGAAGATGATATGAATAACTGAATAACTGAAGCACCTCTAGTGTAAACCGCAGTGATGCCAACCAGCATGTTAGATTAGCCATACTCGTTCATACAGTTTTGGTATATGAACAAACATATTTGCAGAGGTATGTTTCTCCCCAAGTACTTATCCCACTGAACCTAGCAGTGTTCCCTGCTGCAGGTGTTGGTGGGAATGTATCAAGAGGCCTCTGCGAATTCAAGGAAAATGCAGAATTCCATCATTCCCTGAAGAAATTCTTCTACCTTCCAGGTAAGAATGTCATATCCTCACACTTGCAGAAAGAAGGGCAAAGGTGGTGAACTCTTGATTCTTGCACAGGAAGAAAAGGTTTTGTCAGAACAAATTTAGCTGTCCCTGAAGCTGCCCATTTCTCAGAGGTCTAAAAAGTTTCATCTGCAGTTACACAGGCTAAAAAACATTAGGGTATATCAGCCATCATGTTTCCAGATGTAAAGGAATATCCAACTGCCCACTGTTAGACAAATATTGACTTAAAAAAGATTTTAACCATCTATGTGTAGTATCTCATACTAGCAAACACTGCAGACTAAACAGCCTCTGACAGGATGCAGAGCGTTCTTGTATTCTTATATATATGGTTTCTAATCCTGTCCTAGACATCAAATTATCCTTCCTGTCCTTATTTCTTTGCATGGAAAAACTGACTAGCTTACTGAGGAAAGGTCCACTGTAAATAATACTGGCCCTTAATTTTGTTGCTATTTAGTAAATGGTGCTATCAGGAGCCAACAAACTCATACCAAGTACTATTCTACTTAGCAAGTAAGAGCATGTCAAAAAGCAAAGTGTGCTTGCTGGAGGTGATTGAGGGATCAGAATGTGCTCTCTCTCCTCCTTAACATCAATGTAATATCTAAATTTATAGGAATCCTTATCTGGGACCCTTTGGACGGTTGCGTTTATATCTTGAATTACATTTGAGTTGCTTAACAGGTCACACATTCCATTTGATAAAAGCTCATAATGCTAAGAACTGAATAATAATTTTCCAAAACCTCATAGTTTTCTGACATTTTCTATATAATAAAGATTATAGGGTTGTGGCTTTAGATGTTTCTGGATTTAATTCCCTATATCCTGTTCTGTTATTGATGGAATCTTTCATGGTGGCTTTTTACTCTTTTCCTGTTCTTTTTACAATAAAAATCTCCAACTTGGAATTCATTACCTTATATGTGCAGCCCTCCACTTTAACGCTGTTCATTTGTCTCATTTTCTCAGTCTACCCACATTTCTCTTTTTCAAAGTTATATTCATTGAAGCTTCTGGAAGAAGGCACTGGAGGACACATCTCTGAGGCAGTGGGGCCCTTTGAACTTGTTGATCCTTCTACCAGCAGATGCGCACGTCTCCAAGGACATTCTCGGTGAGCACTGTATAGCAGACACGGTCTGCCCATTCAACTGATGAAGCTGACAGTGTCAAACTCAGATGAACACATTTAGATCTACTAACTTCCCTTCTAGGGGATCTAGCTCCTTTCTTGAGATCTGTCACTGAGGCCTATTTTGGCTCAACCTTTCTAGACACCTCCTCTTCACTGGCATTGCTTTCCTCACTGGAGGTATCACGGAGGTTGTATTGCACTGGCAGTATCCCTTGGCACAGTGTCAGTCTGACTCATCTTCCATTTCATTACAGGCTCTGAAAACAGCTGCAGCTGTCAGAGGTTTGCAGTTACTTTGAAGCATTATGATAAAACTATACTTACTGAATTATTCTGGTAAATAACAGTCTCCATGGTATAAGTAGAAAAGTACAAAAAATTAAGTCTCTTGCAATGCATTACAGTCATGATTCCCTAGACTTGCTCAACTGAGCAATTGCACAGTAATTGGTAACTGCAAAACAAAAGCTAACACCCTGTTGCGGGGCAAAGAGAAAAACAACTAAAACTAAAAATATAACAGTAGAAATGCAAAATATAGTATAGCATAATATAACTCATAGTGTAATGTAGTCATCTTTACAACTTAATCTTTTGCTATTACTTGAATTTATTTTAACTATGCAATGGGAATGTTTCAAGAGTGTAGTATTTTTTCTTTTAATTTATAATTTCTTCTTAAGAGGACAATAACACTCAACACTTCTTACCTTCTGCATAATTCCTGGAAGCCTTAATATCTTTGGTTTATGTATGGTGAGTACAATTTTTCAAATTTTCCTTTTCATCTAATTTACAGATATGTACATGCAAACTGCACTTCAAGTGCTGACTCTCTCTCTTATTAAAAAGAGCCCCATGCATAATATAATCACCCAGCAAACATATAAGCATATAAATATAACTTGGCATGCAAGAATGAGTCCACTAACTTAAATACAAGAATTTGCACTGCAGTGAGTGCACTGTAGATCCTGCCATGTAAGCCTACCCATTTAGAGGATACCTACCCATTATTTAAACTGGGTAGTGATAGCAAATTTAGCTGTGACAGCCAAGAAACAGAGCACAGGCTGCAAAACCCATGTAAGAGGATAGATAAATATTTGGAGGGGTTTTGCAGTCTGTAGAGAGCTCCATGATACTGTGACTATACTGCAACCAGTCCTTGAAATAGTTTTCTTAAAACTCCAGCCATAACAGAGCAGATTTAATCTCTGAATATCCAGTGGTTCAGCTCTAATCTACTGTTTCTTAACTGTCCTGAGAACAGTTGTGAATCAATTTCCACCATCCCAGCCAGAAACTGAAAAAAAGGGATAGGTATACTGTCAAAGCTAGAAGATAGATTATGTCTATTTAAGAGACAATTTTTAAAGCTTGTGTTCACACTCTTTAAAATTAACTGGATTTATCATGTATAATTATGTATGTGATTTCAAACTAAGATAATGATGCTGGATCAAACTAATTTTTCTGTAAAAAGAAGTTATATTTTACAAAATTGTAAAAGTCATTACAGCAATATAACAAGTCTTTGCTGGAGCATACAAAGATTCCTATTTAATTTCAGGGACTTTAGATATTTTCCTGTCAAGGAGAATCCCATCATGCAAGCCAAGCCCTGGATTCCCTTTCTGAAGTTTGATGATAATACAAAGACTAGCTTTCACTTTTTTTATAAACCTTTCTGCTCAAAACCAAACAGGGTGTCAAGACACACATTGCAGTGAGGGAGGTAACAACCTTTAGTATTTTTTGTTTAGGATCATTTTATCACTAAACAGACAGAAGACTGAGACAAATGAATGCAGACTTACGACGATGGCCAAAATCAGCACAGAATCACAGAATCATCTAGGTTGGAAAGGACCCTGGAGATCATCTAGTCCAACCTCTCACCTAGCACAGTTCCCACCTACAGCATATCCTTAAGCTCTAAATCGACCCTACTCTTGAACACCTCCAGGGAAGGGGACTCCACCACCTCCCTGGGCAGCCCATTCCAACACCTAACAACCCCTTCTGGAAAGAAATGCTTCCTAATATCTAGTCTGAACTTTCCCTGGTGCAACTTGAGGCCATTCCCTCTTGTCCTGTCGCTTTCTACTAGGCTAAAGAGGCTCATCCCCAGCTCTCTGCAGCTTCCTTTCAGGTAGTTGTAGAGGGCGATGAGGTCTCCCCTCAGCCTCCTCTTCTCCAGACTAAACACCCCCAGTTCCCTCAGCCGCTCCTCATAGGACATGTGTTCCAGACCCTTGACCAGCCCCTTCTCTGGACACATTCGAGTAATTCAATGTTCTTTTTGTAGTGAGGGCCCAAAACTGAACACAGTAATTGAGGTGTGGCCTCACCAGCGCAAGTACAGGGGCAAGATCCCTTCCCTGTCCCTGCTGGCCACACTAATCCCGATACAAGCCAGGATGCCATTGGCCTTCTTGGCCACCTGAGCACACTGCTGGCTCATATTCAGCTGGCTGTCAATCAATACCCCCAGGTCCCTCTCTGACTGGCAGCTCTCCAGCCACTCCTCCCCAAGCCTGTAGCGCTGCTGGGGGTTGTTGTGGCCCAAGGGCAGCCCCCGGCATTTGGCCTTAGTGAAACTCCCCCAGTTGGGCTCAGCCCATCCCTCCAGCCTGTCCAGGTCTCTCTGCAGAGCCTCCCTACCCTTGAGCACAAGTGAAGTGAAACTGGCTGGGACCAAGAGATAAGAACTTATGGAAAATTGTCCTAGCAGTGTGAAAGGGGATGTGGCACAAGAAATATCAAGCAGATTTGATTTTAATGATTCCTTGTGTTGCAATATTCTATTTCTGTTTAATTTTTTTAAAATATATAAGCCTTTAGTTTGTCCACAAGCTAAGTTAGAGGTTCAGAGCAATGCTGTTTCCTCCCAGCGTAATATGTGCAGGCAGCCAGTTGACATTTATGTGGTTTCTGAGTAATATACCACAAAGAAAACAAGCAGCTGCCATTCCTAATGATGTCAAGGTGATGATACAATTGAAGTCTTTCAATCTTTCTGGAACTGCAAGACAGAAGATGCTGTCTGGGCAGCCATAGGCAAGGTCTTTTTAATCTTTATTTATCCCTGTATGCCCTACTGCTGGCTATGGCCAGAGCTCTGGAGGAAGAATAGCTGTTTTTATCCTCCCTGCTAGAAGCTATAAACTCATAACATGCTAGAAACAAAGATCCATTAGTTCATGAGAGGTTTCATGATAACTCCAGCCAAAAGGCTCAGACAAATTTTGAATAATCACTGCAGCTTTGGCACTTATCCAAACTAGACACTTCTCTTACTGTCTAATTCAGATTAAATATCTGCACAGAGAAATGAGAAACCTTTTCCACACAGCAGGGGCAGTTGAATCCATGGATTCAGATAGCAGACTTCAATAGGGCCAGCTCGGAGCTGGTGAGTGAAAGACAGGCAATGGTTGGCTCTGTCCCCTCACCACTATTACCATGCAGAGTGGCTAAGCTAGTGTGAGAAAGAAGATTAGTAAGAAATTACTCCCCTCTTCTCAGTAACTCCTGGAAGCAAGGATGATGCAAGGATCCTTCTGCTCAGAGGTTTGCCTCCAACTCCAAACCTCTGAGTCTGCTCTTGTCCTAGCTCAGCTTATCCACCACTTGCCCTTCAGAGCTGTGCCTGAAAGTTACATTCTATTCCAGTTACACCAAAAAAAAGGGAAAAGGAGTAAAAATATGAAAACTCTTACATTACACAGGAGCTGGGAAATAGGAAAAGCTTTTTGCTTTTCCAGGAGGAGCACAGCACAGCACTGATGCAAGAGGATAACAGCAACAAGAGATTTAAAATTCATCAACTCTAATTCTCACAAAGGTACAATAATGAAAAAAATAAGCCAAAGCTGTTATTAAAGAGGTGGTAGCAAAAAATTATTCTAGCAACCCTAATACTTCTGCACATGTTCAGAAGAATGCTTATTTCTGTAAATGTCAAAAGTTGGAAGAGACAAAGTGAAAGAATAAAAATGTTGCAGTCCTTAAAAAGACTAGAGACAGAACTGGGTAACTCTAGCTCTGGCAGCCTGACTTCAGTTCCAGGTAAAATATTAGCAAAAATTGAGACGAGTGTCTATTTTTAGATGGATGGAGCAGAAAAACCTATTGGCTTAAAGCCAAGCGGGATTTGTGAATCAGACAATGCCAAAGAAATCTGATAGCCTTTTTTAATATGGTATCTGAGTGGGTGGGTTTTTATAAAACAGTCCTGTGCCACGTGGAACCAGTTTAAATAATGCCTGGAAAAGAATTCAGTAAAGTGACAAGTAAGCACTTTACATGCATACTGTGTCCTTACAGAAAGTCCTTGTACTTCTTTAAAGGGTATCCTTTTACCCAGGTGCCTCTCTACGACAAGGCAAAATAGGTTTTGCTCAACATAATTCAGAAAACAAACACAGGATAGCAGACTCTCCCACTTGACATTCCCATCTCTTTCTTCCCTTCTCTCTCTTTCCTCCTTTCTTGCTCTCTGTTTCTCTCTTTCACATCTTTCTCTCCCTTCTCATTTTCTCTTCCTCTTCCTCTCTTTCTCTTTCTCCCTTCTCTTTTCTGTCCCCTATTTTCCCTCTCTCACACATGTTACTGCATATAAACACACCTTCATACTTACTGGTTTGTTTGAGATACTGACTGCAGGCTGTTGAGATGAGCTGCACTGACAGAGCACACAGAAGAACTCAAAAGAGAGAGAAACTCAATATTCAGTGTCTGAAGAGATTAAATCAGTGTGTAATTTACTAACCAATTACACCCATGGGGTACAATGCTCACACCAGAAGTTTTATTGTGATAAACCCATGGCATTATTGCAGTGACTCAAAACTACATGAGAACAGACCACCTCCACTCTACTCCATATGGGATGGGCTGGGTGGGAAGCATTGCTTGGTAAAATCAGGCATTACATATGTGCCCCTACATGTGATTGGACAGAGGTATGACAAGTTTGGTTTCCTTTTGCTTGTGCATGGGTTTTGAACCCAAAATGAGAAATAGGCATGGTTGTTCTTGTGTGGGATCAAAAGAAAGTCTCTTTCTTTCTTTCTTCCTTCCTTTCTTTCTTTCTTTCTTTCTTTCTTTCTTTCTTTCTTTCTTTCTTTCTTTCTTTCTTTCTTTCTTTCTTTCTTTCTTTCTTTCTTTCTTTCTTTCTTTCTTTCTTTCTTTCTTTCTTTCTTTCTTTCTTTCTTTCTTTCCATAAGCCAATAAAGCAATGGAATGGCATGGTAATGCCTCCTCTTTTTTTGTGTTGGAAGATATTAAAACCATTTCGATTTCTCTTGCAGTCCTAGGGGAGAACACATTAGAAGCTGCATGCCATGAAAATTCAATTGAAAAGGAATGTTCTAGCCTCAGATGCCACCATAGCTCACCCATGGGCCAGCTAATTTTCCTCTCTCTACTCCCCTCAAACAAAGCTTTATCTATTTGCTGTGATACAGCTTCACACCTCACACACAGCAATGTGGACAGCAGGCTGCCAGGAGGTTGCCATTCCCTCTGCTGTGTTCCGCTTTCCTCTGTCCCTCCTAGCAATGTAAGGTAATTGCACGTTCATGATAAAGATCCAATTCATTTTAATAAGACCTCCTCAACAACTGAGCTTCTCGTATATCTACTATTTCTCTGACACAACCTGTTTGCTCTAATAATTTTGCCCAGATAGATTCTTTATATTTTTCTCTAGGATTTCCAGATACCTCTAATGGCCAGACAGATGGGACCCTGGGCAAAATTTCAGGAGAACAGCCACACTGGTGTTACAGTGCATGTATTCATGTCTCCGTTAGCGTACATAGCAGATCCAGACAGAAAGGTTATGGAAATTCTAGAAAACCCTTTGAAATGTCATCATTGCTTATGAATTTGTATACAGAAATCTAATGCACAGAGACTGCCTGATTAGGCATAGTTCTGGGCCTAGCAGCTGCCTATCAGTTTCTTTGCCCTTCTTGATTAAAAAAAAAAAAAAAAAAAAAAAAAAAGGAAGAAAGAAAATAACTCAAAAGGATAAGGTTCTAAAAATGGCTGTGTCTGGCACAGAGAATTTAATCCCTGCAAACTTTCTGCAGTTCTGTGAGCACTGTGCAGAGCTGCAGAAAACTCCAAGAATGAGTCCTCTTGGAAGCTCTTCCACCTGGGTTGCCTCACACGCCAGTTTTACTTCCTTGCGGACAATCCTGTGCAAAATGAGCTTTAATGACTCTTCATGGGAATGAGTGTGTTGACTAGAGCAACTGTTTGCAGGATAGTGCCCTCTGTCTTACGTTTAATGCAGAAGCACAGTGTGAGTAGCTGTCACAGCTGTAACACATAACAATATGTGAGGGAAGTTCACGCTCTTTGCTCTGGTGTGAACATACCATTGCCTTCTTTGCTTAGCGGTTTTAGAGTAGGACTTGCAACTTAATCAAAATTGAGAGCGACAGTTCAGGCTGGAGGCTGTGGTGAACACCGAATAATTCTCCCTGGACAGAGATTTTATTGCAGAAATTGGGAGTGAAGCCAAAACAATAGTCAGCTATCAAAAAGTGTGCAGCTTTTCACCCCTTCTAGGAAATCTTGCAAGCACTTAAAAAAGAATCGTGAACCACACAAGTATGTTGCACTTCGCCTCTCTAGCTAGGTTTGCTTAATAATTTCTGAGCAGCACAATCCTTCATTTTCAGCACATTGTCACTTCCAGAGACCAATGATGGAAATTAAATTGTCAAAATCAAGAAGGATCGTGTTGCTTTTTTAGCTTCAGCCTCGCAATGCTTTCCCAAATGACTGAGCTTTCATCCCCAGGTGATTCTCAACTGTGCCTACGGACTCAGTGCCCTGCCAGATTAACAGAGCCTTCTCTTACATGTATTGCACAGCTAAGTAAAGCAGGGCCTTAGCATATTTTGAGGCCAGAACTAACATTACCCAAATATTAATTTCTCTAGCTTATGAACTGACAGTCAAGTTAGTCTCAAAAGTGACTCACAGGACTTATGTTCATATAAGTATGCCCTTACATCCAGCTCAAATAAAGATCCTTAACTATATATATGTGTTGTAGGTATATATACACATATATATCAATGGGTGTTAGACATGAACAAAAGCACCACTTAGTTTCTAATGGTCTCCTTAGAATTATATTTCAGATTCCGGTGACTGGATTTCATTTCATTTCAATTAAGTCAGCTACACTAGTAATTTATTTCAGTCTTTTCATACGTTTTGACACTATTTCTTTTGTACCTAGAGGTTTCAGTGGTTATTGACAGCTATTGTCCTGCAATTATTACTCACTCTTACTTATTACTCCTATAAAATATTTCCGATATATAACATAAAATTGTAGGAAAATAGGTCTAGAAGAAATCTCAAAAGATTGTTTCACGCAGCCCCTATGCTAACCTACCCTAGTATAATTCTTGGGTTTTTTCTAACCTCACCACAAACACCTCCAGGGCTGAAGAATGTGTACCCTCCCTAAAGACATATTGCATTGCTTCATTGCCCTCGCACTCCCAACATTTTTCCTAACAACTAAGTTGAATCTTCTGTGCTAACATATCTGCTACCATAGTGGTAAACGCTGACTTTTAAGCAGCATATGTAACAATTTCAGGGAAAACTCACAGAGTAACTATGACAGAAAGTAATGCAATTTTTACTTTATCTCACCATTTGTGAAATGACTTTTATATAATTTTTATAACTGGAGAAAAAACTTAAAACCTTCATGAAGATTAGTTTTTCTGATGTTTATGTAACCACTGATGACATTTAATGATGAGGTTGGAATAATCTCAATGAATCATGTCACACAAGGAAATTAAAAAGAAACAAGTTTGTTTTTTATATAAGAACCATCATCTGTTTTATTCCTGCAGGATTTTCAGTAGTTATTGTTATTACAGATGAGACCTTGATACTCCTAATAACACCAAATGTTATTTTGGGCATCCATTCACATAATACTTTTGTAAGAATGAGCTATGCCAGATTACCAGTGGGATGTGATTTGATATGAGTTACTTATCAAGAACTGACATCAGTGTTTCTATTTTTATTGCTGAAAAATTTCTATACAAAGATATAAAACATTCATGTCTAGCAAGAGGAAATAGATGAGGTATACCTTACATGCAGATATGTGATGCAGTTACTGGAAAAGTGAAAAGCTGATATGTTAGCATTGCTAGTACACCGAACACCGAGTTGTCCTGAGTAAAAGGCATCCTAAAACTCTGTCTAGGTCCATCCAATGTCAAACATGAACCAATACCATTGAAGTCTGGGAGACAGTGAGATTTGGAGCTTCTGGGAAAACAGCAAAAAGAGAACTATAACAAGTGCTTGGGGGCAGGGACAGGGGACTGGAAAACGTCAAAGCATGGGAGATGACCAGAAAGGAGGGAAGAAGATGGAGGAAAATCCATTAGAATAATGTTAACCATCCAGTGAGCTGAGCACGTTAGCTTAAGGTTCCTTAAGTTATAAGTTATAACACTGCAACAATTGCTTTATACAAAAGATATTTATGTTCCCAAGCCTCTCAAATAAAGCTTTAGCAAAATGAGGGAGCACTGTTTGCATCCTATCTGTCCTAAATACTGGAAATACATTAAACCCAAGGTCACTAGACAACAGCTTGTAATGGAGCTCTCAACTCATTAAAGCAGGAGTTGTTTATTAGCTGGTATCTCAACTCTTTTCCTAAAGAGGAAAGAAAGCAAGTCTTCTGTCCATGTGACTAAAACAATCTGTTAAAGCTAAAGTTTAAACTGCATACAAAGAGCATAAAAGAAAAATTATTAGCTCTACTGTGATCTAATTTATATTCCTTATTTGCAGCAGTAACACATTCTGATAATCATTAACCTTCAAAAAAATGAAGCTTTAACCAAAAGGATTTAAAGCAGTTTAGTGCTGAATTTTACAAACCTTGCCAAAGTGTAACCTGAAGTCTTACATTTTTGTTCCCATCTTCAGCATGCCAGAGCTTGAATCACAAAGCTAGCGCTCAGCATCTTGGCTGTGGGTCAAGATCAGCTGAAGTCACATGCAGAGGAAAGTGGTGAAGGTGACATTGCTTCTACCTGGCTCAGGAAAACAAATAATGATCTCCACAGCAATCTGTGACGGATTTAAGCTCACAAATATGTGGAAAAGGCTCTCTGGTTTCAGTTTTCCACATCTAAATACTCTCTTCAATATTCAGAGTAAGAAAGTGCTGGACAAGACCGAATGTAAATTCATCACTGACCTGGGACAGAAAGTGCTGCGTTTTTTGATCATATGATTGACAACTGGCAAGAGACTGCATTGTTTCTCTGTTACCTAGTAAGTATTTTTGCAAGGTATTAGGAGCATGACATGTGTCAGTACAGGGCAAGAGAGAAAAAGGGTGAAAAACAAACAGAAAAAATACCCCCATTCAAAAGAGTGCTCCATGATGACATTAAGCTGAAGAGAAGTTCCAACACAAACACCAACTTTTAGTACTCCTCACTCTCATGGAGTATGAGGGAGGTGGGTCCGAATACAGACTTCACAGTGTGCTCGTCTCTAAATGGAACAGACCAAGCAACACCGCCTTTTGGAATTTGAAATGCCCATTTTGTGACTCCTAGGCAAGACTAGTCATAACAAGAGAATTCATTAACTGGGAGTATTCAGATCACATCAAAGCGGTATATGAAGGCTTTGCATGCCTCTTTATGAAATACTCTGATGAAATACTTGTAACTCCTCCAGGATGGGGAAAGAACTTCAACCCTCCTGCAATACCACAGCTACCAAATAGCACCAAAGAAGAGATGCCCACGAGACCCAGGCTATTCTCACCATCAGCCACTGCCAGCCTTCCTCGCACCCTTCCCCTAGCTCTTGGCATGGGCCATTGCTGGAAACAAGAAACTGAAGCAGCCCGGCCTGGAAGTTTCTGTGACACCTGTCATGAGAGTTGGTTGCAGCATGAAAAGGCAGTCACAGCTGCTGACACAGAAAAAAAAAAACCTGGAAAATGTCTCTACCTGTGCAACCTAACCTTCAGGGAGCTGATGGTGTTCCAGGGGACCTCAGTGTCCTTCCCTGCTCTCACTTCTGCAGCTCTGCATGGCAACTCAGGGTGGGGAGGACTTTATCTTCACAGCCAGATGCAGGAAGCACAACAAGATATTTACCACCCCAGTTATTTTTTCCCAAAACATGCCCTGGACTAATATTTTGGTTCCTACAAAACACTTAATTAACTGGAGCAAACTCCCACTTCTATTTTAACTTTTAGTGTCTGAATAAAAGTCATTAAGAGGCATTTTGGGTTTCAGCTCACCTTGTCCTCAACACAGTACCTTCTCAACTCTGGTAAACCTAGGATGGGGTGAGACCTCTCCCTGTAGATGTGGGCGACTGGAGTCACTTTGGGGTGCTGCAGGGTCTAGGGGAACAGGAATTAAATGGAATTTCCCAACAGGACATTAAGTCACTGCAAAGAATTTAAATATTTACCTATGTTTGAATCAGGAAATAAATATGAAAACACAAATTTTATTCAGATCTACAAGATGATATGAGTGTGTATATAAAGTTTATGTATGTATATGGTCCCTTTATATGTATTCATTAAGAAGATCCTTTCTATCCTACATTTGAGTAAAATTATTTCCAGCCAATACAAAGTATCACTTTCTTCCTCTTCTAGGCAAATATCTAATTACATATTGCTTTATTTCAAACTGCTCTACAAAACACTTATTCATCTATTATCAAGTATTAGCAACAGTACAGTTACAACAATAAAGTTCAGTTGCTTAACTCTTTCTGTTTTATAATGCAAAGGCCTCAAAACAATTAAAGACAGTAACAGCTCTTAGTGCTAGAAGTTGTAATGAATAACTGTAAGCAAATTGCTGTGTCTCTACAGCCACTCACACCTCTTGCTATCTTGAAATTAAAAATTGATCCTGTCAAACAGGCATAAATCATAGAAAAAATTAAAAATAGACTCATTTTCAAAGGGCAACATGATATGAAAAGTATTTTCATGAGATACAGTTCACCTATCTGCTGACCCACTTACATCAACAATCGAAGAGTAACAATCATATATCATATCAAAGGAGCAGAAGGAGATCAAATATCCCATGCCTTTCCTTCTGTTTCAATCTATACAGAAAAACTAAATATTTACTGTATTGGTGCCTATTTGTGTATATAAACTTCTAAGCACATCTGCATTATGCAACATAAATGAAGCAAATATATACAAACTTCAAACACTCACATTGAATGATTATGCATATATATATGCCCCTAACTGTTCAGAAATCTACATGCAGTAAATGACATGTTTGGCTGTGTAATCATATAACTTGTGTATTTCTTGAGCTCCTGACTAGCTGGACTGCATTTAGCCCAATCCATGGGTGTCCTCTGTACAAGCCTGTGCCAAGAAAGACTTACATGAGTTTTACACAATACAAAATTAAGACTTACAGACTGAAATCCCTGTAGGACTGGAGATTAATCTACTTCTCAGGGAGTACTGCAGCATTCCAGGCCTCTGAATATCTTCGAACAGCTGCTGTTAAAAAATTAACTATGACACAGTAGTACACAGGCTTATGTCCATGTCCCATCCCAGTGAAGGTAGTTCACAGTCTTGGCAGACTGAGACTCTGAAATGAGGGCTCCTCTGCTTCCAGATGGCTATGACCCGCAAAATGGTCATTTCTCTGACCCAAAACCCAGATCTGTGCCTGGTTCCAGGCCTAAAAAACATAAGAAAGGGAGATTTTTGCCACTGGAAAGCAAGAAATACACTTTCCTCATGGTATACAGTGATTCTTCCTTCCAATGTCAGAAGATCATTAAATATAAGAGCTTAAGATAATTGTGAGAACTTTCAAAGGTGTTAATTTTTCAAGTGGGCTAGCTGTTAATTTTTCTTGCCGTTAAAATGAATGGAGAGCTTTGCATGGCAACACCTTTCACACCTAATGCTGGAGAGTCAGGTTGCATGGGTATTTGACTTCCAGCCCAGCACAGGGTGGCAAGTCTTAATCTCAACAAAAGGGAAGATTGATGTGGGTTTCCTGGAACACCTGCTGCTGAAGCCATTAGTGTTTGGGGCACTCTCCTGCCTACACTGCAGTCGGTGTGAACTGTCCTCTTGCCCTTCGCAGAAAGAGGATCAGGCCCTTATTGAACAAGATTAATAGGAGCAAGCCTGCCATTGATTATGTGCTGCTGTCCTCACCATGTCAGAGGGCAAGCCAAGGGGTAAATTACAGCTACCCGGGGACTCCAAAACATGAGAAGAAATCAAACCAACACACACTGGAAATTAAAGCATGCTGCATCTGAGAGAAATCGATATAGAAAGTAGAAAGTCTTTTGTCACCAGTTACTTGCAGCCTGCAACAAGTCCAAATCCTGCAGAGCTATTTCATTAAAATGTCTCTTTGCTTAGTCCAGATAAAGAAGTGCTACCACTTACTTGTATCGCTGACAACTATACTTGTGTAATGCTTATTCCAGAGTAAATGTGGATTTGGCAGAGACCCATGAGGAATAAGAACTCACATGAGGAGAAGGGAATAGTGGTGTAACCACATTAGTTTAGATTTGCAGTTTAGGACATAATAAGAGAACTTCCCTCTGTAGACAAGAGCTATGTAAGAGGTGGCTTTTTTTGTGCAGAGGTCAGGGAGGGAAATAAATGCTTCCCATATGCCAAACAATACTCTGAAAGACCCATTAGATACTATTTTCAAGTAGTTCCATTTGAGATTGACTTCCCAGGATGTGGTAGTGTCATTCATTCTTTAGGACTGAAAATTTTAACAACTTGTACTTCGGCTGCCTTTGTGTGCATGAGCAGCAAGGGCAAGCTGCTCTGCAAGGGAAAGGGAGCAGGCTGCTGAGCATGACAAGGTGGACCAGGCAGAGACTTTGCTGACAAGGGCACAGTCCTGCAGCACCCAAGTTGAGCAGAACAGGTTCAGTGGCAATAACCAGGTCGGACACAGTCCAGTGATTGCTGGACAAGTACATAGTGATGAGCAAGGTCTGATATAACAACAGAAAGTCAGTCCATGGGTCACAGTGAGGGTCTGGATCAACAAGACACATGGCCAGGCAGGGCACGGATGTAGAACAGCTCAGGCAGGGTCCAAGTCAGGTTAAATGCAGCTCTCAGGCAAAGGAGGAGAGCCCCTACTGAGGCTTCTTTCAGGTTCTTCTCAAACAGGTCTTTCTTCACAATATTTTCAAGGCCAGACAGCTGGCTTTTGAACCTGGCCCTGAGCCCAGGCAGCCAAACCCACGGGAGAGGGGGACATGCACTCAGGGGCCTGACGCTCTGTGGCCAACCCGCAGCACTTTCTGTTTCTAGTGTGCTTTTCATGGGACACAGCATAATCTTACAGTGACACCAGGTGAAAACTGCAGTTTTCCTGCAGGACTGCTGTTGGTGAGATGCTCAGACCTTCCATGACTGTATGAGATGTTTAAACCTGATTCTTATTTGGTTTAAATACTGTGGACTGTTAAACCAGTGGAATGGACAATTAGACTCTCTGGATTTTGTCCCAACATGCCGTCTAAATCCTTTGCCTTATCTGTGAAGACCGACAGGCTCTGCAGACCTCAGAGGTCCAAAGCAATCCAGTTGCTCAAAACCAGACAAGAGGAAACTGAGAGCAGTAGGAGCTGGGTGAAAATGTGGTTGCCTGTGTGATTGCACAAACTTCCAGTGGCCGGAGAGCATCCCACTGCTGTATCGTTTTTCCTTCACCTCTGTCTGCAGGTCACTAACCACTTGCAGTGGATGGGTTTGCCTCCATTAAGAAGCATGTTGCTGCTTGTACAGAAGATGGGGTTTTCCTCACTGTTCTGCATCTCTCCAAATGTACTGCTTTTCTAACAAACTCATCTCTCCCAGTCTTTGGGTGGGTTTTTTTGAGAAGAGTGTTAGCCTCAACATTGCTGGGCACAGACTGGAAACCTGAAATCAAGAAGGTTAAAACTAGAAGGCAAACCAAATCATTCAAATATTAGTATTTAAAGAATCTCATTATTTTTAAGCCAACTCCTGTGCTTTCTGGATCTCAACAGGACTAATGAGCTTAGCCAAATCTGTAAAGAACTGTGTCTTCTAACTGTGATTGAATTCTGCTCTAATGAGACAGAAAAGTCAGCCTAGTCCCTCAGACTACTACACACTGCTAGTACTCCAAATAGATTTGCTGAGTTTTCATTTCCTCAGAAAGAAAACATTATATGGCTTCACCAGTGCTCCGCATGGAGATTGTACCATAATGATTAGCTGCATTCCACTTTAAACTGTCATTAATATTCTCCATATGTAATTAATGCCTCTAATGCTACACAGAGATATTATGACAAACAACCAGCTGTCTGTCTTTTTATTTCATTGTGGTTCTTGAACTCTTGGCTCTGGTTATGTGTTTCTGGAATGTCAAATAAGGAATTTACTTTTCCATCCATCAGTTTACACTCTTCATGCAGTTTGATGGCATCTTGCTAATACAGTCTGGTTGCACTGTAATTCACCTTATAATCCATTGTATCAACACTGACTGTTCAATGTGCAACTTCCTAACAAGGTGGTTGGTGCCTCTTAGGCACTATATTGCCTTGGGAGAGTGGTATTTTAAAATGTATGCCCAGCACTAAGGCTGTCTGTCTAAGCTCTGGACTGGCATAATTAGATACAAATTCCTTCATTAGAAAAAAGCAAAATAAATACTCTGCTAAGGCAAAAAAGTGTCCATCTGCTTCGGGACTACCCTTCCACACTAGTGCATCCCACATTTCAAATCTGAGGTGTGCAGTTTTTGGTCCAAAATACACCAAATGAATTTTGCAGCATGTCAGCAGGTAAGACAACTAGAAGTTGGATGAAATAAGGCTCTAAAACAGTGGTAGATTTCAGCAGAGGTCCTTACACAGGGAGATCATCACTTGCAGGAGGCCAGTTGATAACTCACAGGGAGCTTTACTGCATCTAAAAAACCCGAGGAAACAACGCACTTTGGCAAACGCCCTCTGCTGTCACTGTCAACAAGGGATTCCTCTACATAGTGCACTGACTATGCGGTTTTCCAGGTCTTCTGTAATGTATGTGAGGTCTTAAGCACATTGTCTAATGGAATATTACAAGAAATGTTTCGGTCTGAAATTCAGAGTATTTGTAAATCTGACTGAAAGCAGAACTGAAAACCATTGTCCAAAAAAGATTTAGAATACAAATTTTGTTTTATGGTCTCAGACTCTCTCCAATTCCTCAGGTGAATCTGTTCACGCAGACAACAGCAGGCATATTCAATGTCATTGCCCTCTGCTTGTACACAGATGCAGAAATCTGCTCCTGCGTTTTAGACAGAGCCTGGGAGTTTGCTTTGACCTTCTTCATAAAAGAAAAGGAAAATAGGAAAACTGCCAAGGTCAATGAAACATAACTAGAAAATAGTCTGAACTCCCAGGTTGAGCTCCAATGTTATCCTGATACACCAGTGAGCATTTGCAGTCATTCATCTATTAGGCAATTAGCTATGGCTGTTCAGATGTTGGCAAGAATGCAGGGGCAGCTCTCATTAACCAAAAAAGAAAATTACATAGTTTTGTCTACAGCTGGCACTCAGGTTACTTTTCAGAAAACAATCCATGGCACAGTTTCTTGAAAAAAACAATTCCATCACTGTTTGTGGTATTTACCATACTTTTTATACTTACTAAGCAATGTACTAATGGTAAACTCGCACATGCAGCTCTGTGATGTGATAGGAGATGATCTCAGCTTGTAAAAAGTAGGAATTGGTAACCCAATGCTCTCCATGAGACAGCATCCATCTGCACTTAGGACAGCGGGACAGTCTGATGCATTTGCCACCATAATGCACATCTGGTAAGCATCTGACAAGGTGGAATCTGACAAGGTGGAGGAAGGTACTTGATGTGTGCTCAAAGTGCTACCAACAGGAAAAGTTTCACTGGAGTCAAATTCAGATCAAATTAAATCAAAGCAAATAATTTATCAGATGGAAGCTAAGAATCTGAACAGGATATATATATATATGTAAGTATGTCATAGGCTGAGCAAGATGGAGGAGATAAAAGATGTTACAAAGATGCTGTGGTTCTGCCTCCTCCACAGAGTCTGTAAGGCTGTTGATGTAAATCCAGCTTACAAGAATTCAGAAGTCTAAATCTGAAAGATCAGCTTTATTTCTTCTTCGTGCACTACCCTCAGCAATTTTGGAGGCAACTGCAGCCACACTTATTTTGGAGAAGTCACTGAGCTGCAGCTGTAAACCCGATTGTTGTCCAGGGTAGCTGACAGAGTTGTGGATCTGCTGTCATGATGTATCTGCTTTAACATGTGGGTTTCATATCATCATCTCCGTCACAACATTTTCTGTATCTGCGACAGCAGGAACTGGCTTAGTAATATCTTCCAAAGGAAAGGTGTTCTTTTTGCCGCATCTGCAGCAGCAATGTGCACGAAGATGAAAAAAAAAAAAAAAAAAAAAAAAGCCCAAAAAACCCAAACAAACCATGGGGGAAAAAAGAAAAAAAAAACAAAAAAAAAACAAAAACAGAAGGGACGTGTAGAGAACAAAGGACCTGGAGGCCTGCAAGCGTCGCCAATTCAGTGTGAAAAGCTGTCCGTTAGTGCCATCTTGTGGGCCCAGAGCCACCCCCACGCCAAAGAGGCAAAGCTCCACCAAAGTGCGACCCCACCTCACGCTCTCCTGGCTTGTAGCACAGGGACCTGCCATCAGAGGACAACGACGAAGCTACAGAGATATACAAGACATGATACCGGTGGTCACTTCAGCAAACAGGAACCCTGTGTTGGGGAGAGGCACCAGCCCAGCACTGGCCTGGGACTCTGCTCTTGTCTGCCATGTCGGAACAGAAACCAGGCTGTGAAGTCAGCACAAGGGGTGAGCAAGGAGACTGTCCACATGTCTAACTACAGCTGTGCAAGAGGATTTGTGCCATCCCCTCAGAGGCATGCTTCACGCTGAAGGGTTCATGTCCTCATTAAGTGCCTGAAGCATCATGAGGCACAGTACTAGTTACATGCAGGACTTCAGAATGGGGCACCTTGCTCAGATTGGGCTATCCTTTAAAGTGGGATGCTGAGTGTGGGAGCTGGGAAAAGCCCGGCTTCTTTCCCCACCCATGGCCCTATCCCAGTCTCTTCTGAGACAAGAAGTAGCCTCTAAGTCAGAAGGGAGTGTGAAATACAGGTGAGTGGGTCAGCAGACAGACAGCTTTCTAAAACAACTGGGGTTGTTTAATCTAGAGAAGAGGAGGCTGAGGGGAGACTTCATCACCCTCTACAGCTACCTGAAAGGAGGTTGCAGAGAGGGGGGATGAGTCTCTTTAACCAAGTAATAAGCGATAGGACAAGAGGTAATGGCCTCAGGTTGCATCAGGGAAGGTTTAGACTGGATATTAGGCAGCATTTCTTTCCAGAAGGGCTTGTTAGGCGTCGGAATGGGCTGCCCAGGGAGGTGGTGGAGTCCCCATCCCTGGAGGTGTTTAAGAGTAGGGTTGACATAGCACTGAGGGATCTGGGGTAGGTGAGAATGGTCAGTGTTAGGTTAATGGTTAGACTAGGTGATCTTCAAGGTCTTTTCCAACCTAGATGATTCTGTGATTTGTCTTCCAGGATGAGGAGAAAGGAGACAGAAGAGAGACAAAAGTGAAGTCAACAATGGCAGCAATGGGCCAGTTATCAATAATTACAGATGAGCTGCCTCATATGTTTCCCCCAGGAGCTTGTCACCATCACATCTTGTGTCCAAGCCTGTGCAGATGGGAGGGAGGACATGCAATGCAGAGGCTGAGGGAGGGAGGACAGTGATGGAGGGTAAGGTGCACAGAGGATTGCATTGGGAATCAAAATGCCTTACAATCACCCACCTGAAATGCTGGGGTTCCAAGCCCCGAATTAAGGTTGACATATGGGTGACTCCCACAGCCCTTCACAAAGGGGGGGTGAGTTTACCTTTAGGCTTCCCCCCAGGGTGCTCCGGCCTGGCAGACAGAGCCATTGGGTAAATGAGCCCCAGGTGTCTGCATTGAGTAAACAAAGGTCAGGTGTCCCACTTGGGGATAAAAGCTGGGACCCCTTGCAGGAAGGGGAGTGTCTGTCTGTGAGGTGGATGCCCTGTGCAGAGTTTCCTGTTGGGGAAGGACCTCCTGCCTCCCTGGGACTGGGCTCTCCTGTCCTTTCTATGGGAGACTGCATTTCACCATTTATTCCACCCATTGTTGGTCATGCGGTGTTGTTGTTGGGGTCAGTGGGATTGATGTTGGTTATGTGTAATCTGACTTGTTTGTACCCCCAGTGCTCACCCATGTACTGACCCTTTTGTATCAAATACAGTTTGGTTATTTGTTCATCTTTATGCTGGCTGTGTCCTCTATGCTAATTATTAGGCCTAGCAAAACACCACATCACTTCTGTTTAGACCTCCACCTGTAGCCTTGAATTTCCTACATGGAGTTACATAATAGCATCCTGCAAATACTGAGACTAGCAGGAGTCCAACTTCCTACATTGTCTTGTGTCTTGCAGTATGGTTATGACTTTACCATGACTATATTGCAGTACTGTACATTTAGAAATGGATAAGGTCTTGGGTTAAAATGTGGAGAAACAATAACTCCACCACATCCTTTGGTGTGTTGCTTCAATGTTTAAACACTTGCACAGTTAAAAACAGCTACACATTATTTCAGACCTCGATAAGTCTAAGTCTGTGCTTCAGATATTTGGTAACCTTGTGTTTTGCTTATCATTTAACCTGTCTTTGCTAGGTTAAAGCATTGCTAATAGTCAAGAATTTTTTCTGTATGTAAGCCCAATATCATTGTACTGCAGAGTTAAATATCATTCTGTATAGAAACAGAAGTACAGTCGGAGCTTCTAAAATCTCTCTGGGTACTTTGATTGGTGGGGTGGAAGGCGTGAGGCAACCTTTTCTCAAAGACATCTCTTTTCTAACACTCTTGGTCCCCATGGTTACTCCTGTGGCTGAAATCTGTCTCTTCCTATACACAGATATTATGATTCCCTCATCTCTTCTCTACCTGAATTTCCTTCTGTTCTTCTTACCCCATATGGTCTTCTATTTCTGCTCTGTACTGTTCTCCCAGCTGCAGCTATAACATCTCACCTGGTTATCAATTTTATAAGAAGCAAATGCTAATGTTTATATCTAAGTTTAAAAGGTAACACAGAATCTGAGTAAGTATTTATTTCCTTAACAAGAGGCTGAGGAGAGTGAATCTAAACATATTGAATAGAAAGCATTTTACAGAAAGCAGACTCAACCCCATGTATGTTACTATCCTTGTCAATAACATAGTGTGCCACAGGTGACAGATGTGGAGTAACTGAACTGCGCAGTTTTTTGCCAAATTTATGTACATTGGAAGTGTTGCATTTACATATGTGCTCACAGAGTGAAGGCATCCCAACTGAAAGACCTCAGTCCTTTGTAAGAGTTAAACTCCCACTGTGTTCAGTGCTACAGCAGATCCAGATTCAGTTTGATAAGACCAGAGGCATTCTTGTGTCTATTTTATAGTAATGTTTACATTTTACAGGATATTATACTCAAAATATTAATCACACAGTTATTACCTTCTTGTTTAAGCAGATGTTTACTGACTTAAAATCTGAGTTTGTTTTCAGTGTTATTTAACGTGCTTCAGATTTCTGAGAGTATACATCTTTCATCTTGCCAAAGTGCTAATTCAAAACCTCAAATTTTGCCTGAGCGGAGTGTGTTGCTTTGCATCTATTACGTAAAATTGTATCTTGTACAAGCAAGCAGGAGGTAGAACAGGGGGCAACTATCAAAGTCAATTAATTACATCAAACATATCAGGCCACCATTTGTACCTCTCCACACAAATTAATTTTGTCTTTATTAATACCCGGGCCTGCACTTGCTTGAAGCAAAATGCAGAACTTGGAATTGCATGCAGTTGCATGGAAGTATTTTGGCACAACAGGCAACTCATATGATGTTACAAGTTGATAGGTAACAGAAGACTGAAGAAAAAGTAGATTTATAGGTATCATCTGGGCATAAAAGGCTAGTACTCTCTTTTTACATAAATTTAGTCCTTCTTCCCCATGAAGAGAGCGTAAAATTCCTGAGCCTTTCAATTACATTCCCACGTAGGAAAAGAGCTGGAGAAGTGAAATTGCATTTATATGCACAAAGTTATAACTCCAAAAATAAATAACAGCACTATGTTTAAGTGAGTAAAGAACTGCTGGATAAAAGTGCAGCTTCTCATATTAATGGGGAAAGAACTGTAAATAACTACATGAAAAGCATAATCCTTTACTAACCCTCTCATGGTATGGTCACTTTCCCAATGAATCCACTGCCAACAGTGAAATGTGCACCTGGCAATCCTAATACCATATGTCAGTATCTGTGCTAAGATATGTTAATTTAAGTGATTAAGGATTAACAACTTGGCCAACAGGTGCACTGTCACGTGGATTCTATCGTTCAGCCAGGCATTCACTTGGAAAATGTCTCTTAATAAAGAACATTGATGAAAAAAGCAGGCAGCAGCTTCATGCATTGGCAAATCTCTTTCCTTTCTAATTCACGTGCACCCAACTGATAGGGAGTGCACGTGCTATGGTACAACAGCATCTAAACTCTGATTGGAAATGTTGGGGATATGCATAAAACTTCCAATGAGTGTTGTCAGGGTGGAATCTTTGATGCCCACTAACAGACAAAAGCCTTAATCCTGATCTTGGATATACCAGCTTGAATATAAAATAATTCTGCTGATTAATATAATGGAGAATAGAATGTGCCCTACAGCTGCTGGTTTTCTTCAATGGTCAGTGACCATTTGTCATTAACTTCAAAAGGAAGAAAACTAGTCCAATATAATTTTTTAAACCCTCCTCTTCATCTGTTTGTATTATATTTTAAAGGGAAAGCTATGTACAGAGAAGAGTTCCTGTGCTGGAAAGTATTACTAGCTAACAAAGACCTGTTTATGTGAAAGATATGTCTAGCTGTTAGCATGCTGTAATGCATAACCACTGTTATACATGTAATTATTGTAACTGATCCAGTCATCTGCACACTGATATTCTTGATTAGACTGAACGTATGGATGATAAACTGCTTCTTTGCCCAAGAAATAAGATGGAGCAAGTCTCTGTAAAACAACAGCACTGAACTGGTATGTCAGCTTCCTTCGAATTTTAATGATTTCACCTGTTCTTCCGTAATTCCTCAGTGCTCTGGCCATTTTCTGATATGTCATGATCTTGCGGTTTCCCTTTCTTTCTCCCCACAGCTCTGCAAGTTTCTCCTTGTTTTTGGAGACAAACTGGAAGACACCATTTGGCTTATCCACCCACTGGATGCAGTTTGCCATAGCTGGATCATACAGAGACTCATGGAGGTACTCAAACAGCCGAAGTTTTTTTCTACCTATTAAGAAATAAAATACAAGGTCAGAACACATATTTGTTTCAAAAGATGAGAAGTTGTCTTCCTAGGAAGAATCTTACAGCCAAAAGCATATGTAAACCGAATACCTTGTCACAAATTAAAAGATCGCTAGTAAATTATCCAACAGAAGACCAGCAACAGCAAATAGGGTGATAGTTCTGAAACATGTACAGGTCTGTGGTGACAGAAAGAGGTTTGGTCATTAGAATTCCAAGAGCAGGTTATTTGGGGATCATGACAAATATCTGGTGACTTCACTACGTGGTAGGTCTCAGAAGCCACTTTCAGCAGTCTTCAGACACATTCTGTACAGATGCATGATCAAGGAACCCACTGCAGAAAATTACATCCTCAGACAGTGCAGGAAAGAGGTTCTGGAGAGCCAGTCTGAATGTTTTTGAATAAATTATTTCCCTGCTTAATCAAAACTCAAAGATTTTGAGATTAGTCAATTTTGTCAGGTTTGTTGCAGGAATGTTTTAGGGACATGGTAGTCTCTGATATGAGGTGAGTGGGTGAGTGGGAAGAGCGAGCTAGTTTTGGACCATAAACCTCACCTAGTCAGTAAGGAGCTAGATCTTCTGATACCCTTTAGTTTTCTAAAAATGTGCAGAAGTGTCCCATACAGAATAAAGCAAGCTCAGTATTGCAATATTTGTCAGCTAACCAAGCATTTCTCCCCACAGGCTCAGCTCTCAAACTTAAGTTTACTAATAAGGCTTATTTAGTTTCACTTTAGTCTTGTGGATCCCTCTCTCTGAAGTACTTCTAGTTCCCTTCACAAAGCCAAGGGTGACCAAGAAGCTGCCATAAGGAGGAAGAATTTAAGATTGAGACAAAGAGGAACATTTTGCAGAAAGGAGAGTCTGTGCAAAAGAACAGCTTCCACTTTAACCAAAGTGGAAACAAGTGTCTGCACTTAAAGTTCGTAAAGTCTTGTCTTGCATAGCTATTTTAAACTAGGAACAGGGGAAAAGTAACAGTTGCTAAGGAACACTGGGGTCAAGCCAACACATCTGTTAGGGATGACAGTAATTCTGAATCTGGTGGTAAGGAAAGAGGAGAGAAGTGACAGTCAGACTAGGAAGAAGAAGAGCCTGAAATCAGAGGTACTTTCCAAAAAATTAATAAAGTTTCATTATCTAAATAAAAATTGGCCTGTGACTAGAAGTAGATATTCTACTAGAAGTCCATATAGTATTACTAAGGTGAGAAGCTTAAAAGCAAACCAGTGAAGAACACTGCCTGATCACAGTAGCCACTTCTTAGTAGGTGGGCTGCTTAGGTCCCCTCAAGCCCAAATTGTCCTGTGAACCTATGGTAGAACAAATAAGATCAGGGCAAAATCCCTGGACTGCTTCAGACTGAATCTCTGCTGGAAAATGATAGTGTAGACATGTCTGCAGCAGCATCTGATTCCATACTGTTTGCCCTCTTAATTCAGCTGTCATTTCTGCCCAGGCTCTTATTGCTAGATGCATCATCTCTAGCTGATGTCTTGGTTTGAGAGGGCTTATTTGCTATTATGTGTTGATGCAGCTATGTTTCCAGAGCCCGGCTGTTATCTCCAAAGCGCTACACAATGTGGGTGCACTAGTCTGAGCTGGTGTTAGTTCACAGATCTTTGTACTGCACCTCATTGCATAAGCTAATGGTGTTCATTACCTGAAACATCAACCTGAGCTAACAAGGCTAGTGTCTGTAGGTTTCTTATGTGGTCACTGGAGAGAGGCAGGTGATCCAGAAGGTGTCTCAGAGTATCTGCATTAGATTTCTGTGCTGAATTGTCTTGAAGCAGTCTAATTTTCTCTGGGTGTGTCTAACACCGATGCATCTCTAAAGTACCTCTCTTGATTGTCTCCACTCACCAAACTTTAGTTCAAATCATGGAATCATATTGATCTACATGAATTGGACTCCTTTCAGAGGAAATCTAACCCAAAGATGCTTTCCAGAAGCATATCTCAGTCACTGCAGCTTTCAGAACTTGAAGCCAGCCTAGAGATTGCCCTAAATAAATCCTTGTGAAATGCTTTAAACACAGACTTTGGGTCCTCAGTACTGATTGTTTCTTCTGCAGATCTATTCCTAAAGGACCACACTGCTTTCTAGTGTATAGAAAACATTTCATGACTCAATAAGAAGCCAAGAGGACTAAATTTATTTAGGTATAGTGGAAACAGCCCCCCAGATCACAGTTTCTGGCAGGAGTATTGCCATGGACACAAAGAATCCAGTAAGAAGACACAAAAAAAACCCATTAAAAATAGTCAGCCATTCTGCAAATTTATGCAGTATGGACTTCTGGAAAAGAAGATCGTTAATAATGTAAAAGAAATATGAAACAGGAAATTAAGTTTAACAGACCAGTAACAACTGAAGGTGAATTAAAATACTGACTTGTAAAATTCCCCAGTGCAGCACTGGGTAAGACTTAGAAAAGCAACATTCCTGGATTGAGATGAAATTCACCATCGCAAATGATGAATCAAGTGCTAGAAGTACAGAACTTAAAAGGAGAGGCTACTCTTCCTATCATCCCAAGGAATTTGTAGTAGTAGTAGTAGTAGTAGTAGCTATTAAGCAACAGAAACCACAGTTCAGCATCAATGGGAAGAGATGATACCAAAAACTGACACTATGTGGCTAAAGTTGAGAGAAGGGGATTTCAAAAAGCAGCAAAACCAGGAAGCTACTCAAAAAGACCCCATGGTCAAAAGTAGGTACAATAGCTCAGAGTGAAAGCTGTGGAAATCTCATCTAGCAGAGTCATAGAAAGGATGCTGAGTCCCAAATAAAAGTCAAAGAATGAATGCAATAAATTAAGTACCGTAATGACCAATGTCACCTGACCTATTCTTTGCAAAACAGATATCCACTCAAGTAAAGTCAACCAAAAGGAGTACAAAAATAGCTATAAAAATACATACTGGAAGTGACAAAATCTAAGAGATAATTTGAAAAGTAAACAAAGAAAGGCATAAAATCAGGTGCAAAAATATTTATGTATGTGAAAAACCTTCAAGAAAACCACACCTTGTTGGACCACATGAAAGAAGTTATTGAAGTGGATAAAGATGTTACTGATAGTTAGATTTACTTCTCTGCATCAGACTTCATCCAAGAGTGAAACACATCTCTGGTTTTTCCATATACTAAACAAGAGGACAGAATAAAAATATAACAGATTTGTCTTATAAGATTTAGCAGATAGGAATTGAACACTAGCAGTTGCATTCTATTTACTATTAAGTGTTAACAAATTTTTTCCCTGTTAAAAGTAAAAAAAGTCAGAAAAAAAGAGAAATCATAATTTTCCAAGAGATTTTTAAAAGTAACATACTGTGCATTTCAAGATATGCTCTTTCTACACACCTTTCCCTGCTTTTGGCTGGCCAGCAGCGGCATGCATCGCTTGGCTTTCTGGAGTATTCTGCAGTGTATGATAGACAGTCTCATCTGCATAAAAATCCGCTGCACTGTTCTTCAAGAATTAAGACAATGAAGAGTTATTAACAGAATACATTCTCTGAGGAAAAAGAAACTTGTAGTAATTAATTCCCTGAAGCCTTCAAAATGCAACCTTTCATCACCTCACCCATGGAGGACTCTTCTCAGCCACCAAGGCATGGAGTATACCGTACCAGTAACTAGCTGCACTAATTTATGTCCAGCTGGAAGGACTGCCCACCGGGGGAGAAATTAGGAGGGAAAACAGAGTAATTGCCTCACTCTGAACCTTTAACTCTTCTGCTGAAAGCAGAGGAGAAACAGTAGGCTCTGTTTCCAGAGTCAGTAAAAGACAAGGGTCACGGGACAGTGTCCCCTACGCACTCTGTAGTTCCTCTGTCACATTGTTACTATTCTGCTGGTTGAAAATGGCATTTGGTAGAATCTAACTGAAATTATCTCTCTTGCAATATTCATTTTCCAACACTCCTGGTGGCCACACTCACAGATGGGCAGCCAATTTTCCATTTATGTCTGACTCTTATTAGTCATCTGTTCACTTACAATCACATTTCTCCAGCTATACCCCTGGTCCTCTGTAGATGGTGCAGTAGAGTAGCTGGGACTTGCTCGGAGGTGGTGGTGATGGTTGATTACAGTCAGGCAATTTTTATAACCTGAGAATTAGGAGGATGGAGCAAAAACTGAGTGAGTAAAAGGAAGGGAGAAGAAGTAAAAAAATCCAACGGCAAACCATCTAACATGCTGCTGAGTTTATCAAAAAGCACTTATCCTAGGCTGCCTTCTAGATAATAAAGTCTCCAGAGCCAAAATGTTTCATATCAGCAGGTTATCCAACATAATCTGTACTGCTGCTGCTAATCGAACTCTTGGGCTGGTTTTGTTTGCCTTCAAGATGAAAATCAGTATTTGTTAAGATGAAATGTCAGATATTTCATAGTATCATGAAATAGTTTGGTTAATAGAAAAAGGAGGGCCAAACAGATCACCAAACATAAAGAACGGGATAATTACAGGCCACTGCAATACAGGTATTAGAAAGGAAAAGGGAATGTCACACAGTTCTGCAGGCCATTAGTACTATGCAAGCCGGAGTCTCCAATCATGAATGAAGTGAAGGAGCATCAAAGCATCTGAAGTGCCTGAGGGACCACAGAAGGCACCCAAGACCTGAGGATTTTTTAAAGAAGGAGAGAAGAACACTGGACTGAGCCACTTGGAATAAATTACACACTGCAGGTGGTCAGAAGATTTTGGAGGCTACATCTATTGCAACTGGAAATGTGGGTGCAGCTGTGAGACACAGTAAACACTGGGTTGCAAGTGTTTAATACCTCTCTCCATTGCCTCTGACAACAGATACAGGCAAGAACCTACAAGTAATTATATATAGCGGGTCTTTCAGCATGTGTATTAACAACAGCTGAAGATATGGCCCAACTGATCTTATTTATATTTCAGTACACAATAGATAATATGTAAATAAACTTCCTCATATGAAAGGCATTCAAAACAAAGACAGTAGATACTTTGTCCTGGACTTAGAGGGTTTGTGAAGTAGCCTCCTATTTTCCTTTCCTTCCATTTCTATTTGTACATTTCTACAATGTAAAAACACCAAACACAGATTTTAAATTTTATAATAATTTAATTGCCAAAACCTTGCCTGAACAGGAACAATTTACAGCTTGCCTGTATTTTAAGTTTTGTTAAGTTTAAAACTCTTCAAGCCAAGAAGAACACTTTTCTGTCAACTATCCAGACTCGAACTATCATTCCTGCATAAAACTATTTAAAATTTATATTTTAATGTAAAAAAATTAATTTTGGAAATTAATTTCACTTGCTGGATTCTTGGTCTTTTTTTTTTCTTTTTTTTCTCCCACCGGAATTCATTGTTATGTGAGTTTATTCACAGCATAACAGAAGACCATTTTTGAATTAAAACATTAAAACTGGAAAATAGCTGTTGCATTATGGTCATATATCCTCTGATTATAGGAAATCTGAGCTCAATGCACCTGGGCTAGTACTGGGGAAGGTAGAGGGGGACTGTCCAACAGTTTCCCTGCACTGTGACATGGAAGGTGAACGCCACACTGGGCAGTACTAATGGAGGGGTGGAAATTCTTCAAACATTGTTCCCCCTTTCCATCCTCCCAACATACCCCTCTGCTATCCATTACTCCACCTCTGGGAAACCGCTCTCCTATCTATATGCTTCAAGATTTTCTGTAAAAATATGAGAGGTAAATGAAATGTAATAATGGTCTTTTTTACCTGGTGAATAATGCATTTCTCTGTCAGAGTGCTGCTGCAGTACTTCCAGCGCATCTTCGAAAGCCTGGCCCAATACATCCTGGTCAGGAAAACTCTGCAAGAACATTTTTCTGTCAGGAGCCAGAAAATACCAGGCTGGTTCTTTCAACATTATTAGTCGGAAAATCCCAAATAAATACAGTGATTATATAGAATGTACATCCTCCTGGAATATGTATTTTGCAGGCACTGAGGCATTACCATAATCGTTTACTATTATGAGAAAGTTCTCACTCCTTTGAGAAGTTGCTTTGAGGTCAGTGGGACAACTCACACGGGTAACATTACTCACTCGTGCGAAGGTTTCAAGGTTCATTTCCTTAATTTGCAGCAGAAGTTTACATAAAGGGTGTTACTGCTATTGGAGTGGTTTATAGTATGTAATACACAGGTATGTATCACTTGTGTAGCATGATTTATAAAGCCAAAGTTATCATTCAATAACATTGACATGACAAAAATTATTACACACAGGTTACGAAGTGGATATGCAGAGAAAATGCTATACTATGCCAGCATAGGAAACCAAGTGTTGATTTTCAGAAAATTGTTCGTTATCGTTTTAGAACATCTTGTTCTAAAAATCTAAAAAATCCCCTCAAATCTGTTTGCCTAAGAGTTTTCTGTAGCATATTTGAAGCACTCGATAATGAAAGAGAATAAAGGCATTGTAGACTTACCATTATTTAGATATCAAAACTTGAATCCTGTTTAAAATAAACAATATTTTTTGATTGTGTGTTTCAAAATAAAAAATAATTATCTCAGTATAATTAAAATTAACTAAATGAAATAACTCTATTATTTCCACTGATGAAATAAAATATATTTAATAACACAGATGCAAGTAATTTAGGATTAGAAGGTGATATTTTAATGAAATTGAATACTTGAAACATTGCGGTTTTTTAAAATTCATACTATTTTTTGTTACTAAAGTTTCCAGTTTCATTAGTACTGTAACTTTTAGATTATTATCCCCATCATCGTAAACATATTTTTTTAAAGACATTATGAAGTGAAAATGTGTTATTGCTAACATTCAGTCTTAGTTAGCACAGCTACTAATTTCCCAAAGAAAATACTGATCTGAATTACATGCAAGTGTTTAAGTCCCTTTGGTTTGCAGACAAGTTGAAACAAGCCTATGTTTTTTCATAATGCAGATTGGCATATGACTGTATAGGAGTATACATAAACTCTCAGACTAATTGTGAGTTCCAGAAACAAACTTGATTGTTTAATAAACAGTGAAAATCCCTTAGTAGCTATTTTTTATTTATATTTGTTACAGATTACAATAATCAGGTTTTGTTACCTTGCAGGTTTTTTTCCCTGTTCTCATTTACATTATTATTTCAAACTTGTAAATATAATAATCGCTATATCAGTAATTTACTCATTAAATGTTTGATTATAATCTCTTGAAAATACTGGACATTTTAGCAGTGATTTCAGCAGATGCAAGACTGCTCCCTCTGTGGTGTTTATAAATGCAAAGGAGAGAAGATGCATAAATATAAATGAGGAAGAATTTTATCCAAGACTGGCCATGAATGTTCTAACCTGGTAATTCTGCCTCAGATAAGTATGTTATAAATTCCTGTCAAAATTTGTAAAAGTTTTTTTTAAATATTGATGACCAAGGGTATATCATGAAATCCTGGTGATTCAGTAAATTGACCTCACTGAAGTTGATGGGATTTTTCTCTTTAACTTCAGTGCAGCAAGTATTTTGATAAACTAATCTAATTTTATTCTAAAACTACAGTGGGCCATATTAATCCTTCAGCTGCAACAGTGGCCACACATTCTTGGAGTATAAAGCTGTAGAAGTTAAAGACAGGAATCTTTTTTGCGAAGATCCTCATGTAGTGTTCCCCTAATTTTAAGGAATTCACTCTTCTTAAATTGCTTTTGTCTAACTCAAACTCCAAACCGATACTTTAGTATCTTGACAGAACATCTATAGTCACTGTTGATGCCTTTCAAAGCCTAAAATGTACAAGTATCGGCAAGGCACTGTTGAATGGTCATACCATTTACACAGCTGAATTCATACCAAAAAAGAAAAAGTCACACCTCAAGCAAGTTTAAAAAAAAGTTTGGACACTTACCTAGAATTTCAGCCCCACACACAAGACAAGAATCTGTCTGGTTTCATACATAAATGAAAGACTGAGTTCCCACAGCAATGGGCTGGCAAAGGGGCTGCATTAAATAGCTGATTTTAGGGAAGTGTTTTGGCTAGGGGGTTTTTTGAGAGTAAAGGTATAGTAAACTGCTAGCATGGCCCTTCATTCTGCACAAAAGAAGGGTGATTTATACTGATATAAAATAAAATAAAATGCTTTAACTATTGTCCAAAACATGCAGATTCTAAGCACTGGAAGAGATTCCTTTTGTCTATGTCACATCCTATCAAATCTGTCACCAATATGGTATGTCTAGAGCAACCACCTACATCACTCATCTTTCCCACATAGACTGCAATGGACTTTGAGGCCTTATCTGAACCTCCTGCTTAGCTCAGTGCAAGAAACGGACCAAAATAGACCTCAGAATAAGAGTTTGAGGGAATTTCATAACTCTTCTTCAAAGCAGGTCCAGGTCTAAATCATTCACTAAAGTATTCAATACAGATTTAGACAAGCTGTAGTTGCTGATTTGCCACATACTTTCTGAGCAGCTACAAGCTACGATGTTTCATCCTATGGGATAAGAACTATGTTTTTCAGTAGAAAGCTTCTTATTGCTGACATAGTCGATCCTGTGCTGTAGATCTGTGCAGACAAGTCTTTCAGAGGCACATTTTAGAAAATTTCCTCAGCATTTGCCATGAAACTGATGTAAAATAGTAATGACCTCTTACAATATTTATCCATACTCCTTCAACCAAGAACTATAGTCAAGAACTAGCCTGGATATGAATGCTGAGTGGAGGCAATTTGAAGCCAGTGTTAGCTTCAACCATTTCTGCTGCTTTCAGACGCAAGCTGCCTTTTCCAAATTTGCACCACAAGGTTTCAGAATATCCTTTTATTTGTGAAATACGTTGATACATGTGTATGTTTCTTTGGACTACAAATTCCATTTTGTAGCACTTCTCTGACATGACTTGGGCCTATAAATGAATATTAACTGGCAACTGTGCTCTTATAAGCTCAAGTTGTGACTCAGCACAGATTTCAGGCCAAAATACTATTACACAATTAACTTCCTTTCCACATACAGTTAACTTTGCAACATGGAGAAGCACAGATTTCATGGTTCAGTTCTTTTCTGAAGTAGAAGTATGTATTGGATTTAAAATTATGAATGAGCTTCAAGATGCCCCCTGGGTTCCTTCCCGATAAATGATGCCCTAATAGACCCTCTGAGGATGCAATCTGACCTGCCTACTCCTACATCTCTACAGTTACTCTTCTGGTCTCCTGTGCTCCCCACTCATCCTGGTTACAAAACTGAAGGGGTGGCCCCTGCGGAGGCAATCAGGGCTGTCCTGTGCTGCTCACAGCCAATTCCAGCAGGCTCTGCAACTGACCCACCACATGCCAAAGCGGAGTCCATCAGCCGCGTGTGTCACCTCTGTGAAAATATACTGAGGAAAGGGCAGAAAATGCCAAAGGGGAGGAGACAAACCTGCGAGGGAACACCAGAGGGGACAAGGAGAGGAACAAGGGGACAAAGTTAGAAACAAGGGAATGAGAGAAGAACAATTCAAAGGAGCTGGAGGTGATCCATGACTGAGCAGGTACACCCCCACAGAGGGACCATGCTGGAGCAGAAGAAATGAGTAAGAAGAAAGCAGCAGTGGAAGAAAAGGGTGAGAATCAAGGAGAGGCAGAGAGAAACCACTATGTTCTGACCCCAACCCCCTGTGCCACTCATCGCCTCTCAGAAGTGACTGAGTGTATGTAACCTGTGGAGATAACAAGAGGGGAGGAGATGTGTCTGCAGTGCAGTTAAGCCTGGGAAAGGGGAAGGAAAGATGTTTTAATGTTTGTCTTCTTTGCTTCCCAATACCCAAATCAGCAACTAAATATATAAAGGCAATAAATTCAGTTAAATTCCCAAAGCGAGCAGCTGTGTGGGTGTGTGGCTGCTGGCCGGGACCAACACACCCCAGTAGTAAAAGAGGATGAAGGTCGAGAGATTAAAGCTAATGGTTTTAACACCATTAAAACAATCAATCTTCCTAAATCAAACTGCTCAACCAAAACGTTCTCATTTCAAGTAAGAGGCTACACCATAAGGCAGGTCAGCAAAAGGTTTGTTTCAGAGGAAGTGGGAAGGTACCATACGTAGCACAAACACACATCACAGAGAGATGAGCAAAAGCTGTCTATTAGGGTACATTTAAACTCTGTAACCCATTTGTACATTGCATCTTTGGCCTGTCACAAGCTCGGAGCTGGGGCTTAGGCTATCTCCCTGCGAAGCCTCTAAGAGTTCAGAAGAGGCGGAGGAAGGTACAGCTCAGGACTGAGCACCATCTAACACTGACTGCTCACTCCTCTACAAATCACAGTACAGTCAAGGCAGGCAGCATGTTGGCCCCTACCAAGAAATGTTATTACAGAAGAAAGCCTGATTTGATTTTTGCATTGGATTGGAAGACGGATTCAAGATACATGCCTGAGAAAAAGACTTACTATTCACATTTTCATGTCTTAAAGAAATGATGTGCTTGATATCAGAATTTGAGTATCAGTTAAAAATCACAACATTAAGCTTTTCTCCTTCCTCCATGTTTTAAAAATAAGCTTCCAATAACAGAATGATTGTTTAAGTTTCAGAACTTTCTTTCATCCTTGCTTGGCACTCAAAGCTAGTTCATAGTAATGGTACATAAAAAACATTTTCACCTCTCTGAATAAAAAATAGAACTAAATGATGTATTACAGCACTTGTCGAAGGGCTTGACAAAGCTTAAAGATTCTCACATGAGGCACTGTTCAAACATGGAATAAAAAAGAGTCTCTCCCTTCATAAAGGAATGTAAAACTTGAAATGGCAAATTTTCTCACCAGGCATTTGTAGATTTCTCAGATATTTTTTTGAGTGTCAGGCAATTTGTTTACTGCCCAAATAGCACAGATATATATGACTCACAACAGAAGTCACTTCACAGAAAAAAACCCACAACTGGTTGTAGAAATTATTCTGTCATGGGGAGTTATTTGCCCATGCATAACAGACTGCCTACCAGCTCAAGAATCTCCAGAAATCAGAAACTGGTGAATATGACAGCCGCAGAGAGCTTCTGTGCTTACACACTTGTTCTGGCACTTGGCCCCTTTGCCACCCCTCATCTGGCCATGCAGCTCTGTAATAATCTTTATCATCAATCTTCATGGGTGCAGGTTCACAATAATTACACAACCACAGATACTGTCTCCCTGAAAGCGGAAGGGTTGAGAGGTTACATGCCTGTGCTCACCTCCTGAGTCTAATAACCATGTTGACCAGTAAACTTTCAAATGTCTGTCACCATGCTGTTTCTGGTCCACTCCTTTCAAGGTTCAAAAGAAACTGGAAAGTTTCTTGCAGAAAGGATGCAGCCTTTTCTCTACACAGCAAGTACAGGGATCAACACATGGAGAGCTCTTCTTTTACATGCAGAGTGCAGTGATAATCCAGGCATGAGTGTTTTGCAGTGAATCAGTCTGCAATCTGAACTTCAAATTAGTGGCCTCAGAAAATGCCTGAGTTCCCATTCCCAGAGCCAGAATACAATGAAAATTCTCCTTAAAAAGAAAAAAAACACTAAGCAAACACAAAAAGGAAATAAATGCTGGTTAGTACCATCCTAAGTACTATTGTTTACCATGATTTTGGTCAGATAATTTAGTGTAGAATACATACAGAAAAAACCTGAAAGGGAACATAAAAACTAATAACACAATTATGGCATCATGTAAGCAAATCAGATGATGAAACTGGGTTTAATTACTTCATTTATGTTGGAAGATTTTTGTCTATGCATTTCAGCTAACACAATCATTTATTCAAATGCCAGAAGATGAGGATATAAGTTCAAACTCTTCACTTGCCTTACAAACCATTCTACAAACAGCAAATTCTGCAATGAAAAATATAAGGTTTTTATTGTAATTTGTGAAGTTATAGTATCAGTTCCTTAGCTGGCAGAAATTGGTATAGAGCCACAAAAGCCAAAAGATCAGTGATGATTTGTACAAACAGGAATTCTGGCTCATAGTTGACACTAGTATTATTTCCAGTACAGTAAGAGGAAACTTGCTGTGCCAGCACTAATGTTGCACATTCTTCCCTGACTTCCTGATTTGTTTTAATTCTTTGGCTACCTTACAAAGCATTACAGTTGGTTAAACAGAAAGAGTGATATTTTGCATTTTAATCCTTGTAAGAGCTCTTTATAGTTTCTTCCAGGGCAACATTTTTTTATAAGAGCTTTGTCCTATCATTATCTCCAAGTACATCTTACGTATGAAGCTGTTTCTCCTCTTAAGGAAGAAAAAAAGATACTGAAAATATTTTACAAATTTAATTTCAAGCCTGAAATGAGGGATTATCTCAATCAGACTAATTTCCTTACCTCTGAATATGAAACCTTTGCATATCACATTGAGATTCCCACCTCAGAATCATGTTTTTAATTTTAACATTGCTTTAAAATATTTTTATTTGAAAATCCTTTTAGAGTTAATAATTTTCTGGACTTTAAAGGACCAAAGAAAAAATGTCTTGCTATTTCTTAAGAAGATAGTCTCTACTTTTAGACTATTTCAAAATTACATGTGATTATCTTAATGTAAAGCATATAAATGGAAATACTGATACGTTTGAATATTAACATTTTACTGCCTTAAGAACTTATGACCCAACCTTAAAAGATATAATTGCTTGGCTAATTTTACATCTGTGACATATTTCACTTAGAACTATCAAATAATTACAACCATAATATTAGGTATTTGGAGAAATCATTACAGAGGTTAGGTCTAAACATGGAATTACCTCTTCTGGGGCCTAAAAAGAGAAGTGCAGCATGAAGGCTTAAATTGCATAGTGGGCAGATCAGCTCTTCAATGGAAAACCCACATCTAAGGCCTTCACTTTACAACTAGACCCGATATGTCAGTCCAGTTGTCCGTTGTCAGCAGGGCTTCTCAGGAAGCTTCTTCTTTGGCTCCATATAACCAAAGGAAGTGACTTTCTGCTGGGAAGCCCCGTGAAGATAGAAAACCAGAAACCACAACAGAAGCACAAGGAACTGATAACAAAAAGTGCATTAAGACCAAAAAAAAAAAAAAAAAAAACCCCAAACCAAAACAACCCTAACTAGTATTTTGAAGTAAAATATGAAGTAATGAATTTGATTAATGTACAGGTATAATGAATACTCCCTTCAATATTAGGGTGGCTAAAACACCCACGAGTCAATAATACTTTAGTGGAAAACTATGAGAGCAAGATAGGATTAATAATATCAGATTATTTCATAAAAATAGCAACGGATAAAGGAAAGACAATCATTAGGTGAGTCTGATAAAGGGTGAAAATGGAAGTCTTTTACTTAAACAGAAAGCATGTATAAAGAAGAACACATTATTTTAATCACCCTTAATGGTGAAACTGGGGAGGCCACATATGAACTAATCATTTTCCAAGTAACTATATGTGGAAGAAACACGCCTTCAGATTCAAGGGACATTTAGACGATTCAGTATTAATTCAATACCAGATTTCAATCCCATTGCTCTTAAATCATAAAGCTGAGATGTAACAAATGTTAAGACTACGTGACAGAGCCTTCTGAACTCCAAAGAATGGAAGGAAACCATTGTGTCTATTTTAGAAAAGCTGAAAAGACTGGCATATGATAACTGCTGTAGCATCTGCAACCACATTACAACTAAGAAACCCTGCCTTTCCACTGCATAGATTTATGTCCAGGTCAATAAAAAGCAGACTTTACAATTTAAGTGCTGAAATACATATGCTTTAGGTGCCTCTAGAACGCAATACATTACGGTCCTCGAAAGTTCTTGGAGGCAGTTTTGTATCTCAAAATCAAATCAGCAGCCACAGCACTATGCAGGAAGTAAAAGCATTTTATCTAGCTAGTAAGAAACAAGGTGTCTGAAATCCTGGCCCCATCCTTTCTTTAAAGCCCCATGGGGGAAAGGGCAGTGGTGGGCATGCTCGCTGAATGATGGCAGCATTGCCCTGGGCAGTAGCCGTGTAGGTTCAGTTGCCTCCTCAGTTCCAGGAGTTTGACCTCACATTCCCCACCCTTCACAAGAAGGCCCTGAACAGTAGAACTGCTTGTTAAACTCAGGCTGTGGCACTTCTTCACCTTGAAGCCGTGCCTCTGTGGGACATCTAAATTTGCATCTCCATTAACCATTGAAAAGGCTGTTTCCAAATCTATTTCCATTAAAGCATTCATGCCACTGAACTGCAATACTAAAAGAGGCATCTCTTACCCAGATTTCAAAACAAAGTGTCTGAAATTTCATTAGGTGAAAGGCCTGTTCATTAGCATTAGGAATGATCTAGAAACAGCTGGCAGCTTGGACAATGCAGAAGACTTCAGTCAGAAAAAAAGTGCAGCATCTGGATCCTGGGCAGCATTAGAAACAGGGAAGGCACTGATTCAGTCAGACTGGGTCATTTCTAGATATGCATAAAAGCAGCATTGCTTCTTAAACCTGAAAAAAAAAATAGAGGGGGGATGGCCGAAATCTATTAAATCAGTATTGACTTAGAGAATATGTATAAATATATATTATAGTTCTAATACAGTCCTTGTATTAGAAGGGACACTAAAGGGCACCATGGAATGTAAGTACACAACCAGCAAAGGCTACTGTACTTCACACAACAAATTGTTAATTTACAGAAAATATCAGTTATCTACAGGATGTTGTAGAAGCTATGAAATAATACTTATTCAAAAAGAAATTGGAGGAAAATCTAATCAGGGCTGTTAAATATGGAGATACTAAATTCCTTAAGCTACAGATTTTGGGGAAAGAGAGGATGTCTGCACATGGTGACCCTTAAGGTTTTTGTGTTACATTCAGATGTCTAGTCATCTAGAAAACATGAAAGGCAACTGGAGAGGTGTTGATGAAATTAAATGCTTACAGAGTTAGGTAACTGCAGAACAGTGCTTTCTAGCTCAGTTTGTGTGAGTGAAAAACTATTTCCTGATGATAATACTTCCAGGTAGAGCCTAGAAAAAAATCTGAAGGGGTGAATATTTAAGAAAATGAATTATTCTCAGAATATATACATTCCCCCTAAGAAAAATGATAAAAGCATGTAATAGTATGGTTGTTCGCTGCAGTGCAAGAATTTGGAATTGTTGGTGGAACTCATTTTGCAGTTCAAAAACCATAAAGAAAAATGTGTTCCACTTTAGCTGTGAGATGAGGAGAGGCAATATTTAAGAACACGGCTTAAGTATACAAGAATGCCTGAAATGACTCTAATCAGAAGTCCATCCAGCTCAGTATCTTGCCTCTGATTGTTGCTCGTGCTGGATGCCTAAGGAAGCACATAAGAAGAGGAGAAGCATGGAGACCTAGTTTCCAGCTATCAATTGCACACAGACCTCCTTGTGGCTAACATACTTGCTTCCATGAACATCTTATTCTAACATCCATATGAAAAAAAGCAGAATAATCACTGATAGCTACTAGCAAGTCTCTGAATATGTTGACTTTAAAGCATCTGCACCAAGGTTTTGGATACAATGATGATAGTTACCAAAAACCAGATGTAATTGGGAAAAAAACAAAAAGAACAGCAGTTTAAAGGAAAAAAAAAAAAAAAAGAAAATAATGTCTTAGATGCTCTGTAGAAAATTAAAATAAAATTTAAAAAAAAAAAAAAAAAAGACCTGTAGTAGAATGATATAGAAGCAAACAATATAAATGTATTGTAACCCTAACATTTTTAAGACAAGATACATACCAAGTTCAGGCAGACAGACCAGGTAAACATCTCTTGAAGAACCACATCTGTAGTTACTGAACAAGAAGAAAAATCAATATCTATTATTATGCAAGCCCTAAAATATCTTTAAATCCGCAGTAAATCACTATCAACGGAAAAATATGCTTATAACAAAAAGTGGTGGAAGAAAACCATGAGACAAGCCTAGGATTCTTATGTGTGTTGAGTTAGAGGACAGAAATAATGTGTGCACTATTAATAAAAATACAGACATTATACATTATATGACATGATTTTTTCATCATAAGAATACAAGATGACTTTTACCTTAAATGAAATTCAACACTCTACAGGATACTAGTATAAGGCCCATGAAGTGTATGTATTTAATTTATAACTTTAACTTAGGCAGAAATAGTATGAGACACTATAAAAGAAATAAATTTCCAATTTAAAATGGGACGAAAATATTTTTAACACAAATATGAGTTTTCTGCACCACCCTTCATGGAAGATGCACAATTTCATCAGAAGACCGAGAACTAGAAAAAAAACCTGTGTGTTAGGATTAACTTCCTGAAAACTGAAAGGAGAAATCAGTTTGGGCTTTCAACCAGCAGATGAAATATTCCATAGGAATTTTCCTCCAGCTATTTCTGCTGCAGGTACTTTTGTCTTAAATAGTTATAAATAGGGTACCCTGGCAGGCTGGCCCAAATTCCACAATGTGCAAGAGGAAGGCCAACTGCCCTGCCCAGGCAGATGCATTGCAAAGTGAATATCCTTCTATTTTTTCTATTAAGGCAAAGTGTGGGATCACGTTTTGACATAATCTCATTCTTAACCATAAAGTTAAGAAAATGTTTAAATGTGCAACCACCAAAAGCATAGCAGTTTGAGCCTCTGACAAAACATACATTTTCAGGGACAGACATCTACATTGAGTCCCACCAGGGAGTTGGACAGATATTTCTTACACAGGGCTGAGATGGAAAAAGTAGAATAGCTAAGACTTGAAAACAGGTCATCTGAAAGGAAGGAAGCTGTATGGTTGGGAGGAAGATAGTCAGAAATAGTTGCGAGAGGTAACCAGTTGATCTAGTTCAGTTGGAGACATGAAAACATGTCTGACCTTACAGTCAAATGCACTGAATAAAAATAGTTAAAATACAAAAACTATTTAAAGTTGTTCTTGGTGATATAACTGTCATATTACAAAAAAAATGCAGCACATTCTGCCTTTGTTGAAGGAGTACAATGAGGTCAGATTTCTGACAGAATTCTAGATAAAAGAAATACACTTTAAGGAACTGCAGAGCAGGAAAGGAAATTCTTTAAAAATAGAATTCCTCTCACTACTGTACTCTGAAGGTGACTAAAAAACAGCTGTCCCAAATAATGGGGTTTTATGCTTTGATGAGGCAAACAGTTATGTGGGTATAAAGTGCTATGACTAGCAAATAAATGCTTCCTATATTATCAGGGAAGTGCTGAAGAAGCACTTAGGCTTTGGGGATTTTTACAAACTGGTGTTAAAGAAATCCTGTATCTTGATGGTAGGGTAGGAGGCATGTCAGTAAAATTGTTTTCTGGCTTGGAATCTTTTTTGAAAGAGAATTTTCTAAAGCTGAGTGTCTTTTCGTTTTAAATTTCAAATGAAACTGTCTTTTTGTAATGGCTTCTATTTGACCGCACTCTTCAATTTGTTTTTGAGGTAAAAGAAATAGTAAAATCTAACAACTAACTTGACTGTGAGGGTTTTTTCCAACATTCAATTGGTTAAATGACTAGAAAAGTGAAATATAAGGGGAAAAGTTATCAGTTAAGATAAAAAATCAGGAATGGTTTTTTGGTCATGTTGCCATTCCCACTTCCACTCATCAGCCACAGAAGCCCCCAGAATCAAATAAACACATTAAAATATAATTCATTTGAAAGATACCTACAGTAGAAGAAGGTTAGATGCCTGCATTGAATTCAACAAAGCAGCAAGAGACCAGACAATTATGCCACACCTTAGTTTTACATATGTCCTGTAAATGTCTTCCATGGAATTTCCCCAACCCACACCTACAGCACAATTCAGTGAGTCTAGCTCACTCAAGTTTTCTAGGATGTATCTGATAAAGGTAGGTATGAAAGAAACATGTAAAAACACAAAGTGAATTGAGAAGTGGAATCATGAGTATATAAGCTAAGGCTTCTGGTTGCCTGTTTTATGAAATTGTTATTAAGCTGTTGGTCAGCTAACTGCTTACTTAATTCAGTCACATACAAGAATCTAGAATAAAGATATGAGAGGTTTCATTTAAAGTCACTTCTATCAAGATCACTTCAAAGATATTCAGAGCTAGGGACCCAATTCTAGAAAACATTCAGATATGGTCTTATATTCATGCTTAATCAGAAACACATTTTAACTTAAAATTAAGTATGTGCTTAACATACTCAGACAAGTTGAGCTCCTGATTACTGTATTCCTTGTATTATAGCTCTCAAAAAACATGTCAAACACCTTACAGATACAAATATAAATAGGATTCTAAAGAAGGCAGCTTGCAAGTTACGTCATTAAGATGATGCCTCAAGTGAAAATGAGAAACATTCCACATCAATCTTCAAAGTGAATAGCATTTTTGACCTGTATCTGCCGTCCTTTTCTTATTTTAAGCTAAGCTCTGAATGTTACCTGTCCAAAATATATGTTGGAGGCTTGAACAGCTTTTAGATTCAGGGAATATAGAGCCTACTTAGTTAAATTAAGTACAACAGAAACATAACATATTTCACACACAGAGCCTAAGAGATCAAACTTTACTCCATCCCATGCCAGGGAGTTAAAACAGCATGGGGCATGACCTGTAACTCCTGCCTCCTTTCAAGGCTGATTCTAAATGTATGTTGTGAAAGGTCCATAAATCCAAATCATGACAGAAATAACTGAGTAGATGTTATGTTTTGATGCTACTGCGTGCCTCCTGTTCAATTTTTGTTCAACAGTGTTAGCTGAAATGTATGGCAAGCAGAACTGCTTTGTCCTTAAAAAAACATCTTCTTTAGGACTGCTTAATTATGCTATTGATCCGACACAGAAAATCTCACAGGTGTGGTACAGTTTGTGTTGGGGACATGTTTTTATCTGTTCCATAAAAACTCATCTGAATTTAGATAACATTGCAAGCCACTGCAATTCTTCACCCATGCTCAATGAATTTTTATACCTCAGCAACTGAAGCTGGAGGACCCTGCGCAAGGGCACGTGCTGTGTTCCTTCTCAGATTCTTCCCAGGCAGGGGCTGTGCATGCACTCTTCCACCAGCACATGCTGGGCACAAGTACTGCAGGGGCAAATCAGGACTTGCTCTGCAACTGAAGCTTTGTACCAGGATATAGTTGAGCACTAGCAGTGCAAGAACTGTCTTTTACCTGCTCTTTCAGATCAACTTTTTCTTTTACTGCAACCTGGACAGCACTGAAGATTCCTGGGACTAGCAGCTGCCTGACGGGAATATGGGCACAAGGGCTGAATTTGGGAGGAAGCAGCACCCAGAGACTGTTACACAGCACTCCACGTCAGGTGTAAGAAGGAAACTGCAACTGGTAATTAGAGGAGCAGAAAATGCTGGGGAGTGACTGGGAGCTGGAGGTCTTTGGAGATGGAAGGTAGTTGCACAGACATTGGCTCTGCACCCCAGCGTGCTCAGTCCAGTGTGCTCAGCGGAGTGGTGGGGAAAGGTGCCAGAAAGACTTTTGACCAGGATTTGAGAAGAGTGAATTTGAACCTATTTGGCAAGAAGATAAAAGGAAGGCTGAGATTCATAAGAGAATCTGGACTAATTTTCTGGCATCTGGATGAAGAGAGTAGGATTAGGGATGAGATGCCTGGGACAACATGTCTTAGACTGAGGGGAGCAAGAAGAATAGAAACCAAAGATAGTGAAGAGGGAAGGCTGGCTTTTGAAAGATGAGGAAAGGAGAGGGCAAGCTTGAGGAATGCAGGTGGAAGGACCAATGTCCTCTTCCCACTCCCAAGACTACAGTGGAGCCCACGATTTCACCTGGACTCTTAATGCTTCCCTGCTGCAGCAAATATCCATGAGATTCTCTGGTGAAGTAGGAAGAGAGCAATATGCTATTGCCATCAGCTGAGCAGTTGTTAACTCAAATGGTGGAGATGCACGTGGCAGATTGAAGAGACTTTTTGGAATTTTTTTTATGCCAGGCTTTTTCCAATATTTTTTTTTTTTGTTAACTGAGGAATCTGAAAGCTGAGCATGAGGAAGCCTCTTTCAGGAGAATGCAGAAGCACTCCAAAGACAAAAAATACCAAACCAAATGTAATCATCTCCCATCATTCCTTCCCAGGTGTATATTTTAACATTTTCCTCTAAAGGACCCTACTTTTTTTCTGCACATGGAATAAATCTTGCTCTAATGATGAACTGAGACTGTTCATTAAATGACTGTCATTTGCAGAAACCCTGCTGCATCTGTTGCAGAAGTTATAAATTGTCTAGTGAATAAGGAAGAGAGAGGATGCTCTCAAAATTAAAGCAGCTGAATGTTACCCTGGAGAAGTGGGTTCTGACCCTGTCTCTACCACAGAGTTCCCAAATGATGCTAGGCAAGTCCCTTTGAACAAACTTTCACAGGTGGTCACTTACTGTATGTTCCTCATTTCTGGGATTTCTGACTTAAGACCCCAGTATCAGATTTGCAGAAATGCTGAGCAGTACCAGCTGCAAGTGTAGTCACTGAGCACTGGTCTGAGCCCACAAACTGCCCTCAAATGCTGAACTCTCTAAAACATGAGTTCTTAGGTATCTTATATCAAATACACAAAATTAGTGGGCATTCTCTAATTTAATTTCTTTGTGCCTTCATCTGTAAAACAAGGATAACAAAATTATCTTCAGATCACAATGCTCTTCTGAATATCAATGTCTTAATGCTATATAGTATTCATATGCTGTAATGGAGGGAGCATAAAAAGTCTATAAAGTGGTTAGCAATTCTCTCCTGAAAGTAACATATGACCATGTAGTAAATAAGGCTTGGGGATGCAATCAGTATTGAAATCCCAGTGGTTAATTAGTCAGTAAAAGCACGATCCCATACAAGCACTGAATGAAGGAAAGATCTTGTAGCAGAAATAGCTGATGATCATGTCAGAATAGTACCATGTGTACAAGGTGAGGGCAAATTAAAGTTGTACCAGTCAAATTAAATTTTGCCATGTTGGAATTAACTGTTGATTTACTTTATTTGTAACCTTAATATCCTTTAAAGGAGTTTTCACTGTGTTCACAGACAGGAAGGCTGTGTTTTCACTAGTCTCCTACTTTAGAATATAGTCACACCTTCCTTTTTTTAAAAAAAATATGGACCTCTAAAGGGATTTCTTGATCCTTACCAGAAGACACTTTAACAGCAATAACAAATTTTTTTCCAAAATATTTTGAAGACTTTTGACTAAAATAGAGGTATTCTTTTAAAATAACATGAACAAAAAATGTAACTAAGTAAAAACTCCTTCCCCGCAATCCTCAGGTTCTCAGGGGTTTTTTTTATTTTAAAAATGACCAAAATAACAAAATCTCAGATCAATTACAGGCACAAAGCACATAGAAAGTTGTAGGAAGGGGGATCTCTGGGAGTGCTTACAGGTCAGAGATGACAAAGATATTGTGAGTGCTCCATTTGGGAAAGTGTCTGGGCTGAGCTTGCAACGAATTTTCCAAGCAATGTCGGCCTCAGCAGCACCACATGAGGAATTAGGATTACTAAACAGCCTCTGTCTTCATTCAGACTCTAGCTAGTTATAAGAGCATGAGATGTGCCTGTGGCTAAGCCAGAGATTTGGCACATCTGCTCTCGTCATTTCATGGTTTCATTCATTTTCCAGCTGGCCATGGTCTTCTAATACAAACACGACATGAAGAAGATCTTGATATGTGTAGTGCAAAAAATAATCCCTTTATATACTGATGGAGAGAGACAACAGGGGTTTTTTTATAAGCAAAATTAAAAAGCAGGAAAAGAACATGGCTACCTCTTCCTCTGTGCATCATTTCAAAGTAATCAGATTGTCTCTTGCTCAGTACTATTTGCTTACAGTTAAATATTAAGCATCAGTGGTAACAAATCCCACAAGTGGCCTTTTAGAGTTCTCTCTTTTCTATTCCATACTACAAAAACTGATGAAAAAAATATTTGCTTGTGAAGATGACATAGACCACTAATAACTTGGGAACTGAGAGGTACCAAATGAGAGGAAAATAAATGGAAAAAAAGCCATCAGATTTTATTAAAATCATCTCTGTTGCAAGTATGAATTCCCACGAGAATAATAGAAAACAATTGTAAATCTACTTTTAGAAGACTTATATGACTCAGCATAATGTTTATTACAAATAAATTCCTCTTTTTTTAATAGAACTTGAAACTTGCTAACATATAGTAGAACCATTCTCTCAGAAAAAAAGCAGTATTTCCACACCGTACATCTCAACAGACAGACTAGCTTTATTTTAAGTATTTTTTGAAGAAGAAGTAAATACAATCATTACACAAAAAATACACAGAATGTATTTTTTATACAGGAATTATGAGGTACTACATAGGTAGATAGCCCTTGTGAGGCAAGAGGGAGTACAAGACTAAAAGCAGTTCAGCTGGTAAATGTGCTTATTCTATGTCAATGTAGAACATTTGCCTTGCCCAGATAATCCAGATTAGCCAGATAATTTTGCCATCTGAAATGGGTACCTGGGTGAAAAACCTCTCTCATGGGTTATCTGACAAAAGAACAGAAGATGCAGCAGACTTCTCTGAAATTACACTTTTGTCTGCACCAGCAGTAAACTGCGTTATAGAGCATATTTTCTTTGTTCCTACTGGAAATACTTATCTGCAAAATGCCCTTTATCTGATTAATATCTCTGAATACATTTCCATTTTGCTGCTTCATTTCCAGTTAAACTATACACACTTAGGTCTCCCTTTACCAAGCATCTACTTTAGTTGGGATTCTAGATAGCTGTTTAAGGTAGTATGAATATGTTAGTTATACACGTTAGTATATAATTGCAAGAAGCTTTTGAAAGCCCATTGTTGCTTGTTTTTGATTAGATCCTTTGCTCCTTCTGATTATCCCCCATCACCATAAGTAGCTGCTCCTGATCTCCAGATCATTTCCCTGTGACATTCAGGTGATGTGTGACACACCACGTGAACAAATGTGAATTTAGCTGATGAACACACAGAGAAGTAAATGATCTCACAGATGAAAAAAATCACCAAAAAATTTTAGAAAGTTTTCACTGAAACTAGGAAGCTTCAATGGAAAGTAGGGTCTAGCAGCTGTTTTCCTGATTTCTTACAAAGGCATTTTAAAGATTTTTTTATATTTGCTTGAGATGTTTCTCATATGTAGCTGACTGCTGTCTTCAAAGGCTTTGGGCAGAATGTCTGAGAAACATACCAACCCCTTCTGAAATCTATTGCCCTCTCCTACAGTGGTGATGATCCTGCTTTTTCCTTGGTGTGTTCAGTGGCTACAGGTCTTAAATTTGTTACAAAGTGCTGGAGAGCTCTCTGAGGCTCAGGGCGTCTCTTGATTATGCTGTGGTCTTTTCTGAATTGGATATCTAAAAAATTGGTTGCTTGTGATTGTGAGTGACCAGAGCTGATGATCTGTTTGATCCCTTCTGTCCTGTGTTCCAAAATGTTTTGATGCTATAAAAATACCTACAATCTAGCCATAATACAACAAAGATTTGAACTACTATGTGCAGAGATAGAGTTATCATTCATAAGTATTCATGTTGTCATAAACATAAGTCTTCATACAGCCAGTGGAGACTGAGCAGAGGTAAGTCCTTATCAATGGAATTTCATATTTTGTCTAACACAGGATGAAACACTGTACGATAAGGCCAAATTCTGTATTGTTGCTGATTGCAATACAAAATGAAATGACGTAGCGTTCAATAACTGTTCTGGTTCCTGACAAATTACACTTTTTTAATCATAAGAAACTCTGAAAAAAGTACTGAGTTTTTAAAAGAACTTTCTGAACTGTTGGAACTGCTAATTTAAATGCATGCGTGTTAAGCAAATATTTGTGATACAAATATAAGTGGTTTGGTGGGAACTCACAAAGAAAATAGAATTTCTATTCACTAGCTGTCAACAGGGAGGTCACTCCCATCAGAAAATGGAAGGTTTAAAGGAGGAATTAACAGGCATATTCAGATTCAGTACATTAGGACAGTAGATAATGTAGACAGTGGATAATGTGGTGACAAACACAGGCAAAACTGTTGTGAGACAACAAAAGGCTTCTAGACTTTGGCTCTCTCTATTTGCATGTTTTAATAAACTGGGTTTTTGTTTTGTTTGGTTCCCATGCTTTCCCCCTCCACCTTGCACAAGCTTCACCTTGGATTTCTATTCTAAACGAAGAGAAACAGGAACATAAAATTTTAGCTGAAATCAATGGATTTGGTTTGTTCCCCTGTCATAACCATGACACCTTCCCTGTCCTTTAAAGGAGTGACTTGGTGGGCTAAGATATTTTCACAGGTATAAAAATGATGATGGCAAGACACTTGTTAAGGTCATTCTGCAGAGCTGTCCACAGCATATATACTACCATTCACACAGCTTCTCCATGTTTGAATCAAACTGCTGCTCGGGATATGGCTCACTTGCTGCTCATTTGAGGATCACTGTAGTATTAAAGGAGGCATTAACCCTGTTAAGAAGTCCTGGAAGAGAGATGTGCTTCAGAGGCTTAGTTCCAGCAAAGACACAAGTTTTAGGGGCACATCGGAATGTGAGCTGACAGGGCTGTGCATTGCTCTTCTAGCAAGAGGTGAGCCTCTTGAAACACTGAACCAGGGAAGCTGCTGCCAGGAATGAGACCTGCAGCCTAAAAAATAATGGAAAGATTCCCTCCCATACTAATCCTTGTGAGTTTTGGATCAGACCTCAGAGAAGAATGCATGACCCAGTCCTTACGAGAATGAAGTAGTGGAGACACAGGTTGTGTAGAGGAAAGAGGAGTCTAGAAGAGAACTTCTTAGGATGTTTCTGAAAGATGGAGGAAGCAATGTGGAAGATGATGGGACTGTGTGAATACAATACCCTTTTGAGGGTATGAAACCAAGAACAAAAGCCTTGCACAATAAACATGACATTTACACCTGCACCGAGTAGCTAAAGCTTCAATGGAATAGAACTAGACGTGTTCCAAGGACAAATAGCAGCATCACTAATTATACTGAGAATTTTCAGCCCCAAATTATTTTTATTTTCAGAAGCAAAGCCGCTTGAAACACATTTATGAAACAAAGCTAAATGTACACAATACAAACTCTTGCACGTACCATTAAGCTGGCTTATTCTTATAAAATAGGCTGTTTGTCATATATCCTGTTCATACTCTACTGTTAGTATCTGAAAATAAAACCCAGTCCTGAGGCAACAGTAGAAAATGAGGATTTATCCTCCTCTTTGCAGTCTGCGAGATCTCTGGGACAGCCAACAGCCCCACAGTCTGGTGCTACTCGTGTACTGCACCAGAACCGAGTTTCCAGGTTCCTGCTTTCGAGCTGTGGGTGCATGTGTTATCTGTTGGCTGGCTGATTTTTAGATTAGTGTGCCACTGGGAAACTCTCGGGATTGTAGCTTTAAGCCCGATACGTCGTCAGGTAGTCCAGATTTCAGAAATACAAGTCATAAGTGAAGTAATTATAGTACATAAAAATAACACATAGCAAATACAAGCCATTATAAACAGACCAATTGAAGACAAAATTACTGAAGGTTTAGCCAAGTGTTTAAAAGTAACCATGCTGTCAGACCGTCACTGGGAAGATGATTAGCCCTCTGTATGTGTTTAAAGGTAGGTTGAGAAGCAATCAAAAACATCTGCAAGCATACATATCACATTTCTAAGCTTCTGAACCCCTGAGAGTCAGCAATGCAGCTGTATCAACCAGAAGATGATCTTTCACCAGAGAACATTCTAGCTCACAACTGTGTCTAAAATCTCTCCTGCTCTGTCCATCTTCCTTACATCATCTTCCAGAATAGACAATACAAATCTAGGAGTTTCATCAGAAGCTAAAAAAGGTGAATGGAAAAATGGGGGCACCAGGCACTATTATGATAATGGATGCTTTAAACATGTCTACAAAAATTCATGGGAAAATCGTTACACTACTACATTTTGAAGATCAATGCATGCAAGGTTATGAAATGATGTCACAATTCAAATTAACACAATTATCCATCAACTGTTCCTAAAAATAAAGTTATTAGTCTAATGACCGACACTTTAAAATTTTAGAGTAAAGTTTTCATAGCACAGTACATCAGATGTTAGCAAAGGTGGCTCACTGAAACTGTAGTACCTGAAGTCCCACAGTTATTAAAAATCCATGTGCACGGTGTTCAGCAGCTGTTCAGAAACCATAGGAGCTGCTTAAAGGGAGTTTATTACAGGGCCAATGCACAGAGCAGTCATAAACTGTGGGTAGAATATCTCATGTAATTATGCTACAATAGCATTTAAGAAAACAGTTCCAGCCTTACCTTTAATTAGCGTATTGAGAGGTGAAGAGGAGCCACTTGCCTTATGTGCCCTTGAGGTCCAGTGTAACCCTTTCTTACAATGGAGGTACTTAACTTTACAAAAGAAAACTGACTTTTCCATTAGCAGAAAATTCTTCTGAAGAAGGAGAAAGTACAATTTTGCTTATATATAATTCATAGGTGGGGAAGTTCTATCAAATCAAAGAGGTACTTTTTTTCTTCCTGAGGAACATGCCACAAAAAAAACCTACAAAAAAATTGTGTGAGAAGGAATAAGCTATGATTTCCTTTGGGGATGGGAAGGTACCTAAATTGAAACGCAGCTCTGCAAATCTCTCTGCATAAATCACTGCCTGTTTTCCCAATTTTACTTTTGTTCTTATGGAAAGAGATAGAATGATAGCTGCACTCCAGAGCCTCAAAAAACTCATTTTATCTGCAAAGCAGGAACAGCAATGTGAACTTCCTTATGATACACACATCAACACGTTGGAATGAATTGCAACGGTGTAAAGCTACCGGCAAACACCCCTCCAACCCCGAACTTGGGCCGTTCTCCTTTGTACTTCTCTCTCTGTAATGTGATATTTGCATTGACATAGTCATTCATACAAATTTTATTATGAAAAAAATGCCATATTTCTGCCAAATGAGTACAGTTTTTTCAGGTGCACGAGGAAAGGAAGCATGGAAGAGAGATGCAGTTGAAACAGCTACCTGGACAGCACAGTGATTCTGGGACAGGTCTTTAAGATGTAAAAGGTTGGGAACCAGTTAGATGGGATGAATTTAGGGCACTGGACAAAAAAATAAATGGAAGCCTACTGGGGAGAATGGGAGTTGTCTAGTACCATGTTGGTTTCCGTGCTTTTTACCCTAAAGGGTTCCTTGAGTTTTGGTTCAGGTCAAGATATCTCCTACTAATGTGGCACTATACATAGCTACCCAACAGCTGAAAACATTAGACAAAACACCAAAATTAGGAGGCTTCCACCTATTTTCTGAACAACTCAGGGATGAAGAAGCTGAATTTGGGTTTAGACCAAATGTCCTTGTGTAGACTTTTCCAGCTTCAACATTTCTGTGATTCTGTCAATTACTATCTGTGGTGTGTGATCTCTCACTTAGAAGTGCCTAGCTACCCGGGTCCATCTCTGCCAGTCAGAGGGACCTGGGGGTGCTGATCGACAGCTGGCTGAACAGGAGCCAGCAGTGTGCCCAGGTGGCCAAGAAGGCCAATGGCATCCTGGCTTGTGTCAGCAATAGTGTGGCCAGCAGGGACAGGGAAGGGATCTCACCCCTGTACTCGGCACTGGTGAGGCCGCACCTCGATTCCTGTGTTCAGTTTTGGGCCCCTCACTACAAAAAGGACATTGAATGACTCGAGCGTGTCCAGAGAAGGGCAACGGAGCTGGTGCAGGGTCTGGAGCACAAGTGGTATGAGGAACGGCTGAGGGAACTGGGGGTGTTTAGTCTGGAGAAGAGGAGGCTGAGGGGAGACCTCATCGCCCTCTACAGCTACCTGAAAGGAGGCTGCAGAGAGCTGGGGATGAGTCTCTTTAGCCAAGTAGTAAGCGATAGGAAATGAGGTAATGGCCTTAAATTGCACCAGGGAAAGTTTAGACTAGATATTAGGAAGCATTTCTTTCCAGAAGGGGTTGTTAGGCGTTGGAATGGGCTGCCCAGGGAGGTGGTGGAATCTCCATCCCTGGAGGTGTTTATGAGTCGGGTTGACATAGCGCTGAGGGATCTGGTGTAGGTGGGAACTGTCAGTGCCAGCTTAATGGTTGGACTGGATGATCTTCAAGGTCTTTTCCAACCTAGATGATTCTGTGATTCTGACTTTCAGTAGCAAATGTGGCACCTGAATCACAGGGGGGATCCAGAGAATCGCAGAGCAGGAAGCCAAATCACTGAAATCTACAGTTTGGAACAGAAGGTGTTGGAAATAGAAAATACTAAGGAAAATCCAGCAAGGCCTTTTTAAATTTATACCTCAGAAACATGGAAACTATTTGAGGTCATCAAGTATGTAGGCAAGGGTCAGAGGAGTTTGTACAGTTGACTTAGATTTTCAAAAGCTCTTCCCAGCAGAGGGCAGTCCCCCAGCGCAGGCCCGTTCAGCCCTGCACTAGTCAACATTTTCATAAATCATCAGGAAAATAGGATAAGGCAGTAAGATATTTTGGGAATGCTGTATTATTGAGGAAAACAGTGATTATGTCAAACAATGAAGAACAGCTGAAAGACCCTATAATACACTAGATGATGAAACCACAGCTGAAATTCAGTGTGGATTTAGACAAGAAGGCAGAAACTATCCTATGTTCATATGGACAGCGATAGCTTCTAAACTATTACCAGTCAGGAATGAGATCTATAGAAAATGGGATAATTCTACAAAAACACCAGCTCCAATGTGTCCGTTCACTCATATGCTGGGAGCAGCACCATTAGGTCAAAGCAAGAGCAACACATTGGCAGGACAGGATGGACAGGAAAGGATTAAGTTCATTGTGCAGCTGATACCACCTGCAGCTTGCTGCCTCCTGCAGCCATCATATTCTGCATTTGCGCATATTAAACCTTTGGAAGTTGCTTCAGAATTCACTAACTTATGGAAACGGTATAGATCAAACTTCCTAGCAAGAAGGTATAAATGCCATCAACTTACGCAAAAAGCTTTTGGAGCCAATCCAACAGCAGCCATACTGATGAGGCTTTTGTGCTTGCTGGTGTGATACAGGGGATGCCCGCACTGTGACAGGGGAGAAAGAATGAGCACTCTCACTCTTGACTAGGTAACTACTTTGCTCATAGGTGCACAAGTTGTGAGTTATGAATTAGAGAACCTGTGAGTTAGAAACTTCATGAATTAATGAAGTGATAACTTAGCAAAATCACTATTTAGACAAGTCTGTACAAAAGGGGATTGAGCCCTTGTTTGACATGCTTGTTTGCCGTCTTTCCAAATGAGCTCATAAAATAAAGTTCAAATTCAGAGTATAATTGTCCTGTGAATATGAGATATCTAAGTGAATCATGACACTCCAAATTCAGAAGTAATCAACAAAATCAAACAGTAAGTATTATTAGGAAAGCAACAGAAGACAAAACAAAATGAAAAGCCACTGTGCACATTTGATGTATTCACATCTTGCAGACCACCTGCAGGTCTGCCCCTTAAAGAAAGACAGTCCTAAGGAGCAAAGGAGGATAAATGCCCAAGCTATGGAATTTCTTCCATAGAACAAGACTAAAATAGACCAAAAGTTTTCAGTTTGGAAAGAGACAACAAAGAGCGATGTGATCAATGGATATAAAATCATAAATTGGACTAAGAAAGTGAATAGCACTTTTCCTGTGTTTCAGGAAAGCTAATCAGTGGACACTGGAAGGGAAAGGATGCAGGACAGTAATGTTACAGCCTCTCATGTTTCTTCCTAGGCATCTGTTGACAGCCTGTTGTAGGCAGGCTACAGATCTGTATGAACCTCTAAGTGACCTAGTGTAAGTGTTCTTCTGTTCAGTGTACTAGCTTCTCATTTTGTCACTCCCTTCCTGATCTCTCAGGGCAAGCAGGAAATAAAATAAGACGAGGGGAAAGGCGCAAGAGAACCTAACTGGCAAAAGAAGGAAGCAGGCAGGATTCTTGTTTAATGAGAATCACCATCCACTTTAACAGTCCCCATGCCTACTGCTGCCAGTCTGACTTAATAATGGTATCTTACATCATTGTTTTACCATAATTTAAAGCATGCCTCTGGGTGAATGTGATGCAGCACCAGGAATGCCAAAAATGATCCAGAGGATGGTGCTTAAAAAAATGAAAAAATGGTCCCCCTTCTAAGGGGTTTACAAGCTCCCAGAGGGTGAGCACATTGCTTGGCCACAGTCTGGTGCTGTGGCTGCAGTGCAAGAGGGTGCAGTGGCTCTGTGCAGCAGGCGGTACCATAAGCATGGCAATCGTGGCAACTGCATGTCCAGCAGATGCATGCCCATGACTGAGCTTTCTAATAGATATATTCAGATATTGAAAGGAAAGGAATGTGAGAGTGACCTTCAAGACATATCATCAGACTGGCCTTCATGATGTATCATCAGAAAACTGACACAGGTCTGAAACCTTAATTGAGAAGTTTTTCTGGTGCCTAGCAATGGTTGAATTCACACACCAGCCGCCTTCCTGCAATTGAAAGTGGTGAGGAAAATTTGGCTGAGGTCTCTCTTCTCCCCTGGGCCACTGCAAGAGTTGTGCAGTCTTGCAGCTGCCACTTCTTTTTGTCAAATTTGGTTTAAAATGGCCAAGTTATCCCAAAAATCAGAAGCAGGAAGGAGGCGAAGGGCCCTCACGCAGTACCACTGCAGACGTCACGTTCCCTGCAGTCAGGTTAAAGAAAAATAAACCAAACCAGACTCCAGACCCCACTGAAAGCCTTTTGGTTGACCCCAGGTGTCTGGGAGCATCTCAGCAGGAGAAGGGAGACTCCGGTCTTGCAGGCAGTGCGGGCACCTCAAGCACCCAGGGCTGGGGCCTTGTGGCGGTGCAGTTTCTCTCCCCCGCAGCCCCCCTGGGCCACGCAGTGTTTAGTGTGATTCTAACCCCCTCCCAGGCCACATACCAGTCTGAGGAAATAAACAGTGATAATGACAGTAAACCAGAGTGAAGGTGCCCCTTTAATGAGTCTGGTTCCTGCTCTCCCTATCAACTGAGAGCAATAACAGAACTGCACACTCATCAAGTTCTTGTTCAACTGGAGGAAGACACCAGAATACCTCCTTGGTTGAGGTGGACCAGAGTGAAAATTACCTAAAAAAAGTCAGTTACCTGAGACCTGTAAATAGCATCCAAAGTGAGACCACAGGGGGTCTGTGACCAGCATCTCCCCTGAGCTGGGTCACCTCTCAGGCATTAACTCCCCGAGGTATCGTCTGCTGATAGAGCTGACGGGAAGCCAGGGCAAAGTCGACCTGCTCGAGTCTCAATTATTGCCCATTGAGGAATGCCGATGCATTGTGAGTATTTATTCTAAACTCGAGAAGACAGAAATTTTAACTGTGAGCTAGCTTCTCTTTGACGCACTCTCTCCCTGCTTACCTACTGGGTATACACAGTTATTTTTACGAGTGTGGGTACATACTTATTTGTCGCGGTAGAGACGGTCAAGCGACAATCAATAATCAAGTTAGAAGCAAAAGAAGTGGAAGTTTTATTGTTTTCTACATACTTTATATATCTTTTACAACTACCGCAAGCTCTAACATAATTGGCTAAACCCATAGCAACGGTACACCCATAGCAACGGTACATGATTGGATAGTTTTCTTAAAGTTTTACTTCTGAACATGATTCACACAGTTCCTTATCTGTGTTCAACAGTTTCATGTTTCTTGCAGCAGATGTTCACTGTCCTTGCTCCTTATCTGTGGTATGCCCTCCTGCATGCAGACTTCTCACGGGTACGGGATGATCTGGCCGAGGTCAAATTCCATCTACTCTGCCAGGCTTTCAGCAGACCCGCTGCCTACCCCGACAACTCCCCCTTTTTGTGATTGTGCTACAAATATTGCATGAGCAGCCTTCTGCAGGGCCCTTTGCAGGAGACGGAAAAGACATAGCAACATTAAAGCACACTTATGATGACTAACAGGATCATTCCAGTGGTTCTGATCAAAGAGATCAGCCAGCCCGATAACCCCCATCCTTTAAACAACTTTGTTAGCCAATCAAGACCATCATCTTCTGTTAAACGCTTAACACCATCTTTTAACTGTTGTATGCTCTTATGGATCGATTCAGAATGATCTGCAGTTGCTGGGGAAACCTGGTTGCAGCAAGGATTTAGAGTACCTTTCCTTGTAAGCTGGAAATCCTACGCGATGCGTCCATCCGTAGGTAAGGCATCCAACATCGCTGCAAGCAGGTCCAGCCTCTAAATCAACAGGCCAAAGTAACTGGCAATTTTCTTTGTGCAGAAACATCTTATTTCATCCTCCTGTTGGGTTCCACCCAGAGCCTGGCCACCACTCAAGGGGAAAAACCAAAGGATTTTCTAATAAGGTTAAACACTTGAGTTCTTAATTCTTGATATTGCTAAACAAAGTGAGTTGAAAACACACATTCTTATAGCATTTAATCCTTATTAAAAACTACATTCCATCTAAACTACATCTTTCACTAGTGACTATTAAGCCTATATATTTCATTAAGGAGTTGCAATTACTGTTAGCATTTTCTCTTAAAAGAATTGGCAACTGTAGTGTAGTTTGTTCTGTTGCAGTAGCAAACATTACCCAGACATTCTGCTTAAATGATCAGTCAAGAGATCACAAACTGTCCGCACATGGGCACTCACAGCACCCACAGCTGGATCCTGAGTGCTGGCTGCCTCTTACGCCTCAGGTGTGGTTGCACACACCTTGTCGGTGACCATCGGGAGCCGTGACCTGTGGAAACACAAGCATAACCTCTTCCCCAGGTTAATAACTTACGTGGTCCACTCCACTGGCCAGTAACTAAATCTTTAACATGTACTTTGATGCCCTTTTGCAAATTCTGTTTTGAAAAGAGAGGAAAAATGTTGCAATATAGGAGGTGTAGAAGCAACATCCCCATAATGAAGGAAATTAAGAACATAAACTGCTTTATCTAAACATGCCTGGGGTGGTTCCCCAATCGTTCCCCCTTTTTGTTTTTGAAGCTGCCGCTTCAGCGTGCCATGTGCACGCTCGACAATTGCTTGTCCTGTTGGGGAATGGGGAATCCCTGTAACATGAGTAACACCCCATAAATTAAAGAATGTTTGAACTTTCTGTGAAGCATATGCTGGACCATTATCCGTTTTAATTTGATGTGGCACCCCAAGGACAGAAAAAGCTTTCTGTAAATGTTGGATTACATCCTTACTTGTTTCTCCATTATGTGCTGTTGCTACCAAAGCATGTGAATAAGTATCAACAGAAACATGAACATGTTTCTGTCGACCAAACTCAGGTATGTGAGTAACATCAGTTTGCCAAATCTGTAAAGCTTGAATACCTCTGGGATTAGTACTGAAATACGCTGGAGTATGAGTTCCTTGACAATCAGGACAAGCAGCAACAATAGACCGACCTTCAGAATGAGACAAACCAAACTGCTGTCGTAGAGCTCGAAAACCTTGATGAAAAAATTGATGTGATAGAACAGCTTGTTGTTTCACATTAGGAACAGTACTCAAAGCCATCACAGAGACAAGAGCATCCGCTCTGGCATTACCTTCCGTATAAAATCCAGGTAAAGTGGTATGACTACGTATGTGCATGATAAAATAGGGTTCTGTGCGTGACTGAATAGTTTTCCAAAGTTCTAACGAAACCTCAAATAACATTTGATTGCTTGACGAAGTTAAGACTACTTTGTCCAGTCGGGAAACTAAGTCAGCCACATAAGCCGAATCAGTTACAATATTAATAGGAGTAGGAAAAGTAGAAAAAACAAGAGTCATCGCACGCAATCCAACAATTTGTGGAGAACCCTTTTGGTAAACAACCTTGTTATTCCAGACATTATTCTCGTACCACACCACTGCTGCTTTACCAGTTTTTCCTGATCCATCCGTGAATACGGTAAGGCCTTTAACAGGTTCTGGCTGGCTCAAGTGCTTCTGACCAAATGGTATTTCTTGAGCAAATTTCAGTAGCGGGTGTGATGGAAGATGATAAGACACTTGTCCCTGAAAGTCTGCTAAGGCCGCTTGTAACTCATACTTTTTTGCAAGGCACCACTCAAAGTACCAGTTCTGAACAGGTAAAACAATCATAGCTGGATCACGGCCTGTTAACTCCAAACAGCATTTTCTAGCTTTTATGATCACATCAGCAATTAACTCAAATAATCGAGGAGCAGTTTTCCGTGGTCTGAATGATAAAAACATCCATTCTAAAATGTGTAAGGGGCCACTCCACTCAGGATTCCACTGCACCAAGGCACCAAATGGCACAGTTTTGTCAATTAGTACAAAGAATTGTACTAATTGAGACAGATCTATTTGAGAAACAAATTTTTTGTGTATGGATTGCTCCACAATATGGATTGCACTTAATGCTTCCTTATTTAATGTTCTGGGTTCTGTCGGATCACTGGAATTACTTAACAATTCCAACAATGGTTGCAGCTGCGAATTGGTCAGCCCGAGGTAAGGTCTGATCGAATTCAAAGATCCTATTAATTTCTGTACATCATTGAGTGTTTTAACCTCGAGGTCAAGTTTCACAGGTTGGGAAATAACCTGCTTGTTAGTAACTGTCATCCCCAAATATTTCCAGGGCTCTGTCTTCTGCACTTTTTCAGGGGCAATAATCAATCCATATTGTTCCAATGAGTCTTTAGTGAAATTTTCCATGTCACTCAACTGCTCCTTGCTATTTGATGCTAACAAAATGTCATACATATAATGATAACACTAACTGGTGGGAAATTTATCCCGTACAGGTGACAATGCTTGTGCCATGAACCATTGGCATATTGTTGGAGAATTTTTCATGCCCTGCGGTAACACCTTCCAGTGGTATCTTTGTATAGGTTCTGCATGATTAACAGAAGGCACAGCGAATGCAACATTTTCTTTGTCCTGAGAAGCTAACGGTATTGTAAAGAAACAGTCTTTCAAATCTATAATTTCCCAGTTGTGAGGGATCATGGCAGGTGAGGGCATACCTGGCTGCAGAGCCCCCATCGTGGCCATAACAATTAACTTGCCGCAGGTCATGTAAAAACCTCCATTTACCTGATTTCTTTTTGATTACAAATACAGGAGTGTTCCAGGGGCTCTGAGAGGGTTCAATGTGTCCGGCAACCAACTGTTCTTCTACCAATTCTTGCAGGGCCTTTAACTTTTCAATTGGCAGGGGCCACTGGTCTACCCACACGGGGTCAGTTGTTAACCAGGTTAATTCCAGTGTGGGCCGTTTAATGCCCTGCAGAACAGTGACCCCCGTTAAAAATCCGTAGTAATCTTCACACCTTACTGTAACAAGCATTCCCTTCCCCAGAGATTCGGGCACCTTACTGTAACAAGCATTCCCTTCCCCAGAGATTCGTGGGGGGGGGGGAGGGGCTGTCGTCATATGGGATTTGACAGTCACCTGTTGACCCTCAGGATCCTACTACTCCCATTTCCATATTTTCTGTTGGCCAGGAATAATGAGATAAAATAGTTACATCAGCTCCTGTGTCCAGAAGTCCAGTAAGCGTTACTGTTGCTGGCAATTCTCTTCTGTTGGATAGTGTACAGGTCATCTGTGGTCTTGATGATGAAGACTTGCGATGATGAAGACTTGCGAAGGTCCTGTGGAGTCGAATCCTCCATCATGTTGCAACTGTTTTTCTGTCTTAGGAACACAACTCAAAAAAGGTACAAGTTGAGCAATGCAAGTGTCTTTTGGAATGGTTACTGGTGGGTAAGGAGTAGAAATCAGAGAACAAATTTGTCCAGTAAAATCAGCATCAATAATCCTCACATGCACAATTAATTTAAAATTCTACCCAAGTAAGCTGACAATATCCCCCTCGGGTAGATGGTAGAGGTGCACTCTCCCCACAGAGTACACACCTAAATTCAAGACAACAATTAACACAGAATTACTGCCTCCTACTAGAAGAGGTATTTCACCTGTGACACTTTAAACACTGAGCATGAATAAACAGGCAGCACCCGCGACCCAGCGGGCAGGCACTAGGGCTCTGCACTAAGGAATGTTCACGCGTCCTGCACTCCCCCCGTACAGAGTCTGCCCTGCTCTCCGTTCCTCTCTGGCCGCTTCGGGTCAGAGGACTCCGCACTGCACAGCTGCAGCTGGGCTGCGTCTCACACACACAAAACAATCACACAACCATACGAAGAGGCCTCTTACACTTGTCACTCACACAACATAAAATGACAAATACTACAAACAGTAAAACACCGTTAAAAATATAAAAAAGCCATTGCTTGTTGATGATGTGGTGCTGACAGACAAGGGACGGTGCATCACAGTGTCAGCACCTGCTGTGAAAAACTGCCGCTTTTGGGGTTCGGGGGGGGGGGGGGGGGGGGGGCGGGTGCACACCGAGAGCGCGGTGCTAGAGGCCGCAGGCGGCTGCCCCGTGGCGGGGGGGGGCTCGAATGCTGAGTACAGCCATGAGCAATCGCTTCCAGTATACTTGTTGTAAATGAGTTTTTTAAGTCCATCCTCATTAATGCTTTTCTGTAGTTCTTTAATAACAGGAAAATGCCATCCTTATCATCAGATAGTGGACGTGTGGAAGGGGCTGGTGGCTTTTCTGGAGGTGTTTCAGCTACAACTCTAGGATCCATCTGAGAATCAGACCCACTAGGTGACCTGGCATCGGCTGCAGCTGCTGCGGCAGTCCCATCACTTTTTAACTGTTTCGGGGGTTGATGTACCAGTTGCCATGCAGTTAAAAATGACACAGTGATGGCATTCTCCCTTACGGCCGCCTCGAATAAGGCGATCCCTGCCTCTTTCCATGTTTCGAGATCAAAAGCAGACTGTGCATCAGCAGGGACCCCATTCCTTTTGCACCAGATAAGCAAAGTGCGCAGGGCTTTTTCCTCATCAGAGGGAGCTGGCGGAACAGAGGGCTCCACGATGGGAGGTGGAGGGGGCACTGCCTGAGGGGCTTTCTGCTCATTCGGTCTTTGTGGAGGAAACAATTCATCTTGTGCTTCCTCATCAGAGTCCTCATACAATCCCCTCGCCCTCAACCGTGGTCTACGTTTAGGACGGGCTCCCCCCGCTCTTTTTGATGTAGGTTTATCAGAGCAGTGCAAAGTTTGCATAGTGGCACTTAATTCTCCTTCTTCATCACTCTCATTATCACTCTCACCCTCCCAAAACTGCTCTGGGGACCTGCGAAGGACAGTCACAGTGGCTGGAGGGAGCGTCCACAGCGTAGCTTTTTGTTCTGTCTGTTTATCAGCCAGATTCAATGCTTGCAAACTGTCAGTAAGTTCTTTAGTGTCGGGTTCACCGCCCTCAGAGTCTCTGTCAGACTCACTACACACTGCTGGCTCATCTGGAGGAGCTGATGGTGTTACGTTTGGCGTATCAGAATCCTGCGAGGGAGAAGCCCCTCCAGGGTCTTCCTGTATCGGCACAGGGGGAGATGGAGGTGGACGAGAATGCCCCCTGCTTTTTCCTGTCAATGGTTTTTGACCCGCCACTGCAGACAGTGTGGGATCACCATAACTGAGCCCAGGACCAAATGAACTAGAGGCAGAAGTGGATTCTTTCTTTCCTTCAGTGCCATGTTCCTTTTCCCACTCCTTCAGCGTCTCAGTCAGCAAGCGCCATGTAGTTGCTAGCTCACACGCTTCTTTTTGTCCTTTTGAAACATCATCCCACAGCTTTTCGCCTATTCTCTGCCACACAGTCACACTAAATGCAGAGGTTACATTAGCTTCAAAGCCTTGCGTCTTACTCCATATTAACATTTTCTTCAGGCTTTGTTCTGGGGTTTTAACCCCTTTTCTTTTTAAAAGGGCTTTCCAGGCAGACAAAATTGTCTCCTCCTCTTTAGTTAGTTGCTGCCCCATATTATATCTTAATAAGTTTTCCCCGGTGGCTCACCTTGTACGCAGGTGTCAAAATGTCAGGTCCGAACCAGGCAGAATCCCCTCCGCTCTCAGCTTCACCGGTCTCCGTCTCCGCTGCACGTCGCCCTGCAGCTCATAAAAAATCCCCTATGTTCCACTTGTATCATATCACGTCGGGGTCACCAATTGTCACGGTAGAGACGGTCAAGCGACAATCAATAATCAAGTTAGAAGCAAAAGAAGTGGAAGTTTTATTGTTTTCTACATACTTTATATATCTTTTACAACTACCGCAAGCTCTAACATAATTGGCTAAACCCATAGCAACGGTACACCCATAGCAACGGTACATGATTGGATAGTTTTCTTAAAGTTTTACTTCTGAACATGATTCACACAGTTCCTTATCTGTGCTCAACAGTTTCATGTTTCTTGCAGCAGATGTTCACTGTCCTTGCTCCTTATCTGTGGTATGCCCTCCTGCATGCAGATTTCTCACGGGTACGGGATGATCTGGCCGAGGACAAATTCCATCTACTCTGCCAGGCTTTCAGCAGACCCGCTGCCTACCCCGACACTTATTCTACTGGATGCAAATACTTTTCTTTGTCCGCGTGTTTGTACGTCTTGCGTTTGTGAATGTGCATGTATATATGTGTTGATTTAAGGTAGCAAACAGTGTAATCTGCAGTTAAGTCGCTACTTTAATTATAACGCATTTTACTGAATTATTTTGTAAATCTTCAGACTGGTTAACGATTAAGTGCTGCTGGACATTAATAAATCCTGATTTGCTTCTAAGTCATTACCGCGTTACCACTCTCACCCCCGAGAGCCCTCCCTCAGCGCTGCCCGGCCCCGGGGCGTCACGGGCCGCCCCCGCCCGGGCCAGGAACAAGCCGCGCCGCCGCCGCACCGCACCGCACCGCACCGCACCCCGCGCCGCCCCCGGCCCCGCCCTGGGGCGGCCGTCTCCGCGTCCCGCCCGCACCGGCGGTTTCGTTTTCGTTTCCTCGCCGCGGCGGGGGGGGGCGCCCGGCCCCTTTCCCGAGCGCGGCTCCGGCGGGGGCAGGCGGCGAGGCAGCGGCCATGGCGCTGGCCGCCCAGGCGCTGCAGGTGCTGTGCGCCAACGGCGGCTGCCTGGAGCAGGGCGAGCTCCAGCGGCGGCTGTCGGGGCGGCCCACGGCGGAGCAGCTGGCGCTGGCGCTGCGGGACGCGCGGCGGTTCACGCTGGTGCGGCGGCCCGGCGAAGGGGGGGCGGCGGTGGTGGCCACCAGCCCCCTGCGGCTGTGCCAGGAGCACGGCGCGGGCTGCGAGGGGCAGTGCGGGCGGCTGCACCTCTGCAAGTACCACCTGAAGGGGATCTGCCGCAACGAGCAGGCGAGGTGAGGGGCGGGGGGCGGCCCGGGGCGCCTCCATCGCCGCCTCCCCGGCCGGGGCTGCCCGGGCTAGGGGGGGGCGCGGGCGGGGCTCGGCCCGCGGAGGGCGGGGGTCTGCTGTTTGGCCGGGGCTCGTGTGCTGCTCCTTGCCCCCGGGCGCGATTGGAGCCCGCGGAGCCCTCTTTCCCCGCCGGGCCTCGGCGGCCTCCCCTCCCCTCCCGTCCCCGCCCGGGGGGGGGCCGCGGAGCGCTGCGGCGGGCAGCGGGGCCGGGCGCTGCTGCGGCCTGTGCCGCCGGCCCTGTTGCCGTTCGTAGCGCTCCGCAGACGCGTCTGTGGGAAAGAGAAGTGTTTTGGGGAGAAAAGTCTGCTACTTTTCACGGGCTGTGGTGGCACCGGGGCGGTGAGGGCGCTGCGACCGCTTCCGCCTCTTGCTTTGGGCTGGGAGCTTGGGCCCGGAGCCTGCCCGTCCCTTTACCCCCCGCATCGCTGCATTTTTTTTTTTTTTTTTTTTTTTTTGGCCGAAGAAGAGACAGAGGCGATTGTTTCACAGGCTTCGGGTTGCAACACTTCCTCCCCTACTCACCATCCTGCTTCCGGCCGTTCCCCCCGCAATGCCCCCTCCCCCGGTGTCGATGTGAAGACTTTGTGCTTTGGGAGCTGCAGGTCCAAAATGCCAATATTGTCAGACTACACTAATGCTATAATGACACTGAATCAGAAATAGCGTGGCAATTATCCTCAGAGTAATTATGTAATCTGCTTAGCGAATCACATAATTACTTTATAAAGAAGCGCTACGGATTTTTCTGAAACTAGCTAATTTGGTGTCCTTTTTAAACTGTTTAGTGTAATACCGATGGAGTAGCAAAATAGTGCTAGTCTGTTACACTCACTTTGCACTTGGGTTTCTTGTAGGAAGGAATGCAGGTTTATTCACAACTACCACTCGGACCACAATCTCAATGTTCTAAAGCAATATGGACTTGAGTATTTAAACAAAGATGAACTTTGCCAGCTCCTGCTTCAGAATGACTCTTCCCTCTTACCAGAGGTGAGTAGTCTTGTGACAGTTCTAGCCTTGTGTTTCAGTATTCCAAAGAGGCTTGATACTAGATGGAGATGTTAGGTGTCACTTTAGTTAGCATAATGCAAATCTAAAGCTTTAAATCTGCATCCTCTGTTCTCCTCTGTTGTGGGTTGACCCTAGTTGGCAGCTAAGCCCTTTCGCAGCCCCTCACTCGCTCCTCTCTCCCCTGCCCCCAGCAGAGCAGGGGAGAGAAAACAAGAACAAAACTGACAAAACTTGTGGGTGGAGGTGAAGACAGTTTAGCAAGTGTAGAAGAGAGAGGAGGAGACAAGTGTTGAAAAGGAAGTTAGTCACCACCTTCCACAAGCAGACTGATGCCCAGCAAGTCTCGACCCACCTCCCTATCCCCTCCCTCCCCCTGCCCCCCCCCCCTTTTTTTTTTTATTTTAGAGCATTACGTTGTACGGCATGGAATATCTTTTTGGCCAGTTTGGGCTTGCTGTCCCAGCTGAGTCCTCTCTCAGCTTCTTGCCCACCCGTAGCATACTGGGAGGTGGGAAGCAGAGTGAAGAAAAAGAGAAAGCCTCAACACTGTTCAGGCACTGCTCAGCGGTAGCTATAACATTGGTGTGTTATCAACACTGTTTTGGTTACAAATCCAAAACATAGCACAGTATGGTCTGTTCTGAAGAAAGTTAACCACCCCAGCCAGATCCAGTAGCTCTTACCATCAAATTCAGGTTAAAAAAGTTCACTATTCCAAAACTAGAAAAACAGAGTTTAGGTAGTGACACAATAAAATCTGCTATCCTACATTTATGGGGCTGGGAATAAAATCCCATCTGCGTTAGAATGTCTGTAAGATGGTTGTTGTCTGTTGAAAGATCTTTCTACATATTAGCAGGGAGAAGGAAAAACTATCAAATAATCATTTGGAAAACAAGAAGAAAGAAGAAACTTGTATAAGTCTTTCAATTAGAAATGTAAACCCATAGCTATAAAAATCTAAAAATTGTGAGTTCAGACAGTCTGTATGAGCACATTGTACTTTTAATCTTGAAATCCTTTTTTCCCTCTACCCAAGGTCTGTGTGCATTATAACAAAGGTGATGGACCTTATGGATCTTGTACCTATAAAAAGATGTGCACCAAACTGCATGTTTGCCAGTACTTTTTGCGGGGACAGTGCAGGTTTGGCAGCAACTGCAAGCGATCCCATGACTTACTAAATTCAGAATGTTATGAGAAACTGGGGAGACAGGGAATGAGCTCAGACGTTATTGAGAAACTCCCCTCCATTTATAGGAATATGTATGACATACAAAATGGCAACAGCAACATGTATGACATAGAAGATGCCAAGTCTTCACCTTGCAAAGGTAAGTGATACCATCTTTTGAAAATATTAGAAGAGTCACTATAGTGAATGTAACGTTCTCACAGATGTCATTAAGAAGAACTGAATTCACATCTTGATGTGTCTTTTAGGAGGGACCTTGCACATTTCTCATTGTCAGATTTGGGTGAAGTGTGAAGATGAAGTGATTTTTCAAGGCTTTATGGGTTCCTGAGAAATAAAGTGCTTGGTGTTTATAACAAATTTGGGGTTAGAAAAGCATAACAGGAACTGGAAAGAAGGAGAAATGTTATTTTTTTCTTGGTAAAAAACATAAAGATAGAGAACTGTTTAGGTGTGGCGTTTACTTGTGTGATTATAAACTACTTTATCCTTTATTTAATGTAGCAACTGTCTCACACAAGAATTCACAGACAGCACTATACTAGTTATTTCTCAGAGATCTAATATTTTGATTGTTCTTTTCTTTTGAAGTTCCTTAGAACTGTAAGTTAAGCAGGAAAGAGAAGGATAACAGAATGGAAAATCCAAGTGTGCGTGTATGTGTGTGTTCATCTCTCTTATTCTCCCTGCAGTTTCTTCCTCACTTCTTTATGTCCTTAGGTGTGCTTTAATTTACAGAATTATCAGATTTTGAGACTTCAGATTTTATAGCTGCCAATGTGAACAGCTATGTGGAATGCACGGTTAACTCAAGTCCATCTAGAACAGGAAAGGCATTGGATTCTGTTCTTGTTTTGTGAAGATAGCTAAAAACTGTATCTGAGGAATTTAGCAGTTACAGGAAAGTCAAGTTCAGGAAGGAAGGATGGGACTTCTGAGTATTCAAGATCATCAAAAACTTCAGTGTCTTTCTGAAGCTGAATGAACTGACATAGTTATAAACATTGCTTTTAGGCATCTTCCCTACCCATAGGTATGGTTTTAAGAGGGCTTGTTCAAACAAAGTGTATTAATAAGGCTTATAATTCCCCACTCTAGAGAGAAAACACAGCTCTAGACAAGAGTCCTCAACTACAAATGATGATGAAATGGAGCAGATCTGTTTATATCAACTGTACAGAACCTGTGGCTTTAAAGGTAAGTTGTGAATGTAGCAAGTCCTGTCTATTTTCTTTTTATTATAAAGTAATAGAAATCTTTCACAGAAAGGGGAAACTTCAGAGTTTACACTTATCTTTATTTAAATCTCATTGTGATCTTGAATGCTGGTAGGAAGTGGTGGTAAACAGTTAAATCCAGCTGGCGGCCGGTCACGAGTGGTGTACCCCAGGGCTCGGTTTTGGGGCCTGTTTAACATCTTTATTGATGATCTAGACGAGGGGATCGAGCGCACCTGCAGTAAATTTGCAGATGACACCGTTGGGTGGGAGTGTTCTCTGCTTGAGGGTAGGGAGGCTCTGCAGAGAGACCTGGACAGGCTGGAGCCATGGGCTGAGCCCAACTGGAGGAGTTTCAATAAGGCCAAATGCCAGGGGCTGCACTTGGGCCACAACAACCCCCAGCAGCGCTACAGGCTTGGGGAGGAGTGGCTGGAGAGCTGCCAGTCAGAGAGGGACCTGGGGGTGTGATTGACAGCCAGCTGAACAGGAGCCAGCAGTGTGCCCAGGGGGCCAAGAAGGCCAATGGCATCCTGGCTTGTATCAGAAATTGTGTGGCCGGCAGGGACAGGGAAGGGATCTCACCCCTGTACTCGGCACTGGTGAGTCCACACCTCGATGACTGTTCAGTTTTGGGCCCTTCACTACAAAAAGGGCACTGAATTACTGGAGCGTGTCCAGAGAAGGGCAACGAAGCTGGTGCAGGGTCTGGAGCACAGGTCGTATGAGGAATGGCTGAGGGAACTGGGGGTGTTTAGTTTGGAGAAGAGGAGGCTGAGGGGAGACCTCATTGCCCTCTACAGCTACCTGAAAGGAGGGTGCAGAGAGCTGGGGATGAGTCTCTTTAACCAAGTAATAAGTGAAAGGACAAGAGGTAATAGCCTCAAGTTGTGCCAGGGAAGTTTTAGACTGGATATTAGGAAGCATTTCTTTACACAAGGTGTCATTAGGTGTTGGAGTGGGCTGCCCAGGGCAGTGGTGGAGTCCCCATCCCTGGCAGTGTTTAAGAGTCAGGTCGACATAGCACTGAGGGATATGGTGTAGTTGGGAACTGTCAGTGTTAGGTTAGTGGTTGGACTAGATGATCTTCAAGGTTTATTCCAACCCAGATGATTCTGTGAAGGTGTTTGACCTACCTAGTATACCAAACAAAGGAGCTGTTTTGTTTTACTCTGAAATGTATAATACCTGCCTGTGTTGGAGATTGGCTACTCCACCTGTGTTCACCTAAGGGACTGATGAATTATAGGAGTCCCATTTTTAAATATCTACAAAAGGTACTGTGAATCCTACATTCTTCCTTGTTTCTTCTAGCACTCTACTGTTCCACCTGTCTGAGCTCCTGTCCCTTTCAAAATGTCCAAGAAAAAGGCTGCTGTGCCAGCTTTCTTTTCATCTTTCCTGGTTTTGGCTGGGATAGAGCTAATTTTCCTTCTTAGCTAGAGTAGTGCTGTGTTTTGGATTCAGTATGGGATTTGGTATGAGAAGAATGTCGATAATACACTGATGTTTGTAGTTGTTGCTAAAGAATCAAAGACTTTTCAACTTCCACGTCCTGCTGGCATGCAGGTGCAAAAGAAGCTGAGAGGGAGCATAGCAAGAGCAACAGACCCAAACTGGCCAGTAGAATGTTTCATATCCTATAGCGTCAGGCTCAGTGTCTAGATGAAGGTTGGCTGAGAAGCCAAGGCGCTCTCCTGGGATTGTGGTTTTGGGATTTCCCTCCTTTGGGATTGCTAGCAGGGAATGGGCTAGGCATTGATCAGCAGGTGGTTAGCGATTTCATTGTGCATCACTCGTTTGTATATTTTTATTATTGTTGTATTTATTTCATTTCAATTATTAAATTGTTTTTATCTCAACCTATAAGTCTCCTTACCTTTACACCTCCAATTCTCTGCCCCATGCCCCAGGGCAGGTGAGCAAGCGAACAGCTGTGTGGTGTTTGGCTGCCTGTCAGGCTTAAACCATGATATCCTTTTGTCATATTTTTCCTACTTCATGTTCTTGACCTGTAGTAGCTCCCTGATGTAGTGCACACCTTCTCATCTAAACTGTGTGGTACAGTCTCCTTGACTTTATCTGCAGTTAAGTTGTTATTCTACTATGAAGGCTAGCATCAAGTTTGTGCATATGTGTACTGGTGATGTGATCTTCACTGCTGTTGAGGAACAACTGCATTCTGACTCTTTGAATGATTTCTGGGTCACACTTGTGATACCTGTGCCACTACTACCACTACTCTTGTTCCTGGTGAGGCCTGGAGACCTCTTTAAGTCCCTAAATGAGCTACCTCCTATCCTAAAATGAAGTAGTGTTGCAGGTGTTTTTCCTCAGTAATACCACTTTGGGACTAAGTGGTTAAGCCTATGTATTTGAGTTTGCACTGTTACTTTATATATGAAATAATAGCCTTATGTGCTTGTGATCTCGATTCATTGTAAGCATTTGTCACTGAAACTGAGAAGACAGAATGGTCCTTCACCACTGAGCTCCTGCACAAAGAGATTCTAGTAGGTACAGAAACTGAACTTCTGCCTAAGCTCAAAAAAGAGGTTTTGCTTGCTCACACTGAAAAATTCTGAACTACCGCTTGTAATGATTCCATAGATGAGCATTTTCCATAGCTATGCATTTGATAACTTTTACCAGCTAGGTGTACAGCCCTGAAATATTAGAATTTTTCTTTTTGCTTGTAAAAATAATGCATATCTTTTCTTTTTTTAATTTCTAGACAAGTGTATGAGAACTCATTTTCACTTGCCATATAGATGGCAGATCTCTGATGGTAATACCTGGAAGGACTTGAAGAACATGGAAGAAATAGAAAAAGCATATTGTGACCCCAGGAATGCCAGGTATAAACTTACAAAATGTACAAACTTAATGATGTTTGGAGTTTTCTATATTGGACTAGGCCCTTAGCAGCTATAAATTGCTATGATTCTTTTGCAGTCATTATGTCAGTACCTTCATTCTTCTGTGGACCTCAGTCTTCCGATTGATCTACTGTTGCCAGAGGTCTGATCCATTGTGACATACTTATGCCTGGAGTCCATATAGGACCTTCTGGCTTACCCTACTGGGTTTGGCTGGGATGGAGTTAACTTTCTTCATAGCAGCCCTTATAGTGCTGTGTTCTGGATTTGTGACTAAAACACTGCTGATAATGCACCAGTGTTTTAGGTATTGCTGGCAGTGCTTGCCCAGGCACGGCTTTCTCTCTCCCACTCTGCACTGTTCCTCCACAGTGGGTGGGCTGGGGGTAGGCAAGGCGTTGGGAGAGGGTCAGCCGGGATAGCTGACCTGAACTGACCAAACGGATCTCCCGTACCAAATAACATCATGTTCAGCAATAAAATTGGGGGCAGAGAAAGAAGAAGGTTGGGGTTTAGTTACCAAGATGGCTGCTGTTTGGAGGCTGGCTGGCCATTAGACTGCCTGGGGAGGTGGTGAGCGATTTGCTTTTGTTTGTTTGTTTGTTTACACTTCCCCCTTCTTCATCTATTGAACTGCCTCACAACTTTTCTTGCTTTTTGTACAGGGAAGGGGAGGGGGAGTGTGTGAGCTGTTCACTGTGAGGGTACTTGGTTGCTGGCCAGGGACAATCCAGCACAGTTATTTTATGACTGACGCGTAGAGTCTCGTGTTCTGTGCTGTGAAAAAAACGTATAAATACTTCCTACTGCTGCTACCATAGGAAGTCTTAATCCTCAGTAAGAATGGCTGGAAAACTGCAGAGAGTGATGATTTTGTAAGAAGTACTTGTGAGAGTCTGTCTTTGGTTAGAGCTTGTCAATATGCAGCTTGACCCCATGATTAGGAATAACCTTCTCTTTCACCTTTTGAGCTGGAGAATGAAAAGGTAGCATGAGATTTGCCCCTCTCACCCTCTTTTTCTCCCAGTCCATATTGTGGAACAACTACCTTGTGTACCTGGAGAGATACTCGGGTGAACATTAAGAATATGGAAATACCTTTAAGAGTTTGGAACTGGTTACGTAGCACAAAAAAGGTATTAGAAGGGGCTCATACCAGTATGCTGTGTCCCATGCTGGACAATTTACCTAGCCCTCTTGTGTTACATTAGAGGCTCTCTGAAGCCATCCTTAGGTTATGACAGTGTTCTGTTTAGAGTTAGCAAGAAGGTTGCAGTATACATTTTCCACTGTTTCTATTCATCTTATGCAACTCGCTGATTTACAAGTTGATAACAGTTACTGCCCATGGAACCAATGTGAGACGTAATACTGTAATGCAAAATATGTACAAACACAAGAGGGGACTGGGATTGTTGTGGAAACTGTAGGTTTGTGTTCTGCTTTGGAATGATGCTTACTCAATTTGCAAATCTCTGTTGGGTTTCTGAACCTATGTGTAAAGCTTCACAAACAGTTTTGATTTTTTTTCCTCTTTTTTTTTTTTTTTTTTTTACAGATTTAATAATGGTGTTACTGAAAGTGGCTCTGTCTTGCCATGTATAAGTTTTCTGAATATGCACTGTGGGTTTGCAAAGATTAGACGCCTTTCTACAGCCTCCTCTGTGACCAAACCCCCTCACTTCATTTTTACAACAGAATGGATCTGGTACTGGAAAGATGAATATGGCCTGTGGCGGGAGTATGGAGAAAAAGTAAGTGCAGAGAAACGGGGAGACTCTCAACTCTGTGTTAAGAGTGGAAACTACTGAAATGTGCACAATGTTTATATCTTCCCTCTTTTGTCACCCTCTCCCTCCCTCCCTCTCACTCATACTGTACAGATCAACTTTAGAGGCCTAATGGGATCTTCCCTGTGAATTTGATTGGTTCAGGTAGGGGAGTGCTCACTGGTGAGTCACAAATATTAGTGACAGATACTTCTTCAGTGAGTCATGTCAGATAGGATCACATTAATACATTCTTTTCATTGCTCTTGATTTGAAACTTCCTTTTCTGAGCTTCCAGTAGTACTCTGTGCTTCTCTACTAAGGTCTAGTTGGTGAATACGCGGTCTCAGTAGTAGCATTCACAGCGTGCACTTTGCACTGTAAGTTTAGGCTTTGTAACACTTGGTTTGTTCTGGGGGCAGTTTAAACAGCTTAGTATGTGGCTTTTGCCTGACAGCTACTATCATGCCCAAAAGCTGATATGTACTGCAGCCACCATACCATAAGACAGTTGTTGGGTTTTAAACTTGCTTGTATATAACAGACCAGGAGAATCTTTTTTTTTTCCTCTGGTTTTGACCTCACAGGATGATGATCATGCAGCTGCCACTATCTCCAGTGATGACCTGGAGAAAGCTTATATAGCCAAAAGTTCTCCAAAACTGAAATTCAAAGCTGGAAGACATGAATATGAACTCAGTTTTGGAGGTAGGTTTCATTTGCTTTGTTGTTTTTTTTTGTTTTTCCCCTCCCTCCATCCCAGGTCTTCTGTGGTTTTAAGCTACATTACTAGAGGAGAGAGAAATTTGAACTTTGAACTGCAGTGCTTACAAAGACAGAGCTTCTGTCAGGTTCTCGGGATAAAGAGCTGTTCATATCATCAAAGTGGCATTCCTATTCCTCCAAACCTTTTATTTTTAAGAAGTTCTTGTGCTAGGTTTCAGAATGTCTGCCAGCAAGTCCAAGTGTGACATTGCCATTGATGCTAGCACCAACACAGATGGTGAGAAACTTCTGTAAGGCTTGGCAAGACAGCTTCTGGTCTGTTTTAGTCACTGGCTCGCAGAAAAATGAATACTTGGGCAAGGTGTAGGGTCCAGACAATCCTTAGCATTGCAAGATTTATGCAGGTGTTTTCTTTCCATAGCTCTGCCTGTCTGGAAAGGCTGAGGAAATATCCTGACTATGTCAAAGTAGGAAGATGTGTTTCCCAAGAGCTCAGGAATTTTACACCAGTTGTGATGGCACTGCTCTATCTGAGCTGTTGCCTTTCCATGTATCCTTTTCAAAAATCATGGGAAACAGTGGCGGTGGGAATCAGACTGCCTAGACTCATTTTGATACCCTCATTTCGTGTAGTTGCCTTTGATCCAACTCTCCATTACTGTATTATTCTGCATGGGAAAAAAAACACCAGGCAGAAAGGGCATGTGATACATTGTTTGTGATTCAATTGAAAGCAATGCTGTAATCTTCTTTATAGGCTAGGGAAACTTGTCTGGCTTAGAAGGGAAAATTGCATAGTAAATCAATCCCTTTTCTAAGGCTTGGTCTTTTTCAGTAACTTAGGCAAACATACGCAATGTAGGTGTGTTCCAAAACTTAGTTCCTAGGCTTGGTGGTGCCAAGAGGTAGGTTTCTTTTGTTTTCTTCCTGTGTATCTCTCTCTGAAGATGACGCCTCATTCTCCTGGCTGCTACTGACTCTTAATTGCTACAGAGGTTCCAAAATTCAGAAATAATGCCTCTAAAATTCAGGTTGTTGTTACTTGTTTCTGTTGGTGGTCAACAAGAAAGAATGGCCTGTGACACTATTAGGTTGTGTTTATAGGGTTTGAAATCTACAACTACCTGTAGGAAAATAGTATCTTGATTGCAAACTGAGAAAGAGGGGGTGCAATCCATGGAACACAAGTAGATTTTACAATGATCCTTTACAGTTAAGTGTGACTGATGGAAAGATGAAGGGAAACTAGTTACCAGTGTCTGTCATTCCTTCTAAAGTTAAGAGCAAAACAGAAACTGAAATCCTTCTTGGTGATTTATATAGACTGTGGGTTCCATATTGCCCTCTGACTTCCCTTTGTGTAGCAAGAAAAAAAAGCTCAGTGTCTTTTTAACAAAACAACTTAGTGGCAAGTTTTGCTGCAGTGTGAAGGCTTTCTAAAACATCTTTCTGATTGTTATGGGGTTGTTTGTTTGTTTTTTTTTTCCCAGACATGATTCAGAAGAACCTTCACTATGGAACAGAGAGAGAAATTTGCAGAAGACCTAAATTTGTTTCTCAGAGAGAGGTAGAAGACTCAAGAGGAAGGTAAACTGCAACTGCGTATTCTGAGGTGATGGATTTAGTGGATTGTGAATGCAGTGTCTTCTAAGGGTGTAAGTAAGGTGAAGGAGTAGCTGTTAAGGCAATTGTAAAAGAAATTGAGAGGGGCAGGGATATACCTTTCCTACAGTAATGTCTAGCCTGGGCAGTATTGCAGCCTGGCCAACAGTTTTCAAGCAACTCAGGACCCTTGGGTGTGAAGGAAGTTTGGGCTTGGCCACAGAAAGTTTGGAAGCATAGAAAATAATTCAACATGTAGCACTGTTGTAGGGAGCTGCTTATTAGAGGGAGCTGTCTTATTAGAGCAGCTGATGTGGACGGAAGCAATAACGTTTATGCATATTAGCCCTTTCTGATATCTGAGATCAGTAATTTTCAAAGCTAAACACACGTTTAGAAACAATTCTTTTGAGAACAACCAGACAATCTGGGAGGAAAGTAGTAATTGTTACAAGTGGAGCAAAAGGTGGGAGTCTGCAAGGAGAGAACTTTTACACAATTGCATGTAACAGCCAACTTTTTTAATGCATTCCCTTGCAGCACACAGTGCTTGCTTAAACAACACAGAAAAGAGCAGCTAAACACACTAATTAAAACTGGGGTGTAAGTAGAAGGGAGGATATATCTATCCTGTTGCTGTCATACTGATATGATACTGGATGCATTTTATCTACCCTACTGTAGCAGAGCTTATATATACATTCAACTCTTGCAACTAAGAGAACTACTTCATGTTTAGTTCAGTGTACGTCTTCTTTTTTCTCATATGGTGTCTTGGTTCCTGCTATAAGTCTTGACATAATGAGTTGGAACAAATATTTTCATGTGCTGAACTCAAAAGACAATTTTGAAATACTTCTGAGATGTTCAGTTGCCTGTGCTCTCCCAAACTGGTCAGAAGTGTGTGGTATCATATGTACATAAAATGTAGGAATTTGTTTTGTTTTAATTACCTATTTGTAGTGTCTTCTAATGTACAGGGCCCTTAAACATACAGAAGAGTTTAAAGGCATTCCAGCTCACTGGGACAAATCTGCCCTGCCTGAACTGGGATTCAAGGTTTGGAGCTTTTTGTTTTTTCTCTCTGTTTTGCCGCATACAGGTTTGTTACATCAAAGTTCAGTGTTTCCTGTGCTTTTCTAGATGACTGTTTCTTATGTAATGTAATGCAGAGAGGTTGGTAAATTTGAGCCTGATGCAACAGTTGGGCAGACTTAGAGGTAAAATCAGACCCGAATTTAAACTAACAAATGGTGGCGGTATAATCATGGCAATATTGACTTTCACTTCTACTATTTATCCCTTCGCGTGGCAAATTTGCCTGAAGCTTATGCTCTGTTAGCAAGACTGTTACTAGGGCCCAAGATACATAGCTTTGAAGTTCAACATGTGCTGAAGCATCAGAGATAAATCATGCCTCTAAATTTTAGAGTAGCCATTCCCTGAGCTGTGTATAAGTAGACTGCTGTACATCTGAGGAGTACAATCAGCAGAGTTAAGGCTGGGATCATTTATTAAAATGTACTGTAACTCCAGTGGAGTGAACTTGTTTACCTTTGTAACACACCCAGTTAATACCTGCATGGTTTACCTTTGCTGACTTCCTGCCTGCCTCCACCACCACCTCTGGCAACTCTAGTAATATACCTACAGAAAAGATCTTCTCATATGAAGCTCGAAAATTACTAACTTGCAAAATGCAAATCCTCAAGAAATTGTCAATAAAAAGTAGAGAAGGCTAACGCTGGTATTCTTGATGTTCCTGGGGAAAATGTGTAAGTAGAAAACTTTGCTTGCTTTCAGGATTGTCATGTAAGGAACTGATTTTTGGCAGTGTGTCTCTACTCTTCCCTAAAATGGTTGATTGAATAAAGCCTTTTAAATTTATTTAAAAACATAATGGGCAGTGCAGTTTTTGTTCACTAGCTGTAGGCAGTATAAACTATGAAGATTTAAAAAGCATGGGTGTAGAGGTATTGTTTGATTTGCTGCAACATAAATTCTCCATTCTTTATTTATGTGCTCGTTTTTTCTATGTATTTAGGTATGATTTGATATATGCATGCAAATGTATCTTGGCCCAAATATTAAAAGGGGCTGGGTAGCTGCATGAAAGCACCCAGCTCCTTTAATGGCCTGTGAGAGAGCAACCTGGGTGTCTTAAACCCCAGAAGTTAATGTTCCCTAGGTAAGAGCTCACTTTTACAGAGCAGGGATCTCCAATCTGCCTTTTTTCCAAGAGTATTTTTGCTGCTCGTACCTCTGCTTCACAGAAAAGACTTTAAAGGTCTGAGTAGTGCACTAGGTAGGGTGGCTTTGTTATGATTTAGTAAAAGGTTGGAGTAGCTTTTTAATCTTTTCCTTACAGCTGGTTGAGCTTGACAGTTCTTCTGAAGAATACAAGAAAGTCAAGGTGGACTTTCAACGCACAATGCCCAAAACAGTTATTAAAAGGATTCGTAGAGTTCAGAACCCATCTCTCTGGGAAATATATCAATGGTACGTGTAAAATGCTGCTCTGGTATGTGTGCATGAAATTTGTTGTTTCTGTGGTTAGCTGTATGCTCAAGATAGACATATGCATTCCTGAAATGCAGCTGCATTTAAGAATCTGCTTCCACTCCCCCAATGAAATACCTAGACAGGATCAACATGTAGATAAAGACATACCAACAAAACCAGAACTCAGTCAAAACATATTACTTAGAATAGTCAGATGAGCTCTGTGGGAGGAATCCTTGCTCCTGAATAAGCAGTTCTGACTTCTGCCAGGCCTGTGTCCAGGACAGCTGCTTTCCACTGAAGCCTTGAAGCTGGTAATCAGGCACAACACTGGGACAAATACTGGTTTGTAGCTGGTCAAAACTGAAAGTCTTCAAAACTAAATGCAAAACTCACTGAGGGAAAGCCTTGACATGAACTCCTGTGTTCAGAAAAAGAAATTGTGAAGATTCCTGCCCCTCTCCCAGTAGGCAGTGAATGAAATAAAACATATTTACTATTAAATATCTGGAGGCCTCTGTGTATAACAAAAGCATGTTTGTATGCAGCTAGACAGCAAGATACCCTGTATGCCCAAAGATTAGGCCTTAACGTAAGGATTTTCAGAATGTGTGTAAAATTATCTTAAGTGCTGGTATGGCTGGAACCTGTCTGGGTACAGCTGCTGTGGAACTGCAAAGATACTGCTTCTTATTGCAGGCAGAAGGAACAAATGCAGAAGAGCAATGGTGGAAAGGCTGCGGATGAGCGATTTTTATTTCATGGGACCAGTAAAAATTACATTGATGCCATCTGTCAGCAAAACTTTGACTGGAGGATCTGTGGCCTTCATGGGACAGTCTACGGGAAAGGTGGTTTTTCAGCTCTTTCATTAACCCTAGACTTGCTAAAAAATTCTCATAGTTACTGCAGAGGTGTAAAGTTAGAAAGAGAGGGCACACAGCCCACATAGGGTTTATCTCTGTGATGATGTAGAGAACATAGCTGACTTTGGCAAGGATCGTTTCTAGCTAAGGCATACTGAAAGGCCTTGGCCTCTATGCTCCAGTCTGTCCTTGCAAGACAAACTTTAGGAGAGGCCAGTTTCTCCTAGAGTCCAGGCTTCTGTTCCAGTTTTGCCAAGCTGCTATGGGAAGGCAGCGTGGCATTATTTGTTTTTTTTCCAGGAATTTAAATGCCATCCCGGTTACATGCTTTTTCCCTTGTTAGCAAATTATATTCCTTTATGTTGTCCTGTGTACAGGAAAGGATCAACATACCAAGTGGAAGAGACAGGCTGATTGGCTGACTACCCACCCATCCGACTGAATACTTTGTAACTCTTCAGAAATGTTCTAATTAATATTAGTAGTCTGTCAGGAGAGGAAATTGAGTGAGATTGGGGCAGGTGGCCATCTAAGATTAGGAGGAAATCTTTTTGAGGAATATGGTAACATTTAATACATTCCTTGTGTGGCTTTTCAATATGTGTGCTGTGGAAAAATAAAAGTATAGTAATACATAGTGGTCATTTTCACTAAGAAGATCATACAGGACAAGTGAAGCCTTTGGAAAGGCCATTCATTAACTGCTTAATGGATTTTCTTACTAATTTGCTTTCATACTGTATCACTTCCTTCCCTGCAGTTTTGATGTCTTATCAACTCTTTTCTGGTGTGTCTTCTACAGGAAGCTATTTTGCAAGGGATGCATCTTACTCTGACAATTACTGCAGGGAAAACTCAAATACCAAGACCATGTTTCTGGCTCGGGTCCTGGTGGGAGACTTCACTCTTGGTAGTTCCTCTTATGTTCGACCTCCCTTGAAGGACAATCAGAAGTTCTATGACAGTTGTGTGGATAACTCTTCAAACCCTTCTATCTTTGTCATCTTTGAGAGGCATCAGATTTATCCAGAGTATCTCATAGAATACACTGACCAGGCACTGGCAAAAATGCTATAGCACCAGTGCCTGACATCATTATGTTTAGCTGGTATAAATGGTTTTTTTAGTATTTGCTTAAGAAAGAAAAAGTGATGTTTAGAAGTTGTGTAATTGAGTAGGTGAAATGTTCAGAAACATTTATTCTCTATCCTTTCTGTGCAATAGAAAAAAAAGGGTAAAAAGACACAAATGATGTCTTGGGATTCTTAAAATCCTGTCCCTGTCTTTTATTCTTCATGTTTCCCTGCATTACTAGAGACTTCTATAAATTCAGTAGGTGAATTCACTGGTGGTTGTAACATGAAGATTGGCTATGACTGCCAAGTTTAAACAATATTTAGTTATAATTGTTTCAGGACAGATCTTTACACATGCTCATTGATCAGAGGATGTTTCCTCCTACCTGTTAATGTTTTAACTCAAAACTTGCTTTTTTCAATAACGTCTCCTGTAATAATAGACATTCAGGTGTTTGCAAATGAGACTGTCTCGGTGTTCAACTCATTGCATAAATTCTTAGCAGCATTGATTTTTTTTGTCCCTATTTAATCTTCACCAACAAAGCCTCAAAAATTAAACTTGCTTGTTGAAAAGGAAGAGGGGCTTATTTTCACTTGTTAGTTTTCTCCTTTGAAACAAGTACCAAAGACATGAAGCATAGCAAGGGTTGCTTGTGCTGTGCTACTCAGTTGACTTACTGTATCAAATAAATGCTGTATTTTAGGTGTGTGAGAAGACAAATTTTTCATGACTGTGCCTACAAGTGAGGAAGTGGTGGCAGGTGCCAGGGGGGAAGAAGAGGAGGCAACTCACCCAGTCATATAAGAATATCCTACTTAGGAGTGAAATACACTGTTTGCACTGCTTGATTAGCAGTACTCTGTTTCTGTGGAACAACTTTATGGTTCTGTTATAGCTGTTGGGAAGGACAGTGAGGGACTGTCTCTCATTAGGTGTACTGCCCGTTTGGTTGCAGGAGATAAACTGGTTACCTGTGTAATCAAAGGTGGCTTTGGACTTTCTTCCAGGGAAAAACATGCTTACCTGGGGTGTCATCTTCAGCAACAGAGCCGAGACCTTTACAAATCTGAAGGTTTAGCTGAATATTTAATTGTTTCCAGGCAAAAGATGTTATTAGTGTTGAGCAGTCAGCATATGTGTATGCAGATAATCAAAAAACTTGAACTGTCAAGTATTTCTTAAGACTAAAGTTGCTGATGCATAGACAGATACTTTATCACAGCTTTAATGCTTCTAAATGAGTACCTGTTAGCTATAGTGTACTACAAAAGCCTTAAGATATACTTTGTTTAGGACCAAAAAAAGTTCATCTCTACCTGTATTGTGGAAGCACTTCTTTTTAATTCATCTGGATGATGAGTGATAGGTGTACACTGGGTAACTTCATTACTTCAGCACTGTGAACCAGAAGCTTAGCCATGTTTAGCTAGAGTAAGGCTGTGCAGAACTCCTTTCTGTGTAAAACTAGCAGCATGATACCTAAAGGAAAATAACTCCTATTCGTGTTTAAACCCAGTAAAACACAGGCTGTGGAAAAGCAAGTTGACTGTATTCTTTCTTTTGAAAGATTTGTAATAGGACATGCATAATAAATCTCATGTCAGCAAATGAGCTTGTCAGCAAACACCACATTCATTGAGGAGGATAACATTATGTATGAAAGTTTTCATACCTGTGCAGAGTAAGGTATTTCTGTCAAAACAACAAAAAAAAATGCATTCATCTACACATTCGTGGCAAAGGAGTACAGTGGTAGTATGCCCTTCTTCCTCTGAAGATAATCAGCATTTCAGCTAAGAACTGGAATAGCTAAAATCATGTTAATCTTTTGCCAGAAAATTGAAAAAAAAAAAAATTTTTCATGCAAAAAGTTGAGATATTTTTTGGTAACACTTTTGATAGTAGTATTTTTAAAAACTTTAACTTAATTCTTGGAGGGTGTGTGTGAATGTGTATGTGTGTAAGTAAAAGAACTGAAATAAAATGGCTGGTTGTGTTACTGTCATCTGTTATTTCTCTGTTAATGCAAAAAAAAAAAGTTATGTTTTCCACTTTTGAAACTGCAGTGGTAACTTTCTCATGTGTAGTAAATAAACAGGTATTCAAACCACTATATTCCTTGTAATGTTTTTTTTCTCTCTCAGTAGTAAAAGCACCATGTTTCACTAAATTTCTGAGTTCTTAGAAACTTCTTTAAAGATGCTGCTGTTAAGTAGTGGAATGCCTCTACAGCTTGTTTGGATTGCATTTGGAAATAGATAAAAACTAAACTTCAGACAAAAATTTATACTGAGCCTCTTTTCTGAGTGAGGGTATCTCTTGGCTACTTCAGACACTGAGCAGGAACAGCGTAATAATCTCTCACACACTCCTACACCATGTGAGAAGATAAGTGTGAGGATTGTTTCCTTTTTTGATAGCAGGTCCATCGTGGCAAGACAGATGGCAAACCAGCAGAAGCCAAACAACTTTGCTATGCTGGTAGCGCAGTCTGGAGCGTGGTAGCTTATGAACTGCTGACCCCCCCACCCGCTGGGCGGGGTGAGGGTCTGGCTGCCAGCAGAAGTCGCACACCATTTAGTGAATTTTACCTGTGATCAGGTTTATTGTGATATCTGCCTGGATTTCGTAAGATGTGGGTATCAAATGCTGTCTGTAAGGGGCGGCAGGAGTGGAGTGGCAGTACACTACCCGGCTGGGATACCTGCAGCCAGGCGGGGTAGGAGTGGTGGATTAGAGGAATTTAGGTGGACGGCACGTACCAGCTATGGTAGTGTGCTTGGTGCTGCTTGGCTTGGAGAAGACTTTCACTTTGCTGCTTATAAACTATTGCTCAGAGCTGCCTTTAAGCCAAAAGGCAAGTGGGAGTTGCAGAAAAGCTGCTTGACTGGGAGGCCTTCCAGCACAAAATGCAGGAGGGATGGCTGATACATGGCCAGGGTTACTGGTGCTTACCTGTTTTAGCAGGGGATAGGCTTCACGGGCCTGACTAGCCCTTGCACTTCTTGTTTGGGGTCTGGTCACAAATTCATCTCTACCTGAAAAAATCTTAGCAACTGAGGGAATCTTGCTCCCTCCTTGAAAGTAACCATAGCACCCAGCAGTGCAGCGAGCAAACTTCTTACACACTGATCAGACTTTTCACAGAAGAAATAGAGCAGGGCCAGTGCAAAACCAAGCAATGAAATAAACAATTTATAAGTCAGCTTTAAATTCTTTTGGCATGTTTACTACTGTAAATGCACAGAAGAATCTGATGCTACATGAAATTGTGTCCAAGATGGAAACATCATTTAACACAGGGAAATGAGAAGGTGGTCCTTTCAGAAAGTATCACACGGAGAGAGGAAATTCTGCAGTTTAATGCCAGGTAAGAATAGATAGTTCAAATTTGCAACCAAGGAAGAATAATAATTTCCAACACTCAGCTCCATTTTTCCAGGAATAATATTTATAAAGGTACAAAATCACAAAGGTTTTCTGTATCAGAACTCTCATTAAAAATATAATTTTATACTGGCACTTTTCTGTAATCATTGCAAAGTCCCAGATGTTTTGAATAGAAGCTTTCCTCTACCAAGCAGCCTTTGCTTCGTATCAGCTGTCAGAGAATGACTAAGACCTTTTTGTAAAACACACATGCCCAATTTTAAACAAACCCACAGCTCAGCAATGCAAGACAACACACTTACTGTTTCTGAGGAGAGAAATTATTTTAAATCAGCTTCCTTGCTCCTCCCTAGACTCAACTGCTGTTGACTGAAGCGTGTTGTACCAGAAATGCTGTCACCATAACGTCAAGATATAATGTTATGTTTTGGTGTTGCAACTATAAATATAATGCTTCTTTTTCTTTGTAAGTTTTGGGGGTTTTTTAGGGATCCTAAAGCCAACTTTGCTCAGGATCAGTTCAGGACCATGTTATATGGGTGCACAAACACCCCATGATTAACATGGTATTACCAGTTTCTGTTTTGGAGAGCTGCTCTCAGTCTCATGTTTTGGTTTTTGCAAATGTGTGCTTCCAGGGGCCACAGCAGTGCTGGTTTGACACAGCTCTCTCTTTAGGTATGCTGCTGAGCCCACACAGCCAGGGCGAGGGCTAGCATCATTAAGTATCCTGGTAAAATGTCTGTGCAGTGTCTGGTGACTGTATCAGCAGCTGTTGTTTAAAAGGAAGAAATGGCTTGGGGCTCTGCCTATATTACTGGAAAGCTGGCAGCCTTTTCTCCATCTTACTCCTCTATCTGTCTCGCTAGGCCTGCAAGTAGAACAAGGGATGATGCACTTCCAGAAATCTGACTTGGCCTCCAGCTGCAAAAATAATGCTTCTATTCCATACCACTACAAACTGACAAGCAAAAACAGATAATACTTCCTAACCAGAAAACTTGGCAGGCTAGTTGAAAAAAACAGTGCAGAGTCAAGTGAGTTTATTTGCACTCATACTGTCCATGTTCAACTCAGAAGCAGCTGGGAAAGATTCTTGGTGAAGTTTCCAAGCCTGTAAAATGTGATGCATAGTTGCAGCCACTGCAGTACTGTCTTTTTTCCAGTGGAGTCAAGTTTATAATGCTCTGTTCAGGCATAGAAATATGAGTTGTTCACCTATTCTACACATTAGTGGCACTTTCTTGGATAAACATTTAGGATAAAAACAGACAAGCTATAGAACAGTCCATACAAAAGCATATGGAAGAAGTGCACAAGCTTGATTTAGGCTTGAAGTATTTGGTCAAAAATGAAGCACACAGCAACCTGCTAAATCACATAAGGAATCAAAATTTAAAAAAAAAAAAAAATAAGGATTAAACAAGCCTCTGATAGCTGACTTCTCTGGACTGGAATGAACTTCCTGCTCATTCAGGTAGCTGAGAATTTTTTAAGCATGGCTCAGCCAACTTTTTCCCAGTTGTATGTGTAAGTTGCCAGCACATTATTTTCAAGAAGGAAAAATGATGGATAACGTAGAAACTAGGGTATATACAGTGTGTTGCTGTTCAAATAATAACAATCACTTCATCAGTAATTCATATAATCAGTGTGTCTGTAACAAGGCACTTCGGTTTAGCATGCCAGAGATGCTCCATGGAAATAGGACCAATTCCAAGACTGCCAGGTCAGTACTTCAGCACTACTACCCGTACAGTTCTGGTTTAAAAAAAAAAAAAAAAAAATTCCCATGAAAGAGAAAGACAAAATCTTCCATGAGCAAGATACAGTAAGTTGATCAGTGTTAAGGCAGCATGTGGGAAGAAGGCAGCAAAAGGTGCTTGCTGGAGAGAAACTAGAGAACTAGCTAGGGATCAGTGAGCAGATGGCTCCTTCCAGCAAGCCTTGCAGTGAAGCTGAGCAGTCAGTCTCTTCCTCCTGCTGCCATGACGCTTCTCTGTACATACCACCAAGAGAGATGCTGTACCTAAGAAAACCTCCAGCAGAGAATGTCAGCAGGCAGAAGGTCAACACTTGCAAAGAACCAAAAGGTGCTTCCTTATTTTTATGGTGCCATAAGAATTTTTGCTATTTATAAAAACTTTTTAAAAAAAAGAAAAAAAAGACCAAGAGACTGAGACCATCTCCTCTTGTGCTTTTGTTGTGCAGCCAACCAGCTTGTGGTGCCCACTGAAGGAAATGGGGGTTTTTTCTGGTCAACTGATCACTGCTTTGTCATGCTCCACTAGCTATGTGGTGACTGAAAGGCTTTGTTGAGGAGTAGGAAAGAGCACGGATGGAATGAGAATAGTGGAAGCGTACTGCTGCTTGGGCTGTGAAGATGCATGTGTAAATACAACTTGAACAGATCCATGGTGCTGCTGCAGCTGGCAATCAGACAAGTTTCTTCCTAAGTGGAGTTAGTCACTTGGGACATGACCCGCTCCAGGATCACATAAGGAATCAAGAGAACTGCTGGGACTGATGATCCTGAAACCCACTCCCTTGCCATGCAGCACTCTTTATTTCCTTGAGTCAATGAGATAGACAAGGATCTTGCCAAATGCAATGCCTGGAAAGGTAAGACCTCAACATGAAGCAGAAGTTGTACCTACACCTTCTGATTACCCTTACATATCCTCCAGTCCTCCTGCTTTTTTAAAAATTTGTATCTTCTTTTTCTCCACCTTTCCAACAACAGTTCAGTAGCCAGCAAAATGGCTGTCACCTCATTTCTTTGAGTCTTAGCTCCTGGAACTTAACTGGCAAGCAGTGAAGCTCTTCATTCCCCTTCAGTCGTGTCGATGCAATGTGCCAAGTGCAAACTGTTAATCTAAGTGTACTTCTAATCGCTTCAAAAGCATGAAGAAGGTGCAACTCCTTCCACTGTACAGACACAGGGAGGGATTAAGCATTGTGCAGGAGACTTGGCTTTGATTTTTAGCAGAGCTCATGATAAAATCCAATGCACTGGATCGCAGGTCTTCTGCTATAACTGTGGTGCCTCTTGGGCTTCTGCTAGAGTAGGGACTTCTAAGTGCATGAGAAGGATGTATGAGATAATGAATTGTAATTAAAATCTACTGTAAATCGCATGTATGCTTAACACCTGCTCCATTTATTGAACTTGAGCATGAAGAAAGTGTTCTCAAAATGAGTGAAAGGAAGTGTAATGTAGAAAAGCAAGTGAAAGTGGGATGCTTCTTTACAGGTACTATTCACAGCAATCTGAAAACCACCAAAAAGACCGTGGAGCCCACACCTCCTTTAAAAAAAGTGACGGGAGGCTCTCCCACAGGAAGGCAGTGAGGCAGCACCTACTGACTGTCAGTGGGACTTTAGGCTCCTACCTGTCTTTGGGGTCCTGAAAAATAATTATACCCAGTGAGTCACTGAACAAGGGGTCCCATCCCAGGAGGCTTCAGGATGTACATTTCCTTTTAGCGAGATTCTAGCATAATGTAGACCCCATTTTTTGGTCCCAGTGTGGCTTTTGATTTCAGCTGCAAAGGAATCTGAAAGAAAAAAAAGAGCACCTTATGCACAGTTGTACATATTTGTTTATGTGTGTATAACACCCCCACATACAGACAGACATTTTTGCAGGGGGACCAATTCATATAGGATTACTGTAGAAGCTGTAAAGTACTTGTTTTACAGTCAGCTGTGGTAGTATAGTATTAAATAGAATTTACAGCCAGAGGCTGAGGCAGTGGTTGCCCAGGTATACTGCTGATCTGAACAGAAAGAAATTAACTCTGTAAACTCCAGAGCCACTGAGTAAGTGCCAGGTGCAATGTATATAGCAACAGTCATATACTAACGTGTTGAGAGCCCATGAAATATGTACACCCATTCTCACCCTATATAAATCAAGGTATTTTGACTGTGGTGTTTCTACACTGCTCTCCATTAAGGCAGGTCTTTGTAGCTTTTTGTTGTCTTGGAAAAATCATAAAGGTTAAATCACATTTTGATTAAAACATGTAGTCCAGGCCTCTTGTCCCTCCTTATTATGGAAGGAGCTCTAGGAGTTTTCTCAAAGAGAAAGTCACAAATGCAAGTCAGTCATCCTGTCTAGAACACACTGTCAACTCCCTGAAGTTGACAAGTGTAGCCTCTAACCCTCTGCATGTACAAACCTCAGTCTCTGGGCAGGTCTTAAATTGAAACTTCTGCAGAATCCTCAGCAGAGTAATTTTTGTCTCCAGCAAACCCATTTTCATGCCAATGCAGCCACGGGGTCCTGCTCCAAAGGGCAGGTATGCAAAGGGATGTCGTTCCTTCTTGGCCTCCTCTGTAAACCTAGAAGGTGCAGAGATGGAAACTGGTTCAAGAAATACTTTTTGCTCCTGATTGCATGGTTTTCATTTACATCTCAAAAGGTGGTTATTTCAACTGGCCCTAATGGATGGGTCAAGGGGACTATTGACAGATTATGTCCTGATAGGGCTGACACCCTTAGAGTAAACATAATTGTTCTACGGCCATCAGCCTTTGTCAGCTGGTGATTCCAGGAGAGGACAGACAGACATTAGTATTACTTCCAATCTTCCTTTAATGAATTACCTTCATCTGATGACCATACTCAGAAGAATGATAACTTCAGGTGCAGATGTGCTAGCTGTGTAGACATTTGCATGTATGAGGGAGAGATTACAGCTAAGAGGAAACGAATGGGCTGCAATGTGAACTAACTAGAATTAGCAACAGCGCTTCCTTGCTGTGTGCTGCAGATGCAGATCAACGGGAATTTCTCTTTGAAGCTTTCAAGGGGAGATGAAATCTCAAGGGATTGGACAGGCCACGGAAGGCAGTTATTACAATTCAGTACAGCCCTTCTTTCTGCTCTTGGCCCAAAGAGACCAGGTTCCCAGTCGGGAAACATTGAAATTGCAGACAGTTCTGTTCTTAGAGCTGAAGTACCTCAGTCCAATTGGAAAGACTGATTAATGTGGCAGTCTGAATGCAGATCTGCATTAACTAGCTGGCTTTAAAATACTTGATCAACCCATAGAAATTAGTATCTTTTTTTCTTTTCTTTCCTCCCCACAACAAAGGACACAAAATTCCTATTTGAACAGCAGTCCGAAGGAAAAAAATGAAATCTGCTTGCCAACATGTGCTGGCTTTGGCTGGGGTAGAGTTAATTTTCTTCATAATAGTTAGTATGGGGCTAAATTCTGGATTTGTGCTGAAAACAGTGTTAATAATACAGAGATGTTTTCATTACTACTGAGCAGTGCTTACACAGAGTCAAGGGCTTTTCTGCTCCTCACACCACCCCACCAGTGAGAAGGCTGGGGGTGCACAAGGAGTTGGGAGGAGACACAGCTGGGACAGCTGACCCCACCTGACCCCAGGGATATTCCATACCATATGACTTCATGCTCAGCATATATAGCTGGGGGAAGAAGATGGAAGGGGGGTGTTTGGAGTGATGGCATTTGTCTTCCCAAGTAACCACTATGCATGATGGAGCCCTGCTTTCCTGGAGATGGCTGAACTGATGGCCTGCTGATGGGAAGTGGTGAATGAATTCCTCAGTTTGCTTTGCATGCGCACACAGCTTTTGCTTTACTTATTAAATTGCCTTTATCTCAACCCATGAGTTTTCTCACTTTTACCCTTCCGATTCTCTTCCCCATCTCACCAGGAGGGAGCGAGCGAGTGGCTGTGAGGTGCTTAGCTGCCAGCTGGGGTTAAACCACACACAACAACTGCAAAGATGGATGTATAGCAGACAGAATATGTACAGACAAGAGTACAGCATCTGAGTCAGTACAAGTTATTAGGGCAAATGCATAATCAACAAGGTGAGGCTCATTCTGGCCTGTGCTGAGTCACTCACTGATGAGAGTTGTTCTTTAAAACAAGCAAACCTTTACAGTGATAGCGTTACCCTGGAAATCTACATAGTCCTCCCATGTCATAAGGTATTTGGAGCTGTTCTGGTAGTACAAAATTACTTTTCCAGTTCTGTATGTGGATAAAGGCTCTGTCCTTCATGTATAGGGTCTTCCCTGAAAATCTCTCATCTGTTTGGATACAGTTTGCAAGAACTTTAGACTGCTACAGCCCAGAGGACTCATGCAGGGTAGAAGGAGATGAGAGGTAATACAGTCTATTTTGAGGTTTGAAAAAAAAAAATATTGTGTGTTTCCACTAGCCCCATCCCCATGCTTAGATATCCTAAATAAGATTGGGATACTACTGCAGAAAGCACTGTACAAACCCATAATTTGAGACTGAAGGACCATTAACTCATGTACTGAACACTGTTGCATATCCCATGCAAACAGGTTAAGCAATTCTGGCCTTGTTCACCTCCATATATCATTCTGCTAAATTTAAAGTCCCCCTTGTATTATTCCTGAGGCAGAGCTCAAAATGAAATATTAGGGGAAAAAAGACTGTAGCTGAATTTATTTTTTGTTAAGCTCCTATTTTATAATTCCTACTAACATTACCAATTTATACAAGCTGGGGAGAGTGTTAGCAATTACGTTTCATTCCTCAGGGAAATTTCAAAAGGGAATTTATCTCAGACTCATAATAAACAGCACCATATGAGTCAAGGGGACTGCAGCCCCCACTATCTGTTTTACCCTGTAATGCACTTTTATACTAATGTTAAAGTGGTGAATAAACAATTAAGACAGCATTTGTAGATAAGTGTTGCTAAAAAAAAACCAACCCAGACTTCCAGTTATTGCTAAAATTCCTCCCCAACAAAAGCTCTGGGCTTCTGTAACCCTGGCACTGCTCTTCCTCATGGCCTAAAGTGCCTGATAGAGCATATGCCAAGATTTGTTCCAGAAGGAGCACTGGGCAAATCCACCTACACCATACATGTGTTGTTTTACTGTCAAAGATGGTTCTGGGCTGCCTGCCCCACATCCAGTTGTTTGGGGAGCATGCACTTTTTTTCTTAGTAGACTTTTCAACATAGTGGTAGCTTAAAATGCAGCTACCCACAGAACAGCTTAAAACATACCCGCCCACAAAACAAAATTGTGCTTCCCCACAGCACCACATCAGCTGAAACCCTCCCTGTAAGCGCAACTCAGCATCTGTAAGGTAGGGCAGGGTACAAAACCACAACTTGACAGTGCCCCCACAGTTGAAGAGAATAAATGCTCAATGTGAATGTACGTCTTGCCAAGCAGAGCTAAGAACCCAGGGTCCTAACTTATGGACAGAGTGCAAATTCCCAGCGGGAGATGGGATAGGTTCCCCACTCAGAGTACCCATAACAAGATTTCAGGTGAAAAGGCTTCTCTAAACCAGCCAAGAGCTGGATGAGTTTCCTGGGTACCTCCATGCCAGGGAATAGACTATCTCACTTCAGAATTTCTGCATTCAGAGGTGCAACACTATTTGCCGGATCTGGCTGGGTCTGAAAACCTGCACCACATTTCAACCTTGACCAAACCTCACACCCTCTGTGGGATATGCCACTATCACCACTTGTCTAATTTGGTAAAAGTAACATATTTTTATGATCTAAATTAAACTGTGCTTCTCCTGTCAGAAATGCTGCTTTGGGTGAATAGTGGCTGACTGTGGCTACGAAAGAGCAGCAGGATCTGGTGTCTCCACTGGACAGGCTGAAGTGCCCAACTGAATGCATGAAACAGCATTTAAGGCAGGCCTTTGATCTAAACAGGCCCAAATAAGGACTTCAACCTAAGAATGGAAAGCATTACTCCACGCACCTCTCAGGCATGAACTTCTCAGGCTCTGGCCAGAACTCAGGGTTGTGGTGGAGATGTCCAACTGCAGTTTCAATGACAGCCCCAGCTGGAATACGCTGCCCCAGCACTATGCAGTCTTCAGCTGCTTCCCGAGTGAACCTGCAACAGAAAGTGTCATGTATCCCAGATGATTAATAAAGGTAAAAACATAGAAGGAGGGAACCATAAAAGTCAATCTCTTCAGCTGGACTGACCCTGCAATTTTGGGAGTAACACTTTCCCAGTAGATAAATACAGCAACCGTTGCTGATGCTAGTGTCTTCTCAGGTTACAATCATCTTCACCTAGAAGCACACAGCTCCAACCCAGCTGTCTAAGTTTTGCCCTTTTCACAGTAAAGCATTTCTGGTTGCTTACAGTTTTCCAAAACATTAACTGCAATTTTCCTGCTAAGATTGGCTATAGACTCATTTTCTATGAAAACTGCAGATGAAATGCATCAGTCATCTCTAATAACAGTCAGAAAGAGCATGTTGGTTTGCTTTCAGGAAAAAATTATATCAAATACAGTTTTGAGTTTGTTTACTTGAGACACTCCCTCACGTAGGGACAGCACCTGAAACTTAGCAAGGGATGATTTTAATATTAGGGGTAAGTGTTCTGCTGCTGCTACAAAAATACAACCAATTCACAAGTGCATTTCACATACATTCATCAAAGATAGGCGTGACGTTAGCAACAAAACTCTCCAGTTTCCTCCCACCCTGTGGTGACAGGTGACAGAGCAGGACTGTCCTTAGGGACCTCATCATGACAAGAAGGCTGAGAAAAGCCACCTGTCAGAGCTGAGCTTGGGTCTGTAAACCTTGTAAAAAATGATGTGTGGGTGTGCAAGTGTGGTGGCAGATCCTGATCTAGATCTTTTGGTGCCTGGGTGGTTGCTACAGACCCCAGCCCAGCCCAGCCCCAGGCCGGTGCCCTGCTATCGCAGCCTAGGAGCTATTCCCCAGCACCAACTGGGATCACAGGGCAAGACAGTGTGCAGGAGCTCCCTTTGCTGCTCCCTGTGCTGTGCCTAAAAAGTTGAACAAAGATTTCAGTTTCAGGGCTGTCAGTCTGGTATCATTACAGAAACACTTTCTTTCATCGCTGTCACCCATATCTCTCTTTCTCACAGGCAAATAAACAACAGAGGCTCCAAACCTGGAACAAAACACTGGCACGCTAAAAAACATATTGACAAGCCATTCTTCTCATACTTACATGAATTTGGTGATAGTGGAAACATGAGTTCGGGGAAAGAAAGTTCTCTGACTAGTAAGTTCATTTTTAAAAGGAAAAAAACAACTCATTTTATAACAAGCTTGGCTGTTACTGAATTTTCCCCTAACATTATCCTTGTCATAGGCAACCAGCATCTTTCCGAGGCACTGGGCTGTCCTATACATTCCACATCCATCAGAGTAAAAGCCAGATCAATGAACACCACCGTCAATGCCAACTAAAACTGCGGAACAACTTTGCTCCGTTGTCGTTCTATGTCCCATCTGACAAACATTGATTGTTTCCCAGTGTTTCAACTGAAAGTCAGAGATCCCTGACGCTTTAACTGGCAAAACAATTTCCACTTGTATACCATGTATAACATAGTAAAGACCAGTCATCTCATCCAAGAGCAAATATCTTTGACATTTACTCTCTGAACAATCCTGCAGATGTTCATGGAAAAATCTTGACTTCTGATCTTTGTGAACACATAAAAGAGGATATGATTTTAAGCTTTTTTATTTGAAGGTGCTCGCAGTCATGGGGTAAATTTTTCAAAGGCTCTCACAGCAAGCTCATTCTTTGGTTCCTTTCCAGTCGTCTGAATTTTTCCCCTGGCTTCACAAGCAGCAGTGCAACTGGCTGACCACTTAATATTCTTAACATTTGCATTTATGCTTGTGGTAACTTGAAAATTCGACAACCAAACAGCTTTCTAATTTCTTTCCTCCTTGTTTTCAGTTCATCGGTATAACTTAGTAAATTAGTCTGGTGTGAATTGTGGCAGAACTTTCAAAATTTAATGGATGTAGCCATTAGCTTAGCTATATTAATATAACACCCTAGTAAGTGCAAAACAGGAGGGATCCAAGTTAAACACACATATAAAATACATCTTTCTGAATGTGCAACCCTTCCACAGATCAGGGCCTTAATGACCAACAGGCTACGGTAGGTCTTTGCTCTGTATCCCCAAAGCCCAAGGCATATGGAAGCAGAAGCATCTGGCTTTCTAAGGCCAGTCCTGCTGCAAAAGGCTCCATCCTCCAACTTTGGGGGATGTGAAGAACAGCGAGGAAGCAATCTTGGCCAATCTGTTGTAAAAAACTGCTTTAGAAATACCAGTATTAGCCAGTTTTCCTTCAACAGGCCACATTATTTCTTTCAAATGCACAAGCAGTATTGATGTTGGCACAGAGACCAAGGGCACACTGTTGTTCCAACAGCACATTTCCATTTTATAAAGCTAGGGATCTACCCTGTGGAATCAGAAGGGCGGGGAGGGGGGGAAGATACCTGAATGCAGGTGGGTACATGCGCAATGTCTCTGCAATCACCATCTCCAGATAAGGGAGTTCTTGTACATTTTGGTAATCAGGGACCATCTGAAAAGCAGGAAGAAAGGAACAATTACTTTTTCTCACATTTAAGTGCCAAACTCATCTCAGATTAGCTTTTAAATCATCTATTTTTTACTGGGCATTTTTCCTGTAGAAGAACTCCATGTCTCATCTAAAACAGTAAATGATAAAATTATACAAAAATGTGGGCAGTAATTAAATGTGTGTATAACATTCCTTTCACCATCAAAATGCTTTGGTGCGCAGCCCAGCTGAAGATATAATAATAAATCAACTTGCTAGGAAGTATTAAAAACAGGGCATTACAGAGAGCGTTAATAGCTACAACAGAGCTATTGTTTTATACATGCTCTAAAATCTGCACAGGACCCTTGTATCTTCCCAAAGAAAAGAGCACGGCAGACCAGGAGCACTTTGTCCACAAGGAACAGAAAGTTCTTCAGTTACTCTTGCTGATGTTGGAGCAAACCCTTTCCTCTTTCCCAGTTATAGAAATAAAACAGAGTGCTAGTGCTGTGACGCCTGCAGAAGGGTGGGAGATGGCACTGGCAGAAGCCGGCAGCCTGGTGAGGAATGGCACGCAAGAGTGAATTGCTCTGCCGAGTAGAGGGGGCTGAGGTACAGCTCAAATCTCACCTGGCAGGAGTGTGATAGTGCCTGGGAAGAGAAGCCTGTTTCCTCCCCTGGCCACTCCTTGTGTAATGCTGCTTAATTTTGCATGGTGGGCAATGCCTGAGCCCACAGTTCCGTAAGTCTGCAAAACCACCCGGGCCTTGACAACGAGTGGTGGGCACTAAAACCCAAACAAGGCTGTAGCTCAGAAGACTTTGCCCTCTGATGGGCAGCAAACAGACAGGGAGAGACACCAAACCGCGGACGACCACCAGCAGCAGTGACACAACTGAGCACAAGAACGAACAGAGAATTTTTCCCACTGTTACCTTCCTCGGAAAAAGGGCATTTCCCTGTCTTATTCAGTGCTCTCAGCAGAGGGCAGCCAAAGTACATCTAATAACCCCATCTGGAAAGCAGAGTTTTGTTTTAAATTAGAGCATCTCCTAAAGACTGACACAGAGTAAATTGGAGAAAAGCACCGACGTCAGACTAGACTAAACCTTTTATGAAGATTTGGGGCCCCTGCCGTTCACAAAGGGGACTGGATTCCATCCTTCCTTTATTTACTACAGCACTTTTCATGTATAATGCATATTTTATTGAATTTTCATGCAAAAACATATGGTACATACTGAAAATACTAAGCAGAGAACAACTCCAGATGGTATGCAGAAAAGGCGTACAATAGAATGAGGACACCTTGCTGGATTAGGGTATCCCACTTATTCAGCACTAAGCCACCATGCACCATTTCACATTAACCGATCTTTTCTAGGAAGGAAATAGATACATTCTATTATTCCCATTTTTTGGCTCAGGAAAGAAAAGCAAACCCAGAAAAAAAGTAATTTGTACAGGCTGAGCAGAACCAGTGTGTCTGCTCCTCTATTAGGGAAAAAGATGCAACTCAGCTTGTCAATAGATGAAGCATTTTGTCAGTATATGTCAAATATTACCAATACAGGAAGTATAGACGGCACTGACAGCCTTTCAATGTTGCTTTTATATTGCAGTAGTGCCTACTAACTGAAACCTTTGGCTTAGGTCGATGGTTATCAGACAAGGGACCAGGAGACTAAAGCCACAAATGGCCGCAACGTCACAAGAACCATGGTGTGAAGAGCTGCGCTCCAATAATTTGAATAGCTAAAACCAAAGACAGGAGGATGATTTTTATCGTCCTTATTTTTCAGAAAGGGATCCGAGGGCTACTTGATTTTGCATTGGAAATCCGTAGCAGAGGCTGGAAATGAACTCTGATCAGACTCAAATTTCATGTCTTCGTGGCAAAACTACCCTTCTCCATGACCACACAGGTGGTCCACTCTTTGATGCAAATGCATGCTGTGCTGTGTATTCTTTTTTTTTTTTTTTTTGCTAATTTTACATCTCGCTTTCACAACTTTCCTCTGTCCTTTTTATACTGAAATTCTGCATCTCTGCATCCTGAGTCCTGTCCCTGCAATCCCTCTTGATTTCATGGCCAGGGTGACTGAGGGAAGAGTTCAGGCTCAGTGTAAATGAGTGGTGGAGTCAAGAGCACACTGTGATGTGTTCGATTCTCTGAGCCATGCTCTTTCAACTGGGCCTTCCTGTCTCTCTCATAATCCCTCTACTTACTTCTGGAGTCAATAATTAAGATAATTATATGGTAACCTGATATAATAAGTAGCCACTAAATCAAACCATACATCAACAAATAATATAACGCTAAATTATGGGAGCTTCTATACCTTCAGGGGATTAGCAGTTCAGAAAACAAAGCAAAGGTGCAAAACCAGCTGATTTTCCTTAGAAGAAAATTCCTTTTGCTTACATAAAGAAAAAGGGGTCGGTCAAATGGCAGCACAGTGAACTCTGCTATCGTGAGCATGGCAGACACATCAGTCATTTCCTACATCTGATGCAACTTAATTATTCGCACTTCCATGCTTTTAGCATCAAAGTAGCTGGACCTAATTTAGTAGTTGTTTGCAAGGTCTGACCTATGGCTGTGTGAAGTACACACCAGTCAAGTATCTCTATTTAGGAAGGACAGTTTGTGTCTTTTTTTTCCCTTTCAAAGAAAATATTTTCCATTTGTTTTTCCACTCCCTCTCTTCAAAATATTCCTTTAGCCAAGCACATTTCAAAGGAACTTAAATATGCTTTTCTCCCTAAATGTCCCTATTTATATCTTTCAACTGCTGGCAGGTCTTCTGGGGTGGGGGGTGGTATTGTGCAAAGATGCCATTTTAACCCCCTGCAAATAAAAAGTCTACATTGCCTCTTACTCAAGATTGGGTGTTTTTTCATTAAGAAAGAGATGCCTTTCTGTAAAAAGAGAGGTGGGGGTAGAAAGGAGGTACCATGTCACATGTAATAAAACATCCTATATTTTAATTTTGCAGCCACTGCTTTGCACAGCAGTCTGTCTTATGCTTTGCACAGTCTTGTAGTGTCTTTTCCCGTTGATGTGGAAGTGAAATGGCCACATAACAACTTGTGGCCTTTCTCTGCATGCAGGTTTCCCCCGTTTGATTTCTGGAGGTGTGGTGGTACACCCTCACCCATCCCAGACCATTCAAGCACTTCTGAGGTCCAGAAAGCATCCAGCTTGGCCACAAACTCTCCTTTATAACTGACAGCAAATCCCAGGCCTCTATTCCTCAGAAAAAGGTGGGAAATTAACTCTTCACCCCACAGAGTACTCTGAGGTGAAATACCAGCAGTGATTATAAAATTGTCTATGTGCTACCAGGATGATCTATGTTTTAAGCCACATATAAATTCCAAGAGAGATAACTGCCTTCAGATCCACCTCTGCTTTTCAGTATCGGCTTTAGCATTTCCTAGGCAGGCAAACCTATTTTTTGCCACCACCCTCAGTTAACTTTTAATTCTTCAATGAACACCAAGGGAATCCAAGTGCTGACAGGAGAGGTCTGGCCAATCTTTCTGCTGCAGTTTGAGATGTTACTGTTCCCAGTTGCTCGCTCCTCTTTGCTGGCTGTGGTTAGCGTCACCACAGCCAAGTCAGCAGAAGGGAACATATGCCTGCACCTCAGTTGCTTCCATACAACGTCCAGCATGAACCCATCTTCAACGACAGTTTAAGACAAGATACTAACTTTTCCCCAAAGTAGCTGATGACTGAGGCACAGATCCTTCTCTACTACCTCTGTTTTGGGAATAATAATCCAAGTACACATCACTGAATAAGATTTCACTTATCCTATTGGTCATGGTCTGGTGGTGCTCAGCAGCCAGAAATGAAAAAAATCAGAGAAAATTTTCTGTAGCTGACAGTGTGTCGTGCACCTGAAATCAATTTGGAAGCAGCAAAGGCTGCAGAGACCACATTCCTCATAACTAGCGCTGCTGAGTCATGGCCTGAGACTGAACTGGCTGTGGTTTCTGAGAAACTGCAATCCAAATCAAATGCCTCATGGGCAGGTATGACTGTGACAAAGTCCATGTCAGAGAGATGACGTGCAGATCTGCTTAAGTGCAGATGCAGATCCTTGAGTTATCTGTGCATGCATAGCTACACAGCCCACATTGGCTCTTCCCCAAAATGTAGACTGTGGATAGCAAGAGGATAGGAGGCGGTGAGTCAAAAACAAGCCAGCATCATCCCCAGTGACTCTCACCCCCCCCCCCCCTCAAATTGCCAAAAGAGCTATTCAGACCATAGCCATAGCGAGGATTCACAAACAGGTCAATAATGTTTCTTGAACAAATGGATCAAAAGCTGCTGATAGATCAAAGAATCTGCCTGGGGTTCTGACCTCTCTTTGGTCACCTCTAGGAGCTGCTCATCCCCTAACAGAACTAGAGCCTGTATGCCATGCTCAGCCTGGGACAGGGGGAAGAAATGCAAGGATACTATGTCAAGTTAGGGATGCCCCATGACAACCTTGCTAACAACCATATCAGAAAAGGAAACATTAGACACAGGACAACACTCAAAATGTAGATCAATGAAAAAACAGGGCTGGGGTGGTTCAACAGGCACCTGTCTTTAACTTGCTTAAAGAAAGCTTTTTACCACTTTTACTGTGAAAGTGTTTTACTGCTTCCACAACAACATGTTGGACTACCTGTAAAGCACCAAACTAAAACCTCCCTACCGTGTCAGGCAGTGAAACAGGGACAAAGTTGATGAAGTAAAATTTCTTGGCTTTATCCTCAGAACTTGGACCAAATACTAAAAAAATGCTTAATGCAGTCCTCATGATATTTATTGTAAAATCTTTCTCTCTGCTGTCTGTGGTCCAGCCTGCGCCTGCCAAGTGAGTGAGACGTCTCTCTGAGGCATGGCACCAGGCAGAACCAACCCTTGCCGCTGGGGAAACAGGACCTTGAAGTTCCTGAGTCCCACTCATCCCAGGAAGCAGGTCATGACAGAAGGTGTTGCTTTTAAGATACACTGCTTTAAGATAGAGAAGAGCCTACCTAAAATCACTAAGTGTCTGTTGGCCATTTCCAGTGACAGAGGCCTACAGAAGGGTATCTTCTAGCAAAGAAGCTATAATTCTTGACTACAGAATTGAGAGCAAGGTTAAGGAACAAAAAATAGACAACAAGCCTGATTTCCAGATTAAGATGCAGCAGCAAGAGGCTTCCAGAGCTGCCTAGCACCTCTCCTCTTGAATCCTTACAGCACGGTTTGGTAGCACTAAAGCCTTACCAGCAGCATTGTGCTTTCTCACATGCTCCCAGAAATGAACACTCAGCTACATCCCCTCACGCCTCTTTTTCCAGAAGCAAGCAAAGGCTATCCAAAACATGTACTCCCAAGCCTTCCCTTTATTTTGTTATTGCACGTGGGTTACCTGCCACCTCCCTCATCTGCTTGGGCTGTCATTCAAATTGAAATGCAGCACACAGGTTCTCACCCCCACCCTTGGTGGATGCTCACTGGGTTTGGGAGCGTTATTTTGCTCATTGAGGCACTTCCCAAGCTACAACAGCACTCAGTGCTTCAGACATCTCAGACAAACTCCTCCCAGCTCCTCCTAAAGACCACGTGTGCCAAATAAATTTAGTATTACAGCTTTTTGTTCAAATCACCTGCCAATCACCCTCACACCTCCTCTAACTCCACCCTTCACATTCCCCTCTCACCAGGTCCACTGCCACGCTGGTCGCAAGTTGTGTGAGCACAGGCAGAGGCAGGTGCTGATTTGCAGGCTAAGCTCAGAGGTGGTGGGAAAGGCTGGCGCACCAGTTACACACTGATAACCACATTACACGCAGACCTTGCAGCCAAATTCCCTCTGGTACTTTGGTGCAAATCCACGCAGCTCCCTGGGGTTATATCAGTGTAAGGGAGAGGAAAATGCGGTTCTAAGTGTGTACCCAGTAGTGCTGGGGAAAGAGCCAGAAAGTATAAGGTTACACCAATGTCGACTCTCTTTAATGTTACTTTGCTTTTCGAATCAAAGACTTCGGCTCCTGACAGAAGACAGACCTGCACTACCTTCAGTAGCTTCCATGGTGCTAAAACAAGGTCTTCGTAGCATCACTGTTCACAAGGAAACTCCTGTGAGATAAAAATACTTCCTGAAACTGAACAGTGTCCCAAAACCAAACAGATAAACACAAAAGCTGCAACCAAAACAGTCAGAAATTCTCTTCCACCTACATTACTACTGACACATGGTGATCAGCAAGAACAGAATGAGTGCCATCAGGTAGAAGATCTGGAAAAAAATAGGCAGGAAAAGAGAAGAAAATCACTACGGAAATTCTTTATGAGGTGAGCTACAAATGAAAAGAAAGGAGAAAAAAAAAAATCTGTTTCAATCTCGGCTTTGTGAATTTGTCAACTCCACCTATTCCCAGATTCCCATGCCAAGAGAAGTGGGTGTCCTTAAACAAAAAGTGAATAAATAACTGGGAGTGAGACTGGGTGCCTGGAGTGCTCTGCTGTCACAAAGGAGGGGGCAGGTCCCCAGTGTGCTGACAGTACCCAGTCTGGCAGCTTTTAATACACAAGTACCCTCACTATACTTTTTTTTTTTTTTACTTAGGTTTAGTGGGGAAGAGTAGTTCCTCCCCAAAAGCGGCTCCCTACCACTATGCACTGCCTTGCTCCAGCTATTTGTGGATGTGATACAATCCTTGACCATGCATTGTATTAGGCTAAACCCATCAGAGGCACAGAGACTGCCCATTTCTCACCTCCTTAAAAAAAACTCAGCCCCCAGGAAATCCCCCTCAGTTCTCTCCTCAGCCCATCGAGGCTGGAAAGTCTATTTCTACACTTGTCTGACACAATCAAAATTTCTACTTGGGTGGCAGAAATGCTGAATGGTGAAGGATCCCAGTGGGAGGGAGGCAAGGAGGAAATTAAACAGGAGAAAGGACTGCCAGAGGCCCAAAAGGCTGAGAAAGAGAATTATAAAACTGGAGTAGGTCTGTCCGAAGGGCATGTCACCAGTCCAAAGCATATTAAGCACTGAAGTTCGTGCAAGACTTAATCCTTCCTGCTATAGAAGTGTCCCTTGGTGGTTGCTGGAGATCTACAGGAATAAAGAGGAGGGATTTTCTTCCCCTCTCAGCAGACATTCATGGTATCACATAAGAGCCAGATGATTTAATTTAATCATTCCTGCTCCAGCTGGTATTCTCTGTATGGAGGTGACAGTGCTTTAAATTAGGGCCTTGCATATAAAAGGCCTGTGTGTTTAGTTTAATCAAATGTTCATTTCCTCACGTTACATTTATATTAAAAGGCATCAGCATGAATTTTCATGCTGCAAATAGAGGCTATCATATGGGCTACATAGTGAGGTCCTCTTTGGTCATTCTTCATCTCTATGGCCTTGTATCCTTGTCAGCCTTATGGACGGAGAGGTGACTCAGCCCCAGACATGCAGTTTGGGGAAATATGCCCTAGAGAGCATGGTCCAACCTATGAGGAGAGCAGAGCTTTACACAAAATAAATTACTTCGGTAATTCACCTTTCTGCAGATACTTAAATATGGGCTTGAGCCAGTGGCTGCTTAAGTCATTGGCTTCAGCAGTTGCTGGATGAGACCATTTCTGTATTAGTAAACAGGCAAACATTCACAGCAAAGAAACTGCAAGATTCTCCCATCACTCAGCGTAATTATTATTTGCTCCGACAAGGGCAGGTCAGTTTTAATATCATAAAACATTTATGTAGTGCCTGATGCCTTGAAAACATTAGGTGCAGTACAACAATAATAAAGCTTTGCCTTTCCATAGTTGTTTTTCCCCTGAGGCTCAAGATGTGTTTAGCAAACATTAATTAGTTGGTCATCTTCCAAAGGCATGTGTGAGGTGCTCCTGGTAAATACTCCCTCCCTGTACACAAGGGGCCAGCAGAGGTGCTGAAGACTGAGGCCAACAATTATGACCTTAAGAGTCAAGCACCCACCAACTTGAACCTTCATAAGTAGCCTGGGTTTTTTTCAGCCTCAGCATGACTCCTGTGAGTAAACAGGCAAATACTACTCCAAATGCAGAGACTGAAAATGACCAAAAAAGAAAGCAATCTGTTGCATGGCATCTAAATATGCCTTAAACACAAAGGAGCTTTGTTTGGTTTTAGCTGCCAAGATCATAATTCAGGGCTTAGCCTGTCCTTGAGAAACTGATAGTACTAAAAGTACAGAAAGTAAAAAAGCTTTTCTGGTGCCAAAGCTCCAATTCCTTGCTGTAGACTTCTGCACCTCCTACCTAATACAGGTAAAATCTACAGGTAAAAGCCATGTCCAGTTCTAGCTCCAAATCTTAGCATATGGCCTTTCTACAAGAAATGAGAGAAAAGTTTGTTCCTGTTGAAACTTCTCACAATTTAGTTGGAAATATGTAAAATGGAGAAAGAAAGGGGAAAAATTTATTTTCTGACCAGAGCTATTCAACGCCTTTTCCTCTTCTGCTCCCTCTGGATAGTGCTGACTGCCTTGGGTACATAAAAGCAATTTACAATTGGTATGTGAAAAAACTTGATAGCACTTGAAATAGCTTTTGTGTTTTCTCTCTCCAACGCATGAAGAGGCTCTTTAAGAAAAAAAATCTACATGCCAGTCCAAAACACACTACCCCAAGCTCAGTGGGGAGCTGGCTGTGAGCAGGGGTGTCTGCTACCATGACACTATCCTATGACAAACCTCTCTAGATATTCAGATAAAGCTGTCTGCGACGAATCCTGGCAGACGCCTATTCAAGGATTTCTTTCCTTTTCTTCCCTTACTCTATCTCTTCTCCATCTGGGAACACAGAAATTTCCCTAAGCCTGTTAACGCTCAGATTTAGTGAAGCCATCATGGTATCATATTCTGGCGCTGTTTTGTGTCTTTGCTTTCCTCTACTCTTTGCAGAGCAGCATGGCACGGCTGTCCATCTGTTTATGATTTACTTCACATGATGACTTGGTCCCACTGATAGGCACAGTAGGTTATTTGAGGACCAACTGGACCTCTGTAATGACACTCAAAATGTACCCAAATTGTGGGAATGTTTCCGATCAAAAAAAGGCCACTGGAAAAACTCCAGCGGGACAACTCCCAGGAGAGCCCACCTGTCCTTAATCCCAGGAAGTAAAAACAAAAATTTGATTTTTTTATCTGGAATTCTTCTGCAATTATCAGTGTCCATGTGATCCAAAAAAACTGAAGAGAAGACAAGAAGAAAAAACGAGACCTGGGTCCTTCTGACAAAGATGCATATTGGAGAAGAGATTATAAAGAACAGCATTCAATTCAGGAGGCCACATCTTTTGTGGTCTACTTTAGCACAGACCTGAACCACAGTCAGAGGAACTGTACCGATCTGCACCAGCTGAGGACGGAGCCTGGGAAGTGCAGCCGTTTGGGGGGCATTGGGTACTGCCGTGGGTAGGAAGCCCCTCCACGTGGACTGAACCACTGGCCCTCATAAGCATGCAGGAGTGAGGAAAAAAAAAGCACAGCTCAGAAAGCTGCAGGATGAAGTCACAGGGTCAGCAGTGAGAAAATACAGAATTCATTTGTAATCTGAACAAGGTCATTTCTAGCATGTTTTAGGATGATATAAGACTTTACAAGGAAGCAAATGGAAAGTATTGCTCACGATTTTTTCTGCTTTATGAGTAAGCTGCTTTGGCCTTTATTTATTTATTACCTCACAGTCCCACAACAATCCTGGTGTGAAGACCAATTTGCTGTTCTTTCTCTCTTGTTTCTCAAGGATATTTTTGCTTCTTGAACCTGACCCTTTCCTGTCTCAGTGCCTGGCCACCTCTCTTATTTACCTCTCCATATTTCCAAGGATACCCTTATTTTTACAATTCCCCACACCTCACCTCAGTGCTATCATTTCACTTATGGCCACACTACTTTAATACCCAGTATTTTATCCTTTCTTCTTCTTTTTCAAAGCTCTATCCTGCACCAAGTCACAAAAGCTCTGGGGTGCAGGGAAACCTGGTCAACATGGTGGTACCTACCTGGATTTGAGCCAGCCCTGACATGAAGGCCACTCGATGCCACTGAGACACAAAGGTGGCACCCACAAAGTGACACATTTGCTGAATCACTCAGCATGAAAGAGCACTTTTAAGCCAGAAAAGTGCATAAACCATAGTGTTCTGCGGGGGGTTCACTAGCAATATTGCCCATATAAAATACCTAATAAAAGATGGTATCCTTTGCCCTTTTTAGCACAAGTTGTAGCACAAAGATCTGTAGACATCTATAGATGGGCTAATTTGTGGGGAGGGATTTTTTGAGAGTACAAAGATCGAGCACAGCTGTAGGCTTTTCCTATAAAGGGCTGGTCACACACACAAGAGTAGCTAGGCATACTGAGAGTACTACCAACCCTGATCACTCAAACATTACAAGCAAGGCCCCAACATATTTAGAAACTAGTTTGAAAACACATGAGATTTATGACAAATAATAATATTTTGAACTTCATTTGCCTTCTGGCTTCTGAACTGGGATTCACGTTTTCAGTCGTACCTTTTCAACTAGAAACCATTTTCCCCTTTTTTTTTTATTGGTTGTTTTTTTGTTTTAATAATGAAAGATGAGATTCTGTTATACACCTGACTTCAGTGTTGAGTGATTTGAGAGAATACAAAACAAATACCAGACACTTGCAGTGCGATGGCAGGATGCTGGTAATATTCCATTTACAGAGCACCATGGGCCATCCCTGCCTGCCCTCTGGCCATCTGCTGCTAACACTCGGCTAGAATCACACAGACCTTTTAAAAAAAGAAAAAAGTCTTCAAGGCTGTGAACTTCACGTGAATAAACATCACACAAGTGTGAGCTGCCCCTCAGAGTGCCCATGGTTTTGTAGCACATGTTTTGGGGGTGGGGGGGTATAACTGCAAGAGGGGCCTTGGGGATTAAGCATCCAACCTCCTCTTGAAAATGCCAAACTTGGTTGTTAGGCAAAGCAGAACAAAACTGAAACACGCAGACAAAGTAATTGGGGGGGAAACAGTGCTGAGTCTATATATAGCATTTTGTTTCTGCTGGGTACTAGAGGGGAGGTGGGGAAGGGAGGAAGTGACGGGCAGGGAGGGAAAAGAAAGATAAATTTTGGTTGCTGCTGTCATACGCAGATCCACTTATCTATGGCTGAAACCCAGACAGCTGTGTGACTCTAAATGAAGAAATTTAATTAAAAAGTAAAAAATGAAAATCAGCAAGAAAAAAAACAGAGAAAAAACAGGACTTCATGCTTCCCACACATACCCTGATGTATAAATAGAGCCTATCTGACTGATGAAGGGTGCTTATTATTTCTTTGACTTCCATGTGTGTAAAGAAACCTACAATTCTTTCTAGTGAACAAGCAGGATAATCACAAAGCAAAGGCACGTTGCTGCTATTCCAACTTTGCTGCTCTAGTTTAAATGACATCAAGCAACATCTTGGTAGTCCCAGTCATATAATACCTATGATGCACTAAAAAAAAAGGGAGGGTTGGACCAATTATGAAGTAAAAGATTTTGGAAAGCAGATTACTTGGGATCATATTCTGCCTGAGTTACACCTCTTGTAAGAAACCTGCTGGGAAAAACTGCAAGTGGATGCGATTCCCTTTTGCACCTCTTGCATACGTAGACCTGCCTTCTGCCAGCGTAACTTAGAGCAACCTTGCGATTTTCTCTTTCTTAACTCCCGAGGCATTTGCAATGCAGCTCGGAAGAGCCAGAGCATCTTGCACTTCTGTCCATACCCACTGCTTTTCCTAACACATTCCCTTCCCATTTCACATTATGGCAGAGTAAGAGAGATTAGTATTAGTACTTTTGGCCTCTCTTCATGTGCGCACACATGTATGCATGTGTATTTTCTGTAACACATCCATCAATTTGAAATGGTATAAAATTACTAAAAAAAAATATCTTTAAATCTCATAAGATTCAAAGTGTCAGTACTGTGAACTCAGAAAATTCATTCCAAGTCCTATTTATCTAGGTCAGGATGTGAGAAGATTTTTTTTTTTTGCGTTCTGCATATGCACGTCACCACTTTTGCTCCTTGGTACCACGCAGACTGAGAGCTGAAGAGCCAGGGAAGATGATGGCTTGCTCCCCGCTTCCAGTGGACTTGACAGAAAAATCCCATTTATGTTCCTTATAATGGAGTCTTGTCTCATCTCTACCACAAGAGATGTTTCGGCTAGTATATTACAAATACCGTGCTGACAGTGTGTGTGCCTCAGTGCCACATCACTACTGGCTCTTCTTTAAAGCAGAAGAGAAAAGCAGCCTGCAAAGCAAGGAACAAGTTAACAAAAGGCTTCATTTATCTCCAGCTGATACCAACATGACAGTGGGAAATGCGGGGTCAGATTCCAGGCGCATTATTGCGAGGGCAGGAGGAGCGCAGGGAGTAGCCGTTGTGTGGTGAAGCCACGGGGCTCACAGTCAGAAGGTCAAGTCCTGACGCAGCTTTCCAAGCAAATTTAGGAAAGTCTCTTCCTCTCCTCCAGCACTTTTAATAAGACCAGCAAACCTTAATCATGAGACTGTGTGGATACTGCTGGTATGCTCAGAGGCAGGCAGCATATGATGCTCCTGTTCAAAGCCTGACATTACACAGAACTAACAGTATCTCCCCTGCTTTTTTTAAAAAAAATGTTAAGTCATGGGTGAGGTGAGTCTTGACAGTTAATACTGATACTATATGGAATAAAGGTAAATCTTGAATGAACAACAAAATTGTGGACAGACTACCAGAACAGAAATTTTACACATTCCTTCTGTGTAAATAAAGAAGTGAACTTAACCCACCATTAAAGCTTTACTTTACGATGTGCAATTGCTGGGGGAAAAAGGTTGTAATGGGTGTTACATACCCACACACCAGCAACAAACAGGTAAAGAAACTCTCTGCCTAACTTTTCATGGAAAAAATAGCTGTAATTTGAAGTTCAAGTGATTTGCTTTCCAAGTTTATCTATCTTTGATGCCCTTGGGTCCCAAATAGAGATTGGGATCCATGGGGACCCTCCCTGCTCCTTGTACCTCTGCTGTCTCAAATTATGAAGAGAGAACTGTGCAGGGAAACTGCTGTTGCTATGGGACGCCTGGAAGAAGAGCCGCACCAGAAGTACTCCCAGAGCAGACACCAGGATGGGTTCCTGCAGTCAATGTCAGGGTGCAGAAGCTGGGCTCATGCTGCTCTCATGTCCCATGCTCCCCAAAATGAGGGGGGAGGCTGCTGGGACAAGGCAATGCCACTCCACCACGTGCAGTGCTACCTGCACATCTCTGCTTCAGCCGGGACAGTGCTTCCTTATTTGATTATTTTTTCCATTATGCATTTCTTATTTCATTAAGGGGAGTTATTAATCAGGTGACCCAGGAGTGGCAGGGCTTCGCGCGAACCTAGCATTACCACAGTAAGGGATGGAGCTGGTGCTCTGTCCGGTATTGGTACAATCCCTCTTTGCTCGAGCATCAAAAGATGGCTCGTGTTCAGACTGCTGCGCACGACCAGGCTCCAGACAGGATGCAGCATGCTTGGCTTGGTGGGAAATTAAAAGGATATAAGCTCTTTTGTCAGCTCAACTTGGTCTTAATAATGTTTAAATATCTGAAGGTCACTAAATTACAGAGTGCAGAAATTTGGCACAAAGGCCTTTCTCAAAGATTATCTACTTTTCTGAAGTACGACAATAAAAGAGAGTAAACTGAACTGAGCAGAACCGACAATCACTGCTAAGATGTTATTCTCCTCATTAAGCCGATATGCTGAGCCTCTAGAGAAGGCAGCATTTCCTGTCCCTCTTGCTGACAGTTCAGTATTAGGGCACAAAGGCAGGTCACTGTCCTTGGTGATATGGTAAACAAAGATAAGAGCTGAAAGCAACAGAGTATTTTTTTAACCATGATAATTCACTCAGAATAAATTCCATTGTGGAGAAATTTATTGTTTACTTAGCACTCCTCAAAAGAGCTCCTTGGGAATGCAATCTCCTTCCCATGCACTGGACACAAAACACGTGTTTCAGCTGAAAGCACTGGCCAGGCCTGTTCAGGGCATGTGTTACTCGTCCCTGGATCCACACGTACGAAACATAAAGTGAACCTGCTGGAAAAACACAGCCCCAAATGTTTGCTCAGACCTGCTTGTTATCCTGGCTTGGGGAACTTAAACAGATGTCTCCAATGGGCAGCCATGCTCACAAAAACACTTTGCCAAAATGCCAACAAAAAAGACCACTGCTTTCCTTTTCTGCTTGCAAAATGTCTGTAACAGACCAGCACAAGAGTGAAAAACATTGGTGCATTTTCTGACACTTCTAGTAGAAGCATCAGTCTCCTGCCTGATCAGTCCTCTACCTGCCCCAAATAAAATTGCCCTGCTCTGTTCCCCTCACAGCACATCTCCCCACATACAGACATACCACACCGCTACTGGAGCAAGCATGCGAGGAAGGCATCACTTCCAACAGCAGAGACTGCCTTATCTTTCCCATGTAATGGCTCAGCAGCTTAAAGTAAGGCAAGAGTTCAAGCATTTGCTGATTCGGAGCCTAGTGCATCAGATGAGAATTTGGGAGCTGTGGGCTCTGCCTCAGCAGTGGCCATTTAATCCCTCCATGGCTCCCCTTCCCACTTGGGAAGCAGCAATAAAACCTCCCCAGCAGATTGCCTGGGACGTCTCTGGAAGGCGCATTTGGCAGACTTCTCCTTGCAGTAGCAGACATAACTGCAAACCCAAGTGGATTAGATTTTGGCAAACTGCCCTCCAGAAGAGCACAGAGTCAGGACTGGAAGAACACAAGGGATTTCTCATGGTTTGTGCTGTACATTTGACCTTCCCTACCTTTTCATAGGGCCTCTGGATTTCAACAGAGACACGGATCTCTCTTCAGGACACAAGGAGGCTTGCTGCAATGCAGTTCTTAAACATGTGCTTACCGGGAACATCCTAGGATTGGCAGAGATGGCCTTGGGCTGTGCTGTGAAGCGGATTGTGAGTTTAAAATGTTTGTTTCATTTTCTGAAAGAGCTATAAGCTTAGCTGTTGCTGAAGTTTCCAACGGCATTCTTGGGGACAGCTTTTCTAACCTGATCCCACCTCCAAAGCCTACATTACTTGTCCATTTATATTAGTCCCTCTATATTTCTCTGAGCAATTAAGAACTCTGGCTTTTGCAGCACTGCAACACCCATAGGATGGACATGTCCATGTTCCTCTTATATGTTTTCAGATCACCACTACTCCTGCTCAGTAGGTGTCAGTTGCTCTATTGATTGCAGTAGGCATGCACTTGCTCTTTTTAGCTGTTCTCATAACCTCTTTTTAGCCGCTCTTGCCAGATAATCTGGCAACTCAAAATACCAAAGCGAGTTCTACTCTCTGTTCCAAGGAAGTTTTTCCAGGACCACTCAAAGATGCCAAAATCACGGAGGAACTGTTTACAAAGGTCAGTACACACTGTACCAGCATGCCATCCAGCTTCTGACATTCAAGTCAGTCAGGGTTTATCAATATAAGCAGTGGTTCTTGTTGCAGGTATCTTATTGCATTGAGATGGTTTGGCCCGAAATAGAAGCTGAGGGGTTGTGGAGTCCTGAACAAAACAGCAGTAAAATTAAGCTATTCCTCTGTATTGTAGTGCACTCACAGAAGAGGAGCGATATGCCTGCCACTGGTCATCACCCCCAAAACACACTGGCGGGCTTATCTGCTGTCTCCTACTCCTCATTTCATGTGCTTAATATGCAACCAAGGCCCTGCACCCACACACCTATACTCTGTGCTATTTGTATAGCCTATAGCATATAGGCATTGATACGCTATTTGATATGCGTCAGAGCAGTATGTACTGATTGGTAGAATAGTGCTGGGGCTAAACCATACTTTCACAGGTGAAGGTAAATTCAAGCATAGTCTATTTAAAAATGTTAGATAGCATAATAAATCAGGAAAATGATGTTAGTACAAGCACACTTTTACTGACTCCCTTCACTGGATTAATTTATTGCAGTATAGTGAGGAGAAAAAACAACATTACCAGGACACTTCTGCCAGGGAACTGTATCTATGTTATAATACATGTCAATGCAGACATGCAATAAGTAAAGCTCATAAATGAGCACTGGTGGAAGAACCACACGGTATGTCTCACCCGTGTAAATGGGAGGCTGCTAAAAAGAGCGAACAATGTCCCATCCAGTTATGTACATAGAACACACTCTACACAAACCGTGCTAAGTTGGAGCCTTAGCAACTGCCAAGCGGTATTGTTCTACCACCATCTACCAGTTCTCGTGGTTCAACACTGAAACGCATGCCCATGCCTTGTCAGCAATTCCTCAAAAGGAACTTCTTTTTAAAAAGAAACAAAACTACAAACTTCAGTGCAACATCTGCAAAAAATACAGTAAATGGATTGATAGAATTTCTTCAATCTGTGTAAGTCATTAGCCTATCTATGCATAGGAGAGAAAGGGAATCAGCCCCCTTTTAAATAGTGACATAAAAGAGCCATAGAGCACATCCCCTGATGGCAGACTTGCCTAATTTGGCTAATAGACTGTTTCAGAATTTGTATAATTGTATCAGATGAGAAACCTTTGTAATTAAAACAAAATTAAAGCATAATATAAAGGCATTATATTAAACTAAAGATGCTTGTACAGGAAAAAAGAAGTTATGCTGATAGAAGCAGTTTTATACTTGTATACTTCCATGCATGCTAGGAAGTTGCACGGCACTGACTGCCTTGGTTTCTAAATTAATATAGCTATCAGCTATAGTTATACGGTGTGTATAGATGTGTATAGCTGCATACACGTGTACACCCACCCACATCCTGTTCTTCCTTCAACACTGTACACAGAAATTTACTGTTCTTTTCTGTAAGAGCAGCCATTTCAGTAATCTGTAATACAGAAAGGGTAATTTATATACTGCAATTTATATATATTATTTTTCAACAAAGATCCAATTTAAAAACAAGACCAAAAAAAGGATAGATTAATAAGGCACCCATCCACATGGTATTGACTAAAGTTTTCAATCACAAGCCACTTCAGAAATAAGCAGCAGAGTTCTACATTAAGACGAACACTCACACAAACACACATGCGTGCACACAAAGGAGAGACTAACAGTTATTTATATTTCCTACTTTGAGAGACAGGAAACCTCCCTTTGCATCTGCTTTTTTCTCACTAAGAAGAATAATTTTAATTACAGTCACTTGGCAGGAAGCCAATTTTGATTTTTTTTTAATGACATCTGTCTAAGCGTTTTTAAACTTCCTGCTCAATGTAACTTCCTTCATTTTATAGACCAACACCCAGTTACAGCAAAAAAGAAAAGGGAGTAGCAAATGATTTATTCATTTTTCATGTTAACTCTTATCAGGTATATCAAGCGGTTCATTGTTCTGCAAACTGATGGTACAGAAAGCAGATTTACAGGGGGAATTTAGGACTCAAGCAGTCTGGGAAAGGGAAAAAAAAAATGCCACACATGGAAAAAAACAACACAGTTGTAACTTAACCCTAAAATAACTCAACAGTTCCTGTTCTGCAGACTGATTTTCTTAGGTTCAGCTAGGCTTTTTTTCATGGGGGAAAAAAAAAAAAAAAAAAAAAAAAAAAGGAAGGTTGAGAATAGGGCAAAAGTTGGGGCAACATACTTAAAACTGAGAACATGAGGCATCACGGCCAGTGGACACACCTATCCCAGTTTATTTGATTCTGGGCAAATTTCTGCTACATCAGTGAAGTTCCTCTGGGCTTGGGGAGTGTCACAGAGGCAGAGTCCAGACTCGAAGTCCACATCCCAAGCTGGCACAGCCCCCTGATTCAGTCAGGTAACTGGGACAGGAACAAGAAACCCCAGAGCTCCTCTAACAAAACTGACTGCAGAAATAGCAAACATTTAATTTCTGGATGCTGAGTGTTAAAGTTGCCTTCCCTCCTCTTTCTTTCATGCTGCCATTAGTTGTGGCTTACAAGGCTGTACTGCATAGCTTGCTGCTTTCCTCCTGTACAAGGAACGTGGTGAGCTGAGAGGAGGCAAAAACACTGCCAGAGAAGGCAAGTGGAATAATGCAGGAGCCGCAAAAGGAGAGAAAACAGGAGAGCTGAATAAAAAGCAGGTGCTGTGGGATGGAGAGAAGGAAGCAAGGACAGAAGCAATGGTGGATGAGGCGGCAGGGGAGCCACCCCACTGGCAGTGACAGCTTTTCTGGTACCTCAGCCTTTCCCTGAGATTTAGCAGGGTGCCGCAGGGCTGGGGCCCGGGGCAGGCTGGGGGCCAGGCTGTGCCGGGGAGAGCGGGAGAGCGTGGAGGAGCACGTTTTATGCGTCCTTCTGGCCACTCATTCCCTGCTCTGTTGGAGCTCAAGCCACAGGCGCGTACCCACACCTGGCTAATGAAAGTCCCAAAGGGATGGGATTTATAACACACATCAGACTCGCAGCCGGTGTTAGCTATAAGAGTATCTGTCTCTTGGCTGGCCCCACTGCTGGGACACAGGTAAGCCTAATGAATTGTTAATGTCTTGACACCAAAGCTGCATTTTCTTTCCTTGCTCCAGAAAACCTAGATTTTATTCTTTTGACTTACACATTTTCTTCAGCAGGGTAAATTGTCTTTCAGGATACATGAATAACACAACGCAGATGACCTGGGAAAACCAAGTCTCCCTTCTGCACTTTCTGCCTCCATGCAGATCTAACCTACAGCCATCCTGAAAGTGCTGCGAAAGTTTCCATGTGAATTTTAATTTCCTGGTCCTGGCTGGAACCAGAACTGTGAGTGCTGGAAGGCTCTGGAGGAAAAATTGGTATTGTCAGATTCTGCCCTAATTTTCCAAGATTCAGGAGTTTCAAAGAATATCTCAGCTCTTTAAGTGTTGGGAGACTTCACTCTCACAAGTGGCTGACTGCCTTCTGACTTGAGTCAACACAGCTGGAAAAAGGAGTAAAAAAAAACCCCTTAAACCTCACTGAAAACCAGATGTTGCCATTGAGCACAGCTACTGTGTTAATAAAACACTAGAACCCCTGCACTCCCCGAAACAAAATAAATAGCTCTAATAGATTTCCCAAACTGTGCTTTATGCCAGAAAGAAAGTAGGAAAAAAAAATATTTTAAGACTTGAAGCAGACTGCAGAGAGGTATGGTTCTGATGCTGGCACTGGGATTACTGCGCAGTAAGAAAGATCTCTATTTTTAGGGACGACAGGCTGTGTTTGTTATTTGGCAGGAAGCGATCAGGACCAGTGATTGCAACATTATTGCCGGACCCGAGGACGGCTGGCTATGACTGATGTTTGTAACACATGGTTTGGTTCGGTGGTGCCGAACACGCAAATGTTGCTGACATGTGCCCAGTGTGGTGTGCCACACAGTTTAAGCAGGGTCAGGAGTTTATGTGTACCCCCGGGGCACACAGTGTTGCCCCAGTGGTACTTACATTGTAGCTATAAAAGAAAATAGCTCAGCGCTGTTGGCAGCAAAACAAAGTTTTCTGGGCAGTTTTGCTTAAAAAACAGAGGAATTTCTCTGCATACTCCTATCAAAGATATTTTTCTATGAACCACAAATGCCTCACAGGATGTAGGTGCATTATGTGATATGATATATACACAGCTAAGCAGGAATGCAAGCAAGAACTGAAAAACAACAGTGGTTTGTTTAAATGCCCTGTTTCATCTCATCCAGCCAACATCCCATTATGAGCCACAGGGGGCCAGCTTTCCGAGGCCACCAAGATGTCAACAGTTGAAGAAAATGTTCACTCAAATGCCCCCGGGGTTGCTCTGAAAGCAGTCACTGACATGACATCCACAGCCTTCTGCAACAGAAGCAGCAGCTCAGATTTGTTAGCAGGCTACCTGAAGTTGCCACAAACTAGATAAAGCTCAGGTCTTCGGAGAAAAAAGCTGACCTCTCTCCCTCCTTCTCATCATACACAAGATCCCTGTCTTTTCTTCTCCCTTGGCATAGCCAATAAAGGATCTTTGGAGCTGATGAAGAGCACGGACAAGATCCACGCACCACGTGGACGTAGCCCATGTGCCTTGGCCACTGCACAAGCAGGGTAATGTCGGTTTGGTCTGAATCAGATGCCAAGAGAAAAACGGCTTTCACTCCTCACGCTGCTTTGTTGTGATCAAGCCCTAAGACCACTGGAAGTACTGGCTGGTTATACCACTATGTTTAGGTTAAATCACTGATATGACTTAGGCTACTATGAACATCAATGTCCTTAATCTGTGGGTGGTTTATGTTTAGCAACGATAGCAAAAGTAAAGCCAAATTAAAAGTATAAATATGATGAGGTGTTTCAAACGCAGCGTTGCATATTATAAATAATGTGCTGAATATATCCAGTGCTCTGACGCTTAACAAAATAAAAATATGGACCTTTCACCTGGTAATCTCCAGCCATTTTTTTAAAAAAACAGATGGGGAAGCTGACTCATGAAAAAGGTAAAATGTTTTGCGTAAGGTCACAGATCACAAATTCAGTGCTAGAAAAATCAGTTCCTTAAGCTAATTCTCTTGCTTTGTCACCAGATAATATTGGCTACAGTACACTTGAGCAATAAATTAGACTTTAAAAAACTCAAGGGCATTAGCAAATTATAATTAAGCACACATTCTGCGATGAGATGAATGGTTTTTATAATAAGAGGCAGCAAAAACTAGTGCCTATAAATTGCACATTGTAAGAGCATATCGCTCCTTCTTAGAGACAACAACAAATACTTGCCAGATTTTGATGATACAGATGTGTGTGTATGCCTGTGCGTGTTTAGAATACAGTAAAAGCAATAACAGCCTGGCCATGCTCACTGCTGTGCACCTTGATGGGGAAGATAAGTGATTTTAGATCCAGAAAACACATCAGGGCATGGATTAATTCAAAAATACACAGTATTTTTTACATTAACACCGCTAAACATGTGAATTGTGTTTCCTGGAGTGGATGATTTAGGCAGAAGCCCCAAAGAGACACCAACGGTCTTCAATAACTGCATAAACTGCATTGACACTTAGTTATTGCTTCTTTGCAATGACTTTGCAAATGCTGATTGCAAAATCAGAATGACAAAATCAGTAATGACATACCATATTCAAACTCTGCTGCTTAAAATGAGGTGCCAGATTAGGACAACCCTCATAAATAAACGTTTTGGTGTTAAAGGGCACTGAACATCTAAAGTTCTCATTCACATTGGTGGAGATTGCTGGTGGTTGGTCCCTCTAACAAACTTACATACCTATTTAGGTGAGTAAATATAGAGTTAGGGGCCTAACTTTAGGCACCCGTGACTGAAAATACTACTGCTAAATACTATTTGTGTAGGCTGATGCTGAAATACTACTATGAACTTTCCATAATGTCATGAAAAAGTGAGAGATATAATAAAATTATAATAATATGCTCTCTTTCCTAATGCCCTTCAGTTGAGAATCTCAAACATCCATTAAGAGAAATATAAGCATGCTCCATTTACTGCATGAACAGGCTGTGGTCTTAGAGCAAGTCAGAAGCTAAGAAAAGTCAGAAACAAGGAGTTCAAGCAACGTTAGCCAGCATCCACTCCCCAAACAAGAAACCAGCCTCCCCTCTCTGTTCAGTGGAGAATGAACAGCATGCCTCTCAGCATGTTTCCTATGGCCCTTCTCAGAAGCCCAACAACAACTGGAACAGGCTGCCCAGGGAAGTGGTTGAGTCACTATTCCTGGAGGTCTTTAAAAGACATGGAGATGTGATGTTTAGGGACATGGTTTAGTGGTGGACTTGGCAGTGTTAGTTTTACTGTTGGACTTGATGATCTTAAAGGTCCTTTCCAACCTAGATGATTCTATAATCATGGATGTCATAGGTCAGGTCTGAGCGCATGCCAAAGTTGAATCAAAAGGGAACAACATATTCAGCTTAGACTTTAATAAAAAAAAAAAAAAATACTGATAAAACAAACAATTGTATTGCTCACTGTGCTCTTTACTGATTTGCTCTCCTTAAATCAGCCCAAGCTACCACCTTCCCCTGGCAGGAGGGCTGGTCAAACATATGCTTCTGCAGATGATCCGAGTGCCAGCTGGCACAGGGTGAGAGGGGCAGCCATGCACAAAAAGGCTGGCCCACATCTCCCTCTGACTCTAAAGATGCCGTTATCTCTGTCACCCACTCCAGTTCTTAAGTCCTACAACTAAGCCGTGGCATGGTGGGTCTGCTTTTTGACTTGCCACTCTGCCATGCAGCCGTTTCTCTTCCTCAGGATTAACCGTTTAGCTTCTAACAGGATGCAGCTATTAGGACAAGCTTGTTACAGCTTCATGAGCAGTCCTGTTGATTAAGCAATTAAAACTACAGGCTGCTGTATCCACCCAATAAACAAAGCCCTTGTTCATCGATACACCAACAGTATCAGAGTGGCACACACTAGGTAGAGAAGAGAGCTAAGGGATGTCTCAGGAGTCATTAACTTTACAGCTACTTCTTACATACTCTGGAAACACGAGATGCAGGGGTTTACACCCCTTGAAACCCTACCCTTTTCCCCTTGGAGCCATACAACCAGAGTTTGATTGCCAGGAGCCAACAGTGAAAGCTGCATGTAGGCTCCTGCTCAAGGTCACCTTCCTCCTGACTGAGGTCTCCAGGACTGTCCCTAGGTCAACCAGGGGATAGCTACAGCCCTGCCAGGCAGCCTTCCTCCATCACAACCTACCTGGGCTCTTCCTGCAGGAGCTTTAGCCCTGGCTAGTTCACGGAGTGGGAAAGCAGATCTGTGAGTTTAATTCAGCCTGTTCATCGGCAGAGGATCCAAGCAGATGCAAATCCGATGCCGGACATAGATGCAACGCACCCTCTGCACCCAGGGGTCAGGACAAACACCTGCCACTACAGCAGCACAGGCCAGAGAAAGCATTAAGCCCTCATTAACAGAGTGATGAATACCATCCCATCCAGGAGACCAATGGCGTGATAAACACAAGAAGCTACTTCCTCACGCCCCTGTGTTTGCCGATAGTCATGTTGCTGGTAGAAATGGAGGATTTGAGCACCACAAGCCCTGCAGGTCCCCTCCAGCAGCACGGGGAGCGGGCTGCACACTGGCCCCAGATGGCACTTGGCGAGCACAGGACTGCTCCACTTGACATCTGGCTGCCCGCATTTAAAGCAGGGTAGTTTGGGGTGATGGGGACTGTGAATGGAAAAGGGTTAGCCCTTTCTTTCACCCTCCCCTCCTTTCTGCTCCCCCAGCCTTCTCCATGACTGCCTGTTAACAACACACACAGACCCTGCTCCGTGACCGAAACTGCTGCAGCAGAAAGATTGAATGAGACTGGGAAAAACTGCTTTTGCAAATTCAAATACCTGTCTTTTAATAATATAAACAGCTTGCCTTGCTGAAGCAGCAAAGCCGGGCACTGATGGGTATGTCTACTTCCATTTCACAGAGGAATTAAAAGATCACCGGCACGAGCCTTTGAACAGATGACCGCCTCCTTGTTGGTGCTGCTGGGGCTGGTACTGTGGCCACCAAGCAGCTGGCACCGGGCTCTGGGGGCTCAGACCCAGGCAACCACCGCTCAACCTGCAAGCCCACCTCACCTGAATCACCCCGAGTCCCAGATTATTAAATGTTGATAATTCTGCGTGAATGCATCCTTTTTCCTATTCCCACCCTGGAGCGACTCTTACCTTGGTGAAGGTGAGGTCCAGCCTCTCCAGAACTTTACAACCTTCAGTAAAATCTTTGTAAACCCCATTTTCCCCCTTGCACTGAGTGGGGACGGTGGCCCTGGTAGCACCCAGCCTCGCACCACAACACACCGGAGCAGGAAGGACACAGGATCTGTGCAGTGGCCCACAGCAGGGATTTCCCTGGCCATTTCCAAGCTGGTAAAGACAAGAATATGGCAACGTGGGCTGAATGTGTACAGAGCACATTGCAAAACGTTACAAGATCCTTTACAAGGCAATGGGCTGTTTTTTCCTATTTGCCAGTGTATTACAACAAAATATTCTCGTCTTGTTTGCACTGTTTGGATAATGAATAACCTGTACCGCTTTTGTTTTGCACAATAACGCTCTCTCAAACCTCCATCGCTCTATTTATACATGCACACAGACACAACATCTGCTACACATTTTCTGGTGAAGTCTGCTAATACTAGAGCCACCTCTGCTCCTACATGAAAGAAGGAAATGTCATATAGGGGTTGGCTCTCCCAGCTGAGTTTTATTCCAGTTGTAAATAAAGTTATTAATACTCCAGACTGCATAAATAGTTATGTATCTATTTTTAAATGTCTGTAATTATCAGTCTGCTAACTATTAGTTTGTTTCTTTAGACCTTTCCAAACAGGCTTAACTATGACACAGACAGTATTCATTTCTCATTTAATTCCAGCTATTTCAATTGGAAAAAGGTGGCTGCAAAGAGGGTGACTTATCTGCAACACTACAGTATCTGTCAGTATGACATTCTGATTTAATATGCAGGTTATAGGGCATGTATGTTTTATTATGCTCTGGCCATTTCATGACACTTGCAATTACAGAATTAATAGTGTTGATGTTAGGAATTAGAAATAAACAATAGTTCATTTAATGATTGATATTCACTGAAAACAAGATTATCTTTAATGTAATTGAATAATTAGTTATTGATGAAGGGCTCATGATTAATTACAATTTACCTGCCTTAGCAGGATTTTAAAGATCCAGTATTCATTACTTTCAATGACAATGAAGAAATAAATAAGGAGAAGTTGCAACTGTTAAATGTCATGATTTCAACACTATGATTATTAAAAGTAGTTAAAAGATCTGAAAAACATTCCTAATAAATTAAAATCAAAACCTGCCTCAGCAGAGATGGTTGCCCTCTGCCCCTGGGCTATGTGTCCCTCTCTGTTGTGAACCCTCTGGATGTGAGTGTGAGGCTTTGGGCCAGAGCGTCAACTGGTGCAAATCAGCATAGCTCCTTTGAAGCCAGTGACACAAATAGTAAAAAATTCAATTTAATTGGCTATTTGTATTAAGTCACAGATATTATTTACATTTTGTAAGGAACCTGGATTCTGAAATTGTGGGATCAATTGAAAAATACCAGATAAATATTTAACAGTTGTCATGTAATCGATCAACAATGGATGCATAAGGATTGATTTATATGACATCACGTTGCAGTATCACAGCTATGTTAATAGCATCCAGAAAGGGCATAAGGAAGCGACCATGTTTATGCAAGTAAGCATCTTATGAAGACAGATGTTTCTAAAACACTGACTAGGTTTTAGCCCTGTTGCTTTCATTTCTGCAAAAGGGAATATTAAAGGACTCTGAAACTGGCTAAAGAAGCTGTTAATAAATGTTTTCAGGCTTACAGATGCCACATGCACTTCGTTTCTTAAGGCATTCATTCCTCCATTTTGGCTTGATAATCAGTGACCCCAGTCTTCGTAGTCTTCGACCAGCTCGAAGACCTCAGTGTGTTTTCATGAGAGGGGAGGAAGAATGACAGATTCACCACCACACAGATTTCACTACTGACAGCAAAGCAGTTCTGAGGTGGATCAAATCATTTTAGCACAAAGCATCACTGGTTTTCTGGCTGTATTCAAGAATGCAACGGGTGATGTGATCCCTCCCAAGAATATAAGAAAGGATCAACTAGATGGAAAATAAAGGTGCAAACACTATAGGTTTCCAAAAGCACTTAACCTGGCTGACAAAAATAATCCCTATGCAGTTGATCCAAGACCTCTCCTGAAATTATGTTGTTCTGCATGTCTCTGCAGCACACTTTCTCCTTACAGAGCCTGCCCTATTCCCTACATTTGGATGGAAAGGATTTCACTATGCTCTTTTCTTCCCCCCACCCCCTAAACCCTAATTCGGAGTCACACCTTGCCCTTTCCCTCCCCTCTCCTCCCCAGAGAATAATTTAAAAAAAAAAAAAAAATGTAATTTACAAGGTGGAAGTAATATAACAAATGATGCCTTATGGGGAAACCCCACTGCTCTAATAAAGAACTAGTAGGATCTTGGGATCATTCCTTGTTGGGGAGGGTTAATGGAGGCCCTGCTCCTTTGCATCACAGTGTTAAGCTTGACATTTTTAAAGGAGAAAACACTCCCCACTAAAACATAAAAGGCTTTGCCTACAGCGCTGCCTATACATACCGCTTCTCTTACGACACAAAGCTAAAGCATGAGAAGCTATAAACCACTCTGCAGTCACTGCCAGCAGACAAATTATTTTCTTTAGAGAAAGCCAGAGACTGCAGCAAGAGTTAAAACAAACAGTTAAGATTATACAGCTCCCTTCATTTTCCCTTAGAAAACTAAAACATCCCTTTCATTCTACTCCTGTTCCCCCTAAATCAAGTTCAATTCACTCATATGAGAGGGCCACAATACAATACCCTTAAGGAAAGCATGTCCCAACTATGATATGCACTGTTCCTATCTGAAGACCTTGGAGGTCAAGGCTGTACTAAAAGAGCAACCAAACAACACATGAGCCTGCAAAAGTTAAGCAAAAATCCTTTGTAGCAACTGCCTGCGGAAAACCGAGGGAAACCTTGCGTAAACTGATGGCTTTGGGGAAGTGACCCTGTACTGCACGATGGCAGATTCAGCAACTGCCCAATGGGAGCATCCTGAGAATTTAAATTTTCAGAAAAATTAGCACTTGGAAAAGGCCCCCTTTTTATGACTTTCTCTGACATGGTAAGCTGTGAAGATATAATTTCTTTCTATAGTTTAGAAAGACTTCACTCACTATTAAAAGGTTAATATGAAAATGAAAACCATTAAAAAGATACCTGTGTTCACCAATGTACTAATAACAGCTTTGATCATTAAAGATGAGTTTTATTTAACAAATGCCCTGTTATTGCCAGGACTTAAGATCTTGATCTCTCCTTCTTTCTTCCTGTGATACATTATAATTGCAGCTAGTGGTGTTTTAATAGAGGTTTCAAGTTGGCTGTAAAGGCCTAGGACAAGTTTCATGATCCACGATGGTGTATGGAGACGGAGTTCTGTGGGCCCTTTCAAATGAGACACCGAGCATCTGCTTCCACGTGAAGGCATGTGCTGTGACCCCTGTTGTCTCCCTAGGTTCTTAAGAAAGGAGTGTAAAAAACTAAGATCGCATTTTCCCTTCATGCTATTTCTTTAACTTTCCGAATTTTACTCAGAACAGGCAGTGGACTTATTTCAGCAGCCCACACTCACATGAGTGTACCACAGAAGCCACTGGAAGTGGCTTTATGAGACAGTGCTGCTCCACAGCAGAAGTTGGGCAGGTCACCATATGGCTGTGTCAAAGGCACACTGCATTGTGCATGCATCTGAGCTGGATGAAGTCACTGCTTCCATTGCTCATCAGCACCCTCAGCTGCAAGCTACCAGCCCCTCAGATCTTGATGGCAGATAATTGCTCTCTGCTCATTCAGTCCAAAATCCCTACTACTTTATAATGAAGTCTTACAGTAAATTAAAATTTCTTCATGCTAAATAGGGTCATTTGACTGAGGCAGGTGTCGGGGGCAACCACTCAGGCTCACAGATTTGAAGCCATGGTGCAGGCAAAAGGGTAGTTGACCAACTGTTGCTGTCCTGCATCCAACTCGAGTGCACCTAGAGGACTGTATGGTCGCAGTCAGAAGCTCTGATAGTGACCTTAGCAAACATCCAAGCTCTAGTACCACAGAGGGGATGCTGGGACCCTGAGTTCTAATCAGTTCGGTGGTGTTTCACTGAAGAGCAATGGTCTACCTACCTGCAGTTCCTGTATTAGGAAAGGAGTCAACATCTCCAACAGAAATATACAACCTTAAATACATATTGTTTTGTCAGTTTAATTATGCACCACAAGCTTTTAAGAATCTATGTCCTATTAGTTTTTTTGAACATTGCATGCTTCAATAAAACCCAGATCTAGGGTGAAAATTCTCAGCAGTACTGTACCAATAATCACAGGAATAAGGATTTCAGCAACATTCCCTCAGGAAGTCTGCTTTGCTCTCTGGTTCCCATGCAGCAGGGATGTGCAAATTATTCAACTGTACTGTGCAGGAAAAGAGGGCTTGTATGAAAATAAGTACAATTGTTATTTAAGAAGAGAAGGAAATAATGAAGAAGGAGCTTTTTAAAACACATCCGTAATTTTTCCACAAAGCAACAAGTGGAATTTGTACACAGAACCATTTACTGCGAAAGTCTGATTTGTCTGGTTTTTTTTAAAAAATACATTTTTCAATCATAAACACCAGAAACAGGAATACAAAGCGAATTTGAGGGACTTACAACTGAAATAGCAGCTTTAAAATATGACAGTAACCAAGAACCTGTTCAATTATTTTGCTAGCAGAAAACTCTTTAAATTTATAACTTCATTTTACTTCTAACCAAAGCTTTACAAACTTGGGCTCACACCCATGATATACATTTCTCTGCTTGTTCTGGCACGCAAGAGAAAAACAAGGAATTACAACTGACCTGGCACAAACCTTCAAACCAAGTTCGTGACAGCATCTACAAAGCTAATGCTGTGTGACATGGTTAGCAGGTCAAATGAAAGCAAACCAACAAGTGGAAGTAAATGATGTAAGAGAATTATGTTTAATTTGGGGGGGTAGAACAAAACCTCAATTGCTGTGTTGTTGCCTTGAAAATAATGCCGGATGGATTCAGAACTCTAAATGGAAGAAAAAAGCCTGCCAGCTGCAGCTGCACTTTACACTTGAGTAGCCTCATGGGGAAACCAGGGGCAGGTCCTCACCCGGGGTAAATTGCCTTAGCTCTGAATGGGACCTGAATTCAGTGGGAGACTATCTGTTCAACGACTTCAATGAGCTGTGAATTAGACCCAAGAGTGCCAGGTTTCCACAATTTCAAAATGCTCTCTTCCTCATTAAAATGTACTTCCTAGTGACAGCAGCCAATGTTAACCTAATGAACAAAGAAGTTCATTACTGACAAGAAGTGCTAATGCATTTTTATGGACCACTCATGACAAAATCATCGTTGAAGAAAGCAGGGCGAGATCCCCACCCCTGGCTGGCTTGGACAAATTCCTTGTCCAAATGCTATGAAAGATCTCCAACAACTGCCTTGCAAGCCTAAATGTGACAACTACCTTGGGCTGGGGAAATTTGGAAAGCATCAGTGCTGTGAAGACTTTAACTGGCCTTTTCCTGAAGATCCTGCTTTCATTTAGATTTCCCATGGCTGTCAATATGAAAGGAGGGGTAGCCCTTCCCCCAGTGAATATGACACAAGGACAAGGTGCCAAAAGGACATTCTCTGGCTTTTTTACCTTATTTTTAAGACTTTTTGATCCCATCTCCTTTGTTCTGGAAACCACACCAAGCTTCTTAGAGTAAGTCTATACTGCAGTTAAGGCCACTAATGTGGATGTACCTGCTGAGCTAGCTTTGAGCTAAGAGTAATGGAAACCACACCAGAAGCAGAAAGGTCAGTGGGAACTGAAATTCAGCTGAGTAACTAGGTTAATGCCCAGATAATTAACTTGTCCTTTCATCTGGGCCAGGGTTACTTAGCTAACCAAAAGCTAAGCAAACCCATTATCTTGATTATGCATCAGCTGTATTATCAAACACAGAGTGTGTACATAGCAGGTGTAATCCAGCATCATTTTTGCATCTGGGGTTGGTAAAGCAATGCCCCTTTGAATGCTCCTCACTTGTTTTGTTTGCCCTGTAGGCTCCTGGCTTCTCATAGCAGAGATAGATGTTCTGCCATGAAACCAAGAGTAAGGTAAATTGGTGGCCCTCGACACACTCCACACATAGCCATAACGGTATTTACAGGAGAAGCAGCAAGACCCCTCTGGCCTGTTCAGCAATAAAGAGAGTCACTCAGCCATCTTCAGAGGGAGAGACCAGAGAGGGCATTTTGAAAGCCAAAACCAGTATGAAGGTGCCCAGTTTCCACCAAGGGACAGTGAGAGTTAGGCTAGAACATTGCAGGGGTTTTTCCAAGGCACAAATGGCAGTTAGCTTGCCCAGCTACCACTTCAGCCTTTGAGAAGTAGCTGTTAAAATGTCTGACCTGAATCTTCTCTGCCCAGCACCCTGCTGAATTAGCTGTACTTTTACAAACTAAGCATAAAATGCACCGAGAGGTGCTTACCCTGGAGCTGCATAAGAAAGAAATACACAGAAGACAGACCACAGGGCATCAGGCTCACCAACTCCTGAATGGAAGATGAGGGATAACAGAAGGCAGTTAGTGAACCTTAAAAAGAGCTTGTGTCACCTCTGGACAAGCCAATTCAAATGGCCTCTGAGAGGCTGCAGAGTGAGGAAGGATTGTTACATCCAGCCACATCCTTCAGCTCCCCAACATGCTTTCAGTATGGAGCATACCGCAAGCAAAGGTGGGGACGATAGTATTGCACCGCACATATCCCACCCAGAAGCTGGAGCCACCTTTGAGACACTGTTGGCCATATTTTTGGCCCATATAATTATAATAATTAAGAATGAGATAGGACCCTCTTAAATACAAAACAACAAACACAAACTGTAGCTCCACCCTCCCAACACCGAAGCCTTAAGCCATACTGGAAGTATTAAGAGTGTTAATTGCTCTACAGCTTCAAGAACTCAACCTCCTGAGAGCACTGCATTAAAAGATAATTCTGGCTGCCATCTCACAGCACTGTGCCGAGCAGGAAAGCTCCATAACCTGCCATAAACACAGACAGGAATACAGTATTGCTGTAAATACCATCATGTCTCAGAGCAAAATCATAGTGGCAGGCACTCTGGTCTGCTGCAGTTTACAATTGCATGAAATAGGGGTGTGGGTAGGGCACAGTAACAAATAACAGGTATAGATTTCAAAACAGAGAAACCCATTGTTCATAAGAAAGATGCAGGCAGAAGAACTGAAAGGCAAAGTGTATTGATGGAATCTTAAGTCTCTGGATGTTGATCTTATTATGCTAAAAAAATTACTTTATCTCTTTTTCCACAATGTCATGTTTATTTTGCAGGCGTTAAAAAAGGAGGAGAATAAAAAGGGTAAAAGAACAAAACCTACAATGACTGAAGCTAAATTTATACGCACAACAGAGACAGATAAAGCATCCCAGGGGACCTTATCAGTTTTACACAATAACCAACAGGCTGTTTCCTGTATATAGCAGCTTAAGGTCGGCGGATGTTTATTAGAGGCAGAGGGGAAAGGAAATGCAGTATCTTTGACTGACACAGCATGGATATATGAGAAGTGCTATTTATGCTTTTGACTTGAATGAACCACAGTGACTCATAGCTGTCTTATACTTAATATTCCCATTAGTGCTCTAGGAACACTGAGTACCACTGTCCCAAAAATGTGGGGCTTGTTTACAGTTCCTGACAAGAAATATTAGAGGGTAGGAAGAATTTAGGCTTCTTCAATCCATTACCATCTCTCAGTTAGAACTGCTGGGATAGATCAACCTCTTTCCACCCCCTTTGATTTTTTAAAAAGAGACATTAATTATTAAACATTTGTATGGTGTCCAGTGGGAATCCAGTCTAGGTTTGAGGCCACACTAAATACAGCTCTGTGGTATGCTACAGAAATCGGCTGTCTGTGTGCTAATTCTTTTCATTCCTGGAAGCCCCGTAGAAACATGAGAAGAGAGGTAGGCATTTGGTCCACTGTTTTTCTGTGAATCAAGCTAATATATTATTGAGCTGGGAGTTTTGGAAACACAGTAGACATAGGGGGAGGGGGGCAAGGAGATATTGTTTAATCATAGCTCTCCCTGATCTCTGGCTATGATAAGGAGCTTTAAATGGAGGTGGGACAGCAAGATGGAAAAATCAGAAACATACTGAGCATTTAATAGAGACTTTCCCTAGAGAGGCAAACAGGCATTTGCTTGCCATCATTACACTGCAGTGAGCTCCAAGAGGAGGTCTTCAGGGCTCCATCATGCTGATTTAACTCAGCATTGAGCCTGGGATACAGTCATGGGTGTAAAATTTCACCCTCAGAGGGGTAACAGAGGACATGATGCTTCATGTTTCATGAGGAAACAAAGCATACGGGGAAGCATCTTGAGAAAATGAGGCAACTTGCTTCTTGGTTGGAAGAGGAAAGACAAGAAGTCAGTGTCTGCTGGAACCCTTGGAATTAAAGGAATGATATTTCATTATAGGGAACATGAACTTCTCTGGTGTACGTAACTAAATGCTTCCTTTGCTCTCCTCTCTGGTGTGAGGCAGTAAAGCACAATTACACGACTCTTTCTTGCTCTTTAAAACACCCATTTTTTTCCACAGTGCTATACAGAAAAACAACAGCAATTTTACAGAAAAACAACAACAACTTTACCTGCCTTAGCAGAGGAGACGACTTTTCGTGACTCCACGTAGAACGGACATTGTCCCTGAGGTCAGTGGCACACAGGATTTCCTCATTCTCAAAAGCCTCAAGAGGGATACAGTGATGAAGGCAGGGACAATGGTGAAACGGAACGACCACTCTTTTTCCCCACTCCCAGCATTACACAGGCCTGCAAATAAGAGTGTGTGCCACTCTCCTATAGTGGGTGTGAAGCTGTGCACATTGTACATAATCTGAAAAAAATTGCTAATGCTTATTGTTGTCTGCAGAGAACATAAAAAAAATCTCATTCTATCACCCTCAACAAAAGGACAAATATTCACCCTTTGCTCCAACTACCTTTTACCGAAGCTTATGTGTAAAACTGCATACAGTTTAATCCTATTCAAATACACATTGGTGCAAACCTATCTGCTGGACATGAATCATGATTTCTCATGTCTATCTGGAGGTGTGTTGAGGGGAGGAAAGCTATAGCTGGACATTTAAAAAATATTTCAAGTACTATCCCCACAAATTGGATGGAAACTTACCTGCCTTGCAAGAAGGGCCTCTGCTCTGGTTGACATTGACTTCTAATCATAGTTCTTCACTATCGAGCTACATGTTGTACAGTGAGTCTTGGACGTTCAGAGAGTTTGATTTCTGCAGTAGGTTTCCAAGGTGAGCTCACTTCCCAATTACATGTCATGCAAGGAGCAGCCAAACATCTGAGATTCAAACAGCTGGGCATACTGGTATCATACTGGTACTACTTTGTGCTAGATGCACACAGCTGTCCTGAAATCCCCAGTCTTATTCAAGTGCCTAAATCGGGAAAACTTTCAGAGGCATCAAGTGCAATTAAGCATGTACCTTTCTTGCTCTGCCCCACAAGCTGGACATCATCTGGATAAAATGGCAGCAGAATGGAGCTTCAGGCCAGCATAGAAGCAGCAACATGGTCCATAAACTCTACTGCAGAGATCAAGTACTCTGGGAGTCCCTGCCACCACTTATGCCCTGGAAAACCCCTCTAGATTCAAGCCTCGCCTCTATACTAGTGTCCTACAAGGATCGATTCATGGACACCTCTCATTTAGGCAAGTATTTGTACCATGGAAAGTTACCAAACAAATGTTTGGAAAAAATCTATCCTCAACTGCAGATGCCAAGCACTGATTTGAAGCCACCTCCACTGACTATTTTGGAAAGGGTAGGCAAGTGGAGACCTTGAATACTGAGCTTCAGCTGCACATCTCCAGCTTTTCAAACAAGGGAGAAGCAATGCATGTCTCTAGCTGTGTTCAAGAGCTCAGCCTTGAGGAACACAAGTCAACCAGTAGTAACAGCACTTCTTGCCCCTCATAGGCCTGCTTTGAATAAAGACAGGGATACACTGAAGTGAAATGTTTGAGACTGGAGATGGGAATGAGTTCACTGTGACTCACATGGCTGCAAAAAGGGTATGACATGCACAGCCTTCTGTATGGCACAAGGGAGGGAAGACAGGTGTCTCATGAATTATGAGTAAAGTGGGACAATTTGGGAAAGTTTTAACTTTAAAGGAAAAAAAAAAAAGAAGAGACCAAAAGCCATTAGATACATAACCTTGTAGTCTAATATGGCCATAAATTAACAGCTGCACTATATTATGTAAATTTATGTTAAATTATTCACTACCTGTCACCATATCCCCATAAAAAATCTACGTACTGACATTTACGAAAAATGACATCTTCTGATAATAGTTTTGCTACGTATTTCAGTGGCTGCAATTGCCTTTTAACCATCTTGACTGCTGCTGAGGCAAACACTACTGAAACAGAGATGCTTTAGGAGGTTTAATGAATTCATTACTATTCACGGATTCACCCTCCAGGAGGGCACTGTCCATGTAAGCCAGTGTCCTTAGGGCAGTACACTTCCTCCTGTAGTTTCAGAAATTTCTGGAGAGGAGCCAGGAAGGATCACACAGGTCCCACCATCACTCCAGCTATGGGCTGAAATCAGATACCCTGTAAAGTCCCTGGCTGCACCCGTTTAGTGTCAAACGTTCTGGCCACTAAACACATCAGGGCCACGTTCAAGGGATGCACAGTCCAGTTTGTCCTCCTTCACCTGCAAGAAATCAAAGTGATCATCCAGTCATGGAAACCTGAATCAGAGCTCTTCTTGAGATGAGATGTTTCCTGAATCTCACCTGGCTTCAGATGGTCCTTCAGCTTTCCAGCTGTGGGCTTCTGCTGAATGTGACTGACAGGCAAGTGGGACACCCCAGCAATCCTGACTGTAGTGAGGCACAGCACACAGGGACACGTTATCCACTCTGATTCTAAATAGGACATACAATGAGTTTGGGAACTTGTCTGTGTCTCATCCTCCACAGCCTCTGAAACAAAGGCACATTCAGCTTCACCACTTCTTATTTTGGCGCCTATGTTAGAAAGGCAGCTACCTTAGGCTCCCTTTTCCATAGCCCACAGGGAAAGTAAAGTCCACAGGGGATCATTCAAACCTTTGGACAGGACTTATTTGCCTCTATGTGTGTCCTTCCCATCAACTAAAAAAGAACCCCATGATGTGGGTTGACATGAGCCTCACACAGGTTTAACTGACCCACACTGCCACTCTGCAGAGATGGTGGAGCCTGAAAAGCAGGGTCTGCTCTTGGCCTCCTCCTTAAGGGTCTAGGCAAGAAGCTCTGGCTCAGCCCTCCAGTCAAGGAGGGAATCTGACTGGTTTTCCTATCCATTAGCTGACCTCTAACATCCAGTTTATGCACAAACGGATCTGCACCCACAGAGCAGCCGTTTGCTAGAGGCAATTGTGTCATGACTTAAGGTGGCAACAGCAACTGGAGTTCACCAAAAGACTCCTGCTGATTAACTTTGGACCAAGCCAAGGATAAGGAGGAAAATTCTGAAGTTCACTGAGACATGGGAAAGAAGGTTGCCGCCTTCTGCTTCTTCCTGATAAATTTTGAGTATAAGCTAAGAAAAGAAGCAGAGTGCAAAAGATAAAAGAAAATCCAGGCGCCCTCCTATTAAGCCAAAAACCATGCAATAAACTACTAATGCACTTCCAGAGCCACTGTCCCTAATTTGACCTTGCAGTTTTGCTCAAAAACATTAAGCTGACGTTTCAGAGACAGGAGAAGGGGAGAGGGGCTATGTATTAAAGAAAGAAAGAACGAAGAGAGGGGGAGGGAAGGCAGAAGAATAAACAAGCTTTTGCGACAGCAGGAAGCTCTCTCTTAATTCTGAGATAATGAAACGCTTCTAACCAGGCCCAACTGCTGAATATTACAAGAGCCATCATCTCATGTGGATTGCATGCAGCTTTATTTTCTACTCCCCTGCATGGACTGAATATGATTCACAGCACAGTCACAGGAAACAGTCATTACTATTTATTTGGAGCGAGATGAGTGACTGCTCTAAACAGCATCAACTGCACCTGCGATAGTGCAGAGAATCTTTTTTTATTAAGCACACCCATGCCCTCTTTTTTCCCCTTCTTCTCTTCAATATTCTCTTCACAAAAAGCATTTTATTACAGTGCTGGCTGTGTAGTTCAAAAAGGGAAGAGGCAAATTTACAACGATCATTAGAGAAGATGCAGAAGCATGGCAGCAAACACTAGCTTCACCACTTTGTGCACAGAGAAACATCCCCAGACCAGGCACATGCCACACAAACAGTATGTATACAAACAGGGACAACTCATAAAGTATAGCCAGTTATAATACAATTGTAATATAATAATATGCCTGGCTGTGGGCAAGCCTCCTCGCCCCCATTTCGTATTTTTGCTGTGGCTGGAACAAGTCAGAATACCCTGAACTCGCTCTACTTCAGACAGCCCCAAAAAACAGCTCGTTTCCTTCAACCCCTAGAGCAGCTTCTCCGTTTTCTTTACAAGACACTGCTCGCAATTTTGCTGCAGCAATTTATCTCTGGCTACACAGAGAGGTGAGCAGCCTGCTCCCCAGCTTGCTGCTGTTCTTTCTCCTGCCGTGCTTTAGCCGTCGATGCTGAAGCCTCCCCGGCCCCCAAAACACTGCACACATGAGGTGACAGAGACTCAGCTAACTCCCACCCCACTGTTATTCTCCCCTTCAGCAGCCTCTGCCAATGGAGATACACTTTTAGACTGCTATTTTGAATTTAATAAACAGCTATAGAAAATTCAGAGTGGTCAGAGCACAGACCTTTCTCTCCTCTATAGCCTTTATTGCCCAAGCGCATGCACCTGATGTGCTTACAAAAAATGTCCTTGCTGGCAAAATTCTCTTAAAATGGCACAGCTCTGTTTTCTGCTGGTTTCAAGCCAGCTGTAAGGAGAAGCTAAGGCCATTTCATCCCTCTGCTGTAGGTATCAGTGTCTCAAGTACCTGCATCCTGTGATGCCATTAAAAGCTTCAGGAGATTAAAAGTGTGGGTTTTGTTGTTTGTCTAACAAAGTAAGGTACTTCACAGTATAATGGATTGCTCTTGAAAACTAATACTCCTAATAGCAGCGAACAGATGCACAGACCGGATTGTTTTTTCCATACTGAACTTGGGTACTTACTTGGCCTCTGGAGCAAGTCTGGTTTCAGAAAGCAGCACCTATGGGAGCATCCTGGTTCTATACGGTCACTCGGACACCACACGTGGCTGACAGAGAAAGCTCCCTCACCGAAGAGGGAGCAGTTCAGAGCCCAGCACACCCATGCATGAGGGATCATGGTGAGACCAACAACACACAGGAGAGCAGGAAGGAAGTACAGAGCGGGGCCAGATAATGGAGGGGAGAAGAGGGGAGCAATGACTTCGCAGTGACCTGTTCTCAGTTTACACTACAGCACTGAGGCAATCAAAGCAACTGGCATAGATAAAAAAATGGGGGGGGGGGGGGAAGTAAATTAATAGAGCTAATACATAAACCACTAAACCCTGCTTTTGACTAGACTACAAGCTATCAATGTTCCTAACCACTACATTGCATGCTGTATGCTTTTCCTCAACTGGTTTTAAAAAAAAATCTTTTAATACTGCTTTTCCTATCACCACCTAGCAAAGGACTATTACAAGACAGCTTACTTTCCAACTGGGACAGGGTTGCACTCACCTTGGGTCTTAGCAAGTGCAATCACTGCCCTGAGAGGAGAGCAGCACAACGCCCTTCTCTACCCGGCTGAGAGCTCTGTTCTGCCATTCACAGTGACAGACCACTGACCAAGAAATAAGGACTCTCATTTCATTGTAGCAAGACTGTGTAGAAAAGTGGAAGCAGTCTTGTATCAGGCAGGTGAGAAATACATCATTCCCAGCACTAAGTCTTTTCCTCACTCCAAAGAGAACATCTTAAGGCAGGAGGACTATCAAAGGCAGTCCCAGTTATGGTAGGGTTTGTTTTGCAGTACAGACACTAGCTCACTCAGCAGCTGATCCCAAACTATTATCACTTCACTTTTGCCTTTGATAGCCATTAGTCAAGCAATATCTGGGGACAGATTCTCCTCCTGGTTAGAGCACAGTAAGCTGAGCTGACAAGGTTATTCCATATTTATACCCCCAGAATAGAGCTGCAGGTCTCTTTTTTTTTTTTTTTTTTTTTTTTTTAGTCAGAGGTAGCTGAGGTACATTACATACAACATGGGAATAGGCAGGTGGGAGCTGTGAGGGAGCAGCCCCTTGGGGACAGGAGTAGCACAAGGCTGTGTCTGTGCTCACAGGGCCACGCAGAGGGGAACCAGTTCTGACCTGGCCAGGGAAGGAGCTGCCCCACACCCTCAGTGATGGGGACTTCCCAGGGGACAGGTCACCATCACACCATCACACTGAGGGCTCAAGCATCCATCGCACTTGCCACTGCTGTTGGAGCCTTCCCTCCTCAGCACCATCAGGACGGTCCCTTCCCTGCCTAATTATTTTAAGCAAAAGCCAGGGTTTGAGGCAGAAAGCGTTTCTTGACATGTGAACTCTCAGCCCATGAGCAGAGCAAAAGCTGCAAAAGATTCGTGGGTTCCCCCCTGTCCCTGGTGTTGAAATGATTAATTAACAATTTCTAGAAATCAATTCACAAAAGGAGTAAGGGCATATTTTCAAAACTATCAGCTTGTAAATGGAGCAGAGCTGATTCTCTGGCAACTCTTCTAACAAGGTTTCTTTTTTCACAGTATTTGTTTTATGCTTCCTAAAGATCTGTCCCTAGTCTAAATCCCAGCAGGGGGAGATGCCAGTAGAGTTTAATTACATTCCACCTATGGGGAACATTCAAGGAACAGGGCTCTGGATAAAACCCCATAACTTGGTCTAAAAAAAAATAAATAATAAAGTGGAAAAGCGTAATCTGATTAAAGCAATGATATGAAAGTGCCACATCTCCTAACCACAGGTTTAAAACATTAGCTTCTTACAAATCTGAAGGCAAAGAGCCAAAATCTCTGCTGAAGCAAACAGGGAATTTATACCATCAATTTACAACAGACATTCAGCATTCAGGACTATAGCTTAAGTAAATAGTTATGAGAAGTGGCATTTTAAAGGGCTTTTGTGCTTTGATTTGTTTTTTCTTTTGTATACACTAGACACACCATGTGCTGTGGTGAAAATCCTTGTGATTCAGGACAGGTTTTAGCTTGGACATAAACTACTTTTAGCATTTTAAAGGATTAAGATGGGCCCTGTGCTCTGCTGACTGGGGGGTGTGTGTGTGCACACACTGCACAAGTGGCCACCTGGCCCCTGCAGAAACTGGAGGCACATCTCACCCCAGACAGGAGGATGGGCAGGAGTCGAAGGCGTGCACAATAAATGTGCAAGGGAGACACCGATCCACAGCCCTGAAATGGGAACCCGCTGCCCTCAGCACAAGTGTGAAGGAGACGGAAAGAAAACTGCAGGCAGCCTCCTCCAGGTATAATTTAAATCTGGAAAACCCATCTAGCTGAAAAATCTGTCTCTGCAGGAATACGGCAAATGACTCCTGTGCATTCAACTGGGACACTTGAGTGGTGGACTAGACAGTGGAGGAAAAATACTGTGTTCAAAGCTGGAAGGGAAAACTAGGCTTTTTCATCATCCCCACTTCTGGTCCTCCTAAATCCTTGGTGTTCTGCAGTCGGCCACGATGAGACCCAACCTCAGCGCTGAGAGAGCAGCTCCCACAAGGGGCTGCAAAAGGGATGGTGAACACTGACTATCTTGAGTCAGTCTTATGTCCTGCTGTACACAACAGAGAGACTTTCCACCAAACAAGCACTGAAATATTTAATCATCTGAAACATTCAAGTGCAACAAAATTATCAATGAAACTAATTAAGAATCTTGAGATAATAAGCACTGATGACAAAATGTTCCACTCCAGTGCCTGCCATCAGGCAGTCAGGATTTATAATATCTGTCATGTATAAAACTTATACCCTGAAGGATCTCGGTACACTTCCAAAATGTGTGCTTCCACATCCAGATAGTCCTGCTCCCCCAGGTGACCCGAATCACTCATGCACACCCAGCGACGGTCCCCAGATTAGGGGTGAGGGCTTCAGATCATGCTGTCAGAAATGCAAGTATATACGGCATCGCAAGCAGAGAAGCTGGAAAGTGCCAGCTTTGATGTCTGTGGGGCCAGGTCCTGAGGTCTCACCCAACCCAGCTGTATCATGGAGACCCAGGAAGGCAGGCCACGGGAAGCTGACCTGAGAGCACACTGAGCTGACACGGGGAGGGAGAAGGTCACGGATTTGATGAAAAGCCACAGTGCCAGTATTTTATGTTCTGGGATTTTTCAGCAATTTAGGACAGGAAGTGAACCAGTGTCAGGCGATCGACGCTGCAGATGGGTCCTTAAGCAGCCAACATGTAAATGGAGTTTGGCAAAGATACTGCGACTAACAGCCACTTTTTTTTTTTTTTTTTTTTTTTTTTTTGGTGAGAAATGCCGTTTTTAGATACTGTCGGAGAAATGTTGCCTTCTGCCTGCTAAGAGCAGGTGTACAGATGTCGACAGCGAGTTCAGGCGAGTGCCAGGTACTCGAGAGTTGTCACTGGGTATGTAAGCTGCCTAACACCATCTCCAAGCTTTTGCAGGAGGCGGAGGTTTTTCTGCCGAGGTTTCCAACAAACTGCCTCTCTAGCAGACCCTGTCTCCAGGCTCAACAGCTCTGCATAGCCTGATTTTTATTTCATCTTTGTTTCTAAGTTAAGCCCTCTACGCCAGGCCAGCTTCTAAGAGAGGAAAATGGTAGGTCTCTCTGACTCACCAGCGTGGCTCCCGATGAGCTGCCCACAAGACAGGTACAGCTAATCTGAAATGACGCCTGGTAACTGCAACATGTAATTTCAGACTCAAGGCACCAATTTCCCAGTCAGTTTGTAGCTACACTGTGTTACCGTAACGGGTTCTCTGCACAATTATCACAACACTTAGTAAGTTATTCATTTCCGAGAGAGCTGAAAAACGTAAATTATTAGAAAGCAGGTATATCACCCTCTGGAAGAAACAAACAGAAAAGTTTCTTCCCCATATTTTCTTTATTATTAATGTTTCACAAATAATATTATTCCAACATTAGTACTAAAATATCTTTACTTTAAAAAAAATATAATAAACAGGCAAGAATTTAAAACCTAGCGGTGTGTGCCTTTGTGGCAATGGCACACATCAGGCACAGGCAGTTTGAATATTTTATACTTCATAATTTTTTTCTTAAATAATTAACTAGCTTTAACTAGTGATTGTCCAGTCCTACCAGTGCTGCGGGTTTAACTGCTCATCACATCTCCAGAGCCATTCCTTTGGCAGCTCTGCTTCTTCCTGCTCTGAATCTAGACAGAATACATCTACAAACCCTGCTGGATTTTTAACTCAAGAGATCTGTTTCCTACCTTGCTCTGAAGAACAATGTAAATCCATTTCCTACAGCTTTCCCTCCTGCAGCAAACCCAAACTAGCTTCAGTTAACATCCCTACTGTTCACTGGATGGCCCAGCATTCAGTCAAATAACTCTTAGCACAGTGGAGGAATCTCCTAGCTCCCACTGGTAACATAGGCTCCTCTGATTCTCTGTTTGCCTCTTGCAGTCCAGAAATGAAAAGGTTAAAATCCAATGGCTTGGTTTGATTACTGCATTGCTGACAGAAATGCAGAGCTGGACCAGGAGACAAGGTATACCATATTACTAAAGAGTTGTACCCTTTGGATAGTGCACTGAAATTAAACCCTTCCTCCCCATTGCTGTCTTGGAAAAGAAAGTTCTCCCAAGAGTTTCTTCCAAAAAATCTACTGCCAAGAATGACCTGATCTATAATTACGATCCCATAGCATAGTCCCATACTGAAGGATATATAATTGCACATATATTTAGATGCATAAAGATGCACGTGAGGGCTTGGTGGTGTTTGTCAATGCACTGCTTAGAATTTGCATATCTGCCTATGTACAGCAAGTGTGGCTACCACATTTGTCTGCAAAATCTGAGCATTAGTGGGATTAAAATTATTACTTCCTTAATCTGAATGCTAAAAATGTAAAAGACAGTATTAGATTTCAATTCAGTTTCAAGTAAGCATTCCAGCAATTATTTTTGACTAGGTGGAGTCAGGAGATCTGGTAACATTGTCTTCCTACAAAACAAAATCTTAACCCCTAACTTGTGACAATGCTTCCATTTAACTTCTCTTTGTTTATTCCTAGAAACTAATACACTGACAAAAAGTTCTAACAAACAGTTCACTCCACCAACAGCTTGAAACGAGCACATTGGCAAAACCAGGTCTGTGAGATAAGCTTGGTAAGATTTTGCACTGGTGGAGATTGCTTGCAGAATACTCTATCCAATTCTAATATCCACATTTTCCAAAGGATGCTAAAAACCTATAGGTGAAGCTCTGAAAACAGGCACACATACTGTCCAATTTCTAAAAAAAAAAGGAAAGAAAAACAAATTATTTGAAGAACTCACAGTTTTAACACAAGAAAAGACTAGCAGGTGATACCGCCACAGTTTAGAATAATATAATTGTAGATAATGAGGAGAAAATACTTTTCCTATGCAAAGAGTCTCTTATACAGCATTCCAAGAATGATAGAAGTTCCGGGGAATCTGAAGGCAATAAACTGAAAATGGAAACAAATCTAATCTTTATTCAGGAGATGGATAATTAATTATGGGAAGAGATGAATCAAAATTGTGGTAAATTCACTGTTGCCACAAAGGTTAGAGTAGAAGCAGGAGGACTCCTTGCATGACATTCCAGCTATATTTATGCAGAACGTTATGACTGGTAGCAAGATGAATCCTTATAGCAGGAATGGGGATGAAATCAGAGCCCAATTCCAAACGTTGCCAAACATGGCAAAAGTTCACATCTGAATATTATGACCTGGTTCTATCTATAGTTTTTTCTAGTAAAAATGGAGCTAGGAAAGAAATCAGGATGTTCACTTTGCACCAGGTCTCTGTGTCCTTGCATTGTTCTGCATTTAAGTGTACTGCTAAAGCTCCGCTGATAATAAAAGATTGATTTAAAAGACCATTCTACAACCTAAGCAAACACTGAGCCTGGTTAATGTTACATATCATATCCTCTTGTCATTTACTGCTACTCTGCGTGTTTACTGTGTCTCTCACTCCCACTCAGTACCAGCCCCAATTTACAGCAGAGCCGCTGGTCCTCTGGGGCTGAGTGTACAACTGTAACCCTGAGTCCAGCAACAGCAGCCTCTTGATTAGAAAAGCACAGCACTGATTGCACTTAGGATTTGAACCTAAGCAACAGTCTCCCAAGACTTTGGGTCAAGTCTTTGCAGATTTCCTAAATGACAGGCATCTCTTGCTACTCTACAAACTGAACTTAATCTCTGGTAAAATACAAAATTTAATCAAATTATTTGTGTTCTTATATCAAAGTTGCTACTTCAGTCCAACAGAGAATATAAAAGAAGGTAGTGTGAACAAAAAAAAATTTTTTTTAAGTGTTTCCACTCTATTTTTAACTTTTATAAGAAAATCTATTATTTTGAATGGGCTACACTTCCTAGATCAAAGTCAGTACACAGCATCACAAAAATATCCATGTTCTTCCCACTAACAAAAAAGGAAAACTTAACGGAGTGTTTCATGTTTTGTCTTTTCTTTCTCTTACCATTTTCTGAATTACTGGTTTTGCTTTGTGCTCCTTGCCAGCAAGATGAGCATTGCTTCTGTCCTTTAATAACTGGATCGTAAGAACAAGAGATGTGTCTTTGGAGCCTGCTTCTCAGTTGCACTAAGGTCCTACTATGGCATCACAAACAGGTTTTAACATAGTTGCAAGTGCTTGTTTATATGTTAATAAGATAGTATCATGCAGGAACGAGGTGATGAGAATACTGCTGCAGATAAGGTGTGAGGATGATGTACACACCTTGACAGTCCATTCGCATTACACGAGTGGTGAAGGAGGGCATAAATGTAAACTGAGAATCGGGCTCTTGGTTTGCAGTTGCCCTGGAAACAGTTTGTAGGATTTATATGTTTAATTAATACAAAAGGTGGAAGGTTCCACAATTCTATAAAGACAACATGTTAAAGACAGTTTTGCCCAACATTTCTAAAACAGCAAAACTTGCAACAATGGAACAAGGATAATTAAAAAGATTACTAAAGCATTTTGTTTTCCTTGTTCTTCTTGGGATCCTTCATTTTTAAAATCAGGAAAGACATTTTATACCACCTAATTAAAACAACTGGGAGGGGTTTTTCTTTAAACAGATATACTAATTTAAACAGAATTAATTCAGTGAAGTCCTATGCCCTTGGTTGTACACAAGATCAGACTGCACAGTAACAAGCTCCTAAACTTAAAATCTATGGTTTAATGAACTTCACAGACAATACCTCTTTTTTCCCCCTGCGGAATGGAAAGGAGTGTGCTTTGCAGGGACTACTCAAAACACTGGCGAAAACACCATTTGCATTTCTGTCCTTGCATAGGGTGATGCATGCACATCCTTTAATTTGTGCACACCAGTAGACCTATTCAGTGATTTAGATCTCTGATGAAAATCACTGTATTTTCACTTAAACCCATGGGGGAAACACCAGATGATTGTACAAAGGATTCTTTGTGGGATGCAAGTTAACCAGAACATGCAAATATTGCTTGATAAGTTCTTTATTTCCCATGCTAAAACTTTTAAATTCTCTATGCCTCGCCCTGAAAAAACAGGATCATTAATATTACAAGACTTGTAGGTATATTTAGAGTCTAGTATTTATGTTTCATTTGGGTGTTATCATATGAAACCCACTAAAATAACCTAAAATATTTAGAGAAGATATGGTATCTTGCTCCCACTGGCAGAAGTCTGATGTGCTGAAGTGGTGGAGTAGCAAACCTAAAGCAAAGAAAGCCATTTGCTTGACAGTTACTGTTTGGGTTGAACACTGTTGAAACCTGTAGGTAAAGCAACCACTCATCTCTCTGGATAAATCTGAGAAACAGGTAAGTTCCATTATAGAATCAAGTAAGGAGGATTACAGTCCCTGTGCAAAGTCGCACAGGCGACTGTCACAATGCAAAATGACAAGCAAGGTTATGCACAAGGCATCTGTGGGCAGAGTGGTTTCTCCTGGTTAGTTCTCTACACAGACCTGTGTGTTCAAGAAAGAAGGAAAAGGATCAGAAAAAGAAACTAGAAGGAGATGAGGAAGCACCAGGTGTGGTCTCAGAAGTTGGCGAGGGACTGTCACTGTCCACACCCACTCCACAGAGCTGTGAGCACAGAGGTCACATCCTGCTGCTTAATTCCTGCTAGGCTGGGCAAAAAGAGAGTTTGCACATTCCTTGTAAATAAGTAGGGTCACTTCAAAGGTAATTGAATCCTAACTCTAAGCCAAAGGCCCTGAAACTTCAACTGAAGCCCCGAAATTTCAGCTGGATGCTCTGCTCAACACATGTAAACAATGTAAACAGCCAACAAATTATGACGTGGCACAAAAATTGACAAATGTTGGAATTTTCTCAGTTGACAATGTGAACACATCTGCAAAGGTATGCCTTTCAGTACCAGAGCTCACACACTCCTCTGGCAAGGGATCAAGCACTTCCAATTTGCATCCAAACTGGGATTTTATCTCACATTGAGCTTGCTCAGGCGACAGGCAGTATTTTAGGTAACAGCCTACTACTTCTTGCTCCTCGTATCTCCATAGGAAATTGCTTGGTAGTCATGACTTTCTTATTAAAGAAGGTATCAAACACATACAAATGTTTGAAAATAACAAGCTGTTGGGGAAAAAACCCACAACCTCTGACACTATCTGAAGACACTCATGCAACTGGTGTCAAGCTGTGCCACTTAAAAGCACTTCTGCGGCACCCACCTATGACAGCCTGGCAGTGCATATTTGTGAATTTCTCACAGGCAGGGAGTAAAATGCTTTTAAACATCACCTTAGTCCCCCCCCACTTCTCCTCCCAGCAGGGATCTCTGCTGGCTGGTTTCTACCAGGGCAGGTAGAGCAAGATCACTCTTAAATAACAGTTTCTCCTACTACTTGATTTCCTCGTCCTAAAGCCTGGGGACACATACCTGAACACTGGGGTGCCAGCAACACGAAGTACCCGCAGTGAAAAGCTGCATAGGCTGGAGCAAGATGTGACAGCCCAGGCCACCCCCAAGGTCTGGGAGAAAGTCAGCCATGGGGTCACCATGTACCAGAGACTTCGGTGATGAAATCCAGGGAGTTTGAACATTTCCAGAGTGTCCATCACAAGCAAAGCTGCTTGCGAAGATGTAATCTAAGTGGAGGGCAACAGCACAAAGCTGGGAGAGTGCCCTAATTCAACAAACTGCAAAGGGGTAGCTGGGCCCTCTTTCTTGGAAAAACAATGGAAAAACTCACCTTTGGGTGAAAGGTCATTCATACTGCCAGCAAACTGTGAAATGAAATTCAAGTAAACCCCTCGCTACTATTTCTCCCCCCCTTTCCCTTACGTTGAAACAACATCAGAGCTATCTGCCAGTGGTGCTTAAATGCTTGTGTTTTTCAAATCACAGAGGCAGGAGTTTTGGACCCCCTGATTCCTATACTTACATACCTTTGGAAATTAGCATAAACATCTCAGCTGGCTACAGATGTGATTAAGATGTGCCTCCACTTGGCAATTTTTCCTTTGAAACAAAGCAAAGGCTTTCATTTGTTAACTGAAAATTCCCTGGTGGAAACCCCTCTCTCTTTCCCTCCCATTTCTGACCCCATATTGGGCACTTTAATCTAATTTTGGTTTGAGGTTTTAGAAGCTGAAGGCTGCTTCTGAAGATCACTGAGGGAAAAGAAATCACTGGGAGGAACACCACACTTTGAACTGAACATCCCTGGCACAATGCATACTGGAAAAAGCACTAAGAGCATTTCCCAATCAATGTAGTCGTATTTTTCACACCCAGTTAGAAGAAATGGAAACCTGTGGTAAATAATGCTGCTTTGCACAAGTCCAATTACCCTAAATGATAAATCGCCTAATTATTTCGGCTCTAGAGTCTTTCCCAAGTTCTTTATCCTTTTCTTTGTAGTCACTGTCTGCAGAACAAGAGCATTTGACTGTTACTAATTAGTGAGAGAGAAAGATGCAGGACGTTTAGTAAATTCACTTCCCTTTAAATCCATCTTACAGTTATTTTTCCTCATCATGTAAGAAGAAAAAAAAGTAATAATTTATTTAAAAGCTGCTCTGCTGGAAGAAATTTTTTCTCCGTGACTACTCTATGATATTAAAACAGTCAGCTTTTATTTTTTACATTCTTCAGAATGCCGAACAATTCAAGGCTCAGCAAGGTTAGATTAACGCCTTGAAATTATCTGTAAGGTTCTCTACTTATCAGGCTATTAAATCCTCATTCCTGACTGCACAAAATCTTCTTCATATCGTATCCTGAGTGCATATGAACTTGATGCATCTTGAAAACAAAAGCTCTTAAAAGCATTTTGTTCCGGCTCACAATACAATGACTTTCTGACATCTTGTTACTTCCTTGTTCCTTCATTTCGATCAACAGCAGCAAGGGGCTGTGGATAATTGCCCACTGTTCAGAACTTTTTCACTTCTCAATTTTCTCCTTTAAATATGAAGTGTAACTGGGAGTACTAAGAAAACTATTAAAGTTTATTCAAAGTTTCTATTGCACCAGAAGATCAAAATCATTTTAACGCATTCCTTCTTTTAACCTGAGGGTGTGTTAAGCATTATGTATTTTTTCTCACACTTATTAACAGCAACTTTTCTGAAATTCATTTTTTATTTAAGATGCATGTAAAATCAAAATGTTTTACATATAAAACTACTAATTTGTTGTATTCTGAAAGCACAGATCTCATACAGGTGGAAAGTACTGAGTCAACAGTACTAAAGAATAAATTCTTCTGCTTGCACAAAATGCCCTAATACACTATGTCTCAATGGCAGTCAGGAAGGATAATTCCTAGGACTGAGAAAGTAACAGAGTTTTCAGTCTCATTACGTCTGAGACCTGACTAAGGAAACTGTACAGTTTGATATCAGTTATTATGAGTCTTCATTCAAGCACCTATTTATCTACTCACTGTTGGCTAGGAACCAACAGTCCAGTCCGTACAAGTCCGTACATTTCTAGTGGATAAAAGCTCCCAGTCTCCCCTGATTGAGGCCCTGAATGCCTATCTCAGCATCTGCTACAGCAGCGGAATTCCACTTCTGATTAGCCCACTTCCATAGAAAGCATTTTGGGGCACTGACCAAAACATTCAAAATGTAAGTAATTACACTGAGGTGCAAGTTTTTTGGCTTCTCTAAAGGATTTGATTTTGGAAAAGATCCGCAACCTGTCTTCTGAAAACCAAACATCAAATCAGCTGGCAATACTAATGAAAAATTGGTATAATCCAGTTCTTTGAGACAGTAAAATCTATTAACTTGTATGAAATGGAACAATCCTCAAATAGCATATGTTTCCTACTTTTCTTTGTGTTTTCCTGGCTACTCTTTCTGCACCAGTCTTGTTATCTGGTTAAGGAAATGTTCACTCCTATCATTGGAGGACCACCAGTTTCTATAGAAAGGCCACACCTAGAAATACCACTTTTTCTTCCTTTCCTTCTTTCTCTCTTTCCTTCTTTCTTTCTAGGGAAGCATAATATGAAGCAGGGCAAACAATACAACAGCCATCTCACGCTGATTAAAAGTAACACGCAAACACATTGTTAGAAATGGAAATTATTTAAATACGTATGTGCTGCCAGGGTGGTAGAGAAGGAAAAAAAAAGGCAGGGGGTGGGGGGGGAGGGGAAAGGAGGTCACAAGAAGTTCATTCTACCAAGAACTGCTTTACATAATCATGAAATGCAAACTAGTTTCCATTCCTTCTGGCACAGGCTCATTCAGCCTTCACTTTGAATGCTTATTGACAAATAAATGGACTGGCTACTTCCTATTAATGCTACCTAATTTATGTACATACCTGGAGGAAAAATTCCATTTTGACCTCACATTCATACAAACTAAGATCATTTTTAAGCTCTGAATGTGTTGAATACAAGTTTAATTTCTTCTTGGTTGCTGCTGGGGATTTGCTGTTTCTTAACAAATTAGGCATGTGTTCTCCTCAGCTCAGCTTTTGCACCTTATGCATATAGTATGTGCAATCAGGAATCCGTGCTGAACTTTCAGATGAAAGTTCTTTTCTTCAGCCATGATTCATTCTCTCCCTCCTCCTCTCTCTCATATGCAGGCATGTGCACACACACATGACTTGTTGGTCGTTTTCGGTTTATGAGCTGTTCCCCAATGCCTCTCCTTCTCTTATTCTGCTCATGAAAAGTCCTTACCAAGAAAGTGGTAATTGTTTTCACAAACCTCAAGAATTACTACTGTCCTGACCAGGGAAAGTGCTATTAAAGCAAAATTTTATCCCCGAGTCTTGAAAGCATCTCAACAGTCGACAAGTCACTGAAGATCCGCACAGCAGATGAGGATGCCAGGACTGGACCAACATCTTCATCCCCTGAAGAATCTGCCTGTCAATCTGGAGACATGGAAGGATCTCATTCTAAATGGATAACTAACATAGAGCTTGAAAATGCTTCTTGGTTTAGTTTAGTGTTTAATATTCCCCAGGAGCCAAGTTCCTGCCTAATGAATGCAATTGGCTACTAACGATGAGACACAGTGTGGGGTCCTGACACAGATGTCCAAGGCTACTCTCTCTCATTGGTAAGTTGTTTTAGGGCCAGATGGTTTGGCGTCTCTGATTTCTTGCATCTGAGGTTGTGCCTCTGGCTGGCTGTCCTCCCTTTTATTGCCAGGTATTTACAATTCAACAGCACATACCTTACGGAAAACCTTTTGGTGCCTAACTTCCCTGACAAAAACCCAATATATATATAGCATAGTACCTTCTGGATTTGACCCCTACTTCACACAGAAAAAACTCCTGAGTGCTAGACAGACATCCAAAGATCAGGTATGTCATGATTAAACCCATGAAGGGCATTCCCATTCCTGAGAAGTCATGCCATGTGCACCTCTCTTCCTGTACGTAACTCCTCTGGCAAGACTGGCGAGAGTATGTCCCTCTCAAAAGTCGTGGAGGGGGGTGGTGATATTTACTGTCGTTTGAGCTTATCTCCTTACTTCTGCAAGGCTCAACTGCCCAGTGCAATACTTGATCTACCAATTCTACCTGGAGCTATGCTCCACCCTGCAAATAATGTTACCTATATATAGCTTAAAAAGTTAACACTGATACTAGTAGTTAGCACTGATACTGATATTGGTATGAATTTTGTCCCTGAAGGAAGCATGTTGATTGCCATATAATGTCCAGAGTGGTACACAGCAGCAGCTGGGACATGAATCCTGAAGAAAATTGTAACCAGTTTTCTACTCAGCAGTGATATTTTTCCTTAGATAAAAAGCAAATATGATCTTTCCTCCATAAAAGCCTCATATGGAGTGAGGGGGAAGGAAAAGAAAGACAGGGAAGATGCATCCTTCCCTTTACTTCCTCTTTAAACAAATCTGTCTAATCGCATTTAAAGTACCGTATTATTAACATCTTCACCATTAAATGTTCCATGTCATTAGAAAAATTTATTTTTTAACATGAACCCTGTAGCAGTGATAGTGGGTCAATTATTATGAGGATGGCAAAATATCAGGAAAATTCAGGGGTGAAAATGAGTCTAGTATACATTACCTGAGACTCAGTTTTGCTCAAGAATAGCAATAAGGCAGAGTCACTGAACAACATGTGATATTGCAAGCAAAAGATAAATTAGTCTTCATGGGCAAGAGACTGATAAGCTTGAACTGAACAAATGGAAAAATAAAAGTGGGTTGATTTTTTTTTTCCTTTGGTGAAGAGGGGTAAATGAACCCTGCAATGTCAACAACAACAAAAAGTTCCTTGAAATATGGGCACATTAATCATACCAATAACACGTCATTCCAGGCCACATAGAATCACCAGTTCTCAGCTGTTGAAAGGATTTCCCCAGGAAAAAAATAAGGGTTTTTTTCATACACAGGTTGTCTTTTTGGTAGGGTTCTTGAAAAAGTCAAGGAAGGGGGGCAATACCAAGACACTACTGGGTATCAAAACACTGGTTTTGTTCCTATAAGCTAAAAGTAGACTTTTCAAAAAAGCAAAGCCAAAACATTCTTCAAAGACAGCATGGACACACTTACCAGCTGATCGACTCAACTCTTTCCATATTATAAATAACCTGACTCTCCAGGAAGTGCTTATCTTTTTAAAAGGTACCTGTGGAGAGCAGAGACCTGTAGATACAGTGTAAGAACTACAAATACATGGTAAACAAAAAGAGTTGCTCCTGGCTGGTCACACTCTTCCTGCTTGCCCATGCTCCTGCCAAAGGATGACTCTGGCTGCCTGCAAACCACAGCTTCTGTTAAGTGGGAGCAAGCAACAGGGATCTTCCAGAAAGGCCTCCAGGACTCTGGCTGGTGCTGTGAGCGTGCCTAGGACAGAAGGCAACCTGTGCAAAGAGATACCTGCTAAGGCTTGCACAGTAAACAAACTGAGCCCCAGCTTTCCTGTCTAAGTGTTTCCCCTCAGTGTCTGAGTCTAGGAGCAGGCCTGTGGCAAAGTGGGCAAACATGAGGCAGGCTTGAGCTCAAGAACTTTCTCAGGCTACCTCTCCTTATACAGCCGAGACACAAGTCAGTAAAGAGACCTAAGCCCCGAGTCTCAGAGGTCCTTAAGGTGTTGAAAGTTAGGAAGAGTTAGGAACCAAAACAACCTCTGCCCAAGAAAAGTGACTTTGGGTCTCTTGAGGCCAAGGCCTGCATTCAAATCTAGACACTAAGAGAAGGGGGGAAATGAAGGGAAGGGTTTATTGTCTTCTTCTAACTTAGCAATCTTCAACCTGTATGTACAGAAGCATCAGAAGACAAAGATAATTAACTGATTTCAGACACAAAGCAATTGTATGAAGAACTGCAGAAATACAGCCTAACAACATTTAGTCTGTACAAGTTCAAAAGCATCTTTTCATTTGTAAACAACAAAACTGATTGCTGACAGCTGACATTCGTGAATGATGTGAGGTTCTGCAACATCTTCTTAAACAAATAAAGAAATCAAAGAGGGCAGTTTCCTTCAATAGAATAAACAGCAACACCATACAATATGGCTTGTACTTACTGGTTTTGTATGTTTTGTGTGTGTATATGTATGCATGTGTAACAGTGACTCTCTTCTGTGGACTTTTTTCTGCAAACTATTTATAATTCAGTTTCCCTTGATAAATGCAAGCCTCCACTGTCAGCAATATTTGCTTAGTGAAGCTTAGTCTCTGTAGTTGCAAGCTTCTGAGAGCACAGTGCCATGAGATACTGCATGAAAGGGACCAAACTCATGCAAATTGTTGTGGTAATTCCCTGACAGTGCCATCTCTCTGACTTTCACCTCTCATTTTCACTAATGCTCAGAGAAAGCAGTCTGTGCTACCAAGGAGATTCTCTGCATAAAGAGCTTAAAAATCTAAAGTACTCAAGCAGGCAGAGATACCATAAAAATGTTCCTACCTCTCACTGCTCTCTGGGAATTTTATGAGAAGGGAAAATTTCAAAATGGCAAAATAACTTTACAATAAGACATCTCCGTTAGACTGCTGGAGCTCTTCAATGTGAAGAACAGAATCATAAGCCAGTGTAGAATAGTATGACTCCACTCAAGTCAATAATGATGTGCCAAGTTACCCCAGATAAGCAACTGCCACACCCAGTATGTTTGATAAATTACAGTGCCAAAGTTGTAAATCATAAAGGAGGAGATTCTTTATCAGTCCAGTTCAACACAGCCAATTCACAACTGACCACACACAGCAGTTAAAATGGAATTAAACTGTGTCTTTTCATAAATGAAACTATGGATTGCAATGAATTTGGGCTGGCATCATTTAATATTATCGACATGAAGGAATACAGTTGAAACATAGTCTGGTCAACTTTTTCAATTAGACATATTGAAAATATTCTGAGGCCCTAGAGCAATAGAAAAGCAAGTATTTATGGGAACAGGAAGATTTCTTTCCATTAAAGAAAAAACTTCCAAATCTCCATTTAAATAGTGAAAGAGTATGGCAGGACATTGAAGGTTTTTTAAACTTTATGGGCTCTAGCCAGTGGTGAAAATGTTGGTAGGTCACTCTGGCACTGAGTAGTTACACTACTGCTTTGTGTGCAGGAGGTCAGATGCAGTAGAGACATGATGGGTCTTATCTTGATCTTCATTTCTTCCCATACTGATATTTCTAAGTATCATAACAAGCATTGATAAATAAGAGCTGTACATGACATTTTAAAAATAGAATGGAAAACCCAGTTGGTCTTGCAGTCTTCAATGAATGTTTTACAGTACTAGTTGCCATTTCATTTATTTACTAGTCCTGACTCCTGTGCTCTCCTTCAACTTTATCAGAGGTCCTGAAAGCATTCCTAGGCATTAGCAGCAAGGAGGAGTGAGCTTCTACTCTGTCCTTCACCAGTCGTCTTCTGGCTAGCACAGAGCCCCTGCAGCCTTGCCTATCAGTGCAACAACATGTGCCTTGGGTTCTGTAACTAGCATTAGGCCTTGAATGCAACCTTTTGTTGTGGTGCTTCAAGTAATGAGAAGTTTATGTAGATACATGCTAAAAAGCAAAACTTGTAAGTACCAAGTCTTTACATTTGTTAATGCAAGACACAGTTGCCTATTACTGAGAATGTGCAGTAAATTATTCCCAAAGCTTGGATTAGAATTCAGGGTGCTCCTTGCTACAGATTTCTCTGTGCTTGGCACCTTCAAGTACGCATTTCTTTATTAGATGGAGGCAGAAGAGTTCATTCTTATACGTCTTTTGCCCTCCTTAGCTGCCCCAAAACATACTTGCTTTTCTTCCCTCAAGAAAATGACCTAATTTCAGTGGTTTAACCTGATCTGTTTACTCTGCAACAGATCAGGAGCACATACATAGCCACTTATCACATTTCACCTAAGGGCAACAAATAAATTCTTATGAGAAGTTAACTTGATCACCCATGTTTTTGCAATCTATTTTGTACCACTACTCTTCCTGTCTAAAACTATGCAGTCCTGTAAAACAAACAAAAAAATCGTTTATAATTGGGAATAACTCAGGCTTGAAAAGTTGGGGAAGGGAAGGAGAGAGAGAGACATTTAAATGCTAAAATGGGAAGAGAGGCATGAAAGAGAGACCTCATATTAAGGGAATCCCCAGCATAGAAGATGTGGCTTAGGAGAAAACACACAGAGCAGCTCACAGTGCAGTGGGGCTCAGAACAAATGCATGCTGCAGGCATGCTACATTTTTGCTAAGTGCACACACAGAGAAATAAATAAAAATCAACTTGCTTTTACAACAAAATAATCAGTAACAAGTGCAAAAACTGTCCTTAAATACGTTTTCCAAAGGGCTCTGTAACAACTCCACACAGGGATTGTTTTTGACAGAAATGGGGAGGGTGAAGATCTAGGTGTATTCCTTCTCACCTGGTTAACGTGGATAGAAACATCTCTTTCACAAGAGTATAGCCTGTAACAGTTTAGGGATGCTTAGTCCCAAACCCTGTAAAAATAATCTGATCTTCAAATAGCAACCTTTTCCCCTGCTTCCCCTGTCCTCTTTTACTGGTATATACCAGACTAGTTTCTCAACTGATCCATATCATCATACCTGTAACCAATACTAAACATGTTATGCCAGTTTACAACCTTCTCAAGATCTGACCCCTCTCTGCTGTCCTGGAAACAGATCTATGGTCTCTGCAGAAAGTAATATTCTTTTATACACACACAGATGTAGGCGTCCTGCCCCCACTAGCTCATATTTAACTCTCTTTTCATCTTGTTTATTTTGTCTTCACTGTATCAAAGCAAGCTGCACACACAGCAACAAGCCTGCAGCAAATAGGTGCATCTTATTTTCAGTGGATGGCCCTTCACAGGGCACACAGAACACCCCCGATGGATTAATGAAGAGGGCCAGGTCAGAATCTCTACAGTTTTAATTTAAGTTCATTTGTTAGAGGAATTATGCTCTAACTTGTCTTTCCCAAGTGCAGCTGGAGCAGACACAGGGTTTCACAGGTACAATGGGAAGATGCAGTGCACGGTGACAGTAGTCACCACTCAGTACCCTGTCTCTCTGCTTCCCCAGAGATGAAGAGCTGTGCACTACCTTCCCCTACACTCCAAAGATCCAGACAGAGGTGAGAAGGGCAATAACCTGTGTGTCCAGCCCTCTACAGTAGCTGATGATAGAGGTTTCTCCTGCTTGCCAGACTCTGAAATGGGCAGGTGCCTCTTCTCACTTTAAGGAAAAGAGACATCATCAAGCCTCCACACTGAGCTATCAGCCAAGAGAAGACCTGAAAAGTCCTTTTAGTGAACAGATAAGGAAGGTCCAGGAGGTAAAAAAAGAGGCAACAACTCATGACTCAATCCAGGTGCTGTTAGAGGATACTTACCTGGAAGTGCCACCTCTACAGTGTGGTGGAGAGAGGCAGAGAGGTCTCCCAATACTGCTCTGAGACAAACTTGGCAAAACACAACTCAGCAGTACAACACAGTCAGTCAGACGTACCTCTCCTCTGGGCCCAGGACTCCCAGCACAGCACTGGGGCTAGACCATTTCCAGCACTTAACCTCATATTTCTGTACCACACTGCAGCAGCTTGCACCAGGCTACTACAGGGATCTCTAACACAGCAGTGCCTTGGCATTTTCCTTCCCCTTCATGCTGTCCCATTCTGCTAAGGTATCCACTGTGCAAGCAAGACAAATGAAGATCAGAGTAAACTCAGGGAGGGGTATCCTCAAGTGCAACCCAAATACTACTGCATGCCCAGATGGACCCACCTTACTCTTCTTACTGGCTATCACAAGGTCACTGTGCTTTGAGTTTTCAACTGGTATGCCAAAACCTCTGGAATGGCACCTGTCATTTATAGCACCTTTGCTCAGATGGTTCTCACGTGTCTTTATATACTTCAGTAAATGAGTATATAAATCACTCTGTCCACCACCAAAGTACAGCCATCTCTGGGATGATACACCACAACTGCTGTAAAATCAGACCGCAGTTCTACACCATAGAGCAGGGCAATAAAACATGCTGCATGAGGCAACAGAAATGGTTGGAGGAAGGAAGGGGGATGTGGTGGAGAGAATTTCGTAGTTATAATTACCTGAGTATAAATTTGGCTGAAGAGGGTACCATGTTTAACACTTGCTTATCTGCAAATCAAAGCAGTCTTCCACCACCTGCCAGAACAACCTGACTGTAACATTATACACGTTTTGGCCTTCTAAAACCCTTCCTTTCTGAAAATTGCAAAGCACCTTTGTAAGAGCAAAGCTGATGTGCTCAGTGCAAGCAATAATCAAATTTCTTAGCAACTGACTTGATACTAACCATGAGCCTGTAGCTGCTATGCCCCCTCCCTTCCTCTCCCTTGCATGACAACTGAACACAGCATCTATATATTCCCAGTTTTAAAATAGCTTCTGCTCCATAACTTGCAAATCATTCACATAGATCTTGTTTTCTAGGCTAAAAGTAGTTAATTACAGTCACTAAGGGGACTGCACTGCTGCACCTTTTTCCTTATTCTAGGATGGGCTCCTTGAGCAGTGCATTGCCCTCCTCCAAATCATGAACTGTTTATAATAGGAAATCTTTTGAAGGATGGGGCTGCACAGATTAGATCTATGAATTTTCTGGTATCAAGGACAGCAGATAAATCGTTTTCATTCTCTCCCTCTTCTCCTTGGCCATATAGCCACATATGCATTATCTAAAGCTAAACCTGAAAACTAGTAAAGTATGGGGAAGTGATCTGAAAGGTACTGCCAATCAATATATGACATGGGACAGTATTGTTTGGGACGAGGCCATGAGTCTGGCTTGAGGCACCACATAGACTGTGTACAGTGCTGCTCTGCAAAAACAATTCATTTAATTTGAGTGCCATCTCTCTACACCAACTTTTAACTTCTCTGCCACAAGTGTCCCTGGCTCCACCACCTCTCCTAGATACTGCAAAATCTGAAATTATTAGCAAAATATTCCTGTTAGAGCACCAAAAGAGTCAAGCATTATGTATCTGAATTTGATTATTATCAAAACACTATGAATAGTGAGTGACAGCTCAGAGAAACCATACACAACATAGGGTCCATTTAGTTCTCCAGCTTGGGTCAGGAGCACACTCACATGTGAGTCTCTCGCACTGGTTCACGCTGCAGTCTCCAAGTGCACAGCAAGGGCTCCTTTACCTGAAACTAAACCAGAGGATTGGTCCAACTGCTATGGGGAATTTGGTACAAAGGGCCAGACTTGAACTAACCCAAAATAAACTCCCGAGGTGTGTACAGTGTGAATGCAACAGTCCTCACTACCAACTGAGCTAGATGATGAATATGCATCTACAGGAGCACACTACTTGGTAATGTAGACACAGTCATATACATGGTCTCCCTACATAAAATCTCTGTAAGGAACTGGCCAGTTAATGACTGCTTGCAGACAGCTTTCTATACAATCACAGTGAAAAGTTTACTAATTCATATCCTATCTACAGACAGATAGGAATGACATCATGTACCTGTCATATTGGGTACCTCTCCCAGCAATTTCACTTTGGTGTCTTAGGTATCAGTTTTCAGGATCTGGTGAGAAGATGAACCATACTTTCCTTGGGGCTGTATAATAGTGCTTTCTATGCGCAACTCTGCCACTAGTATTAACCAGTAAACTGCACATACTCCAAGTCAAGTTGCATCTTTACATCTTTGCAGGACTTAAGGAGGTCAGTTGAACTAATCAGACACAAGGGCATAATTAGATCTGCCATATTTGAATGAAGCAAGTAAATACACTCCAGCTGGAGTGTTTGAGAGCTAAGAATATAACCCAAGCCCTTTATGTTAGAACATAACACATCAACAGTCTCATTGTACTGAGTTAACTCACACCAGAGGTATGAAGCATGCACCAAGAAAAGCTCTGTGGATCAGATTGCACAGTCCTAACCTCCAATGCTGTCATCCATATGCACCCTCAGAGCAAATGCAACCTTAGACGGACAACCACCATGCTCAGAACCTCATCATGCAAGACAAAAGACGACATTTTCTGTGCACACAAATCCTGATTTTTATGCGTGCACAAGCAAAAGGAGGGAAATGGTAGCTTTTGAACGGGCACGCTTTGCATAGTCAAAAATTTTCTATTACCAGCAAAGCAGAAAATTATACAACTCTTTTCTTGTTCTGTAAGTACAACACAGAGTATGGAATGCATAAGAAGTATGAAACTCCTAAAACTGTGTAGTTAAGGCTTTCAGCATGCAAATCCAGCAGCTAAAATCCTGCAAGACAGCCATGCCTGGTGTCATTTTATTCCTGTTAGCCTCGTGATCCATTATAAAAGCATTCATGAAAAGAAAAAGACCCTTGATCTGAATTCTCATAACTTGTGCAGAGAGTGTAGGGTGGAAGAATAGCTGCTGCATGGTCTGCTAGATAGACAAAATATTGTCAACAGTTATCCAGGAAAAATAAATGCCTTGGTAAATACAGATAGTGAAGGAGAAGTAATTTGAGCACAGTGTAAGAAAATTAGATATTGTGATTTTTTTTTTAAAGCATACACATATATTCTGCTGCTGAAGAAAAAAAAAAAAAGTATGACCATTTAAAGCAATACTTTGCAGTTGATAGTTTGTAAGAATGTTGTTTATCTCCTTACAAAGATCAGCAAATAAAACCGATCACAAGACCAAGAAAAATCTGGACAAGAGGGAAAATAGAAATATGTAGCTTTAGTCTGGTGACAGCTGGTTTATTTCAATACTGTAAAATATTTTGTAAAGGTTAAGCTTTCACCATGACACAAGGTCTCTGGGCCATCTCTTTAGTTGCTGTAAAGTGACACTATTTAACAGTTTCGAAAAAAAAAAAAATTTTGAAATTTTGGCTGAAAATATTAATAAAATGTTGATACATGCACACATAACTAAGACAAATAGGGGTCTTGCAGGTGCCACAGTGGCATGACAACCTTCACATTGCCTTGCTCCTTGCATGAAGCTCCACACCAGCACATCGTACTCACATGTTTTGCTGAGAACTCATCAACCTCCTGAAGCACCTTCTCCTGGCACTCTGGGTTGGTGGCTAGCAAGTACGTGGCAAAGGACAGTGTGCTAGTGGTGGTCTCAAACCCAGCGATCAGGAACAGGAAAGCTTGGCCTGCTATCTCATCCTCTGTTAACGTCTTCTGAACCTTTTCAGATGGGGCTCTGCCAGCAAGAGGTGACTCGTTCTGTCTGGAAGCAGCAGATGGACTGCTCACATCAAAACACCCGGCTGCCAGGGAGTCAGCTGAGTTGCGGGAGTCGAGCATCCACTGAAGAAAATCTCTGCGTCTCTGCGGAGTACAGGATGAGAAGAAGAACAAAGAAGGGGTCACAAAGCAGTGCCTTTACTCATGGGGGATAGAAGGAGAGAGCTATTTCCTATTTATACTGCCCACTTGGCTCCCACAGAATGGCCACCAGCCTTTCACCAAACAAGGGGACTTTATGAATCAGCTGGAAGTGCCATCACTAAAGCTAGTCACTGCTTTCTTCCCAGCAGGATGAGACTGATCTGTCACCAATACATAACAGGTATATATTTTCACAGAGGATTGCTAATGGCCAGCTCCATACAGAGTTTCTTTTATCCTCAGGGTGAGCTCTTAGCATTTGATGGAGGTAAGGGTATTGACGTAGTCAATGTACTGTCCCACATGCACCTGCCAAATGGAGGTGGCACAACCCATGCTTGGAGAAGTTGGTCCATCTGCTTGGAGACACCATCCTCATTTGTTCACATGGTCCAAAGCAAGAAAGTCACCATCTAGGTTTAGGGTTGCATCTCCAATAATATCTGTACCAGCTTAACAAGACAGGACTAGAAACTGACCTCAGTAAACTGGTGTATCTTTTTATGAGAAAGTACAGTTGTGAACACTTGTACCAACATAGGGATTTTTTTAAAAATATATTTGCAGAAATGCATTACACCTGTTTGGGTGGCATGTCTTTGCAAACTGCCCACTGAATGATTCTACTGTTATGAAAACTGCTTTCTTTCACACTAGTTTCTGACAGAAAAACTCTAATAAACAGACCTATGGACAAGAGTGAGTTGACTCCAAACCAGTCTGGACAGCAAGCTTGATTAGGCTTTGAAATATAACCCAAAAGGTTTGAATTGACTTTTGGGAGCGGGCATAATAGAATTGTGCTGAACCTAAGCCATAAGGCTATGTGATTGATTTTCAATTCCTCAAATACCAACAGAATACATGATAGCTCAAGGACTTAGAAGTGACTGCAGTGCCAGAACATGACAACTTGTGCAGTGGGATGCACAAAAGAAGGGACCAAGTCTTCCTTCAAAAGAAAAAAATGCTGTAAAGCTGCATTTATCTCTTAAAAAGAAATCATTTGAATGGTTTCTTGGATCTGATGATTGAGAGATAAAGTACAAAAAGGAAAAGCCAAAGAAAAGGACAGGCAAACAAGATAAGAGTAAGGAAGGACTAATTAATTATAAATGTCAAAGGACTTAATCAGATTTTTTTTTTTTTTCACACGGCATGGGAAAAGAGAGCAGTGAGGCAACAAAAGAGGAGAAATACTTAGCATCCTGTGCTTAGCTCTGCTGCCAACAAATTGTTCTGACCTATCCTACAGGCAGAGAGAAATGGCTATTTTGAGGTCTGAGTAATACAAGGGATTGGCACACTACCTCTTTAACAGCTCCTTCCCTCCACCCTACAGAAACTTTTCATTTTGCACGTGTTCATTACAAGCCTTGTACTCATGTCCACAGTGCATCTTGCACCTCGGTACACCCAGGAATCAACGCTCCAGATAGTAGCCAGTGTCAATCACTGCATGCTGAAGGACTCTACAAATTGGCCAGACTGCATCATTTCCAAGGCACGGGATACATGTTTTTTCCCCCAGTAAGTGAAGGCACACAAAACAGCAGTATACACATTGTGCTCAGCAAATGAGCTCCAGCTCTGAAAATGCTTCCTCGTGCCTAGATTTAGGCCCAGTTTCCATATTCAGACTGCCCATGCTTCCTTGGTCTCTTGTTTCTAATACAGTCAAAAGCTGCAACTGCCCTGCCACAGTTGTCTTCCTCCAGCATGATAGGATACCCTAGACTGGAGGAAACAAGACTTCATGCATATTTCAGCTGTGCATAGCTAAAAATCTCATTTAACTTTTCCAGAAAAGGCTTTATTCACATTCTGGGAGTCCATGTATTGCACAACTCAGAGTCCAGCTCTTTGGCACAGACTATGCTTCAGGGATTTTCCTGGTACATATTTGTGTTAAGCCATTTTTAAAATAAAACAACCTCAAAACAGTCCAGTTCCAGTGTGTTCATTAGTGTATGGATAAATTAGTCCAGTATAGTATGAACTGGATCTGTAAAGTCCCTTTTAACCATGGGACTAGTCATCATCACCTAAACTATAACATAAAAATGTGTAATTACATTCATATTCACTGGAGTTGTAACACTGTAACATACTGTAATTCAGATGGTATAAAATTTGGTATGGTTCTGCATTCATCCTTCTTTAGCCGTGAATTTTCTTGTAAACAAACCCATTGTTCTCTGAGGGTTTGCAGTTCCCAGTCATGAGCTGTTAGCTGAGTCTGGTCTTATATTTAGACAATACACTCTCTGGAGATCCTATAAGATGTTTCTCCAGCCTTAGACAAAATCAGGTCCCGGCCTTACACAAAGCATCTGGTTATTGCTGTGATAGTAAAGTAATAATCATAATGACTAGTGAATAAAATTTCATTCATGAGAATTTTTGCTGAAAGCAAACTTAATGAATGCTAGCATAAGTGAATATTCCCAAGAATGTTCTCTGAAATGCCTCTGTGGCCATTTTGAGGAGCTCTTTTTATTACTCACATAATATATTTGGTTAGGAATTTAAAAGCTTGTCTTGTTGTAGAATCTGTTTATAAGGTCACTGTATTGAGAAACAACTAGATATCTTATCTGTGCCATGTAATTTGCTCACAGGTGAGCAGGGGTTGCTAGGAACAATGGCTTCATAAGCAATCCTTACAAAAACAACATTAATTTGTAAAAACTACTTGAATAGTAGTGGGGGGAAAAAAAGCACAAAATTAGAGAGATGCAAGGTTTTTCCAATATAACTCTACACAGTGGAAGCAGCTATATTTTAGTAAAGCTTCTCTTCCTTATGGTTCATTCTACTTCACTTTAGGTGTCAGTATAGAATGCAACATAAAAAATCATCATCAACCCAAGCAAGAGAAAAGATTTCCAGGGTTATAACCACTCACAATGAAACATGTTTTTCTTCCGCACCATCAAGATGGAAAAATCACTCTGACTCAAAACCCTAACAATGGCAACAGAGGCAAACGGTAGCATAAAACCAAATATAATTGGATTGTTAAGTGCTGGAAATGAGGAAAAGGTATCTCATGAAAATTCAGAGAGATTTTCTCCACTTCAGTTGACAGCAGAAAAAAAAAAAAAAAAAAAAAAAAAGGCAGTTTTATCAGTTTGACAACAGACCAGGTACTGACAGTGTCACTGCACAAAACCATTCTCTGGTCACCACATACAGCTGCTGGCTTCCTTTTTCTATCGGGGACATTTGTTTGATTTTCCTCACAAAAAAAGCAGAAGCCCATAATAGCCTCTATCCTGTCCTCTGACACTTGCATAGTTATGTTACAATGGCCTCAGAAACAAGTTCCCACTTCAAAAGAATGGCGTGCCAATGAGACAGAGTCTTGTTTTGCCCCCGTACAACACAGAACCTATCATTAAGCCAATGAAAATTGAATGGATAGCTGCTATTTGAAAAAATCTAATTTGAATGCAGTATGGGACAGGGTGCATGTCTAACTTGGTGGTGACACAGACATCCCCTTTGAAATATATAATAAGACAAGCCCTGCTTTCAGCTTCCCCAAGACAGACACCTTGCAATATATTTCCTGACACCAGTGTTCTGGGCCGTATCATTTCTCTCATTAGTCTCCTTAAACATCGCCTGGCCATGCAGAGAAATCATTCTGCACAGAACTGTAACGAGCTATGTGCTACCCACCGGAAGAATAGATGTGTGCTATACTGGGGAAGGCCAATCCAGCAGTATCTATCACCCCTCCTCAAATCACTGCTTTTAAGTTTTGCAGTTGTCAGAAGAAGAGAGATATCTTTCACATGTGTGATGTATCATGACTTTTTTCACAGGAGGCAAGGGTCCTGGGGAGGCGGGGGATGTCTCCAGCTCCTTCCATCCTGAACAGGGCACCGTGTTTTCATACATAAGATCGACGCACTGGCTGACCTTTTGGCAAATTCACTGCTGCTTTGGGGATCCAGGGGACCCTTGGGTTACGCTTTTGGTAGAGAGACTGAGCTACTCAAATTCTCTGCAAGGTGAAGCCAAAAAATTACTTGAGGAAAACTACTAAATGTATATCAGTTGGAATTTTTGTTCTTAATGCTGTGATTTCAGTTGTGTTTTCTGCAAACTCTACTCAAATTTTGCACAACTCTGATAGTTCATCTCCCCAATTTCAGTTCAAAAGAGCCCAGAACTACAAAAAGCAACTTACAGATGAATCAAGAAATCAAACTAGATGACATAATTGTTTGGTATTCTGTAAAGCACTTGCTGTGGCGCAGAAGTCATACAAATGTGATGCTGCTAATGTAACACCACTCAAAATAAACTGTGCAAAACCTCCCAACCTTTCTCAAATGCTCTGATGGCAGCTCAGAAAAGCAGAAGCTGAGCTTCAGAATCCTTATCTAACAGGTAGCAAGCTCACATCTCATATTATTTCAGTTTCCTACAAACTTGTACAAACACTGCTATATTAGTTTATATCCAGGTCACTTTTTGAAAGTTTGACTTAGCAACCTTCTTTTTAGTGAGACAAACCCGTGTCACCCTAAAGTTATCAGTAAAGCACTGTGGTAGCTACACAGATCCTTTTGAAAAAGAAACACAAAATGCAGCCCCACTAAAACTATCATTTTGTCAAACTGCTTTCAAAGGATCAAATTCAACCTCTCCCTAACACTTGCAGGTTTCATTTGTTTTTTCAGTGAAATCACAAAAAAGCCAGTCTCTCTGCCAATACATCCAGTCCAAAAACATTGCAGAGAGATTATCCTTTTGCCTTGTACTTGAAATCAGAAGCTGGAATTAACTGGGAGGCCAGAGGTGACAACCCTCAAAGTTGAGAGCATGGTACCCTCAGAGGTGATGCTTAGCTCTGGAAGGACCTGGAGTATGTTGAACTGGAGGATATGGGCATTGTTCAAGAGTGGCTGGGAAGCTTTCAGCCTGACAGAAAAATCTCTTCTGTTTGCATTTGTTAACATCAGTTGGTGAAACTGTAATGTTTTTATTGTAAACGGGCTGGACGTCTGAGGGCAGGCACATCTTACAAAGCAATATAACTTGCATTAAAAATCTGAGTAAATTTAAAGAAAAAAAAAATCAGTAGGTGCCCACTTGGAAAGTCGAATAGCCTTTTGCCAGTCTGGCCTGATCTTAACATTTGTAGCGAAACCCCAGACTGAGAAGATTTTGTATAACTTTAGACTTATTCTGATATTTTCATACATTATAATCACTAAACTCCTATGCAAGTTTCTGGCAGTAGTACACAGCAATGAGGGAGCACTGTGAGTATTCAGTGACACTGCATTTGATATTAGAAGCCACAGCAATGCCTTTGCTTTCTACTTGAAATAAAAAAGCATTCTACAAAAATGTTGCAAAAATACTACATGAAATGCTGAGCAGGCTCAGAAGGGGCAGGTACATCAGCAAATTGATAAAAGCACCTGAGCGTTGGAAGTATTAATACATGGTAACAAAACGTATCTTCTATGTGTGACCAATTGTCTTTTAAAACATAAAAATAAAAAAACAAGAGTAAGTGTAAATTCAAGTATGACATGGATTTTATTGGCTGAGTTTGCCACTAAATCTGAAGAATGGCTGCTATGAATTACTGGTTAAAGCACTGACCTCCACAGAAGCTGGGATGCTTAAAGCTGCACTCCCTTTTTTGCTTTTAAAACACAGTTATAACTGGTGCACCTTCTCTATCTGTAAAATCGGTACAACACACATCAAATCTTATAAAAGCCCGTGAGGAAAAGCTAATGATGATCTCAGAAAACCCTTTAAGACCTAGGATGAAAACAGACTTACACAGACTCAAAGAGTTTAAGGCAAAAGCACCATCACATGGGGGAATGAAGCCTGGAAGGAACTCAGCAAGTTATCTACCCCATCCCCTTGCCACGAGGCAGCATCAGCCAAACCAACATTGACAGATGTTTGTCTAACCTGTTCTTAAAAAGCCAGCCAAAGTCTAGGTTCCCACAGCCTCCCCAGGCTGTCCATCCCGGCACTGAACCATTTTTATCACTGGAGAGGGTTCCCCTCCTCCAGATAGTCATGCAGATAGTGCAGATTGTTAGATTTTACCAGCTACACCTGCAACGTCTGAGGCTGTACTTGTGCGTCTCTCTCTCTCTCTCCATATATTACTTCAGTTAGGTCTTTAACAAAGCATGCTGATAACAGAAAAATACTGCTGAAAAATACAAAACTATTTTCACATGGTAGTGCCTCCATTCCTGAGGTGAAGAAGAGTGCTCAGATACTGCTGCTTTCTTCCTCAAAAATTTTGCACTTTTCTGACTTTTAAAATGTAAAGTTAAAGCAAGAGCATTAGTAATTTACAGAGACATGCACAAGCCTAATTCGACCTGAAAATAAAGCTGGGGGCAATTCTTAAAGCCAAGATTTTTTTAGAGACACATCTCCCTTCAGCTTAAACTGCTGCAAGTGGCACTAGAGGGCTCACATCTTGAAAGACAACCACCTCCTTCTCGAGATGTTCTCACACAGTTCATTGATGAAAAATTTGAATTTCAGATCTAATTGTTCGTGAATGGAGAGAGAGCAAAGAACTGTTTCTAGCTGATACAAGCTTAACATAGGTCTTTATGGCTCTGGTAGAAGGAGGATTTTTTAATCTCAAGTGTGTGGACCTGCTGACTGTGAGCTGCAAAGATCCTAGCCAGAGGCCTAACTTGGCTGAAGTGTTATATAGGATGAAGAGATACTACAGTTATGGGAGACAGAAAAGCACACACCTATTTGATTGTTTCATTAATTATGTGGGCCCACAGAGAAACCTACAACCTGGTTAGAGAGTTGGAAACCCTTCCAGTAGTTCTTCAGTGTCAAACCAAGTGACTCTCTGCAGCCTGGTCCATTTACACCCCTAACGAACTGATGGTTGTCTCTGACGGAGGATTTTCCTTCCAATACCAGGCTGAACAAAATGAGCTGGGTGTCTCAGAGAAGCACGAAATCTCTCCATGAAACTCAGTCTAATGGCAAACAAGTGTCACACACTTTGTGGCAGCTGGTTGGCATCTCTGCCACGTTGGGCTGGCAGCCTCATCCCGGAGCACAGCGCAACAGTATAACCAGCACAGCGCTCTCCATTGCATGCACATGTGGGGAAGGCTCAGAAAACAGCCCAAAATGCAATGGCTAGAGAGTCTCATGCAACCTTCCCAATCCCTGAATCATGGTGAGCAAGAGACACTGATAGCAAGTAACAGCAGACAGCTACCTCCTTATCCTGTATTTGCAAAACATTTAGGCTAACAATACTCTGATAATGACTCCTGGCATTATCAGAGTACAAACAATAAATACGGGATTTGTGTGTGTGGTAGCTGAACTTCTTCTGCCCCGCACATGTTTTGCTGCTTGGAGGTGGAGGTGTGAGGTTATCAGAATACACAGTGGGCAAATAGAACAAGAGAAAAAATAACTGGGTGCCAGGGAAGAAAGCCTGGGCTGGCCCCCCACATGCCCACCAGTGTGTGGAACAGGCACTGACTCCCAAAGCAGCAGTGAGCTGACCGCCCTCCTGCACGCTGCATGCACACATCTTCCCCCAAAGCTTATCTGGCCTCCCAGTAAACCCTCCAACACTCCTCCCCTCCGCTGTTTGCAGGAGGAAGGGAGGATGCAGGAAGGGAGTGTTTTAGGCTACCGGTCTGACACCCAGAAGCTTGACCTCTGCTGACTCAAATTGCTGACTAAAGGCTGCTGTTGCAGACAGCCCGCTGTTCCTTTTCTATTTGCCACAGATTATAATTGTATTTGCTTAAATTTAATTCCTGATTAATAATCAGTTCTGGTTTTAGCAGTTGCCCGACTTCAAGAAAATGCACAAGAATCTCATTATTGCTTCTTTATCCTTTGTTCTTCCTGCCCCATATGTTCGCTTCAACATGCTTGCAAAGCCCCACCACTCACTCTGAAGAGCCATCAGGATGTTTTGGGGTCATCCTGGGAATTTACTGTTCACATTCCATCCTCCCTCATCTCTCCCCATGGTTTATTCAAAAGCATCTCTTTCTGCATCATATTACATATAAATTGCATATGTTTTGAGGGAATTAACATCTCATTATTTGGTATTGCAATGGCCTTAAGAAATTCTGGGTAGCTAAAAAAAATTTTTTTTTTTTTTAAACTAAACTAATTATGGCTATGTGACTGATATAAATGACATGTACCATTACAAAAAAGTACAGTTAGTGTTATTTAGGTTCTTTATTAACACTATGGAAAAACCACTTGTCTTTTCTATCACTTCTCTGAGCGATTGCTCTCCACTGCTGGCAGGCAATCCTACTGCTGGCTTATCCATTCATGATCACACCTGCACCCTACATTAGGATTTATCCTGGATCTTTGGCTATATTAAACTGGCTTTTACCTATAGAACATAAATCGCCTCTACATCCGACTCTCCACTTGTGTGCATGAAGGGGTACAGGTTTCTAACGCAGTGGATGAAAGCAGCATTGGGAAGGAAAGAATTATTTTCAGCTACCCGGTGACCAATAACAAATTGTGTTATCCTCTGCAGTTTCATGGATGCTTGGTTCAGTTATGGGTTTTATCCAATAGATGGCTCCTCGGTAGCAGGAAGTATTCTCCCCCTGCTCTCCTTTCCTTCACAGAGTTTCAATACGACTTTCTAGTATTTACACAGCTATTATCTTGCAAATATATAGGCATTTTGTGCACACTGATAAACACAGAGAAGAAGCATATATGTATGAATTAAAGAACAAAAGAAAAATTAGATGGCATTTTATATATTTCATGCCACTTTGTCCTCTGCCAGTACAGATATACATGAAAAATGACAGTCAGGCAGCCCTGTGGTCTGCAATGATTCCTAAAGTCAAACTAGAAAAAAAATACAACTTCAGAAACACATGAGTATTAAGAGCATGCCAGAATACCAGCTGTCTTTCTCCCCAAAAATATGAGGACATCTCCCACATCTTACATATCCCTGAGAAATACTTAAGCAACTTACAGGCATCATTACTCCTCTGTCAATGAAAGATTTTTCACAAGAAAAAAAATTAAAATCCTATGTGTAATTATTGATATAATGAACCAGGAGAGCTCTGTGTAATTGGCAGGGTGCAAGTTAACATCATTATGAGTAATGCTGCCATTTCTGAGATGAGAAAAGTGAATATGCTTTTGTTTTCCAGAAAAATATAATCAGAATAATAATAGCAAAACCCAAGACATTAATTACATTCAGACAAATCATGTTTATCCCATACACACGCTTGTGACTTCTCTAAATGAGAAGAGCAGTTCCCAGTCATTTCTGTCCTGAGATCTACCTCGCACGTCTTGTCAAGATCTTGTCAAACACCTGGCAGTAACCCCACTTTGGCGACTGTAACCCTTGAGTCAGACCACACAATCAAGTGAAAAGTGAAAACAGAACACCCACAATAAATAATAAATCTCATAGAAACCAGACCATAGCTACTTAAATCCCTACGGCTTAACACTTCAGTGGGGCGCAACTATAAGCCCACTATACCTGCTGTTAGCATCTAACATAATAACATTCCTAATAATAACCTTTATCCTTTAAATATTAAGCTGCTTTGAAAAGGGGGAGAAACGTACTAGTTTACTATAAATATACATATAAATACATAGCATCTTAACATTAGCACAATTACAGACATAATAACTGTCAAGAAAAAAATGAATGTTTCATCCCTGTTCAAAGCTGAGCATAATCACTGTTTATATTTTAGTGCTCCAAAAGGACTTGCCTAATTCCATACCTCAAATCAGCTTTTTGCTTCCTGAAACTTGGAAAAATCAAACCATCTTGCACTTTGCTCACTCCAAAATAATCTCATCAGCATGCTTGAACATGGGCTGTTACACTATTGCTTCCTTTTACTCCTGAGCAGACACCCCAAACAGTCCACTCCAGCCTAATGGGTATCATGCAGAGAAACAGCACATGTAAAGGTACGTGCTCTGGTGACCCCTCAGCTGGCATAAGGGCCCTTTGTGTGCCCAAAACCAGCTCTGACATTGCTCTTAAACTGTGCAAGGAGCAGATTTAACCCCCAACCAGTCCCAAGACTTATGAAACAAGCTCCATGTTTCCTCCTGTCTCCCTCTCAGGATGCTGCAGACAGCAGAACTTATCCAGACCCAAAGCCAAGCCTGTGGACTTTCACCCTCCTCCCCTTTTTAAGGGCCCCAATTTACAAACACACTAAAAATCAGAGTTTGCAACTGAAAAACTGACAACAATTTTCACTGCGGAGCCATTTAAAACAGGCAGCAGTGATATTCATTAAGCTGTTAATAATGGATTGTGGCACAAAGCAATTTATCAAGTTTCCATTGTAATTAAAATCACTGAATATTTGGGCACTTGCAATGCACCTAGCTCTCCTTGCTTCTGAAGCTTTACATTTTAATGTGAATTATGGCTCCCTCTCCCCAGAGACCTACTAAAAAGCCCATTTTAATTGGTATGTTTTTAATTGAGATTACATTATTAAAAAGTGTACATTTCTGTTGAAGAGAGAAAGGAGGTGCTCAGCTCCCCTCTAGTCTCCATCTCTCTTAGACATTTCTTGCTTATCCCAGCGGGAAGGAAAAATGAAGGGTAGTCACTGCGAAGAAAGCGGAGAAAGCCCTGCACAGTCACAGGCAATGAAACCAGGGCAAGGCTGCCACTGACTGCCGCAGATGCAGGATTTCCTAGGCAGATTTTCAGGGAGGGAGAGGAATCGCCACAATCGTCCAGGCTGCTCTTTAGCAAAAAATCAGATGAGGAATGTCACGCAGGGATTCCTGCCTCGCAGCCACCTGACATCAAGGGCACATTTTAGAAAGCCTCTCCTCAAGGTTTCCAGTGACAATCTGTCGTTTTCCATAATAAGTAACTCTAATGTTAAATTATCCTCAAAATCCAGATACGGTCATGAGCGGATGGGGTCTAGCGAAGGCCTCTGGCTCTGCTGGCTCCAGCAGGCTGGCGTAGGAGAGGCAGCCCCTGGGGCAGCCTGGCCTGGTGGCAAGAATTTCCCCAGCAAAGCTGGTCACCTTTGTGCATTGAGATGGTCAGATTAATTTGCCACCAGGTTCCAAAGAAAAGCAACTTCATGCATTTAGCAACCAAATGCTGGCCTCATAAATGGTTCTCCTGTTGGCAAGACAGGCTGTCGGTGCCTCTTACAAGTAAGAGTATGGATTTGCTAAGGTAAGTAGACACAAGAGAAAAGGAAGAAATATCAAAGGAGCGCAAAGTAGATACCAACAGTTAAGATAGATCAAGGGAAAAACCTCCAGAGATCAAAACATGCCAACAGATGGACAAGATGGTTGGACCAGAATGAAATATCATGGAACAGCTTTTTTATAACAGCTTCAGAAAAGGTCATACTGTATTGCAAAAAGAAAGCAGTGCAGGGGGCTGAGAGAGGTCACTGTAGGCAAATAGAAATACAGACTAACAGAGACAAAAATCATCCACTAATACCACAAGTACTGCAACTCCCCTCCTAGTTCTGGGAGCAACTCAGGGAGGAAGGTTGGTGAACCAGTAACAGATAAAATTAAAAAAGAGGATGAAACACGAAGGACAAAACCAAAAATGTTAAAGCTGACAGAGAAAGGGAAAGCTGTGTTATTGCAATTAGGTCAGTAAATCTGTGATTTTTTTTCTAAATTAAGAATTTAGATGCTACGCTCTAGTTACATATGTCAGAAGAAAGTCGGTTTGTAGAGCGAAAGTACCCAAATGTGCTATTGCTCTGAATGGCAAGGTAATTTAAACACATAAAACTCCCAGTCGCAGTCAACTGATCCCTTGAAGGTTTAGATTAAAAAAAAAAAAAAAAAAGGCAGCTATGTAAATGAAGATTAGATCATATATACTACCTTGGTACTAAAGGCCACCAACCTGTTATGCAGAAAATCGATCTCCAGATGATTTAATTTTATGGCAAGATTGCCTTTGTTGATTTGAAAACCCCACACCCTGGATGAAGATGAGATCACAGATCAAGCAGGAAAAAGGAAAGGGTCTCTGTGGCTTAAAGCAGGTTCTTCTCAGAAATTTGGGAGGGACAGACCTCAAGGCTGACTATAGAAGAGATAAGGAACTGTAAAAGTCAGAAGTTACAAAAGAACGGGAATATTCACAACTTCAGGGTGACATTTTTTCCTTTCAGCCAGAGGGATGAATACCGTACCATGAAGGAAAGCAAATGACAGGGAGAAAAGACACATTAGAGAAGATTTACTTTATGCTGAGGAAATCACAAAAAGGAAACTGTGTCTCCAAGCCTATAGGAAAATGACCCTGAAAGACAGATGTAACACTACTTAGGCTGGATATTTTGCACAGATGAGAACATGCAGCTGAAAGGCCAGATTATTTACTGATTTAGCATGTAGCAACAGATATATGACTACATCAGATTCTGCCCCAAGTGCTAGAAGAGAAAGGCAGCTGGAGATGCTTTACTTCCTTCCCAGAAAACAGATACCTTTTTCTCAGCCCTGGACACTGCAAAGTCTCATTGGGTACGTGTAACTTCTCTGACCCAACACCCACAAACATTTCACCAAAGACACACAGTGACCCAACAGGTTGCAAACAGCCTTGATCCAATTATTTTCTCTGATCAGAGTACCAGGAGAGATGCTAACTAACCAGGGGACAAACTTTATGTCTAAGGTCATGAAACAGCAGTATTGAGTACTAGGTATAAAAAGTACTAAAGCCTATGCCACATCTTCCTCAAACAGATGGCCCTTCAGAAAGATTTAATCAGACATTGAAATGCATGCTGCGAATACTCATTACTAGCACAGGATCAGGCTGGGACAAGTGGCCAGCAGTGACGTTATTGCCTACAGGGAATTACCACAGGCATAAACAGGATTTTCAACATTTGAACTTCTCTCTGGATAACAAGCACAGCGTCCCATTGCCATCATAAGGGAGGGTAAAGGAAAAAATTCATGATGAGGTGGGCCAGCTCTAGTTTGCAGAGGAGAAGAAACAAGAGACCCAGGCCCTTATAGGAACAACCACCTTTTTTTAACTTCCTCATCCTCCATTTTTTGGCTGTTTTGATCAAACCACCACATAGCTCATTTACAGACCAGTGTTTGCAGGATCCCACCTTCAAAGCACAGTGAGCTCTTGCTCTTCTTATTTTTATGGACACATAAACCAGAGCTGTGACCACTCCCTCCCCTTCAGTATCAAGAACAGGAAAAACAGGGTATAGCCACAACTACCAGCACCTAGAAGGAGGTGTAAGTAGGGCTGGCCAAAAAAAAAAAAAAAAAGGACTTTTGATCTCCCCTTCAATGATGGGGCAGTTTCTTTGTAAAAGACACGTTTGCATTTCATTTCCTTCCTCCTCCAGTTTTTCAGAGAAATTTTATTACAGACATTATTTGAAAGAGTCCTTAAGCTATCTTTGGCCTGGATTTTTGATAAACAGTATTTTAAGTGACTGATTTTACCATAGAAACACAATTTTTAAAAGTCACTAAAACTCTTGACATTACCGACAACTGAGCATGTGGGTTTATTTTTATTCTGGATGAAAAATCCTTTTTTCAACACTAAAAATCCCACCCTTCTCAATTAAATGATGTTTCTCATATGCTGTAGATCAGCAAAGCCAAATGTCCATTTTCACTTCCTGCATCAGCTGGTGAAAACAGGAGGAAAATGCATGCAAACCTCACTGACAGAAGCATTTAAGTCCTTTCTCCCTGTTAACTCTGAAGGCATCATGTTAATGCTGCTATAGGAGCATCTGAACCTCCCCTGTTCTGCTCAGAAAGGGGCAAAGTTACCATTTTTTGGAAGGTCCTCTGAAAGAGCTCCACTACACATCTCTTAGAAAGTGAGGTTAGCTTTTCCTGCACAGATACTCACATTTTCCCAGTACTGTCTGCAAGATCATTCTTGGCAACTCTGGACATGCAGAAACTTTACCAGCCTAATCAGTATATGAACACCCTGGTGCTTCAATTTCATTTCTGTCCTTTGGTACAAGTCTATCTTCTTGCAAACTGAAGCATGTGAGTGGTGCTCCAAGAAGTCAGTAAGATGGCTCACGTGCATGACAGAACTTTGAACCTCGGATTTTAACTGAGGTGGGACAAGTGAAGTATGGGACAGGGACACTGCTCCTGCCACACCCTGAAGAGGAAATGAAGATACACAGCAGTGGCTGGAAAAGACTGAAAGGATGTGAGGAGAGACAGAAATATTGGAGAAAGAGTCCCAGATGCCAAGATTATATTGTTACAGTTGCTGCAGGGTTTGCTGGAACAGGGCAGATAATAATATATACATGATACCATCTGCCTGTTTCCTTGTCTAGGATCCATAAAGTACTCTGATCCATAACCAGGGAGGCAGTAGTAATGGTGCTATAAGAGCAAAGGGTAAACAACAGCAAGCAGACCTGGTAGCAGGTAACCAAGCAGACATTTGCTATCTTCTTGTTATTGCAATACTCATAAAGTGCTGGGCTCACAGGTGTGCTGGGCTGCAGAACTGGGACAGATGCAGCAGTAATGCAGAACTCTTCCTGCTTCCACATCAATGTGCCTCGGGGTAGGAGGGGTGGGGGGGAAGAGAAAGTCACCATTCTCGTTACTTATTCTGTCCTTGATCTCTTTTGAGCAGAGAGACTGCAGAACTGCATTTCATGATGAAAGCACCTCAGTCAGACACTTCAGCCCAGGCCTGAACCCAAAAGATCACATTTCACAGGCCTGCAATTCATCATTGGAAAGATAACAACAGACTGATCAAGAAATTTCAACTGGTGATCAAAAGTAATAGGGATTTCAAGTTCATCTCCATTTGAGGTTTTGAGACTTTGCTATGTTTAAATGCCCACTTAAGAAATCCTGAGGAAGTTATAAAATTCATTAAATCTTTAAGAAAAAATTTTTTAAAAATTAAAAAAAAAATTCTTCAAATGTGGGAAGGAACACAATTTTAAAAGCAGGCAGTAATGGCTTGATTTTTAAAAGAAGGTGAATAACTAAAATGCCTTTAACGTAATGCCACTTTTTTTTCCTTTTAGAATCACTGTATGCTGCCCAAACACAGACACCAGATTTAATACTGAAAATGTTTTTACCATATTCTAGAGGAGTGATACCCTTCTGCTTAAAACAGCAGAGATACAGAAATACAAACCCTGTATTTAGTACAAGTTTCCTCTATATCTTTAAGACATTTACTTTTCTGGAAAGCCCACTTCACATTTCCTCCTGACAAAGGGAGTGGATAATGACGTGACCAAACCATGAGAACAACCCAGTGGAACAGAATCGTAGCATCCCCCCTACAGACTTAGAAAAACAAAAGGACCAGACTGATCCTTTGTTTACCGACTTTATTAATCAATAAAAATGGATTACTTAATATTGTCATATAATGTGTATCCTTAAATAGACACCACCTTCTTTCAAATATAAACAAGTTTTGCTTGGTTTTCTATAAAGGTAAGAAAACCACACACTATCAGAAGGTGTCTGATCCTCCCATCTGCTGTTTCCTTAGAAAAATATTTACTTTTTAACATCTGTACTGCATTTCCACAGTTCAAACACACACATAGCTCCTGGAATGTACATAGTATTTAGCAAATTTTTAACTAAGTTTTCTTAGTAATTGTATAGTTTTCCCTTGACAAGGAGAGGATCAGACTTTTTCAGGAGGATTACCTCTGCTCAACCCATTTCAAGCAGCTCTTGAATAAAATAGTTCATTAGTTCATGAAAAGGAAAAACTCCAGGGAACTGCTGGCGAAGGAAGAGAAAAGAACAGAGTGCCACAGTAATTAGGTTTTCAGATTGTCCCTTATCCTCCAGAATGCAGGTACACACACACATGTCCCTCTTTCCCTTAAGTAAAGCATTTAGGGGAGCTCATTGCACATTTTTCCGTGGGAATCAGGTTCCAGAGATTAAAATTGTAACCAGGCCATCATTTCCCAGAAAGATATTAAAAGATACCACTTCCTTATAGCACATTTCTATTGCTAGTCCATAGTGAAGGGCAGTTCACTCCCCTTTGCATGCATTTAAATACCTTAGTTTCAGACTTCCTCAAAATTCAGTTTCCTGACCTTTTTAGGCCCTCATGGCTGATGCTGGAAAATCAAAGGATCTCACTTACCAGGAACTACTTGTACCTGCCCAGAGGTACGGGCAGCCTGGGAGCAGCAGTGTCACTGACTGTACCTACCTGCAATCATGGAAAGGGTTGGCCAGGAATGAGGATGGGAAGTGGGGAAAACAGGAGGGGGTTGCAATTGTTCACTTGGCAATTGTTGACCGGAAGACAACTTCTTTTGATCCAGACCTAGCACTGTAGAGCACAGAGCACTCCAGGCCCATACCAATTCACGGGAGGCCAGATCATCACCAGAACGGACAGCACCATACAGCTCCTTTGTGTCTTTACACCACGTGGCTCACAGGCAGTTTGGTTCACAGCAGCACAGCCTTCACACTCTTCCCCTGTGGTTCCTTTTGTCTGCTCTGTACTTACACCAAAGCCATTCAGGTAGCCTGTAGGTCTCCAGCCAGATTGATTAATCTGCCAACTGAGATGCCAATGAATACAGTTCTGGTGACACTGCTCTGTGCTTTGTCGCCCTCTTATTTCAAATAGTCTTGAGACCACCAAGAAACATCCAATCATCATCAGAAACATCATCACGTCACTACCTGCTTGGCATGGATCAGTGACCTCAGATTATGCATTCACAGCAGACAGCATGACTAGAAAAATCAGGAGATGCCAGAAGAATGTGTTGCAGCCTCTGTGAACTCTCCAATTCTCCTTACTAAAGGGCGCATATTTTAAAAACTGGATTTTCCCACAGATCTGTTGTTTTGCAATATCCTTAAATTGTTACATTCCAATTGGAATCCAAGAGGATCCCAAGCGAAATTCTGCCCTTTCATCTACCAAGGGGGCTTAGTTTCAACCCACAGTTTTAGAAAGGATTCTCAATTTTGAGCATCAAGAATGACGACTTCATCTAGACATCATCATTTAAAACAGACTGGTAGGTTAAGAACCGAGCTATAACATGATAGAAAAACAACTCTTAAATGAATAATGATTTGCATATCAGATTATTAAATGAAAATCTATCAAATCATCATTTATTGAAATAAACAGTCTATCTGTCCTGTTTCTGGAAACATTTTGCCTCAGGGAAAAATTTAAACATGGGCAGATAATCAGGATAAGGTATTTGAACACTTAAATCCTGCTGGAGTCTTCAAAGTAGGTGTTAAGTGGTGCATTAAATTTGTGCTGTTTCTTCTGAGCAGGGTGAATTTGCTCTTCTGTAAATAGTGGGAAAAGCATTTTACAATAATTTGAATCCATGAATAAATGTAATATATTAAAACTTCTACAGTACAACAAATGTTTTTGTACATAAGCCAAATGAGTGGAATATCCAGTACTGACATTATTTGACTGACCACAGAAAGATTATATATAATTAAAATTACATCTGCAGCACTAACCGATGGGATGAGAGAAAGTGACATCACAGATCTCATATAAGCTGCAAGCGTATTATTAGATCTAAACCTGGCTGTAAAATTACTATCTGCCCATGGGATTATCTTTAGGCATTCAGAAGCATTGTTTAATTTACTGATAGAACAGGGATGATAACAGGCTGACTTCTCTTGTCACATTGTTTTTTGGTCTTTATTCTTTGTTCATGTTAGCTGCAGATGAGAGGAAGACAAGCTTCAGCTGAATCACTTTTGTGGAGCTTTTCATTGTTTCAAAGGTGCTTTTTTGGGTGTTTTTTTTGTTGTTGTTGTTGTTTGGGTTTTTTGTCTTATCCCCCCCCCCCCCCAAAAAAAAAACCCAAACAAACAAACAAACAAAAAAACCCTACAAGCATTTTTAATGGTGATAAAATCTAGTAAAAGTTGCACACAATGTAACATCTAGGAATATGGCAACCTAATGAATATCCATTGGCCTAATACAGCACATGGAGACTGTAAGACTTTGCTTTTAGCTCCCATTACTAGCACAAAGAACCACCAGCTACATCTCGGCCTCATTAAAATTCAATGCCAAAATTCTAACCGACTTCAGTGGGTACATTTCATCATTCAAGACCTAAAACACAGGACATAATTCTCCTTCAAATGAAGGGTTATCTGGGACACCTAATCTCTACAGATTACATTTCTGCATTAAATTGGACACAGCTGCATTTTGATCTTTTTCACATACCATTTTTATGTTCCCAGCAAATTATTAAGTTGCCTATACTTGTAACGGGACTTGTGTGCCACCAACCTAAAATAGTCAAAATCCTAAGAGCGTGTAACAGACAGGCAGTGAAAAGGGAAAAAAATGAAGCTCCAAACTTTCCAGTTGCTTTTGAAAGTCGTGCTAATGATCCTGAACTGTGAAGGGGACATGATGCACTCTCAGAAATCTGGTCCTAAGTGTATAACTCCAGGGATTTGAAATAGTCCCCATATGCCAATTTTGCAAACTAGGCAAAAGTCCAGGAGCAGGCGGGACCACAGCCAGTCACGGACTTGTGCATACACTGTTAAAGCAAACATGGACCTTGTACTTTCCTCCACACTGCCCTGATACTGAGCAGCTACTGCCATGTGTTATCTCTTACAGCACCTCCCAACATCCCTTCCAATGTAACCTTAAACCTCTGCTCCACCAAACACTGAAACCTGCAAACAGGCTGCATACACAAGAGAATGCTGCTTCTTGCTCTTGTCACAACAATCTTGATTTTCCTTGTGTTTTCTCCTAACCATACCCACCTGCTGTCCTTTACCTTAGTCTGCAGTTTGAGGGAGTGACCATTTCTAGTATAGTGAAGCATTTAGCCCATGATCAATGCCCTCAGCGCTACTGCCACAGAAATACATTGCATTTTATTAATAGTAGATAATACATTAACTACTTTTAATCCACATTAGATTTTTTCAGTGTCCCTTTTATGATTGATGAACTGAAAAGACTTTTCATGCAAACCCCTTCAGCATAAATCTTTGATTCAAAACTCTCTGTACATACAGGAACACCAGTATGCCATTAAAAGTTCACACTGGACCTATGCACTAGAAATGAGGTGTCGGCAAGTAGCTTAGATACAGCACCCCTGTTAGAAAATATTCCTCCAGCACTTGGCCTGGGCCAAGAACCATGCTTATGAATCATGAATTGTTTGTGGCTGGTCAGTGGTGCTTACAATCTTTTGGTTGTAAAGAATGACAAAGGCAAAGACCTAAAGTCTAGGGGGGAGCAAAGATTCATAAAGGTGGGCTGGACAAAAGACAAGAAGCCTGTGGTGATAAAGCATAACAAATACAAAAGTGAGACTTCACTGCAGAAGAAGTCAAAGAAAAAGAGCAGAACACACAATGTAGCAAAGAGCACCAGTATGTTTGAAAATCAATTTTATTTTAAAATGTGTCCTGGATGTAATGCAGGGTAAACTAAAATCCATTTTTTCCTGAAAGGTGACATCTGTGGGGCTAAACTATGAGAAAAAGTTGAGAGGATCCATTTTCACCTGTGAAGTTAACCCATCAGAATTGCTCTTCATCTCAAATTGGTAAGAAACATCTCATATTGCAATATTAACAACTTCTTAATGTGTATGTTGTAGCATGTTTCATGTCAATTGATATGCAAAACTTGTTTCAGTTACCTTTAAAATGGAATTCTCATTGATATTCTTTGTTTCTCACTACACATCCATAATTGGTTAACTTATTTTAGGGATACTATGTGCAGTGTGCAGTAAAGAATGGTCTAAAAGGACAAGTAGATCTGAAGAACTTTTGTATCACAGAGCTGAAGCACATGCCCCTGTTCCAAATGCTCTGTATATAAAAAATAGACTTTCATAAAAATGCATGTGTCTTCAGAAGCTTCATAAAACAACTGTGATTAAAACAAAACAAAAAGAGCCCAACTGCCTTACGTCCAGACAGAAGAGAAATACATGGGTAACAATTTTCAGATAGTGCATACCCATTAGTTTGTATACTTCAGGTAAAATTTATTACCCTTCTCTTCAGCCATCTCAGTATCAAGTGTCTGCTCTTAACCAGTCATTCAGGTTCTTTCCATTTTCAAAAGCTGTAGGAACTGTCACAGGACAATATAAAACCTACCTCAGCTTCTAGATAATGACTGGGTTGAAGCATTCATTGGGGGTTCCCTTTCCTGGTTGTTAGGAAAAGTAGCATAGGCAAAATACCTGACTTTAGAATGTGAAAAAATACTACAGGGTGAATCCTTCCTCCTGGGTCTAGAAACTAGGTTGAAGAGTCATCCCAGATGTAACATCTCTGCATCGTTATTTGAACAGAAATACTAAGAGAAGCAATCTTTCTTGTGTTAACAATTCTGCACCCACACCAAGACTGGTTGATGGTACATAAAGCTAAAAATGAATAAAATCTTCACTAAATTGCTTTGAATGTTCAAACAGACTGAGTTTGCTCTTTCAGCTGAGGCTTATGCCACTTCCAGTTTTCCCTCAAAACATTTGCTTATCCATATATTTACTACAGAAATAGTCTTACCTCTGCTGCATCTTGCTGGTCTCTGAAGATGATTGCATTTTTTATGGTTTGGATAAAAAATCCATTCAGTTCCTTTTGTTTCTTGTTTGGAAAAATCCGGAGCAATGGGATCATTATGAATGGGAAAGAAACTGTAAGAGTTTTTAAAGAAGGAAACACTCAATCAGACTGTTAAGGTATATAATATCCCCCTCCTTTCATTAATATTATAAAACTCATTAAGTGGGATACGTTACTTCTGTTTTTTCCTCTTTCTCGCTCCCCCTCCCTCTATTTCTTCCACCGTCATAGGCTAGTAAAGGATTTCCTTTCAGAAATTCCATGTTGGCTGGGACTCTCCTGCCAGATAGATGCCTTCCAACCTTGCTTCTATAATGCTTCAGGATTTCAGTTCAGCTCCTTGATGCCAGAGAACCACCACAACAAAGGGGAGAATTATTTTCCCTGCCTACTCGAACAATTACCTACAGAAGGTTGGGGATCTTGAACTAGCCTAGAAGCTTATGGCGCTGATCCATGAAATTGTGTAGTAGTCATTCTCATTTACAGTCCTCCGATATTAGGATATTGGTTTGCTATTTTATTTTGCTTCTCTAAACAGGCCACAGACTCTGGAAGTGGGATGTTATCACAAGGATGGTCTCCAGTTCATGCCCTTTATAGTCAGAAACTAGAAACCCGAGTGAAGTCTTGCATCTTAATAAACCTTTCATTAACTTATGAACAGCTAAAGACTAATGAATCAGTCATCAGAAGGCCTCTGTGATGCCAACAGGGCAAAACAGTGTGGAAATTCAGACCATATAACGTACCAGCAGAAAGAGATCAACCAAGGAATCCAACCCCAAATGCTACAGAAACTTTCTTTAATGAAGGGCATGGTCCTAGACACACAGGGGCAAATTTCTGTCCCTTCAGAAATTGGTCACAAACCACACTTTGCCATCAGGTTAAACATTAACCCTGGGACATTCTGGATATACAACTCCAGAAGGAAACAGTTCCTGTGCTGCTAGTACAGGTGCAATCTGTAGTATCAGCAGGATCAGATGGGCACAGGAAAATCTGCCACTGTGCCACCTGACATGACTATGTGCAGCTTTAGATAGCAACATGGTGAAACCTCAACAACTGCGATTATGCTGTGGCTTCCTCAGCTACGATTCTTACTGCTCTTGTATTAACAAGGCCACCATGAAGCCTTAGCTTTCATGCCCTAGAACTAAATGGCTTTATACTCCCTTCTTGCATTCCTTATCTATTCACCTGAAAACAAATGCATTCTCGTAACAGCCTGTGCTGGCACTTATCATCTTTATCCTTTATGGCCACCAACCAGGATACTGCTGCAATTCAAATAAGAATTTGGAGGACTTCTAATGCCCATTTATGCTCCTCCACCTCTATTCTTTAGTGGGTTATTAGCCCACTATTGTTTATGGGTGGGATTTCAATCTCTACCAAGCAAACTGAGTGCACAAAAACTTTACTCCCAGCCTCCAAAGGGCAGTTACTCTATTTTAATGCAGAAGTGTATTACAAGAGATATCACAGAAACCTTCCACTCAGATTAACCTGGAGCATTGCTTTCCCAGACTCTCAGTTTCTGGAGGAAGTTGCAAGAACTGTAGAGCATATGGTGGAAATCTCAAGGGTATACTTGGCCTGTAGGTTGCATTCTGAACACCTCTGAAATGAAGTCTGCTACACATCTTTCTGCTCCTGCTTCAACATGTTCTGCAATTTGAGAATGACTTTTAGAAAAACACCATAAAGAAGTAGACAAAGGTAGAGTATACTCACGTATTAGAATGAGGAGAGGCTTAAACAAAGACATTTCAAAGAATGTTCTGCAATTCTTAACAAAGGGGTCATCAGGATTCTTCTGAGAATCCACCTCAGTACCAAAAGCTACGCTACCAACGACATCCAAGGTAAAGCAGTTGTAACACCTGCATTGAGTTGAAGAATGATAAATTATTAGCTAAAAATTATGTCCATTAATATCTTGCTTCTACAAGCATCACATAACACTAATTTTTGCCTCTGATTTTCTTTTATATTTGAGCTTTGCCAACAAGAGATGTTTCAATCATTCTGACAAATGCTCACCTTCTCTCCATCTACAAAGTGAATATCTTTTCACATAGCTCAATAATTCCAACAAAAATGTATAAAAATTAAAATATTTCATTCATTATTACCTAGAAATCAAATGCAACAGGTCAGAGATTCATAAGCATTTTCTTAGTATGCATCCTAATAAAAGAGATCATTCCGTTCTCATGTCAAACTGAAGAGACCACATCTACTACCAGTTCAGTCTAAACTCAGTGACAAGAGGTGCTTAAGTAAAATTTCCTGTTAAGGATTTTCTTGGGCTTCTTGATAGCTCCTTTGTAATGTAAAATCGTGGTCAAAACCAAGAAGAACTGACACTATGTATAATCTGTATCTCTGCAAAGGAGCAGCAAATTCTTTGAGAACTAAAAATGATCTGTGGACCATGATCTAGCAACTTCAGAATTTACTGAATCTCTCCCCACATATCTAACCATCTATCCAGTTGTCTCACCATCATTTAATTCTACTGGGCATTAGCAGCTATATTTAGTTTTGAAGGAAAGGGACTGAGAATGTAAAATATCCTTGAAATCTGATTCTTTTGATCTGTGGTCAAGTCTGCAATGACTGTTCTTCTATGTTCCCTTACAAAAGGCTAATATCAAATTCTCTGGTGTTTCAACCCGAGTGAGCATGTATTAAGAGAATGACGAGTCTCAGGCCCAGTATAACCTGTATATATAATGTGAAGCAGCATTTACAAACTATAGTCTTTGGGCACTGTCATTCTGACAACACTAGCACAGATTTGGAAGATAACAACAATACTGCAAAGCTAAGTAACTTCTTTGGGTTTTCAACTCTTAAACACACACACAAAAAAAGCATTATTAGAAGTTGATATGTTAAAAGAGGAGGCACTGCAATAGAACAATAATTTCAGAAGCACTTGATCATCTACCTCTCCAAGGTACTGAAAAAGCTTAAAAACTAAATATTAAGTTGTTTGCAAAACACAAAATGGCTAAAGACAACTAACATACAAGACAACCGGAAGTTGGATATAGGGTATTTACATCCAAAAAATAGCTCCCAAGGCAATGCTGGGAAACTGCAGTGCAATAGGAATCACATTTATATATGTCAAACTTGCTGAAATGGTAGTATGATAAAATAACTGGAAGATCATATTCTGAGATGGTCAACATCATTCACTTATACTTTCAAAAGGTATTTTCCAAAGTGCCTCTTGAGAGGTGAAACCCTATCATGGATCAATAGCTAAAAGAGCAGGCAAAGAAAAAAGACAAATGGAAAAAAAGGGAAAAGCCTGGAAGGACTCAAAAGGTCAATTTTCATCAGAGCGCTAGGCTAAGTGTAATGTATCTCAAGGTTTCATAGCATCTCTTCAGATGTTTAATAAAGAGATCTCTGTGCACACACACACACGTGTGCATAGATACACATGTACTTGAAAAGAGATGGATGAATTGTGGCTAAATATCAATTTCGTTAGATGAAACAAAATTATTTGCACTGCTCCCGTTTGGGGGAAATCATTAAGAACTTCAGTGGGTGCTGACCAACCCAGCAAATGAAGTGTATGCAAAATAGCACCTATTAGAAAGAATGCATTTGAACTACTCATATGCTGCAGAGCATCCCAGAAGAAATGCATCTGCTCAGAGAAGGGGTTAGACAGTGAATACCTCTAATGAAAGAGCAACAAAGAAGATAATAGGATATTAAATGCATAACAAATGGGAGAAAGCACAGTATGGAAAATATTAAAGTGTCATTTTATAAATCAATGGTGTATTCTCATCTGGAGCACCAATCCCATCGTTTCACAAAAGGCTAGCATGCCATTAGAGGGGGTTAGGAGGAATGTAGTAAGAATGATTAAGTGCTCAAAAAACCTCATATAAAAAAAGCAAGGGGGTGATGGCCTAGAGGGATTTGATACTAGATCAATTCCTATATTTGTACATTATTGGCAGACTGTAGAGAGCAGACTGGACAGGGACTGATGCAGCTTTCCTTTCTGCTTCCAGCTGTTAAAACTTCATTAAACAACAGCTAGAAATACATTAGATGCTTTTCCAAAATTACTTTTCAAGTATGGAATGGCTGCCCCCAGGAAGAAAAAGCATCTATCAGACACATCCTCTATTAAACTATGATCTCCACTTACAAAACCAAGGGAGGAAAAAAAAATCTTCTTTTATACAGTAAGCACATATTTAGAATAACTGCTGCTATTAACTTTTTTTTTTTTTTTTTTTAAATCTGCTACTAATTTCTGGCATGTTGAACATACCTCTGGATATCAAAAGCTTTGCCAGAATCTGCATAGACTTTCAAGTTACACAGCAGGACGTCACAGGCCTGGTTTATTAGCGGTGTCATCTAGAAAGGAACACATTGTATCGTAAAAAACATTAAAATGTTAAAAAAAAAAGTAATCAGTTATTCTAAATTAGCTTTATCCAGTAGATGAGATGGAGCTCTCAAGATCCTCTGCAGGTGTGGTCAGGCACTTATGCACAGGTAAGATGAAATTCTGGGACTGTCTGCTAAAATTAAACCTACATATTACAGGGGTGCTCTTCTCCAGCTCTGGGCCTAAATATGAGAGGCTCTGTCACTTACCTGACCTTTGGTTCTTGCCAACCTGTGGCTGTACACACAAAGAGCTAACAAAGACAGACATTCTCCTCTCTTTTTAATCATTCCCTGTTTCAACTGATGATTTCCCACGATTCATATTTACAGTGTATTATGTTAAGGCTACATATGCTCCAAGGCAGAAGGAATAATATTTTCCGTAGTCCCAAAGTCCTGTAAAGAGAGGAGTATCAGAGGCCCAGGACTTCCATCCTGCTGTCCCTCAGTCTGAGGGATTTAACACGTACATTAGAAAACCACCACGTATGCTGCTACAAGTTGCTGAGGGCAAACTGCTATTGCTGCCTGAGGAAAGGGTTTTTTGAGTGGTGATGCCATTAAATGGACATTCACGTGAATTTATTCAGCTAATGGTTCTTTCCAGTCACTGACACATGATAATCAGGTGGACTTACCCACAGGCTGGCTGTAGCTAACAGTGCAATAGTCTCCTCTTCAGCACTTCATGGAAACCATGACATAGGCAACCATCAAGACCTCATTAAAGTGTCTTCTCTCTCTCTGTTTAACTTTTTACATATGAAAGGCATCAGACACTTGGCTTGATTACACCTACTAGGATGGCAGAGAAAGGGTGTAATAGCAATCCAGCCATGGCCCTAAAGGCATTAACTGCTACAGCTCTTTCTCCATATAGACTGCCGAGAGATCCTCACAGCCTACAATTTAATACCACAGCCTTGCCTCAATAGTTACGCCAAGCATCAGCAGACATACGCACAGAAACCTGCCTTTCCTTCCTGAACAACCTCCTTTGGCATACGGATGTCAACAAACATGAGAACAGACTTGTCCTACTCCTCTGACATTCTTGTTACCAAAAAAGACTTACTGCAGCCTCTCAGAACACTCCAAGAGCTATGCAGCCTGCCCAGCCAAGTCCATTTTGCTTGGCACTTCTACCTCTGTGAAACTGGCATAACACTTTGTGCACAGGCACACTGCCATCCTAACACATGGGCAAGACTATACACAGTCAAAAGGCCAATGCGGGAGCATCCAACATGTTTTCCAAAGGCAGAAGTCTGAGTCAAGAATGTGTCTAGCTGCTCTCAAGGTCCCGTACCTATATGGGACAGAGTAGGTTGTCACTATTTCAGTTCAAAGCTTTGGGCTTTGCCACAGTCTCACAAGACAATTCTAAAGCCGGATTAGTATTCGGTAAAAGTAGCTGGCACGTGTTTGAGGGGTGCGCACCGTTGTGTGGCAGTTTTCTTCCCCTTTTGGTTTTCTAAAGAAGGTCCCCTGCAGTGAGCTTCTCAAATGGTTCAACAAAATTAACACATTTCTGTTCAACAGATTGAACCAGGGTGAAATGCTTTATAATTTCTGGGTCCAGCCCCTCCAATGAACTGAATCAGTCAAGGAGAACAAAATGAAAATCCATATTTTAACAGGTATGATGTTTCCTAAACAGATGGTGTTCATTTCAAATTTTCCTTTTATTGCCTTATTTTCTCTTTTATTCTTCATCACAGCACCAGACCTGCAACCACCCAGTGGGTTGCTATTGCTTTCCAACAGCTGGCAGAGATGGCAGGGGCACATATGCCTGGCCAGGGCATCTTACAGCACCTCTGACCTTTCCACACACCACAAGCCTTTCAAAATACCATTGCAATTCATTTCTAGCCATAAGATATTTTTATTAGCAAACCTAACCAGGAAAATGGGGAGGGGGGCACATGGATTTGATTTCTTGTTAGCATGATAGGACATAGTCATATCAATGAGACAATTATTTGCATATGAAAGCTGTGGGGGATATCTACTCAGGAATCTTGGGTTTGGGGTTGGGGTTTTATTCCCGTGAGGGACATAAATTAGTCCAAGATTGCTAACTACAAAGACCACAGACTGAAACATTCTCAAGTCCCTTAACACTTTAAATTCTTTGTTTATTGTCAAGAAAAATAAAGTACTGTTGCAGGAAATGAACTACACCAAACTTTGAAAACTGACACAAACAGAAACGTTGATCTGCACTGCCTTGGGTATCCCTAACTTCCTATACATTCTCATTTGCCAGTCAGAACATAAAAGCTGCATAACCTGCCTGAGATTCAGTTCTTGGTGGGTAAACAAACCCCAGCTGCTCTGTGTTCAGATTGGCTGAGAGTAACAGGATGAAGAAAAATCTAAACAATATGGTCCCTGTAAATATTTGATCTGCCAGTTATCTAATAGCAAGAGTAGCCCAGAGTCCAAATTTCTTTCTTTCTGCCAAAGAAGAGCATTTGGGGTTAGGGTTTTCATGATGCCAGGGGCTTTGCTGTATAAATCCTGCCAATATGCTATTTGGCACATAACAACAATTAGTTTCTGATTCTGCATACACACAGTGCATGGGGATATTTGCACTGTTCAAAGGCATGAGTCACGTTCCTCTAGTTAGATGTGGTCCTCAGTATTCACTATTATTATCCCCCTATTATTAGCACCCAAACTATAAAGTAGAAGGCTGGATCATATTCACTGTAGACAGACACGCTGGAGACTTCACTGTTCACACACAGTATGTACAAGTCTTGTTGGGCCTTTTGTTCCACAAATGGGATGACATATAAAAGAAAGAGAAGGAAAAAGGATACATCTTTAACATAAGAATTGCATCCGTACCAGATTTCAAGTCCATGACTAAAACTGGGAAAAAAGCAGAGCATCAGGAAGATGTTTCCGAGAGGATTTGTTTCCATCACCTCACAGTGGGGTCCTGTTATCCATAGGCACAATTTACCAAAGTGAGCAACTCAACCAACTCAACCTTGACTTGTGGTTCAAGGATATGCACGTTTCACGTATCAGCTTCTACGCTGGTGATCTGCTTTGTCTCAGGTGAGCACACTTGCTCTGCCAAGTAACACTAGCAATTTCCAGAGACCCTTCCAAAATGCCTCTGACCAATGTGCACAAGCAGAGTAAGAACAAATCAAGGAAACCTCAATGGCTGGACTGTCAGATCTTATGTCCTAGTGGGACCTGGAAGATCTACATGCCTGAGAGTGACACTAGAGGATTCTCCTGCACTGTTCTGCCATGTTATCACAAGTTCTGCTTTGTGTCTCCCTCTGAAAGAAAATGCCTCCACACAAACTCCACTTCACAGGTTATGCAGGACAATGCTACATTATGCTGTGCTCTCTTCTCTAATTTTTGTGTTCTGTTTTGTTTTTATGGTTGGTTAATGGAGGAGAGTATTCCCGGCATACTGATAGGAGATGACAAGACTACTGCAGCACCATCAGAATAAATAAAAATCAATAGTTTTTCTGCTGGTGTTGGCTGTAAAAGAGAGCAAAGCTATTTATCAAGTCTGACAAGGGGTCCAGAACTGCAGGATCATCACAGGCACCACAGCAAAACGAAGAGGAACAAAATAAGAAATACTAAATAGGGAATCAAGATCGGTACAGCAAGATCACTAACATATCAGCTTGTTTCAATACATAATAGCTGAGGAGAGCATGACAGGAACACCAGGAAATGCATCTTTTACTTAAGGGCCACCAGGTATTTTACTTTACCAATTCCTCATGAATTATATCTTGGATTAGCTTTCAGTGGTTGGTATTATTCCCATTTAACAGATGAAAGTTGTTTTATGCACAGAGAATTTAGGTAACTTCTGCAAGATCACCCACAAACAGTCAATGGCAGAGCTGGAAGTGAAACTTCTTGCAACTCCTGCCTCCAATCTCTCATTTCTCATTTTCAGTGCTCCCATAGCAATGGCACTATGAGGTCCATTAAGGGGTCTCAATGGAAAGAGCTTATTATCAGCTCTGTTACCAACTTCGGTGGCATCTCATGTGGGATGCTACCAAATCTTACTGCAGGATCAAGTTTAGAAGTCTATTAATTTATGCTATGCTCACCACTATAGTATTTGAATTTAATGTTACCTGGAGCCAAACCTTCCTTCAGCTGGAGTAGACTGCTTTACTAATCTTTACACACTGGTTAGAAAAAGGAAATTGAAAAAGGGTAACACACAATGTATAGAAATCTGTAAGAGCAACAGTGAAATGGTGCCCAGCTTTTGAAGATAAATTGAGGAAAGAGAAAGTTGGAGAAGATGCCATGAAATCTTGAAAATGTTCGGAAAACAACTCTGCGTACATGCGGCAGTCACTACACTGGCTACCCAACAGCTCTATAACCTCTAGTCTCTGCTAATTGCTCATCACTTTGCAAACTTCAAAATTTCCGGGATCAACATTTCCTCATTTGGTGACTGGCTGTTGGAGATTCCTGCCAAACTAAGGGTAAATTCCTCAAGCTTAGTGAACTTCTCAGTGACACTACACTGCTTCTGTGGAGAGACAAGGGCAAAGTATGCCTCTGTCCCCAGCCACAGCATCTAGATGCCTCTGTGGGGCTTTGCAGGTCAAACCTTAGCAACATACATCAGCTCTGTCTTGGGTTTTGTCCTCCAGCAGCCAGGCTAAAGAGGGGATGACCAGCTTCTTGTTCTTGCTAGTGCTGAAGCTGTCCTTTAGCCTGCTTCTTGCTCTGCCTGATTCTTGTGTTTCTGAAATGGAGATATTAGGAACCTACACACAACTCTCCGGTTTTCTGTGCATCTTTTTATCTGAAGTGATTGCTATGGGGAGCACAAGGGGTTGTTGACATTTATTGCTCTGTCACAGGCTAATAGCTTCCAGTTCTCTCAGAGTATCCAGACATTCAAGTCTATGTTCAGAGTGGCAGTAGGGACTGCAGTGCTCTCCAAAGCCACCTGGGAGGTCTGCAGTCTCTCCAGCCTCACTGGGGAGTTTGCATAGATGGGAATGAAGGCAAGGCAGACATCCAGAGTGAACAGAGAGGAAGACTTTGGTGTGGGGTTTTGTCAGAGCTCAGATCTATGTGGCAAAGGAATCTATGTCTTAAGAGAAGTCTAACAGTATTTATAAATATGTATAAAACAATATATCCAGGTTCTTATACAATAAATACCAAAACAAGTCAGTGACTTGTCTGAGGTAGAGAGGAAGAGTTTATTGCAAACAGGATGTCTTCTACATAATCTGAATATTCTGTAGTATGGCCAATACTAGAACATGGTATTTTTATTTCCATGCTGCTGTAGAGGTTCTGAGAGAGTACTAAATATGGGAGAGTTAAAAAGTGAGATCATAATTAATGAGCATTGATTTCCTTTGAGAAGTGTTGGTATGGCTTCTAAATTAAGCAACAGCAAGAGAAGCACATGGGCGAGGACTTAAGTCGCATTAACTTCAAATCCCAGGACTGTTCCTGTATTTGGGTAGAAAATGAAATGCAAGGCTGAGGAATGCATCCATTCAAAAGAGATTCTCAGTCTCACATGGACTTACTGCAAGCGTCTCTCTGTGTAGGGATGGATGGTCTTCTGGTGAAGACATGGGACAGAATAACAAAGTTGGGCCTCTCAGAGAGATCTTCTCCAATCCTTGTTTTCCCACTTATTGTAGACTAGGAGAAAGTGACTATTTCCAGGACACTGTGAGCCCGTGCACAATCCCACCCCTTCCACAGAGTTTGCAAGAGGCAGCACAGGGAAAGCAGATTATCAGGCTATAAAGATCTCAATTTCAGCATGTGAGATGGCTACCAGGCACCAGCCAGCCCTCCATTTTACCTCCTACCGCTACTCCTGCATTGCAGCTCCACCACCAAGCAGTGCAAAGTGAGCACTGTGACTTCTCCTCCCACCCCAGTTTAATCAGTCAAACCCTGCAAAAGATGCCCAGGGCCTCCGCCTGCTCACCCTCACCGGTCTCCTCAGCCAAATCTGCCCGGCTGGTACCGGCAGAGGTTGCTCTCCACAAATTGAGGGGAGCGCGGCTTTATCTTTTGTTAGTCCGCCAGCAAAGAGCCGATGACCTGCAGTAAAGCAGATTAATTTCCGCTAGGAAAATGCAAAACTGTCCTCTCCCCACCATGCCATAAGCAACTAATCGCTTGCATATTTAAACACCCTCGCCTCACTAAAATTTTGTGATGGAGCCGGTGACAGAGCAAATGTCGGAGCGCATAACCAATGGCATTGTCAGTCGTGATTAATCAGCATCTCCGCCAGGCTGGCGGCCAATTAGAATTTACCATAATAAGGAGGTGACAGCCGGCGTTGCTAAGCGACCGCTGTCTATAGAGCTGGGAGAGCCAGACACATTTAGATGTTACTGTGGATTTCGACAGCGGCATGTCAAAACAACACAAGCGTCTGCCCAGTGGAAAATTTTACAACCCAGGACTGGGCACTGGAGTGCGGCATGACTCCCTTTCAGAATAAAATACGTAAAGGAAGAGGTGTTTTTTTGTTGTGGTTTTTTTTTTTTGTTGTTGTTCCTTGAAAGAAGACTTTAACCAGTCAATCATTTATCTGCGTTTAATTAAGAGATATCGTGTCACTGGAATAGGACTTTGTTACTGGGTAATGGGTTCCCATGGCTAAGTAAATGCTGAGACATTTACAGGAAATTAGCAGCAGGTCAGCACGGAGACATTTATTTTCAGTTGGAGGTATTTATCTGGCAATGACATTCTGTTCCAGTGACTTATTTTATTATATGAAAGGATTAAAGAATAAAAGGAGGAGGGGGGAAGGAGATGGAGGAATGAAAATAGACTGACGGCAGTTCCCGAGTTAACGTGAGAGCTGCTGACTCTGCAAATCACGAAAAGCTATGTTCCAACTGGGAGCAGTAACCCTTCCTGTACTTTAGCTTACTCCTAATAGGGGTGGGGGGGAAGGAAGGTGTAAGGGTCCTTTTTGAGTTTGCTATACTTTTATGGACAGACTAGCTTATATAAAGACAGAGGATCATATCCTCAGATAAGCTGTTCTGATTTTGACCTGTCTATAACCTGTACAACACCGTACAAACGCTCTACTTCATGTGCTCTTCAGGTCTAAATAAGCTGGCACAAAGTAGCAGGTTTTACCCATCCTTAATATGGACCTATATAAAGTAGATGCCTGCACAAAAGAAAACGATTATGTATTCTAAATTATGAAAGCAGCACTGTCTACAACTTACCTCTTTTAGTTTGGTATCACTGAAGACTGGGGTTAGGAGGCTCCGGACATACTTCCATCTGTCATCACGAAGACAAAGGATGCTGTCAAGCATTGGCTTGGAAATCAAATTCGGCTTCTAAGTCAAAAGAAAACATGATTCAGTTTTAACACAAATGCAACTAGAGCTACTTGAGACTCTGGAACATGGAAAGATTGGCCATGAATGGCATTGCACTGCTGTCCCATGATGAGAGAGGTTTGAATCAGTCCTAAACACCAAGTTAAACATGGATGAGGCTGGAGAAAACTTCTCATTTGCTGCACACATTTTCTCTTGGGCTTGTAAAAACCCCAGGCCAGGCCAGTAACTCCTTGCTCAGACTGTTTTGGTTCTGTCGTTCCTGGTGTTCTCCTGCAATTGCCAGTTCTCCTTTGCTGAACCCTGGCTTCTTTCTTCCTTTTCTAAGGTGGCTAGCAAGAGGACCTGTCAACACTCCCTCTCTGTGTGACATGAATGCCAACGCACTGCACGCGGGTGTCAGTGGGGGACAAAAATTCTGGTGACAGCTGGTATGTCAGACTGTTATATGCATTTTAAAAGTCTTCAGAAAATATGTTGATTAGAAAGCAAGTCCCAGTCCTTATTCTGTCTATAAGGAACACTCTCACTAATAAGTTGTTGCCTGGGACTCTTACAGCTTCAGCAGGTGGTCAAACATAGTAGTTTAAAGCACTGTCCCATGAAGTTCTTTACCAAAATTACTGCTACAGATTTTCTAAATTTTAATCCCCACTAACTACGAAATCCCTATTCAAAGAATAGTGCTACTCCCCAAGGAGTAAAAGGATAAAAAAAGATGAAAGAGGAAGCGTGTCAGGAAACAACACAATTACCCCTGGAAGAGGCATCAGGAGATGCCCAGCCCCATAGCAGAATCTACTACAGCTAACACTGCTGCCAGAGGATGTTTCCTAATTGTTCTTGAAGGCCTCCAACAATGGAGATTCAATTACCTCCACATGCAAACTCTTCCAGTGCTGGACTATTCTTACCATGGTAGCAGCATCTCTCTTGCTGGAACTTATGGTCTTTAGTCTTTGTGCTATCACAGGCATAGGAAACAGGTTATTCTCCCTCTGCAACAGCCCATACATCCAGAAGGCTATAATAACCACTGATCATATTGCTGCCATCTACCACAAATAACATCAATTCACTCAATACATACCAAACAGTTTTGTTATCTGGGACTGTTTCTTCAGTCTCATTGCTGTCCCTCTGCATAGTCTTCTTGATTTGCATCTTTCTCAAGGTATAGTCCCTGTGACTCGACATGGTACTCCAGGAAGGAAGGGTTTTTTCCATACCTGCTGCAGACTATATTCCTCTTTGTTTATCCCAGAATACTACATAGCACAGCATGACATCAACTCACATACTGGTTTGTGGCTCCCTGCAACTCTCAGACTTTTTTCTGAAAAATTACTCCCTAGGAAGTTATTCCCCAGCCTTTATCATTAAAGTTGGTTACTCCTATGAGTCACATATAGAACATTTCTTTGGTTAGCTGTGACCACACTTTTTATGATTACTTCTCCAACTGATCAAGACCACTTTGAATTGTAGCCCTTTCTTTCATATAGCATCTTTTGTCCTTACCAGCTTATTGCCTTCTGTATAAATTGACATCACACACAGTGCCATCACCTAACCCATTAACAAAAGTACAGAATAGCACTTGCAAAGAAGCCACTTCTGGGATCCTCCCAGCTCATGCTTCCCTTATGTCAGTGGACTGCTCCCACCTTCCAAGTCATCTTCAAGCAGTATTTCAAGTATTGTACAGCAATGTCCTCCAGACAAACCGCCCTAAAATTGGTGGGTGGGGGTGGAAGGTGTAAACTTCTGTAGATATCAGGCTGTACAGAGACATTCATCTGAGCATGTGAAATCTTCCAGCACCCAGGCCCCTGCCTACCTGCCTCAGGGTAGCAGTGGCAGTACAGTCCCTCATGTTTTCTGCAGCAGCAGTATCTACTTTCCTTGGAAAGACCCAGACAAATCAAAGACACTCTGACCTTCCCAATGCCATCTGTCTTTTCCCTTTCACCCTCTAACATTTTCTTTCAGCCTTTCTTTCATTACTAATATACATGAAAAATGAGTTCTTACCACCTGTAACATACCTGGATACTTTAATCTTATTTTCTGCCTCAAGACTTCTGATTTTTTTGTCCCTACATGCTATTTTTTAATCCTTGCTCTTGGAAATCTGACCTAATTCCCAATTTGTATAAAATCTTCTTTTCTTCAGAGGCCATGAAGAGCTGACAACTTAGCTACACTGGTCTTCTACTGCACTTCCTTAACTTTCCTCCTTATTGGAAGAGTTTGCACTTAATATCTGTTCTTTAAGGAGCTGCCAGCTCTCCTTAACACCTTTTTCCTTTACACTTGCCAGAATCTTGCTACACTGCATAAGCTTGCAAAATGCATAAGCCTATTTTATATTGCAAACAGGCTAATGGAATAGTTTTACATTCTCAACACCACCACCCAGTGTAGTAAACTAATGTCACTGAGCTGACACTACAGACCAGTTTTGAGCAAAGATGAGCTGTTTTCAAGTAGAAGAGTAAGCCAAATGAAGAGACTGACTGAGGCACTCTCATCATATGACTACTGTAACGATAAAATATGGGCACTTTTTAAATGTATACATAGACTATCCTATTTCATGCAATAACAAGGAAAACTTGAGACAGGCTGTCAAAGCTGAAGTGGTTTGGACTGTTTTCTCTGAGTATCCTCTAAGTAAATGATCTGTTTTCTAACTTGTCAGTAGGTATCTGCTCTGAGGATCAGAAGTGAAGCTAGAGAGATCATCACTCACTGGAGCGCTGCCTCATTTCTTACAGATATTCAAAGGCATAGAAGAATCAGAAGAAAGAGGCTCTGGACAACTGGGAAGAAGCATTATCCTTGAAGAAAGTACTGTATGTTAGCCTCTGTTCCACAGTTCTTATGTGCTGCTAGAGAAGCCCTAAACCTTGACTTAACTGGTCACCAAATAAGTATTCCTTATATCTCTGGTCTTCAGTTTCAATCCCTGAGGCCCAGACTGCAGAGAATCGGTTTGGGTTGGAAGGGTCTTCAAAGATCATCTAGTTCCAACCCCCCAGTCATGGGCAGGGACACCTATCAGTAGATCGGGTTGCTCAAAGCCTCATCCAACCTGGCCCTGAACACTTTCAGGGACAAGGCTCCTGAGCACTCACTAATGCCACTGAAATCAACAACAGGGAATGTGCCTTGATCACACGAAATGCATTAGTCCAAGAAATCAGGTCATTGAACAGGGCCACCAGATTAGCAAACACTCTCAGACCTGTGCTTCAACCACCAGCCTTCACTCCTGATTTATAAAGTAGAGATATCACATCACCTCCTCAGAACTGCAAATGATACATTAACATTTCTGAGGCACTCAGAAACTACAGTAAAAGAGCAGAATAACTATTTCCACAAGGAAATGTCCAATTTTGTCTTCCAAGCAAGGTTTGAATAGTGTACAAAAAAAAAAAAAAAGAGAAAAAATTATAGGTCAACCCTTGGAAAAGTATTTTGCATCCTAAATTGAAGGCTGCCCAATCTGTGCACTCTGGAAGACAAACCTCTGGAAGACAAGGCTCAACTTAGATAATAACAGATGTGATATAAATCTGACTGCATTTGCCTTGAAAGCAAAACCCCTTCCTAAAACCAAACATTCACCCTAAAAATGCTCCTAATTGCATAAAGACTGCATATAGCGCATTCACAGAGAGGGGCCCAGTTACTGAACAAAAAGCCTGTTAATGATAATGTTATAACTATGACACTAACCATAGCATTGCCTTCTTAGCCCTCTATGTCAGTAATGCTCCCTTAACATATTTTTGGTGTGTATAGTATTACATACATATAAACGTTGCAAGGAAGGAAAGACAATTTTGGCCATAAATTATTTTACTCTGTCTCTTTAAACTGGGTACACAAAAACATAACACAAAATGTGTTTATTGGAATAGCATCAGCACGACTGACGGTGTATAGTGGATTTCATTTATCAGGTTTTCTTACCGTTCCTCCAAACACTTTCCTCCTAATTGCATAACCTATGTTACAGGTTCATCTAGCAGGAATGAAAATGGATTTGGTATGAGAATAAGCCTGAAGTATCTTAGTGAAAGATGAAGTGTCACCTCTCTCTGATGGACGAAGTACTAGCTGTATCTCAGAATTCTTGAGCCTATAAAAAAATCACTAAAAAAATTACCATTGGAGGCAGCTGTGATATTTTCAGGGGTGGGATTTTGGTTTTTAGGCGGGGAAAGAGGTTGCTTTTAAGTCAAATGCAATCAGACTCATATTCCATCTAGCATTATCTAAATACTCAACAACTGCTCTGTGCTTCCTTCTCCTGTGCAATCAACCATTTCTGACCGCAGTACAGTAATGCTGCATGGAAGCTACTGGCAGTATGGTAATCTGCTGCGGCATACCTGCGAGTGCTACTGAGTTCCCACAATCACAAACGTGCTATCAGAAACAACAAAGAAAACCGGAGGGATTTGCTTCTAAACAAATCCTTTAAAACACCAGTGCTTTTAAAACAGAAAACAAAATAATGTTTGAAGATGAGCAGCATCTTTGCAATTGATGCAAGAATTCCCTCCCCATTAAGCTGTTCCTTAGGCTGACCCTTCAGACCCAATTATTGGCTTGTTTGTCCCTGAGTCAATTTGGCTTGCTGTGTATTACTAAATAATTCAGGCAAGCGACTCTTCTCTGGGTCTGAGGCCAAGTGGTACAGAACACCTCCTGTCCTTGAGGTTAAGTCACTTTTCCAAAGAGAATGGCCACATCCAAACTGCTTATGGTCATGGTGCACGTTCACCTCCTGAACTGTGCCCAAACCATGCCTGGGGGACAACTAATCGATACAGGACAAAACCATGCTAAGAAGCATGTCAATATGGACACCTGTAGGACCTACTCATGTACTAAAATCCTGTTCCTGTTTTATTCTGGAGTATAACTGTAGCTCCTTTTTTGAGCTTGTCACTAACAGCTAGACTGAACCTCTGGAAGCCAGCAATGACTGCCTGGAGCAGGAGGAAGGGTAGCAGCATCATGATGTTCCCTCAGAAATCTTCTCTTGTTCCTCTGGTAGAAAAATGAGGGAGGAAGGTTTGCAACCAGCAGAAGAAAGTTAATGCAGCCATGGACTTTTAAATATCCTGAATAGGTGAATTTTAAAGGAACCTAAAGGGCACTTCTAAAGACCTTTAAAAACCTACTAGCTCCAAAACCTACAATAGAAACCATTCACCTCCACAGAACCAGCTGCTAATATACTCCATGTGCTTTGACAACACAGCAAGAAATGAAACTTTATAAAACAGGATCTGAGAAACTTTGTTATCTTAAACTTAGACTTAATCATAGCCTAGTGCTAACAAAAGCAATGAAAAAATATTTACTTCTGCTGGAGCCGACCCTCAGCACTGAAAGCCTGGTGAAATTCAAAGAAGGAACTAAGCTCTAGAGCACCCAAAATTCTAACAGTAACTCCAACACTAATTCCGGCATTAGTCATACGCAGCAAACACCCTTTGTCTTCGTAAGTCCTCAGCTTTCTTCTAGCCCTCAGGCTTTGCAAGATCCAGCTTTAACTGGAATCCTGGGCCCATGCTCCCCTGAACACTAGTTCTAGTCTCAACCCTACAACTCATGCTAACGAGAGCCATCCACTCCTCTCACCTCTAGCCTTTCTTCTATACCATGGACATTGAAGTACCCAGGATTAAGTTTAGCTCTGGATTCCATCCACCCCAACCCTTTTCTTTCTTTGGGGAAATTTTTGGAATATGTTCCCAATGCAAGGCGTTGTCCTTCTCCTAGCCCTTGTGCATTCCCTGAAGTATCTGTGATAGCTCTGGAGGGAACAGGTCTAGGCTTTCTCTCCCTGGGTGAGACTCAGAAGTGATAAGCATGCAGCAGCACTAGCACATGAGTGGGTTAATTTGTTCATCTTATTTTCAAAGAGGGTTGCTGTCCTCCTCTTGCTTAAAATGCACTTGTGATTGCCACCCTGCTTAAGAAATTGCATTTTGAAATTGAATTTAATGAAAATAAATTAAATGAAAAACCAGAGAAAAAGTTTGTAGCACAAAGACAAGACTCTATTCCCATACCTCAGACAGGAATTATTCCTAAAATATTTTCATAAGATTTCTTGTTCAACCCCAGTTGATTGACAGGTCATCACCACCAGTTCAGCCAGCAGGTGGAACCAGTAAGCCCATCAACTGCTCATATGGTATTTCGTCCAGCCAGTGGCATGATACTTACAGATCAATATAACACTTCCTATTAAAAACAGTAACAGGAAAAAAAAAATCCCTGAGATATTTCCAGGAATACCTCTAACCAAGCCTGCAGTAAAGGGATCATCAAAGTGGGAAGGCAGAAGATGCCTCCGTTAGTTTTACAATTCCCTGTTGGTAAACTGATACAGTACATTCCTTCAAATTTGCTTGGTGTTTGGTAAGAGGAAAAGTCATGTTCAGCTCTTCCTGCATTCATGACATTTAAGACACATTGCGTAGTGGCTTCTGGCTGAACCAGGAGAGTACTGTGTTGCATGTTTTTAAAAACAAAACAGAGTTCGTTTATGTTATATACCCTGTAGTTCATTATCATTTCCATCTTGCTGGTTCTCGCTTACGCAGCTATTATAGCCACATCTCTTCAAAATGTGTATCACTTTTCACAAATCATCATCATATTGGAGCAAGACTCAACTCATCACCCAAAGATCACAGCCTTCACAGAGGACAAAGGCCTGGCACTTCCCCCTGAGTGCTGTGCCCCAATGTGGAAGACCACAGGGTCCCTCTTACCCCTCTGCTCCACCTGAAACAGGCCTCCCACCCATATAACGTCAGAGGCGATTGCTGCACACAGGTTTTGTCTCTCCCAAAGTAGGCTCACTCTTCATTTGTCTTTCCAAAACCCCATATGCAAATCCTCAGATGCCACACATCCCACACTGCTGCTCTTGGGTGACTGAAGTCAGTCCTTCCTTGCCCATTAAAACTATGTGCACAGACATCTCTTCACAAACACTTTCCCAAACACCCTCCCAGATCATCATTAACCCTGCTGATAGTCTATTATAGTTTTTTTTCCCCTCCACAGACATCAATTTAAAACAAGTTTGATTTTAGTATCTATGATTTAGGACTAACTCCAAAAAAGCTTATGTTGCTTCACAATTTCATAAAAATGTCTAGTAAAAGTTTTTAGTTTAATTTGAAACCAACACACTTGTAAAGAAGTGGAGAAAATATTAATGAATTATCTATTTCATTAAGCTTTTACATTCGCCTTGGTCATTAAGATACTTCAAAAGAGTGTTACAAGGTAGATTTGGTTTCAGTGATTACAGCAATTGTCTTCCACCCTACTTGTATAGGCCAAACTATACAAAAAGGCATCTCTAAGCCGATTCTTTTGTTGTCAAGTCAGGATCTTCAGGAACTGACTAATGGCTACTGTTCATCATTACTCATTGGAAAAATGGCACTGCCAACACCAGCTTACAAGTAAATACTGGCTTTTTTTCCTCTCTGTGGCAAGCAGCCTGGAAACATCTGTGCTTGTCTTCGCAAACATTCTCTTAAGTCATGGTTTTGTCAATAGAAACCAAAGCGAGTCATTGCAATGAGGTAAATATAACCATTCATAAATGCTAAAATAAACACATATGGCCTCCTGCAGTTTGACCCAGACTGATGCAAGTCACACATCATTCCATCTGTTGGTGTAAGCAAGCTCAAAATTAAGTCCACGCCTTCATCAGTTTGCATATGGCAGTCAGTTTGCATATTTGGGGTCAAAACAATCAAATGAAAGAAAAAAGTATTTACTGTTAATTAATTAGGAGTTTTGGTGTTATAAACAAACTCAGGTTCTACTAGAGAACCTGTGCTCTGTATGCAGTTTCTCCTGTGCTGAGAATCAGTTTTTAAATACAGTGTTTAAATCTACTTTCCAACTGACGTACTGGACTTTTTAATGTTGGATAGAGTCATAAGACTATTAAAAGTCTCTCTGTTTATGCACACTTTTCCTAGGGAAAGGTTGAGAACCAGAAAGTTCCTTTTGCAGATTGTAACAAGAATTTGAAGAAAAAGTGTCCCAAAATAACTTTTCTTACTTTTCCTATTTCCATGCTTTACATAGGAATGACAGGCAATGTCCATAAGAAGTTGGTCTAGATCTTTCTGTTACACAGGAACATCATATTCCATAATATGCTCAGAGACATCTCTGCAGCACTCCTGGAGATTCTAGAGAATACCAAGAGAGATTGTAAGTACTACACAGCCTCCCACTGCTTTTTCTCTAGGCTGTTGACCCCTGTCACAATCCTGACCCAAATGCCTTGGGTATGCAGTTAGATACCTCAAAAGAGGATTCACCAAAGTTAAGCAAAGAGTTGTCCAAGCTGCCATAAGAGCAATGCAGGAGTCTCACACCTCCCTAGGGCCTCACCACCCCCCTTCTCATGGACATCATAACAGAGCGCACTCCAGAAGAGAGGCCACTACAGCTGTGACCAGGGATTACTCCTTTTCTTTCAACTGAAAAGTGAAGAAATTCATGGTGGTCACTCCCTTTCATACTGTCACTGAGGGAACTGAAATAACACATGGGAAAAAAAGTTGTAATTCCTTCCTGTGGATAAGGATGGAAAGAAAAGTAAGGAAATAAGAATAATGAAAAATGAAAGAACTATCACACAAGGAGTACAGGCTAGGGGAAGGTATAGGGAGGGATAGTCCTAAACCCTCCTGTCCTTTCCAGGGAATACTTCGGAGTGAACTGAAATTGGACTTAAAGCATTCATTCCCCTTGTGAAAAGGACTTCAATCCCAGTTCCTCTCCAAGGTCTGTTTATATAAAACTATCATTATAGACACATGAGTAATATTTTGCAGTAGTATCTGAAACCTTGGCCTCTGTGCTCAGCAATATTTTGTAGTAGTATCTGAAACCTTGGCTTCCCTGATCCAGATGACTGCCCTATTAGGCTGCAGAGATCCACTAACTTCTCTACCATGAATGCCAAGGACTGCATGGAATGTGGAGTAGCTTCAACACATAAGGCTGCAAGTGCATCTTCCCCAAGAATCACCTATTGGTTGCTAGGTAGGGCACTTCCCACAGAGATAAGATTGAGCACCTTGGAACCATTTCCAGCAGAAAAATACATGAAAGCCTTTCTCTTGCACTCTGGGCAGCTCCCCTTGTCATGGGGGACTGTATTGAAGAGGCACAGTTCCACCACCTTCTCTTCTGACTCAAAGGAACATGTTTTCTGCTGCTACATTTTCTCCAGAGCTTGAACCACCAGCCAGTTTCAAAGGTACCTGTGAGGTCCATCTCCTCTTGAAATACCATATTCATAGGTCTTCTAGGTTGGACATAACGTAGGTCTCAAAACTTGCTAAGCACTTTGGCACCAAAGTGCTTCTGACCATGATTACATGATGTCTGAGAAACCTTGGTGTTGAAATCAGCTCCAAGGGACCCAAGGCACTTCCAAGCACTAGGTATGGCTGAGCAAGAGTTTTTAATCTGTATTTCCAAATTAAGGTCCTCAAATGGGGGTTAAATGCTTAGAACTCTCTGATTACTAGCAGAGGCAAGCTAGCCAGGTGAAGGGGAGGCTTACCAATGGCTTAATTTAAAGATATTACTTGTTTGCAAAACTTGTCTTCAGAGGCAAGTACATAAAAAGAGACACTTTTTCATGTATTTCATGCTTCGGAAAAAGTATTTCACCTTTTTTCCCTTCCAATGCCAAAATGAAAATTTGAAAGCGTCAAACAAAGCAAATAAAAGTTTGCTTGTGAAGACTTCTCATGGTTTTCAAAAATGCAAATGGGTTCAAGATGCTATTTGAATCAAACCACTGGAAGAAAAGGGCTATTAAAAATTAAAAACACAGATGCAACATCCAGCTCAGGAAGTCAGCCATGGACAGTCAGATTATTAGGGGGCTATTCCATAGGAAATACCACTCTGCACTTGCCCTGTTCTTCTGCTCTTTCTCTAAGCATCTGCTGCTAGTCAGAGACAGAGCACTCCCTGGCCAAATATGTCTCTTTTTATGTTAGTTTTCCTTTGAAAAGTCATTCAGAAGAAAAACTCCAGGTCAGCTATAATGGCAGCATGACAAGCTGTCAACAAATCACATTTGCAATATCCGCTTAACTGAAGAATTTGAATTCCCTGACTGCTACTTCACAATTGTTTCTAATTACATTAAGTGTATATTTACACATCAGGGAAAAAAACAAACTTTGTGTATTAAGATCTCCACATCTATCTGTCAAAACACTAATGCATTTTCCTGATAGTAGTAGCTGCTTTCGTTCCTCATTTATTTGTCCCTCAAGAAGAGCTAGACTATAAAACTTTGTGAGTAGTTGCATAGCACACTTTCAGGATTTTATCTTCCAAGATTTCATATTTGTGGTTATTTGTCTGGTTTCAATCAAGCAAAAAAAATATCCTAATTTATCAAAGCATGTCAAAACATGCTTGTATGAAATAGTGTTTGTTCATTTGAATCTCACAAATTAATTTGAGCACATTGAGAATTAAGTGTTTGTCATAAGATAATTTCAACAATAATAAAGTCCTATTGCGTACAGATACTATTATAGGACTTATCATGAGTTCCCTGGAGCTCACAATTTCAGTAAAACAGCCTCACTTTGCAAACAACCTGTACCCAGACCATTCCTCGCATCACTCTTACTTGATTTCTTCAAGGAGAGCAGCTAAAAGGCTCCTCTGAGTATCAGCAAGTACCTCATTCAAAATAAATTAACAGTATCAGCTACTTTTGCATTCTCATATTAGGCTTGTAATAGCAAGCAGTGCAGATTATGAAGCGTAAAGCACATCACCATATCCTGTCATTTTAGGAGTTCTAGGATAAGATAAAATTTAAAAACAACCAAAAACCCCACAGATAGGAGCCCACACCCCAGAGCTCACCAAACCCTTTCAAAACAGGCCTCCTTCAGGTGACACGGCGTTTGGAGGGCCTGTTTCACCACCCCATTGCTTCAGTTTTACTGCCCTGTCACTGGGACATGAAACTGGAGGGACAGGTCAAATCCTGATACTTTATGTTGCCCCAAAAGCCAGGGCTAGCATTTCAGGCATAGACAAGCTGGAAACTCAGCAAATGCACAGTAGGAAAGCGCAGTATTTGGGATTTACATTCTCTTTTGACTGCCCAGGGAAGGAGCGTGTGCCAGCCATGAGAATTGAAAGACCCGCAATCCTTCGCTGAGCATTAACCCCACAACAGCCAGGCACACACAGAAAGGCAATGGGGAACTCAAGCCGAGGTTGCCATAGTCCTGCCTGCTGGGACTGCCCATGTGAAGGAGAAAAGAGGCCTCACTCTCTAGAGGACCATGAGCCAGGGAAATTGCTAGGGCACACCCATGCTCAGCACACACAGCACGCCTGATTGCGTGTACCTAGTGTTACTGCATGTTATGACTATCTGCACTTCTGAGCCCAGCTTTACTGGCAGGTGGGAGAGAGGGAAAGGAAGGGGTGGTAGTTTCCAAGCATCAGTGCTGGCCAGTGCAGCATGCACTCCCACATCACAAGAACTCATTTTGCATCTGCACAGCTGCTTCTCCCACATCTGAGGTCCGCGCTCAATCCCCCCAGCATTCAACAGCCTGAAAAATAAAAGAGATCTTGATACTGAAAAAATAACCCTCTGCAACATGTCTAAAACTCCACTGACATTTTTACTTAGAATAAATCTTAAACCTGGGACCAGACTGAACTCTTACAGCCAAAACTGACTATGCACTACCACTATAATATAAAAGCTACCACAAGCACCAAGGGAACAGCTGAAAAACGTGAGGAAATGAGAGCTCCCCCACTTGACCACTGAGGATGGAAAAACCAAGGCTGCGCCATCCAGCAGCCGGGGCATCCAGAGAACATTTAATCTGACATGGTGAAACACCAGTTAGGGAGTGGGCATTCCCTCTAAAACCTCAAATCAAACATTAAACTAAATAAAACTAGAGCTGGTTCGAGAAACTTAAATAAATATGCACGTGGTGAGAAAAACCAGAAATACTGCAAAATCAATTTGTTTTTCCAGGCTTTCTGGAAGAAAAAAATAAAGAAAAGTTCCAACAAAATAGCTTGTTATATATGTTTTTGGAACAAAATAACTTTACTTCGCAAATTGAAACAACTTTGACTTTACACTGCAAGCAGTAACTGAAGCAAAATATTCTAATCAACTTTTTTTTTATTCAGCTTTTCACTCTTCAAAATCATCCACAACATGAAACTTCTATCTTCCACACACTTCCTAATCAAATCTCAAAAAACATTAAGGACCATGTAAGGTTTTTTTTTTTTTCTTAAATTCTTGATGCTGGCAATATAGCATGCCATCTATTCCTACTGCAGTCAATTACAAATATATTAGAAGAAAATTAAGAGTAAAATAAAGCATTAAAAGGTTTGAAAATCTTAGACTGCATGCAGTCTTTGTATCCTAAAGCATATGCAAAAATGGGTCCAATTCTTCAGTTATATTATCCTGTACTATTTTTTCCCCACAGAATCTCTATTTGATTTTGCAAATGTAATACTTACAAAGAAAATAATGTCCTGAAAGTTTTTAGTATTACAAATAAAAAAAAAAATCTTTCATGTGAAATCAATCAGTCAGAAGTTCAGGATTCTCAACCTTTAGACATAAAGCTCACATGACAACTTGTAAAAGAAGTTAGTGATCTGTAAAGCCCAGTCACCAGAGAGTGATACTAGCAAGTGAGTTTTCTTATTCTTTAATAATTTTTGTTGAGTCTGTGTTTACTGAGATTCTTCAGGGGCTTATAAACTTAAACAGTTTGGTCAGATTTTTAAAGCGTTTTTTATATCCAGCCCTTACACTAGAGTGAACAAATCCAAAGTTAAAGAAAAAGACTCTGCATTTATTTTTCCCCACAATGGGTAAATAACCCTATCTTTTCCCTAGGCGGCTTCTCCAAAATACCATGATCATTTTGACTGAAAAATTCTAAATGGAAAATATTAATTGAAGCAGTTAAAGTTTGATAACCTACTGAAAGGTAAACACTGTAATAGAAGACACTGGTCAACTTTAATTATAGATATCGCCATTGCCCCTGGTACAATGCAGCTTCTTCAGAACGGATGAAGTACCAGTACAGCCTGATGACATTAAAACATGACTGAAGGTCAATGACTGGTTAAACTGGAATGTTTCTGAGTCATTGTTAAATTATTCAGAATTATTTTAGGAAAGCTGCATAAAAAGTGCAAGAGTGCAGTTTTAGCTTCATCTAAATGCGCATATTGAAAATGGAAGAGGAAATGGGGAAACTGTCCTTTGCAATTGCCTTGAAAAGGGAAAAAAAGAGTATCTTGTGTATCTTCAACTTACAATTAATCTAGCGGAGGAGAATTGTGCAAGATAAGTCTTGGTTTTACTACTTATTTCCCCAAACCCTTTTCTGCAAGAGCAACCACAAAAGGAAAAGAAGAAGAATGGGACATTATTTCAGTAAAGGATGTAGTTATTTTAGTTTCTATTGCTTAATGCCAGCAAGAGGAGACTGGCAGGAGTAAATAATTAACAATGATCAACAATCCTTTTCTTTTGCTGCAGGATAGCCGTTTCCTGATCCCTGTATATATCTGTTGCTGCGTGTGTGTCTGTGAGGATAAACGGAGCCTCCTCTTGCCACCACCGAGCCTTCAGAAAGGTGAATCAACATGAAAATGAGTAGTGGCCAGGTGTGCCCGAAGTAGAGAGTGCTCATTATGCTGGAGAGCTGGGAGCAAGCCATGCAGTGTGGAGACTTGAATTTTACACCCCCTCCTCTTTCCTTTTCTTTTAAGTGTGGTGAATTTAAGGCTGATGAAAAGTCAGCAGCACTGACAAGTGCTCAGCAACTTTCCTTGGTCATGGTCAGGAACACTGCATGCACGGCACAGCGCTTCCCCAGCACCTGCATAACACACTGCAGCATGCTCCCTTCCTAAGGCTCAGACCAGCCAACTATTTGCTATCAACTATTTACAACAAATGGTGCCAAGGTATGTGATTGCTATACAAACAAAGAATAATTCTCACTAGAGATTAAATAAGACCTGCTGACTCATTTTTCACTCATGATCCTTAAGATTTATAGCTGTAACACACTGTCAGTTGTAAGGAGCGCATCATCTCTAAACATCCTTTCCCATGGAGGTTTTACTCTTGCAGAATAAACATTACATACTGTATGACCACAAGCAAAAAAACAGGATGGCAAAGAATTTTGCTTAGAACAAATCTACTGGAGTTAATTGCTAGGTAATTTTGTAAAGATCAGGAGAGAACTTTCCAGGCTCTGGTCAGAGAACCACTACAAAAACAGCTGCACCAATTTAAGATGCTACTACCCCATCAGCTGTTCACCACCCCCCATCTATTGGAGATTACCACCATTGAAATGGAGCTGGTGGAGAGCCCTTGTGAGCACTCAGCATCTGCTTCAGTGCCAAGTCAGCCTGCATAGTTTTGAAAAAGTCCACACTGATACATAAACTAAGATGGATTAGTTTCTGAGCTGAGTCAGATGAGGAATGCTCACATGATCCATTTCACAGGCCTTGCTATGGGAATGGTAAGTCCAGCTAAGACATCTTAACAAAAGGTTGTTAGCACTGTGCTAGATATGAATATTAGCATAAAATTTTAAAAATTTAAAAAATAAATGAAAAAAACCTTTCATATGTTTAAGTTCAAATATAAACATAAAGGCAGGTAAATGGATTAAGGTATCTGAATGAATGACTAATGAGAGAATTATTCCCACTATTTTTGAGATGATACTACTTCTAAAAGACTTAAAATGAAGAGAAGAGGCTTGCAAGGATTAGTATGATAATGCCCATGTGTATCACATTAACTTTGACTAAAGAGGAATGAAAAGTGAAGCGCACACACAAGTCCTCAACTATAACTCGTATCACATTTGAAACAAAAAGCTCATCCATGAAAAAAAGTCACCTGCTTGCATAATAGTTAATAGAAAGGAAACTGATTTGTAGCCAATGGAGCCATTGGGAGAAATGATGCTCAGATGTACCCTCTGGCACTGGTACTCATCACAGCACAGGTTGCTGGAGGCTGGGCAGATGAGCCAGAAGGAAGATTACTGTCACTGTCTGTCTTGCTATTAGGCTAGTCTTTTGACTTCTGCTGCTGGCCATCTCTGAAAGAGGACACTCAGCTAGGCTACACAGATCTTAGGCATCATATGTGACAACTATTCAAACTATCATATACTGCCATGTCACATCTGCTCCAATGCTCAGTGCTGAACTCCTAGGCTTCTGGGTAGGTACATGTAAATCACTTCTCTGCACTGTGAAACATCACTTGCATAGACCTGAACAGGTTCTTCTATCATCACAAAAGGACTTTATGTTCATGAGCCGGTGAGTTATTTTCAAACGTGGGTAAAGTCATGAAAACAAAGCAAAGTACCAGGTCTGAACTCTTGAGTGCTCAAGTATGTAAAAAGGCCAACTTGAATGTTGTGATCTGATCAGTTCTGGAACACATGACAAACTGATTACTCTTCTCCTAACAAAAAAAAAAGACTGTGAAAAGCAGGAATCAAAGGACATGACACTCTACTATATGTCAAGAATAGGGAAAAGAGAGAAAATGGTAAACAAAACAACCAATCTGCTACCGAAACACAGTTTCAGAAGTCAGAAATGAAGGACTGTTGAAAATCCATGCTATTAGACTGAATAAGCTTCAAAAAAAATATCCCCACAGCATGCGCCTGAAGCAGTAGGATAAGTTGAATTTCCCTTTAAAAAAAACACAAATCAAAAGAAATCAAAGGTCAGGACCAGTGAAGACCAGCACGAACTGCATCTCCGCTCCACATGTGTCACACCTACTCATAACAGTCACCTAAGGACAGGATTAGATAAGGAAGCACTACTGTATTTAAACAGGAAAAAATATTTATCAGTCTTAAGATTTCACATATTTTATCCAGCAATAAAACATCTTCTTTAAATAAGGAACAGAGCCCTGGGAATAGACTGTCCTTTCCTGTCTTTAAGTGGTGTTTGTCTTCAGCATTGCAGTATTAAAAAAAAGTGCTGCAAAACCAGTAAATAAATAGCCAGTGTAAGTTTGATGAAAGATTGGCTCAGAAGACTGCTTTTGGCCTGAATAGAAAGATATGCTTTCATCCTGTTTTGACTATACTCATACGTTTACCTAACATAATTGGATGTAGTTAATATTGCAGGAGCCTTCAAGCAGCGCACATTTCCCTCATTAGTGGGTTTAATGCCTTAATGATATCTCCTGTGCTGCTGAAAAACCCAATGTAGGCTTTAAAAGTGATTGGCAAGTTTGAACAGGAGAAGAACAGGGGGAAGGGAAGGCAAAACCTAATAAAAGTCTGATCTTGTTTTCTTTGGTCATTTACAAAAGGAAATTTTGCAGAATGATGGAAGAAAGAAAAAAAAAAAAAGGTGAGGATAAACAAGCCAAAGAAAGATAATTTCAAAAGTTGATCTTACAGCAACTCAAAAACATGTGAAAGAAATGGGGAGTGGTAGAAAGAGGGACTGTCCCTTCACATACCTGCAACACACTAAGACATATACATACTTAGTCCTACACAAACTTCTTCTGACATAAACAAGTGCATACGCACAGAGTATTGTCAAATCAGCATCTTCCTACACCTGCAGCAAAACTACCTTTTTGTAGTTTCATTATGCAGCTTTTCCCCCCCCCCCCCCCCCTTTAAGTCTCAGTAGACTTGGCAGTGAAGTCTTGCATCTAAGAAACAGAATGTCACAATATACCATTAACTAAGTACATGCGAAGGGTTTGGGTTTTTGTTGTTTGTTTGTTTTGTTTTTGTTATTGACTAATTTTGACCATTTTCCAGGAACAGAAATTTCACAGGCTGGTTTAGTTTCAAAAGAAGCATAATTATGTACAGCTGTATTCAGTATTTCTTAACTGCCTTGAACAATCAGTGAAAGGGAGATTTGCACACATTATCAGCCACTATCATTAGTGCTGTAAAGTACGTAATCCATCTGGTGTTCTGGTGTCTACCTAGGAGCAGGTATTGAACCAATGATGGCTGCAGTATAATAGCATAAAGAAAGAGCATTAAAAACGAACAAAACAACACAGCAACCCTAGCCATTTCTCGATACCAGATTGTCCTTGTGTTCCCCCATGGTTTTACAAACCATTTTTATATGTACAGGCGTGGAGAGTGGAGAATTAAAAATGTAAATTTCATCAACGTGCAGTTTTGCAGTCTTCACAGAGGAAGAGGTAGCGGGATACCATGGTGATGGCAGCACTGCAGCCCATTAATAAACCAGATAAAGACTCGGGGATAGATTCAAATACTTAGACCCATGCTGAAAAATAAATCCTGCAAAAGATAAAATGGCTGTGTATCGAAACATCAGCCGTGGTCTCAACCTATGGATTCATTGTGTCTTGATGGGGGGGTGAGGGAAGAAGAAACTTGTTTTTAAGACTTCTAGTCTCCTTACAGTCAACTGCATTGCTTTTCTATTGCCAAGGTTTATGGCCCATAGCATCTGAAAAGAGACAACCCATGCCTGGAAAAGAGAAAAAGTGGAAAGTTTTTATTATATTCCATCTGTGTGTAACCCATCTGTTTCCACCATCACTGCTAGCCCTTCATATAGGAGGGATCAGCTGGTTTTATTTGCTATCTTAATCAGAAATGTGACAAATAATACTGTTTGCTTACTCAATTAGAGATTCATAAATCCTAAGCAAATTCACATGACCTACCTGGACAACAGTATATTAGCCAGTTACAACAGCAGCCTCACAAGAAGTGTGACTTTCTCCAAGCCTAACTACGGTCTGACCACCACTGCTGGCTATATGCTGACCTCTTGCAGGACAGATCCCTCCAACCATGAAAACACAGCAAACCTTACTCATACAACAAATCATCTAAATAACCACTCAAAGAAAATAAAATGTCCGTTAGACATTCCTCTCTTTAACAGGGGATCTTTCTAAGTCAGTCAACTGGACTATCCTTAAACACTGGACTTAACCTCAGTGTTTTCAGATTGCTTGCTTGTAAGCTGTTCTGTGGCACTCCAAACTGTTACCATTGATATCTTCCCAAACTTTCAGAAATTTGTCTTTAACAAGTACTTAAATGTGTGAGAAGAGACCATGTGAGGCACAGAAATAAAGTCTGCTATTTAAGGGAACATCCCCATTGTGGACAAACTATTAATAAACATACTTAGGTAAATACACACTCATGACCCACTGAATTAAATGAGACATAAGAATGTGCACAGAAGTAAACGCTAATACCTTTTTATGAATAGTATTCAACAGAGGCACACGCCAGGTGTTCAAGGTAGGAACAAAAGATCTTTCCCACCTTGCAGTACAGATTTCACTTGGCTTCCTGTGCAGAATTAGAATTACAAGTAAAAATTACAAACTTAAGAGAAGATAATCTTCAAAATACATTCAAGCAAATCTGTTTATATTAACTTTAGCTTTTTTAAATACTTAAAAATAGAAAGTTACTTAAGAGGGGAAAAAAAAGAAGACCTTTTCAATGAAACTTTTCCTTCTACATTTCTGAAGCTTGTTTTAAGAACAAATAAAAAACAGTCCCACCACAACTATTTGAATTAACAGATAAACCAAATCCTAACCCTTTGCCATCAGTTCTGAAGCACTAACATTCACTAATGATAATCTTCAGCTGGAAATTCCCAACATACTCTTTTACATTTGTTAAGGTGACAAATCACTTCCTAAATGATTTGTCCTTTGAACACAGGAATTCTGTAGCAAAGCCAAAAGCTGAGTTCAGAGCTCCTAAATCCCAACCTAGAGCCCTAATCACAAAACCAGACTTCATCTCACTGGGATTCAGAGGATCAGGTGGTTCCCAGAACACAGTCTTCTAATATGTCAAATCTTTCTTGAAGGCGAACTGAAACCAAAGTCTGATTAATTTTACAGTCAACAGCAGCAATCATTTGACAACATTAGTTTTGTGCTATTAGCTGCAGCATATGGAGAATAAGGGGCAATTTGTTGTGCATGCATAAAAAGACATAGACAGTCTCAAAGAAATGACCCTCTGAATATTTATTATTTTAATTTTAAAGTGTCTACTGCAAGCATATGCACTACTACTTTAAAACATTTAAACAAAACTGGATTTAATTGCTCAGAAAAAAATAACTAGCAAGCTCTGAAAGCAAAAAGAGGAAAGAAAAAAGAAATCCTGAATTAAAAGCTCTTTTACCAGGTAAAGAAAAAGGCAAAATAGTTACATACACATTGACCAAGCTAGAAAGGTATCCTGGGTATGTCTAGAAGACAGGCAGGGAGGCACACTGGGGAAAGAAGTAGATACATCATTATAGTTGTTGAGTCTAGGAGCTCCTGCTCCGGCACAGCATAGTGAGAATCATCAGGTCAAAACAAGCATAAGAGCCCTTGCTCAGCTCCCTGGCAGAGACTGGCACTGGAAAAATCTCTCGGGCATCTGGGCTCACATGGCTGTACAACAGCACCCACAAATACGCAGTCAAACAAATTAATATTAAACAGTTAAGTGCTATACAGCCAAACGCATTCCCTGCTAGCATAATTCCCTTTCTATAATGATGCTGTACCAGCCAAGATTTCAAACAAACCATGATCTAGCAGCTGTAGAAAACTGCTAGGCAAAAAAATAAACCTTAATAAATTCACTGCTTGGACACCTTTTCACTTATCCTCATAAGGCACAGAATGATTTTTGGAAGCACTGAATATTCTCAGCTCAATGAGACTGAGCCTTATTGTACATGTGGCAGGATCGACACTTGCTTGAATTTGTCCTACAAAGGGAGGGAGGGAAAGTGGAAGGAAGGAGAGAACATCGCAGCTCTGTCTCGCAGAGAACTGGATGTTCAAGGCACGGCCTGCCATCAGGTGTGATGGCTTTGCTGCACCAGGAACAAAATGTCACCATGGCACGTACAAAAAGCATACTTTGTGAAGTTTCTGTAACAAGATATGGCACAATTGATGTCTGCAAGGCTCTAGTGAGGACTAGAGATTCAGCATCTCCTCAGATCACAGAGACCTGAATCGGTATGTGTGCGCATCTGTATGCATCCATAAATATATACAAATATGCACAAATGCAGGTGTAACAACTAATCCTGGAACATGTTGGCTCCAGAAGCATTATGCTGGTCACCTTCCATGTCTTATGTGAACCCAACAAAAACCAAGATGAAACAAGACGAAGGAATGGGAACATGAAAAAACATATCTAAAAAGACTGAGGCAGTGAACAAATTTAAAGTATGTTCCTTCCCTCTGCTGCCACAAAACCCAGCTTGTTTTTAAAACTAAATATCATAATCAAATTATTGGAACATCATTTGTGTAACAAACCATCCCACTGAACAATCATTTTAAAAGGTGGAAAAATTAAGATCTCACGGCATATACGTTTCACCATTTTTTCTCATTTATTTGAACAATTTACAAAAAATTGACTTACTGGCTGTCATACTGTGTGTCACTAGTGCTTCAAAGCACATGCCCATGCAAAGGTGAGCCTCTAACAAAACACTCTCGTCATCTGTTTACAAACTGAGTTCACTGCATTTTGCAACAACAATTTTGCAATAAACTAAGAAACTCACATGAAAGTATGATGATAATCATGATGATAGCATCGACACAACCGGAAATAATCCTAGGACGTTTGATTTGAAGAAAATAAACCTTTATAAACCAAACAATTGAGGATACAGGGTCAAGACAGCATGTAAATGCATCTTTTGGCAACAGTACACAACTCTTCATTCCTTAACTATTTTTATATGACTCCAAATGAATACGTTGGTGGGTTGATTTTTCAAAACAAAACCCATATTTGTGAGAGAGGGACTGAAGAAACAGCCCAGCCCATCAGCTGGATCAGACTATGGGTTTGGATACACAAGTGAATTACCACTGTTTACTCAATGACAGCATCTCAGTGGGGCTGCTGCGTACGGGCAATGCCTGTGCTCTCAAAACAGAGGCAGGATGCATCAAGTGAGAACTTGTACAAGACATGCAAGCAACCCTTTATTTGCAAAAGACCAAGAACACATACACACACACAGAGTCAGTTCCTGAGGCACCACTCTGAGCTGTTGGAAGCCATTTGTGCATCCCAGCCCCGTTCTGGAGATGCCTAATCGCTGTCAGTCAGCGTAGGGCCATCTGAAGTTAATGGGAGTATGCTGATTTATGCTGGCTGAGGGCCTGACCCAAAATTCACAGAACTGCAGGATGGCTGAGGTTGGAAGGGACCTCTGGAGGGTATCTTGTATCAAATTTGGATAGATCTTTTGATAGAGCAGTATACACACTTTTCTTGCCAGTACTGTGTCCTCTAGTAGGAGACCCAAAAGAACAACCAAAGCGTGGGATAACGGTAGCTGTCCTGGACCACAGCTGAAGAAGATGCAGAAAACAGGCTCCTTCCTATTTGGTGGCTGTATTTTATTTGTTTAATGCCACAGGTAGGCCTGAAGCTTTAGAGATTTAACAGAACAAAGATGAAGCCAACAGCTTAGCGTAACAGGCAAATTCTACCAGTGAAAAGAATAATCATGTCCCACCCAGATGAACTAGGAGAGGAAGGGGAAGGATAGACAAGCGAAGAGAAAAGAAGCTCGGGAAACTCACTTTTCCTTGAAGAGGGATATAAGGAATTTGTACTGCCTTGTTATATCAATTTCCTCGCTACTATTTTGTTCTTACTTTTACTATTTTGTTATTATTTGTTGTTAATCCATTGTTACTTTTTCTACTGGAACAGCAAAGCTCCTGATGAGAAAACAGTAATGTTTTCTTACAGCTGTTGGAATTGGTGTAGATTTTTATGTTTAAAAATGCCACCTTCCTCCAGCTGGTTGGCATGCAGATTTAAGGATTTGGTCTGGATCAGCCTGAGTTTCCACTTGTGATAGCCACATGAATCCTGGCAGAGCACTGACTCCAATAGCCTGGCAAACTTTGACTAGCCAGTACTTAAATTTGCCTTCAGGCTCATTGATCCACATTTTTAGAAAACAGTTTGGCCTATAACTTCTGAGTCATTTACATTACATACCAGGTAATATCTCTCTTCACATTGCTCCATCTTAACATTCTGTTCCTACATTTTTAAAAGTACACTTTAATGATTCTCAAGTACTAATTCAAAAACAAATTTTCAATTCAGAAATTAAAAGCAATCTGAAAACAGGTTATGTATCATTATCCTGCCCAGCAGAATGCAGCAAACATCATAAACTTATCTCACTCACAACACAGTAATGCAGCTAAAAACATTGTTAGTGCTCTTAAAAGAAAACTTTTAATCAAGAGACAACTTACCATAGCTGTGAGAAAAAGGTATCATTTACTGTAGCACAGCCTTGCCTAGAATGCTGGCTCAGGTTTCCATGGTTAACCTAAATTAAAATCAACTCCATATTTTTTGGCAGAAGGTCTATAAGCTAATTTTCATCTTTTCTTCTCCAACTATAATTAAAAACATAGGGAAAAGGCTTCACATGGCTCAAGTATGAAGGTACATTACAGTAGACATTTTTGTTTTTAAATGGCTACAATGCTCACCTTAATTAAATCAAAATTAAGTGGGAAAGTAGAATGTCATTATTGCCTGTGATTATACAGTTAACAATAAATATATGCCATGCCTACAGGGGAATAACACCCTCCATGCTAGACTTGGTTGCTTGTTCTAAAAGGAAGTGAACCTTAATGAAGATATGATCTGCAGTCACCATACACTTCTGTTGCAATAATTACTGATCAGTAACTCGGAAACAACAGAAGATGGCAAGGGAACCTAAAAGGCTTTTTGCAGCAATATTCGAAAGGTATTCATCGTAAAGATGTGAAATGTATAATATCAAAGGGAAACATAATTGCATGAACTGAACAGGAGTTTGGGTTCTGATCCCATGTAAAATCTACTTTGTCCATATAATGAGTGAGCAGATAGGTTCAATGTGTGAGAAGTGTACAGAGTGGCCCAGGTATCTTTGGATGTGGAGACAGGACACAAGATGCTTCTGAATGAGTCCTCTCAGTAAATTAAAACCACCCCAATTCCATAAAGGTCTTCTGATGACTTCCCAGCAAGCAACCAGCAAGTGCACAATCCCAGATTAAGGTCATTCTTTTTATGAGCACTCAAAGACATGACATCACATTATAGACAGCTTTAATAAAAGCTCGGAGTTCACTGAATCATTATTTTACCCTCTTCTGTCTATCAAGTACATCCACTGTTTGCAACCCTTCACAAGTTCAATTTCCCATTGTGTCTTACTCTAATATATATATATACATATTTTAAGATTAATTGAAAGAGCAGCAAAGTAAACATGAAATATAAACTTTTTTCTACACTTAGCTTTTAGAATTAGTCCTGTACATCCTGCAATTTAGCGACACTTTGTTAACATATGATTGCTACAATTGCTACAGAGTGCAGTGAATAATCTCTCTGCAGAATTCTGGGTTAGATAACTCACATTTCACCTCTAATGGATGAAGTACAAATCTTGATTTTGGAAATGCACTGGCAGGGGTTGGAGGGGAAACACAGTGGATTTTCCCAAGGCTTGTTCAAACCCATCAGTCTCACTCCCCTTCCCATCCTTCTCACCCTTAAAGAATGACAACCTGAAAAAAGGCTTTAGGTTGAAATAAGAACTCTATGCCATGTCTGGACTGAATGATACTAGCCTAGCTTTGTGCACAGCACTAACTCCAAAGCCAATTCTGTAAACAATCATCAGTAGATAAGTTGGGGAAGGAATGGGTAACATAAGGTAGGGGGATCTATTTTGCATTTTGAATTCTCCACTGGCAAATATAAACCCTCACTTAAAGTAGAGGAGATTGCTTTGAGTAATTTTTAAAGACATAAACAGAAACAATCCTATTGGAAGTCTTAAAATGACATTTATTCAGTCAATATCAGAAGAAAGTATTCTGTTACTTGGAAAGTGCTTTTTCACTCTCACCTTTCAACTATTATTCGCATACAACCAAAATCACAGCCGAATAAATTCCACTGGCCTTCGTTACCTACCATCCAGCATTATTTATTTTCATACAGAATCCTTAGTGTACAGGATAGTCAAAAACTTCATCGAGAGAGCTGACTGTGAATTAAGAGGAGAGGCAGCTTCCAGTATGAAAATTCAAGAGGGGAAAAATATTTCCAAGTTAGATGTGGAAGTACCCAGAAACAGAAGGCTGATTATCTTCAGTAAGTGAAAAGCAATGGGTGTAAGAGGGGGAACAAAGTGGAAAGTGAGAAATAACAACGCTCAAAGATTGCAGCTGTGTGAGAAGATCATGGAACAGGCAGATAAAAGCATGTAAGATGAAGCAAGTTCATTTGAATTAGACTCGTGGGCATTAAGCAAGCCAGAAATAGCAACAGTGCACAGGGGGGAAGCTGTTCATTTTGTTAAAGAGGGGTAGGAGTTAAATTTTCTCATCTGCCACAGGCTTTCTGGTTAGCGGCGGGGATGTCACTCAGTCTGTGCCTCAGTTCCTCATTCATAAAGCAGGATGTAGTGCAGAAAAGCCACAAATGGTTCAGGGGACAGAGAAGTGATAAGGGCAAGATATGAACCTGCACATACAGCTATACCTAACAGATCCCTGATGAAGAAAAAAAGGGAGTGAGAGAGACTGGCTATAGTGACCTGACCTACCTGCTTTTAGAAAGGAACACAAATGTTACAGAGCATGACAGATGGATGTACAACCACAAGAGAGATAAACCTCTGACCATAAATGCCTGGAGAGAAAGAAAGGTTTTGCCAAATAAGAAGGGTGACAATGCACAGACAGATATAGTCAAATGATGATGCTGACAAAAAATAAGAGCAGAATGAATATCTGAATCTACCCTTAAAGGAATGCTCTCTAATTTCATAGAGGTGTTATTTGGGCACCAGCTACTGCTATGAATAGTGATTACAGTCTAGTCCTATCAAATATACAGGAGAAAATAATGGGAAAGTTATAAACAGGAAGAAATTGGGTTCCTGCATGGGGGTGGAAGAAGGGAAGGGGTGGGAAATTCTTTCAAATACATAAAAAATGTGGAAAAGACCTTTGCTATACACAACTTCTAACTAAAGCTTGCACACTGGGGATTCTTCCATTCAGAAATGAATTACAGGCAGAATGGAGGACAACTGGTACAAGTGGTTATTAAATAAGACACAGGTAGTCACAAGATGAACCTCATGTAGCAAAAGAAGCAAGCAAAGGAGACAAGCAGTCTGCAAACAGACTATCTGGTTGCAGAGAGGATTGGAGGGGCAGAGGAGACAGACAGCTGATGAGAGATGAACTTTTTCCTGAGGGCACAAACAACCCTCCTGAACACATGTGAGTTTATTTGAGCAGGTTTGACCATACAAAGGGGCCAGGAGGAAGCAGGGAATGGATGGCACTGAGGCAGCATGTGGTCACAGTGACAGTATTTCCTTGCAAAATGCTGAGGAACCGCTGGAAATCTTTACTATCCCTCGAGCCATTCCTCCTTTATTATTTGTTCTAACCAGTACTTGAAAAAGAGCTTTTTAACATATAAGCATGTAACCAACAGCATATGTGTAAGTCCTTGCTAACTCCAACTTCTTTCTTTGCTATTTATTATTTTCAGAGTCATTAAGTATGACAAAGCAACATACGTTAGCTGTGGGAGGCATGTCCCTGTCCCAAGCAGCCTGCTCCTGCCCTAGAAAGCCTAAAACCACAAAACAGATGGTGAGCCAGAGAAAGCAAATAGTACTGTTACAGTTTGAGAACCAAGGAAGAGAGCTAGTGAGTGATTTTCCCAGGATTTCACAGGAGGTCAGTGGCAAAACTGGAAACTGAAACCCCCTCTCCTCAGCATCCACTTGGTGCCTCAATTCACAAGTGCAGTGCAGCTCTTTTAAGAACATTCTCTTTCATCCTCAGAGTGTCCTGGTAACAAGAGACTTTGACTGAATGTATACACTGAGTTTATATAGCTTTAAGTCTTACTGAACCATGTACTTTTTCCCGTTTCCAGCTCCCTTATAGTCGCTTTGGTCTGAGCTCAAATTAGCAGTACTACCAACTCCATCCACAAAGCCAGCCTTTTCATCTACTTACAGTTCTGTTGGTGAAGTTACTGAAGTTTGTCACTAAGATTTGCTTGATCATCTCTGGTGTGGAGACCACCACAAACATCTGGCGACCAATGTAATACCTACAAAGAAATAAAGTAGAGAGTCATTTTAGCACATAATGACAACCAGAGAAGCATTTCCTTCCCTAAAATACCTTTTTGGCTTGAAAATACTTGCCATGAACAAATATCACAGAAATTATATTCCCTTGGGTAAAGCAGTATCTTTCCCCATCCCTCTCAACTATTAAATTAAGATGCATAGTCCTGGAATTTAAAGGAAACATCTTAAAACCTTTTACTGATTAATCAATACTCACTCAACATTTCAATGTAGAGGTTTACACACTCTATGCTCACTATGAATTCTGTACAAAATGATGTAACATCACTAAACTAAACTACAGAGAGGCAAAACATCAGAAACCAACAACCCAAACAGTCATGAAAGACTTACAAAATCGATTATCCTGCAGTTAGCCACATAAAATGTCTTTCCATGGCAAATCCCTGTCTACAATGAGCCCTTCCAGAAGTGCCCCCAGGGCAGCTGCTGTAAAGGCACACTCTCACCACTTCTACTAGTACTGGCACTGAGTGCTTCTCAGACCCCAGGCTCTGCATTACCATGAACATAACTGCCTAACAGACACCATCTAAATCTTACATAACACCAATAGGAAAAAAAGAAAAAAGAAAAAAAAAGAAGAAAAAAAAGATCACCAAGTATAAAGGAATTAATAGAACTTTAGAAGAAGACTGGATGACAGGGGTTTCTCTCTGCTTGTACACCCTCTGTCTCCCTCCTCCCAGTTTAATCTGATCTTGTGGAGCCTGGGTTTGTCCTTGGGGGATGTCACACCATTGTAGATGGTGCAGAGGTACTGGGACCCACCCCAACCCCACAACTCCTAGGGGTGCAGAGCTCCCTTCTCCAGCAGCGTTCCTCCCAAGGCTCACAGGCACTCCATGCTCGGCTGCTCTGCAGGGGAAGGAAGAAGTACCACCAGCAAGCAGAGGTTGCCTGCAGCCCCTACCTTTGCTGACTGCTGGACCAGAAAGACTTATGCAGGCAGCACTCCCTTTGCTCTGCCAGGAGAGAAGAAGAGGAGGCTGGCGGCAGACACAGGAGGGCCAGTCAGCTCAGAGCAGAACAGAAGAGCAACACCACAGATGCTGCAATACTGTGGTAACATCGATGCCTAATCATTTTGGTATGATATAGCTTAGTATCAATACATTGCTTATCACCTGTCTACACTGCAGCAACAGAACAGACAGGCAAACCCTGGGCTGAATTAAATTTAGTAACTGGAGGTTCCCATGGCAATGAAGCTGCAGCAGCACTGATTTCACCAAGGGCAAACAAGTCAGACAAATATCTTGATTCCAAAGCAGGGTTTCAGAGTCCACCTTGACCCCCATATCACCAAAACTCATAACAAACAAATGGCAGAGAAGAACAAGAAAATAATTTTCTTCATGGTGGGTTTCCAGAGGGAACTCTTATTTCCCAAATCCAACACACAGGCTCCACTTGAATCTCAGATACAGGTGGTACAGCCTATTAAAAGAAATCTTTTTCACCTCTCCCAGTTTGCTAAACCACAGCAAGGGAGTTGCCTGTTAATGGTCAAACTTTTGTTCAGAATCCTAACAGGTCCATAAGAAAGAGCTGAGGCCTCATTTTAAAGAGTGCTTTGATCACAGTCTTTGGCAAAAGACGATAATGCCCTGCATGCCCCTTCTGCACGTACTTTGTGCAATTTCTCTGGCATCAGAGAGGGAAAGCAAGCTCCCAAGGTGAAGACCTGTGCTGCTCCCAACCTTTCTGGGACGATCAACCATGAATACTGACCACTCACACCTTGCTCTTCTCTTCCCCTCTCCCAAGTTTCTTGAGTTCCTTGTCTCCTTTAATGCTTAGCAGCTGATGGTCCTCCAACACACAGCTTTTCACAGGGACTAAATCCCTAACATCAGATTCCAAATCTGAATCAGACGCTGATTATATCTACCCAGATAGCTTAACTCTGACCACCATGAGGCATCACATGATACATCATGCAAAGCACATACATGTGTGTGAGAGAGACACACTTCTAGTTTACTTAAAATTTGGGAAGTTGCAGAGCTCCAGCTTCAGTCCACTGGAATAACAGGACAGGACTCACAGTTGGAGTTCTTATGTCACAGTGCACTTTGTGCTTGAAAGCATTCAGGACTAAAATTTGGGACAGGAGCATCTCCTACTCAAGCTGCTTTTATGAGAAAGGGACTCACAGGCCAAGCTTATGCAAACAAATCTATTCATCATCCTCCAACTCAGACCAGTCACACCAACTTCCAGCTCTGCTTCCACAGCTAAGCTTTCTTTTTTATTTACCCTTCTCTAACTTTCTATCTATAGACACCTATTTTTCCTTTATCCATTTAGAAATAAGGGCAGAGAAGAAGGGGAAAAGTCCTCTAAATTTAATAAATTGAAAATACTGAAAAAATATCTTAAATTGCTTTTTAAGCAAAGTTCTGCCAGTTTTTAAGGAATGACGGCTGTAAAGCACACACAGACTATCATCTTTTATTGTATCCCAAACAGTAAAAGCTCTCTTCCTGTTTTGTTTTTGTTTTTGTTTTTTTTCTCCATTCTCCTCCCTTCTGTATATAATCTTTCTAACCTTTCCTAGGACACAAAAAGAAGAGAATGTGTATGGACATGCTTTGGAAGCCAAAATCCACAGGCTCGGAGCATGACTTCCATGATTTTCCCCTGAAGTTAAGGAAAAGGGACAAGAAGAGCTAAGCATGAAACAAGATCATCTGAGCTACTTCATTTAGCAAACATAGGTCCAGAACCTGCAAAGCCACGATGCTTAACTGGGTTTTAACATATTGAAAATCCTTTGCAGGATCAAGGCCTCCATTACAAACGAAGAGGATATCTCCCAGCTAGGTTTGGGCTTTTTTTACATGTTCTAAAATGGGAAGTAAAAGATAAAATCCTCCTGAACAATAATCTATTCATCCCAAGTAAATAACATATTCAGCCCTGCCATGTAACTTCATTTTGATTCTGTATTACTACATGTGGATATCACCAGTCTCACATAGATTTATTATTGAATGAAACCCGATATTCTTGTCAGATTTTAATAAATAAGAGTTTGAGAAAAACAAAAGCCTCCTGGCAAGTGCATTATAAATAGATTCATGAATAATTTAGGACAGCACTTTTTATTAACTTTCTCTAGGTTAATCTTTTCACAGGTCTTGTCCACACACAAAATTCCTACCTTTAACTACAGTGATACAGTACCATTACACTGCTTGACCCAACCCTTCGTAATATTTTCATGTAGGGCATTCAGGGTATAATGCAAACGCTCAGGACTATCTAGCTCAGTCCTGCAGAGAAACAAGAATGTGAATGTAGTATGGTGTCCTCAGAGCAATGTAATTCTGTCCACATGATAATCTGTTGTAACACTGCATACCAGTAAAAATAAATTTCATGACCCACACATGAATGTAATTTTCCTGTGTAGATGAGGCCTCAGTTATTTAAGTTATGTTGTTGGAGTAATTTCTATTAAATTTCAGTTTAAGCTGCGGTGCTCTGAAACAGGGTAAGAAATGCATGTTTTTAGACCAGCAGCATTAGCTTCACGAGAAGGTGAGACAGGAAAGGCCTGGCACCAGTACACCAACAGTGTGAGGTCAGCGTTAGCTTCCTCCAGCAGACGAAAGGGTGGATGATGAGCCATCCCCCCAGCAGGCTGCCAGTGCAGAAGTGGGCAGCCCTGTGCTTGAAGTGTTCAACAGAGGGCATGGATCCAATCCCAGAAACTGTGGAAAAGGCAGTCATGTTTATCAAAGGGCTCACAGGTCAAGAAGGGTGTTACGTTATAGTATATTGAACAAAGGAAGTTAATCTGCATCCAGAGTGTTTTAATAACTGAAGAGGCTACAAACACCCAACACACTCAACTGCAGCAGTTTGGTTTGTAAGAGCAGATAAGCACCACTCTTATGTCAATTATGACAAGGACAGAGACTTCTGCCTTGTGTTCAGGTTTCACCCAAGACGTTGCAGTTCTCTTTGCAATGATTTAGTCATTAAATAAATGCACCTCTTCTTTTATCCACAAGAATAAGCAGCAACCCAGCAATGATTTCTGCTATTTTGCACATGCACCACCATTGCTTTCTACAGAGATGTGTCCTGAGCGTCTCAGCCTGGACCTAGTGCCTGCCATGGCCATGGCTGCAAAATTTATCCCATGGAGGTAAGAGATGCCTGACAAGTCCAACTACAGGCTGAGGTAGGAGCATGAGACGAGGCACACTGGACTGCCCAGCCCCTCCTGCAACACCCAAGCACATCGTCTCCCTTTTCAACATTTACCAGGGACACACACACCCCCCCGGGAATGCAGATTTCTGTTCTCAAGCGATGTAGCAGATCAGTCAGCTACTTTCAATTTGAAGGATCAATTTAGCATTATCCTTTGTGTGCCCCCAAGCTCGCTCTGGCCACCCTGCACAGTCATCTGCTGCTGACAGCACCCCCTCGGGTCCTGAGCCATGGATGTGCTCTCAGAGCAAAGCTCACAGCAACGTTGCCTTACTCTGCAAGAAAAGATGGAGTGTGCACACAGTACATCATGGCAAAGGGCCATATGTTTTTGTATAACACCCGTGTGGGAAACACCTGCAACCCTTTCACCTTGTTTATAGTGCTGCTGTCAATTCACAGAAGGCTTTGATCTCCCTATCTATTATCAGTCCCATGTATTACAAACACATCACATTAATCATAAAGCACGTATATGCTGTTAGGCAATAAACAAGGCTTTCTTTTCTATGCTGCAGTCTGGTAAAGTACACAAAGATCATCTGGAAAGCTAAATGAAAATATAAGATTTCATTATCTTTATCTTCCTCAGGGAAGAGCAAAGAAGAAAGAACAAAAAAAAAAAAGGGGGGGGGGAGAGAGAGGTATGCAAAGACACAGAGATACAAGAGAAAAGGTTAATTTTCTTAGGAGACATTTCCTCAAAACAAAAGTTCCTCGATCACTCTGCCTCTTTTGTTTAGAGACAACCATTCACTTCAGGCAAAGAAACGCAAAAATGAATTGTGCACTGCTTGTTTAAAATAGGACTGAAGCCTGGCATTACTTGCTTAATTATTTCAGAGGTCAGCAAATTGATTTATCATGAGCACTGTCCCCTTCCAGCTCTTGCAGGCAATTCAGACTCTGTAGGACTAAGCGATATGTCACAAACAGCTGCAAAGCCCAAACGCAGTCTTCACAGAAAGGGTTACTTTGGGTTGAGAGGAAAGGAAAGGAGGGGACAAAAAATTGTCAGGTACCTTGAGTCCCATTATTATTTGTGATATATTAGCAGCTAGAGGCCTCCAAGGTCCCCAGGATCTAATTTAGCATGAGTTATACATAAGTAGAAGGCTTATTCTAGGCCTGTGGAGTCCACAATTTGAATAAGAAGGAGCGACAAGCAGTGGGGAAAACAACCATCCTCCATTTTCCATCTGAGGGACTAGTGCACAGGTAGGTAGGGGAGAAGCCGGGAATTGCCAGCAATCACCTATTGGTTCTGATTCCCTGTGGGAACAGAGCTCCTCAGCTGCCATGTACACCTGGAAATCCCACACTGGCTTTCTTCAGGCAGGGGCAAGTCTGCTGGAAAGTTGGAAGCTAACTCCTGTGCCACTTCTCCTGCATCCTGGGCTGTGACTCTAGCCGGCAGGGTGCCCTCCCGGACTATTTTTATAAAGCACTGACAAGCTGAGTATCTCCAGATTAGAGAACCGAAAAATGTACATTACCACTTAAGAAAACAAACAAACACACACAAAACCCCCCCCACAACATCCTAGAAACAGGTGAACTTATTGCACATGAAAATGAAGCCCTGGTAGCACTGAGCAGTCTCAAGCACAGGGAAAAGTTTCAAAGCACAGCTCTGCCAACACACATGCCTCAGCCGGAGACTAATCCAACCCATTGTGTAAATTCATGAAAAAGAAGACATGGCCACAGTGATTTCTATTTAAGAATAAATTGTTCCTCATTTCCTTTTTCGATGAACTACACTTCTTTTCATGCCGTGAAAGCTTTAAAATAAGCACATAGAACTATTAATTTAATTCCTGACTGTATTAAAAATATCATGTAACCAGATGCCCAGACACTCACGCACACTTTCTGCACTGCTCTGTATTGCTATGCATCCACCTCTTTGTCCACATACCCAGGATTAAAAATGCTATCTTCTACATACCAAAAAACCTCTGCACTATCTCAAACTTGCACCTTGCCAAAAGACCTCTGTTTTCTGACATGCTTAAGGAAGTATTAAAAAAAAGGAAGAAAATTCTGGGATTATTTATATTCTCCCCACCACTAAAAGCACAGCTATTTTTAAAGGAGCTCCTCCCTTGTCAGGTGCAGTAAGAGACTAGCCGTACGGAAGTAATATATTTAGGGTTGACAATAAGGAGAAGGAGGGCTGATTGGGGCCATTGCAAGGTACAGAGCTGGTAGAGTCTTTCAAGGACCTCACACCAGGGTGCAAACAAGATCTATTTCTGGGCATCTCTAACCCCAGCTGGGGTTTAGCAACTTGAGGGTGTCACACATATTTACTAATCCCTTCCCCCTTCCAAGTGAGCAGTGCAGGAGACGCAGACTCTGCATGGCTGTGTTAATTCATTCATGAAATGAAGTAGATGACATTTACCCACATATAAGGAATGACAGGGATTAAATTAAGCTCACAAAGTGCCATGGAGAGAAAAAAAAAAACCACCTCTAAATTATACAATCGTATTTGGCAATCTATGTCCATTTGGTTTTCTGAGGAAAACTGAGTCCAGATACAAGTGCAAGTACAAAAACTCATGCCCACATTCAGGGGTTGGGAAGAAAAGCAGCAAAGGGGACAGACAGGGATAACAGAATCAGTTTTTCTTTCTTGCTCAGGTGGGCTGCAGGAGAAGCCTGGCGCCAGGACAGCGTGGAGCCGCAGGGTCCTGAGCTGTGCTCCTCCACAGCTGGGGAGCCGCCTCTTCCCAGGGCTGGTGGGGGTTATTTTTATCCTGGCAACTGGGCTAAGATGATTGCCACCACCGCCACCATCGCTCCACGTGCTTGCATCATACCGCTAGCGCTGATTAGCTACATCAGTATTCCACTTCATTAATGCGAAATGAAAGCTGTAAATAGGGTACTGCTTTTATAGGATGCTCCTGGAAATGAGAAGCACTGTGATATTAATAAGAAACCAGTTGCTCCTCCCGCCTGGGTATGCGGCGCTGTTGCTACTGGCTGACACTGAAAGCGCTCATAGCTCTTCACCTCGGCAAGAGTGCCAGAAGAAGGTTTCTTAATCTTTTCCCATGGTGTTTCCCACCAAGCTTGGACTGTATTAATCTGTGTTTTGTTACCCGTGTTTAGACTGTGACATTTTCACCAAAGCTTGTTTTGTCTGTGCTCGTTAAAGCACAGTATGCCTGACTGACCTCATGTGATGGTGCAGCAGACGTTTCCTGTGGGTTTCAGCATATTTCTGTGCCCAGCCTTCCTGTGGGTTTGCGAGACATGGCGTGAGAGCAGTCTCATCTCAGTCTCTCTGCACCCAATTCACTACCAGAGTACTCCTTTGCCATACCCTGAGAGAAAAACCATCAGGTTACTATTTCCAGAACACTGAATTACTATTTCTAAGTAAGGCTACATCTGGGAGATAGCAAACTTTCTGCGTCTCCTAACTTCACTTGCTAGCATCTACACACTGTTCATTTGTATGGATTTGTATGAGTCTATTATTTATATTCAGCAGTACTACTTATTTTTATCAGCGCAATGAAAAAAAACCAAGGATACAAGATGGCTGAGGAGGATAAGCAAACAATGTTACTTGGGCTAAATAAGGGCAGGCTTTTCTCCATCTTATTTTTTCCACATAAGGGAGGGAGAGGGATCTGCTCAGTGCTTATCCTGCTTTCTAGTCAGAAGCTCTAAGCAGCTTCTCTTGACAGACAGGTAAGCAATTTCTGGGAAACAACAGGCCGTATTACCTTAGCAGGGCTACAGCCATTTTGTACAAGATAAATGGAGACAGAGCACTGCACTTAAAGAATATGAGGGATACGACTGGGATGCTACATCAAATAATAAAGCTGAGAGAAAACGTAGAAGAGGGTCATGCAGTGCAGGGCTGCCTTCTAGCAAAGCAGGGGGGACCCATCCAAACGGGTAGCCATGAAGCCAAGGAGGATCCTCAGTGTCCCAGTAAGCTGGAGAACGTGCACGTGTCGTGGTGCAGGCTCCAAGAAAAATCTGGGGACAAGGGACAAAAAGAAGAGAGCATATGTGCAACCATATGGAGAAAATGAAACAAGAAAGAGGTCAAAGGATTTAAATATAATTTGCGATACTACGACATCGCAAGATACAGCAAGCTATAAAACAGGTCGCCTATAATAAAACCACAAGTGTAATAAAGTTGCTAGTTACACATACGTCCATCACTAAACATATAAGCAAACACATTTCAAGATGACTGAAACAAAACCTACGTGATCTGACTTCTGCTTCTCATAAAGCATTTCTGACCATGATAAAATTGAGGTTTGTATTATTTTACCTCCCTGAGACTTGGCAACAGGGTACCAAGAAAAGCCATCTATAAATCTGCATTTCTGCAACCTTCACCTTGCATATTCTTTATATATCATGGCCAGGACTCAAGTACAACTAGAGTTTTCCACATCTCCAGTTTTGGTTAGCCATTTTAGCCCTGAAGGAAAGAAAAGTCTTTCAGAAAACACTGAGTATCTCTATCTGTTGAAAAGTCATGTCCTCATACATATCTTCAAAAGAGTCATTGAGAACACAGATATTCAAAATCAGTACGCTGTTTCTGTTTGTTTTAATTCTGCACTTTATCTTCGATTTCTTCATAGGCAAGACAGCTCATGTGCCTCCTGTAAATACAATCAGCAGTACTGGATGATACAATATTTTATTTTTGCATGTGTTAAAAATAAACATATACATAATTTTCTTTCAGTCTACTCCTTCTTACTGGCATTTTGATCTTAAATCAATGAGAGAGTTACAATATATTGCACACCGTCTCTTTTTGTTCCTTTGCTCTATGTTAATGCAGACACATGCTGTCTTAATATTAGAAAATATTAATTCTTCATAGATAGGACTCAATATACTGATTTTTTGCATCATAAACATAACAAGATGAAATGAATAAGCCAAAATGAGATTTTCATAACTACACATGCATACGCTGTTTTGTTGAGTAAGAAACAAGACACTTTGACTTGGTCATGGCTACCAGCCTGAAGATATCTTAAGTTTAAGCCAATGAAAGCAGGGTTTCATAAGTGGCAAGGAATGGGCAACCCATTCATCTGGTTTGCATGCAAGATCCCAGCCAACATTGGACAGCCTTACTCAGACAAGTAAAGGTCTGCCAGAGTGGCCACAAGGGGGACAGTCACTGGGACTTGCTTTTCTTTCCTGATCTGCCTTTAAAAAAAATGTCGAAACAAAGAAGAAAAAGGATAGTAACCACCTACTGAGCTCCTGGGAATGTACTTTTTTATGCTACAGCATACAAAGTGCACACAGGAAAGATTCATTTTTTAAAATCCTTGCATACCTATGATAGCATGTACTTATTCTATATATTCTTAAGATCTACACACATACACACAAAATCATTTAATTTTGTTAATGCATTATTAAATGCACACTAAGCCAAATAAAAGTAATTTCCCAATGCTTTATGCATTTATCATGAAACCACTAGCAGAATTCTTTACAATAAAAATGCTAGCTGTACACATGACCAAACTAAATTATCTTGGGAAATGGCTAATACCTGACCATGTGGAAACGTTAGAAAGCAGGGTTTTGTTATAGGACTAGAAAGAAAAAATAGATGTATTTTCTTACAGAAAAATTGCAATGATAAAAATATTTTTAATAGTAAAAAACACTGCAGCTCCAGGAAATTTTCCTGAATCAATTCAATCTGTGTTGTTCCAGACTTTAAAAACCCATTAAAAATAACTGATAAATTTCCTAACCTCTTTTAGTGCACCATGCAGAAGACAAAGGAAACTGCAATTCAACAGAGATAGAAAGGAAAGAAAAGAATGGAAAAACCTGATAGTTTGTGCATCAGTGGTAATATCCTTGCTAACAACAACGGGCAAATCTGCGCTACAAAGGACAAGAGGAGCAGGAGTGATGTGTACAGCTGACAAAGGCACTCCAAAGTAATGACTTCCAGGAAAATCTGCTGTTACAAATGGACAACACACTGCTGAGAAGTAGTTGAGTCACAACTTTCATAACATGGAAAATTATTTCAGCCTAAAAATGGATGTATTGAAAAACAGGATGTATTTGAATCTGGTAAGGCATTATGGGGATAACATCCTACAAACAGCTAATATACTCACCTGGTTTAAATTATTAAACCTCACTGAGATCCATGCATATTCAGGGATTTTTCCCAATACAATGCACAGACATAAAACACAGATCGTGTTTCAAACAGTAATATTAGTAAGAGCACTACCTGGTTGACCTATTTTCCATTTATTGCCTTGTGTGTCTTATCAGTTGTAACAAACATGCTTCTTTTGCTGCTCCTGTTTTTGGTGGGGGAGAAGGGAGCAACTGTATAATCAATGGTGTATATGTCTCCATATCCTAAAACTACCCATATTGCTGAGGATGGAAGAGTACATTTAGCCCTCTCCTCTTCCACGGACGTTTCACTGTGGAACAGCAGGTCTTGTTCATCCACCTCCTTCTTCTGACAGCCAGCCAGGGCACAACGTATCACACCGACGCTGGCACCCGATTCCCACACGCACACTGCATATGTTTGAGCTCTCTTCACAGCTGCATTAAACAGCTGTCCCAGGCCCACATCTGGTGGTGCAGGACACGAGCGATGTTGACTCAAGAATTTCTCCTCTTTGGCTCAGGCACAGCTGCTTGGCTAAAGACCTCAGGACTCCCACGGACCTGCCTCATTTCTGAGTCATCCCAGTAAACATTATCGTCCAACACCACTTTGCTGTGTTACTCCCCAAATCCTCTGATCTCTGGAGTCTGCTCGAGGTTTCCTAGAGCCCTTCCCTCCAAATGGTTGAGCATACATGAAACATCCAGCAGTCATACTTAGGATTTCTGAGAACATTTCTGAACCAAACATTGCATTTTTAATTGCTCAGATTCTACCTAGAAAAAAGGGAAAACAAGTAGATTTGTAAGCAGACCAATCTAAGTACTTCATTTTCCTTCTAAATACACAGGTATGAGGCAAGATCAAGCGACTTGATCCTCACGCAATGACAGAGGTATAGCAAAGATACAACCCACTCAATCTATTCATAACCTCTATAAACAAAGCAAAAAAACCCAACAAGCACTACTGTAGGATGAACTATCACTGAAGTAAATATATTGATCTAGCAAAAATGATTGAAGACTGACAATAAAAGGGTTATAAATGCTTAGAAGAAAGAGAAAGCAAAAACACAAAACCAACCCACTGAAAAACTCCCACCTGCATTCACAGGGAAAAATGGACTGGAACAATAAAACACAATGGCAGTGCCTGTACGTCTTTGATAGCTGCCCCTCCCAAAAGCTGGAACAATCTTGCTATAAACCAAGCAAATGAAAATGCAAATGCATGAGCAATCGTCTGGGGGATTCAGATGCTTCGTGTCCTGTAGGCAAAGAAGGAAGGGGAGAAAAGTAGGAAAGCAAGAGAAGGCACCACTTTTTATATTTGTAATTATTGATCATGCTCTCCTCACCTGGAGCCTTTTTAATCCAGCAGAGATCTTACAGTTAAATATGCAACGCTGGCTGCATTGCAGCTTTAGCACTGCCAGCAACATCCGCTTGTCCTCTGACCTCAGTGCCATCCGTGGCTCCGGCTCCTCCAGCAGGCAGGGACAGCCTGCAGATTTTCTGGCGCGCTGGCTGGAGAGAATCATGTGAACAGCTGCCTGCAGAAATCCAATGTTCAAAATGGCAAACTCAAAAGAAGCATGGGATGGGGAAATATGCTGAACGCAATGCCCAGAGCAGTCCTGTGAGTACATATAAATACAGTGGTGTATCAAAGGGGTATCAGGGTCTACCTGAGGGCTTACAAACTGTGTATTCGTTTAACTATTTTGCTAAGGAAATGAGCATGAGGAAAATTATGGTAGTTTCACCTACAGTGATTCTGTTCTTCAGTATTGATGAAAATCCAATTGCGTTATTCAGCAAAAGCAAATAAAATGCCACTGACACAAAAGATGGGTCTGTAGTAAGAATAAGTTCAGGTACTTCGAGTATTGATCTTCCCGTTTTGCAATACACCTCTCCGCCTCAAAAATCTGAATTTAAATTGCTTTAATAGAAAATAATATTTAATAGCTAATGCCTTTCCATGTGACATTACGTTACCATCTGACCTATTTTAACATTTGTCTCTGTGCTGCACTTGTAGACCTACTTTCTCTTTCTCCTGTCCCATGCATAGGTTATTTCCTACTGGGCCAAGTGGACAGCCAGTGGACATATAAAATTGTTAGGCTGCTTTGATAACATTTTACTTTGGCCCTTCACACAGAGTATTTCAGAAGATGTTCTGTGTGATAAAAGGTCCCAAAGAACCGAGATCTTCTCATAATGTCACTTTGAAAGACTCTGCGGCAATTCCCAGTGTCCTTGCCAAGATCCTTTTTCAATAAAATAGATTCCAACATTGACAGAAAAGCTTGGATTATTGCTGAGTGATAAAATGTCTACTGCTAGCCCTTACAGAGTCTGAACATTGCTCCCAACTCACTCCTTTTTCTGTAAACTACTTTAAGATGTCTGGATATGTCTTAAAATTTGCTGTACAAAACCCAACTTTATTCAATAGGTACCATCATCCAAAAATCGAAGTTATATAACATGAGAGACACCTAAAAACATTGGGTCAAGATCCTCAGATAGTCACAGCTTTATGCATTTAGTGGAGCTACACTGAAGTAAACAACAGCTTGAAGGTCCAGACCACTATTTTCAGGCTTGTTTACATGGGGGAAGAGAGGAGATTCTGGGACAAGACATGATCTGAATGTGAATAAAATTAGACTAGAAAAAACTCCTATGGGAGCACACCCCTATAGGTACAATAATTGCTGGGGGAGATGGTCAGTTTTTTGCCTGATGTAGTTTGTCATTCCAGAACTGCCGTGTCTGTGCATGGGAGGTTTTCTGACATTACCATAGCTGTTTAATTATACCAGTACAATTTTATCACTATGACTAAAATAAATCCTCCTTCGAGACAAGCCCTCAAGTTTAGCCACCAAATTTAATGGAAGGAAGGAAAGATTCACAATCCCCAGGGTAATGGTGGCTCAGCTCATTCCATGCTCCCCAAGCTAGAAAAAAAAAATAAATAGAATAACAGCTGACAACAACTTCTTCCTCTGCAGTGGGGTATACTTCTGCCTATTGCCTGATGAAATCATACCCAGTTCACTACCAGCAGAAGGTCTGACATAAAGCAAACTCTCCAGGGAAAGAAGAGAAGTAGTCAAACAGAGAAAAAGGGTAATTTGAAGATGGTGCCAAACCAACAAAGAAGAAGGAGATATTTTGTTTCCCTTTACTACTAATAAAACATAGTAGACTAAAATTGATCCCCAGACTAATAAGGTAGAGGAAAAACTAAAACCTATATATGACAAAACAATAAAAAAGTAATGAAGAGATTTATGGAAGTACATAAAAACCTTAGAATGACGTAAAAATTGTCAGGTCATGTTACTGTTTTCAGCGCAACATGGGTAAGAAAAACAGGGAGAAATAAAAATTAGAACGTGGAGGAAAGATAGCATAGGGCTGAAGAGGATGGAGAGAAGCAAGAGAAAGAAAACAAAGCAAGAGCAAATATTTAGAGGGGAAAAAAAATCACAGCAGAATTAAAGTATGAATACAAAGCCCACATGACAAGGTTGGCAAGGTAAAAAGAAAAACAGAACCAACACCAGAGCCAACAAAATGGTGGCACCACTGAAGGACAATGGGCAGCAATTGATGAGTAGCATCTCTGTAGATACCTGTCGAAGTGTGGTCATCCTCAAAGAGAAAAATACGACTATTTCTAAGAAACTAAAGAAGAGACATCCCCAATCCATTCCTGTGCAAGGTTTTGGTGTCCTAAGGGGCAGAGGCCCCACAGAGTCTTGCCTGAGGGACTCCCCAGCATGGTGACGGGGGTCTAAGAAGCATCTGCATCCCAGAGCTCCTCTCAGGTGGCTGCGAGGAGGGAACAGAGCCAAGGATGCTCCAGCCTGCGTTGGGGCTTGCAGGGAATGGGGACCTGCAACGGGCTCCTGATTTGCTGTTTCCTCTCTGCATCCTTCCTTTCCAGCCCCCAGTGAGGGATATGTGGGGAAGGCAAATCCCTTCTGCTTGATGTTTCTTATGGCACACAAGAAAGCAGACACAAGCTGCCTTTGGATTTCTTTGGGCTGCCACCGTGAAGGGTAAACTGGCAGTAGGGAGTCACCTGGAGAGGCAGTAACCTGACTCTCCTGGGAAATGTTCAGCAACCAAGGAGGGCAGGAACTGTTCCTGCGTCACAGCATTAAAGTTGATCTGCTTTAAAGGCTGCCAAGAAAGGAAAGGGGACACATTGGGAGGGACAATGCATTTTCCTCCCTCCGTGTACAGCAGGGGGAAATGATTCAGGAACTTCATTAAAAAATTTCCGTGCATGGCACTGGGAATACCAGTTCATTATCAGATACACAGTGGGTGAAACCAGAGACCATTAATAGCTACTGGACATTATGTATTGTATGTGCCCACTTCAAGTGTGCATCAATACTTCTGGGTGCTGTAGGAAATTCTAATAAAAGCATTTAATATGCACAACAAAATCTATAATACAACTGTTTTCCAATACTTTCTAGAAGGATTGGTATACTGAAATTATGTCTCAGATTTTTGAAAGCCCTCAACCTGCTTTTTCCCAAATGGTGGAAAGGGATAAAAAATTACAAGGTGGACTTTACAGACTGTTAAGAACATTAACAAAGGCAGGGTCTGGTAGATGGTGAGGAGTGTAGATAAAGGTGAAATTAAGACTACGAAATTAGTTTTTATAACTGTGGGATTCACTCAGAATATTTCCTCCTTGTGCCCTGAAAGGTGACAGTCTGGTACGCAGGTGCTGATCATGATGGTGTTATGTGATAAGAAGAGGCAATTTGTTTAGCAGTCCCATTCCAAGCCCTTTAAAATGATGATTTTAAGCACTAATTAACTAAGAAGCAGGCAGTACAGATCAAGGATCACTTGTGCTGTATATCAGGTGTAAAACACTCCTCAGGCAGCATGTTTTCAAAAGAAACTTCAGTTTTCAAACAATCTTAACCTGGAGCTCACAAGGACTATGCTTTAACATCTAAGTGCTGCACTACCAACATGCAAAGAAACAGAGGAATGAAGAAACACCTCCCCAGGACCAAATGGAAGTGAAACCTCCTTCTAGCCAAAGCTGCAACCTGCACATGCAAAAGCAGATCAAGATTTAATCAGGTTCCTCAAATGCTAAGATATGGTACAAAGGCATGCTCTCTGCTTCCATCGTCAATCTTAGGAGCTGACACAGTTTTGGCCAACCTCACAGAGCCTTTCTGCATCTGGCCAACGCCATCTCAGCGGAGCTGTACCAACCAGGGGATTTCCCTCTACACAAACACTAATTTTCTGAAGCTACGACCACAGCAGTTGGCCCATGCCTGAGTACAGAAATGAGCATCAGGTACATGGCGGAGGTGACAAGCACTGTCCTTTGCTGCCTTGACAAGAGCATATAAAATGTTGTCTGTCTCATTTGGTTGGATTTCACACTCACTTTCTAGAGGTGTAAAAGATTACATCAGGTCTTTGACTTATGTTGGCTTGAACAGCTGCAGTAGAGTCATGGAGCAGTCATGGATGGAGGAAAGAAACTTGGAAAGAGTACAGCAGTGAGCACATGCCTGCAACTCAGCCACCTCAGGGCAACATCTGGAGTCTCAGAGAAGGGACAGAGAGCTTTCTGCACAGAAGAGTTTAACACTTGCATCAAACATTTCCATCCAAATGGCTTTGCCTGTGCTGAGGGCTGGGACTGACATTTTGGTGGGCCTTATAAATCTCCGTTTTTGAATACCTAGAACACAAGCGTCCCTGAACCTGACTGGGACAGCAAGAGGCTACAGTAACAAATCAACATCCATCACAGAGTAGACAAACTCAAGTTGCATGGTTCTCATGGGAGGTTGTAGTCCACACTTAACATTTGTCCATGGCTAAGAAGAACTCATTAATGAATACTTTCAACATTACCAGTACACTAAACATCAGTTGCAATGTTCCAGAGACCTAAGTATATGCCAGAATTAAACTAGTCAACTAATTTACTATAAATTCTGTCTATAAACTGCATCCCACAGGTCTCCATACATAGAACGTAAAATACTCCATAATGATCAAGGAGCCCACAAAAACGATTACAACATAACAACTAGACTCCAATTCTCAAAACGTTGTGGTATGCCACCTTTTGTGTAAATCTTTAGGCATCAGTCCTATAAAAGGCTATACTTTTAAGACCAGTTAGCTCTAGAGAGAAGAGGGGAAACTGGTAATGATACCCTTAAGTAACTTACAGGACTTGCTCCAGCAGCTTGATTTGGAACCAACTATAACCAATACCTAATTAAGGTTAACTGTGGGGATTCAGATGGAGATGTAGCGTTGTACCATGACACTACATTTCTGCCAGGAATTTTGTTGGGTTTCGGTTCTTCTTTAAAAGACAACTTTTAAAAAATACATTACTACTAAAAATTCTAAAAGCGTTAATTAAAAAAAAATAAAAGAAAAAAAGAAAGAAAGAAGGGGTCTGAAAGTTTAATTTAAGAATGTTAAGATTATTCTCCTATTGTTCAGTCATTTTTTGAGATAATCCTTTCCATTTCAGAGAGAATAGCTAGCACATTACACAGTGGAGCAATAAAATTGTCTACATGAGATGTGCTGTCAAAAGAGAAGGTGGGGAAGGGGAAAAAATATTTTTCTCCCCATTAACTTCTTTCAGCTACAATAAACCTAAGTGTTTATGTGTACCAACAGCAGTAAAAATATTTTTCAGTCACAAATGCAATTGTTTCTTTTATGGCCCTGATTCAGCAAGGTAGATAAACTTCTGTCTAACTTGAAGCATGTTGAGTAATACCATTGACTTTAATGGGATTACTCATGTGCTCAAAGTTAGGCACATGTTTAATGGTTCTGCTGTACTGTATCCACAGTTTTCAGGTATTTAAAGGAAAAGAGATAACTAATTCACAACAGCAATTCTAGGGCTGATCAACAATCCTATAGAGTCAAAGGATTTTATCACAACACATAAATGAAGAAACACAGAAGAAAAAAAATCTTGATGGAATATGAAAGACAACTCTGGCCAACAAAGTATATCGCTCTTTAAGAAAGCAAAAATCCAGGCAAGTGAGGCTACCAAAAATCTTTATCAGGTTAAATGTGAAACAGGATTATGAAGAGGTATAGATCAGTAATAGGAAGACTGTTTTTCTTCTCTCTCCCCTATGCTTGCCCAGGTATGATTTTCTCTAGCTGAAATACGAAAAGTAAATTGTTTAAAATATCAAAATAAAGGAAGGACCACAGGAGAGGTAGTTAAGTCCATTAGACCCCCAGTGCAAAAGGATAAAACTGTTTCATAAAACTAAATTATTTCTTTACAGGAGCCTTCAGAGACAAAGATGAGAATACCTGTCCTGGGATTACTCTTTCCACATGAAACAGAATAAGGCTAGAAACAGTGAGGCTAAAAGAAAGTTTGTGAAATTAAAATGGCAATAAAGACACTATTTCTTCAAGTAAAATAACTGCATGATGAAGACATCAGCTGTTCCCTGCAGGAGACCCTGCCCCTATGCACCTTAAGTTTGCCTCAAAGGTGTTTGAGGGGAGCAGAAGGAAGGATAAGTCTTTGAGAAAAAAATCCAGATACCCAAATCCCAGAAACACATATCCCTTTTCTTTCCAAAAAGGGAAAAGCCCCAAATCTCCACAGTGACTAATCAGTGCACCTCAGCCCTGACACAGAGGCCAGGAGCAGCAGCAAGAAAAGCCAGTTTCTTGTCTGTAACTGCTTGATTATGGACTCATCTGCAGAAATACTAACTAGTGCCATCTGCAGTGACATTTTTCTGAGCGAGGAGAAGTCAAGCATTAAGACAGAACCAACTTGGGCTGTGTAGACTTCTGAAAAGCTGTCAGCTGCCAGCGTAACTTAACAATCACAACTCACCCCTGGACACATTTCAAGTTAGTGACTGGATCCATGATCTATCCTAATCCTTCAAACCACCCAATCATTTAAGAGACCAGGCTTGATCTTGGTTCCAGTAATGACTTACAAGGATATCATTTAAGGAATATTACCAAGTTTTTAATGAAAATAAACCAAACACCACCCACAAATCAAACGCTGAGTAATCCCATAGACCCTGTAACAAGAATTGCCTCTCCCATTTTAAGTTACTTTCTGTGTATTACTTAAAAATGCGTTGAAGTAACCCCACTACAAAACAAGACACTTTCTATGGAAATGGAGCTCCATTCACATCTGTGTTTTCACAAGATTCTTCGGGAGTACCTGCATGCACCTTGACATGCTTTCTGTGGTACTGTGCTGATCCTGATAGGCTTATGCTGGAGTCCAGCAGAGGCTCAGCATCGGTAGATGCGGTTTTCCACTGGTGTTCTATTAGGGACTGAGAATGGTTTACAACTGGATCTTGTTAGAAATGTTCTCATTAATTCCTTCCCTCATTACAAAATCGGGTTTTGAGCTTGTTGCCTCCCTTTGCCAGTTCACAGCCTGACAACCCTGAGCTCAAACACCCCGATCATCTTCTGCTTTAATCCAAGCACCATCCTCTTGCTACTCCTAGACCCATCTCTTTGACTCTGCCTTACTTTGCTCTTGCCCTCTTTAGCACTTACTCTACTACATAGTTGTTCAGACTTAATCAGAGAAGGTTGAAGTTGAGAGTTCAAGTGAAGGAAGAGTAAGAACAGGGTTTGACCTGCTGCAAGCTGTTTCAGACGCAAAATGACGTGAAGAAAGAGTGTCACCCTACAGATTGCACTGAATTTTAATCTTCTGTTCTTATACTTTGATTATACACAGTGAGATCTATGTTATGAACTCTTACACTCTTCCCCACATCCAAATGCATTGCTACAGTCAAAGGTAGAATAGGTTCATTCATCCCAGAGGCAATCATCTGTCTGCTTGGGGCTGTATTGTATTCATATTTTCTGTTCCTTCACTGGTAGTGTGTTGTTGGGACAAGAATATATTACTTATTTTGGCACTATTTTCCAACTCCAAACCAGCCATACATGCTCACAGTGCTGTAAAGTCATAATGATGCAATCACAGTACAGTGGTCAAATACATATCAAGTGTGTATATAAAGTAAAATAACTGCCTCTACAGCTCTGCTCACATTGTAGCAGTTGCTTTTCTGATTCCATAAAGTATACTCTATTTCTCCTCTTCAACCCAGAAGCTCTTTGTTTCTCTGTCTGCTCTTACCACCTATTTCCAATCAGTAGCCATAACCTACAACTGAAATGGAACAATTGGATATGCTGGGGGTGAAAATAAAGTATCAAAACATCAAAGTTCATCCAAAAAATAAGTGACATAAGTCTCTAATTTCCACAGAAACTAGGACTACTTTCCTGCAATCTCCTACCATAAAAGGAGAACATTCAAGTCAAATCTTAGCATGTATCAGTACACTGCTTTCCAGATAGGATATTTTTCACTTTTTATTTTTGTTATAGAGAACCAGCACACGTATTTTAGAGGAGGTATTTCTATAGAAGGTACTCCAAAGTATAGCTGAATCAAAGACTAACACTCTGTGGCAGGATCCCTTCAAAAGTCACGTCAGCGGTTTGGATTCCCTTGATGAACAGAAATGCTCCAACTCTGCTTTTGCACCAAACCAGGGCTGTTTGTTTCTGCTTAGGCCTCATCCTGGGCCATCTCTGTATGAAAACAGTCTTTACAGCACACACCTCACAACTGAAGACTATTTGCATTGTCTCTCTCTATAAAAGAGTAATACCATCACCTCTCCTTTGGATTCACACATAGGAGTTTAGAAAAAAAAAATGCTTTTGTGACCTACAAAAGCCTTACTTGAAATAATTCTCTACGACTTGAGGCCTTTTGGAATGGAAGGGATATATTGTTTTGACTTGATTAAAGCTGAAAAGTTGATTTGACATCCTGTTGTCAAGGAAACCAATTCACACACAAAAGAAAACAGTTGTGATGGTATCATTCAGACTATTCAAGTGACCTTAGAAAGAAAAAAAGGCTTCAGCTCCAAAGATTTGTATTCAGCTCACTTCACCACTGTAGAAATAAAGATCATTGCTCTTTATGCTTATTGGAAAGCAGTTTTCAATCTGGAAAAAGCAAAATGCCACATCTTCCAACTGCCAGATCCAATACTTTGCTGGGACCATACATATAAACACACCTACCATTTATTGCCTATTTCAAAGAACCATAGAAAGAATCACACAGAAGATGTATAGGGAAGGAGAAGGAATTTCTTTAGTTGACAGGACCATGATAAATACCCCCCCAACACATACCACACCTATTGAAAAGCAGCTCGCAAGCCAGGTTTTTAAACATCTTCCTTCAATGACAAATAAAGCTTACCTCAAGCACAGCGGTGTTTGAGTCCATCTTTGTTTTCATAGGAAATATCAAAAAGCAGCATTTTTTCTCTGCCAGCCTCCTAGATCCTCACAAATGGAGTTTTTCATGCATTCAGTAAATGGGACGTAGTTATGCTCAGTCTGCTCACTCCTACCTACAGGATCCTGAAGAGGCAGAACTGTCCTAGATGACCACTACCACCATCATCCAGCTTTGGAGCACATGCAAGTCTCACAGAGGTTTCATTCCCTGATAGCTCTGGGTAGATTGGAAAAATGAAACTTTCTATCTATCTGCTCACACACTGTAATTATACATCTCTTTCTCCAATGACATAGCCTCTGCCTGGCCGAGGGAGCAGACAGATGACTAAATAGCAACTTGTCTCTAATTCCGCTTAGAAAAAAATAGGCATGATATTAATAAGTAAGGAAATACACTGAGGAATGAATGCCAGTGTTCTTACATTATTGTCATTTAAGGGCATCACACCAAAGGTCATGGACATAATAAGCCTCAGTCATTTTCCATTTGTTACACAACATACAAATTGCCACAGTGTTAATGAATATCTTTCTCCATTCCTAGCCAGCCAAGACACTGTATTATTTCCTCTTAGACAAGTACCTAACCCTTAGAATTCATTATTTCCATCGTTTCTTGCAGCACTTTGTCCTTAGGGCTGAGCATAAATGCCACAAGGCGGCCGTGACTGAAGCATCAAATGCTTCATATGGCTGAGCCTGACTTCTTTCTGATAGAGCTTTTTTGCTGAAAGAGCATACAAAGCATATTTATATTATTTATGATCAAATATGCACAGACACGTTCATACACGCTCCCTTACAAGTGTTTTAAACCCCTTCCAGAACACAGGAAAAAAAAATGACACTGTCTGTACTTTCTGAATATTGCTTGATACGTACATATTGAAATAATAGTTATGCTAGAAACACCAACTGACCACAACAATAGCTGCTACCATGAAATAACTGCATTTCCCCTTTAAATGATGACAACTGGAAAGTAGTTCTTGGAACAGAAATGACATTCACAGAAATGTGGAAGGGCTTGTATGAAGGGATATAGTGCTTAAACCCTCTTTACTCCTAATAAACTGCTAAAATAGCACAGCTGAGCTATAGAGAGGAATGCCTTATTTCTAATCTGTACTTCATTGTATTTTAAGTTTAGGAATTTTGCATAAATATTATAGATAGCAACAGCTGAACGAAATTCGTGCTATTTCATAAACGAAGTTTTTTTCAAGGTGATAAATTATTATTTCCACTATTCACCATAAGTATAAAGAATGTGCAGATGAAAAGAGAATATTGAAGGCTGGTAGCTTTGTACAGTTCTGAAAAAGACTAAACTTTATGTGCATAATTAAAATTAGAAAGAGAAGAATGAAGTCCAACACCAAATGCTGAACTAAAATAAGCTTCTGTATGTAGTCAAACAACCTCTACCTCTGTCCCCCAGACTGAAATACCAGACCCTGCGTTTTGATGACCTTCTTATCTTGGAATTTTCTCCTCTCCCGCCCAACAAACTCAAACAGCAAGAGACAGAAAAGAAGAAAGCTGATGGCACTGCTAAGCTTACCCACAAACAGGTCCATACTCTGTTATGAGTTTTGTGTGGTTTTCCCAAAAACCCTGGATAAAAGAAAAATAACAAAGTATTTTAGAACAGGACTTAACAGAAACTCTGTTATACAGACTTGCTAACACACACACACACACTAAAGCTTTGAACTTCAACCAGGAGAACCACAGTATTAACTCATAAACTCACCTTTCTCTTATTGTCTATCTGTGACACTAAAGCCTAGAAATGATGACTAAAAAAAAATTCTCAACCCCCCAAAAGACCTGGAGAGACATGAAGTATGTTTTTGTCAGGGTTTTGCACTCCAAAATATGTTACCGTTTCATAATTATATCTTTTTAAACTAATTTCATTATGAGGTCCTGACTCAATTTTTTCTGATAGGTGTGTGGATGGAAAAACTGACAGAGAAATTAACAGAGTAAGTATATGACTTTACTAAACACAAGAGAAACACGGGGAATGTGGAAAGGTTGTCTTGTTTAGGTTTTAGTTGCATTATTGAAAAAAACCACAAACTTGCAAAGTTGGAGTTTAGAACGAAGCAGTCACCTGGGACACTCTTCAGAAGAGTACGCAGATGTATTTTAACAAACTTTTAGAATTTTTACTGTTTCATTTTCATAATTGATGAAAATTGGTATCCATTTATCTAAATATACCTGCCACTACACTAAACTGTTAGTGTCCTAAATGAATTCAAATTGATTAATCTGAAAGAAGGTGAGCAAAATGTATCCCCAAAAGTGAATATGAAAAAATCTGTTTTACAAAACTGTGATATTAGGGAATCATACTGCATCATATTTGTAACTTGTCTATGGAAAAATAACACATTTGACTGCATTAATCTGCATTTATATTAATTCAAGAAAGACTATTGTGATCTATCTTCATTCTTCAGAGAAAATTCACTAACAAAGTAGAATACTTATGCCTCTTATTTAATCTTTCTTATTTTTTATGACATACTGAATAATATTAGCTACAACAATATGAACTATTGTAAATACATTAACTACAGACATAAATAAACAAAACCATGTAATGTGTGTATGCTTTGGGAGCATTTTACTATGCTAAGCAAAAGAAAATCTGGTAATCCAAAGTAGTTATCCTACTTATCACCCTTGGGTGCTAATTTATTACCCAAATTAGCAATGCACTTGCCACCACCTACAGTCCTGCTCTTATCGAGCCCTTCAGTTGTTTCTTCTCCTTAACAGAGTTGTGCTTTTTTTTTTTCACTATAGACTTGCAATGTGTTTATTCTACAGGACAATATGTCTCCAAGGTTAAGGGCTGAACTTTAGGTTTTCCTTAACCTACAAAAAGCTAAAGCACTGGATGGTGTGTAAGAAACCCCACTAAATATAGAATTATGAAAGAGGTGGTTTAGATGATTGCCTGAAAAAATATATATATTCTCACCTGAAAAATACTTTACTACTAGGATAAGCAGGAAAGCCCCATCCATTAGCACACAGAAACTAAGGTGGACAAAGCCTTTGTGATACCACAAATACATACAGCTAACTCAAAAAGGCTTTTATCTGCAGACGCTGAGGGAGGGGAAAAGGTACACACACATTCACACCCACCTGCATTTTGCTATAGTGATACTTCAGCAGTAGCAGGATTTCAGCCTGCAATTCCTATGATTTCAGCATTACAAAGGTGGCCTACTGCCCTCCCCTGATGATGCAAGGGGAAATCCTGGGGCCAAATTCCCCCCAGCGTTATTCTCCAGGTGGCCATCTAAGGCTGTGTAAAGCAGGCTCAGCTTTTTGGTGCACTCTGACCGCTTTGCCTGGGAGAGTGACTCCAACCTGCTTAAAGACAGCCGCCAGATTTACAGCCACGCTGAGGCATCACCACGGCACAGGGCAGCGCCCAAGGTTACTGGGCAGCATGGCACACCAGCGCTTTGCACCCCATGTAACACAACAGTATCAGATGCATGGGGCAGAAGGACTTACAGTCTTGTGAGACGATGCTGAAGCAGGTCTGCCCTCTCTCCCACTTTCCTCCTAGCCTCAACCTTCATCCCAAAGTACAGCCTGAACCTTGCCTGCTAAGTTTTGCTTTGGATTGTGAGCACGCACATAGGTATTGCTCTTGCTGTATTCACCAGCTGCATTCCAGCGAGCCAGCAGGATATTAACATTTACAAGAAGCCCAGGCTTTAAATGATTCAGTGAAAAAGCCTTCCAGAAAGCCGGCTTCTTAGAACCACAGCTCCTGGCTCACTACAGTAGAGGGGTCAGGCAGAACACATTTCAAATCAGGCCTGTTAACCAATAACTGGTTTTCCACCTCCAAGTCTCCTAAATGGTTGCACTGGCTTAAAATTAACCACACAGTTTTTCTTCCCCAAAGCGAGAAGTACAAGCCTGCAGGATGGGGGGAGAGAAGCAATTGAAAAGTATCTGGGAGAGATTGTCTGAAAGCATCCTGCACCATCACACACACCCACTGCCTGCCTCCGCCATCCACCCCCTGGACCCACTGCTATCCTCACCCCCTTCACGGGCATGGTGAGCACTCATGAGCAGGTCTCGTTGGGCTGCCTGGGAAAGACAAGCAACCAGCACACGCAGAGCCCCACAAGGCTGCTGTGGCCAGAACACAGGCAAGGCAGAGGGCGTGTGTGCATCCCTTTCAAGCCAAGGCACACCTTTCAACAAGAGGAATCTGGGGTCATAAAGGCACTTATGTTTCTTCTCAATAACCCTGCAGAAGGCCAATGTACCTGTGATGGTCTCAGTACACCGTGGGGGATATGCCATGTCCACGTAGCTCTGCCAGTTTTGCAACATCATCCCTGAACATGGCTCCCAGTAGACAGTACCTCGAAAACATCCTCCTCCTCCTATGAGTCATGTTCGAAGCACAGCAAGCCTCATAAGTGCTTTTGGTAACTTATTCACACAAGCTGAGGTCGATCTGCTCCAAGGCTCATTATTGCAGGTTTGTCCAGGTTTATAATTGCAATTGTACTTAGTGCCTACAAGACAACCAAGCAGCTGCCCACCAACAGCAACTGTTTTACAAGAAAATGGGGGCAGAGACCTCTCTTTGACCCAAGATCACCCAGTGGGTAAACACAAGGAGAGGAAGTGAACTTAGATATGGTGCCTGCTGACGTATACCCAGTGGCTTAAACAGCCATAAGACAGGAGCAATAATGAAGCAATGTAGGGGTGAGGAAGGGAATAATCAGGGAAAAACGGAAACATATATATTCTGATTTTTTAGGAAAACAGAAGGAAACTGAAAAGCAAAACAATGCACAGTATTACAAGATGGCACCATGTGCATCAGGAGGAACTGCAGCACATTAAACAGTCACTTGTAACAATGAAGTATAAAAGCATAGTCAGTAATGCTGTTCCAAGTCAGAAAAATCACTTAGCTTTTTCTTCATTTGGAAGCTGCAGAATATGAATTGTCATCAACAACAACTGAGAAAAGGGTTAGGGCAGGGGGTACTTGCTGTGTGTGGCCCCTACAGAGAGGTACCAGCCTGATGACAGCCCATTATCAAACAAGATAATGCAGGAGAAGGAAAAGCTTCTTTCCCTGAAGAAAGCATATTTTATAGCATCTGGTATACCATGGAAACAGCAGCTCAAGTGGGCTGACTGCTGCACACCCAGAAGGCTTCTTTGTTTACATGGCTGGCAGTTGCCACCCTACAGGGAATGTGCACTCTCCCCTTCCTCTGAGCATGTATCATCAGCTGCATCTGTGGGCCAAACTCCACGCAAGGCTAAATCCTGCTCTCAGGGATACAGGTGCAACCCCTGTGGAAGGGAATAAGATCTGGGTCTGCATCAGCCAGAGCAAAGTCTGGTCATTGCCAACCATCTATCTTGAGATACTGAACGTTGGAGGCTTCAGCCTGAGCAGCACATACGTGAAAGGGCTTCAGAAAGGAGTCCGTTGGCTCAATTATACCCTTTCCTTTTTTTCAGTAGATTCTGCCACTCCAAGACTGATCCTTCAACAATTTTCTCCTTGTTGCATATTCACCTTGCTAGTTCCTCACAGCAAGGAAAAAATCTGCAGCAATGTCATCTTCCCTCCTTGCTGAAAATGGGTGTAGGCATTAAGCCAAAGTTTTCAGAAAGAGGCAGTAGTACCATGAATTTCAATTTTTGGGGTGTCTAACATGAGGCATATCCAACCTGTTCTTATAGTTGCTCAATACCTACAAATCTTGTGGCTGTAATCGGAGACTTAAGTGACTTTAAACTTAAGCTCAAGCTTAAAGTAACCCAGACTGCACAGAGGATGCTTTGTAACATTTCAGCTTGCTGCAGCTAGAAAACAAATCATTTGGTTTATGAACTTAGCTATAGTCCTTAAGGGTCACTAGACAAAATGGTTTGAAGAGGGCCACAAAGCTGGGATCCAGCAGACGCATGCTTCTGACAGTGACTCAAAATTTGGACTCCAAGAAAGTGAATTCCAGAATGCAATGAGGGTAGCCCTTGAATTTTGTAGTGCACTGAATGTCACAAACGCTACTGAGATGTGTGGACATGGATGTGGTGTTCCCATCAAAATCAAATGCAAGTGGGAAACATTACCCATGAAAGAATAGCCAAGGAAAAAAGGCTTCTTTTGTTGCCCCTTTCTGAAAAGCATCACATATTACCTGATGTCAGTCACTTTCCAAGACAGCCTGGATTCAGACTTGTGACTCAGAAGCCAAAGAAACCACTGCCATCACTAGTCCCATAGAAGCTCCACCTTCACCACCCTGTAGTCAGACATGATGCTCTGTTTCACTGTGGTATTAATAACCACAGCATCATTATTTGAGTGCACACCTCATACCAAGAGACTAAGATCTATATAGTTATTTCTGTTACATAATGACAATGAATGACATTTGTGGATCAGATTTTTAGTATTCAATGGGTTTCACATGTCTTTTTTTCCCTTAGACCACCTGGAGAAAAACTGCTAATAACTTAGTACCTAAATTGATTTTTTTTTTTAATACAAGTTAATATGTAATTAAAGCAACCTTGTATCAGACTGCAGCCCACTTTGAAGGAATAACCCGAGACTGTACAACATCTCCAGTAATAATCCTAGTGAAAACACTAGGATGCCAGCGGACAAGAGAAGGAAAACAGCATGAACTTCTAACCAGCCTGATTCCGAGCCATGTACATAGTTTGTTTCCTTTGATCGTTTCCCTTAATGGCTGTCCTCTGTGTGTAATTTGGTTTAATTTATGTGTATGCCATTTCAGATTTTAAAAAACACATATAGCCCTTCCAAATTTATTAAAAGCAGCCTTCCTACCCTTAATAGTTATTAAGAGAGGTTAGTGTTATGTAATTAAGTTAATCCTCATCTGTAAAGGCTAATTAACTGAGCACTAATTGAATCTGCATATGAAAATTTGGACAATGTGTTCTCATTACACAATTAAAAAAAAATTACCTGAACTAAATACCAAACAATTTGTAATTTTTTTTCCTTCTACCTTTTCAGATCTTTAATGAAAACTAGGTGGGCAGGTTTATTTCTGTGTGTTGTATTAGCCCTTGCTGTCTGGAACAAGGAGCTGTCATCACTATTTGGAGAAACCATGCAAGTCCTTCCCTGAAAGATGGTTATTTCACCTCTTGCATGATCTCTCCCTTTCTCTCTGCTCTTACCCATGCCTTTCATCTCCTTCTTCTGCTGTCCATCACCTGCCCTGGTCAGAGAAAGGCAGAGGCTTCTGGGATCAGGTCAGATGGATAGATCAGATTGCATCGAGATACCATGTCAATGGATCACATCACCCAAAAGGATCAGATGGCACACTATGATTCAGTCAAGCTGATTCACCACCCAAAAGCCTCCATGCAGCCAGCTTGAAGCCACCTGGGCAGTTTTGGCAGGGCACTACCCTTTCACCCCCAAAGATCACTTGACAGTGAAGTCCTAGGGAGAACAGCCTTACCTCATTCTCCTCTGCCTGGGTGTGCCTGCATTACAAAAGCAAGACATGTTTTGGACCCTTTTCAGCCTTTTCTTGAGACATTTACAGTTTAAAAGAGTCAGGTTTTCCAGAAGGAATTAAGAAAAGCACATCATCCTTTCTGGTATTTGCTGTCTCTCCCCATTAACCTGGTTAATGGCTGATTCTAATAGGCTGGTAACTGAGGAGTCGGCAGGAGGGAGGGGAAGCCAAGCAAGTAAATACACAATTGCAAGCCTGACCTCAATAGCATGCAAGATTTCCCAGTGCATGGAACACACACAGTTCTCAGATTTTCTCACAAACCCCGCCATATGTTTTTAACATTTGAGTCATAAGCACCAGCACTGCATAAGTGGCATGGCTGGATGGAGCAGCTGCAGCCAGTTAACAGTCCCTCAGGCACCACTTCTGGCCCACCAGTAACAACCTGGCACCCTGCTTCACAGCAAATAACTAAAGGAAAGAGGGTCAGAGGAATGCAAAATGGGATACACTACATGTTATCTTTCTTTGGTAAGGTAACACATTCACTAGGTGAGGGAACAGCGGAAGATGTACAAAGACTTCAGTAACACATTCGGGTCTGGTGGCAGGTGAACAGTCATCACACCCAGAAGGATGGAGATTGGGATAAAAATTGAGAGACAGTAAACATGCAAGCTGTAGGGAAATTAATATGGACTGAGTTGAAAGAAAAAAATACAAGCATGAAAGGAGGAAACCCATAGATTTCTCAAGGGTCAGTCTTGGGACAAATCTTATTCCATGTTTTGAGGACTGACTTTGGCACAAAAAGCAGACAGACTTTAATGAAGTACATTCACGATTCTGGGTTGAAAGACATTCTTTCCTCAGCAGGCAAACAGATTGAGATTGTCATATCAGAAGAACTGGATGACCTAAAGAACCTGAAGAACTGTAAAAGAGGAGAGTCTTTAGTTGAAAGCAAAGCTTCATGCCCTTAGAAGGACTATGTTAACTCCAAGAATTTTTGCAGTAGTAGATTATTGTTTGAAAATAACAGAGAAGAGAAAAACCTGGATGGAAACATCAACCACAGGATAATGATGAACAACAGGTATGATGGAAACTACAAATGTAGAATATCTAGGATATGTTTTCTCTGGAATGCTGAATAGAAATCTGATGAGCCACATTCAAAAGGAATTAATTAAAAATGGAATGAGTGGAGAAAAGGGTTACAAGGATCCTCAGGGAACAGAAGGCCTGTCTTACAAGTAGTAATTAGGAGAGTTCATTTTAGCAAACCAAAGGTTCATTTTAGCAGACCAAAGGGAGGAGACATGCTTGCTGTATATAAATGTACTGGGAGTAATCATCAGGGAGGGAAAAATATCTATTTAATATAAAGGCCTACATTACTAAAATATCAAATAAGTATAAACTGGTCATGGATAAATGTTGCTAGGAATTAGATGAAAGTTATTGACTATCAAAGTAGTAAGATTTTTGAACAGCCTCCCAGTCAGAATAGTGAAGGAAAGAACCTCAAGGAGGGTTTTAAAACACAGGAGATAAAATGTGGATACTTAGAAAAAATGGAGTGTAGGATGAATAACCCAGCCCATCTATGCCAGACCCTCAAGGTGATATACAGTCACTTCTAGAATGAGAGAGACTCTTCTCGTGGAAAAGATTTACTGTACACTGTTACGTGCACGCTGCATTCACACATCTAGTTGATTCACCTTAACTTTCCAAAGCATTCCCACATAGATAAGGCCTTATACATTCATTTGGCATACTGCAATGAGATTATTGTGCTTCTTTTGTCTTTCTCTTTTCAATCTAATTTCCCTTTACAAACTTCATTTCCACAATATCTCTGTCCATCTGTCACAGGTGGGGAGCTGGAAGTACACAAGATTAAGCAATTTGCCAAATGCCACGCAAGAAGTCAATGGTAGAGCCAGAGACAAGTTGCAGGTTTCTCAGTCCTCCTTGGTATCTTACAAAACCACTCCTTCTCTGCTACAGAAACACAGACAGTATATGAGATAGGAATATCAACAAATTCAATCTATTTCTGAGTTTTCAGATGTATCACATGCCTGAGGCCTTTGAGAAAGACAAGGAAAACAAGACTACATACACATTTAACTCTAAAATATTTTAAATACTTTAAATAGAGGGAGGTTTCTTCCTCACCCAACTGTTAGCTTAAGATTCAATTACTTTTATCATAATATGCATAGCTACAAATGTAATTATCCAGACCGTCAAATTATTCCAGCTGCTGTATTTGACTCCCTGATTCTTGCAGTGATGTATTCTCCAGACTGATTACACTGACTAAAGTAATATTTCTTTTTATCTATTTGGAAGTCGCCTGCCATTAGCTTAGACCTTGTTTATATCTGCTGCAGAGCTATAATTGCAATCTTACTATTTTTATTAGGACCATTGTCTAGATAACACTTAAACCTGCTAGGCCCTTATTTTACTTAATAGTAAATGTCACAGAAGACACCTATTCAGGCTTCTAGGAACCTTTATCAAAAACAGAAAACATGTCATTATGAAGACATGTACAAAGAGAAATACAATTTGTGCAATGCGTGTTCATGAAAGGCTCCATATGAGGTCTTACAGACTCACTGCAATTTCTGATCCTGTGATAAACATATTTATAATAAGTCAAGAAACTAAGAAAAAAGAGAAAGAAATGATGGCTTTTTTTTTTAGTAGAGTATGTAATTTCCACTAAATCTCTTCTTTCCAAACTGACTGTAATTCTCTCCTACACAATCTCTTCTTCTATGTAATTCCACTGGATCACTAACCATCTTTGTGCATTTCTTAGTATTACTACACCCTCAAATTACAACAGGAAAACAGAGAATTACAGTGCTCTCTATAGGAGGGAATTCATTGTGCAATAGAAGACCATTGCAATGTGTATTTTCACTATGTGCTCAATGTTTCTCAGATGGATTAGCATAAGCATTCAGCACATCTTACTAATGGAGAATGAATTTTATTAGTTTCCTTTGCTGGCCTCCCTTAAGGGAAGCAAAGTAGTAATTGCATAATTTAAAGAAATGGAAACAACTTCTTGTAGGACAGATAGACATGTTAGCTAAATCTAAGGAAAACAAACATTTCAGGAGTACTCTGACAACACAGCACTGTTTTACGGGGCAACAAATTGGCGTTTGGAGAAAGGAAAGAAGTCAACTTTCATAAGAAAGGGAGACATGGACTCATTTTCTCCAAGGAGTTTCTCCACATCTGAAGAGTGTTCCTCTCATTCTCAGATCAATCAACAGCAGATTCCTTCAGATTATGAAAATGTCATTTTTAAGGATAAAAGTTATTAATGAACCCCATTGTGCAATAGTCTCTCTTGGGTGCTATAGCGTGCAAACACACTTTTAAACAAGTACTGGAAAAATTACATGTCCTTGTGCAAATCTTGCATCTTCACATACAGAATTAGGATGACAGTGTTTTAAGCTTTCTTTTCTGATGCAGACTCTGAGTCATTTTGATCTAACTCACTAGTGCCTAAATGGGTACTATTTAGACAGGTGGGTTTCAAGAACACCTCAACTTTAGGAAGCAACATTACTCATTCAGTAGGTGATAGTATCTTGGCCTCCTCAGAGACATTCCCCTTCTATAGTGCTAGGGCTCTCTACCATTGTTTATGAACTAATTATGAAGTCAATACCACTTAATTATCTGTGACCCTCAAGTTTGAAACTATGGAACATACATCTGAAAGAACCCAAGATTATCACAAACTCCATCTGTATTCAGCTCCCAAATTTTGATCTTTTATTGTGTGTTTGGCCAATTATTAGGCTTAGCATAAAGGACACAGCCAGCATAAAGATGAACCAATAACCAAATTGTATTTGATACAAAAGGGTCAGTACAGGGGTGAGTGCTGGGGGTACAAACAAGTCAGATTATACATGACCGATGTCAATCCCACTGACCCCAACAATGACATCGCATGACCAACAATGGGTGGAATAAATGGTGAAATGCAGTCTCCCACAGAAGGGACAGGAGACAACTGAGTCAACAAGCCAAATACATAAGACCAAGGAAGCCACATACTGAAACTCTACACAGCCCACGTTTACAAAAGCCAGACCTGACTGGAGCCCAGTCCCAGGGAGGCAGGAGGTCCTTCCCCAACAGGGAACTCTGCACAGGACATCCACCTCACACACAGACACTACCCTTCCTGCAAGGGGTCCCAGCTTTTATCCCCAAGTGGGACACCTGACCTTTGTTTACTCAATGCAGACACCTGGGGCTCATTTACCCAATGGCTCTGTCTGCCAGGCCGGAGCACCCTGGGGGGAAGCCTAAAGGCAAACTCACCCCCCCTTTGTGAAGGGCTGTGGGAATCACCCATATGTCAACCTTAATTTGGGGCTTGGGGTTGAAACCCCAGCATTTCAATTGTGATGACACTAAGACACAAAACAGTGCACAAATTAAAGCACTGTTCTGCACACAGAGTACTCCATCAAGGGAAGAGACCAGGAAAGAGCATTACACGTGACAGACATTAATCATGCCACTTAATGCATTACTGAAAGATACTAGGACTATTTCTGTATTTTAACATAGCTGGACAAACCAAGCTTCCTCTTGTCTAATTCCCACCTTGTATGGATGCAGGCTCTCAAGCATGAAAGGAGAAAAATGTCCCTATAGATTGTACTGGCATCTGATGGAAAACAGAGCATGCTGCTATCTGTAGCATGTACAAGCCAGGCATAGCCACAAGGTTAAGGGCAGACAAGTCAGCTTGACACACACAAGCCTTGAGCTGAACCCATACATTCCACAGGGCATGAGGGGGCATGGGGCTGCTAAGCTACAAGCATCTTCACCCTGGCCATGTGAACAAATGTTTGGCATGCTTCATCCTGCTCCCACACCAACAGTCCACCAGGTAGGACAGACCTACCCTAAACTACTAGGGACAGAGATGTGTTGTAAAATCCTGTGCAGAACAGAATAGTTTAATCCCCCTGGGAATAAGACAAGCTGCAGCCCCAACAGCCGTATCATACCAGGCAGTCAACTCTTCACCTATCTTAATTATTCCAACAAAATCTCCTTGTCTTCATAAGGCAAGTTACTCTTCATGTTCTGTCCTGAAGTCAAACACTGTTTAAGACCCAAGCCACCCATGTGGTAGCTGGTAGGACCCAAGCATGAGAAAGAGACACACTAGAAATCCATATCAGGCCTCTCTGGAACAAGGGATTAGGAAGGACAGACAGAAACATGCAGTGCCACCCCTACATGGGCTGGGACAGGATTGTGGAGAGCAGTAGAAGCTGAGATAGCACCAGGAAACTGAACAGGTTTCAGTGGAATGAGAATCTGGGACAGCTCTAGGGATCAGCAAGGCCACCAGCCAGCACCTAGGGCGAGCACAGGGGGTGCCAAGCAGAAGCATAGTCACAGCTTCAGCTGTGATAATTTCATAAACAGAAGAGCTTGGGTTTGGAGGTGGGGATTGAATTGGCTCATATCAGGCATTCATTTCTGTTTCTAGACCATCACTCAGGGCTGGATTCTGCAGCAGCACCACAAAAAGCACCCTGTGGATCCATCTGGGCTTTTTTTTTTTTTTTTTTTTTTTAATGAATGCTACACACCTGCAAATACCAGATATTTTCCAGAGGAACCAATGAATTTAGCTGCCCCTTCATAACTGCATCTGCACCCAGAAAGGGAGAGAAGGGCTTGGCACCCCCATTCAGTACAACTGCTATACAGAACTAGATGCCTTGGCACAAGGCACAAAGTCGAGAGCAACGATTGTTCCTCCCTCTCCCTGTGAATTAACCACATTCCTAGGGGACTGGGCTGCTGGCAGAAAGTAACCACTGCCTGGGACAGAAAACAACTCTTCCATCACACTGCCCCCTGTAAAGCAACAACCTGGAGGGACTGTGGAAGAAAACGGCAGGGGACAACAGCACAATCAAGCACCTTCTGAAGACATCAAACGGAAAACTGTCAGTCACTTGCACTCTACAGTATTTTTATGTATACGGTACCGAAGGACCACCACCTACAGAGTTGAGGGTTTGCACATTCCAGGCGCCAAGATGGTCACATACTGTAAATAGTAGTGCCAAAGTAGGGGCTTTCTCCTAGAGGTTCTCAAAGAAAAGGGGATCCCTGTCTGGTAAATAGTAAGAAATCAAATTGTGGGCCATATGAATGACAAATTCTATCCAGAAGTAAGAATCAAAATAACATGATGCACTGTTAAGAAGCAGTACTAAAAAGTTTAACCTGTCTGACATCAGTGTTTGTCCCACAGAAAAAGGGATGGTGGAGTGATTGGAGAACATGGTGTCCACTCATGCCCTGGGAAGTAAAGGGGCATCCCACCATACTACTGGGGATAGTACGGGGCACCCTATGAAAGCCATCTTTCTGGTGCAGGCACCAGAACCTGCTGCGGGTGCAAGATCTGGCAGCAGCTTCCTCTCTGCTGGCTGATCTCTAAACCCAGCCCGGGCACAACAGGTATATCAGGAAACAGTGGCATGACCAGAAGGTGAATGGACTCCTGATCCACTCCCAGGTCCTTGAGAGCTTTCACAGAGACAGGACAGTTTAGGGACTGCTTAAACTTCAGGGATTAAACTGAGGTTTTTTGACCACTGTCAAAACTTGGCCTCTCCATCATAGATTTGGGTCAACACCTCTTTTTAATTCAAGATCAAAATTACAGGGTTGATCTAGAAGTAAAACTAAAAGCAAGACCCGGATGAAGAAAGTATATATCTATCCCTCTGACTCTCCTGCTAAAATTGAAGATAAAAATTATTATACACATATATAAGAAAAATAAATATATTTATTCGTAACAACCTCAGGTTATTTATATGACAATGAAGGATACACAAGACAATTAGGTCCTCCAAAATACAGACAAATATCTCAGCTTCCGTGGAACAGGTCATTTCTAGTGGATGACAGATGAAATTCAATTAAAGGGCCAGCTTTGAAGCACTGTCTTAAGAGCAGAGTTCCTCTCTCCTGCAAATCCTTAACACAGTAGCTGGACATTTAGCTTTGTTACATGCCAAAATCTTTGTGCCTTGTAAAGAAAGACAGGGGAGAAGGAATGTTAATGACCTTTTTTTACAGTAGCCAGTTGTCAGAGGAGGTGGGAGAAAACAAACCACATAGAAAACAATTGCCAATTTGTGGTCTTGACCATTTAAAAATGTATCCCAAAATAGTCTGCTAAATTGTTTCACCCGGAGCAAAATTACCCGTGAATACATATGCATGCACACAAAAACAGCATCTCTTGACGCAGTGCTGATGGTGACTGCAGTCAAGGAAGAAGCGTTATTGCATTCCACATTGTGAAAAGACCACAATGCAGTAATTATTCTGAAAGGTTTTCACAAAGCACAATTATTAAGCTAACATTATCCCATTATTGTTTGTTGCTATGGAGATAATATAATCAATATATTTGCTGGATTGATTTTTTTAATACTACTAGCACACTGCATAATATAGCAAGATTTAACTCAGTGCATTAACTGATTTTAGTTTATGATTGGCAAAGTCTTGAGGCAATAGATTGCAATCCATCTCATGCCTATTATTCTATCAAGACATTTAATGTCAAAATCTCTGCTGCAAAAGTGAGTTTTCCTTGTTGAAAATGAGAAAAAGGATAACAAATTTCTCTGAAGAGAAGCAATCTTTTAAGCATGAATTTAACACTTACTCCTATTTTTCCTAAGCCAAACAAAAATTACCAGACTGATTACAGAAGTAGTAGAAAAGCAAGTTGTGTCTGAAGCATCTCAAGATGCTTATTTATTCCAGTGTGGATGTTTTGAGGCATTATCATCCTCCATGTAACATAAACTTTTCCTGCAGCAACAGGAGGCTCTGAGAAGGCGTCAGCAATTGCAGCAGTGTGCCAGAGCCCACTGGATGCGAATGCAGTTCACAGCCTTGCCACCACCTCTTTCTGTGCACACTTGGGAGTCACTCGCTACCTGCTCCCACGCCCAGCAAAGACAGCGGACACTCAGCCATTGGTCTCAACGAGTGGTGAAGCAAAACTGTTACAGGCACTGCCTTTAGTTTCCCTGCCCATAAAAATGCAACACTCCCTTTCTCCCAGGTCTGCCTTTGCAGATCATAAAGTTTTAGCAAATGAAGTGACTGCTGCTGTGTTAGGATGGTGATAAGTGTGCACAAACTTGAATCTTGGATCTTCACAAGACAGTAATATAACATATTAAGAGGCTTCAGTTTTGACACTTGTTTCAGCCCATTACCTCTCCTAGGAAGAGATGGGCTTGTCATTGTGCAAAGTCTCAAAGCCTTTTAACATGTATTTGTCATAATTGTCCATAGAAGGATTTTAACAGGTTTTCCCCTCCCATATGGCCATACTGTGGTAAATTGTTTTCACCTCAGTCCCAAAGGTGATCATATTTTGCCACCATGGTTTATGCTCCGGCCAAAATTTACAAGTGCAGCATGCTAGACTTTGCATAACTAAATAAAAGGAGTTATAGCAATGTTTGAAAGTAACAACGCCTGTTAACTCCCGTGAGACTCATACAATTACGCTTTTAGATGCCACAGTGTGGCTTTTACTGCCTTGGGTTAGACACCAGTATATAAACATTTTGGCCATAGAGCCTACAACTGCTTGCATACAAAGTGAAATTATTAATCATAGTAATCGCAGGAATTTCACCTTCTCCCTTCCCTAAAGGCATCAGATTGGGTGGTCTTGTCTTTCTACATGGAGTGGGCTGCAGCCCAGTAATGTAACTTTTGGACTGGCTGGAGGGGATCCATCAGGAATGATCACAGATTAAATATGTTGCCTATGCAACACATCTGGCCCTTCTGGCCCAGGGGACAAGTAACAGCATTAGGAATGCAGATTCACAACCCACCCCCTGTAAAATTGCTGCACTGCCACTAACCCAAGCAGAGCTAGGCCTGCTTTCTAAGCCACCTCTGCCCTCCTTGCTCCGCATGGCACAGATTGTTCTCTTCCATTGTATTTCTTAGTAATGCCACTTTTATCAAAACAGCTCTGAATTGCTATGTGTGGGCATGTGCCATGGCATATAAGATAAGAACATACATAGGGTTGCTTGCCTTCCCACCTTCTTTACTTTTATTTTATAAAGGATTCTTCTGCTGGATGGGGCTTAGACAAATAGGTATGATACTCATTCAAACAGGCTGCTGTCACATGTGCAGCCTTGAAGGACACAATCTGCTAGTTCATAAGCACAGGAAAGCATTGTTTAATACACGTCACTGTTTCAAATATGAAGAAAAACTTCAGTTGTTTCAAACTGGTAACAGCATGCTGTTGACCACAATGCCTTATCATGCAACAGCCCAGAAATTCTGCAAAAATAAAAACTCGTTTAGCTGCGGTCCATCAGGGGATATCAATTTGGGTAACAAGAATGATACGATTACATTCCTAAGCAATTGGCCTCAGTAACAGACAGTACCTCTGGTAAATTGGCTGCAGGCCTGATTTTACCACACTCGTTCATACAGACTAGAGCTTACCAGCAAGACCCCCTTCATTCCTGTGCTAGAGGACTAAGATACTACTTGGCAAAACTTAAGTAATCTGCATCCTGCTGCAAAGGTTGAGGTTAATCACACTTAGCTTAGTTACATTCTGTAATTGCTGTGTATCTTCTAGCCAAAGATTACAGTTTTCTTTATTTTTTTAAATTAATCAAGTCATTAAAAAATAAAATTATCATTACTCCACAACACAGAGATTGAACTTTGCTGCTGGAAGTTGAGCTCACACGTAGCAGAGTCATGCAGCAGTGAGAAGCATGGCACAGAGGCATCTGTCAAGTGGGAATCCTGTCCTTACGCAGCAGGGCTTCTGGAGCTCAGCTTTGCCAGCCCAGCTGCCCCTCGCCAGTACACTGCCCCAGGCTGCTACTGGAAGATATTGGGGTCCTACAGCCTCACCTGCCTGACTTTTCCAACACAGCCTTAGTGGGAACAGAGAAACGACAGCCCTTACATAGGTCACATCATGGGGCAAAAGGCTCTCACAGATCTTCTCTACTCCCACCACAGCTAAATATAATTTAACCTGAAGCACCTTGCCCGTAATTATGCAAAAAGGTGGATTTGAGATGGGGGGCTGGAGGGGAAGCCGGCACCGTGCGTTGCAGAGCTCCCTTTGCCGGCGCTGCAGCAGCGCTATGCTCCGGGAGATGGGAGCTGTTCAAATGTTTTGACAGAACATGCCGATTCCTCAGGAATGTTTTTATTCTAGTCGATGTGCCAATTCTGCACAGATTTCCAGTGGAAAGCAGGCAGACAGTCTGGGTCTGCTGAAATAAAACGGCTTCACCCAGAAAGAAGATAAAGTTGCATTTTCAGATTATTTTTACTCAATTTGCAATTGTATTTGTTTTAGTCAGTTTGCTGGATTGTTTTCAAATTTACCTGGAAACTCCATTTTCTAGGAAAGACAGGACAAAAGGCACCAAAACACCACAGAAAATTAAGCTCAAGTAAAAGACCTCAGAGGACTTTTCAGATACAGGTTTGTAAGTAAACAGTGCACAGAGATAAACAGGGAAACCCCAAAAAACTTTACATTAAATTAACGATGTCCTAACCAGAGCTGCTTAGTCTGATTCTGCAAGAGCTGAAACACCTCCATTTTTGCATTTGTGGTTGTCTTTCAAAGGCTTTCTTTTTTCCTTTTGCCTTAGGGAGTTATTTATAGGGCTATTATAATTTGAGGTCTGGTCTTCTCGTGGCAGGTCCTCCATCCAGGAAATGAAATAGCATTAGAAAATGAAATCTCGCGTTTATGAGGTCTTCGAGATGGCTCCCTGGGGCATTGGGGAAAAAAAAGGTAGTGAAAAATATAAACACAAATGCCAGTCCCACACACAAATATAACTACAAGATACTTGCACAGTCCCTAATTCTATCAGTCATGAACTATATGAGACTTTATTAAAATAGAGACCCTTGATATAAGGTCATTAACTGTAGCTTTTTTTCCCAAAGCTCTCCCATTCCCCCCTTGTGTGTGATCAAGCACCTTTTCCACCCCACCTTGGCTGCAAGGTGCTCCTGTCCAAGACTGTCCTCAGATGTGGAACACAAACGCAACCTCTGCTTCCTCTGGCTGCCTTGCCACACGCTTTTAACAACACATTATATGCTGCAGCGTATTAACCAATGAAGGTAGACTTGTTCACCCTTTTGCAAGCTGTAACCTTTGCAAAAATCACATATCAAACACACAGTACATTTCTTGCTCATACCTCTTTATACTTCTTCCCTAGGCTACCATCTGGAGCCACAAGGTGCCTTATCCTAACCAGAGCTTGCTCTTTCCTCTCAATATATAGACGTAAAACCAAATAGAGACAAATCAATGAAGATTTGGAGGTTCCCCATCCCCTTTTCCTGTGTGTCCAAAGGGATGCTTCCCTCCAAACCCTGCTTCTGCTGTGTATCTTCTTCCCTTTTCTTGAGTGGAACATAATCACCGTGTTTAAAGTCCCCCTCAGCTTCCCAGAGAATACTTAAACTGCTTAACTCATCACATGTGACTTCTTATGGCTCCTGTAGCTCAGCTTCCACTAATCCTACCTGAATCACCTCTGGCATCATGCTACCTAGGAAAAGTTAACAGCTTTATGTATGCTCAGAATTTTAAAAAGCCATTAGATATAATGTATGGAAACTACGGAAGTGCATAAAATAGTAAAGACTAATTTGCAATTATTTTAATGGGGTTTCTGCATAGTTTATTATGAAAATATGTATTTGGGAGTATTTTTAAAGATATATATAGGTTTCAATTTCTTTTTCTCTTGCTTGTAATTTTATTTTTTCTTGTAACAGGGTGAAATAAAAATCACTAATGTTCAGTGAGTGGGTTGTTTTTTCTACTTGAATATTTAAAATTGCATCAGTGCAACTGTCCAAAGAACATTTCACTTTTCCTCTGCCTTAACAGAATTTTTCTAAAATTCACAGAATATTTAAAAATTACAAAATGGAAACAGGAAAAAAGTTTAATAACAAAGAAACAAAAATTGAAAGTACAAGGACAATCGAAGACTGTATCATCTATTTCGCTGTACTGAGTGGTGAAAACAGCAATTTGAAATACATGTTTTTAAAGCACACAGGGTTTGTTTAGAATCGCTATTGAAAAACTTTTTTTCTCTCTCTTTTTTCTTTAAAAAAACCCAAACAAGCAAAAAACCTCCCCCACAACCACAAAAACAATTCCAGTTATTTCTCACACCTGATTAGAATCCAACTCTGGTTGATTCTGGTTTCACATTATCATCTACACTTAGACATGTGCTGAGGGCTCTGAGGACACGGAGAATTAGAATAATTTTAAATCTTTATACCTCTCATCATGACAAGATTGGTCCTTTCTTACACTTCCATACCTTTCTAGGCAACTTGCATTTCTAGATCAAATCGCATAAATTTTTAACCAAAGAGTGCTCCAGAAAATAATGTTTCAGTTCTTTCAGACAAATTAAGAGAAGCTCGAGCACACAATGGCTGCTTTCCATCTGTCCCATGTCCACAGCAACTGAAGCCCCCCGGCTCTGCCCTAACACCCCTTCTGCAAACCCACTCCGCTCTTCCCAGCACTGCATCCGTTTGACTATGGGCCGTGACTAAGACCCAATTTCACACCAAGTCCCTCTTAGGGAAAGTTATAGTTCACCTCCACATCCTGCCTGGGGAGAGGAAGAACGGGGAAGAACCCAGAGGGTCATGAATTTTATATCCAGATAAAGCTACCAGGAGGTGATGCCACCCGAGGTGCACCATAGGCAGCCAGAAGACAGCACACCACGAATACCAGGGATTTAATGGCACGTGTTTGAACAGACAGTTCTCCAAAGCCTTCTAGCGCTCATTTCAATATAAAGTCTTGCAGAAACTGAGCCCAGCTAGCTACAGTGGATCAGACGCACAGCAGCTGTACCTTCCTACTCTCAGAAAGGGCGGGGGACGTATCTTGCTTGCCACCCTTTCAGAATGACTTGCTGTACAGAAGGCCAGCTTCTTCTTTGAAGAGACGTGTCATGCTGTAAACATTTCTAGTGGAGCCTGGGTTAGCAGCACTTGTAAGAAAACCCTAATGAAAATAAATTGTTATGTATTTACCCATATGCTGAGGAGCATATGGCTAATGCATTTAGACACTGCTAATGAAGTTAAGACTCAGCTAAATTTGTTGGCTCATGGATAACAACTGTTCTCAACAGCCAATCTGAGCCTGCTATAATTTTAGAATTACAACTGATACCTGGCCATTATTATTACACTCACTGATCTGGCATAGAAGAACTGGTTTTCTGAATATGGATTTCTTCACATAGCAATGAGAAGGTGCGCAGCATATGACACCACTAAACTCCAGATTTACAGGTAATGTGAGTAAGTTACATCTTCATTTAAAACAACAGAGACTGCTCTTATTCATTGCAGCCCTGTTGCTTGCTTTGTTAATTTCAAGGACTAAAAGATTTTATTTAGTACAATCTCTCTTTCTCCAGGCCAGTGCCACACTGATGTGACTACAGTGAAAACTGAACAGAAGACAATCACACCTTAGAAATATTCCTGCTTTTTTAAGTCCATGTGCAGAAGCCCATTAAGTTTACTACAACAGCTACAGGAATCCTATTCAATCATACCACTATTGCACTGCTCTTCAAGGTGAGGGTCCCTACTTGTTGGGGGAATCATACTCCTTGTATATGATAACAGGGACCCTGGAGTCCGAGGTAAAGTACAGTTTAACTGATTACACTGTGTCTATCTGTATGCTACTACCATTGCAACTATACATTATCTTCATTCTCTTAACCTAAATACTGTGCAGCACGGCTGTCTTGTGGTTCACTGTTGCTACATGTCATGCCAGAGCTGGCTTTAATTTAGCAGTACACGCTGCTTAAAGAGCAGACTACATAGCAAATTCCAGAGGGTTACATGATGAACATGCAAATGTAGTCTCCAAAAGACACAACATGTGGCAAACCTACCCTACCCATTGTGGCGAGCCAGGTGACATTTTAATGATGCAGAACTCTGCTCTGATGGATCTTGGGCAATCATTTGTCAGCTGTCACCAAAAACCCACCAAAGAACAATGGTTCTGATCAAGGATGGAATGGAACAACAGAGAAGTGTCCTTCAGCACTGTGATCTTGGAGACCCACCTTACTCAGACACCTTCATTTATAGACCAGAGCTCAAGCTTGGCATTAATCCACAGCCCCACTTGCTCTGTGATTATTGCCAAATCCTTTAATCTCTCTCCAGCCTTCAAGTGGCCCAGTCCATTAAAAACAGCAGCGATACCAGCCTCCCCAAATCTACCAGAGAAAGTCCCCAGAGAAGTTGCTCGAAGTGTTTCACCATAACCTGATGAAAAAAGCACACTGATCTATTTCAGAACACCATTTATGCCATTTTGCAGATGGGTAAAAAGAGGCTCAAAGTGAAACAAGAGATTTGCTTACTACGAAAACAAAGCTTTGCCCCACTCAAGACTTGCCCAAATTGACACTGGGAGTCTGGGGAAAGCCAGGAGCATGACTGGAGAGTCTCTCTTCTCACTTGCTGTGCTGCTACGGAGAACATCATCCCTTTTTCACTTAACAGGTAAAGCCCTTTATGCACAGCTAACAAACGCCTCCGCCATTGCCCTTCACCTCATTCAGTGCTTAATAAAGCAAGCATAAAGTATGCCAAAAGGAACCACCAAAACATTGCTTAAAGAATACGAAAACTATGATGTTGCCCATCAGTGAAGTCTGCATCTATTCCTAGAGGCAACTGCTGAGGTCTAGAGGAAACACTCCCCCAGCCTTGGCACAACAAATAGATGTGAAGGTAGAAGCCAGAGAGTCACCATGCTATTCCCTGGAATACGAAAGGGAGTCCTGTTTCTTCCCTCAAAGGAAAAACAATATAGTCCAAAAGAGCAAAAGCATCTGTTATGACTACTACCACCTTCACCGCTTGGGTCACCATTATTCACCCACAAAGCAGCAATAATTCATCCCCACTTTTCTGTCATGTAAAACCTGCCAGTTGCTTTTTGTATCCTAATACTGTCTCTAGCTTCCATGACCATTATTTAAAGCTGACATTACATTCAGGGATACCTTGCAAACACAGCTATTGGAAACACTGAGTGCAAATAAGCTGAGAACACCGTGCCTCTACAGAAGGATTTCTGAGGTGGATGCACTGCTCCCCACAGAAGCAGGCTCACCCTGCTGAGATCCCACAAGCTCAGGGAGAAGCTGGCGTGAGCCACAGCACAGCTCTGCCCGATGCTGTTCCAAGAAACCAGAGGTCCAGATCTTGCTGAAGGTTGCAAATATCATAGTCAAGTAGAAGACAGCTAATTGCGATGTTTTGATTTCCTGCATTAGGTTCCCACAAACAGATACTGCACTGACTTTGTCAGGGTATCTGACAACGCTAACGTGTGATCAAAGGAGGTAGCACAGCATACCAGCTGAAACTAAGAAAATACACGTATTTGAAGGGGAGAGAGACTGGCTTTATAGATGTATGAATATACACATAAAAACATGTCTAACCCCAGGTTTTCTGTCATGTTTCAGACTGTGAAATGGCTAGGTTTAGATCTGCACCACATGTATTCATGTCACATGAAATGCATGCATGCACAGGCCTCCCGATCAAGGTGGGTTTCCCAGGACGTAAGAGAAGACCTGAGGCACCCCATGAAGTCTGTCTGGGCAGTCAGCTGCCTACAGTGGATACACACAGCCAAGTGGGAGAGAGAAAGCCAGGCTGGTTGGTGATGCCACGGCTGGCCCGTCTGGTTCGACACAGACAGCTATCAAGGGGCAAAACACACACTCCCTATCCCATTCCTCTCGTTTATCTGCACAAAGCAACACAAAACCATACACAGGCTTTTACTGTCAGTGTAAGCCATATTATTCTTGTAATTAATTCCAGGTCTACAGCCTGAGAGCTTCTCTTTTTCCCTTTCCCCTTTCCCCCCTCTTTGCTCCCCTCACCATTTGCCTCATTCCAACCTTGTTTGGGTTTACATGCTGTGTCATTAAATTCCAGAACAGTAAACGCTGCAGCCTCTCTCTCTAAGCACTGACACACTGCTTTCTAGGCTGCAAATTAGACATGGGGTTAATTTCATTCCTGCAAGGACTCTGCCTTTTATTTTTCTTTACATCCAACTCTAAGGATGCTTTTGGCAGATGCATAGTGGAAAAAGATCATGTTTGCTCTGTGCTTCCTCCCTGCACTTCCCCCTTTTCCACTCCCACCCATCAGCCATAAAACAACACAGCCCAGGCAGATCTCAAACTGAAAGCAAGACAAAGCACCCACACAGCCCCCACTTCCATTCAGCAGAAATGGGCCGCCCTGGGGTAGTCCAGGATCTACAAGTAGGCCAGACAGAAATAAACAGAGTAAACAAAGGGTATCCTGTCCAAGCAGAGAGGGGCTAAAGAGAGTGATGTCTTTCATTAAAATGCAAGGCAGGGATACAAGTACACAGCCAGTCAAAAGCATCATTTGAGCTTGCTAGGAGTAACAGGAGGAAAGCAACACATGATCGTGCCATTATACAAACCCAAAGCACATCACCCAACTGTATGCAGGGCGCAGCTGCATATCCCGCCTACCAAGGACCAAAACAAGGCAGCCAGCCACACACCTACCACCACCCCAAAACACCAGAGACGCCAGCCCCAAGGCTGCAGCAGCACAGCGCTGCTCTCCAGAAGGCTGAGTAGGGAAGAGTGTACGCAGGTACAGCACCAGGCGACCAGAGCCACGCAAATGTCAGAGCCAATGACATTTAGAAACGGCGTAGCTGCCTTTTTAGAAAGGGGATGGGGAATGGGGAGAAAAGCACAGCACAGCCATAGCAACAGGTCAAGTGTTTGCCGTGGTTCTTTGGGAAGAAGGGTAATGTGGCACATGTGCCTTCTCAGTTTTCCGAGCATTTGTCACGTAGTAAAGTCATTAGCCTGGGAATTACTAGGAGAGTTTTGTTTAGTTTTTCTGCAACCTGCTGCTCCAAAGCCCATGCAAATCCATGTGTTAAAGTCCACGCTGTGTAAAACCTTGTGTCTCCCATTACATGGCTATCGCAAACAAACCTCACATTTTTCCACAGACTGGCAGGAAAAATGCAGTACGTGGAGAGGTGGGGGAACAGTCAGGAGTTTCTAGCAAAACAGCAGTCTGTCTGCTCAGTTATTGGGAAAACTGAACGTGCTGCTTTTTTTAAACAGCCTAATCATATTTACTATTACATCAGACTTATCCACCACAAATTGTTCTCATGCAATGGAAGAATTTTTAATCTAATATCTTGGACTCAGATAATTTCCCAGTTGCAGAACTGCAATAATTTCCTATCTTCCTATTTTTGAGATAAGCTGATTAACTTGGATATGTTTTAGTTTCAGGGTGCGATTATCTCCCTTTATTGTACTTGAGAGAGAGGGGGTGACTTACAGTAAAAGAACTTTGTTTTCCCCAAGTCAGCTCTTAAAGTCTGCTTCTCTGTGATGGAGATAGGTCTTTCCTGTTGCATTTCCCTTAGCCCCTTAACTTTCAGCACTTCCTCTTCCTCTCACAGCAACACTGTATTAACAGCAACTTCTATTTTATTCAAAGAAAATACACTGTTTGAGAAATTCCCAAAATAACTCAAAAAATCTCATGCAGAAACGTTTTCTTGTTTAAAATACATCTGAAGTTTATTACAAACCTCATAAATCAGCACTATTGGTCAAATCCTGCTTACGTTGTTCATTTGGTTTTTGCTGCTATTCAAGAAGAATAGCAGCAAAAAAAGGATAAGGCCTGATGCACTGTTCACATATACAGTGGAACAAAACAGGAAACTCCATTCACTTCAGTAGAACTGATTTACACCCAATTAAGGGAGAAGACAAGCAAATCCTTGAATGTATGCCATTACAAATTGAAAAATACTGTTTACTCCCACAATTTTGTTGAGAGCTTTTGATATTTAATGTTCTTTCTTAAATCCCCAGGTCCTAGATTCACTTGATTATGTTAAAGGGACTCTCTCTCCTCCTTTATTTTTTCCCTTAAGTTTCTAGCAATCATATTCTAGGAGGAAAGCCTGAAACCATGAGATGAGGACACTTTTTGGACTGGAAGGCTGTGTATGTTGAAGTGTTTTGAATTACCTTTCTTTTCTAGATCTTACTGTTGTGCAGGACTTTTCAACCTGTGTTGATTTGCAGACCAAATTCAATACTGAAAACTTATGAATTACACATATGCAGATTCCCATGCAGCACATATCAATTCATTCCTCAGTCACCATTCATGAATTCCTCTGAAATAAATGTTCATAGATTAAAAACCGCTAGTCTGATGATTTAGTGGGAGTGTGGCTTGGGCATTTTCCCTGCAAAGCATTGGCAATACCAAGAAGGAGCTGGCCTATTTAAAAGTGAGACTCTCTAAAATGCCAGATCAGTGAAAAGACCCAGTTGCATAAACGTGCAAGTGCACGAACTTCTTAACATTGTAGATGTAGCAACAGAACAAATCAACATTTTTCTGCTTCCTATTAAAAAAAGTAACCCCAGCCCCCAACAAACTGCTGCTCATGCACAGCTGTGCCCCTAGCAGCTAAGCCCCTAAAACCATCCCCATCCCAAGGAAGGTGACAGACAACCCTGGTTCTCCCCTGCTGGGGAAGGGAAAGTGGAAACTGTCCTCTACTGACTACAGTGAGAGCACTTGTGTCCCTGAAAACGCTCTTAGAGAACAGCCTGCAGTATAAAAGCAGCCCTCCTATTACCAGCGCGTTGCTATGGGCACTATTTCTAAGAAAGCAGCCACAGGAGCAAATTCAGAAAACAGGGCAAAATATATGAGGGAAGAAAGAAAAATTACAAAGAGCCTGGACTCATCCCTGCCTGCTCCTACAGGTAGCAATAGGACTGTAGAGAAGATGGACAGTGAAATGTCGTAGTGCTGGACATATAGGCTGGTAGAGCTTGTGGCTTTGCATCACTCAGCTTTGTTTCAAAACCCTGTCTGAAATTATTATTTCTTGGTACTCCAAAATATAATTTCTCAACTACCTTTATTTTTTTTCCTAAAAGTTAGTAAAATCAAGTTTATCTTTTCTTCATTAGCCTGCTTTAAGTGAATTTAATGAATGTAATTCTGGTAATGAAATTTGCCTTACAGATCACAGATAACAGTTTGCACAAAACCGTCTGCTCGTACACTGGTTTAGGGCAAACCTTTTTACAACATATCAAAATAACTTAGTTTCTAGACACCTTTTCTTACAGCAAGTGTTAGCAGGTGACTAATGATAAATGGATTTTGTCACCAAAGAGCTACAGAATGAGTAGCTTCACACCATCCAGCTGAACTGAAACCAGAAGAGTGAGGGTGAACTGGTCTGTATTCCACATCACCAGCATCCCCTGTATGTTAAAGTTGCCCTATCAATTCCAGTTCAAATTAATCAAGAGTGGATCAAGTCTACCTTTTATGCTATTTTCTAAATGAAATCAGATGTACATGTAAAATTGGTGTTTAAATGGTTTTTGCCTAATAATGACAGAGATATTGACAGAATAATCACCATGAAGACCAAGGTAAGAGGCACTATATTCTCATTAATAATTCAAATCTTAGCATTGATATTGATGACCATGCACTTAAAAGAGGAAACTGGGCAGCAGCTGGAGTTAGCCCAGATTTCCTAAAAAGCTGTTGGACTGAAACAGACACACACTAGAGAGATTTTACTGTAAGATCCAACCAGAGAAATGGCAGCTTCTCATTATTAAGAGATCTTGAACCCTCAGAAGCATTGCTGAAATTGAGCAAGGTAAAAAACACAGCATTAGTAGACTAATGAAAGGGAATGGGTGAGAAAAATAAGGGAACAAAATCTGGAGACAGAATCTCAATATTTCTTCCTCCCCCCTCCCAGTCCCATTATGAGGGGCACAGAACAACAGCATTCACTGGTACCTAATTCCAGTTACTGCTTAGGAGCAAGCAACGTTACAAGCTTTAAAATAAATGTGTACAATCAGCAAAAGTACAAACAAACAGAAAGGTCGTAGGAGCCAAAACCACTTAGAACAAACCAGTTGGGGCTAGTTAACATAATCTGCTCTATTCACATAACTAAGTTTGTTTCACTGAGGGCATGAACTTTCTTGGAAAAGCTCAAGTAATTAACTGCAGAAGCTTACACATTTTCTTTCCCTCAAGTTTATTTTACCCTGAAATTAGAGCTGCTTGCACACAACTGCTTCTACCAATTCACTCAAAAAGCTGAGTTTTGCTTGTTCTTTCTGGAGGGAGATGCTTGAAGAGATGGTACCCTTGAAGCATAGGATCCCCTTCAATTCCTCCTACCTTCTTGTCCACTCTTCCCACCATTTTCAATAAATGCAAAAGAAAATCATATCTTACCTCACGGAAAAAGAGCAGGTTTCCAATGAAAGGAAGAGGTGGAGGGTGTCGGATCCCTACTTTGCTTAGTTTGGAGAAAGCAGATGTGGAGTACCTGGAAAAAATACGGTAGTAAGTTAGTTTTGGATCTCATCATGATACAACTTCCTATAGTAATTATTTCAGATTACTTCCCTGGATTCAGAGGGAGAAGATGCTTTCTGTATTGGCCAAACAGAACTGTCAATGTGGTGACACTGCTCAGCAGCTCCTCAGGTCACAGAAATAAATGCAATGCACTGGTGCTTCAGAAAGGGCAAAAGAAGGGACTCAAACACAGGCCTGCAAATTGAGCAGTGGAAATAGAGAGCTGCTCCTCTTCCTACAGAGGGTCTTGGAAGTTAGATGTGACTCTCCAAAGCTACATAAGGTTACGAACAAGATCAAAACAGGGATTCGGTGTTTGACTACTGTGGCATAGCTGGGAAAGGAACAAGACAGATCTTCAAACTATTGTTTTCTTCTTCCATCACTGCTACCTATACAGATCACAGAACAAGAATTCAAGCTAGTCTCAGTTGTGTATGAGCCAAGACACTGTCAGTATGTTCAAGTCAAGCCTAATATTTGGGCCAGATATGCTAATTAAGTGATTTTACAGCTGCCAGTCAGCAAATTAAACAAATATAAAAAAATACAGGGAAACAAAACCCAGACTGAAAAGCTTCATGCATCTCTCGTTTCAAATGAAACTGTGGTATGTTGTCAGGGACAATACTAGAGAACAAGAAAAAAGAATAACCAAACCCCAAAGTCTTTTTTTTTTTGCCCTCCCCTCCTCCTTTCTTAATACAAACAATGGATTTAAATCAGTGGACTTCAATTAGTGAAACCTGAAAGAGCAGGAGCTAACAGCAGCAGCTTTGATTAGCCAAAGACAATAATACTGAATACTACCATGCTGAACACTGTCACTAGGAGGACTAATAAAGGCTGTGTCTATTTTAACACCTTAGCCCAGAGCAACAGTATAGTTTTAAAGCTCTTCCTCCACATGATGGTTCTGTGTCTGGAGAGGTTTTGGCACATGCAACCACACTTTTTGAGAGGAAACTGAACTTCAAGCTCTGCTCCAATCCTTCATCTCCTACCAGGGCAGTTCTGAACTAATAAAGGGGCAAAGAGTGCACAATTCTTGGGGGTCAGGGAGGAGGGGGAAGAGAAAAAAAAAAAAAGAGTTGATGTCAGAAAATAGTCCTCTCCTCCAGCTAGAGGGAAAGAAAAGAATGGTGTTGCAAAGTGAAATATATAAAATCAAGAGAATTAAATCTCACATGACCAGCAAAGCAGAATGGGACTTAAAGTATCAACTTAGTAGCTTTTTGTATCCACTTCCTGAGATTTCCTGCAGCACACTACCTATTCTCTTAATGGGTTTTCTTTTGTGAAGATATTTCACAGAAGTCATAATCAGAAGACAGAAATTTGATTGCTTTTAAATAGCAACAATGATTTTTTATGGGGCAGTACAAACTTTCACAAACACAAACCCTCTCAATATAAATGATGTGTCTTTAGTCTATGCAACGGCACTATTTTGGTGTGACAGGGTACGGTGGAGTAAAGGTGCAGAAGTTGACATTTATTACACATTTTATACATATTATTGACTTTTTGGCTACTTCACTACTTGAAAAAAATATTAGCTTTTCCTTATTGAAACAGCTAATACTTTTGGGGAAAAAAAAGGTTTTAACTTCAAAACAATAAACTGCCTATACAATACATTTTCTTCCCCAAAGATAGGATTTTTTGCTGTTGTTTGAAGTCTTCCTTAAAGTGTCTTTGTGTCAGAGCAAAGTCCTCATCTTCAGTATGTAAACAGTAGAAAAGATGAAAATCCCTCTCGATGGAAACCCATCAATTTTGTGGCATTTTATCCTGGATATTTTCACTGTAAAATACATGGCAGATCACAACACACTAGGCTGGGCTGCAGTTAACTGCTGATTTCACTCTAGACTGGATGCTATGTAGACTCCCGGTCTTCACATACTGCAAAGTGAAAAGTGACTGCAACAGAGCCTTACACTACTCAAAGTAAACAATGTGATCACCAAATATTTTAAAAGGAACAAAACTAATAAGTAGAGAGCACCCAGTTATACGAGGCAAGAAACACAGAGGCTCTGAAGACTATTTATGCTTAGATGAGCAGTCCGTCTTTGTCAGCTTCTGAACATTAATGGCAGCTCCACACAGCTGAGGATTTGCTTTCCTTTTTCCCCTCCTAACTGGGTTTTCTCTGATGCTTTTATTCAGTTTCATTTGAAGTAGGTTTTCAAAAGGTAAGGAAACACAGTTTACAATGAGATGGGAAACAGAAGCACTGTAGTCAAGCTACACACTGAAATATAACAACGAAAGGGTAGGGCCAGCAGGAAAAAAAAAAAAAAAAAATCTCATCAATAAACACATCTAACTCTACCCTATGATTTCACAACATTTCTGGTATTGTTGAAATATCTGCCGTTTTGCAGAAAAGAAAACCGTATGCAAGTGCTTAAACACTGATGATGCTGCATGCACAAAAAAGAGGAAGATCTAACACTGCACAGGTAACCTCGACTTTGACCATTTTTAACGTAACAGCTTACTTTCTGCAACCTTAAATATTAAGAGCTTTTCTTTTTTTTTTTTTTTTTCCATATCTCTGCAATATTGCATCTCATTCCCACCATTTTGGGTGGGGGAGAAAGAGGAAGGAGTGGCTTGGGAGTTTCTTTTTTTAAAAAAATTATACTGTATAACACACAATGAACACCAGCAATACATGAACCTGACAGTTTCATGGCACAGACCTTTGCCTTTTCAGCCAGAAGCAACCGATAACTTGAACAGGCCAATTCACGTGATTCGGCTACTCAGCAGACCCATGACACACACTTGGCCAGTAACTCAGAGCTGCGTGCAAAGCGCACAGGGAAGAGTGGCCAGGTTTTGTTGCTGAGAAGGGGAGGTGGGCTAGAAGCTGGAAGAGTGCAAACAGGCAGGGTTGCCTTGCAGGCAGTCACAAGACATTTGTCTGGAGAAGCTGTACATCTAAATGAAGCAGTTCTGAACCTGCCTCATCACCAGCAGAAAGTCTTATTTCTCACTCTGCTACTTAACACACTTCTGTGTTAACATCACAAAAATAAGTCTGGTATCAGGCAACTTCCTGGTGTTGCTGTAGATGCACACTAAGGATAGAAGACCAGACAACAGACTAAAAGGGTTAAGTCAAATGCAAAATCTAGAAATAGAAAAGATACTAAGAGGTGACCAAGATGGCCAAAGGTACAGAACAACTTCTGTAAAAGGAATAAACAAACAGGCTATAATCTTAATCTTGGAAAAAGAAGCAACAAGTGCAGGATATGACAAATATATTTTAAATTCTGCATGACTTAGAAAGTAAATAAAGAATTATTACCTACTATTAAAAAAAAATAATCTACAAATGAATATTCAGATGACAGGATTAAAACCAAAGCACTTTTCCAAGTAATTAATATACTAACTCTGGAACTCCATGTCATGGGATGTTGCTATTCCAGAAGCTTAAAAAAATTCAAAAAGTGATTAAATAAATTAATGAAAGAAAAAATCAGCAGGCACTTTTAATGTTTGAATTTAACAAATGTAAGAGACACACATGGAAAAGATTAAAGGGAAGGAGGAAAAATTAATCAAATTTCTTTTCCTAAGCAGGGAACTCGTCCATAAGCGTTCAATGGCAGAATAAGAGATTAGACTGTTACAAAACGTAAAAGATAAAACCTCAGACATTTCAGTTTTCTTAAGAGGAAGAGAGGAGGGAGTCTTTGTACAAAGGGAGGGGCATGAAAAAGGACAAAACTCTGATGGCAGCAATATTTACTGGACAATAGCACATTCTCACTGAAAGGAGAAACATACCCTAATATTTACAGATGTAGGGCTTCCTGCACAACTATTAATCTAAAACCTGCCATTATATTTTGAACAAAGTGACAAGACATCAAAAGGAACCATAGGAACAGCAGTAATGAAGTAGATCAATAAACAATTCAATAACTCTTTGAAGACGTTTAGATGGCCTCTCAGAGCTAGATGCTCTCTGTATATATTAAAAGAGAGTTAACATGCCAAATACATTCCTGTAGCATGGCAGATTTAAGCTCTCTGACATACGAACTTCTCTCCACAAAACACCATGCAAAAAATAAGGAGAAAGAGTTAAAAATCAACAGATAACTAACATAATTTGTGATGGATACATAATCAACAGAACTAACCATCTGCTCAGCCAGGTCAGTACTGATCAGTACTGCAAGAAAAAGTATTATACAGTCTACCATTAAGTGCTATCAATTTGTGTAGCAGATAACATTACAGAGTTTCCAATTCTGCATCACAGAGTTCCAACATACCACTGAAATCACCCCAAATTTCTCTCAATAGAGGAAGTGCATCATTCCTTCTATATCTAAGTAATGCACAACCTAATAATATCTGAAAGCGATAAACTAGGACACTCAGAGATAAAACAGTGATGTTATTTAATCTCATTGTTGGGAGGTGCATTATTTTGGAAGACTGAGGGGGAAAACAAAGTATTTTGCTGAGATAATGGAAGTCATTCCTGCCAAACAAGAGATAATAATCATGCATTTTCCCCTATTTGCCTCTATTTACATATAACCATACCAGTTCCCAGTTAACACTGGGATGTATTTTGCTCACAAAGTAGTAATAATATACAAAATAATGGTAGTCTCCTTAACTTTACAATGACAACTCATATAAAAATATACAAGCATTCCTGGGAGCACTGCCTAGACAGCACAGTCTCACCAAAACATTGATATCCCCAGGCTGGCTACAGAGTTAGACATTCTGCTCTTAGCCCTCTTGGGAAAATTTTGCATTACAAATACTGCAGCAGGGTCACTGGAGAACTGCCATTGCATAAGTCTTTCCCCTAGTCTGATGCTCAGGATATTTAAGATAGAAAATCATTATCTGATCCCATTCTGATAGAGGAACTCGCAGAACCCAGGCCCTGCAAGTGGGTGAGTATTGCAGCCAAAGTGGATACCACCCCAGATGGAGACAAACACCTCTGGTTATTACCTCCAGAAAGCGTACTCACTAAAAGAAAAACAAAATGCAAAATTAAATCAGCTGTCCATCCCCAAAAGACAGGTAGGTCCTGAAGCACTCTCACAAAGAAGGTGAGAAAAATGGGGAAAGTAAATCCCTCTTGCAACCTGTTCTAACCTTGGTCAACAAAGGTTACCAAATTGCCCTAGCGGTACCCCTGTGTGGAAATGAAGGTTTTTGCTGGATGGAAATACACTTGGTTGTGTAGAATACCAGGCTCAATAAGGAATTATTACTATTCCTCCAAAAAAAAAGGTACAAAAAATCCACAAGTGTAATTTCAGTAGGTTCTAGAGGTAAGCTTCAAAAGAGGCTTTAGCCAGTTTGCGATAAGGCTTTTTGAGTACTGCAATTTCATTTTCAAGCTCAACAAATCTGTACTTTTTAACTATGAATTTGTAGGGCTGTAATACCAGTTTCAGACCTAATGAGAACTTCCATGTAACACTTGCTCTCCTTAATCACTTGCATGCACTCTCAGTGTTTTAATTTTGACATAATTGCACAAGAAAGACAGACATTACATAGACTTGCACCATCTGCCTTCACAGGGGCAGATGTTTTCCAGCTGCAAAACCTAAATGACCATAGAATTATTATTTCATTGAAACATTTGCTAATGCACCAGGAATAATGTGCAGGAAAGGCCAAATTATATGCTCAATATTAACTTTATAAGTCATCTATCTGCTAACAATCATTTTTTAATCCATACTGTTCCGGTCTGCTGAACAATTTTTCAGCGTCTCTTATCTTAAGAGAACTGATAGGCTCAAGGGACTGGTTGTAATAAGGCTGCAGGTTGTCACAGTGTGTTTAAAGTTTTGGGGGTTGATTTAAAAAAAAGACCAAAAAAATAGCAGTGAATCAAGGCCAACTAAATGAAAAAGCCCATACAGAAAAGCAACAGACTTCACCATGCTCCAGAGTAGCCCTGGGAGAGACAGATGGTCTGTACAGCAGGCCAATGACAGTATTTCATCACCTCTCTCAGAGTGCAGCCCCTTCACACTGGGCGGTGACTTTTCCAAATAAAGAGCAAGCAAACGAGTCATAAATCCACAGCTTCAGCCCTTCATTGTTGGCTCAACGTCTTTAAACAAAATGGAGGTCAACAGCAGCAGAGGCTGTTACCTCCTTACAGCTACACATATACTTGGGAAAGGTGGTGGGACCTCCACCCCAGATGAGCACAAAGGGTGGTCTCTTCTCATGGAGGCATGTTCACAGCATATCTGTGGTGTGGCCTGTTGCATATGTGAGGCCACACACAATGTCCACAGGAAGCCTGGGTCAAAGCTGATAGCTAAACTCAGCTCTCATGTCTCAACCCCCATGCCTTCACCACAAGCTAAGCTTTCCTTTCACTCCCTAGGACCACCGGTGGTACCATACCTTTCTTAAGGATCAATTTCCTCTTCCTCCTTTTTATTCACACAGATATTGTGGGGCACACAGGAAAAAATGGTACCACCTCAAGGCTATACTCAATCTTGCTTCAACCAGAAAGACTAAAGTTTGCATAAACAGGTGCATTACTAGAAACACAGTTTTCAGAAACCATAGTAAAATTTCATAGCTTTTTTTTTTTCCCCTCCCCAAGTAATTATATATCTTAATTTTGTAATTGGACATCTTAATTGCATAATTAAAAGGACATGAAGTTTCAGCTTAATTAGTCTTCCTAATTGTTATGCAAGTTCATATCCTAGTGAGGCAACTCCATTTGCAGATCACATGGCACCTGTTTCTGTTTACATCTCAGCCATTCCTATGTACCAGAAATAATGGCATGGATGAGCGATGTAGTTTCATGTTTGAATCGGGGGAGGAAAATATGCTTGGGAGCCTGATCATTTTGACTTTTCATTGCCATAAAGGAGGTACTCACTAGGCTACTGCCCTGTTATTTTATAGGGTCAAAAAGAGGTTGCAATGCTATGGTGGCTGAATTCCTGAAATGTTATCTAGAATACACATCAAGTAGTGATGCACTGTGCAGGCAAAGCCAAATTATATTCCCACTAGCATGTATGTACTTCAGCTGCCTTTCATTTTTTATTCCATGCAGTTCTGGTCTATCACACAACTTGCTTGATGTCTGTTGCTGTCATAGAACTGGTTTTAGAGTTCAGGTCTTTTCACCACATTCCTCAACAGCAACAGTATGTACAGAGCCACTCAGTGCTACTAAGAACCAGCTGGCACAAGGGCTGCATGGAGTCACACCCTGCCAGGGAAAGACCTGGGAAAGACAAAATTACTTCAAGAGGCTCAATGCCTCCCCAGTGCTTTTGGGCCTGAGATGACTTCCTTGACTGAAGGTGAGGTAGGGAGCACAGTCCTTCCTCCCTTTTTGAGACCAGCCTGTCAGCATACTTAGGGCAGAGATGGCAGGCACCAAAACACAGACAAAAAGAGTTACTGGAACAAATCTCCAAGCATCTTCCCCACTTGTAGTCTTGAATAAGCAACTCTGATATACTGCAGGGACAATTCACCTCCCTTTAGACAGTTCTGGATAAATGCAGACAGACCTCATGATTACATGGCACATGAAACGATTATTTTATTTATTTATTTTTAAGTTAACATCAAGGGTCCATCATCCATCCAGTGCACTGAACATGGCAGAGGTCCTGCTGGCCAGAAACAGATGTGATCAGAGCACCAGAGATCATTTCATAGTGTACAGAGAGCTTGAATTAATGGTCCACAGCCCAACTTCATTCTGGCATTTTCTAGCTTGTGTGTACTTGACTTTACAACCTCAATAATGCACCTTTAATGCAATTTTCTGTGCAAGTTCTCGGGTTTTCTAAAAGCTCATTAAAAATCCATCACATTGCATCATTTCACATTCCCAGGGGTCATCAAAAGACCCTAGGACTGTGGCAGAGACCTTTGCCAAGTGAGCTAATGGTGGAGCTGACAGAAGAAACAGGTTGTCATTCATGCAAGGGAGCTGCGAGGCACAGCCTGACAGAGGGTCTCTCTAATACTTCCTCAGAGAAAAAAAAAACATTAAAATTTAAGAGTTCCTAAACAAAAATGCTAGGCTCCTTGCTGGGTACCTACACCTCACCAGTGAGCCCTCATCTGATCCCCTGGCAGTACCACCACATCCCGGCTCCTCATCCATGGACCTGCCACAACCCCAGGCCCCAGTCTCTGCTTCTTGCTTCAGCAGACCTGCACTGCTCCCCTCACCCAGCCTCTGCCTCACCTCCCGCCGTGAGCATCCCAACCCATCATCCCTTCCCAACACAGTCCCACACTGTTTTGTATCAGCTATTCACCCTCTTCCACACAGTGATTTACCCCAGTTTCTCCTCCCCTAATCCCATTCTTACCAGACCATTTGCACAAGTCCCCTCCTTTCTTACCACTTCGACACCCACCCTACACCACTTTTCCTTCCTCCTCCTGAACAGCACTGCACGCAGCTGGGGGGTGAGTTGAGGGGAAAAGAGCTGGTAGAGAGGTGAGGCAGGCTCCCCGCTTGCAGTTCTTGTGCCCAAGACTCACTGATGCTATCACATGGGGGATCCATTACAGAAATGCTTTTCTCAGTCCCTGTAATTGGAGCAAGCTGAACTGTTCTCAGGTACTTGCTGCCTGGTCAATCCTCAGCACAGACAGGGTGGGAATATACTTAGCAAAGACAGAATCAGAAATACTAACTTAAAATTACAGGAAAGCATAGAAGATTCCAGTGAATGGATGCTAACTGCAATTTTTCAAAGACTTACAATTTGCCCAAATTTGCATGAGAAAGGCGAAAAGTACATCCTCTGACAAAAACCACCTCCTCTCACCAAATATTGAATCCCTGCATCAAAGCTAATATAAAAATCAAACACCACCTCTAAAGAGTAATAAAAAAACCCCCACAACAGAAAGATCCCAAAAATAAAACAAACCAACCAACATTTTTAGCCTTTGTCGCATAAATTGTTGAGCTCATTTTAACTGAAATTTTTCAGTAATTCCAAAGGCAGACACCAGCCCTGTAAAAATTCAAGATCGGCTGCTTAGAATTTGATAAAGCAATAAGCAGTTGAAGATAGAGTTGTGTAATGGGAGCATCACACAACCTTAATTTGTGGTGCTCTCAGACCCGCCTATAATTAAGTATGCCAGATTAAAAATAAAGGAAGTGCTGCCTCTCAGTCTGAGAGCACACATAAAATCTCAGCTCATAGCTAGTTATTTTACGCAAGTTCTAATCCATTATAGTAGGGGGATGACAATGACAACGTTGTCTGACCCTTAATTACAGGAAAGATGCTATAATACTGTACATACCAGACAGCCTATGATAAACTTGAAATCAATACTGGAGACTCTGCCTGCTCCCCATGACTTGAAAACTGGAGTACTCTGATGCCACAAGGAGAAAGGATGTCTCCATTTTTCTTTTCTTACTCAGATTTTCATCCTTCTATTTTTCTCACTTTCCATCATTCCCAATAAGAAATAAAAACCACCACAAATTAGTACATTACACTTCGCACATACAGATTTAATTTCCATACTGCTCAGGTACAAAGGAGGCACAAACACCTCTGGAGGAGTGATCCCACATCCTGGCAGGTGGTTGAACCAGCCACATGAAGCAGCATAGAAGGACCCACTGGGAGTGAGAATGCTTCAGGGAACGAAGGACAATCTGCTACATCACAAAATAGCACTGGTACTGGTTGCAAAGCCCCAGAATCAAACAGAAGCTACCACACATGCATCTGAATAGTGCAAGTCAAGAGCTCTGGTTTTTGCTGCGTGATTTAAAACCACTAGAATTAAAGTGAAGGATGTCCAGAGCTCCCTTCATGAAAAGCAGCAAAGCACTGTGGTCACCAAGGAACATCAGCATTAATTTCTGAAGGGAATAAGAGACAATCCTTCCAAACTCAAAGCTCCTGCACATATGAACAGTGAGTGGAAGTACAGAAGTGGGGTTCAAAGGCTTGTGGAAATACAGAAAAATAAACTCAGCCTCCTCTTTTCCTTTGCATCTTACATGACTTCTTGAGTACCCATGGACTGACAAGAGTTGAGCTCACAGGAAAGAGGAGTAACTCAGTCCTTTCCATAATGTTAATTCAGCTTGTAAGAGACAAAGTAGATAGAGGAGGGATATGCATAACTTTTATTCCCTACCCCAGCACTAGCAGAATACCCTTTACCAACCATAGGCATGAGACAGGAAGAGCAGTGAAATTATTTCAATCACCTTTCAGTGTGCTTGAGCAGTCAATCACCATCACCAGCCCAAGTAAGCTACGATGGGCCACTTACAAAGACTGATACCTACTACAAAACAGAAGGTAGTTGAATAGATGCCAAACAAAGCCAGAGGAAAAGCAGAATTTCAAACAGACAGGATGAAAGGATTGCAGGAAGCAAACTTCAAGGAGATTTTCTGAACTCGAAAAACTGGCTAAAAAAAGTGGGCTCAAGCACTGCTCCCAAGTGCCATCCAGACGAAAAGCAAAACAAAAACAACTGGGGTTTCCTGGAGCTCCAAATCACCCGTTGAGGCTATAAGGAGACTGAGCAACTGAATACATGCAGGAATAGCAAAACTAGGTACGCAGGAAACGGCAAACCCAGAGCAGAATGGACCAAGATGTATCTTCTTTCTTTAATCAGTGAAAAATGCAGTAACGCCATGCATTACTTGTAAAACAGAAGATTGGACGGTTCAGATAGAAATACACTTTTTAAGCTGACATGGTCCCCTCTGGGCTGATGCTTATAAAAAAAGTGCTTGTTGCACATTATCTCATCTTCTGACTGCACTTTGAAGTCCATTCTGGCCATTCCTCTGTGACACAGACAAATTCCCATCCTTAGGAATAATTCTCTTAACTTCATAAAGAAACCCTTGTTCAAGTCAGATAATTTTCATGTAAAGGCTGACATGGAAATGGCTTTCCTGGAACAGAGTTGATTTGCATTACTCGGTGTCATAGCACATGACAGCTTACTCTGCAGCCTGCTTGTCTGGATCTTCCATAATCCACAGAGCCACAGTCCTCCTCTCCATGAAGCAGTTGTGCACATGACAGGAAGAGCTAATTTTAATGAAGCATCTTTGCTCTTGTATCGCTCATGTTCTCTCTTGAACTGTTTATCTGGCAGACTCCTGAATGCAATTTGTAATCATTGCTCTCCGCTAACAAAGGAAAGTCCATTACTGTTGCCTGTTCCTCTGACTTGGCTTTTTAACATCTGACATACTGTTTCATGAGTAATGTACCATATGAATCCGTTAAAGACCCCCTTCACAGCGTCTCTCAAAGGAGAGTGCTTGTGCACCCCTGTCCCAGCTCAACCTCTCTCTCCTTCAGTTAAACAGTCACAAACGTTCCTGGCACATGAAAGCAAAATGTTTCAACCACCTTAACTGAGACAGCGACTATCTTTCCATTACATCACACAGCCTTCAGGTACACAGTGGAGCCCTGATCTTTGACAGGGGTTTGTAGCCCCTGCTGAAACAAAAATGATAAATAAATCACCATCATGGTGTCCCCTAAAACAGGGGGGAAGTCTGCACACTGTCATTCAATTACTTTTTAACTACCACAATGAACTAAAATTCCACAGGGACATAGCGATAGTGAATCATTACCATGAACAATTCACCTTCAAAGAGAGGCAAGAGGAGAGCTGAAGACCAGAGAAGCCAGTTTTCTTCACCCTCTCTGCAAGTACCTGGGTGCAGATCAGTGATATTTTCCAGAGACAGAACAAAGAAACTAGATGCTGATATACAGAGGCTTTAAAAGATATTAAGCAGCTGATAAAAATAAAAGGACTGACAATGGAATCAGGATCGGGAGCAGAAGAGAATAAGAGCAAGGCATGACACAAATTACAGAAATCCTGTCAGGAAGAAAGAGGCTTGTTGAGAGAAAGGAGAGGGGTGCTCAGCCACTCAGTCTCAGAGAAGTCACATACTGGAGAGGGGGTGCAGGACCTCAACACTACCTTGAGCCACATATAAGGAAAAAACTCTGATGCAATGAAAAAGGTTCATTAATTATTACAGTTGGATTTGTGTGTTTCTTCTGCTAACTAAAACAATGGTAAATTTTTTTTTAAGGCTCATTACAGGTCTGCATCATTATTTCCAGCTTTAGTTTGTCTCCAAGGACCTAACCCCTAAGACATGAAGCTGGATGCCTGAAGACAAATGCTTTTACTTATTGCTGGGGAGTTTGAGTTTAATGACTGTCCTAAGAGAAGCTAGACTGGAAGATCCATTCATGAAAAACAAACAAACAAACCAACCCCCAAACAAAACAACAAAAAACCAAACAACAATGGATAGAAAACTCTGAATTGGGGGAATATGAAAAAGACACTCAGGAAAGCATTAGCACTCAAACCAAGTAAAGTGTAGCAATGCACAAATCTAATATACCATGTGCCAAATATGGCCACCTGCAAAAAGGTGACCCTCACTGGCCAGTACCAGAGCTCTGAAGAGAAGCTTTAATTTTAATGCCTCCCCCAAGTGGTAAGTGAAACAGTGATTGCAATATAAAGGCCCAGGTAAGGCAATGCATTCCGATACTGGGACACCACACTGCATTGTGCCGGCTTTACTTACTCTGTCTCTACACTAGGAATAGCTAAACTCAGACTAAGGTGCTTTTGAATCCTTTAGGAAATCTTACTTCTATATTTATGTATACATCCATATATTTACATTCATTCACACACACACATTAAATCTGTTCATTTCCCCATAGAACAAAATGAATACCTAACAATTTTGTATGTTTTGGACTGTTCATTTTCCACAAGGGGTTCTGTACAACATTCGTGCATTTATTCACACAAAGTATACATCTTTAACATGCATTTATCCCTTGAAAATGCATCTGCAGCAGAAGCATGTTAAGATGACACTCTGCTATAGAGCATTTCAGAAAGGACTGTTTTCCTCCTCCTTGGGAAGCTCCCCTACCGAACAGTGCTCAAGGAAAGCCTAACATGCAAGGCTGAAGAGCTTCTACACTACAGTTCCACCAGTTACAGTCAGTTTTGTTCTCTTCTGCTGTTTGGGCTCCCTGCTGGAGAACCTAGCCCTTCCCAACTCCTTTTATTTCAAATCCATGCAACGGGCCAGAACGCACCCATGACTATAATGTTAACCTAGGGACCTGCAAGGTGGTGTTAAAGGCTCTCTGCTGTGGCAATTTCCCTGTCCTCGAGATAAAATAGAAAAAAGATTAAAGATTCTTTGAAAACAAAAAAGGAAAATGGAAGTTATGCGAGGATGGCAGGCAACCACCCAGTTCCTAAGTGGCTTAAAACATTGGTTTCACTTTTGCATCCACAGGTATCAGTATTTAGACAAACAATTATTTCAAAAAACATTTCTTATACTTATGCAATAGAAAATGTACAGTTTGTAACTGAAGAAGAAATGAGGCAGCATCCTGCTGAAGGTGAATGTTTTAAAAATTAAGTAGCATTGCATAATATATGCCTAACAAAATGGCTAAGATGCTCTGTACGAACAATACTGATTTTTAACAAATCCTGGAACACTAGCACAACTCAGAGTGTTTGAAAGACTACCAGCGTAACCATAAAATATAAAGGGATAAGAGGAAAGCAGAGGTAGTGATAAGTCAGTTAGCCTGACATCAACCTTACATAAAATCCAATTTGGGATGCCATCAACAAGGAATTTGAGGAGAGGCTAAAAGTTTAATTAATCCCTTTCAGTATTGTCAAACAATACAATCATTCTGAGCTGGGGTGGGGTTTTTTTGTCAGGGGTATAGGTATGGTTGATAAATACAACTCTTCTAATAGCATCTACTTGGTCTAGTCCAATGTGCTAGGAACACTAGACCACAAAACATCTTGCCTAAAAGACCTCACACTACACGGAGAACTAATGTGACACCAAACTAGACAAGCTAAGAGTTGGCTCAGTGCTTGGCCACAAAACGTGGCCAATAACCATAAGGTATTAATCAGGAGGACTCTTACTAGTAGGATTTACAGGAATAGTTTCTTACTAATAAAAGGAATCACAAGTTACAGCCACTTAAATCTGACCCCAGATTTTCTGTGCTAAGGAATGTGTCCACAGACCCCTCTAGCATCCTGCTGCCACAGAGCTGCTGGAGTGGCCATGGGACTTGATAGTTGGAAATCTGTCCTGGCAGATGTTTTGATAGTTGTTGGGCATCACATACCACCAGCAATGGTCATCTTCCTCTCATCTATGACAAACCCATCCTGGCCATGGCATTTATAAGGGTACAATCCAGGCAGCAGGTCATCTATTGGAGTAGGGCTTCAGGAGGCAGCTGAGACAATCTGAGCGCTCTGCTGCTGAAAAAAGTTGTTCCCTTCTCCCTACTACCCAGTTTCACATATTCCCTCTTGCTGCTTTCCCTATACTCAGCTGATCCCTACTCAAGCTGATGTAGCCACTAAATCAACAAATTAGCTCAGCAGAAATGAATTTATTTTGCTGGTGGTTTTGTATCTAGAAGGAGAGGGAAGGGTGCTCATGCAGTGAGACAGATAGGTCTGCTGAGGGGCCAAATAAGTGCCAGAGTCAGCACTAGCAAGTGGGTGATGGGAAGGGGAATATCCCTTTTGGCAGCTGCAAGAGCTATTAGGTCAGTTTAGTTACTGTGTGAAATGTTTCCCTTAGACAGAGCAGCTCTAAAGCTCTCCTGGCAAAGCTAACCACTGACAACGAAGATGGGTAGGACAGCACAGAGCAAAAAGGACAGGCTGCCGCTACAGAACGGGGAAGCAAAGTCATCTGGCAGCCTGATGACATATCTAGGAAGCAGAAACACAGATCATACCTCCAGGATGGAAGCCTCTGCTTGGAAAGGTCACAGACATGTCCACGGTCACTGCTTCAATTAGAGGTGGAAGCACTGATGGTGGGGCTGGAAGAAGCAACATAATCCCCAGGGGTATAAAAAGGGTCTACCAGGCAGAAGTGAGGAAACCTGTAGAACTTAGGTAAGACAACCTCACAACTGTTACACACAGTCCTGTTCAGGAAAGGCGTGGGAGTACAGGGTGGAGCTCAAAGGAGGCTTGTAGAAAGAGATCTAAGGATGGGGAAGAAAAAATAAACCGAACTATTAAGTGGAAGGCTTAAGGAGCTCATCTAGTGCAGCATATTGAACAGAAAGTTGAGAAGTGCCTTGACTGCTGCCTACAAATACTTACATAGAAACAAGCTCTGACAGTGGGCAGCTTTCCATCCTCCCTGACAAAGCCAGAACACTCATGGAGCTGGGTATAGACATTACAGAAATGTAACCCTGAATCCAGATGCCATTTCTTGGGATGAAGAGCATGTAAACATTAAAACAGTTTACCAGGGAAGCTGGTGGACTCACTGTAGCTTTCAGAAGATTCCTCTTACTTTTTTTTCAAAGGAAAAAAAAACCAAACAAACCAAACAAAACACCACACCAAACAGGACTTCCCCCTACAAAGCCTAAAGGAAAATGCACAGCCTGAATACACAGGAAGTCAAACTAGATGGTCATTCTGATCTATAAATAAACAAGTGATTAACTATTGCTCTAATTGTTGTTTGCTATCAATGGAAGAGGGACTGTTTTCCTCCTCTCCCATCAGGGAGGGATTTGTGCTAGCAATACAAATCAGCAACAAAGTCACAGAACTGGCCCCTTCCACACCAATACAGTGACACAGCTAAAGACAGCAACAAAAAGTCCTTGGCTAGAAATTGCCTACAGCTTATCTGCAAAGACAAATACTTAGCCGCTTTAAATAGGAGCCTAAGCAAAGGTACCAAGCCAGGTAACAATTAGCCAAGGAGTCCCAGGCATGTTTAGGCTTTTCTGTACTGAGAGGTTTATTAGAATCTAGCATTTAACTTTTATTTTACTACCTTATCCTACCATGCAGTTTCATTAAATGTGTTTTAAAGCGTGGAGTCTTCTATCTAAAGACAACACAATGACCTCTGTGAGGAAAGACAAGTCTCCCTTCCTCATACCAAGTAAGGCCTATTTGGAAAACTAATCATCCCACAAGTTTTCCACTTAAAAAAAAAATAAAAATCCTCAGAATAAAAAAAATCCCAGACAACTATTGGAAACAGTAAATCTTTGAAGGAAAGGGGGAAAACAACAAAAGAAACTCTTCTACATGTGCATGGGGTAATGTCTGTTATTAAAGGGTCATAGAGATGCAAGATCACAACTTTGTCACCATTTCGAACCTTACAGCTAGAGCACAACGTTGTTAGAGGATTTTGTGTAACCCTCTGGATGTACAGAGGGATAAGCATGTGTGGATATATATGAACAGCTGTAAAGAATGGTGTCCAACTTACAGTAACTGCCAGTAACCTAAAGCACCTTTTAAGGAAGGAGAAAAATAAAATTGCAAACCCCTAGCATTTCAAAGGCAGTGCACCCCCACACATTCTCCAATAAGTAAAGCAATTTCTAAATGACATATTGATATAGTGAACCTGTAACCAAGTCTCCTCCTCTTCAGCATAAACTGAGAAACACCTCTTTCTTCTTATCTTCTCCTAGATACTAGACCTCATAAGATACATTCTCAACTTCAAAACATAAGCATCTAAAGGATACCAGATATCCTTCAGCAGCCATTTACCACGCCATGAAAAGCAGGCAGGTGGGATTAATTATTTCATTAGCAACATATCAAGCATCCAAAACTTACTACTATGGTCAGGCCACCTGTGGGCTCAAACTCCCTGAAAATTAAAGTTGTGTTATTATTCTTCTCTCCTGACAGATCAGAGCCAGAAGAACAGTTGCTTTTTTGATTCTGAAACAAGTCTGTTTAAACAGAGTTGTATTTTATGGCAGAGCATAGCCCTTTTTTGTGTGTGCACAATTTGTCTCCTGTTGCTTGATCACTGGCAGTCTTTCACATGTACCCTACCAGAGCTTACCTTCCTATGGAGAAAAGCAGTAAAAGACTGACCTGTGATGTTATAAAACAGCATTTGAGAAAGAAGAAGGAAAAGGAAGAGTTTGATGGCAATACATGGTTATGGGACAAAATTTGGGGATTGGGTTATCTGAAGTGCTTGTGCCTGAGCTTAGACAAAGATGTTTTTACAGTTACAGCTCCTGGCATGTTGGCAAAAGGGTAGCTGAGTGTCTTACTTGACTGCACCTGGTTGATGAAACATTGCAAGGAATAGATGGGAGATGACTCAGAGGCCCTTATGAAACGTCCTCAGACCAGTCATCCGAGGCTACAGTGGTTCCTATTGTTCCATTAGCAAGTTGTGGCTGGTGATAAAGTAGGTTGTGTGTCTCTAAAACGGGGCAAGCATGTGGTAGTTTTTGTTTGTTTTTGAAGATAATTTAGTGCTTATAAAAGATGGTATGTCAGCTCAGGCAGCTGAGTCACCCCAAGTACACAGTAATTCCAGTACCCATGTTACTTGCTCTGGTTTATCCACCTTGGCAGTGAGTTGGCTGTGGTCTTGCTTCCCTTCATCCAGCAAAACAGCAGTTCTGCACACAACTGGTACTCCACAACTCTCAACTTACAAAGATCTTAAACAAAACAAACTTTCCTGGATTTAATTACAAAACAAGAAGTAACCCAGAAGCTGCATATTCAACATCACATTATCCTCACTTATTAGAAATGTATTTCAGTGGTTTTGTCATTATAAAGGAGAAAGATTATATAGTTTGCATCACTGTCTGCAGTCACATTTTTCAAACTTGGGTGCCAAAAGACAAAGCTCCTACATCTACACTTAGCTACTCAAAGGGGCTCTATCTTAACTAGACATTGCACAATTCTCCAGAAACAAAGGGAAGTTTCAGGCACCCAACTTTTTCTAAAGAAAAGAAATAATCACATTATGTACATTTAAGTGTCCAAATACAGGCACCTGAAGATAGCAGAGTAAAGAAGTATTGACCACACTAGTGACAGAAATGCCTAGCTGAAACTGTCTGCTGCTGTACTAGTATCACAAGAAAGAAATAACAGTGTGTAGAAGGAGTGAAAATAGAGAGGAAAGATGAGACTAACATAGAGGGATTTTTAAAGTGTGAACCTTAGAAAGGGAGACAGAGCTTTGAGAGAGCAAGGGAAACAGGGTGCCCCATCTCACCAACACACAGACCCATAGGTCAGCCCCGAGAAACACTGAGTCGGCAAGAGGCAGACTGCTGCATGTCTGCTGTGTGTCTTGCAAGGCAACAACTGAACTGGTGGGTTTGCCCTACCTGTTCTGTGTACAAAATTTCTTTAGCCCTCCAAAGCTGTAATTTGAAGAGTAGAGACAATTTTCACACAGCTGAGACACACAACTGTCTGTACAATGCGTGCCTACATGAACCCCTAATTATCTGCACTGTCATGTATAATTAGTCAGTCTGAACATGTAGTAATCATAAATATGTGAATGCTAGGCACACTTCATACATTCAATGGCATCCTGTGTTTGTACACAGGCAGTTCTCAGTAAGTATAACTTAAGATCATACCCTGAAGAGGGCAAGCAAAATAAACAAAAGTTGTAGTCTATATGTCATTTATCCCAGGCTCTTACACGAAAACAGAAAATTCCCTTGTAAAGTATATAATCAAGTGTTTTCTGTGTTTTTTCTTTTAAATAATTGGACACAGTGCTTCCATGGCCTGCACTAATGACAGAAATTGAAGCTCATTATTCAAGCCTGCTGTGATCAATATAGGAAAAACACGAGGACGATCATGAGCAGGCAGTCCTAGCATACAATTTTTAAGGTCAGTGAAAGTTATTGTGTGATTACCTTGAAAAATGGACATTATCAGTGAAATATAAATGTGGAAATGGAGGAAGGATGCAGTCAAGAAATATCACTTGTGCAGATCTCAGCACACCTGTACTTGAACCTCACTTTTGCAAAAATCTGGAACTATTCAAACACGAAGCTCAGCGTATAGAACTTAATCCAAGCATGAAAAGGCTGGCTGAATCTACAACAGACAGATCTCCTCCACCTCTTTGTCTTAGTCTAGGTATCAGAAAGATTGAAGTGTTAATAGCTGTCTTATTGACTCATTACCTTACAGGCTTTAAAATCTGCATAAAAATAGGTTTAAAAAACCCCTCTTATTCAAATCAAGCACATTTGACTGCAACTACATCAAACAGAGTCCCAGTTTTATCAGAGATATGCTGCTTCATGTCAGTTAGTTGACACAACCACGCGTCTGCCTCTGTGCTAAATACATGTGCATGCAGGGAGGAGGGGGAGAGAAAGGAGGAGAGCACAAGCCTGTATGCAAACATGCTGTTATCTGGTTTTTTTCAGTTGGAAAAAATTGTTAGCACAGCTCAATCAAATCTATTGAAAAGAGCTAGGGACTCATTCAACCACCCTATTTCAACAAGCTCTTTATCCTGGGCCTTATCCCAAATGTACTGAAGACCATGGCAGTTCCTCAGCTGACCACAGCGGGGTTTGGATCGGACCCACTCTGAAAGTAATCTCATTTGATATGGTTGTGTTAATTGGCTGTACTGCTAGAATAAAAAGTATTGCAGTGCATTACAAACGCTGACAAAATCTGACTTATGGAAAGCAGCAGCAAGGCTTGAGCATGATAAAGGCAATATAAGGATTTTGCCCTTGCTGTACAGGCACTAGGGTGATTGAGGTGATTTAGAAGCATCTAAATAATTTGTGCAACATGAAGATTACTTCTCAATTACCAGGTAAGCGATTTAGCCCACTTCTTACATTTACTGTGACAATACCGGTCCTGTTCCCAACACCCCCTCCTTTGTAAACACTTAAACCAGATGTAGAAATCGGCAATGCCAACACTCCAGCTTCACAGCCATGCTTAGCCACATCCCAAAACAATGTGAAGAAGCCCTTTTAGCTCTGGCTTCTCTGATGGATGAACACCCCTATGCAAGACTTTCGGAGCAGAAATGACCGCAGCACACTGTAGACCTGCATTAAAAAAATGCACTATCCAAGTCATCATACTAGATCTTATCAATTAATTTGCTACGTTTGCTGTTTCTAAGGGATCCACAGAGCAGTGACCTCCAAACTTTTTTGATCATGCACCCCTAACAATAGAATATTTTTGAGCACACACTCCAAATGTATGTATATATACTTATTTATAAATTATATACATGTACTACTGTACTAATAAATTTCAGAATCGCAGAATCGTCATCTAGGTTAGAAAAGACCTTGAAGATCATCCAGTCCAGCCATTAACTCAAATTAACAGTTCCCAACTAAACCATACACATATCAGCGCTATGTCAACTCTACTCTTGAACACCTCCAGGGACGGGGACTCCACCACCTCCCTGGGCAGCCCATTTCAACGCCTAACAACCCGTTCTGTAAAGAAATGCTTCCTAATGTCCAGTCTAAACCTTCCCTGGTGCAACTTGAGGCCATTCCCTCTTGTCCTATCACTTGTTACTTGGTTAAAGAGACTCACCCCCAGCTCTCTGCAACCTCCTTTCAGGTAGCTGTAGAGGGCGATGAGGTCTCCCCTCAGCCTCTTCTTCTCCAGACTAAACACTCTTAGTTCCCTCAGCCGCTCCCCCTACGACCTGTGCTCCAGACCCTGCACCAGCTCCGTTGCCCTTCTCTGGACACGCTCGAGTCATTCAATGTCCTTTTTGTAGTGAGGGGCCCAAAACTGAACACAGTCATCGAGGTGCAGCCTCACCAGTGCCGAGTACAGGGGTAAGATCCCTTCCCTGTCCCTGCTGGCCATGCTATTGCTGACACAAGCCAGGATGCCATTGGCCTTGGGCACACTGCTGGCTCCTGTTCAAATTATGTACATTATAAAGCATATACGAAAATAGAAATTAAGAAAGTGTGAAATAAAGATGTACTACACTTTTTTAATTAATGGGACAAAAAATATTTTCTTCCTGCACTCTAACGGATTATCTTGCACATCCCTTGGGGTGCATGCACTCCACTTTGGTGCCATACAGGACTCAGATTTGTCCCCTTCCTCACTGCCAATGACATTTCAAAGTCTTAACCATATACACGCAGACCCTGGCCTGTTCTTCAGGCATGAAGCTGGCCTGTGAGTGCTGGGCAGCACAACAGATGTTTGCTTTCTGCATTTGCTGGTTGTCACTATCACATAACTGCTCAGCACTGGTAGCTTCTGCTTATTGGCTGGCTTTTATAAGGCTGTCCCTAAATTTCCAGTTACAATCAGTGAATTAAAAAAACCCTCCACTTTTTCATGGTATTTATATTCTGCAAACAGAATTAAAAATGTAAGTCTTCTCATCTTTGTTTTTACAGACTGAAAAATCACACGCTACTTTCCTACATCTGTCACTTACTCCCTTTTTGCGTCTCCCCTCCTTTCCATCCTGCCAAAGACATCAGTCTTCCCATCTTTTCTTTTTCCTGTTTTCATATCTATGAGAAAGCCATCCACCCCTCTGCAAAATTTTTCCCAAAATCTAGCCACCAATCTGAATTTTTTGGCCCCTTTACCTTTTTCCTAACAACATCTCTTACTGGTCTCCTGAATAAATTTCCTCAAATTAATGAGTTCTGAGACATTAAGACAAAGACATGTTACTGAGCTTATTCTCACAGAGGAGCCAGAATCACCTAATAAGTTAGAGATTTAAAGCTTTATCAGTTTATGAAAAGGCTCAGGGGACAACACAGGTGCCTGCAGTTGCTGGGGACTGGGCTCAGCATTTCAGGAGCCCCTTTGCAGACTTACCCTGACACCCTCTTTCTCATCCCTGCCTTTGGCTTGCTTACTGCTTTTTATTGCTGGGCTGTACTATAAGCAGTGGAAAGTAGAAAATGTGGCTTTGGGGTTTTTTTTGACAGGCCTACCCATTCCTGTATTTCACAAGCTATAAAAAGCCATGTCAAATTTAGAGCACCACACCTATTATCGTTTCCAGTCAAAGGTAGGGCCTCCACACTTGTCTTCACGCTGACTGCTTCCCCTGTAAGCCATCCCCTTATTAACATCAATTGCAAATCAAACTGTAGAGGTGAAATTAATCACTGTGCAAAGAGTCAGCAGGTATCCTACTTCAGCCCATCAAAACAGGGCTTACATTAAACTCTAAGGAGCGCTTAGGTCTTATATTAAGCCTTTGTAGAGGGTGTACTGCACTTTTTCTGAGTTACATTTCAAGCAAACCGTAACACTAGGAATATGCACTTCAGCACTTAGGCACTTTGCAAATAGATATTACAAGGAAAAAACAACCAAACTTCAACAGATAGGCTAAGGGGCACTATATTAAGAAACACTTGAATGTTTTTTTCAATGTCATTTTATTCTAAGAAATTGATCACTTTTCTGAGAAAATTGTAAGTGATGTGATCTGATAACCTATAATAAACACATTATGTTCTCAAAAAGAGACCTTATCAAGTGGAAAATACCTTCAAAGCTTCTCAAACTACATGATATTTCAAATGCATGTCTTTGTTACTGACATACCAACAGGAAAACAGTTGTAGGGAAGACCCAGAAAACCCCACTAAAACCAGAAGCCAGCATTCGAGTACGATCTTGCTTAATAGGTTTTTAGAGCAACATAGTTCCAGTGAGTTCTATGGAAAATAAATAACCTAATTTGTGTTTGAGGGAAAACAAAACCATAACTGCTTCCTGAGAAACTTTACAGCCCTCATATTATCCAACTTGCTGTCCTGACCAGTCTCTCCTGCTGAGGGTTTAACCCCGAACTGCGGCTGGCCTGAGCCTGTGAGAGGAGGGGAGGCTCCACAGGGCTCTTAAAACTGTTGCATCTGAAAGACTGAACCTATGCTGTTTCCCTGTTCTCCTTCACACAGCCATGGCAAAACTATGACTGTAGTATAAAACCTGTACTGTTACAGGACTACCAGTACACCACATCGACCACACACCCTGCCCTAGCAAAACCATGCTCCACTGCAGCATAGCAAAGCCACAGTGCCCAGGACCAAGTGGAGCTCTATCAGGGGAATCAGAGCACTCAAGGCTCTGCCAGAAGAGCTGTATCCATCAAGGACCAAACTTCTTCATACTCCCTGCACATCATCATCATGTAGTACAGAATCATGCATTAAGTCCAGTTTATTTCTCCAAGAGCAAGGAAGGAGCATTGCTATGGCAAGGTGGGATACATCCTATCCTGGCCAGACGGTGTTTCTCTTCTGGCAGAGAGGTGGCAAAAATCCACAGCTCTTTTCATCACTTCACCTCAAATTAAAGTACTCCTCCATCAAAGTTTGAACTCAACACTAGAGGGGTAGCATATCACTACAGAGCTTCAGATTCATGACTGGCTTCCAGGCGGTGAAGGCAACGTCTGCCCCAATGCTGGGTCTTGAGGACTTCACTATCATGATCCCTCACTGCCCCTGCCAGAAATGGGCTCTGCTGCCCAACAGCACCAGCATAGCCTCTCTTTGTAGAAGGAAAAATGCCCATGATGGTACTCCAGAGGATACACAAGCAGGCTGTTTCATCTGGGCTGCTAACACCCTGCACTGGTTACTGTTCACAGAATTACCGCCCCTCAGTTAATTAATCATGCTGTCTGCAAGCAAGAGAATCTCACTGATCTTAAAGTAAGGGTTACCTGCGTGTAAACTATGAGAACAGGGCAGAATACATGAGGAGGATGATGAGCATTTAATCTGAGTAGATCTTGTCCTTCACGTAAAACTGCCACTGATTAAATTCATTGCAGACAACATAGTGAGGACACCTTTGTACCAGTTCAAAAGAAATTTATACCACTTTGGCCTTCTTTAAAAGGATTGACAAAATAATTTCAAGAACATTTCTAAATTATAACCAAAAACTTGCAACTATTTTATTCATTTAATATAAAGAATGTCAAACTTCCAGATAAACCTGTGCAGGTGTGTGTGCATACCTGCAGGAACAGAAAGCTTCCATGAACTGTTTTCCCTTTTTATGTGATACCCCACTTATGTGCCAAAAAAGAAAGAGCAAAACACAACTAATATTACTGTCCTGTTTGACTGCCGATGCACAAGTGTGACTGTGTGCACAAAGAGTCAGAGATCACATCCCACCGCCACGTCTCTCAAGCCCATGCGGTGGCAGGAGGACAGTCTCTTCCCAGAAGGCACAGGACAGCAGCAGTAAGAGCTGACGGCTGGGTTTGCCCTTTACATGTACATCCAGAGGGGAACATGATCTATAAGCAAGAATGTGCGTGTATGTGGGAGTTGCGGGTGAGCGCTCACCTTCATCAATCAGTAGAAAGTACACAAAAGAGGCCTCAACTCAAAAAAATCCCCTCACCCTACCTCCCGCGCTCCTCGTAGTTTCTCTCATAAGCACATGTTCAGTATTTCCTCCTGCTCCATTTGTACGTAGTCCTCATCTCCGTGCCGGGCGCCGCACAAGCCCATCAGATGAATAAGACCTTTATAAAGCTCACAGGTGCTGTTGTGTATTGCTGTTCATGTAATAAATATGGCAGTAAGCCAGGAAAGCCAAATGATTATATATGCCTTTAACAGGTTTAGGAAGGATGGAAGGGTGTGGGAGAAGGGGAAGGAGGGAGGGTTATAAGTTTAACACTGCAGCATTGTTTTCATGGATATTTTTGTTTAAAAAAAAACCCACACTGATGTGTACATACAACAGAGCAAATGAAAACAAGGCAGGTTTCTGGATTTTTTCAGCATGTGATGTGCTAGGTGAGAGCTGACAGTATGCATACAATGAAAGAAATGCACAAAAGGATTAATCACACAGGCAATTGCAAACCAGAGCTCCCACAGCTGGATGAGAGTAAAAACTAAATTGAGTTGTAGCAAAAATATGTTAAATCAATATTAACCGCAGACAGCAGGAGCAAATCTTTATTTGGAGACAGTTTAAACAACCTTCCCCCCCTCTCCCTCCACCCCATCCCCCCCATGCACATGCTGTTTCTGAAAGGTCTCTCAGTACTGTGAGCTACGGCTGGAAGTGTACAACCAGCTCCTACAAAGGGGCAGGTGAAGCAGGATTTGTGCTGAGCTGGCGGTCACATCACAGTACTGAGGGACTGCTGCTGCTCTGCCAGAGCTGCAAGAGCCAGCAAGTGCCTGGGCAGGGCACAAAGGACACCAGGGAGGGTCTGCGGTGGCTCCCCCGGACACTCACATGGGTGAGGAAACACTAAGTGTACCAGCAAACCTCCTTCTTTTCCCATCATGGTTTCAGACCACCTCTTCTGGGTATCTGCCCCAGTCTGCAAGGGCAAATAACTGTGTTAATCATTCAGCATGGGGGCCCTCATGGTAAAACAAGCTACACAGAGCAGCAGCAAATAGGCAGGTGATGAAACGTGAGAAGAAGCTATGTTTTCTCTAACAGCACACAATAACAACAGCCATCTAACACTCCAGATTGTCTTTTCAAAACAGCCCAGGATTGGCATGAAGTTGAGATGAATGCTGCATATTCTTCCTTGAGTCCAAGTCATTTATGTAGGAGACCACACATAATCAGACTCGTTAGGAACTCGGCTCAGTCCATATGATGCAGGGCAGGAAAGGCATGGACAAACCAAGTCACCTTTCAGACAGTGACAGGGCATTCATTGCCACCACAACTTTCCCCTTGTTCTGTAATCGCTGTCTGCAGAACAATTGAAATAAGCTTCCTGAAATTTATTATAGATGCTTCACTTTGTTATCAATATGCAGGAAACACTGCAGCTACACTGGGGAGGAGAGATAGGTTCATGGTACTCATTTTTCATACAAGCACAATATAATGCATAAGAGCTAGCACACTGCCAATAAAGCCTGAAATTTTAGGTCCACTCTTAGTTCTGATGTGAATTTGTGCACCAGTGGCAAATAATTTATCTGTATTCAAGCTCTCCCACCTTTAGATGGGAAAAACAATGCTCTTGAAGGAATTCCAGGTTTGTTTATTAAACGGTTGAAGTCTTAAAGCAAAAGGTGCTGCAGAAACCAGTATAAGAAATACAACTTTATGCTAAAGTTGTGTTAAGAGTAACTCCTCTTCCATAAAGGACAGCCACTTCTTTTTTCTTTCTCAATGACCACACATTCAGATGTGTCACTGCTCAGTAGTCGATACAGTTTTTAGGATCAATAACTTGAAAGTGTGGATGAAACTGGTCAAGCCTCTTCTATGCTTCCTCCATAGATATTCCTCTTAAGCTCTTGACATTTGTCATAAGTATCCATTTATCAAGTGGTATTTAAATGTAGTCTTCTGGTTGGGTAAGACAGACTGCAAGCCAGGACCAAACCTAGGCAAAACCGATGCAAAATTTCACCTAGATAGAATAGTGTACTTGAATTTGGACCTGTTATAAGGTTGTTAGTTTTTGATGGGGGGGTTTCTTGGAAGGGGAGAAAGAATAGGCAGGGAAGGAGGTTAATAAAGGTATTTATAACCATATAGGGTTGCCAGCTTCAGTAGCTAAATCCAGGACAATACTGAAGCCAGCAAGTCCAGATGATGCACATCGAGCTAGTGGAAGGAGCTTTACACACTGCATTAGTGCCCCAGCTTTTGAAAGCAAAGTGTTGCAGGGATTGGATTAGCTTGACTGGCAAAATAAAAGTATATCAGGAATCTCATTTAGTTTTTGGGCAACAGAATTAACTTTAACAGACCTCTCCTCATTTGTCAGTGCTTACTAGCAAGTGGTATCCCCCATTCACCCCAGCAGCTCCCTTTCAAGTTGTGCTTCTAGGAAGGCTTCCCTGAGGAATGCGGAGGGTACAGATGGATTGCTTCCATGTTTATTCTTTTATTAGGAATTTGTTTCAGTGAGCACCTCTATCATAACACAGTCTGATTTATGCTTACCTTCCAGAAGGGAAGACAAATGCACTAAACTTTCCACAGAACAAGATGACCTCATGCTTTTAAAAGAAAAATTTGTTAAAGGATTTTTGTAAGGGACAAGACAGCAAGCTGCAACCTAGAACCCATGTTCAGTCCAAGTGACTCAATACATTACAATCTAGTGACAAATTCTTATTTCAAAGTTCTTCATTTCAAGAACCATCTTTATGGTTGTGATGGTTTGACATATTTCTTGGTGGCAAGCCAGTCACTTCCTTTGGGGCACTGGCAATCTTCATTCCAGCAGGACCAAGGTGGTGATTACACTTCACTAAGAGGTGGGATAGAAAGAGAATGCAAAGACTTTTCATTTGACTTTATGAGAGCACCAAGCAGAGGCTTCTGCGCTTTTTCTGCAGCAATTGAATTTCAGAGGAGAAATAGATGAGGGAAAGGAACCTGTACAGAGCTGGTGGATTTAACTTTCATGGGGGGTCCCAGAGCTACTTTGGAGAAGAGTCTCATAGCTAGTAGGCTTGCAGTTAAAGACTGCAATGGAAAATCTAGATCAGCGCCACTGACTGACGGAATTAATTCTTCCCTACACCCCTCAGTGCTACGTGCAGAGATAAAGGTTTGCCCCTTGATGCTTAGCAGAAGTCTGACTTTCGAGTCAAAACAGTACTGTGTCATCTGGCTCTCTGGGCTACACTGTACATGTGGCATCTGCTTGATCTTCACAGACCAAAGAAATGCTGGAGATAAAGTACGTGCAAATAAAAATAGTTTAAAGAAGAATGCTGGTGATAATGCCCAGTAGTACCTTGTTGCCTCCTGCTTCCAAATGTGCTTAAAGAGCTGCTCATACCTCACAGGCAAATAGGCAGCACTTTCTGCTTACAAAAATAACTAACACTCCAAATTTTCTCCTCTCTAACACTATTAAGGGAGATATTGGCATATAAACAGGATGCACACATCCAGAAGGCTTTTTGATCAGTAACAGACCGTGGTCCCAAGGACACCAATAGCCCTTGTGCTCCCTTTGTAGCCCAGGGACTGAAGCGAAGGGTCAAAATGTGAAAAACAATGGTCATGATTATCTGTAGCCAAGATGACTGTAAGGTCTGAGGGCTCAGATTTCAGATGGGAAAATGAGAAGTACATGACCCACAAAACCCTCAAGCAGTACAATTTCTATTTTCAAGAGTGAAGGAGAATGCAGGCTGTGTAGAGACACCTGAAAACTGAAGAGAGGTGCAGTCAGACCCACCTTTCAAGAAAAACAAGAGCTGTGTTGCATCATGTGCAAAATAATGCCTTGTCTGTATAGCCTCCAACACCGTGAAGCAATAGAAAGGTGGAAAAAACAAACCATCCAGCTACCACAGTGGAGAAAAATATTGAATTATTCTTTTTTAAGTCTCCAAACACCAAAAGAGCTTAGGTAGGTCAACAGCAATAAAAAATAAATATATGAGAGAGAGAGAATCATACGAACCCCTCTGATGACGTGCTTTTCTAAAAATAACCATGGGCACGTATTTTGCCCCTGAACCCAAAGAGCTGAATAAGATTGTGTTACAGCTGCACAGTCACATTGCAAGATAATACGGGATGCAAGCCAGATTCTCACCTCACGTAAATCAGCACAGCGCCGCCGGAGTCAGTGCAGTTATTTTGAACAGCCCCAGTGGAGGATCTAGCCACACATTTTTGTGTGATATACACAGCTCACAAGCAGCGTGACCAGCTTTATTAAAGTTCATATTTTTCCAATCGCAAGTGTCTCACATGCTTCATTATTCAAATTTTATATATATAAAAAAACCCCATTAAGATCTCAAGGTGCCCTGAGGACCAAACACATTCTAAAGGAAAGCAGTTAGAAGTAAGGCAATGGGTATTTAAAGTTGAGTTTTGTTTGGTTTTTTCCTGCTTGTCCTATTTAATGGGTCAGGAGAGCTAGCAGGTTAAGAAGAGGGTTACAAAGAGGCCCACTGAAACTGTCCTCTCTCTTTCTTCCTGGCTAGATCAGAGGAAATCCAGTTTGTTTATTTTTTCCTGTTGTAACACAGGTCAAAGTATTAAAAAGACTGAGAATCACCAACCTCTTGCTTACAATCTTTGCACTCACACATATGACAAGACTGGGCAGAAGAGGTTAAGTTCAAAGCAGCTTGGACCTCTAGGGACACTTTGAAGTACTTTAGCATAATCTAAATTCATAAGGACCCCTTTAATGTCTAAGTAAACTAACAAATGCTTTTGGAACAGTCTAGCATCCCCTAAGGAAAAAGAGCTGTGCAGTAATAATCACTGAATTACCCAAATAGTCTAAAAAAATAGTCTGATAAAAAAAATCCTATTAGAGCTGCTCCCTTCCTTTGGTAAAAGGTAATTGCATTTTTTGCTTTCTAAAAACAGCAGCCACCATCTTCTTCTCAAAGAGAGTTAGTCTTCAAAGAGAACTGCCATTCCTGATAATTGGTGACAGACCACCGTGAGGAAGTTAACTGTTTAGGGCTGGACTGTGTTCCTGCCACTGGACAGGGATGATGCCATGCTGCCCTAGTCCAGCTCTCAGAGAACTATGAAGAATTAAAACTCCTCAAGCAGAGTGCACAACCAACTTGCTGCATCCTGGCTTTGGACAAAAATTTACTTGAAAAGGAGTTGAATAAGCACTACTTTGAAAGATGAGCTCCTTCAGAGCTCCAGTGCTGTGTACTTTGTATATGAACATGTCTAGAAGCAACAGAGGGATCTCCGTTGTATCTCCAGAAGACAAACAACAGAATATTTCTATGACCAAATGACTCACAATACACTACAATTGGGAATGATGCTTCCCCCTCAAAACAAATTCCTTTTACATTGTCAGTAGTTACTCATAGTTGCTAGAAATAAATTGGGCAACTTCCCACTAACTTGGAATTGCATTTCTTGAAAAAAAATTACTTTGAGTAAGGAAGTGAAATTAGAGTATCTTATGATACCACAGGAACATTATTCTACATCCTTAATTCTGTGTCATTTCAGAAGGGATCTACTGACCTGCCAACGTGTGGTCAGGAAGGAAAATTTCCTCTCTTATTATGTACAAGTAGAAAGCAGAGAGGCTTGTTTTTTCCATTTTCAACAGCAGTGATAATTCATTTAGGACGAGGCAAAGAAGTCATACATCACAGGCTGTTTCTGCGAGATCAGCGTGACATTTTCTCACTGCCTCTCTCTTGCTTAATCTAGTATTTACCCAAATTGGATGGATGTCAGTACAGCAGGCGAAGCCTTCATCCAGGACACTGGCCAACAGCTATTAGCTGATAATGAATACAGCAGTACCAGCAGTCCTCTGCTTCAGACCACAGGATCTGCAGAGCAGGAAGGTCTCTCTGCTTCATGCCTTGCACGATCAGACACAGGGGACTGAGAGGTTCTGATTACTTCCAGGAGGGGCTGAAGACCAGCTCTGGGAGCTAGTCCTGCCAGCAGAGGTTCTTAACCAGCCATCTGACACAGAAGAGCCTGAAGAGGAGGAAAACACAACGAACAGACTGCCTGTGACTAGATCATTACAAAGTGGTAACTAGGAGATGAAAGCAATACAATGATCCCCTATGTGGTGAAGCCCAGTAGTGGTGCAGGAAGAGCACATTACCGAGCAGAGCCCTGAGGTGAGAGTGAAACAGAGACACAGCAGTTTTGCTTCTTTTGTCCCTCAGGTAACATCAAGGCTCCCACTCCTTCAGCTGAAGGTGAAAGCAAAAGAGGTTGGTAATAATGACCTGGATCAGGTTCCCATTTAAAGTAGCCTCTAGAGAAGTATGAGCGTTTAACATCAATGACTAAAGCAGCTGTGGAACTAATTGCAACACTGCCCAGCATTTCGTCAAGTACAGTAAAGACACTGTATTCATATGCCATTAATAAAAGGCAAAGAGAGTCAACAATTGATACTCAAGGAAGTTAACAGCTGGGGTGGGTGGGGGGTATTATTATTTTTGCTGAAGATAGGCTTCTGGTAAATTCAAGGGGTGGCTTATGACTAATTAAATGATCTGAAGGAGAGGGATCTCTGATATAGCCAGAGACAGTGGCTAAATCAGCAGAAGGACTTCTAAGTGTGCCAGGTTTGCATGCTTGTACAGTAGCAGTCCCCACTGTGCATGAGCTGTTCAAAGCAGGGAGCAGAAACTCTGCCAGATGTCCCGTCCATCCCATGGCCTAGTGTGGAGCAACAGTGTCATGTATCCACAATAGTTGTGCAACTCACACACAGTATCAGTGCTGGAATTACGCCCAGACTCAGCCCTGGTCATTCATAAATATGGACAGAACCCAAGTCCTTGATGATAAACATTCTTACACGCAGTTATGCAAGTGACTGAATAATTCAGGCTTTCTTCCCAGATACGGCATAATATTGAGCTATGTAAGAACACAACTCTGCTCTGGCACAGTCTGACATCTCTGTACATCAGCACAGCTTGTAAACTGGGGAAAAGCAAAGCTTACAGAAAAGCTTACAGCAGTGTGACCTCTCATGGCAGCACCCTCTCCCTTCTGAGCATCCCCCCTCTCCTGCCTGGCTCCCCATCATGGGATTTGCACTTTGCCTTAATGACAGGATCCCAAGGAAAGGGAAACTATACGGACCGCGTGCTGGGGTGACACACACACCACAGCTGGCAGTGTTACGCCAGCAACACTGTGGCATTTTGAACTCCAGGGAGGGTTTGAGCGGGAGCAAGCCCATAGCCAGGTACAGCTGCACAAGGGGCAAAAACACAGCCCAGAGCGAGAGAATCACTGTGGAAAAGTGAACTCTAATCCCACAGTCTCCATCACGACACATTTAATCCATTTCAGTATCACATACACACTTCACAGGGTTGACTACAAGAACTGGATAGCTAAAAGTCAGAGAAGGGTTTAAATTTAATGGTGATTCCATCTTAAGTAAACCAGAAAATACTACCAGCATTCCCCACAGTTACCTAACACCCTTTACTGAAACAGCATTTTCTCAGTGACTTGCTCATGCACCTCAATATTGACCGGCTTTCTTCCTTCATTCTCCCAGTTTTCCCTCGACTTCACCATCTTTGAAATCCATTTCCTTGACTTGTACTGGGCCACAACACTGTGCATTACAAACAGGCACCTCTCTCCATGAAAGCTCCCATTGACTCCAGCGAGAGGTCTCCTGGGCAGACCAGCCTCACCCTAAACTGCATCAGGACCCAGCTCCAATTTCCTGCGCTGCAGTAATTCAAGGTGCTGGCTGATTTAACACCTCAAAAGCCACATGTGAAAATGCTCTGGCCATACTTTCCCTGCTACACATGTGTATGTTTTCAATTTGCATACAAGTAACAAAGCAAGTAAACAATGAACTGCTCATCGCTTTGCAATGTGACTTTCCAGTCCCCTTCAAATTTGGCTCTTTCAGAATTTTCTTTGAGAAATACTCTATTATCTACACACATCATATTAGAACAGACAACAGCTTTTTGCAGGTTTAGTTATTTGATCCCTGCAGCAACACGCTCCTGGCACAGTTTTATAGCACTCTGCGGAGTTTTCTAGCAATACTTCTTCCATCTCTTCAACAGACAGTGGAATTGGAGCACGCCTCTCATACGGGTGTAAGCGTGCTTCCAGTCTTTACAGCCAACTCACAGCTGCACAACATTAAACACAAAAGTAAATTATCATTCCATATCTCATTATATGAAAGGGCAGAATACAGCTAGCTATTTAAGCCTCTACATGATACTTTTAACCTAGAACAGAGAGAAAGTGCATGCTTTGAAAGCTATTTTTCTTTGAAATGTTCAACTAGGTCTTCTGTTCTAGGTGAGTATTTCATACAGATAAAGCTGAGCAGCAGAAATAATTCCTTCCACACTCATTCATTATACAAATTCTGATATAAATCCGCATTAGAAATCAACCTGATAAAAGCTCAGACAGGTACTTCACAAATGCTCAGCTGACTCCTCGGATATCCACAATTTAAAAAAAAAAAAATTGTACTTGTTGCCTTGCTATGAACTTGGACTGTATTTGGCAGTTTTACTTTGGTGTTGTACTATGTTTAACAATTGGGTTTGGCTCTTGATGGGTAACCACTGCAAGGAACAAACATAAACACAACAAGAAAAAGACCAGAGCATTTCAATCACTTGATTTTACCACAAAATATCTACACTATCATGCAAAAAATAAAAAAAACCCCACCTTAATTTATTTTTCTGCAGCTAAGGGACATTTTGTGGCAGGAGGGAAGACATTCCCAAAACTGCTTCTTCCAGACCTTTGTGCACACTGCAAAAATCTGCCTGTGCCTAGAGCGACTATTTTCCTAATCACCTTTCATGCATGCACTGTGCAAGTGTTACATACAAAGTGCAAGAGACAGTGTTTTTTAAAAACAAACAGAATAATAATCTAAAGAAGGTCCTGCAATTCTTTACTTCAGTGTGGATGAAAGTTTGAAGTATTGCTTGTTTTCCTCAAAAGACAACTACCTCCCTACTGAACGCAAAACATACTTCAAGGATATGAACCTCATTGCTTACTCTACATATGAAAGAGACTATGAACTAAACTCGACTCCAATGTATTCAAGATTATTAGGCCAGCAACCATCTTTCCATCTTTTATCAGCATTCAGTGCTGTGGGGCTGGGTTTCCATACCCCACACCAGTCGCCATGGAAGTGTATGTGTGTGGGAACAGAGCTCATCACAGGATTATTTTTTGCTTGACCTTCATAGAGAGTTGTGGTGCCTCTCTGGATGCACTTTGTCTTTCTAATGCCAGTCCATATGTCTGATCATCTCTAAACATTCCCCATGCGTACTTTCTAATCAGGTTCAGAGGGACAACACACAATGGCACTCCAGGCTGTCTTCCTATTTACTTTTAAATGCATCTACTCTCATGCCTGGGGGGAAAGGAGACCAGTCAGCATGCCTGCAGACAGCGCTGCAGACTCCCAGCTCCTGCCAAGCCCTACAGCAGGCTGGCTCTTTAGCCTGGCTCTGGCTGAGCTCTCACCGTTCACCCTCTTCAAGCACTGCCTGCTACTGCTTAGTTCACAAAGGTCCTCAAATGAAGAGTTAAAAGCTGTGCAGGAAAGTTGGAGCAAGCCTGCAAAAACATTTTGATAAGCTTGTGTGCAAGTGGAAAGGCAACAGTACACAACAGCCAGGATTACACGTGCTCTGCCCTGGGCTAAACATAAATTCTCCATCCCGTTCCTCCGCTCTTAAGTGATTCCAGGTCAAATCCATACATCACGAAACTTTACTATTGTGCTCATGGTGTTTAAACTTGGGGCAGGAAGCAGCTGGGCTCCAGTGTATGATCTCATATGGATCTGGGTAGATATTTCCATGGGAGCATGGTACAGCTTTTAGCAGGCTTAATTTCTGCTCCATACCTGTTTTTCTGCCTGGGGAAGGAAATGCCATGTGGACTCTGGCACAGGCAGCGGAGAGTTTATGGCAGAGTATCTCCAGAGGGAACCAATCTGTTGCAGAGATGTTGAAAACCAAACAAAAAGTGAGAGAAATACGAAGATTGACAAAGAATAGTAAAACACAGGTTCATCCCTGAACAGACCCATACCACAGGCAGTCAGTCCTATGTAGAGGTGGAGCTCAGGGCAGACCTGGGTCCCATGCTGGCAGCTTTGCCCTGCCTGCTGAACACCAGTACCACAGGCTGCACTGCATGGAGAGGCACAGGGGAAAGCAGACACCAAGGAATCGGCACTGAGCATGGGAACGGGGCATCCATGAGTCTCTTCACACAAAGCCTGTGAGCACACTGCACAAGTCACAGCGACCCAAAGCCACCTGTCTGTTAGATGAGACTTTGATCTGGGGCTAGTCCTTAAGCAAGCTGCCAGGATTGAAAATAGCAGTAATCACCCCCTCCCTGCCAACATCTTTCTAGAAGACTGCGGAATTAGGTCTTTCTCCCTGTGTCATTCAGGAGGACTTTTTTTCCACATTCCCCCATCACCCCCAAGTCAGATGGGGGAGTATTTTGCAGACCCTGCATGGTCATCTTCTCACTAGTCATGGAGAGCAAAACAGGAGTCTGAGTAACATAAGGCTGTGCAGGTGGATGATACTCATTTTTATACTCTGACACCAGAATAATTGAAGTAAATGTCATGAAAAGTTACTCTAACGCCTACATGCGTACTAACATGCAATATCCAGTAAGCAGCTGTGTTTTCACATAGTTAGATCAAAGAGGCTGCAGAACAAGAAGGTCATGGCTTGGTTACAGTGTCTAAACAACTAAATCAGTGGGTACCACTGGGCCTGTCACTTGATCTCATTACCCTGACCTCACCAGCTCTGGAATTTAGTGACCTTCCCAGATCAATATTTCAGAAATGACTGAAGTTTTAGAGTATGCAGAGATTCTCTCAGTGTTGGCTAAATAATTATATCAAAAGTCCAGGAAAGGGGAAAACTTGTCCCCCCTTTTCTGTTAGCGTGCATTTCTCAATTGCTCTGGAATACAGCACACACCCGGGGGGGACCAGTGATCTTCCTTTGCAATTTGTATCCGAGTATCTCCTTCAATAGAACATTTTGGAGATCTTCAACATTTTTATTTTAATCGGATTGCTATTACAGCCTTCCTTGCAATTTTTTCAGCTCATATTTTCTGGGACTGTGTAAAGACACGTAGGAAGCTCTAGCCCATAACTTTTTTGTCATTTTTACCTCTGTAAACAGAAAGCCAGGCTCCTTGGCTGTCAAAATTTAATCACGTGCAATCGTATTTCCTTCTGCCAACTTTCATTGTAATTTCACGCATGCAAGGAGGAGGAAACAGGGCTCAGTTCATAGCCAACATACTGATACAACTTTGTTTTCTATGCACCTGACACCTGTTTGTCTGGTTCCAGATCACCAAAAAGCCTACACTGGCCACATGAATGAAATTAACTTGAGTTTCAATCTTCAAGCTTTGTTTTTTTTTTTGTTTTGTTTTTTTTTTTTTTGTTTTTTAAATTTTGTTTTTCACAATAAAAAATAGCCTACTTTTAAAAACTTGGCTAAGACTTCTTCCTTAAAGTTTTATTAGTTCTGCTCCACAAGAATAAACCTGGCAACAAAATCTCACAGCTTTATCATATATCCCTCATTATTTGGATTTTTCTGAAAGCATCAGTATTAAAGCTGCATGATTGCATAAGGAAGTGGAGTTTGGGCACAGATAAAGGGCTCCAACTAAAGCTTATTTCTAGTCTTGTGGTTGCTAGGTAGAACCAAAAGCAATCTCAAAGTCCCAAAACCTATGAGCAAGTAAAGACTCGTTTATGCTTAAACACCAAAAGTGAGAGTCATCAGGGTTAGGGTTCCCCCCACCCCCAAAATAATTGCACAGTATTTTTGAGTTTGAATAATGAATTTAATCATTCAAAATCCTGCAGTTGTGCATTCTGCCCATGGCAATAGCATGCGAGCGTAAGAGGCTTTCCTAGCCACCTGGAAGGATAACACCCACCCCCAGCAGCAACACGTCGCAAACTGCCATCCCTCAAAGATGGCCAGATGGTTGTCTCAGCAAAGAGACAGGTCTTTAAAAGTAAGGACTTGCGCCAGTGGAAAGTCCTATTCTCCAAGAGACACATTTTCTGCCAGAACTGCAAAAGATTCCCCCAACACTTCTGTTCCCAGCATTCACACGCTGAACAGTAGGGATGACGATTATTTAGGAGGTTTGGCTGTTACTGGATCATTCTGTGGAAGAGCAGTGACATTTCTACTGCAAAGTAAGCTTCCCAAACCTACCTCGAATGCTGGGATATACAAGCCCTGAAATGGATTGAATGTTGGTAATCCTGCTGGGACTGCCACAGAGACTTGTCTTCTCCAAGTTAAAGTATATAAAGTGAATTATTCTGCTCTGTATTTCAGAGCTCACACTTCAATTTAGAGCAAGTCCACGGAGTTCAGTGGTGCTGTTCTTGCTTTATAGCAAGGTAATAAAGATCATAATCAAGACTTCTATGCTGCTAAGATATTTCTTACTTGGTTTTGTTAGGAAAGGTATACTCCTCTCATCACAAAGGCATGCGTAACTAGATAGCACATTGTGTAAAGATTATTTCTCCTGATGCGGCTGGCTCTGACTTTAACTGGGACATTTGAGCACCCATACAGACTAAACATGAACAACAAAATGTTCTTCATAGATGAAAACTAATTTAAAAGCATCCATTTAACTTGCATTTGGCAGTTAGAAGTATGCTAGTTGCTTGCATGCTTTTAGATAGTGAGGTTAATGGCCCTTCAAAAACAACTCCAAAATAGGCTGTAGTGACATACCATAAATAGTGAGGGCTGGTAGTTCCTTTTAAATTCCTTTTTGGTAGTCAACAGTTAGGGAAATGGCCGTTTCAGGAATTTATCTTCTCTTCCTCTTCTTGTGCATGCACACGCAAGTGTCATGCTACACATACTAAAGCAAAGCCAGAGCTGTACCCACATTCACTCATGGCACTGCTGAACTCCCTGTTCTACCCAAGGATTCCTCACCCAAATCATGAATATCTGGTGATTAAAAAAATTATATGTTTGCATATCTGAGTTTATGAACTCAGAATTAGTCTGTAAATAATCTGCAAAAGTCTGAGGTAGAGGAAATGAAGCTATAAACGAAGAGCACAACTAAACTAATGAAAAGATAGGCCATTCATGTAAGTACTCCTTGTGATACTGAAAGAAAAAAGTGGGTGAGTAATCATTTATTAGAAACATGTCTGTTAACATTTAAAGAATTTGTATTTTACACAACCTTCTAAAGCCAAATTTCAAGTTTCAGTTTACACAGGCCTTCACCAGGATAAGATGTCAACTGATCTTCTAAACCATATCTGAGTTTACACCTTAGTCTGAAACTCAGTCTAGATTAAACATATAAATTCAGGAGCTGAAGAAACAACCAGACCAAAAATGATGCATCAGCTGGGACTCTGGCTGAAGACAATCCCAATTGTTCTTCACTTCTCAAAAGAGATTAACTCATTGCTGAAGGGATGACCCTAATTACTGGGCCTCTGATTTATTTTTAGATAGAGCATGTCCAAAAATATTTTTAAAAAAAGAAGGAATTTCGTAGGAAATATAAACAACAATGAGCCAATAATTGGAAGGAGATAATTGCTTCCCATTATCTTTGACATGCAAATCCTAGATGTAAAGTGAAATTGAAAGAACACAGATTATACAAGACATGGTTTCCATCTAAGTAAAAGAAGCCAGTTTCTCTGAATGTTGCAGTTTCAGTCTTGAATAATACATCTTGAGACAAGTTGCTAGCCAAGTTGGACCACATGTTTTCATTTCATTAATTTTTGAGGACCTCTAAGGATGCATTTGATCTTCCCCAGACTGGTAGCCAATGTTTTGTCTGAATAGACATTGTCCATACAATGCACACATTTGATATAAAGTATATTACCCAATTTGAAAACTCCACTATTCTGTGAGATATAACCCTGCAGTTTCAACTGAATAAGGTTCCATAAGCAGTTCAGGGAGAGAAAGGCAGGTGTGAAACTATTTTAAAGGGAATAAAGCTTCTGAAAATAATTAGTTACACCATGTACTACCAGAATCCCCTAATAAAATCATGGCAGCCACAACGTGTCAACTGGCTGGAGCAAAGTGGCCAGTGGATACCCCGGGGGAGGGATCTGGCCCTAGGAAATGTGGCCTGGTTGTCCAGTAGGCAAGTGCTTTGGGCATGCTGGGGAGCTGTGCAAGAGGACAGGCATGATCAGGCTTGGCAAGATTAGGTCAAGTGAAATATTGGATAAACATAATTGCACAAATCACATCCCTGACAATCTCCATCAATTTATCATCAGCCTGAGCATTCGGAGTTTCTCTGTCCTTGTGCAGATCCTCAGCTGAACAAACAGGCATGACCCACTGAGATCCAGTCCTGTAGCTCTAATGGTTCCTGTGTTACCTGCAGCCACCTAAATGAAATCCTTTTCTTAGGTGAAAAGAATATAGCCTAGCAACTACCTCAGATCCTGCCTGCATTGGCAGCATAGGCACTAGCTTTCTCCATCAGGGACGAAAAAGCCACCACCACCAGAGGGTTCACTTAACTGGGTTGAAGCTCGTTGCCTTATCTTTACAAATGGAAGTACCGGGTTCTGTGCTTAGGCTGTTTAAACAAACTCCTGCTCAAGCATGGACTCCTAATTCTCCCAAGTCAGTAGTGACTTAACGTTCCTTTTGTTCAACAGTTTTAATAGCTTGTACAAAAAGAAAAAAAAAAACAAGCAATGGTCTTAGCTCACCATTCAGCACCTGGTTACACTTAGCTCAGTTTCAGGCAGAAAGTGACAGAGCATGGGTAAAGCCATCACTGACTAATTGGTCTTTCATAGATTTGTTAATATCCAGGTCCCCAAAATTCTGCAATACTCAGGAGTTGCTGTCTAGATTCAGCGTGACAAGACTCAGTGATATGCTTTTGTCAATAAGTACACACACTTCATGCTTACTTGCTTTATACTTAAAGTACAAATCATGAATAGTTGTATGTGACAAATTCCCCAGTATTGAACCTTCACGGCTGCCAAGCAGCATGCTGCAGAACAGAACAAGGAGGGCTATAATTTTCTTTTCTTAGTTTTGTTATTTGACCTTCAGTTTTTCAGTTGTCCTTGGATCAGTCTGGAACTAAATATAGCCCTTTCAGCATTATTTATATGTTTAACCCAAAGCTACCCACATGTGTCAAGGGACTATCATAACACTGTTCTAAATTATTTTAACAGCTTATTTTAAATTGGAAAATGTGTTTTTTGAAAAACCATTGTCAATTAATTATGATTCCACAAACTCCTATCAACTCTCCTGTGTTTTGTAACAATTTGCTCACAGCCTGCAAGACAAAGCCTCCAACTTGCTCAGAGAAAGCTCCTGAAACTGTCCAGCCTTTGAAAATGCTGACTGATCTTTAAATTAACACATTGATAATGATTTTGGCCACTAGCTATTTACAAATGCAATGCAATTTACAAATAAAAAAACATAGATGGATCAGCTGCATCCTTGGGGATCAACAGTCATTGGGACTGAAATGTCCCTTAGTGCACTGTATCTCTACAAACTATTTGGAATGGGAACCAAAACCCACGACATTCAACTGAAAGTCATTGGTGTCTGACTACATACAGTAATTCCTCATGAACTGAGCAATATATTTTTTGTCAAAAGGTCTTTGCCAAGGAAGGAAAAGACAAAACAGCCACTGCAATGATCCTCCATGAAAGCTTGAGAAAAGGCATTTTCCACCTCAGGTAGTGGTTCTGTGGTATGTATGCCAGCTACAGAGTTAACCAAAACAAAAAAGAGCTGGGTGGGTGGGTGGACAGATAGATGGGCACACATACACACACACAATTTCTGTCACGTAAGAGCAATTTCCCCTATATCATCACAATTCTGCAAAAAGCATCAATTTTCTTTTATTTACATAACCAGTGTGAGCAACTTCAGAGAAAGATTTATGGTGCAGCTTGGGTTTCTGTGTGGATTGCTCTTTTACTGTATCAATATTATGTTTAACAACATTTTTCAGTCAGAAAAAGGTCCATGTGAAAGTTGAAAGGCGAGAGAATTATTTCTAACTGTTCTCAGGTAAGAAAGAAAAAAACCCAACACTGTTTTATCACTGGTCCAAGCAATGCAAGCCAAATTCAGCCTATAAATTTAAAGGGTTTGCACTAGTAAATCAGCTTAGAGTGGTTATTTAAGAGTTCAGAATTTCTTGGATAATGAATGAGACAAGTTGCCCACGTAAACTTTACTGAAATGTTTTTAAATTTTACAGTCAGCTCTAAAACTTGACACAAAATAGTGTCACCCAGAAAAACAACCAGCCATTGCCACCAACAACTGGGACAAGATTTCTGACTGTTAATCACCCCCATTTAAAGCCAAATTTTCAAAAGAACTGAGCACATAAAATATTTTGCTTCTTTGGAAAAAAAAAAGTCAGCTATGTTACAGTGCTTACCTTTCATTTCCTTAAAGATCTGAGTTCAAGCTTCATAGATGCTACAAGCCCAAATGCTTAGACATAAGCAAACCAACTTGGGAAGCATATTCACAAATACCAGTTTTTAAAAACTCACTCATGTGCACTTGGCAGTCAGTGAAATTTCTACTGAACTTTTGTTGCTGCTCCCTAACTTTCCCAGGGCAATGGCACAAAGTAAGTGGAACTGAGTTCTCAAGCGAGTTTGAGACCCTGATTTAATGATACAGTAAATCCAGGTTTAGGGCAAGAAGCCTCTGAACAAAACCATCCCAGCCACACCACCCAAAGGATTGGTCTGGTAGAAATGAGCTCTGTTAACTCAGATTTCTTAATATGGAAAAGTAAACTTTGAACCAGACCGAGTACAGCCCATCTTCTCCCAGTAGCATAGCAGAAATGGTATAAACTAGTTGTCTTGCACTCCAGTTAACTGAATCAAAATTGTTTCTTGCCCACCCTGGTCCAGGTCAGATCTGCCTTAGAGAATGATCCAGTGCTTAGAGTGTAAACCTGCAGCCCAAGTGCCGCAATGACAGATACTGGTGTGGTGTAGAGAGACTGCAGTTTTTCAGAAACACAGAACAACATATCAACAACAGAATGAAGATATACAAGGCAAAACCAAGGTGGTGTCATAAAATACATTCAGGGTCAACAGCTAATGTCCCTGTTATAAAAGTTCTATTGGTTTTACCCAAGGTTATTTCCTTAGCTGCCAGAAGTCATTTGGCTAGAGATGGGATAAGGGGGCTGCTTTGGGCACAGAGCGCGATCTATCCAAGGGTCAGATCAGTTATGTTCTGCTGCTTATTTAGAAGCTGTTTATTCTGAGTCATTTGCTGTGTATTTATATATAAATAGAAATGTATACATATGTGTGCACATACATGTATACTTACAGGCTGTTTACATAAAAGCTCTTGGGAGCTTTTTAGTTGAGAAACCACAGTATTCTCCTTCAGTTCTAAACCATGCTTTATCAAGATGACCAGAAGAAGTGTTGCCAAATTTTATTGTCCTCCTGCCCCCCTGCTAGGTCCAGGTTCCTCCACGTCTTGGAGGCTACTGACTATATATGGCAAAAAACCAGTCCATTCACCTAGCAATGCTCAAACTTTTATCACCTTTCCCTGCCCCCGCAAGGATAAATACTACTCCCCCAGGCCTCAGTTTAGGAACATCTGGCTTAGTCACCCTCCTTCTGTAGAGAAGCACATCTCAGGAGGGGGAAATGAGCAGAGAGATGCTGCTGAGATAAGAAACATCTGCAGCTACACCTTTGCCAAGGGCTGACCTACAAGTATTCCCAAGCATGCGAGACCTCACCATGCACATTATCTACCAGCTCCTCATCAAGAACCCTATTGCTCTTTCTCATGATTGATCTCTTCCCATGGTGCTGCTGGGTCTCACACCCCCCACTGCAGCTTTTGGCCATTCACCTGAGCCTCTGAACTGTTCACCACGGCCAAACAAAAGCAGGAAAGCAAAAGGTACCATCATCCAAGGGCTTCCAAGAGGCTAAAGGGGCCACTTCTCATTGCCTTCTAGCAGGCTTATCCCGCAACAGACTTGTGCCCAGCCAAAAAGCCACAGTACCACCAGAGAGGAACTCCTCACCAACACAGACACATGCAAGTACACACCGGGCAGCAAACTCTGAACAAGCATTTTGGCTGTACCCTCATCCTTCCCATGTTTATGATGCACAGAAACTCATTCAGATTATTTCTGACCCTCATGTTTCCACAGACAAGAGCCCAAACCCATACAGAGTGAAGACACAGTGGCTGTGACTGCAGAGCTCCTCCAGCATATCTCTAGCATTGCTAAACTATATGCTATTAAGCAACCAAATATCTCAAATTTATTAGTAAACTTATTACAGCATTATAAAATAAAAAATGCGGGGTTTTTTTATGATGGAGCTGCCACTGTCTGGAAGAAACCTGTGTTTTGCACACACAGAAAGGCACACACGTATTTCATATGGTGCATTGCAAGCTGCACAGAATAGAAAGCAGCTGGAGGAAAATGGCTATAGAGAAATGGTTCTCCTGGGCATCATCTGTTGATTTGTTTTGTTTATAGAAGGAATGAGATTTTTATCTCTGCTCAAAATATAAAATGCTTTCATGGCACTGAGCTCACTGCTTGGCTATGCTCTCACTCAGGAACGTAAATAAAAAGGGGGGGAAGGAGAGAGAAAAGGCTTTACTGCACAGAATCCCTAGCAATGTCAAAAATTAAATAAAAAGATGTCCATCAATGATACAGTCAAGGCTTGCAAGAGGAACTGAGTCACCAGCTACCATGGAAATGGGGGCCTCCTTACCATGCTTGTTAATAGCTTGCTTCTACTAAAGCTAAGGAGGCAGGTTAGGGGACAAACTACTCAGATCCCAAGTCTCAAATCCCAGCCTGAGTCCCAGCAGGATGAACATCCTTACTCTGTGAATACACCAGTCCTTATGAGATACATGGTCTCCAAAGGCACAAACTCTGCATCCTTCCACCATCTTGTGCCCACAGCTGATATTCCAAATTCCCTCTGCAACCTGCTCTGGGGAGATTCTTCACTCCTCCATGCCTGGCAGCCAAAATCCGATGGTGTCTTTCTTTCAGCAACAGGGTTCTGTGTCCTAGGAGAACACCAGACAGCTGGTTTTCCACTCAAGTTGATAGCACTGCCATTTATATTAAGCAAAAGTCATATTTCAGGAAAGAAAATAAATTGTGAAAGCACTAAATACTTAACTACTGGTAATAATTTTAACTTTTTAAAGTTTAAAAACATAACTACTGAGGATGGTGTCCAAACTGTGAGAAATGACCTGAAGTCTAAAACTTTCTGGTAGACAAAGTTTAAAATAATATTCTTATGAGATTTCAAAGGCTCAAGATTTGTTGCCATAGCTAGGAATAGTTATCACAAAACCAAGGATCCTTTATCTTTGCCCCACCTTAGAGACATCAAGGCAGATACAGATGTAGAAGTGAAGGCTGCTGAACGTCACTCCAGAACAGCCTCACTTCATTAGCTACAGAGTGGATCTGAAGCCTTTCTGGGACCACCAAGAGGTGTTTGCTCTTCTTAAAGCTGTGTTGTCTCTCACTCGGCCAGAGGTGTGACCTGACTGGCTAATACCGAAATATTTGGGCAGCCCAGAGTCCCATGCTGGGTAGAATACATCGTAACTTTCAGTGACATGAAACAATCCAGAACATTAGTGTTTTACTCACTGAAATCTGTTTTTCCATAAACATACAGCTTCTCAGTTTTCCTACCATGAAGCCTATACTTAGGTCTCTCTTGGAGAGATTGCTGCATCTCAACTCATGATAATTCAGAAAATCTTAAAATTGAGATTTGTTAAAGTCTTCAGAGGGCATGCAGATCACATTGATATTTTAAAAGTTGGAAGAAGGCCCTTGCATTCTTGACTATTATTACACTCTGTCCCTCATGCTAGAATGCAACACATTGAAGATCCTTTAGCTGCTCCTTCCTCTCCCAGGGTGGCTGTATTTCATGTCTTTCCCACATTTCAAACCACGTGCCTCAATGACCTCTTCATCTTGTTATAGCTCTACTGAGAGGGTGTTTACATAAAAGCTCTTTGGAGCTTTTTGGATGAGAAACCACAAACATGCATGCACAGATTACATCAGATTTATTGCTACTGAATAAGTTAAAAGAATACTTAGGGTTACAGGTTCAAAAGTCTGCCAATAGTTCTCATCCAAGAGCATTCATGCAGCAGGAGCTTGTGATCACACAGTTATGAATTACCCATCTCCTCTAAAGTCCACTGCCTTTTCATCCTTCCCATACCCCTCAACTATCACAAGGTTTCTACTAGCTGAAAGGAATGATTCTTTTGAAGGAAGCAGACTTCACTTTGTCAACACAAGCACATAGCCACTGCCCCATGCCCTACTCCCAAAGTAGATCTTAGTTCAGCTCCTTTCCTCCAGCCTCAACTTTCCCAAACATCCTTGGCCTCAATCTGTAATGACCCACTTCGAATTCATATGGAATCATATTCTTCTGTTCCCACTCATTCTTCCCACTCCTTCTTCAGCCATTGCTGGGCATCCAGCTTCTTTTCCTATCCAAGAAACAAACCCATATAAAAGCTTTTGCCCTTTCCCTTGTTTATTGATTCCTTAATAAACTCCCCCAACAAACCCACAGGTTCTGCAGAACCATGAAAGAAAAGACTGGACAGAAAAGAAATTACTAGAGGAATGGAAATGAAGGATCTACCACATTCCAGATGTCCCCTGCATTAAAAGTCTAGTATCCCTATTGACCTACACCGTCACTTCAGCCACAGAAAATACATGTAAAATAAACAAGCAGAACTCAAAAGAAATTGTCACCAGTGTAAGCAATGGCAGATAAAGCGAGGGGATGAAGAGACAGATACTGAACATAATTTTCTCAGGCTCCTCCACTAATCCTGCGAAAGTGAAATAAATGCATTTCCAGACCCAAGCCAGAAAATACTTTGAGCTCTTTCTGCTGGCTGTTTCTGAACAGTTAGCACACACTTTGCTCATGGAACAGTAAACTTTGTTTTCAATGGGGAAAAAAGCCAAAAACAAACCCAGGAAGATAACAGACAGATAAATCCATCTAAAGGTTTCGGGTATGTCAAGGGGAACTTATAAAAAACAATCTCTCAATAATATGTCAATATTTTATTTTAAAATAGTTTTCAGACAGCTCCATTAAATACTGTATAAAACCTTCCTACAGAGAAGCAAGGCAAGCCAATCAAAGGCATTAATTAACAGTGAGCCAGCAATGAAGACAAAACACACCAAACAGTTATTGATGAAGCCTGATACAAAGACAAAAAGGAGTGAAGAAGAATATAAGGCAACTTTCTTTTAATGATGGGAGCAGTGCTGAGGGAGACAAGAGAAGGCAGAACACAGATTTACTTTTCAGCACTCTGAGGAAGTCTCACCCGTCAAAGCTGCCCAATTGATTTAACTTTCCATTTAAGAAGGAGCACAGCCAGGCTGGCAGGACACCGAAAGATGTGGAGTGACAAGTCCACGCCCCTTGGAGCACATGAGGATGCTAAACTAGTCACCCCAGTGCAGAGCAGTCACAGGAACTGCCAATATGCTGCCCTAGGGTTCAGGGGAGAGCAGAGTTCACAGCACTGTTCAGAGGAATTACAACAGTCCTGAGAGGCCCCTCTGAGCCTGGCAATTAAATGCACAGACACAGCAAGAGATAGCCCCTGCACAATGGGATGGAGTGCCCCACTGCTCACAGGCAGAGCCTTCTCTTTAAGGAGGTTGTTTACATTGCCTTCTTTCATCACCTAATTTCAATTCCGTTTTGTGTACCAAGAACAGTGCCTTAAATTCATCCGGTTCTTAATAGCCAGTGGATCTCCCACTCTGGGAGGAGGAGCTTCCAGAAGCTAATTCAGAGCACCCAAAATTAGTTTGCAAGGTGCCTGAGTATCCCCAAGATGAACAAAGCAACCAGCAGATCAGAAGTTAAAAGTAAATTGCTAGTCCAGAAGAGATAAGGGAAGCTCCAGAGAAGAATCCCTGGCAGAAGCTGCCCAGTGGAGAAGCCAGAGTAATTCCCCCCCTTGCGAATCTCTCCTGCCTGGTCAATCCAGCCCAGATCAGACCCAGCCCATCCCAAGCCCTGCAGGAAGGGAAAGCAGAAATGGGATTGCTTAAGGGCTGCATCCAGCTCCTGTTGGCCTGGCAGCATTTGTGAGCTTTAGCCAGCTTTGCAGCATGCTACACTGGACACTACATCTGGAGACAATGCCAGAAGACAGGTAAATATAATTGTTGCGTGAAAGGAAGCTGACTTATCCCTGTAGGTCTACCTTAACATACTATTAATGCTATAATCTCCATGCACCAAAACCAAATTGTGCTTCAGGGATTTTATGGGGAAGAGGCATGAAAAGGTTTAGGGAAAAATGAGGACCAGGAGAAATGAATAGGCTGGAGATTTACTCCTTCACACAGAGTTGTTAGGGTAAAATGCACCTTCACAAAAGCAAAAAAACCAGAAAGCACTTGAGGGTCTTCATATAAACATGGCTGGAGATGTAATCTCTAAAGGTTTTTTTAAAACAAACAAACAAACAAAACCAAAACCAACAAACTTGAACCGGCCTCTGAGTTTTGCAGTGAAGAGCAAGCAAGCAAAACGAAAGCTGCACATCACTAAAGGCTGAGATACATTTATCAGGCTAACCAGGGTTTTATAACAGCCTCTGAGGACATCCCAGAGAATTTAACTCTGAAGCTGCAAAAGCAATGATGGAAAATTGTTGTACCTCTCCCCCCACAAAAAGGAGGACTTTATTTACTTAAAAGCAGCATAATCAGGGCACTGAGTGAACTTCATTCTGGATGACCAAATCTTTGCTTTCAGTGAAATAATGTATTTAGTCTTTTGTGGTGTGGCACTTTTCCAAATTATAATTCAGTATCTTACTCTGCTCCTTCTCAGGCTCACCTAGAGAGGCTTGATTTAGCTCAAAGATGAGGCTATATATTGCCTAGCTGTGGGATCAAATTATGTTTGACACGTTAGTGGGAATTCCAGATTTGCTTGATGCAAAGCTGCGTGACAAAGACAATCCAGAATCTGTTAGTTTTTTCTGTCATCACCAGCAGTTTGCTGATGTTTCCTGTTGAGTCAGATCCTTCTAGTTTTCATAATGGGACATTTGAATGAAGGGGAGGGAAGCAGAATGACTTCCACTGACGTAACGGCCATTTTAGGAAAAAAAACAAAACCAGCTGGGGTTAACAGAATATAAAAACCCAAAACTTCCCTGCCTTCTGACCCTATAAACCTGATTCAGGGTTCACTGCAAACTGAGAAGCTGCAAGGTTGTACCAGGGGAAGGCTCATTAGGGACAGTAACCTTGCAGCCCGGCTGTGAGGCCAGCCACTGCTGTGGGAGGGATGTGCAAGATGGAGGAGAGCTCAGCAGCCAGTGCCCAGCAGTACACAAGCGTCAGCCCTGAGCATCCGCTATCGGCAGAGCTGTGCTTTTTGCCAGTGAAGGAAACAAGCATACTTTAACATTGGAAGATTAGGATGTCTCTCTGAACCTCTCAACTCGATGAGCCTGACACGAGAGCAGAGCTGTACATGTGTATGTACATGTACACATGTGTATGTACATGAGGTGCATGTTGGTGCTCTGTACCCAGGCCTGTTTCCAGCCATAATGGTCCTTGCAGCCTTGTACCTCTGATGGCAGCAATGACAGCTGGTAAAGTTAGAGCCTACCCACCCACAGTTGGTGCTCTTCCCAGAAAGGATCCGAGTTTTGTGCCACCTGATACTGGATGTGTCCAGAAGCATTATCTGGATGCATTGGGGAGGATAACCTGCTCACCCTATGCCTGCATTCAAACCATAAGCCTAGAGCTCTAGCAATCAAACATCTTTTGTAAATACTAATTTTTTTGAGTAAAAAATGGTGCCAGATATAGCTTTAGGTGGCATCTAGTTGGAAAAATAAAATACCTGAGATCCGTTTGATCTCACTTTTGCCTCACTCAAGCCCATTCTGCAAAACCAGAATGAAGTTTTATTTGAGACAGATTATCTCTAAACTTGCCCTTTCCAAAAACCACAGATATAAAGTAATGCCAAACAAGCAATAGTATCAAAGTCACCTATATCAAAATACTACCTGTCCTGAGATTAAATTCTGATGCTGTCTAGTACAGGTATGGTACCAACTGATTAACACATGTTGTCCCACATGCCTAAGCAGGTCCTGCATCTAAGTGTATGCAAACGTCTAGGATTAAGGCCAGAGGGGAAAAAAAAAAAAAAGTTTAGTTTTCATTGTTTTTGATCAGAGACTGCAAATGCTTTGGGGTAGGATTGACTTTTTATGCAATGGGTGGACAGTATCTAGATCCAGTGGAACCCAAATCTCTCAATCTCTCTGTACATTTCTGTAATATAAGTGATCACTAATACTACTTCACTGTAAAAACGGCATCTTTCTGAATGATTTAGCTTTTCAGAAACAGACAAGAACACCACTAGTATACCTTTTGCTATGTTTGAAAGCATGCAATTAGACACGTATCTTATAAACATAAACAAACACCTCCCATCCAACCTCCATGTTTCTAAGAAAACCCAAGTTTGTTTAGACAAGGGGTTGATAATCCAGTTTGAACACAGGTATCTGAATGCTGTGACAGCTTCTTCATAATGCTAAGCTTATGGTACATTAAACTTTAAAGGAAGATAAACTCCTGCTTTCATTTTATCAAACATCTTCCCAGACAGCAAAAAGAAAGACACAAAGCAATGTTTGCAGCTACAACCAAGCATGGGATACCCAACTCAGCATATGTTTGAAATGAAAATCAACAGTATGTTGCATAGATACACTACTGTATTTTTCAATAGAGACTATCACTGGGATTTGTAAATGTTAACCTCATTCCTCCCTTAAGTGTTTATTTTTATTTCATGCCTGAAAAAAGCTGAGATTCACAAAGATTAAGCAAATAGAGACAGCAGTCCTTGCAGTTGAGAAAGGAAGTGATCTTAAAAGAAACTGCTCTGATACTCAATTTGGCTAGTAGCAATTATAGGGGGTGGAAGAGACATGGACAAGAGATTCTTGAGAAGTACTCAGTGTTGTGCCACTGGTATTACTGAACTTTATGTATTTAGACATATTATGCCTTTTTGCGGTTGATTAAGCAGTAATTTCATTGTCTGTCACAAACAGTAATGAGGTAGCAACAGCCATCGAAGAATCCATGATGAGATCTGCAAGAAGAGACTCTGACCTGCTGAGAGCAAGTGCTAAGGATGGGGAGGGTAGACAGCAAGCAGGCTTGAGCAGCCTGTTAAATTAACAGATTACCAAAAAAAGCAACCTAAGGTTTGTTCCTCCCATTTCAAATCTGAAGAGCCTGTGTACCCAAAAGGTTCTCTGTTCTTTCTACTCCCAACATTAAAACAACTACCTTAGAAAGTCTCTCCTTACAGCTGACTTAAGGTCATGTGGAAGACAAACACTGAGAGATTATAGTTGCTGAATTTTTCCACTGATTTAAAATTGACACAATACAGTACACGCATCACCTTTATGAAGGTGATGTACACAATACACTACACCAATGACAACACAGGAGAAATCAGAGATGTGCTATTAGAGGATTGGTTATAAAGAGTTATTGATGATCTTCACTGTACCATAAATAAGTCTAAAAAAATTTATTAAATTATCCAAGTTTCCTCCTAAAACCTGTATTTTCTCTAGAGGTTTATTTTGATGCAGCTACAGCCTCTCTTCCCTTTCCCAACCAACCTTGCTCCTCTCCCTGTTTCATATGACCTCACCTTACCCAAAAACGTGAAAAGATTGGTCTTATCACAACTTAGCAAGATACCACCTGCCAGCTGAACTGTGATAAATCACAGCTGGCCTTACAATACACATGCTAACAGTGACTGAGGCTAAACCGATGGTCAGCAGCTCAAGGCTGTCATCCAAAACCCAGTACCTTCATCCACAAAAATCATGCTAAGGAAATAACTCTATAACACAAGAGTTGCCGTCACCATGTTGCTATTCTAGTGTGCATTAGATCTATTGACTCTCTTCTCTACTTGCAACTGCCTTCTGTTTAGCCTGTATGCCTTTTACAGCCAACAAGATGGACAAACTGCCTCTTCCTTGTACTCACATAACAGTTGACACCATATGACCCCAATTAATCATAAGGTACTTCCATAAAAAAATTTACAACAGCAAATATTCATTCCTCCATTCCCCCATGACTGCCCTTCTGAAAAGATACAATGCTGGTAGAAAAAGCTAGAAAAAGAATTTGGAAGTTATTAAAAAATGAGAATAAGGCTTAGAATGAAAACATCAAAGGAACTTGAAGAGTTATTACTTTATTATTACTCCTGCCATACATAACATTTGTGTTTTCTGACTCCTAGAAGAGCCAGACAATTGGGTATGCAACATGATTGTAGTAAAAACATTCTCTAAAATTAGGGACCTGCATTTCTATTAGCAACCCTTTACACACTCTTTAAATGAGTATTAAACTCATGCCATGAACAAAGGAAGCTGTGAGCACGCACTGGGTTTTACTTACTTGTTTAAACAGACACGCAGTGTAAAAAACTTTGTAAAAAATAGACTCTCAAATGAATAGGTTGACAGGTTTAAGCAACAAACACCACACTTGCAGATGGGCTTCAAGCCATTAATCTTACAGGTTCAGTCACTGCATTTTACAGAAATAAATGGATCTGAATAGCTTAGCCCCCAGGCAAACCTACCAATAGCCCACAGATGTTGCCCAGCATATTTCACTGAAAGTTTAAGAAACACCAGCTTCTCATTGGAGCACTGACCTATAGGCACCTGTACTTAATAAGCTACTTAAAATCAACCTGTATCTGTAGATCAACAAAATTGGTTAGTAATAACCATTGGCAGGTAAGAGTAGAAAACACTTTCCCATATAAAACTCCACCTTCCTTTACTTGATGCCTTCACAGAACTCACCTTCAGCCAGGAAAAGAGAAGCACTGTAAGGCAATTTCCCACCTCACTCCTCAATTGGACTTTTTGAAACTTATATGATAGGCATGAATTCAGCAGCTATCTGTTCATAGCTAGGAGCCTGGTTTAACTTTGACTTCAGTCTGCAATTAGAGCTAGGTTTGTTTATGGCAAAACTGAATTCTGCACTAAACTGCCATGTCTTCACTTCAAGGGAAGGAACAATCTTCCTTAAATTGAACCAGAAAATGAGGGTCTGGAGAAGCATGCACCAGAACATACCCTACGTTTATACAGAACAGTTCTGTGTCTTCAGAGGCCTCAGCCCATCTTAACGTGTACTACATGGAAGCATCAGGCTCTTTCAGCTGACTCACAAGCATCTGGATCTCACCAGCCAATCTACATTTCTGAACGGTGGATGCACCTCTGCTCTCCCTATCACACCCTTAAGCTCACAGAGATGCACAGGTCAGCAGCTAAACAGCATAGTTTTACTGACACATCTAGTGCTGGCATTCTTTTCCTGGTAAAATTTAAAGGAAGTAAGACTTGGATGTTTGTGATGATTTGGATAGATCTTATTAAGAAAGCAGGCTCACCCACCTACTTGATATGGCAATGTACATCAAATAGAGCTTGACTTGACTGTTTTTCAGTCTCTCTAGACCCTCCCTTGACACAGAAGGAAGTTGAACAAAGCTCAACAGGGTCAAAGAATAAAGAAATATGTGCAGAAGTGATCAACAGAGTTGTGCTAAACTCATGGTGCCATCACTATTCTCTTCTAGATTAGCTTTGGGTTTTTGTCAGAGATTCTTTTTCTACCACTGTGCCTGAAACCTTTTTATTGAACACACATACAAATGAGAAAAAACATTGGTTGACTGGAAGGCAGGATTTGAAGAGGTATTCATTCAAGTAAAAACAGTCAGAAAAGCACTCCCAGTTCAGCTAATTTAATTTCTGAAATAAATTATCTGGATGGGGTGGGTTTTTTTCATTTCAGTACAGCTCACTGCAATGCCTACTGTGCTAACCATTAGGGCTGCTGTTATTCTGATTTGTATCCACCACTCAGTATGGAAAGAACAAGAGAGGAAATTCAAGCAGCAGTTAAAGTGTCTGTACACTTAAGCCAAGAAGCCTGGCAAGGGACAAGGGGCAAGGGCATAGTACAGAGGAGAGGTCCAACAAGTACTTGGTTTCTTTCTGACCAGCAACAATATTCCTGCCACCTACAGAAACTAGTAAGAAACCACCAATAGTAAGTTCTTAATTTTGAGGACAATTTTTGTTAGCAGTTTGTTGGTAAAGCACTTACGAGAAAATATTGCAAGGAGAGAATTCTCTGAAAAGCATCATGAGTTCCAAAAGTATTTATTTCAACCTCGCATCCAAGCCAACTCTCCCTCCATATCCCTTCTAGCCAATTATCTTCCAGTTTCCCCTTATGAATAAAAGACTATAGATGTTGGGGAGCTTCAGCAGGCTTTGTGTCTGATATGCAGCCCATATCACCATTATCACTTACCAGTACAGCAGGACCAGGAAGACTGCCAGCAAAGCCAGGGTAACCGTTGTACTATTCATTTCTATAGAGGCAAATGCCAGGAGATCTACAGGCCCCATTTTCCTCCACTACAGCTCCAGCCTTGAGTGGTGTGTGCAGGGGAAATTCTCCGCAAGAGCTGATAAAGCCTTCTACAGCTACATGAATGACATCTGCAGCAAAACAGGAACCAAGAGAGCATAAACACATCAAGTCAAGTAAAAACTGCCAACCTTTCCTGTTCTCATCGACTGCACACTCTGAGAGAACTTGAAGGTTCCCTGAATGGTAGGATGTAGCAACTTCCCCCCTCCGACTGTTGTTGACTGTCATGCCAGTAAATATTTACATACCCACTGCTTGAGACATCAGTGCTGTTGAATAGGTTTTTAGACATCGAGTATGGGAAACTGGGGAAAGTGGGGGGAAAAAAAGAGGGGGAGAGAGCCTGACCATAGTATAGACCATGGAAGAAGAATATAAAGACCCTTCAGGGGTGCCCTGGCATACAAACAGTGGCATTCTCTGAAGTAAGAACAACAGAGCATCTCTGCAACATTAAACTTCATTACCGTATAATCTCCAAACTGGTTATACCTGAAAAGAATGAAGCAAAGTAAACTTTAAATTGTTACAACTAAAAGGAGGACTTAAGGGAAAATTCTTCTCATGTGACTACTGGAACACATATATAGAAAGAAAAACTAATGAGCAGAAAAACCCAACTGTACTACTAGGGTCTTCAGGTCAGCATCTGTCACATTGGTTAGTCCACACAGACAGGACTGTTTGGCTGTATCATCTAAGGTTCATGAGTAATATGACCAAATTTTCCTAGCTTAATGCAGTGGTACCCTTGGAGGTACCATCAACCAGCCTCTCTGGAGATACTCTGGAGATACTCTGGCAAACCCTGCATTGTATTTCTAGTATCAGCGTTAATATCAGTATGGCCACATCTACTATCTCTGCACTGTGGCACAGTCAAGCTGTCACACTCCCTTGAACAACCTGCACATGAACAGTCAAGCTTTGACTGCAGTTCAGAAAATGTTTTGTCCATAGTATAGGAATCATAGAATCACAGAATGATTTGGGTTAGAAGGGACCTTAAAGATCATCTAGTTCCAATCCCCTGCCATGGGCAGGGACACCTTCCACTAGCCCAGGCTGCTCAAAGCCCCGTCCAACCTGGCCCTGAGCCCTTCCAGGGAGGGGGCAGCCACAGCTGCTCTGGGCAACCTGTGCCAGGGCCTCACCACCCTCACATCACGGAGTTTCTTCCTTCTATCTAATCTAAATCTACCCTCTTTCAGTCTAAAACCATTACCCCTCGTCCTATCACTACACTCCCTGATGCAGAGTACCATCCCCAACTTTCCTGTAGCCCCCTTTAAGTACTGGAAGGCTGCTAAAAGGTTTTCCTGGAGCCTTTTCTTCTCCAGGCTCAACAACCCCAACTCTCTCAGCCTGTCCTCATAAGGGAGGTTTTTCATCCACCCATCACCTACATAGCCCTCCACTCAGCCCAGCCTGTATTTGTGCTTGGGATTGAACTCAGCCTTGTTGATCTTCATGAGGTTTGCATGGGCCCACCTCTCAAGCCTGTCAATGTCCCTCCTCTTAGCATCCTTTCCCTCCAGCGTATCAACTGCACCACACAGCTTGGTGATGTTGGCAAACTTGCTGAGGTTGCACTCAATCCCACTGTCCATGTCTCCAACAAAGATGTTAAACAGCACCGGTCCCAATACCAACCCCTGAGGAACGCCACTTGTTACCCCTCTCCAGTTGGACATGGAGCCATTGACCGCAACTCTGAGTGCGACCATCCAGCCAATTCCTTATCCACCGAGTGGTCCATCCATCAAATCCATGTCTCTCCAGCTCAGAGACAAGGATGTCATGTGGGACAGTGTTAAAAGCTTTGCACAAATCCAGGTGGATGATGTCAGTCATCTGAATGCATCTGAAAGCTGAATTCCTCAGCTTTTTTCCATATTTTCCTGCCTGCAAACCTCAATCCTGTTTCAAGCACATGATCCAGTCCAATTCTGGTCAACCAGAAAGCAAACCTTGAAGCACTTCTCTGAGAGAAGACCACCAACCTGTTACACACAAAGTTACCAAATGCCATTATCAAAAAAATCTGCAGGATTACAGCAGCAGCAGCAACTTGCAAGTGAGCACTCTCGCTCATGACAAAATTCATCGAACTGTCTGGTATCGTTTGTTACTTATGAAACTAGAAATACCCATGTTTGTACTGCAGCCTTTCCATATAACCTGTTTTAAAGTTAAGGAAATCAAAGGTACCCAAAAAACTAGGTTTGTGAATTATACAGTATCCTTGAGAAACAGAAATTCTACAACATCTGATTCCCATAACACACCAGATGAAGAGTGGTTTCTTCTCATACAACCCCAAGATAATAGCTTAGATTTAATGTGCAAGACTTCTCCAATATCACTGTATTACATTTCCTGCTCTTATCAGAGAAGTTAATAATATAGGTATCAAAAAAGTAAAATCTCTAACACAATGGAGTTTAATTTTAAGAAGATTTGCTTCTACTCTAACTGAATCACTGCTATTTTGGTTCTCCGTGCTTCACAACTGCATTAATTCCCTTCCAGCCTCAGATCCTTGCAGAATAAGTAAAAGGTGTTAACCAGCTCATCAGCTCCACAGAATAGCACAGTAGTTCACAGAAAACGTTGATTATTGTATTAACAATGCTATTGCTATTCTGGGTCAATAATAGCTCTGCCGGTTTGCTGCTGCTGCCAAGTTCTCCAAGAACAACTGCAACAAGATTGAAGACCAGTGACGCAAGGAATTAATCAGTGGGCACAAGCCAATCCCAAACAGCAATTGATCCTGTGAGACTTTAAGAAAAAAAAATAAAAATCAAATATCCATATGAATTAAAGTCTCTTCAAAAAACTAAACCAATCACCACAAGTGTAGAAGGCAAGAAATAATATTCCAACTTCACTGTGCTTTAATTTGCTTGGCTTTTTAATTAAAGGACATATTTTTCTTCACGTAGAAGACTGATGACCTCCTATTAAAGTCCATGGCAAAACTACTATCAGTAAACACAGAGTCAAGTACAGACCTCACTTATTTTTTAAGAAGCACTGGAGCCTTTTCCCAGTCACAATGGGAGGTAGGTGGGATGAATAGTTCTTAAACACACACATTATGAAAGAAAATAGGCTCTCACATCAGCATCCAATTTGGAAGGAACACATAATCAAGCTCCCAACAACAACAACCACACTTTTCTGTTGTTGATGTCGGGGGTTTCTTTTTGCTTTGTTTTTTAAGCCTCAGCACCTGTTTCTTGCTGGAGTTTTAACTCAGCATCTCCAACCAGTAAGAAGGGTGGCAAACAGCACTGACTCTAAAACCGACTTGGAGCACTCCTAACCGCAGACCCACAGGCTCACAGTTATCACCCTAGACTTAAGGATCTCAGCTCCGTGAAGGGTCACAAAAATCCACATGATGCTTTGTGGGGTGGGGGGAAAGGGGTCAGGGATGCAGACAGCAATGAAAATAGGCTATCTACTGGTCCTGCATCTCTCTTTACAGGTCCTTTACATGAGAAACACCATCCTAATTAACTAGTTAATAGCACAAATATTTTTCACCAACCTCCCAGTTCTTTTTGTGGAGCCACACTGGTCAGACTGATTATGATAATGGTATCAAAGAACTACAGAGACAGATACAAAGTCCTCACTAACCGCACGCCAGAGGAAGCCGGAGACAAGCAGAAGTGGAAGAGAGCCTTTTCCTGTCAGACTGCTATGAGTCAGCAGCACTGTCTGCATTTGCCTCCACAAGACTTCACTCAAGATTGCATCTACCAAGGTTCACAGCTCCTTGATGCCATCCAAGCTCTTCTCTTCCATAGCAAGTAAAATCTACAGATCACCACCTTGTTTAATATAAACTTAAACAACAACAAATGTTTAACACAAACTTACATTTGAGATACTCATCTCATCCTTTATTTCCCAGCACTGCTGTAACTGTAGCCTTGGAGCTCCCCAGCACATGTCAGACCTACAAGACAGAAACAGTTCAACCCCAAACAGCCAGAGCTTCAGCTTGCATGGAACGTTCACAGCAGTAAATATTAAAAAGAGAAGTACATTATAGCATTCAGAGAAGTTGAATTGTTCCTCAACTGAAAAAGAAAAAAACACCAGCACGCAAACAATCCAGGTTTTCCAGGAAGCCTTCATGCCTTAAAGCCCTGTCTGCTATGACTCCAATAATATTTTCTGTAAATGTTCTTCCAAAACAATGCATTTCAACTTCAAAATGAATACAAGTGTGGCAATGAGCCTCAGCAATGCTTGACATATACAAGTATCGTTCTGACATGAAATACAGAGCTTATTAAAAAGCAGGATTATAGACCTTCTCAGTAGACCTAAATCATGTTAAGGATTTTGACCTATCTTCAAAGCATATCAAATGGAAAATGTAGTCTCACGTATTTCAGAGGCTAATGACTACACCAGCTAGACTAACCACATACTCCTGATAATGACCAAATTCAACTCCTCTCACACTATTCTACCCCATATGTTTCAGGTCTGTAATAATCTAATTAAGGCTGAGGCACATCAACTTTAAGATAGAAGAAGGAAGTCTAGAAAGGTGTTAAGTTTTAATTTTACAGCTGTTCATCTCTATAGATATTTGTAGCATAGTCTTCAGATCAATGAAATTCTGTTACATAGACAGCTTAGCCACAAAATACTGCAAATGAAATACCACAGAACAGCTTAAAAAAACCCATAAGATTAATCAGAGACTAGTTTATGTATAAACTTTAACAAAGCCCATGCACAAAACTGTGTAAGTATATATGATATTAATTTATCTTAAAGACAAAAACCTTTCCAAAGCCAAAATGAATTCTTAACAGCTTTAAGGCAGACCAATCAAAAAGATCAAAGGCACATTTCACAAAGATAATTTTTATTTAAAACAACCTTAATGGCCAAAGTACTAGGAATACTAATGTATTGGAATAGAGGGATTCACAGTGGCCATCTAGGACTTCATTATTACCATCCCTGTTCAAGGATTGACCAAGCAGATTAATTACACGATTTTGTGCTCCTGAATGATAAACTATGACAAACAACTCAACAGACAGACCACCAAGGCATTGGAGTCAACTTACAAAGATCCTGCTCTGCATTCAAAACAGATGGGAGCTCCAAAAGGACACCATGGGCTCATGGAAGATTCTTGAACCACCTTGAATAAAATCACTCCAATGAACTGGATCTCAAAAGGCAAACAAGGTAACTGTGAAACCATGCTGAGAAGCTGCTTTCATGACACTTCCTACTGAGAAACAGAAAGACACACTTTTATACTTAAATTGTTTTGCCAAGTCAGAGCCTGGTTATATTAATCTAAATGCTTCTCAGAGAACAGGCACCCAGCTTAAAACTCTAGGAAAGCTAAAATATTATGCAAACTTGTACTTCACTAACAAATTTAATTTTAGCTAACTAAAAGTTATCATACTTCAAACAAAGTCAATATCACAGAGGCTGAAAAACTCATTATGCTAACTAAATGTAGTGCCGCTGTACTAAGTCTCCTCTAAAGCAACAAGCTGTGAGATATCCTAGTTATTTCAAAGAACTCCACTTAGAAATAGCACAGATTTTGTGGTCAAAAGGAATGACAGTTTCTTCCTCTTGCTGTGAGAGCTTGGAATGAGTTTCTAAAATAAAGTTACCTTTGCTAATAGTGACATTAAGATCATGCAGCCCCAGTGAAATTCCAGAGAAAGCAGAAATTAATGTAACATCTGCTGCCCATGGCCAGGCATTTCTAAGCAAATTGACTTTATTAAATAATCGGTAACTTGTTTATATTTCTATAGCTTGCTTTAGAAACATTGATTGATTCAAGTAATCCTATAATTTCATTGTCCTATAAACTTGACTGGAGATAAGTAAGGATTTATGTTCATGGATCAATAGCTCCACATTGACAGTAAAAGCCAAAGAACCCTGCCTAGTCTTGTAGTTGCAGAGAGCTGTATAAATGTTTGCCTTTGTAACAAGGTAAGAACCAGTAAGTTATAATTTCTTCTGTGAAGTTCAGTTTTTAAACACCATGAAAAATATGTAATCTTCTTTTTCTGACTGAAAAGCTACTCTAGAGAGCAAACTCAAGGCTTGAATTCTCCAAACTGTGTTTCAGTAGTGGACCACGGGTCAAAAAAACTGTGAAAATCTTAACAGAAGCACCATTTTCTATAACTTAATTAACTCAACTGTGCTCATCAACTTCTCTTTCATCCATTATCCCATGGGATTGACACCAAAACATATAAATCCCAGTCCTTTTCTGCATTTTGCAAATAGGAAGATGTAGAATGCTGGTTTTCCCCAATTAACAGAAATATTTTTGAGAGCTCTATGTGCTGACTCTAGCTACTACATTCCTCACCTTACCACTCCAGTTTGCAGTTCAATAATTTTATTGTGGAATCCTTTTAATACGATACAAAGAAATTTCTTTAGAGAAAGATTACGTGCAGCCTCCTTAAAAGTGGGGCAGCCACCTCAGAGGCAATTAGCCCCAGCAACCGGCACTGCACAGAGCCGTGCAATGGCTCCTGGATTGCCAGCTGGGGAAACCCTGGCCATTGCATCCTTACAGTTGCCCTAACGAGAGAAGGGGACTCAAAGAACAAATAGAAAGGACAAAGGGAAGAATAGCAGCCAAGAGAGGCAGATCTGATCATCCTGTCACGGGACGACAGCCGCAGTCATCCGCCCTGCATTCTGCTTGTGAAAAGGACGAGCCAAAAGCTGGATGAACGTGCTGCTCAGTACCTCTTTCAAAAGCACCCGATTGCTGATACAGACCATCAGCCGCCTGCACACATGCCCTGGAGATGGGCTGCCAGGGCCAGGAGGGGGGATGGGATGAGAGCTGAGGACAACTCTCATGTAGACCAGCCCTCGCCAGGGGCTGCAGGCCCACCAGGCTGAACATAGGAGGCAGGTGACAGGGTCCTTTGGCACAGCAGGAGATGAGCCAGCACTGAGGGACACCCAGGGGGCCAAGTCAGTAACTAAAGCACCAGACCCAACCTTCAATGGGGCTCCTGGGCCCGTAGGCAGAGTGGGTAAGTGGGAGGTCTCAAGTGAGGCCAGTCAGGACAATTAAGATCTACTGGTGCCCTCAGGGACCTGAAAGGCTTGCACTAAGGCCTAGAACAGGTAAAAAGATAATGACAGACACATGGGAGTCAGGTGTTTGAAAAAGTAAATTCACTAATACAACCCTGTCAAAACTCAAAATGACAAAGGCACCCCAAGTCTCAAAAACCTTGAACCTCAGATAAGGTAAAGAAGCATTCTTCACCTGAAGCCTACCACTGTTTTTTTCAAACAGCACAGGCTTCCAGAAGAAGCCCCACAGTTGTGAACGGAGAACGTCCCCATGGGTTAGGGCCTTCAGGCAGACAACAATGGCAGAATCAGGTCCCATCTGTGAGCTGTGGACAGTATCAGCTCTGCCTTTATGCTTTATCTCTGTCTAAAATCAGAGGGATTAGATGCAATTATCCCTCTGAGATGAGTAAGACAGCAAAAAGAAAGAGCAAAAGAATGTGCAATGTATTAGACAACACAAACATGGCAAAACCAGGACAGGCCTTACAACTTGGGCACTACCACCATCTAGTCTCAGCACAGAACAAGCAGTAAACTGGCACAAAGGAAAAAGAAAGGTCAAAATCAAGCAAGTCAGACTAATACTATTACCACAGTAACAGTTTTCATACTTCAAGAAGCCCAGAAGCTGTTAGTCTACATCCACATGTAGAAAGACAATATGACAGCAAAGAGACTCAACCTAACAGTTCAAGGCAAGCACTAAGAACCAATCCCCATTCTTCAGCCCTTCTTTAGTGGCATCCACAGAGCTTCTCTTTCAGGCTGCAGAAACATCCCTTGACAGGACATGGAAAGTTCTCCTGGAGAACACCAGGTGCAGGGCTTGGCAATGTTGCTTTGACTCCTGTAGCCAGGCAGGGGAAGGTTGGTACCCTTTTGCCTCTCTTTGCCTTTGAAAATGTTCCCCATGATAAATATTCCAAAATGACAATAATTGCAGTGTGAACAATCGTGTCGGGTATTTTCAGATACCTATGGGTCATTGAGACATACAGAGCTGCAGCAGGAAGACATGTAACACCTTCACACTATGGGGGAAATGCAGGGACAATATAAAGTACATTGAAAAGCCTTATCTTCACTCATGCCCCTATCCAGGGGACATTCACTGCCTAAATTTATGCATCACATGATGAATAATTCTTAGTAGATCGTGCCCAATATTCCCAAAGGCCGGCTTACCCATATGAAAGGGAGCACAGATAACTAACGTGCAAATTGCAGCCCCTTACATGCCGCAGAAGAGCACATGTATCATACAGATGGCTTTACTCTAGTTCAGCCTTTTGTGCTGCAGTCCTTTCTGCTGACCACTTGTACACTAATTCACCAAATCAGAAATACCTTCAGCTCTCACTCTCAGCAGCTATGTTGTAACATGGACATGCATAACTAGTGAGGACAAAAAAAAGAAGTGAAAAAACTAATTTATACAATCACAAAACCAGCATTTCCAAATCTCAACTTCTTACTGCAAGTCTTGGCGTAGTTCAGATTTTTGCTAAAATGTTAGTTCTTCATTTGTGAAATTGTGACAAATACAGGTTTTACTGGGAGCAAAGATGGTCAAGACATCAAAGCAAAGAAAAAAAAATGTTCCAAAGCTGTGAAACTTAAAGGACCAGGGCTAAAAGATGCTGTGAGGCTGTGCAGGGTGGAAATCAGGAGGTCTAAAGCCCAGCTGGAAATTAATCTGGCTTCAGCAATCAAGGACAACAAGAAATGTTTCTATAAGTATGTGAGCAGCAAAAGAAAGACCAGGGAGAGCCTCCATCCCCTGCTAGATGCAGGAAGAAACATGCTAACAAGTGATGAGGAAAAAGCTGAGGTGATTAATGTCTTCTTTGCCTCAGTCTTTAATAACAAGATTAGTTGTACTGAGGGAATCCAGCCTCCTCATCCAGAAGACAGAGACTGGGAGAACGACCCCCTGCAATCCAGGAGACACTTAGTGACTTACTGCATCACACAGACACACACAAGTCTATAGGACTGGATGGGATACACCTGAGGGTGCTGAAGGAGCTGGCTGGGGTGCTCACCAAGCCGCTTTCCATCATTTACCAGCAGTCCTGGCTGACTGGGGAGGTCTCGACTGATTGGAAATTGGCCGATGTGACACCCATATGTAAGAAGGGTCAGAAGGATGATCCAGGAAATTACAGGCCTGTCAGCTTGACTTCAGTGCCCGGGAAGCTGACGGAGTGATCCTGAGTACCATCACACAACACATGTGGGACAACCAGATGCTCAGGCCCACTCAGCACGGGTTTATGAAAGGCAGATCCTGCCTGACAAACCTGATCTCCTTCTATGACAGAGAGACCTGCTTATTGGATGAGGGAAAGGCTGTGGATGTAGTTTACCTTGACTTTAGCAAGGCCTTTGACACTATTTCCCACAGCATTCTCCTGGAGAAACTGGCTGCTCATGGCTTGGATGGGCACACCCTTCACTGGGTAAAAAACTGTCTGGACGACTGGGTCCAGAGAGTTGTGGTGAACGGAGTTAAATCTGGTTGACGGCCGGCCACGAGTGGTGTCCTCCAGGGCTTGGTTTTGGGGCCACTCCTGTTTAACATCTTTATTGATGATCTAGACGAGGGGATCGAGTGCACCCTCAGTCAGTTTGCAGATGACACCCAGCTGGGTGGGAGTGTTGATCTGCTCGAGGGTAGGGAGGCTCTGCAGAGAGACCTGGACAGGCTGGAGCCACGAGCTGAGGCCAACTGGGGGAGTTTCAATGAGGCCAAATGCCGGGGGCTGCCCTTGGGCCACAACAACCCCCAGAAGCGCTACAGGCTTGGGGAGGAGTGGCTGGAGAGCTGCCAGTCAGAGAGGGACCTGGGGGTGTTGACTGACAGCCAGCTGAACAGGAGCCAGCAGTGTGCCCAGGTGGCCAAGAAGGCCAATGGCATCCTGGCTTGTGTCAGCAATAGCGTGGCCAGCAGGGACAGGGAAGGGATCTTACCCCTGTACTCGGCACTGGTGATGCTGCACCTCGATTCCTGTGTTCAGTTTTGGGCCCCCCACTACAAAAAGGACATGGAATGACTCGAGCGTGTCCAGAGAAGGGCAACGGAGCTGGTGCAGGGTCTGGAGCACAGGTTGTACGGGGAGCGGTTGAGGGAACTGGAGGTATTTAGTCTGGAGGAGACTGAGGGGAGACCTCATCGCCCTCTACAGCTCCCTGAAAGGAGGTTGAAGAAAGCTGGGGATGAGCCTCTTTAACCAAGTAACAAGCGATAGGACAAGAGGTAATGGCCTCAAGTTGCACCAGGGAAGGTTTTAGACTAGATGTCAGGAAGCATTTCTTTCCAGAAGGGGTTGTTAGGCGTTGGAATGGGCTGCCCAGGAGGGTGGTGGAGTCCCCATCCCTGGAGGTGTTTAAGAGTCGGGTCAACATAGCCCTGAGGAATATGGTGTAGTTGGGAACTGTTAATGTTGGGTTGATGGTTGGACTGGATGATCTTCAAGGTCTTTTCCAACTAGATTCTGTGATTCTGTAAAATACTAATTAAACTATTTTAATTGCTCAATTTAAAAACAAACAAACAAACAAACAACACATAGTTTTCCTCCAGTCTCATGAATCTGAGAGTAAACTTGTGATTTCTGAATGCTTGAGGTTAGTAATACTTGCAAAAGGGCATGAACCCAATAAGATGACCTGTTAGCCATAGGAAAACAGGTTAAGTGGAAGACTAAATGATGTGATATATGCGTTGAAACAACAAGAAGAACTTGGTCTCAACAAGATTTCAATCCCACTGATGCTCATGTTAACTTGCTCTCTCAGACTGAGGTGTAGATGGGATCTGAGCCTAAGGTTCACAGAGAGTCTAGCCTCCTACCTCCTCCCTACCTTCTGCTGCCTTCTACCAAGTGTCAGATAAGCAGAACCTTAGACTGTGGCTGGAATAGTGTAAAAATGAAATATGTATTCTTCTCAGTTTCACTGAAACACACACACAAAAATAATCCATGGAACAAAACTTTTAGCCATCATACTTTATCTTTTTACTGGCTGCTGATCAGAGCTAAGGTTCGTTGAAAACCATGGCTCTGTGACAATCTGAGAGGACTGCTTTGTACTTGCCACAGAGCCTAACAAAGTCTGCAAGCTCCAAGAGTCTTGGGTGCTTTTTTATTTTTTTAAACAATTGTTAGAAGTTACTTTCTACTCTGAACATGCTGCTGCTTTCGTTACCTTCAGCCAATTAAGTCCAATCTCAACTGAGCAATTGCAATAAATCAGCTCTAGTATGAGCACGGCCATTAGCCCTGGCAACTGTCCACTTTTAACTCCAGCTTTTCTTCCTCACCATCCATTTTAAAGCATTCATTTTAACTCAGAACACCACTACCTGCAGACATTTCCCTCTCACCCAACTCTGATGGTTACACTCACACAGCAGCTGAACTGGCATGATGGGATCTCTGGCCCAGCACAGAGTCCTACAGCCATCAACAGAAGTTTAAGCTAGGTGCCTTGGAAGAGATGCAACTTAGAGAGCCAGACCTGTCAGATAAGGACCCCAGCATATGAGGGGGTCACTTTCTCCTTAAGAGCCCCTACTCTGACTGTAGCAGTTCAGGCTAACTTGACAAGCCAGCAACTACCAAGATGCATGGCAAAGGAGCTGGGACTACTTCAGACAGCCCAGAGGACAGTGGGAGGTTATGATGAACATAATTATTATTATCATTATTATTCATTTACCTTATATTCATAATCAAACTGATACCTGAATGCAAGACGACAGATGGAATAAGCTGACTGGAAATGGAGAAGATAGGTTTCAGATGGGACCTATATTCATGCAAGACTAGAAGCTGAGGGCAGAAACAGCAGAGGCACTGCACAGGACAAAAGCCTCACCATGCATTTGATAAAATAGTTTCTGCCAGTCACCTTTACCTTGGTTTCCCTTGTCCAAGACTGTAAAGCAGTTGAGGCATCAAATGAGAGATGTGGGTGCTGAGAGGGGCCCTTGCAGATGCACGTGGGTATTTTAATGATATAGCAGGGAACTGCATTTTTGTAAGTCTGGTGCCAGTTGTTGCACTCTGTCCCTGTGTGATGGTCTTAGCTCTCTGGACAGAACGTACCAACTCCAAGAGTAAAATATTGTTTTTCTCTTAGTATATGTAACTCCAATTAACCTTACTGGAGCATTGTGGGTACACTGAGAAGATTACACTCCTTAATGTGCAGTTACAACTGTATTGTAAATGCAACATTACATGCTTTCTATTATAGTTCAAGACCGCTATGCTCTCCAAGACTGTTATAAACCTCAGAAAACAGGGGTTTATAATGGAAACGCTGAAACACTCAACTCTAAAAGCCCTGGCAGAGAGGAAATATAGCTATAAATTCAGCTGCTGTTTTCCAGCATATACATTGACAAGGTATGAATAATATGTATTCCTACACTTAGAACAGACAGATGTACACATTGCTCAGGGTAACCTTTGCTGTAAAAGCGGAGGATGGTAAGAGCTCAAAGTGGAAACAGCAACCTTTTGTCTTGTCTTTTACAGAGTTACTGCAATTGCAATAATGACATAAAAACAGCAATTGAAATTTAGTAGCCTGTGCACCAGGACTGGATTCTGAATGCACTTTTTTTAAGAGGGTGGGCTATGTTTCTACAGTCAGTAAGAAGACATGACCCCTCCAAACCCTTCATCCTCCTTTTTTTTTTAAAAAAATATAATTGACTATTTGGATACTGTTCAAATCAAATTGTGAATCAACTTTCTATCCTTTGCAAATATGTATATTCTCCATATATCCTCTATGTATTGTCTTCTCTATATAATCTGGTCCCTAGGTTCTTTAAACTTCCAAGGAGCAAAATTTGGACTAGCAATTACTGGACTTGATAACATAAAAAGACCCCGATCCACTTGGCAAGAGAAAGACGGGCAGGCACTATATTATCATCGGGGCTGCAGCATTTGGAAATTTCTTCACATATTATTAGCAACAGCAGACGTGAGTCAAAACAACCCCATTGGTCACATCATGCTGTTTGACCTCTGCTACGTATGAGGAAAGGAAAACAAAATGGACACAATTGCTTTTTGGGAGATACGTTGGTCTTGGGTAAACAGGAAGATCCATGCCTGTTTCAGACATTGCAGCCTGACTGGCAGATGGGGAAAGGTGGATTAGGGAGGTCCATGCATTTTACTGGCACAGCCCTCACGTCCAGGAGGAAGGCGGGAGAGACACCCACCGCTGCTGCTATCTGCACGGGGCTGGGTGCAACAGGAGGTCCCACCATCACCATCCTCCTCCTTGGGCACCTGCCCTGCCCCCGGGTTTTGGTGGTATTCACAGCCATGCCACTGCTCTGGGGACAGAGCTGCCAGTCCTGCAGCGGCTCTTATCGCCTGCGTTAAATTGGCATACATGGTGTCAGCGCACAAGGAAATATCCAAAATTCATCGAGGCTGCATGCAGATATGGTCCCTTTTTGTATATTAGTGCTGCACACATTTGGGAAAGTTTCTTTAACATGTAGGGAATGTTTTCAGATTCAGATAACCCCATAAATGATATTCTAATACATGCATACTAGCAGTGTCACTAATACTGTAAACAGTAAGAATATAAGATACACTGGAAGTCTATGAGGTGTATGAAAAAATTCACATGAAAAGAAGCCCATGAGCCCTCCCCATTACAACTGCTGGGTTTTTTAAGGTAATGGATTAGTTAGCAGAAAGTTTAGCATTTCTTAACAGTACCTCTAACATTAGCTATAGCATCCTCATTTTAGATGTGTATCCCCTCCTTGTGGGTAACCATTTGAGAGCACTGTGTTTAAAATTTCTGCATTCTTCATTTGCGAAGGCCACCTGCTTATTAGCTTTCTGCTTTCTGCCTTTCTGTACCACAGCAGCTCTGGTGCTCACAGTGCACAAACCCAACACACCCAAAAGCCATACCTCCACGTTGACCCAGAGGTGCCAAGTCTCTGAGCAGGAAGGGAATTGCCTCACTGTCCAGACCCGTTCAGCATTTGGCAGCATCTGCAGAGATTAACAGCAAAGCTACTTTATTACCATTAAAAGGGTAATGCAATTCCCAGCAGAACTGACAACTGCCTTTCGTATCTTCTCTTGGGTGAGACCTTTACCAGGACTGACTCCTGTCTTTGCTTCCACCTTTTTCATTTAAACAGATTCTCGCATCAGTAGCCTTAGCTGAAAACTCCCACTCTGCTCCCACAGCCCACTGCATGCTGTCCCACCCCAGAAGCAGTAGTCGAGAACCAGTGTCACTGGCCATAAGCAGTGCATAGAGCAAATCTTCAATCTTCAGCATAATTAGTAAACTATTTGTAGGAAAGGACCATCACGATGTAACTGTGTAATTGCACTCAGCCCCTCTGCATTGGGGATCACCATCTGATGTATGTTCAGCCCTGGAAGGCCTGCAGAGCATCCTTGTACCAAGTATTTCCCAAAACTCTCCGGCAAATTTACACTCAGCTGTAAGGACTGACAGCACGGCTGCAAAAGTCAGAGGATCACAGCCAAAATGTTCAGAAGTGTTTTACCTGACCTGTGAAGCACACAAAGCCATTTCTCCTCCCTGCTCTATCCTGACAGCTGCTCTGTTTTATTAAGCAGCAAGATGAAACTGAAGCATTTCCCAGGATTTGCACTGTAGTGACCTGCACAGCCTGAGACTTTCAGTTGTCTCCAGTTCAGCAAACAGCAGAAACACTGCAACAAGGAAATGTATGCAGGCAAAGGCTGTTACAGACGCTTAGGCAAAAATTGTATTTGGCTATTTCTCCCTACGAAGACCTAGAAAGTCAACTTAAAAGGAAAAAAAAAAACCCAAGACATTAAACATTAAAAAAGCAAGCTTAAATTCATGAAGAAGCTTGATGTCATGACACCCTTACTCACTAGAGAAAGATTTCCTGTCCCTGTGGGGAGTGGGATTTCCTCCCCCACCCTCTTCCAAGACTGAATGATTATTTATTCCCACTAACCTTTACATAAAGGAGCAACAGCCACACTTCTGACCGCAGCTGCACGGGAGAACGACATCCCTAGGCAGCCGGCCCCACGTGCTAACGCTGCAGGTGTTCCCGCAAGCCAACCCAAATCCAGATGATTTGCCCAATGACGTGCCACGGGAACGACGTGGCAAAGCTTCCCAACCAAAAGCATGGGGCAAGGAGGGCCAGGGAGGGGGCAACAGCATTTACCCCACCACCAACCCCCCCTCCTCTGCCAACTCCACAGCAAGTACCAGGAGGTCCTTACCTTTTAATGTCCCCCATGCCTCCTCCACCGGCTCCTGGTTGGGCTGCCAGCAGGCAGCTGCACTGCAGCACCCCGAGGGGAGCGGTGGCGAGCGGAGTCATCGCTGCCTCCCACAAGGCAGACAGGTGCTTGGAAAGCTGCCCCGGGCCCAGCGGCGAGGCACAGGCCGCGGGACTACAACTCCCAGAAGGCGCCGCGCCCCTGCCCCCCTTCCCCCCGGCTGCCCCGCGCCACGCGCGCTGGGGGTTGTAGTTCCTGTGGGGCACCCCCCACCCCCCAGCCCAGCCGCTCCCGCTGGGCGCCCGCTCTGGGAAGGGAGGCTTTGCACGGCTGCGGAGGAAACACTCCGAAACGTCTTAAATACATATACTTTAAAAATTATATATATGTATGTCTGTATGAAAAAGCAAAACTCAGCAAATATTTTTGTCTACGGTAAGGGGGAAACGGGAAGTTAGTGTACTTGCAATGCTCTTTCTGATTCAGGCGGGGGTTTGCCTGGCTGGGAAGGAAGGGGGAAAAAAGCGCAAAAAAAGGCTTATAAGCAATCATTGCCAAATAACTTTACAAAATCAGATGGGAAAAACTTAAATGTTCCCATACACTAATTAGTTAATGACTGGCCTCAAGCCTACAAACGTGCCCATACTTAACTGTATCCTCCACTGAAGTGAATGCAATTGAATCTCATACTCCAGTTGTTCCAGAAACTCGAGGCCTCTAGAAATTATAAGCATGGCTTAGTAATGGTGAGATTTCAGAAGTAATTAAGGGCTTATCCACCTTGGGAGTTGCTGCAGAAGTAGCTTCAATTGCATAACGCCCCTCCCCTGCACTGGACATGTATTTCACACTTGCATCATTCAGGCTTGCAGTTCACAAGATACCTTCACCTGAATTGATGGACTTGTGCAAGGTGAGACTGAACTGCACGTTCTTTTTAACCTCGTGTTTGGCCTCTATTTAGGCATCTCTTCCCAAAAGCTAGGCATTTCTTTTGAAAGCTGGAGGTGAAGTTTCTCACACAATTGCTGCTGTCCTGAATTTGGGAGATCAATAGGAACACTAAATGCCACGAGACCCACAGAAATGGAGCATGGCCCTATTTGCCTAGCTGGGAATGTTTGTTTTTCTAACACCAAGAGGAAGGCTCTGCAGAGGAGAGACAGCTCTCCTTTCAGAGTAAAATCTCCTCTTAGTAATTAGTCCTTGTGGGTAGCAAGTTTTAATGATACTTCATTGAGAACATAAAATTCATAATCTATCCAGAGTATAGTCAAAGCTTTAAAGTTTTGCCCAAATTTTATTAATTGCATATGCATAAAAAATGTGAAAAATGTTGATGTACAATGAGCCAAAGAAGTTCATCCAAGACCGGTAGCTATTAAGCTCATGGATATACAAACAGCTCTCCTTTACCTGAGGGGAAGAGGAGGAGAAGTGAAGTCATAGATAGTGGAAAATAATAATACATGAGTGATGCAGAAAGTTTTAGTGCACAGACAGGTAGTACCCATGAAGATTTCTTAGCTTCTACACAGCACCACGCCACAGCTGGCTCTGTGCAGTTGTATGGCACTGTTCATAAATCAAGAAGACTTCCCAGAGCTTGGGATGTGGTGAGGAGGCAGACACCGAGTCCTGCCAGAACCAGAGGACCCATGCTGCTCCATGGCTTGTAGCGCTGGGAGACAGCCCAACTCTGCGTAGGACTAGCAGGCGACTGCAGGACTCCTTTGCCTGAGTCAAGCCATGAACTGCTCCTGGACTCCGTCTGGCCCAAGAAAGAGTTTAGCTGCTTTGCAAGGCACTACAGCTCGTCTTGTACTACTAGAACAAGCTGGCAGCACATGAATAGCATACTTAAGCCATAACCCGGATAAGACTTCCAGGATAATTGAGATTCTACAGTATGTGACTTTTAAAAGTAAGTTTTCATAGACTTGCTAGAAAAATGAGAGTTTTGACCTAGCACTTTTCATTCCAAGATTTCTGAATAATCTTTTTTAATGCAGGTTTAGAAAAGGGGGGAAAAAAAAAGAAAAAAGAAAGTTCTTCTGACTTCAGTTCAAGTTCAATTGATAGAAGATCTATTAATCACCAGCATGCAATTTACATCAAGAATGCCTGTATTAGAGCAGAAACATAGAAGAGCTGGAATGGATTGCTTCCCAAGATCTTTTGTCATTAAGAGTGGAGCTGTTTGTTTCCTTTTTGTATTCTGAACTCTAGCATTTGGTTGACTGAGTCAGTACCTCTTATTAAAAATGAGCTGTAAGAGAACTGCTTTTCTGAACACACAGGATTATTACTTTTTCCAACAGGTATTTTGTTAGTTCCTGACTCTGTGAAGACTTGCATAACTAAATACACCATAAATAAGTCAACTGAAACTGCTAAGGTCTGTCTAATGTTTTCATTTTCGTATTTCCCAGAACAATAATGGTCTCAGTCATCTATTATTTGCAAGAATTCACAGATAAAATCAGAATAAAGAGGAAGCATGGATAATATAGCACCAGACCCTCCTATTGTTTCGTTGTAGTAGGGAAATCCACTGGAGACTAAACTTTCTGTAAACACTGGTCTGACACTGGCTGCCTCCCCAAGGGGCTGGCTGACGTGGGGAACCTCAGCCCACCCCATTCACCTGACCGCCTCTAACACAGAGCTGAAAGAGATGCCATCTGTAAGGACCACAGGAGGATGAACATGATTCTGTTCCCATATGGAAAAGAGAAGCAAAATCCAGGTGCAGATGATTTCCCAATAGCAGAAGGCAGGACAAGAGGAAGAAACATTTAATGCCAGTGGTGCCAGAACTAAAAAAAATCCCGCTGCCTTTCACAGAGGAGCTTTCTTAAAGCAGCCTGCATCTCCTTGCAGAGAAGCATGAGTCAAGTTTGCAATGTCATTCAGCCTCATACATGGCAGAAGATTTCCATGTTGCTTCCATATTTTGAAGAAACGGGAGCTTTCCACAGCACCGTTCTCTTAAATACCTAATAGGCAAGGGGAAAATGGAGATTAAGCCAAAACAATAACCTTGCAAAGTGCTGAGCAGCAAACCAGAGAGCTGAAGTGCTCCTGTTTCCCCTGAATACCTTTCACAGCTGCGCCCTTGGTTTCCTGGGCACTTGCAAAGACAGGAGCTGATGCTGCCATCTCACCCCGTTCCCGCTCTGCCAGGCAGCCTTGGGGGATTTGCAGGGTATTTTCACGGGGGTTTGACTGACCACAAGTGAGCAGTGAAATCAGGGTCCTAGCCAGTAGATCAGGCAGCGAATACCCAGTGTGCATAATATTTAATTTGTTCCTTTGTAACCTTGATGACATGTTAGAAGCAAAAGTAGAGGGAAGCTCATGGGAGGGCAGTTCCTCATCCTGTGACCCAAGAGAAAGGGTTGTTCCCTCTCCTCTGCGTGGGGAAGGCTCTGTGCTTCCCACCCTCCGCCCTCATGGCAGATGAAATGAGGCCACGGAGGGAATCTAGGCTGGGGAAGTCGCAGGAGGAGCTGGATCCCGGCGGGCATTGTTCTTGCCAGCAGATGGAGCAGGGCTGGCATGGGAAGAGCGACCTGTGGGAGCAGGAGGCTCTCCTGCCTCCAGCCCCCCCTTCCCCTCTCCCAGGAAGGGCTTCTCCTGCCCTGCCCCTGCCCTGGAGGGGTCTCACCTTTCTTGCAGAAGGTTCTTCTACATTCCTACACTGGCTGGAGGATCCATCCCAAAGATCTCTAGAGAGGAGGGTAACCCTTTCCTAGGGATGGCTCCTTGCACTGGTGCCCGTGGAAAGCTGAATGTAGCGAGGAGGGTTGATGGGTGTAAAAGAGTTTATCCATGCTTCTCCACTGGTGCATGCATGTCTGTGCTCACATGTCCAGACACAACCCACCCTTTCTTTTGCTGTTTGGTTGTGGACTACCTTGAGTAGATGGAGACCTTCCATGTACCTGTGCTCACCTTCCACTTTCTCCTAAACGGGTTGAGTTTCATTGTCTGTAGTGGCCAGCTAGGTTATTTCCCACTCTTATTTCTTTCTGATGAGTTTAAGCCTGGATCAACATAAAAGATGGATATGTTCATGTCAGATCAGCAAATTAAACCTACCTAGGCTAAGAATGACCAGATTCCCAAGGTGAAAAATCATAGATGGAGGTAGAAATGGAGATGAAGTACTCTTTTCCTGCTTAGCCCTGGACACAGGAATGAACGGGAAAATAACATGTTGCCTTCTCCCTCCCACCCCTTAGGGCCCCTCTTCAAGACTGATTTCCCCCTCAACATCCATTTCTTCATTCCTTTCACTTGCTTTTTTGTGAGGCTGTGAGCCACAGGTCTTTGAAAGTCAGAGGTAATAGTCTTCCCTTGATAAGCATCCATCAGTGTTTTGGTCCCATCATGCGATGACTGCAGATGCGGATAACACAGCAGGTGAAGGTAAGGATGTCAGTACCACTGCATTTACATCGGCCAGTTTGAAGAGGGACACATCAGACCCCAGCACGCTGTGCTGTCTCAGCAGGTCAGTTCTGCACAGGTAACTCTTCTGCAGGTAGCAGGCCTCCTCATGGCAAAGCTGCTGGTGAAGGGCAGCGGTCCAGAGCATGAGAGGGGACAGCAGGCTCTGATACCTTCTCGGTGGGCAGCACTCATCCGTGGGCAGCGTTATACTCAGCCAGTAGGTAATACAGATGCAGTGCTGCTAATGTGGGCATGGTTCAATGCAAACATAACAACAGACAGGTTATCCTATGAGTAATGTGAAGTGCTTTGCAGGATACAACAAACTGTGCAGAATAAATACCATCTTGTTTGCAGAGGGAGACATTTGCAGGTAACTCCAGTATTTATGCCGCATTCTTCCCTCATTTTGCCTTTTGGGGTTCATTATTCTGCTTTTTGGAATCAGCTCATTCTTCCTCAAAGAAGTGGGAATATTTTCTTTTTTATTATTTTTAAAAAGCAGCTCTTGTGTTTATGTCATATATATGATCTTTATCATCATTAATTAAGACATAACCTGGTGTTACACCAACAGGGGCAAATACAAGTTTTGTAAATGGAAAAGTACATCAGTATCTCATTTTCTTGATAATAGCCTACATATTTGAAGCCAAAAGGTAGTTGTGTAGCCCCGATAGTTCCCAAATTGTCACACTGGTGTCATTTATTTTAGCCTGTTGTAGAAAAAATAGATATGATCAAAAACCTTAAAGCTCATACCTGAGAAAACCAGCAAGAAATCAGCACGATTTGTATTCAGTCTTACCCTTTTTTTAAGGGCAGAAAGAGATCCTGCTGCAGAAAATGCCTTTGACATAGATGTTTGAGTGATGGGCTACACAGACAGTAAGGAATAGCATCTTACAAGCTTTTTATGGGGTATTAAAAATCCAAAGTGGCCAAGTTTTCTAATGGAAAAAACAAAATATTTCAGGGTTGGAACAGATGCACCTTCCGCTTCGGAGTGACCCCAGACTAACTGACCGTGAGTGTGCGTGTGTGAGCACACGTGTGTGCACGCACCCGTGTGTGTGTGTGTGTGTGTGTGTTTCAGAGGGACATTCTTTGCTTCAGTTCCATTATAATTCCTTTAAATATTTATTACCAGAATGTAAATTCTGCTGAAAACTGAGGTCTTTGCTTTGGAAAAAACAGACCATCACCTACCATGGGTGTTGTCACTCAGTGGAATATCCAAGTCCCTTTTGGAGAAACAAAAGGATTCGGTTATATAAACAAGTCACTGTGTTGAATTATAAAAGTGGGGGGAAAAAAGAGAACAAAAACCTGCTGACTGCTGGTTGAATGACTCCTTGGCTATGTGTGAACTGAAGTTCTGCAGATCTAGCAAGAAGCAGGAGCAATATTAAAATGAATTGCTAACAAATAGTGGAAATAGTCCAGCAAGCACATTTAGAATATGCAGCCCTAAGGATGGCTTTGTTTTCAGATTGGTTTGTCTTTATTTTGAATGAAAAACATTAATAAGCTTCTTAAGGAGATTGGGGATGGGAGAAAACATTGGCTGATCACCTTAAAGCCCAAGAAAATAAAAGAGTTCTCAAGTTGCTGGATGAAATAACAAACTAGAATAGGCTTATACTTCTTACATTGCTATGAAAGCTTTACTTCTTGATCATTTCCAGACACCAGAAGGTTATTAAAAATCCACAAAGGGAAAAGAAATTCTACTTCTATATGAGCTTTAAAACTTATTTTGGGAGTTTAGCTTGTTACCAGTGTAACACAGAGTAAACCTGTAGCACAAAAAGTATTGCTCAACAAAAAGAGGGACCAGTCTAGCACTACCAACACTTGGGAAGGGATTTATCACGTAATTTTGGGGGTTACACTTTATTCTGGAGAGCTAAAACTGGAGTAGGCTAGTGTGGATAGTACCAGTGCTTAGGGTAAGGTATTTGTATCACTTTAAACCCTACTGTCATTTCAAGGATATAAATAGGCTTGGAAAAATCAGATTATTGGAAGGATTAAATTGGGATCAGTGTCACTAATAATCTATTCCTTTGTGGTAACACCAACTGAAAGAGGGAAAGTTTGGGGGAGGAGAATAATGCTGTAGAACACTGCCTATGGGTTGTGGGAATGGGGAATATAAATGAAGGGAAGGGGGGCTGCACAGCACAGCCCCCACATGCCTGGTAGGCAGGGCAAGCATAAGGACACAGAAATCCTCCTTAGAAATAGCACTGGTCAAAGACACTGTCTCACTAAAAGCTAGTTGCAGTGATGTAACTAACATCAATGTCAAAATATGTTAGTCATTCTAGTTTATTAAACTAATTAAGTCTGTTGGTGTGCTGTACTCCCGTATTTCCAGCCCCGCCACCCAGCATGCTTCAAGAGCCACAAAATCATCGAGGGATTTCAGTGTCACTCCCATTATCTCCTAACTGGGCTGGAGAAAAAGCAGCACATGCCTCATGTCTCCAGGGTCTCTGGAGCATCCTAGGCTGAGGAACATAGTGTGGTCCCCAGGCACCATCCCCTCTGTCTCCAGCTCAGCTCATGGCACTGCAATTCCCCTGTCCAGCCCTTACTCAGCCAGCCTGTGACTGAAATCCATGCATGTGTTGCCTATATAAGAGCTAAGCAAGAAGCAGCTGGTCCAGGCTCTCTATCATTGCCCACAATACATTTCTACAAGTAAGATCAAATTTATTCGGCTCTTTTGGATCCAGAATGATTTTGATAGCAGTGACTTTAATTTGGTGATAAATTGCCTGCTGAATTTTCTTTTATCCAGAAACATGAGAGAGCAGAGTACAGAAGGTATCTTGTGATGTAGAGCAAAGAAAGCGTATTTAGACTTGTTTTCCATCTAGCCTTTTGGAAGTAAGTTAATGGCTGGGTTTTCAGTTCAGGAGCTCTGTGAGGTCCTGTTTCCCTGACAAGCCATTTTCTACTTACCTCCTTGCCCCAATTTCACCGACCACCAGCTTTGCTGTTTAACGGGGTAGGATGTCCCTCTAGAAAGAGACTAGGAACCATCTGTATTTGAGTCCAAGGGATATTTATCATTGGCAGCTGTTGGCTTTCAGGATGTGCCATAAGGCCTATATTTTTTTTCCAGATTTAATAGAAGAATTAAGAGATATCAATGTGCACTTGCAGCCCAGAAAGCCAACCATATCCTGGGCTGTATCAACGGAATTGTGACCAGTAAGTCAAGTGAAGTGATTCTCTCCCTCTACTCCGCTCTGGTGAGACCCACCTGGAGTACTGCATCCAGCTCTGGAGCCCTCAGCACAGGAAAGACATGGACCTGTTGGGGCGGGTCCAGAGGAGGGCCATGAAAATGATCAGTGGGGAGGAACACCTGTGAAAAAAGGCTGAGAGAGTTGGGGTTGTTCAGCCTGGAGAAAATAAGGCTCCAGGGAGACGTTATTGTGTCATTTCAATACTTAAAGGGGGCCTATAAGAAAGATGGGGACAGACATTTTAGTAGGGCCTGTTACGATAGGACAAGGGTTAGTGGTTTTAAAGTAAAGGAGGGTAAATTCAGACTGGATATACAGAAGAAATTTTTTACAATGAGGGTGGTGGAACACTGGAACAGGTTTCCAAGAGAGGTGGTAGATCCTCCATCCCTGGAAACATTCAAGGTGAGGTTCGACAGGGCTCTGAGCAACCTGATCTAGTTGAAGATGTTCCTGCTCATTGCAGGGGCTTGGAGTAGATGACCTTTAAAGATCCCTTCCAAACCAAAATATACAATGATTCTATGGGGAAGACGGGTATCTCACTCAATAGGGGTCTTTTATCCTTCTGCTGGCTGGCTGAGTGGACAGTGCTGAGAGACTGGTGGTAGTCCAGCTCAGGGCTTTGAGCACATTTAAATAAATACACCTGACTGTAAGCAAAGTAGTGGTGAGAAGAAAGGAATACAATGGTTCTTGGAATAAATAACACTTCTAATAACTACCTCACTTATACTGCTCAATGGCTGGAGCAAAAAAAACCAGGGTAAGCAATTCCCAGCGCTGTCCTCGGGTGCTTTCCTAAAGTTTACTTTTACTTTGTACTGAATAAATTACTTGGTTTTTTACTGTTGAAGGAACAGAGGTTGATATTTGGATTTGTGCATTTATAGCTCTGCTTCTTCATTGGCTTCCTCACAAAAGCTCATGGATCTTTTTGCATTTCCCATTTGTTGGGGGTTTTTTCCTCTAAATATGTATTTAAATTTCTTCCCCTATTCTTTAGATTCAAAATGCAAACGTCTGCATCTACAGAAAAGCTCAGGCGTTTTTCTTTCCTTCTTTCAGTCCTGCTTCTGCTTTCCATTCTTACTTCTGCTCAGTTAATTAGTCATTTATAATTATTTCCCTCTTTATTTACGTGGCATGTATTTTCCCCGGGAAGCTGCTGCTTGGTCCTTGGGAGTCAGTGTAATCTGACTCTAGCCGTGCTTTTTCTCTGCAGACCCACTGGCATCATGGAGCAGCCCTCAACCATCAAGGGGTAGGATAGCTGGCTTGCTTGGCCCTGGGTGCCCACTCTCTCTCTGCCTGGTGCACCGCAGCATCTGGCAGTGCACACTCATCCCAACAGAGCCTGACCTCAGATGGGTCAGGAGCCCAGAAACCCAAGTGGGGAAAAGCAGGAGGGGCACGAGCAGCTCGCCAGGGTGAGAAAAGTGAGGGCATCCCAGTGTCGCAAGGTCCGTTCCTTCGCTTGCCTTCACCACTACTCTTCTGCTGGAGAAGCCAAGCTGGCAGCAGTGGCACTACCTGCTTCAAAGGGCTCCTGCCAAGCACGTCACTGCTATTTGTGGAATGGGATGAGTCTTGAGTGAGCAGTGATACATAAAGGAAAAGTCTTGGCATAATTACTGATCCTTACAGCTTTTCATTCCAGAAAATTTGAGGGTAAGGAAATAGCTGTAAGGGTAAGCAGGAGATAAATCTCGGTTCGCGGCACCTTTCTTTATGCATTTTCAGCATGTCTCGGGGTTGCTGTCCCACAGGCAGGGCTTACCAAGGGTGCAATCCCTTTCTTCTGCATTTTGAAGTAATTTCCAACTTTCTGCTTTGACAGCAATTAGAATCAACACAGCTAACCAAAGGCAGGAAAAAAAATCTTTACAGATACTTCATTTCAATTTCCTTCCTGATTTTTTTTTTAGTTTAAAAAGTATACTTTGAACACTTATTTCTTAAGGTTGTGAGCAAATTTTCCTCTCCCATAGTCAGGTAATAATAGAAACAACATGTCCCCTTCTATATCCACATTAAAGAAGTTTATGCCTGTCACACTTAGGAACTAGCTGCTACCATGACTGGCATTTTTTTTGGTCTCATCTACACTTTCTTGTGGGATCATTTTAATTTCTCTGTAGTGGTAGAAAGGGAGTCCCAGGCATGTGTTTTTCTCAGAATCAGGCTGAGACTCAGTCTCTGGCCACAGGTATCAGTCAAGTTGGTTAAGGGTTCTAGTTTGAGTAGTAAACTGTCTCTTTAGTACCAGTAGCCAGAAGAAATTCTTCACATTAATGCCAGCCAGGCTCCAGCATCTCTCTGCTTGCTTCTAGGCAGCTCCTGGTCCAAAGAGTTCAAAGCTTTCCGTGCTCTCTGACCAGACACCTTCTGTGACTGTGCACAGGCTGGGAAGCAGCACCTGGTTTGTTTTCAGCTCTCCCGGTTGCCACAGTTTGCTGGGTTCTGGAAAACACCCTATAGAAAACAATTTAGCAGCAGCTGGCATGCATGCTACACGCAAAGCAGACCCAGGCCACCCCAGGCTCTGCTCCCAGTGCTGCCAGTCACAGCACCAGTGCCTTGGGTCACCTACCAGCAGGAGGGCTAGAAGCATGATATGCTCCAAGATGAAGCCACGGGCACTGGGTGAGCTCACAAGCCAGGGTTGTTTTATAGCAGAGCACAAAACTCGCCTTTTCTCAGATTCCTCACAAATATAAAAAGGGGCAGGAGGGAGAGGACAAAGAAGTATTCAAGTCAAAGGGGCCAAGGGCTAGGATGGGAAGAGCAGAGTCCACGTTCAATAACATTTATGCTTATCTCAATATTGTACCTGGCGCCTAGGTACTGTAGCAATTGGAACCTCATAAATACCAATGACAGATAGTAATTAGCACTCCATAAATACCATCAACAGATAATCTTGCTGCTAGGAGGCCAGAACAAGCTTTTCATACCCAACTGGCCAAGCCAGCTGGAAGGTGAAAATAACAAGAAAATGGGAAAAACACCATTTGAAAACAAAGGTCTTCCTCTGGAGTCAAACTTTTTAATGGAAATAAAGCCTAAACCAGAAGTCTTATACTAGCCTTAGGCTCCAAAGTGCCCCAAGTCAATTTATATCTGGCTGATAAAAGGGTAGTTGATTGATTCATGACAGCCAAAGGCTCAGCTCCTAGGAATGCATGGTGCTTAATTTTTTCCGGGATCCCTTTGATCTCTGCTGGAGGTTGAGGAGCAGGCTCCAAATTATGAAGTATTTTTGGAATTATATTGAGACCATTTCACAGAAAAGTCACCTTCAAGCCTCCAAGACTCTCTCTAGAGACACGGGGATGATGGAAAGCTTCTAGCACGACATTTTTATCTGAGAGAAAAAGAATACAGCAGACCTTAAAAGAATGGTAATCCAATCATATTTGGACTAACGTTAAGATCTGGTTGTAGGGCCTCAGGTTTTCTATGTACTAAACTAAAAAGCACAAGTTTCTGTGAGGTTATCTGGAAGGTATTCTGTGAGGGTATCTGGAAGCAATAACAGGTTTACAGATCTCCCTAGATCAGCTAGAGGAGGAAGACAGACACAAACCTAAAAAACTCTCAACTGGCACATGGGAGAAACTCACCTTTCAATTCAGTGCATTAAATTCCACAGCAGTATTTATTTCAGGTTAACAAAAGGTGTAGGAGGTACAGCATCTGCTCCCTACCTTTCACCTTCTACACAGAGCTCTCCCTGTCTCTCCATGTACCTTGGAGCCCAGAGGGTCCTTCACCTTGTCCTGCCTGCCAGCCTTTTGTCACATTTGCTACCTTGCTGTAGAGCTCCTGCAGCCAGACCAGTGGCTCAGCATCTCCTGCAGTCTGGGGGTCTTCTCATCACAGCAGGACTGGAACCTGCAGTTCAGTATCTGACAAGCGCTCTGTCAAAGCAAGTCACATAACAAGGGAAGCTCCTTCAGTGCAACTCTAATGACCTCCTCCATAATAATATAGAAATGCATAAGACTCCGCATTCACTGACTGTATTTACCTGAGCATTACAAAATATTAAATAGCATATTTAGCAAAACAAGAGCTTTCAGGTATACTCCTTGGTATGCAATTGTCAAGGGCAGAGCTGCACATCAAGTTTGTATCTCTGTTGAAATCTCCACCGACTTCATTAGAGTAAAATGCATGAAGTGTAGTCATTATAATCTGCTTTGAAGCGACACAAACATATCTAAGCTTTGTTCACATGACAGGAGTGTCCAGACTTTTCATCCAAGCCTTTGTCAAGAAAATCCAGGTTTAAGGGGGGAAGAGGGAAGGAGGGAAGATGGGAAGACCGCAAGGATTGCTCAGCTGATACTGCTAACACAATGGAAACAGCCGCTAATTCTCCTGCTGCCTCCGCTCTTCCCAGTAGTGTCATTATCATAAATAATGTTGCACTTATTTGAAAACTCAGGTTTCATAAGGCTGGCTGTGCTGGGGGGAGCCGGCAGCCCAAGCGGCGCTGAAGAGATCTGCGCCTAAATGCCAAACCCTGGTGCTCGTGCCCCTTCCGTTCCTAGGAGCATCTCTGCTTTCAGAAAGCAGCTTGAACTTCTGTCTTAAAGTAAAAGCATATCGTGGCAGATACTCTAATCACAATGTCTAAATATAATACAGGGGAAGACAATTTAAGAGAGCTCAGAAACACTTTTTTAAGCAGCTGTCAGGAAACTGCCTCTGTGGCTTTCTGCTTTAGAGTAAGATTAAATGAATCAGTCTCACCATTTGAATGCGTGGGAAGTCAGAGACAGCAAAGTGACAACTAAGGATGTTTTATTTATAATTGGGCCCTCCTCCTATAGCTATTTGTGCACAAGTCCTGAGCAGTAAGTTCAAAAGTACCTGCCCTTATGTAAAATTACTCACAAATGCTACATGTAGGCCAGGTGGATGCCTGTGCTGGTTTGGCTGATTATAAAGTTCATGTAATTATTATTGAACTCTCTAGTGATGTTTGGAAAAAAAATACAGCTTATTACACAGCAGCTTCAAAAGGTTCTGACTCCCTGGTCGTTCAGCCAGGAGTCTTTCACAACAAGGAAAAGCCTGAGCTGGGCATCACTGCCCGAAGTCCTGGGGGCCGGCACAGGGACTGGGGCACCGCCTGAGGAGCAGCTTTGCAGCCAAGGCAGGTCTGTAAGGGCTGGAGGATGACACAGAGGCAGCAACAGTGGACGCTTTACTAGCGGGGACCTTTGATACTTAAGCTGCAACACCCCACTCCTTGAGCTCAAACACCTCTGACTTTAACCCCAAGGTTTAGAGGTTTCCAAAATAAGAATTCCCAGCGACAGGTAAAAGTGCTGTAGCCTCAGCTGCAATCACAAGCCTGAGAGACATTCAGTAGTTTATGGTTTATCTGATTAATGAGCCCAACTGGAGCAGCATTGCAATGAGAAATGGGTTTGCCAGAGGAAAAGTGTGGGTTTCTCATCTCCACCACCTCAGGATGAGGCCCTAAATTTTTGCAGTGTCCTTCTGAGTGAGGAAAGGCAATATCCACAAATCTGAGATAAAGTTACCAAGAGGAGGACCCAGGAGTGGCTGAGTCCCTTGAAAGAGCAGGAATGCTCTTTAGCCAGCCGCTGGGTGGGTAAGACAATGGAGTTGAGCTGACCTCAGTTCCTGAGCTTTCCTTCCTCCCCACTCTAGCAGGCTTGGCCTTTAGTCTGTAGCATCAGCCTGCACCCCTAACTGGGAAACATTATTAAAATGGCATTAAATATTAAGAGAGACAACACAGCATCTCTCACAGTGAGGGAGCTCCTGACACAGCAATGCTTTTCGTAATAAACTGCCTTGACAAACAGTTTACTTATATTCTTATTTCAATTAGATGAAATACTCTGCAGCGGTAAGGATGAGTGCAGCTGGGTGTTATTTTGAGAAGTAGTAAATATTTATTCGGCTCTCTCAGCATGGAAGTGGGTGGGTGGCGGGGTCTCAAGACAAGACCTCATCAGCACAATTTTTAAAGCCATAGTCACGGGCTGTGGCTAACCAGCAAGGCACAGTGCTGGTGTGTGAACCCATCACCAGTAACTTAGCTATTAATATTGGCACAGCATTAACAATGGTGGACACTGTGGGCAGGTTTGGCTCTTACAGAGATCTGGGCTTGGAAAGGAGATGACCTCCATTAAATAGTGTGAATATTGCAAGGGTTTCCCACCTCTGGCCAAGAGGCTCCCACCAAGTTCAGAGCGGTGCGTGGCAGGCACTGCATGTACCAAATGTGCTCCCTGGGCCATGTCACCTAAATGCACAGAGTCCCCGAGCAGATTGACGGTCAAGTCATGGGCTCAGATCTCCAGGCTCCCAGCTGAGCGAGGGAGCGGTGCAAACGCAGGAGAAAGACTGCTGGTAGGTACTGGGAAATTTAAGCAAAGAAAATCTCCATTTCTGCTTTCTTGGAAACTTTGCCTGCAATTTCAAGTATTTTCTGTTGACAGCATGAAAGTCATGGAAGTAAACACACATGCTCGTCTTTGAAACACTGCTAGTCTTCTGGCCATTTAGGGAGGGGGTATAAAAATGTTTAACTTTGGAAGAGCAGTCACTTTGCAGAAAATCCCACAAGGGTCTCCACAGCACATGGATTGGAAGCCACGAGGTTCCTGTCAGCACATCCGTACTTATCCCTGAAGTATGGAAGACCAGCCTTGGCAAATTGCCCCAGAAAGTTTTATTACTTTAAAGTCACTGAGTTTGTCTTATAAGGCCTGACCAAAATTTCACCCCAGACCGTATAATTTTTTTCCCTTTATCGTAACTTCTAGTATAATAAAATAATTAACATTACTCTCCTGATACCTTTTTTTGAAAAGGCTGTTTCAGAGGCTGAAGGGTAAAGGGAAGTCCCTTCCCTTGCTTGCTGAAGTCACGCCTGAGATCAAGTATAGCTGTTCTGCACCGGTGATGCCATGCAATGGGTCTTTTTAAGATGGAGAGCAGAGAATGGGATAAATAAAGCTGAGTGGCAAGGTGGGGTACATGAGTGGGCCAGGCAGGCATTGCCCAGTGTGAATTTGGCTTGTAACTCAGCTGGTGAATAACTCCACAGAGTCTAAATGATAGGGGACCTCACCTAATGGCTCATCAAAAAGACAACATGCTTTGCAGAACAGAGCATCCCTCACAGAATCCTCTACAGCACTTTGTACAGCGCTATGATCGCAGCCTGCCTCATATGTGACTTTTTTTTCTTCATATCTAATCTGAAATAGTTTCCTCCTTTCCCTTTGACCGGTGTTCAGGAATGGATTTAAAATGGGTGTTAATTCTAAAATTTCAGATCCAGAAGCAGAGGGTTCGGAGTGCAAGATGAATCCTCACATGCGCGTAAGCATCCCTACAGCAATGATTCGGAGTCTGAAGCAGCTGATTTAAAAGGCTTGGCCAAACTGTCCTCCTGAGTGGCGGTATTTAAAGATGCCTATCTGCCCACAGGCATCATAGCATCACCGGTACCCACAGAGCTGTGCTGGCCGGTAGCAGCTGAGGCTCTGCCCACAGGGCCCTGTTGAAGCCACTGGCCACCAAAAAGGTTGAGTTTATGCTGGCGGAGACTGTCCCTCCCTTGGGAATGGCACTTTGGGTAAGAGAGAGAGTGTGAGCTTGTTCCAGATGAAACCAGGACAGAGCTGGAGGTTAGGGGACACACTGATGGTTTCACCAAAGGAAGCCGAGGAATTACAAAGTGAAATCAGGGCAAAATTTAGAAGAGGATAATTTGAAAAGTTTCTTCTTTAAAAATTTGGCAAATATTGGGGGTGAAAAAAATTTGTGGAAATAACGTTATTACACCCTGGATTATTTTCAGCAAGAGATAATCACTGCATTTAATCTTTGTTGTGTATAATGGTGGGGGTTTTTTGCCTTGCTCTAACTGTGTCTTAATAAAGCCTTACCAGTGGAATAATTAACAAAGCCTGCATCACAAATACGGTGCTCTCAGGAGCTTGGTACTGATGTGCCCTTTCCCACTGCAGCAGACACAGGAGGGTTTCTAGCGAGCTCTGGGAAACAGGAATCTCCCAGGAATTTCAGAGCACAGAAAATGCACGACTAGGTCCTGTTGGCGATTTTCACCAGAGGATTTTCTTCAGTGAGCTTTTTCCTCTTTCCAGCCAAGGACAAACCTCTGACACTAGCCCACATTATTGTTTGAAGACAGATTGAAATCTCGTGATTCTGACATCGTTTTATTTTTAATTTCCACACTGCAAATGTCAGGGGAAAAAATACCCTAAAAATTATACTTCAGAAAAGACTATAATTACTTCCAATTAAATCATGGCCCTGGTTGTTTGAAAGACTTGACCACAGCTAGAATTTCATTATCTGATAAGGAATTTTTTTATATTTCAAAGTTTCTTTTTAATAATAAGAAGAAAAGGATCCAAGACCCTGACAACAATACCTGAGCCAACTGCAAAAGCTCAATGATGGGAAATTGTGTTTAACTCCTCAAACGGAGAGACCACATCATTTTTAGGGCATTTATTTCCTGACAGGGAACCAAGGTTCAGAAATGTGATCAGATGTGGTGGTAGGCATGGATGAGGTGACCCAGATCTCTGCCTTCCCCAGGGCACTAAATCAGACTGTGAGCTTTCATCACACCTTTCTTCCATCCGTGGTACCTAAAGCGTTTTACCAACATCTGTCCTGTTTCTCATTACCACACTCCTGTCTATATCAGAGTACATCTCTTGAAACCACTGAGGCTTTATCAGCATCATCTGGTTTCATAGCAGGAATTAAGTCTCATCCCTCTGTATGTCTGCCCCCTAAAACCAATTGTTACCCCCTGAAAGAGGCATTTGCATCACACAAGCTGCACTGAGGATGCCACTGATGTTCAGACTGAGTAAAAATATCTGTGTTCTTATGAAGTCCCACTCGCTGGTGCACAGGATAATTTTGCTGTAGGTTTTTGTGGTCTTATTTTGAACTTTAGCTATGACAGAGCCATCAGTCCCCAACCCCACTCAAGTATGCAGTGTATTTTTCATATGCATTCAAAGACAGAGGCCTTTACTCAGAACATTAAAAAAAAAGCAGTCATGGTCGCAGTCCAGTACGCTGATTGCTTTCTGACATGCTTAGGAGTCAGTCTGTATCATTCGTCATGCTGAAGAGGGAGGCATGGGCTGGAGGAAAGGGGCAGGAGGGCTTCTGCAAAGCATCTGCCTGCAAAAAGGGTTGCATGTGGAGGGATGGGTGGTGCTGAACAGAGCTGTGTCTAGCGAGACAGCATCAGCAGGGTGTAAGGTCCGTTGATACTGTAGCCCCTTTCCCTTAGCATCCCAGCTAGCAGCAAGCCCAAGTGTTTCGGGCGCTAGCAGCGACCCAAAATTCCAGTCACAAGGGACAGGATTTTGTCTAGGTGATGCCACAGAGGCAGCCTATACCAAGTGTCTGCTAACGATTAGCAGAGACGTAAGGCTGGGAATAAGCTCAGGCTGCCTCAGTGCCCGCAAATTGCACACAGAGCAAACATTCCTGCTATCCATGGAAAAATCCTCCCCCAAATATTCCACATCAGAGTGACTAGTCTTGAAGCTGATCATATTAGGAGGAAAGAAATTAAAAATTGCAATTGACTCACCAGTAAAAATATGAATGTACCCAGCAAATAAAGTAGATTCCCTCGGCACTTACCTAATAATTTTGCTTTTAATTAAACTGTCCATTCCCGCACTGATTTACATTTAAAAAGAAAACATCTGTGTGTATTTCACTGGGAAACCTTCCCCTGGTGTTTACAGAGTATTTTGCTTTGCTTAATGCAGAAGATTTGGGGCCTGATTCTTGTTAAGAACATGGTGACTTCCAGCTTCTCCCTGAAGGCAAACAGGTATTAAAGGTTGTCATTGAAGGGGATGTGCTCTCCCTGTGTGTTTACAGCCCTTCTTTTCTATTTTTTGTTTGTTTGTTTGTTTTTAATGTACCTTACAGTCTTTTATTAGTACATATTTTAGGCTCAGTCTTTCTGAAGAAGAGGATGCTGTGGATGGACAATGTGCTGAGAAATCTAGGAGCCACAAACCCCCTCAGCTTTCTCTGGGAGAAAGAGGAAGAAATTGCACATCAGCAGCACGCGCCAAAGCACTGCCCCTTGCATGCTCTGGGCACAGCCAGGGCCCGGTGGTGGCAGCAGAGAAGAGGATGTGATGCCACCGTAGCATTTCTGGCTCTGAGAGACCAAAGGGTACCTTGTGTCCATTAGTGCTACCCCCCTAAATTGTGAATGACGACCAACAACTATGTTTTAAAATTTGCCTGCCTGCCTTCTTGCATCTTGACCTCCAAAATCTGTATTAATTTCCAAGAGAAAAGAAAAAGAATCCCAAACTCTCACCATTTCCAGCAAGAAACGGGAACTCCTGCTACTCCCACTGCAACTGAGTACAGGCTCAGGTTGTTAGCAGCAGCCCCCTGAGACACCAGTCAAACCCCTTGTGCCTTTCTGGAGAAGTGAGTGACATGCCCAAGACCACCAAGATTTGCATATGTGGGACAGAAATGGAAAAGAGCCCCTCTGAGTACCAGCTCAGCACTGTAAAAGGCCACCCTTCCATCCCCTGGCTTAGTGTCTGCCACCACTGCCCGGCAGTCACGGTGGACGTAGCCGAGGATGCTGCTGCCTCGGTGGTACATGACACTCCATAACAAGGCTGAGCGTGCCATGTACTTGCACCCAGGCTATGGGTGTGTTTACTGTAGACCCAGATATGCAAATGGAGAAATGAAAAATCATAAGAAGAGATGTTAATATGTGCTTTTCTAGCACTAGCTTGCCATCCTCTCCTGAGTGAAGGGGCCAAAGAGAAGTAGTTTGTCGGGGTGGGAAAATCTCTCTGGATTCAAAATTTCAGTGATACGTCCTGCAGTCTCAGGTACGCAGAGAGTGGACCACAACCTGTCCTGCAGAACAGCCTTGCCCCAGGGCTGCTGCGGCCGCACTGCCAGCACCTGGGTCCCGACAGGTACGTGCACACCATGGCTTTGGCCCTGGCCTGAGGGTGTAGCATCCTTGCATGGATGCTCAATTTTGGGGAGGTCGGAAAGAAGGTTGTAGGCCCAGAGCTGCTCCTGAGTGCATCCCTGTCTGTGCACAGCAGTGGGAAAGCACAGCAAGGGGTTGTACCCCTTGGTTCCAATCACGTGGCCCAAGTCCGCTCTGAAGGAGACTCATGGGGAGGCCCCTGTGTGAGCTGAGGAGGAAGGTGAACCCCCGCTCCTGCTGCATGCCCACACACCATGAGTTTCCTCCATGCACTGGGTTTTAGCAGCCAATCTGGGCCAAGGTCAGGACCTGTTGAGGCTGGTTCTTGTTTACCAAATGTGCTGTGACTTCATTTGGCAGCAATAGTTAAAAATATGTAAGAAAGATCTGAACAGTCCTAGTTGGTGAAAATATCCCTGTTAATTTTCCTATCTTTGGATGCATTATCAGCAGATGAGAATCTGTAATGTCCTTGGTGTTACCAAACCTGAAAGGCAATCGTGAATTGCCGTTCTGGGCCAGCCAAGTAGTTCATCAAGTTCAGCACCTTGTCCCTAAAAGAGGCAGAATAACCTGTGCTTTGAAGCCAGGCAGCTTTAGCATTTGCGTAGGTATGTCACGCACAGGTTTGGCTGCTCCTGCGTCCCCCTTTGTGCTCCACCCGCCAGCCACAGGGCCAGGAGCCACCACTGCCATGCCCAGGCCACACACAGTGAGTCCTGCAGACCACTTTGCCAACCCCTTCCTCTTTTCTTCTGGTGGGGGAGTGAGTTTCACTCATGTTTTCAACCCCTGCGTCATGTTAGCTTTGGATGGACATAGAGTTAACGCAGGCCCAATGTCTATGGGGTAGCTCAGGGTCAATCGGAGAGGTAGAAGAACCCATCAGTGCAGTCTCATGCAGGAGAGGCTGGTACCACTGTCCCCATTTCACAGCCAAGGAGAGCAAGGGTGATGTGGCTAACCTGGAGCCATGCTGAAGCAAAACGCAATGACAAGAAGCAAAGCCGGTTCCTTTAGCAGCTTGCTCCTCCCCTCTGGCTTTGCACTCTGCACTTTGCCAATACTTTTCCACACCTCCATGGTTCTGAGATAGGGGTCCATGCCTGTCACACTGAACAAGGACAAGGAGGCAGGCTGGGATCACAAGCATCAGTAGCCTCAGAAAGCAGGTAATGTCCTTCATCATAAAAGAAGAGAGCAGCGTGGAATTACAATGACCAGAAACATATTTTGGGAAAATGTGAAGTTATCAATTTAGTGCCTAGAGCCAAAGCCCGAGAGTCACCAAGACTAAATAAAAGGGGCAAGAAGCAAGTTCAAATACTGTGCCTGCTGTTGTCTGCACTTCTTGCCCTCCAGCTCTGGCCTAGTCCAGATGGAGTTAAGTCCATTTTTTTCCAAGATCTGGTGGTGGTTGGTGTTGGGATCACTCTCAAAATGAAGCAGGGACGAGATGGCAGCAGGTTTTGCTCCCTCTGCTGTACACAGTTCTTCAGTTTCATCCCAGCCGACTTTGTGCCCTCAATCACCTCCACCTGCCCTGCATGCCACTCCTCACCACATTTAACACATATCCTCAGCTTCATGTTGTAAATAGAATGCTAATGGGCCATGAGGCAGCCCTCCTGTTATTCCAGGCATTTTTCAGTGGGGAAAAAAATCTTGCAAAACACTGAAGTAACCTTGCAAGCAAGGGGGCCTAGAGGAACCTGGGGATCATGTCCTCCGCAGTGCGGCCACGGCCATCCTGCTCTATCAGCCGGTCAACACGGATTGCTCCCTGGCCTGCTTTTATCTGCCAGTGTAGGCACCCTCTGAGCACCCCAAGACTAGTGGCCAGGCTGGTGGAAGCACTTGTCTATCACTGAAATTCCCAAATAGAAGTTACCTCTTGCCTCCTCCTCAAGACATCAACAGGAGCAGCTGGGTGCTGAGCCCTGCTGCGATCCAGTCCTGCGGTAGAAGAGGTCTGGGCTGGCACCAGCAGCAGCAAGAGGCAGCTTTTTTGGGGACCAGCCATAACAGCAGGCGGAAAGAGACTACGTCTTCACCGGTCTGGTCCCGGACTGCTCGCCTGTAAGGAGCTCCAGGCGGGCAGATCCAGACGGGAGTTAATGCAGGATCACAGCTCGAGGACTTGTTTCCACGTTTGCCAGAGGCTTTGCATGAGTCTCAGCTTCCTTGACTGTTTAATGGGTACCTGGTGACTGACCTTCCTCTGTAAACTCCTGTCATGCAAAGGGGGCCCCGGATAACGTGACTTCACCTACAGCTTTCCCGCGTGCACCAACAAAAATTATGCTGGTCGGGTTGGTGTTCCTACAGCAAGAGCTCAAACAGAGATGGGTCTTTTAAAATTAAAAAAAAAAAAAAAAGGGGGGGGGTAGTGGCTGTCAATCTCTGTAAGTAAACACTTCTTTGATGTGGTTCCTTTTTTTTAAAAAACCAAAAACACAACCCAATCCTAAAAGCAACAACGTATGTTTATTTTAAATGCATCCGCTAAATATTTACACTGCAAGCAAGCTAAATGAAAAAAAAAGGATAAATTGGAACTTTTGTCAGTGAACCAGATTGTGAAATGCCTTGAGGGAATAGAAGATTTATTTGGGGAGAGGGGGAGAGGTAGGAATTTTCCATGCTATTGTAAAACATGAGCTCAAATTATATGATCCCCACAGCCAGTGAATTGCAAAGCTTCAATCAGCTGCCTTTTTTATTTTTTTTCCTTCCTCTCTTTTTCTATAAAGAGGAGGGGGGGGAGACAGAAGTGTTTCACCAACTTCTGTTGACTGTTCCTTTTTTCTCCTGATTGAAATGTGTTGTTAAACAAGATCCCACATAATCTCAGCAGAGGGTTTCTCTCGCTCGCTCTCTCTCCTTCTGGGAAGCCGCGATCAGTGCCATCGGCGCTTGATTATTTGCAAACTCCCTTCGCTTCCCCCCCCACCTTTTTTTTTTTTTTTTTTTTTCCTCCTCTCTGTCTCGGTCTCCGTCTCCCTCTCTCTCCCTCCGTCTCTCTCTCCCTTTCTCTCACCCCCAGTGCAACTTTTGCAGGCGCCCCGGCACACGCAGCCATGCCGCGCTGAGAGCGGGGGCACCGCGCCAGCCCCCCTCCTTCCCTCCCTCCCTCCTTCCCTCCCTCCCTCCTTTCCTCCCTCCCTCCCTCCCTCCCTCTCTCCTTCCCTCCCTCTCTCCCTCCCTCCCCTCCCTCCCTCCCTCCCTCCCCAGCGCCGCCGTCCCGAGCCGGGGGGGCCCCGCCGCCCGCTGCCCCTGCCCGGCCCCGCGCCTCGCCCCGGCCCCGGCCCCGGCCCGGCCCGGCCCGGCCCGGCCCGGCGCCGCCGCCCCCCGCCCGCTCGCCCGCCCGCCCCGGCCGCGTCGGAGGGCCGGCAGCGGGGCTGGATGTGCCCGGCTCCCCCCGCGCTGAGGCGGGCAGCGATGCAGAAGGCAGGCGGCAGCTTCGCCTCCGCCGAGAGACACCCGCTCAAGATGGCAGATGTGTGTTGAGTTTGGGGGGCTGCGATCTCGCGTCGTTCGTGGCGGCGTTGCCATGAATAACAGGCGTCCTTGCACCGATGGCCCCCATGTACGAAGGTAAGCCCCGCACGGCCCGGCCCGGCCCGCCCTGCCGGCACCCCTGCCCCGCCGCGGGGGAGGGCGGGGGTGGCAGTGGGGGAACCAGGGGTCCCCGGCCGCCCGCGGTTCGCCGTCCCCCCGGCGTTGTCGCGGGAGGCTGGCGGCGGGGCACCCCCGCCCTGCCCGGCGCCCGGCGGAGAGCGGGGCGAGGCGCGGGTCGCCCCCCGGCTCTGTCCCCTGCCCCCCCCCCCCCCCCCCAGCGGTCCCGGGCGCTCGGGCCCCGGCGGGGGCCGGTGGGTGAAGTCCGGGCCGGTGCCGAGCAGAACAATGAGGTGGACGGAGCTTGTCCTGCGCCTCCGTGTGTGCCTGCCTGCCCGCCTGCCCCTCGCTGCAGTTTCCATTTCCAGGACCGGCCACCCCGCTCCCTTCGCCGATTTCCCGGGAGTTCCCCCCGCCGGGGCTCTCCTCGGGGCGCGGAGACCCCGCGAGCAGCGGCGGCGGACGGGGCTGCGGGCAGCCGCCTGTCAGCTCCTCCGGCTTCTGCTTCAGCCCAGCCCGGGCTGCGGCGAGAAACCCAAGTGCCCCAACTTAGTTTTTTCGGGTTGAAAAAAAAAAAAAAGAAAAAAATGGGGGAGGGTGCGTGTGTGTGTTAGACCGGTGCGTATTTCAGGGCGGCTGTTTATATATCTATTTTAAAAGAAATTTAAATACATCAGGGTCAATTTAAATCCCCTCGCGATGCATTTATCCTCTGCCGTCACCCCTCTCGGCTCGGCGGTGCCCGGGGAGCGTTACATAAACCGGGGGGACATCCACCCGGCCGGCGATTTATCCTGCCCGGGGACCGGTCGGTCGGTGGCGGCGGAGGAGGGGGCGGGGGGGACACGGCGACACACGGGGACACGGTACTTTTCTCCCTATGGCGAGGCCGGTAAAACTTATCTGAGGAGAAAATCGAGCCCGGGCTGCAGCGCCCGAGAGGAGGGCGCTCGGCGGGCGGTGTAAAGTTACCGGCCCGCCGGGTTATTTCTGGGCAGCCCCGGGCGCACCGGCGGTGCGGAGTCCGGACCCCGCGAGAGGCAAGGCAGACAAAGAGGAGCGTTTTCGGCAGCGGAGGGAGGACGGCCGTCCCTCCCCGCCCTCGCCGCTGCCGGGCACCGGGCTGCCGGAGCCCGGGGGCGGCGGCGCCGCCGGGGCGGGGGGAGGCGGCCGTAGGGGGGGCGCGGAGGGGCGGCGGCGGGGCCCTGCGCGGCGGCGGGCCGGGGCCGGTGCCGGTGCCGGCGAAGGGGCCGCGGCGGGCCCGGGGTGCCGGCGGGGGCCGGCCCTCCGACAGCGCCCTCTGCCGGCCGCGCCGCCGAGCGGCCTCGGCCCCCGGGCCCGGGCGGCCCCCCCCCCGCCTCCACCCCCACCCCCCCCTCCCCCCGAGCCCGGGCCGCCCCCGGCGCCTCCACGGCAGCGGGCGGCCCCGGGGCTCTGCCGCAGGCAGGGGGAGGCCGCCGCCGCCTGGCCGCCGCCCCCGGTCGCGGCGGGAGCTCTCGGCCCCGGCGCGTACCTGCCCGGTCCCCGCCCGCTGCCCCCCGCCGGGCCGGGCCGGGCCTGTCCCCCCGCCCCCCCGGTACGGCCCAGGGGCAGCGGCGGGCCGGTGCGGCCTGCCTGGCACCGCACCGCCCCGCACCGCCCGCCGCTGAGCCTGCCCAGCCCCTCCCGGGCGGGCGCCGCCGGCAGGGTGGGAAATGCGGCGATCCCTCTGAAGTTCGCTCCGCGCCGGGCCGCATCCCCCGGGCGGAGCGGAGCGGAGCGGTGCCCGGCGGCGGCCGGCGGCGGAGGGAGGCGCGGGGCCTGCGGTCAGCCCGGCCGCGCTCCCCTTCCCCGGCGCGCCGCAGCGGGCGCCCGCCGAGCGCCGGCACGGCCGCCTCCCCGGAGCCGGGCAGGGCAGGGGAGGGAGGGGAAGGGAGCGGCGAGGAGGCCTCGGCCGCAGCCGGGGCGGGCAGGGCGCCGGCTCCCTCCCGGCGAGGAGGCGGCGGTGCCGCACCGAAGCGTGCGGTGAAAGTTTAGCGGTTCCTTAGAGCATCCTAACTTCAGCGGCGCCCGTGCTTCTGCCTGACTGGAAAAAGCGAGCGGATGGAAAAAAATGCCCTGAAAAGCAACCCCTGAAAACAAATTCCCAGCGGCCGATGCAGGAGGGTCCGCGGCCAGGCTCTGCAGCGCGCCTGAAGCCTTAAAGTAGGTGAATATCCCAAATGGCAGGAGCCAGCAGGTAGCGTAAAGGCTGACAGGGATTGTTTTATCTATTTTGTGTTGCAGCGTGTTTGCGGGTTAAATTGCTGCTGGATGGCTTCGATGGAGGCGGAGGAGGGGTTAATGAATGTTTTTCGCCTCCTAGTTGCCATGAGAGGTCCTTCGAATTCCCTGCAATATCGCAGTGCATAGATAAAAACTTACTTATCGCAGGGGATGCGATTTCCTCCTTGGAAGGAGGCAAGGACTGCCGTACGAGCCTCATGCTGCGTGCGTAGCTGGCCTGGCCTGTCGCCTTCCTCTGGAGCATCAGGTACAGTCAGGCCGCTGAGGAGAGTGCAGGAGCCGAGGGCTCGGAGCAGCGCTGCAGCGGGCAGTCGCTTCTCCGGTCCTGCCCTTGACCGAGCGGTCTCGGGTGGCACGCACAGACGCCCACCGCCACCACCGCAAGGCAGGCGAGGGTAGGTGAAACAGTATCTCCACCGTACGGATTTCAGAACATAGGCTCTTTGACAGAAAAGGCACCCGGGGAGGAAATGTGACACCTTGGAGGTCTTATGAAATGGTTCCAGTAGAAATTTAAGTGAGTGATACCATAGAGCACATGCACAACATCACCTGCCTTTCTCAACGTGTAGGTGAGAGTGGTGTGTGCCCATGCTGAGCAGCTGGCTTAAATACCGGTTCTGGGAACAGAACCGTGCCTCACCTGATATTAATAGGCGAGGCATGATAAATAAGTGAATATCTCTGTAAAATCCTTCCCCCCACACGCTGTGCAAGGAGAATTTTCTGATTCGTTTTAAGGAATTTGGAGTTTTTGCTGTCGTTTTCTCCTCTGCTGGGTTTTTCTCATTCATTTTTTTCCGGGTATTGCAGAGCTGAACAGTAAAATGAAGGACATAAAACCCTACCAAGTAAAATAAAACAGAAGTAACATCGCCACACAATGTTTGACCTGGATTTTAGTTTCAATTGTGAGCCGCACAGGGAAATGCATTGAGTGTCAAAGTGGCCCTCGTCAGGTGTAATCCTGCACGGCCTCTGCTCCAGAGTTGGGGCGAAATAATGGCCACTGTCCCGCTGAGCACCAGAGATGCAGCTTCTTCAGGGGCAGCCGTATCAGCTTCAGAGGAGGGGAATGGCTTGAGGCAGGCCAGAATCTGGTTCTTCAGACTCTCATCTAGGCACTGTTTCCCTTGCTGTGCAAAATCATCATTGGTACGCTCGTCGTGTGACATTTTCTCCTGTGCAGAGGACAGAGCCAGGCTCTGTGGATCAAGGAAAACCCCATTTTAAGAGGACTTACTGCTAGATGTCAGCAGTGCCTGGGCTGTGGGTAGCTTTCTGCCCTGGGAGGGTGCTTCCAGTGATTTCCTGGATGCCTCGTACCTGGCATCCTTCAGAATTGGGTAAAAAGAGGTGTTTATGTGCCTTAACCTTTATTTTCTAAACAGTGATTACCTCTGTTTTGGTTTTGTTCCTCTTTGCTTTGCTTCTTACTTATTCCTGACAACTTTGTTGCAATGCATGGTGTATTTTTAGCAGCCCTGTCGGTAGTTTTCTATGTGGGTGGCTTATGGAATTAATCTGGGTAATATTTGTAAATTGCACCTCGCCACCGGTGCCGCTGCTGGAGCTCAGCGCAGGCAGGAACCTGCCTGCACGCTGTCCTTGTCACACGAGGGGCTGGGAAGCTGAAAATCTGACCCTGGACGCGGCATGGATCAGATCCCGTTTAATGCCAGGAACAGGCCAGCCCTGCTGGGTGTTGAATGCATCCTCAAATCTCGTTAAAGCGAACAAAACTTGCTCATTGGGGAGGCGGCACCAGTGAGGCAGAGTAAAGGTCTTTACCCCAAAGTTCGAGCAGGGAGATGATAACTCAGAGGCGCTTCCTGTTTATGAATTAATAACCAGGACTTAAGCTAAGTCAATGCTGGGACCAAAAGCATAAGTTTTTATTAGCTCAGGATATGGCTATAGCCAGGATAACAGCCCCCTCCAGTTATAATTATTGTTCTTATCATGCTGCTGCGTCTAGCGATTAAATGGGTTTGAGATGTGATGGGTGAAAAATGCTAGTTTTATTTTCGGAAGCGGAAAGAGCACTGCTGGGGTCAGGGGCTGGGCCAAGCAGACAAACAATCTGCTTGGACAAAGAGGCAGGCAGTTACTTGCCACAGTCATTGGCTCTTGGACTTCGTGTTCCTCTGCATGGCTGTAGCAGGTAGGGAAAACCCTGTTGGCTTCAGCTGGGACACCTCAACTGGCCTGGAAAATGAAGTAATTTTCATTTTCTTGTGCCTCGGTTTCCCCATTTACCCTGAGGTTGCTCTTTACCTCCCGCTTTCATGTGGTGCTTTGAAACTACTGGATGTGGTTTCATCCAGACTGGGTAAGAGCTGGCTGTGCACCCTGATCAGTGTATGTCTTCTACCGATGGGGGACAGCCCAGAGACCTCCCTGATGACAGTGAGAGTTTTGAACTTGGGCCAGCCTCTGGAAGTTAGATCATATATTTGGAGGCAGGTAACGTACTTGGTTGGCTAAGCGAATAAGGCTCAGTTTTGTCCACATCACAGCAATGATGTGTAAAAGTGTGTGACTATTTGGTCAGAGGGAAAGCTCTGGGATGTCAAATCATGGAAGGATTGGTGACCTAGGCATGGAGGTAAATCCCTGCCCTGATTCCTGGCCTCACCAAGTGGGCCTCAGGTGATGGTGTTAGAGCAGTCCTGCCAGATGGCAAGGGCAAGTTCAGCCACCTTCTGCTTGCACTGGGCTGAGAGACACCGGTATGAGGCAGATTAGACCACTTAGGTGCAGGTGTTGAGGCAGCTGGGATAGCACGTTCCTTTGGGCAAGACTCCCGAGGAGGGGAGTTTGCAAAGGCATTCAGTGGTGGGCTGACAGCTATTATGGTGTCCCCATCCCTGTGTCCATAGAGGATGGGTAGGCTGAAACTGGATGTTTTTGGAAGTTCCACCCTTTTCCGCTCTGATCCCAGTTTAAGAAGATATTTTAAGGTCTGTGCCTAAATTTAAGCTCACAGGCAGTGCTGCTGACTTCATTAGAATTGTTTGTCTTTAAAGCTGGCCACATGCTGAAGTACCTTTCTGACTCATGGCCTCTATAGCTTAATCAGTCCATTTATAAAAATGAGGCTGTTTCCTCACCCTTACTAGGAAAACTCTGCCCTCTGAATGTGAAATATTATTTATAGGGCTTTTTCTTCCTTTTGGAAGGTTAGCTGGTGGATAACAAGACGTGAGAATTAAAGGCTGTTTAGAGAAAAGGTTGTTTCTTCAGCTATTTACATACCCTGCCATGGACCTAGGTGTTTAACAGGAGGCCTTCTCTTTTGAAACTGTTCCCCCTAGCAGTACAGAGTTCAGCTTTTGTTTTGTATATAAACCCAGGTGATAATTTCACTCCAGATGATGGGGCATTTAGCAATTTGTCTGTTCGTCGTGGGGGAAGAGTAGAGGCATGTTACTGCTTTCACCTGTTTACAGCACTGAGAGCGCACATAAATCCTCCTTCATTTGGCCACATCAGCAACTGAGGTCCTTCCTCTGGAAAGTGCAGGAGTGTGTATTTTGGGACCACTCTTGCATTCAGGAGCCTTCCAAGTTGAGCAATTTCTGTGGTAAACTTCTGAGACTTCCCTACCTCTGCAGGTGAGCGGAGGAGCAGCCCTTGTCTCTCCAGGCTGACAAGGGCATCACCACATTGCGAAATACCTTGGAGAGTCCAGTGTCAGGGCTAAAAGAATTACAAAGCCATGCCATTAGAATTTATTTATTGAATGGAAGTAATAATAAGCTGTAACAGTTGTGTTTTTACAGTGCTGTGTATGTTCAAGGTGCTATATAAAGAGTGGCTGTCTGATCAAGGCACTGACAGAATGGTGCCAAGAAACGGAGTCTTTTGCTTATTTGAAGGAAGGGTACAAAATAGCCAGTGGGAGGCAAGCATCATCAAGATGTGAGCCCCTCAAGCTGTTCCTGGGCTTGATTCTGATTTCAGTTCATAGTGTAGGTCAGTAACAGTGCCAGTGAAACCCAGGGAGCTATGCAGGAGGCAAGTGTCATCTCCGTGCAGCGAGTGTTAGCCTGTCTGTGTTGTGTTCTGTAGGGAGAGGGAGTTTTATGCTGGGTGAAGGGTAGCATAGTTTGCTCCCTTGGTTTCCTTCAGTATTTCCCACTGAATGGGAGATTTGCTTGAAGAAGATGAAGCTCGCTCTTTATTCATGCCTTGTTGTCTGTCCTGCTCACCTTCCAGTGTTGTGCTGATACCTGTCTCTGGAAAGATGCGGTGAGAGCAATCACTTACAGCTCCTACCCTGAAAAGCAGGAAAGGTCACCCCGCAAGGCAGTGGTATTTACTAGAGATACTTGGGAAACTCAGAAGGGCAGCTGTCTTCCCTGTTCATTATAACCTTTAATCCTTAAAGGCATTAGCAAGACCTGGAACAATGGTGTTACACAGCGGTACCCTGCAGGCTGATGTCTTCGGTTCTAAACACTGACAGGTTTATCTTGGTCTGTGGGCTATGCTGAAATGCCGAAGAAACTTAGTTCTCACTGAAATCATTGAAATCATAGGAAGTGGGCATAGGAAAGACTTCAGAAAGTTTTTCAAAGCAGGATCTACCATGCCAAATGCATGCTTGTCCAGCATGTTCCCTAACACGCTTGTCCAGCATATTCTCCCTGTATGGAGGGTCCACAGCCTGCCCAGGCTGTCATTGTTGCCTTTAGATATCTTTGTCATCAAACAGATTTTACCTCCTCTGTAACTCTGCTCTGTTTTGCTTGCTGTGATTCCTTCTCCTATCGACAGTGGGTATGGAAAAATTATTCCTTCCTCTTGGTCATTTCTCTCCTTGGCTTTGTGTTCCTTAGGCTAAATCCCTTCTCAGATACATCCTTCAGCTCTTTCAGCTCTGACCATCCTCCTAGTTCTCTGTGTTCCCTTCAGCTGGTCCACCTCTCTTGAACGGCACTGCTAGAGCACTGTGCTTTACCTGGGGTCCTGTGCTGGCAAGTAGAGCAGAAGTGTTCCCTCACGTCTCTTACAGGCAGTGCTTCTGTTTGGTTTAACTTTTGCACCGTGACATCATTCATCTGTGTGTAGCTTGTGGCTCCCAGATCCTGTCCAAGAGGTCTGATGCTTTGTGAGCCATTTTCTATCCTGTATGTGTGGAGCTACACTTTCCTACCTAAGCATATGATTTCTGTGTTCTTCCCATTTGAATTTCAACCTGTAATTTTCAATTTGTCAGGATTGTTTTGAATTCTAATCTAATTCCCCTGACTTTGCAGTCCCTTCCTGCTTGGTGTCACCTGCCAATTAAAAAAAAGCACAATCTCTGTTTCTTCACCAAGATCAGCTTAGTTTTCCAGTCCACGGTCCCAAATAGAAAGCACAGAAGAGAAGAAATTGTTTCATAAAAAATAAGAATAGAACCTAGCACCCAAAATATAAAATAAGCTAAAAAACCCAAAACGCTTGGCATTGTTTTCAGACCTCCTTTTGCTTTCTTCTGGTGCCTTTGAAGTATTCCTAAGAACAGTTGTATTTGCTATAGTAGTGCCAGTGCCAATGACATTGACATGAAGGGGTAGATAGTTCCCACCTGTAAGGTTTTGCATCTTATGTAGATGAAGACACAGGAGGGTGGGTTATACAAACCGGCTGGGGACTTCGGGGAGAGGAAATCACAATGTGAAGGTTTCCTTAAATATTTTTTGAGAGGGGTTTGTTTGGGGAAGGGAAGGGTGGGCTGGATGTTGAGAAGTAAGGCAATAGGTCAGCAACAAGAGAGAAGAGGATGAGAGAGACAGGTGGGGAAGGGAAGTGAGGGCAAGTGACTGTAACAGGAGAGAGGGAGGTGATCACCGAGAAGTACAGGGGCTGAGGCTGTCACAGCCAAGGCCAGCAAGGAACAGAAAGTTGAGTGAATTGCTGAAGATCCTGGCTTGGAATGTTTTTGCAGCTGTCCTTACTGACTTAATTCTCGCAGGTTTTTTTTCCCTGCATTTGCCTCTGACATCTTTGGAGGGGAAGGTGGGTGAAGACGGGAGATAGCACCTATATCCTAATGCTCATAGGTGGGATGGAGAGCCTGCCTAGGGATTCACCAGCTGGATCTGAGACCAGTGACAAAACTAATGCTATAGCATACCCATAAGATCTTTGATCCTGGTTTCCATGCTCAGGAAATCCTGATGGGGCAGAGATTAGCCAAAACACCGGCATTTTTCATTGATCTGAGATCCTTGTGGTTTCCTCCCTTGCTGCTATTACCCTTCCCATGACAAAGGTGTCTGTGCAGGACAAATCTTATCTGCTCTCCTCCTCCCTGTCAGGCCCCACATGCTGAATTTTCCCACAGCCTGCACATAATGTCTTTAAGAGCACATGTCCCATCCCCTCACATGTCTGCCCTAATCTCATCACCAGTCCGGGTGACCAAAATGGGTAGGAGCGTGGCAGCACAGTCATCAGCACCTAAGTTCATGGGTGAGAACCACACGTGCATCATGCCGACACAGATGTGCGTGGCCTGAAGGCTGGGTGCAGTCTGAGTGTATGAGGCTCAACATACTGTTCTCTCTAGTAGCAGGTCATGTATGTCAGTACATTTGGCAGCGAGTCTATAAGATTATGGTTTTTCTCTTGGGTGAATAGGGCAGGAAGAGCTCTATTTTTGCTTATAGTTTGGGGTCAGGGTGTTTATTTGCTACTGGATATGATCCAGTGGATTCAGTTCGTCTCTGCAGAGAGGAAACAGCAGAGAGGAAACAGTCTAGGAGGTTCCTGGAGTGTGTGGAAGATAGCTTCCTGACACAGCTGGTGAGTGAGCCAACTAGGGAAGGCGCCCCGCTGGACCTGTTGTTTGCGAACAGAGAAGGACTTGTGGGTGATGTGACAGTTGGAGGCCGTCTTGGGCACAGCGATCATGAAATGATAGCATATTTGATTCTTGGAGGAGTAAGGAGGGGGGTCAGCAGAACTGCTACCTTGGACTTCTAGAGGGCAGACTTTGGCCTGTTTGGGAGCCTGGTTGATAGAGTCCCTTGGGGGGCAGTCCTGAAGGGCAAAGGAGTCCAGGAAAGCTGGACACTATTCAAGAAGAAAATCTTCAAGGCATAGGAGCAGTCTGTCCCGATGTGCTGAAAGACAAGCCAATGGGTTCAGCCTGGCCTGGCTGAACAGAGAGCTCAGGAAAAAACTCAGGGGAAAAAAAGTAGAGTTTATTATCTTTGGGAGAAGGGGCAGGTAACAGGAGTACAAAGATGTCGTGAGGTTATGCACGGGAAAAAGTTAGGGAGAAAATTGGAAGGGCCAAAGCCCAACTAGAACTTAATCTGGCTACTGCTGTAAAAGACAATTAAAAATGTTTCTATAAATACATTATCAACAAACAGAGGGCTAAGGAGAATCTCCATCCTTAATTTGATGTGAGGGGAAACACAGTGACGCAGGTTGGGGAAAAGGCTGGGGTACTTAATGCCTTCTTTGCCTCAGTCTTTAACAGTAAGACCAGCTGTTGTCAGGGTACCCAGCCCCCTGAGTGGGAAGACAGGAACAGGCAGCAGAATGAAGCCTCCATAATCCAAGGGGTTAGGAACCTGCTACACCACTTAGACACACGCAAGTCTGTGGAACTGGATGGGATGCACCCAAGGGTACTGAGGGAGCTGGCAGAAGTGCTCACCAAGCCACTTTCAATCATTTATCAGCAGTCCTGGCTAACTGGGGAGGTTCTAATTGATTGGAAGTTGGCAAACGTGACACCCATCTACAAGAAGGACCGGAAGGAGGATCTGCGGAGCTGTAGGCCTGTCAGTCTGATGTCGGTGCCGGGAAAGGTTATGGAGCAGATCATCTTGAGTGCCATCACATGGCACGTACAGGGCAACCAGGTGATCCGGCCCAGTCATCACAGGTTTATGAAAGGCGGGTCCTGCTTGACTAACCTGATCTCCTTCTTTGACAAGGTGACCCGCTTAGTGGATGAGGAAAAGATTGTGGATGTTGTCTACTTAGACTTTACTAAAGCCTTTGACACTGTTTTCTGCAGCATTCCCCTGGAGAACCTAGCTGCTTATGGCATGGATGAGCATACTCTTCTCTGGGTAAAAAACTGGCTGGATGGCTGGGCCCAAAGAGTTGTGGTGAATGGAGTTAAATCCAGCTGGTGGCTGGTGACGGGAGGTGTTCCCCAGGGCTCACAACTGGGGCCGGTTCTGTTTAATATCTTTATCAGTGATCTGGACAAGAGGATCAAATGCAACCTCAGTAAGTTTGCAGACAATATCAACTTGGGTGGGAGTGCTGATCTGCTTGAGGGTAGGAAGGCTCTACAGAGGGACCTGGACAGGCTGGATCAGTGGGTTGAGGCCAACTGTACGAGGTGCAATAAGGCTCAGTGCTGCGTCCTGCACTTGTGTCACAATCATCCCATGCACCGCTGCAGGCTTGGGGGAGAGTGGCTGGAAAGCTGCCAGGTGGAAAAGGACCTGGGGGTGTTGGTGAACAGCCAGCTCAGTATGAGCCGGCAGTGTGCCCAGGTGGCCAAAGCCAGTAGCCTCCTAGCTTGTATCAGAAATAGTGTGGCCAACAGACTAGGAAAGTGCTCATCTCCCTTTACTTGGCACTGGTGAGGCCACACCTTGAATACTGATTTTGGTCTCTTTACTACCAGAAAGACGTTGGGGTGCTGGAGTGTGTCCAGAGAAGGGCAGTGAAGCCGATGAAGGGTCTGCAGCCCAAGTCTTATGAGGAGCAGCTGAGGGAACTGGGGGTGTTTAGTCTGGAGAAATGAGACCCAGGGGATACCTTATTGCTCTCTACAGCTATGTGAATGGAGGTTGTAGCGAGGTGGGTGTTGATCTCTTCTCCCAAGCAACAGGTGATAGGACAAGAGGAAGTGGCCTCAGATTGCACCAGGGAAGGTTTAGATTGGATATTTGAAAAAATTTCTTCACTGAAACACTTGTCAAGCACTGGAACAGGCTGCCCAGGGAAGTGACTGAGTCACCATCCCTGGAGTTATTTAAAAGACCTGTAGATGTGGTGCTTAGGGACATGGTTTAGTGGTGTACTTGGCAGTGATAGGTTAGCATTGGACTTTATGATCTTAAAGGTCTTTTACAGCCTAAATGATTCTATGATTCTGTTTATTTTTGCTTGAAGATATGACTTTTTTTTTTTTTTCCTAGTTACAGATCATATAGGCACACGCAACAGCTAACAGCCAGTGAGCTCCCCAACTATTAGCTGCATTGGTGGGGTGTTACGCTAATACTTCTGGAGTGAATGTTACAGCAGACGATGAAGTGGGTTGATGGAGACTTGGACTCTAGCAGCAAAGCTCAAAAAATATCCAGTCCTAGAAAACTTGCAGAACATTTCAGAGAAAGTTTGGTTTTTCAGGAAGCTCCTTTAGCTTTCCCAGAATATTTTTACTTGTAGGCAAAATTTGTAAGCATTCTTTATTTTTAAAACGTGGTTTATATTCTGCTCTTGTCTGCGGCAGCGCCAGCACCGTCGATGTATTTATCTTTTCCCTGTTAACACTTGCTGTTCCTGGAACGTCTCCTGCTCAGCAGCTGTTTGTAGGTGGTTTTTTTCTCTCCCATCATCATGTACCTTTCCTTCCTGTTCAAGGCATCCATAAACCTCTCGTAGTGACATCATAGCTGTTTCCATAGCAACAGATTATGATACTAGAACAGAGGATAATATCAAACAGGAGGAGGAAGAGATAAATTATGGTGTTTGTGTGTGTGTGTCTGAGGGCTTGATTATATTCCTACATCTCTTCTGAGGATGTTGTCTGCCTGGTTTCTCTTCTGTTTATCTTACGTCCCTTTTAAAGGTTAGGAAAAAGCAAAGGGGAAAAAAAAGATCCGGAGGTCAGAACAATACAGACGCATATTTTTGGTCTCTGTGTAAACCTAGTAGGTCAAGATTTATTTTTTTATCTCAGTAGTAGTTCTCCTGTGTCTCCCGAGAGTAATCTAGTCTGGAGCAAACTTGGAGGCACAACAGTCTCCTGGTGCACCTTCACTTCAATTTTAATTACAAATTTTTTGTGGCAACTAGCAGCTAAGCTCTCAAGTCAAAGATCTCTGTGCTGCATATTTTCCAAATGATGGACAAACGTGGCATGGCATTCCTCCAGAGAGCTCGCAACCTGTATTGGAGAAAGGATGTGACAGGTGCTCAAATTAGCCAGAGCTAGTATGGGGAGAAGAGGGAGAAGTACCCAAAGGAAGGATATGAGCAGAAATAGGATCATCAGACAATGCTCCAGCCTGCCCAGAGAGTGGTCGTGGCAGAGGTGGTCTGAGCCTCACCCCAGTGTTAGCTTGTCACAGCGATGTTTCTGGAAGAGCTGTGCCAGTAGTGGGTCAGGGGCTTGGTTTGTGACCATGCATGGTTCTTCCATGGCTTCAGGCTGTTCCCCCAACAGGAGCTGACAGCAGCAGGATTGCAGGACGAGTATCTCTGCTGCTCCGTGCTTACATTGGTAGGAAGACTAACAACACATGAGGCTGGAGGTGAAGAACGTCCAGCTAAAATGCATGGGGTTTTATTTTCTCCTAGGCAGCATTTAGTGTTGACAAATTCCAAATAGTTTGGCAAGGATTTTCAGCAGGTCTCTGTTTTGCCTCCAAATAGTGGTAGTTTCTGGCCAGCATTGCTACTTTCCTATTTAGATGATTGACTTTAGAAGCTGGAGAAAAAAATTCCAAGAAAACCCTCTTAGATATCCTCATAACTCTGTGTGTGTGTGCAATCGTTAATCTTCGTCTGGTGGTAAAATTTCAGGGGAGTTAAATGGCCATTGCTAGTCTTCAAAATACCCAGAGTAGGGTCATCTCTAACATGGCAAATCTCTGGTGATGGTCTTGAGCACCTTAACATTGACAGTTTTGATCCCATGCTTAGGCACTCTGGTATCTCAGGGAGGAGTGCAGGGGAGGGATCTGAGCAGAGCAGTGATAGGTAACGTGTCAGCTAGCTTCAGCGATGCAGTATGGTAGGGCAGCGTGTAATGGGGCTTGTTCCATTATGGGAGTACACGGCGATGTGCTGCAGGATGAGCCCTGGGTCAGCAACGGAGCAGCGCTGGGATTAGGTGATGCCCAGTGCACAGGAGCTTCCTGGCATCTGGGTGGGCTGCTGGTGGGCTTGGTGGCCATGTTGAGCGAAGAGTTTTTGATCCAGCTTAGTGGTGCAAGGATGGAGAGAAGTTGGCAGGTAGGAAGAATCGCACAAGTCTCAAACTGTCCAATGCCATCGGGGATTGAAGTTGCTCAGAAGATACATGAGTACAGAACACCTCGACAGGTATTAATAGTTAGGTCACAGAAACTTATTGTGAGCCAGTAGAGACCACAGAGGACTGGTTGGGTGTGCTTTGCCTGTACAGCACCAGCACAGCACACTAGCCCTGGTTTCTGAGCAGGCTGATGGCATTGTCGTGGGAAACACGCTTCTGCACTCAGGCCTCAGGGTGATGGGGATCCTTAGCAGGGGGAAGAGAGATCACAGCCTTTTCTCTGAAGCCAGATTAAAACAAAAGGACAACTCTTGGCTACAGCCAGTTTGTGAACACCATGGAGAAACCCAAGACCTCATAACTCCTACAAAGCAAGTGGAGCTCACATTTAGTCATAAGTATAATTATAAATTCCTTCATCTCTTCTAGCACTATCACTGGTACCACCACCAGAAACCTGACTTCCCATCAAACTGCGTCTCTGCATTATCTCAACATCAGAGTATGTATGTATTTAGTTAAGTGGGTATAAGGAACACGTTGCAAACCCCATTTTAAAATAGCTGCACCGCCTGACTATGGCATGTGAAACCCAGACACAAGCATATCCCATTGATGGTGACAGTACTTCTCTTGCAATGTCATTTTCTCATCGCTTATCTGAGTCTGCAAGCACCTGGATAATGAAAATGCACCTTCCGAATGCCTGTGCTGCATGAAAGCACGTGCGAGTCAGAAGGGGGACGGTAGATGCTGTTATCGAGCTGTGTGTGTGAGAATACAGGTGGAAGGGAATTATGTGTGTATGTATGTATATGTGTGACTCTTCCCATGTTTGCAGACGTGTAGGAGTGTGCACATGTGTTTGCATTTGGCTTCATCCCTTTTGTCTACAGAAGGCAATGTGGGCCTGATTCTCCTTAGAGCTATTACGCCATTCTGTCAGCAAATTGCATTTGTACCAAGGCTCTTTTCCACTGCAGGGAATGAAGAAAGATTTATTATAAATATAAATTAGGCTTTCTGTGTGTTTGTGAGCCATTGCAGCCTGTACGGGAGGAAATATAAACAAGGTGAATGCAGGGTGTTTATGTGGAGCAATGCTGTGACAGCGTATGTGTTGGCAGGAGTGCTGTCTGCAGTCTCTGCATAAGGGGTTGTGCTGCTGGTGTGAGTGTGGAAGGCTGTAAATCACAGTGTGTTCAGGAGGGGACACTGCCACTCTGCCTGTAAAAGGCAGGGAGAGATTTTTTGAAGCAGTGTGACTCTTATCAGGCTGAACAAAAGGGTTACTAGAAACCCAAGCTTGAGAAAAATATCATCCAAGGCATTCTGACCGTGAGTGATTTGTAATCCACATCTACCAGCTTGTCTGCATCCTGACCTAGAACAGCTCTGTGGCAGGTGTCTTTTACACATCTCTCCCAGTGCCAGGTTTTGGTGGCCCTACTGGTCCAGTTCTTGGCTATCTGCAGTTCTGCTAATGTGTCTCAGGTCTGTCCTTCCGTATCCTCAGTTGTTTCAGTCTTGACCTGGTTCTGTGGTGTAGGTGGCGTCTGTATGCAAATACAATACCCCCTGGGGAATCTGTATCCATTTAGATGCGTTTACCATATCACTCACAACCTACCTAGTGTAGGTGAGACCACCTCAGTAAAGTAGCCTGTGTGAGTAGGCACCTGAGCCCCGGTATTGTTTCTACTCAGCTGCGAACTGGAGCTACAGACTGGAGTTCCCCTCTTTAGGACTGGACTTGGCTTAAAAGTTATTTCGTGTTCCTCCAAAATCATTCCTCTTTCCCAGAGGACCACTTGAGTCATTATCAATCCCCACACTTCCTCTCAGCCAGGAAGGGTTGAAGGGTTTTCAGGAAGAGGATGCTTTACAAGGAGATGTCTGCTTTCCCTTGCCATGCTCTGTCGCAAACAGACACTGAGTCTCCTGCCAAAAAAACACTGCCTGTAGAAAATAATGTGTTGAGGGAAGAAGATGGGATGTGAGTGAATGGCAGGGTAGGGCAGGGTTTCAGGTGGGGATGCCTGATGTTTTTTGATACCGGGCGCAATAAAACAGATGCTTGTGGCCGCACTGGGGGTGAGCTAGGAGATGTGCTTATGTTACTTGGCATCACTGGTGCAAGTTGCAGGTCACAGTTTTTTGTTTGGGTTTCACTGCTGGTGGTACTCCTGTCCGTCTCCCCCTATTGTTATTGAAGAGCTTGTGTAGGGGATGGGGCTTTTACTCGCCTTGCGTATTTTATGTCCTATCTCCTGTCCCTGTCAGCCTCTTCCCCTTTGCCACCCTCTCCCCAGCACAACCCCGTCATGTTTGGGCATACTTGGTTGAAGATAACCAGCCCACCTGAGGTGTTGATGGCCGAGGACACAGCGTGCCATGTATCGAGAACGTGCCTGCTTCCCGTGGGAGCTGAATGCTGCATGTCAGATGTCCCAGCCCGTGGGCCAGTGAGGGCAGGGGCTCTGCAGTCTCCCTGCTGCTCAGAGAGAGCCTTGGGGTCCAGCAGGCACGTGGGGGATGAAGAGCACAGGCATGGTCACGTAGGTAAAACACTCTGTGGTTAGGCAGATGTTGGGGAGTGTTTGGTTAACTGAGGCAAGGGAAGTGGGAGCCTCTCCTGGTGATCTCAGCCCTCCTGCCTTGCCTGCTGGGGACATGGGGAGGGCTGTGGGGGGCAAGCACTTCCCATCCTCTTCTCGGTATGTCAGGGTGGATGGGCTGCCTGCCAGCCAGCCTGCGGGGGTGCTCAGCCCCTTTTTTGTTGGAGGTGGCAACCCAGCAGCACACAAGAGCTGTGAAATCCAACCCTGCGTTGGGACGGGCTGTACTTAAGCCCCGTGTAAACCCTAATTTGAAGGCTTAAAGGGAACTCGAGTGCGGCACCGAGTGCTGTGGCTCAACTTCACCCTTCCTGAGCTGTGACAGCCTGCCAGGAGGGGAACTGAGGGGCAGGACAACCTCTGCCTTCCTAGCAGGGCCAGGAACCTCCAGCTGAACTTCTTGGTCCCAACAGAAGCGTTGGATTTGGTCGGGTTTTAAACTGTAAATGTGATTAATTGTGGCTGGCGGTTCTGACCTCTGTGGTTTTCACTGGATGCCCGAAGAAGTTGTTGCAGTAATGGGTCCATTCTGCCTGCAGCCCAGCTGGTCTCCATACGTCTGGTTATGTATGTTCATCCCTACAGTTCTACCCTGATAACTGCTCTCCCATCTCCCCAGCCTGGTCACTGCTTCTCTTTGTGGGCAGCAGGCTCAGTGTGTGCCTGGTAGCAGATAACACCAGGCCTGTGCCAGGCTTCTAAAGGCCACGTAGCCATTGTGGTGGGCCTCTGTTGGGGGAGCCCCGCATTTCCCTCTCATGCCTGTGTCCCCTGCTCCCCACACTTGCCCTCTGCACAGGAACCTCTTTCACCTCGTGCCCCTCAGAGAGATGCCAGGCTCCCTGCACTGCTGGAATGGGTGAGCTGCTCAGCACATAGGTAATTACAGCAGGATGAGACTCACCATTTCTTCTTTTTTCTTTGTGACTGTGATCCTCATTTATTTATTTGTAACACTTGTTGTTGCATTCACTAGGATCACTTCAGAATTGGATGCTTTCATTTATTTCAGAGGCCCTCCACTGCTTCAAACACAGCTGTAGTTTTAGGAAAGTCACTGAGTGTGTGATGCTGCACCTGGGCTTGGGAGGGGGACTTTGGTGAGGGGCAGATCTGCATCTGGATAGCTTCTGGAGGTGGCCCCCAGCATTGTGCCCGCTGTATTGCTGTGAAGGACATGCATGCATCTGTGTGCCTATAGGGATCCATGTCTGTGGATGTCCCTGGGAGCATCCTGTGGCATCCTGCCCACCTTCTTCCCCCAGTCAGGTCCATGGGACTTCAGCCAGTACACTGGAGAAAGGATCACCAGTGTTTGTCAACCTTTGCAAGAAAACAGATGGTTTTTAAGCCAAAGCTAAGACTGTAGCACATGCTGGAGGCTGGAAGGTAACTCTAAATCCTAGGACTCATTTGCACAAATGCCTTTGATTCCAGTCCTGAGGTCATTTTGCCTTCCCCTGCCTATACCTTCGTTTCAGAAATGTGAATTAAGTTTGGATTAGTTTTTTCAAAACACCACAAAATATGGCTGGGGGTGGGGGACTTTTAAATTACACTTGGCACAGAGGGGATAAGGAGGATTATGGATGCTCTATAGGGTAGGAACCCAAGGATGTTTGTCATTTACACGCTGTCAGTGGGGAACACTGAAGAGACTGGATACACCAGGAGAGCAGTAATGATATTTGCAGCCTCTTACTTGTAGGTCTGCTGCTCAGATCAGACCTCTCAGCTTTCTTCTGGCCCAACATATGAGACCCCACTCACTGGGTCATGTTTCAGGTGTGAACCTTACGTGTAGGGTCATCTGGTGGATAAATGTCCTGTCATGTGAAGGGGGATGGGCTCTGTGGCAGGGTTGCCGCAGGAGTGGGAGGCGATGCCTCAGTTAGGCTCCTTCCAGGGCAGAAACCTGCCCCTGCCTCTCTGAAGAGGCTGTCCGTTTTTCGGCAGGGTCTGTGGAGCAAAGAAGAGGGACTTTGTTTCTGCCCTGAAGGCATGGGAGGTACAGACCTACCCAAGAGCTCATGAGGAGGCAGCTGTGACAGCGATTGCCAGATTCGCTGGGGGTCAGCAGTGATGGCACATTTATACCATTGAAGGCCTTACCCATAGCAAAGGTTTTGTTTGCATTTACTGGCTGCTTACCAGAACTCAGAATCGTTACAAAGAGTGACAAGTCAGCTAAGACAGCCTTGGAGGCAGGGATGAGGCTGGGCTACCCTGCTGTGACTTCCTCCAGGAGGCAAGTGCTGGCAAGGGTGCGTGGTGGGAGCTCTGCAATGACATGGGTCATGCTGTGTGCACTTGGTGCTCTGTTTCCAGAGCTGCCAATTCAGTGTCTTTCGCCTGCACCAGCTCTCTAGGACTAAGAAACCAAAGAAGGGTTGGAGGTTTGTCCACGCAGAGACTGTGTCCTGGAGGAACGCCCCCCCAGCCCTCCTGTTACTGTCAGCAGAGGAGAGGTTTGTGTCCTCTCCTGCCTTTCAGCTAGAAGGAATGCATGTGCTTGGGGGCTTCCTGCCATGCTCTCTTGCCATGCTGATGGGTTTCATGACACACTTTTAGCACCTGAGGATAGGTGTGAAAAGGGAGGAGGTCGAGGAGGAGGAGGTGGAGGTGGTGGTGGTGTGTGTTAATACAAGACCCAGTGGGAAGCAGCGGCAGGCAGTATTATTTCAGTGGTTTGAGCCAAAACTTTCTCTCTCTCTCTCTCTCTCTCTCTCTCTCATTAAATTACAGCTAATGCAAGTAGCATTGTGAAGGAGGAATTTGGGAACTGTTGTTCATCATCCAATCGCTTGTAACAAATGTGCTGCTCAGTGCCATAGCCCATAGCCTAGCTGGGAAGTAATTCACTTGGTATTTGCAGGCATGACATGCATGCCATAAGAATTCCACTGTTAGCATTATTCCAGCATTAGCGTGGGGATATGAAAATAAATGATGAGCTATTGTTTTTCATGATTAAGTCCAGGCTTTTCACTCATCTGTCTTTTTCCCTTCCTCCGTCTGTGGAAGGAGGGGCCTCTTCGTTCCTTTCGCTTTCGGAGCAGGCGGGTTGTGCCCTCACTCATCCCAGCTCCCCTGGCCCCCTTCCAGACCAGCACCCTTCTGCTGCTCCTTCCACCTGTCTCCTTCTGGGTTTGGAGATCAGCCTCAGCAGTCCTTTAAATTGCCATGGGATATCACTGCAGGTCAGAGGGGACCTCAGCATTTTGTTATGGGCCTACAAAGCTGTTTTGCCCTCACCATCCCTCAAGGGGTCCAAACCCTGCTCTTCGTGGTTGCACTGGCAGGCTCAGAGTTCAGTGGCAGGTCAGCAGTTTGGTACTTTGAGGTCACCTGCAAGCCTTAAATGACTCCTATTACTTTTAAAAAAAAAAAAAAGAGGGAAAGCACTTGAGGCAGCTGTCAATCTTGATGTGCAGGACCAGAGCCAAGCAGTCTCTGCTGGGGTGTGCTGGCAGTGGCCAGCACTTAAAAGAAGCCCACAAGGCAAACAAAAGCGATCTGTGACCCGTGGTTGTGAGGGGCATCCCTGTCCGTTCCAGTAGGCCAGTAGGCTTTCCTGTGTTTCCTGCAGAGCTTTATAAATGGGAAGGAGTTAAACATTACAGGGGAGTGAGGTAGTTAAGCATTATTTATCCCTCCTTTCTACTGAGGGTGACCAGAGAAGAAAGCATAGCGGTTTCAGAGATGACCCCTGTTTCTGGGATCATCAGTTCATGGGGCTGGTTTAAGCTGGCACACAAACACCCACCTGTGCAAAATAAAAGGCTTATTTGGAAAACCAGGCTTAAATATCCCCATGAAATCCCCGGGCTGAGTCAGTACCAGTGCTATACAGGATTCCTGTGCTCTTAATCTTATTCTTAATCAACTAACCCAGGCAGTCTTTCATGTCACTGAGTTGCTGCTCACTCCAGTGGCCCTAGCCTGTGTTGGCTGTTCAGCAGAAGGCTGGGCTGAGCTGAAGGCAGATGGCAGGGTAGGAGCTTGTGCTGATCCTACTACTATTAACTCTACCACTCCTCTGCACAGCAAGCTGCTCCCTTTGAACATCAGCAGAACCGCTTTTAAAGCCCTGCAGCCCAGCCTTGTGTGACAGAATAGCTCATTTTGTCAGGGAAAAAGATACCTTGGCAAAGTTTTGAGTGTAAGCTGTCAAGGGTAACCTCAAGACAGCGGAAGAAGCAGCCATGGGCTCTGAGGAAAGAGCAGCAGCCAGCTGCAGGTGTCACATTCCCACCTGAGAGGGGACATAGGAAAACCATTGCTTTTTCCCTCCTTTTTCTTTATACATCCTCTCACAGGAGCAGTGTACACACCAGAGTGTTCTGTGACGTTGCTTTGCACGTCATCATGGTTATGAAATCCAAAGCTGCTGGGTCGCTGTACTCGTCCCGCCCCACACCATGCTGCCAGCATACCTTGGCACACAGCGACCTGCAGTACGTCATTGTTATCCTGGTGCAGCCCTGACCTGTGGGTCTCCTAAAATGTCTCAGGGCAGGTAACTCCCTCTCTGTCTCACCACCTGCACTCGCTGACACGTATGCACACACATGTGCAATGCACAGGCTTTAGCACCAATGGCGTGTGCAGCACTTGACAGTTCACTTCAAGGCAATTATGATGTCCCACATCTCAGAAATGTGGAGGTGTTGTCCCTCTTGCCCGAGCTCCTCCACACAGCCCTCTCACAGCCCTCATGGTGACTGCCAAGGTCCTTTTCACTGAGAAGTGATACCTGCGCTTGATTCTTCTCAGATTTTGCAATATGCATAAGTGGGGTGGTGGTGGTGACACTGGGCATGAAGCCATTAACTCATACTTACTTGTGATCTAAGAAAGCGATTTCAGTTCAGACCTCAAAGGGCAAGCTGCTCTGTGATTTAAAATTGTGCTACCAGCAGAAGCATATGACCTCATGGTATGAAAAAGCACAAAGAGATTAGCAAAGAAGTAAGCTACTAAGGTACGCAAATGTCCATGGGAAAAAAAAAAAAATCATCTTATTAGAAGAGTCAGTTTCTCTGCGTAAGAGAAGGCTGGGGAAATGACTAATCTGCTGGTTCTGTTATACATGCAATTTGATTCAGTTATTCCTTCTTTGATTCAGGCCCCCTCCTTTGCTTTCCGTACCCCCTACCTCGCCTTGGCTTTTTCTGCCTTTTAAGAGAGAGCGGGCGAGGGAGGGTGGAAGGGCTCAGTGAGGAAGGAGTTAAGGGAATGCTCAGTGGGGATTATAAAACAGCCAGGCACTTGGAAACAGTTAAGAAGAGAGAAACAGATCTGCCAGGAGGGAGTGTGGCACTGGAGCCGGTGGTTTATTTTCATGCCTCCCTACACAGCGATGCAGAAGGCTCTCCTACAATGGGGACGGAGGTAACAGCGGGGGGAGCAGGGTTGGTGCTGGGGTGAGGGTGTCAAGGTTAAATGGGGGACGGACTCCTCCAGCACCAAGTTGGCAAGCCTTTCCACTGATCCTCACTGATGTGCTCTGGACCTGGGCCCTTCCCAAATAACGGGCAGCAGCAGGGTAGCACCTACTGTAGCCTGAGGGCATGGCCTTGCCCTGGGGGCAGGGTGTCCTCTTTGCATGTTGGACGAAGGGGACAGTGGTCTTTGTGCTCTTGGCATAGCCTTGGAAAGGTGAACACCACAAACTCGCTGTCTGCTCGAGTGCGGCGCCGAGAGCGCAGCGTGGGCAGGCCTGTGGGTATGCCTACGTGAGCGTGAGTTGCGTGTGAGGTCCCCTGTGAGCGTGGCTGTGGGTGGACATCTTGTGCAAGCCCACCTGGCCAGGAGGAGCCTTCTGTCATGCTCTGGTGAGGTGGCTTTGAGTCACGAGGAGCTGTGTTTTTACTCACCCTGTGCTTCAGAAGCCAAGCTGAGACCTTCTGCATGCCATGTCAGGCACCAGGCACCTTGATGAGGGCAGACACTCTTGGTCTGGGGAAGGAAAGGTCAATACAGGCACCTGGAGGAAAAGTGACCCGACAGACCAGGTTACTGGCAGGGCCATGAAGAGAGGCCAGATTGCTTCAGACTTCCTCCACTGTGTCCCCTATATGCCCGTGCTTGGGACAATAACTCACTCTTCCCAGTTTGAGGGACACTGCTACTGTGGTGGCGAGTTAAGAAGTGACCTGAATGCATGCCCTGCCATCCCCTCCTGGCTCTTTAGCTCTGTCCATAAAAAATTGTGGTGTTTGCAGCTGCGTGGCAGCAGGAGCGGATGGGGCAGTGACCACGGGAGTGCTGCATGTGTGCTATGCAGAGACTCATTTTTCTTGGGGAAAAAAGCAGATGCAACTGTTGAAGCCAAAGTGTGCAAAGAGAAGGGTTAGTCACTCTGCAAGTGTCAGGGGCTCGCAGAGGAAAAAGCAGGAGTTTGCTGACTAATGCCGATGATGTTCAAGGAGTAAATGAGAAATACAGAGGGAAAACCCTCTGTTTCTGAATTTGGAAGGGAAAAAAAAAAGAGGGGGGGGGGAGATGAAAGGAAGATGTACAGAGTTACTAATCAGCCTTCAAAGTCTCTGACCTATATCTCCTGCCTTTCCCTGGAGCCATTCTTGAAATGAAAAATTAATAGAGAACAACCAGGTTTTACCTCCAGGGTACCCTTTCAGGCTGCCACGTACTGCAGGCTGAGACCAGTGGATAGGACTTCGGTGTCCCTCAGCACGATCCAGAAAGTGGCGTGGTCTCAGTCCAGGGTGTTGTGAGGACATCCAGAGAGACTGAAAGCATGAAGGTAATCTCCTCTCCGGGAAGGATGGTCTCTAGCTTCAGATGGTTGGGAAAAGAATGTTGAGCTGCACGCTAGGTTAAAGTAGACTAGTAAAGAAGGATAGTCCTTGAAGTTACAGTAACTTTATCAGGGGAAATGGAGGTGAGAAGGAGAAAAAAAAGTATATCAGGTCATTAGCCCTCTGAGGGCCAAGTTCATTGTGTCTGCAGAATATTCCTCCCCCTCTTCCCATTTTTAACTTTTTAATGAGGAAAGAGAATCCTTATTTAAGAAGCTAAAACCTAGAGCTGTGGGTCAGGAGGTTTCATTTCCCAGTCCTGCTGCTGCCTTGCTCTTTAAGCTTGAGCAAGTCACTTTACTTTCTTCTTTGTCTCTATAGGATGTGGATTGTGATAGCCTTTGCAAAGTATTTTCAAACCTGTAGAGGAAAGGAAGGGCTGTGTTTTCCAAGGTGACCAGGGCCTGGGCATCGCAACAACAGCCGTGTATGGTGCAGGAGGAGGAGGGCTGATGCTGGGGGATTTCTGCCCGCGCTGGAATAGGCTCTGTGCGTGTGCAGCACTCCCATGGCTTTGGGCACTGTCAGATTCACCCTCCCCCATGGCATGAGAGGGATTGGACCATGCAGCCATGGAGTGCCACGAGAAGAGGTGCTGTCAGCCACCGTGGCATCAAGGCTAGTTTAGCTGTGAGGGGGTCTGAGCATATACAAAAATCTGGTCCTTTACCATTTTCTTGTGTTGGATGACCTCAGTTTAGATGCCCAAGATCACTAGCAATATTTAATATATAGGTCTGGATGCATCCTGTTGTCTTTGTTGTGCTCCTTCAGAGCCTTGCTCCTTAGATGTTTGCAAGATACCTTACTTGCTGCTATCTTTTGTGATAAATATCCTCCATAACCCTGAAGGGCCAGAAGCTGAGCTATGCGAGCTGTCTCTGCATGGACTTCTGCCTCTCCAACATGAGGATGCCTTATGCAGCTTGAGAAACTAGGTTATATAGCAGCTTTAATGGGGCTTTTTCCAGACACTGATTGACCTGATTCCTCAGACCAGCTGTTTTATTTATTAAGCAAAAAAGGAGAAAAAGAATGCATCTCCTACATAAATTTGATTCATTGTGGAGAATGTTTAAACTTCTTTTTTTTTCATGAATTGATGTAACACTCTTACTTCATATTGATTTTGGAGATATTAATTTATACACTAGGAATTAGGAAGATTTGCCTCTTCATCTAATCCTGTTTCTAGAGAGAGATTTACTTAATGTGCAGTGTAATTTGTCTAATGTGCAACTTTGTATGTAGAGTGTACCCAGATCCAGCAGAAACAGTGGGTATAATAAAAGAGAGCACTGTAGTGGAGTGCTGTAAATCCCTCTGTAATTAAAAATACTAAATTAGTCAATGTTAGCATAGTCAGGAGACATTGCTAGCTGAAAAGCAGGGATATATGGCAAGAGTTTTCAGTGCAGGACGGGGAAACTGGGTCTGTGTTCATCTCTGTGTGCCTGTGGTATGTGTCTAGGGGAGGGATGGTTTATAATATCTTTTGCCAGGAATACAGTTTGGGTGGCAAAGAGGAATTATTGGGAGTTATCCCAGGGTTGTCCTTGCATGTTCCTGAGGTGATGGAGGAACCAATTCTCCTGCCAGCTCCCACACTGTCTCACTGTTTTCACCCCCCACCCCGAGTCCTATGTGTGCTTGGTGGACAGTTGCAAGGCTGGATTTTACACTTCTACAAAAATGTCTCTAAAAATACTTTATTGCTCTTAAGAAGGCTGGCACCAGTGATTGGTTGATTTATTCCCCCTCACCTCCATATGTCTGTCTGTATGTCTGTCCGTCTGTCTTTCCTGGTGTTAACACAGATGAATCACTGACTGAAATTTTCATATGGGCCTTTTTTCAGGATTTGGTGAATCTCCCTGTAAATAATCAGGGGAAATATCAGTTTATACCAATGTAAGATTCACTACCTCTGAGTACTGTCCATCTGCCTGTCCTATATCCAGCTTATGACCAGTGCTGCCTGCAGTGCCTGACACTTCATTTGCTTTCTCTTTTGGAGAGAACAGGAGGAAAGGTGGGGCTTATGCTCTAAGCAGAAGTTGCTATTTGGAACTGAGTAACAAAACTTTGTTGTGCATTAAGATTAAAAATAAATTAATCTTGTTTATCTGAACAAAACCAGGATATGAAATAAAGCTTTACTTGCAGTTTGCATTTAAGTTTGACTTGATTCTGTTAGTGTAACATCTGGCCGGTGTGGTTTCTTCAACAGCTGGATAATATCATCCAAGACAAAGGTGACCTACTGTTGAGGCCATCCAACAGCTTCCCCATTTTAAGACCCTCTTTTTGGTTTTTCACAATTATACAAAACTCTGGGCAAAAATTTTCCATCTCAGCTACCTGCCTCAGAATGTATATTTAGAAAACAGCTTTTTTATACCTCCGTTGAATTGTTTGATGCATGTTGAATATAACAGATTTACAAAGAAACGAGAAAGCAAGCCCCCACTTTAACAACCCAATACAATTTGCATGGTATATATGTAGGAGGCACCACTTCTGCTGTCTACAAGAACATCAGCCCAAATGTGGTCAAGTTTTAAGCCTTAAAAAAACCAGTTGCCACCACATCCTCAACAGACAAAACAGATCTCTGAAGGATTTGGACCTAAGAGTTTCAATTAGACATTTAAAATTAGTGGAAGCTTTTCATAATATCTCTGTGCCTCAATTCCCTGCCCATGACATATGGATAATACAGTGTCTTACTTTATGAGGACATTGTGAAAATACATTCCTTTATGTTTGTGAAACATTCAGTTACTCTGATGATGCATACTGTAGGAAAGCCCATGAGTAAATTACTAATTTTGTCTGCTGAGCAGAGTGTGGCAGGTACCTAGTAAACAAGGCTTGGGGCCACACCTCAAAGAGTGAAGATGAAATAGTGACTAGTTGCTTGCTAGGTGAGCACCATGTATCCTGCTGTACTGGGTGAGGCCAAGGTCCTGTAGAAAAATAGCCTGTGATTATGTGATTAACAGCTCTGCCACAGTAGACGGGCAAGAAAAAGGGCTGGAGGAAGGTTGCATAGGCAATCATAAAGCTGAGGTTTCCTAAGCCTTGTGTTCTTAATTTGCAACTTTAAACAGTCTTGCTTTCACCTTTTTCTGGTTTTTGTGTAGTTGTCTATTATGTGGAGTGGGCATGAGGAACAATAAACAGCCATTGCTCCTGGAAGAAGAAACAGGATAATGCCTGGTGCCATCGGTCATCAGAGAAGAAAATTCTTGGTGAAGCCTTGAATCCAGGCATTGCATTTCGGAGCAAGTATGACCCTTGAGATAGAGGGAAGTCAGGGATGGAGAAAAAAAGCAAACAAGCCAAGGTGCCTGTTTTTCCCTTATGGCAGCTGTTTGGTTTATTTCTATTTATTTATTTCTATATAAGATATATATATTATATAGAAATAAATCAAAATGTTTATTTTTATTTATTTATTTCTATAATAATGCTGCGTACCATTAAGCAGCAATGCCACAAACCAACAGACTTGCAAGTTATTTCAAAGAAGAACAAGATCATCCCGTTGCTTTTTGCTGTGGGTCTTGTGGGAAGGCTTTTCCTGATTTTACTCTGGTTGCTCCCTCTCCCGGGTTCTGCCCTGTGGAAATCCTAAGCAGTACATGCATGAGACTGTCATATTTAAACTTGGGAAAATAATCCAGCCCAGACTCACAGGCAGAATCACCCTGAAATCCCTCTGATTTTGTTCACTTCCTTATATTTTGGTTTTCTACCTATATGTGTTTCCTCAGGTAGAAGGAAGTTGTGCTGCCCGCAGCCCGTTACTAGTTCAGAGTTGTATGTGGGCAGTAGCATGGGAGGAGGAGGCTCTGGTTGAATGTTTGAAGTAGAAACTGTGATCATGCCACCAATGAGCAAGTTACTGGATGGCTGGGATGCATGCTTCAGCAGAAGTTTGCCCATGTCACAGTATTATCAGCCGTTTCTTCTGCAGTAACTTAGTATGGGAGTAAGGGTTACAGTTCAGCAGGGGAACACACTGAGCTGTACAAGTTGAGGAAACTTGCTCATTCTCTGCCTACATTATGAGTCAAACCAAGATGCACATTTTCTTCAAATCCCTAAACCCTAAAGCCCATGCACAAGAGCCTCTTCTTGATGTGGTTTTCATAATTGATGTTTGGCTGTTTCACAGTTGCTTTTCCCCATGGAGTTTCTCTTAAAAATGCCCTATATTTCTTTTTAATTTTGACTGTGCATGGCAAGTTTATATTTCAGAAAAGAAATTCAAGCATCATTTTTTGTAAAGCTAGGATGCCATTAGGGTACTTTGGGGAGGGTACTGCTTATTATTTGTGGTGTCCCCTGAGAAGCTGGTAAGTGAAGTCCTACCAATATTTCTTCTTCTTCTGCATGTGAATTTTCAGAAAGGTTTGTTAAGACAGACACTGGTCTACCAGCACTGGCTGGTTATTACAGTTGTTCAAGCATTAGGCAATTGTGTTTTAGCAAGCAACAATAGTTTCTCTTTCTTTTTTTTTGTTTCGTTTTCTTTTAATAGCAATGCCTTTCACATTCCCTGCTACTTGACTCCTCCAAAAGTAGGCATGCCTTTTAACTGGCAGCTCTCAGTATGTAACTCCGAGCTGAGCTATCTCAGCCCTGTCAAAACTCTGTAGAAGAAGCTGGGTCCTGCTTCAGCCAAGGGCCCTGTGAGGGAGGAATGAGGGGCCTGTCATCCCTTGGTCTTGCTTCATGCAGTGTGTGCCTGCACACAGGGCAACCATTGGTGTGGGCGTCTTTGGTCACCTCCGGGTTGTACCTAGGCTTAGTGTGGATCACCACCAGTGTCCTGTCTCCCATAACCCTAGCGAGGGAAACATGGAGTTGCTCTGGAGCAGGGATTTTGGAGGAAAGGTGCTGTTACCATGGGAGGTGCTCATGTCCTCTGAAAGATGGCGTTGAGCCACGCATGTGAAGGGCTCAGATGTGGCCTGGCTAGGAGTCCACTGCGATGCATCAGTCTGTTGCCCCAACGTCTGGTTTCACACCCAAACTGCTGGGTGTTGACTTTGTCGTGGAGTGCTACTTTTTAAATAACCCTTACTGAGGGGTGGAAAGTGTCTAACCCCTGAAGTGCCTGCATCCTCCCTCCTGCTCCCCTCCGCAGAGCTCCTGAGGTGCCACAGCTTGAAGATATCCTGGGTGGCAGAAGGCGAGGTAGTGAATATAACGCCCCCCTCTGAAGATCTGGTATGTGTTAGGACATGGGATGCGTTACTCCATTTCTGACCTCTGAAAATGACCTCATTTTCATTTCTGACCTCATGAAAACCTACTCTTTGCCCCTTTGCCTGCCAGCCAGCCCCGTTCTGAGTTAGACCACATAAGACAGGGTAGACGGGATCACCTTTCTTTCAAAAAAAGAATACAAGGCAGTACCAGTGCTTGTTTTAATTTATTCCTGCTCCTGGGTGTAATTATAACCTCTGGGTTTCAGTGTAAAGGTGGAAGGGGATGTGATTGAATGGGGTTAACTTTTTTTTCAAATTGCATTAATACGTGACTTATATGAAAAACAACCACCCTCACACAGGAATGCAGGCAGTATTTGCAAGCTGCCTGTGGATTTATGAAGCGTTTGGAAACACACCGTACATTATTTCCTGAGACGTGTTTCTTGCACAGCAATGATGTTTGCTTATTCTGGGACAATGATGAGACATGAAGGTATTAAAAACAAAATTTTAAAAAGGATAGAAAATGTTTATTTCAAAAGCTAATAAGGGCCCCATTTCTTAAGAGAAACAAAATGACAAACCTCTCAGTACCTAGTTGGGACTTTGAGAGATCTGCCTAGAGAAAACTATTTATCATATACTTACATATACTGCTTTTTAAATTTTTTCCCTCTTTTCTGTGAAGGCTGTTTACACCAGAACAATATCTTTAGTTCTGGAGTTCATCTGCTCCTGCTGCTCCTTCTCCAACTGAAGTCACAATGCTCAGTACATCATCGTTAGCAATGGTGACAACATGGTGTTACTGAGACCAGGTTTTACTCCAGTTGGAGACCGCGCAGCAGCAGCAGACAAATTCTGCTGAGAGCAGAGAGCATGTTTGACTGTTCATATTGCTGATCTTGAAGAAAGAAGGGAAGGAAAAATATCAAGAAGGGAAGGAAAAATGTTAAGAAATCCAGGAAAAAAAAAGCGGAATACTCGTGCAGGTCTTCTGAGATTGTGCAACTTCGCAAGTGGGCATGGGTGCTGGAGACTTTACTTTCCACGGATTTCCTTTTCAAATTGGTTAACAGCAGACCAAATACTTAACTGGTAGAAAATTACTTACTTTTAAAAAAGGGAGAGTAGGAGAGAGGGGTTTAATTTAGATACAGATATGACTCGGATACCTGAACTGTGACCACAAGTTTTGTGGGTTTTTTTGATTTTTTTTTCTTCGCAACCCCCCTTGCAGAAGACAAGGGAAGATGACTAATGCCCTGATCCTGCTAATGCTTACACATGTGGTTAGCTTTCAATGCATGAGTTGTCCTGCTGAAGTCAGTTAAGACAATTCATGTGCTTAAACTCAGACACAGGCCCACGTGCCCGTAGCATGAGGGTCTAGCCAGCTGCCCTAGGGAAACAGTCAAATAATGAATTTATAGAATGTTTTCTAATGCAGACATTGTCTTGACCTGGAAAAGATGAAATCCTCCAGGAAAAGCAAACTGGGCTTACGCCTTTCCCCTTTGCTTTTATCTGCCTGATTCATCTCTTGGGTCACAGGCTCGCAGTTACTGGTTAGAAGGTAAGGCATGTCTGCTAGTGCTTGAGGGACTGTGAGCTAAGAGGTGACACAGTGAGATCATTAAAGAGCAGGGGAAAAACAGTGGTAAAATGGTCAATATCCCCATTGACCATATCACAGTAATACAAGTGAAAAGTATATGTACATGTAAAGTCTAGTTATTTGTGGCAGGTTTGCTGTTGAAAGGGTATGTCCTGGTGGCCCACAAGCATGGATGGAGTAGCCATCTCATTTACTCTGAAGGCCGACCCAAAGAGTAAAGGCAGCATGGTAACCCCTAGATGCTTTTGTAGCATTATTTCCATGCTTCAGTCTCATGGCAGCACTAAGGACGCCAGGAGGACCTTGAGCAGAAAAAGACATTGCTGTTTCCCCAAGATAACTTCCCTGCTGGTGTGAGAGGAGTAGCACCTCCAGCTGGCTAAGTCCACTCAGAGATGTGTTTTCCAAAAGACCCTGAGCATCCTCTGGAGTCTCATCCCTCAGTGATTGATGAGCAGCCTCTGCTACAAGTGTTTTCTCTCACTTCCAGTATCCTGGGCAACCCAGGCATGTGCTTGGTTAGGGTCCAGGTTCCCTGTGAGATGAGGCTGAGTGTTACTCCTGCTTTCCCCTGGCTTCCTGCTACAGCCATGCTGAAGTATTTCTGAAGTGTAACAGATCAGGAGGGCATATATTTTTCAGGCAAGCCTTGTAGCAGAACTACTGGCAGCCTGAAGAGAGTGGCCATTTACCTACATATGGGATTTGGGATGTCTTAGGATTTTTTGTTTGTTTGTTTGTTTTTTTATCAGGGCTGCACACGCTGTGTTGCTGTTGTGGCAATCCATATGATTCATGTCTTGCACAGTCTGACAAGTTTATTGTAGCTTGCATGTGCTGAGCTGCACGCGGCGGTTGCTGCACTGCTCATGGTTAGTACCAGGACAGCCCGTGGTGCTGGTGCTGGGTTGTGAGCAAGTGCCAGGACCCAAAGGGTGCCACATGTGAGAGGGCCACTCAAATGAGGTCTCTGCATTGACTTTGGGAAGTGGAGAGGACATGAGAACACTTGCTTGGGCTTTATCTTTTTAAAACTTCTCCAGGAATAGCATTTTCTTTGGAGCAGGCAGAGCAGAAAGCATGAGGGGGCAGAGAAAAAAGTGGGAGGGTCAGTTCTGGGGTCTATGGGTGCTGCCAGGATCCAGTTTCATATTTCTGTCTCTGCAGAGCATGGAGTCAGTTATGATTTCATTTGAACAGCTTGGAGTCTCTACCACTGAGCCTTTAAAATACTAGATGTCCAGTTACACCTGCTTCTCTTTGACATCCATCTTCCCTAAGGCTCGAATGTTACTCTGGTTTGTCGGGTTCTTCATTCACTGATGCTGTCCTGAACCTCTCAGCTCTTCCCTTTTTTTTTTTTTTTTTTTTTTAAATATTTTTTTGCAAAGTTGAGAGGAAGTGCAGAGGGCTGGGAGCAGAGGCACAGCAAGGTGAATGCATCGTTTCCTTGCTGAAACCCAGGGATCAGCTGGAGGTAAGGACCAAGACTAAACAAGAGTGACATCATTAGTTGGGAAATTTAGTGCAGTTTCATGAAAACCTGTTTGGTGCCATCTTGCATGCAGTCACTCAGTGCCATTTGCTGCTGCTTGGGGCAAGTGAGAGGAGTGTGGTTGGGAGCCCCAAGCCAGCAGGTTTGCTGGTTGAGCCACAGAGGGACCTGCACTGTTGATCTGCCCCACACGCTGTCCCCATAACTGCCCACTGCTTTGGAGTCCCCCACACTTGGCTTGGCAGTAGCTTGTGGCACAAAGTTCGCAGCACAGTGATGAGCTGTGCAGAGATGGGTTTCCCTGAGCAGCTGTGCAATGTGACCCTGTCCTCGCAAGTCGGTGTTGCTCTTCCATGACAGCACAAGGAGAATGGGTGTTTACCCTAGAGAGCTACTGACTGTTCATTTTGCTTTAGAGCTCCATCTCCCTTTTACTTGTCTCCTTTGTGAATATTTCCATAATAGTTAATATTAGATCTTTCTGTGGCTGTTGGTGGTTTTATTACTCAGCTACATCTTGTCCTCTATTTTCACCAGATTTCTGTAAAGGGAGATACAGATCAAGGTGAGCTTTGTGTTGTGGGATATTGATTTTGTAGGTGCCTGTATAAATACATGTTTTCATGCCTGTGACGTAACGTTTGTAGGACTGAGGTCCCACTTGGCACTTTTAGCCTGTTCAGGTTTGTCAGCGATGTGCCTGATGGTGTGTGCTGATCAGCAGCAGGTTTGGAAGGGCTGGGCAGCTGGGCAGGATGAGCATCACAACCAATTGCAAGGTTGTGGTGCCCTGACCAAGTGATGTGTGGGGCAAGGGAGCTTGCACTGCATCTGCTCACAGCGTGCCCAGCTCCTCAGGACAGGTCTAACAGTCCCCCACTGTCCTGAATTCACTCGCTAAACTTTTGTAATCACCATCAAAAACCTGTTAAGTAAATGTTTTCTGTGCCCAAAAGCAATTGCCCCACTTCCTTTTGTTCTGAATAGACATAAAAATGAAATATGGACCTGTGTTCTTAAAAGATCATAGTTATTTGGTCCTGAGGGAGATTGCATATCGAAACAGGTTTTGTTAAGATTTGATGATACTCTAAAGAAATAGAATGAATTGGGACTTTGTTTCATGAAAGTTTGAAAATCAGTGAGAAATAGCCTGTGAACTGGAAGATGGAGATGGCCATTTCTGAGATAAGGAACTCCCTTTTTCTTATTGCGACTGGGATGGAGAAACTGAGTGGATAAGGGCTTTGTATCAGATGCAGAACCAGTGGGGTCAGCACTTGTTTTGCATTGTATTAGTTTCGTTTAAGGCTGCCTTCTGTCTGGCTTAAAATAATGGTTCATAGTGGCAGTGGTCTCCAACTCTTTCTGCCTAATGCATGGTTGGTTGCTAGGAGGGCTGCTGTCATCCATGTTTTAGCGTGGATGTGATGACCAATTTTGCATCGCTTTCCAAGCTTTGGCTGGATGACTCAGCTGGTCCTCTGGTGACTCATTTCAGTCTCCCATGAGCCCAGGAAGGACTGAAGAGGGAAGCGTGGCTATTTTCAGGTATGAAAAATGACCAAACTCAAGGAGTATATCCACAAAGGAGTACTGCAAACATCGAATTTAATTGGGTATTTATGCAGGGTATAAACTTGCCCCTTTCCACTGAAATTCTTTCCCCAGTTACTGTACTTCTGCAGAATCTAATTTCCATTCCCACTCTTCATCCATATGGATGTTGGAAAGCTCTCTTTAAGTTTTGAGTGCTTATGGACTGATGAAAGTTCACAGGACTTTCGGTACCAAATTCCCGTAACTGTTTTTGGTTTTGTTTTCTTGGCAGTTTCCCCCCCTTCTTACCATTTACTGGGATTCTCACAATTCTAGCAACAACCATAGACCCACCCCAGGCTGTTTTTCTCCCTAGTCAGTCCTATGTTAGACAAAGCGAAGGTGTCCAGTGTTCTCCTAGACCTATTGAAAGCTCTTGTGATTTGACCACAAGTTGTTACTAATTTGTTTTTTCTGGATCCTGCAGAAACAGTAGTGTTTGCTCCTTGTGAGAAAATCATACAGAGCTTATTTTCCCAAAAACTCTTCTTTCCCTGTGACTCAGACTTCCTGTTCATCATTAGTCAAAATGCATAGATGTGGCTGTGGACAGCTTTGCTGCAATATCACCAGCACACTGATAATTCTGAACTCCTTGTCCTACTGCATCTAGGCTTAATCTTAATTTCATTGCTGTAGGAAAAGGAGAGTCAAGTGTTCTGGGTTGAAAGGACACGGCTGCAAAACAGTTGTAATAGTGCCAAAAGATGCTTATGGAAGAGATGGGGCAAGTGGCTGCATGCTGCTGGAAGTGCATTGCTACATGTCAGTTCACAAGCGTAGGGTCATGGATGAGAAGGAGGCCTGACAGCCCCTTTAGCTAGTTTGTCGTCTGTAGCCAGCTGTCCTTTCTAATGTGGATTTTTGATTCTGTAGGTTTGGTTTCAGCAGTTGTCTGCACCCATGGGTGCTGCACAGCAGTTTCTGCTAGCAGAGTGAGTGCGGTCATACAAGGCGTGAGGTGTGCTCAGGTGCCCGTGTCTCTGCAGGGTGCTGTTCAGGGTCTCGAAAGCACTGAGCAGTCTGGAACAGTCACACCAAGGGTTGTCTTTAGTTGTACACCCCACCAGAGCTAACACCTGCTTGCTTTTTCTTGGTTGAAGGGGAGTGTGTATGCCCAGTCTGGCTGTGGAGCTCTCTCCGCCCAGAGCCTGCTTTTGAAGCTCAATCCCCCTTTCTACCCCATCACAGTGGTAGCATGCCTCAGGCTGCACTACAGAAGGCATTTGGCATGTACTGTATCGGATCTCCAGGTTCAGCTACACTCATGTCACACTCTAGTCTTGCCAGTGCAAGAAGCCCAGCAGCCACGGCATTAAGCACTGTAGAGCTGAGTAAATAAATATGTCAATAAATAATCATATCCTGCACAAAACAGAAACCTGGGGGACATACTGGTGGTAGCCAGGGAGCTCTGCTGGTACAGGTGCAGATATTTCTTTCTCTTAATGAATTCTCTTGCTCTGATTTCTTTTCTTTTAGAGCTTTGAGAGGGAGTAGGCACTTATTGGTGTCCCTGAGCTTCTTCACAGCACACAGGGACGTTATACCCTTCTTCCTCAAGTAGATATCCATTCCTGAGCTCCTGGATGTTTACCCTTGAAGGCTTTGAAATCCTTCATGTAGTTTATCTCCATGCTTAAATCAGGTTTTCTTTCTGTGTTAGCAATAGCTTCCTGCATCACCTAGGTTGTCCATCCTTGCCCAAACAGGTGGCTTCTCTGCATGCTGAACTGGCCTCTGTCCTATTAGACCTTGCTTAAAAAGAAAGTTAGTGTGAAGACAGTGGGAAGTAAGGCACATACTGCCAGCCCTCAGCCCCAGCAGCCAGCCAGCAGGGCAGCGGGGAGGTGTCCAGAGGCACTTCTGTGGGATCACATCAGGCAGCATCACTCATTTCTTTTGGAGAAGAGATTAATTGCCTTTGTGGGTCATTTGAAAGCGCTCATATGTCTGTATGTGCCCAAGTGGGATCGTGTGTTTCATGTGAGAGGCGTCAGTACCACTTTAAATACAGCGAAGCCAGTGATTCGAGGCACGGCAGTTAACAGATACACCCTAACACAAAATATTCTTGTGGAGATTTCAGCAGCTCTCTCTGAGCATCTCGCCACTTTTGAGGGAAAGGGAATCGAGAAACAGTTAAGTGGCAGTTTTCTACAGGGTTACTCTTCTCAGGCTCAGACTGTGAATTAAAGAGATGATTGAAGGGGGTTTTTGGAGGAGAAATGAGTCCGCATCCAAAACTGCAACTCCGTGTATCCCCAGCAGTGTTTGTTTCGGGCTGGGTGGCTCAGTCATGCTGTGCCCGTTCTGGTCCTGAGCTGTACTCATGGCCCCAGTCCGTTTAATTTCTGGTTTTATAGTATTAATTTAGATTGCAAACAAACGCCATGGGTGACAACAGAAAAGGTTTCTGACTGTTTGGCCATCACTTTGGAGATGTTTTCCTGGCCCTGAGTGATGAGGAAGATAATTTCTGGAAGAAAGGCTGAAAAATTCATGCTCCGGACATGTGTTTCCTTGAGAACTGAAGGGCTTTTCCTTCTGCAGGTGTGTGTTCGTGTGCCTGTATGAGGACAGGTTATTTACAGAATTGCTTTAACTACTTAAAGTGCAGGTCAGATGATTAACCTGCACTATCCTTTCCCTTAGTTTCCTAAAACACCCCATAGCACTCGATACGTGAGAGTGCTGTAAATCCTGCCTTTGGATTTCATTCTTATTTGAAAGAGAGATGCTGCTACAGAAGGGAGGAGATAGAGTTAACACTGGCTTTGGGATAGTTGGGAGGTCATCAAATCAGTCTACCTCAATTTTCTGCTTTGGCAGAGTCCTGTGCCCAAATTCCCCACCTTTCTTCTTGCACCTTCGTCTTCCTTTGCAGCCCAAATCCTGTGTATTTCATCCAGACCTCAGCAAGGGCTTATTTCTCTCCAACAAGTCCGTATCCTGACGGCAATGAAATGGAGGGAGGGACTTCGCGAACAGGCAAACTGACCTTTTCAGCCCAGCTAGTGCTTGATCCGAGTTTCACATTTCGTAAACAAAGCAAGGGCTGAATGTCATGCAGTGGCCTCTTTGCAAATGAAACACTTATGAAAAAATCCTGTGGGAGTGAGAGCCTCAGCCTGAGCCTTGCCCATGTCCTGCCTTCACAAGTAGGGTTGCTTCTAACGTGTGAGGTATGCGAGGTGCCAGCCATTGCCTGTGGTTTCACCACACTTGCAGGCCAGTTGGAGTCATTGACATTGCAAAGCTAATATTTACAGCTGGAAAGTCACCTAGGTGGGGAGGCACCCATGGTGGAAGAAGTCAAAATATCCTTTTCACTAGGCAGTTGTGGAAGCCATGAGTGTGCCAGTGCTCTGTGCAATCCTGCCTGTCTGACTTCATCTTGTTCTTTTTTTCTCATCCCATCTCTGACTCCAGAGCAGACTTTCTTCTCCTTTGAGGCCCTTGGGATTACTGAGTGTTTGGTTGTAAAACTTGTTCCTGGCTTCACTGATACCCACTTTCCCAAAATGTCTTTTAACTGAGATAGTGCATAAGTTCCTTTGCGCACTCATGCAGCCCTTGAAGACTTTCAGGTGCTGCTGCTGCCTCTGTCTTCATTGTTCGTCACCTCATTTTGCTCTTGAGACTCCAGATGTCATCACAGGAGCTGATGTCTTCGCTCCTTGGCTCGGGAGGACTGTTGCTTAGTGAGGTACGTCTGGCAGGACTATCCATCTGCCTTCTCAAGCTGCAGAGACATGCCATGGGCACAGCGGACTCCCACATTTCTTACATTATGTCTGGAGAGCACTTTGACGTCTTGGTAGAGCGTTTGCAGCGTCATTTCATGATTTCTGTAGAGGTGACAGTCTTCCTGTCAGCTTTGACAGGTATGCTGAAGGGGTTTACTTACTGGGGTCTGGCTCTGTTTTGTCAAGGCTGTAGCCTATCAAATGTATTCACTTGCTGCCTTCATTTGCTTTCCACTTCAGTGACATTGAGGTGCCCTGGAGAGAAGTTTTGTACTATTCCAACTGTGCTGGGTTTTCCCCTAGGAAGGTATCTAGGGGTCACCTTCCAGTTCAGGGGAGCACGGACTTGACTGCTGGACCTTCTCACACCAAGATCTAGAAACTGATGTTAGGTCCAGTGGCTGCCGCATCTGCAGTGAAGTAATGAAACATCCTCTCATGAGGTTTATTTTAACCTGTGTTCTCAGGTGTTGCACTGTTAATTAACTATAATGTGAAGCATAAACTAGTCACATGATTTACTGAGGAAATCTGTAATATCTCTTGTCATTACCACAATTCATTTTAGTGGGAGATGGAGGTGACCCTGAAAGAATCCTTCACTGAGGTGTAATCAGGAATTTAAGTGTATATATTTGTCCCTGAGATTTCGCTTCATGTGTCTAAAACCAGGAATATGTCAGAGGAGCCCACAGCCTGTTACTCAGGCTCGTGGGCACCTGAACCCACATCAAAAGGATGAATAAGAATTGTGATGTTTCTAGGTTACAGAAGATATCTAGTAGTAGGGCTTTGTGGCTTGCAGTGGATATGGAAGAGGGGAGTTCTATAGTGGTGAGATGTGAAATTGTGGTCAGAGCTGTAAAGGAAAGGCCTGATATTGCAGGGACTTGACTCCTTTGTCTATAGAGACAAAATAAAGTAAGAGACAGCACAGGTGCTTCAAAGGGAAATCTGCGGCTGGTGATGCCTTGTATTCACTGATTCCTGTGAGTTATGTGTTTCAGATGTATAGCATGCTTATGTAAGTGGTTGTCCACATCCAAATCCAGCTTACGTGACATTGTCTAGCGACCCACCAGATGTGATGAGCATGGGTGGATGGGGCTGGAGCAGCCTAGAATGTTTCCAGGCTCTGGTGCAGGGTCTGGCCCAGGGTGGTGCTGCCTCATTTGGTTTGTGTGGGACACGCCAGGGCTCTGGGTAACCCATTTCCCGCAGAGCTGCTCATGTCAGCTCTCACCTGGGGTGGCAGGGATGCTTTCCAGAGCATACAGACACAGGCAGTGTGACTAGCAGCCCTGGCCAGCCCTTACCACCTCTCCCAGCATGTCCTGTGCCTGCAGGCAGGGGCAGTGGTGCTAGAGTCTCGGGAAAGGGGACAGGACAGACTGGGCTGGCTCAGATGAAGGTGTCCCCAGGTATTCTGGCTGTGTCCTCTTCTCCCTGGTCAGCTGAGAAGGCTCTCACTGCTCAGCAGGCAAGTTGCCCTGAATTTAAGGAGTTAAAAGGGAGAGTGAAGAAGTGAATAAGGATGGTTGGGGGGGGCAAGATAGCAGTATCCTGAGATACATGGCAAAATAATCTGCTCAGGGCATAATAGGGAACAGCTGCCTACATCCCCCCATGCCCAGGAGTACTGACTGAGGTCCTGGTTGCTAACTTTTATCTATAAAGTCAAGTCACGGTGTGGAGTATGAAATAGTAGTCAAGGTTGCATTGCTGATGCTGTAAATGCAGGAGAGAGGTGTGTAGGAGGGCAGTAGGGGTGACGGGGGGATACAGGGTGTGAAGGTGATTGTGATCAGAGCTCCCTGGCTGCTGTCTTGTAGCAGGGTATATGCTTTTTTGGGTGTGTGGGGGTTGGAAAGGTGCTTGACTTTGGTTGGTTGGTTTTGTTTATGGCTACTCTGTGCATTGGAAAGTCTTGCTTTTTCATCTGGCAGGGGGATGTGGATCAAACGTGGCAGCTTGCAGCTGTGTGAAGCCAGGTCTGGAACACTGCAGGGGACAGGCTCTGTCACATCTTTAAGAACTGCTGCGCGCTACATAAGCATTTAGGAAACTACTAATTAGGACGAGACAGTTTTACTAGCAGGACAGGAAAAGCAGAGCAGGAAGGCAGAGAGATTTTCACCTGGAATGAAGGCTCCCTTGACATCTTCTGCTCACCAGGAACAGGAAGGAGCTGAAGCTGTTGAGTTCTGATCTCCACTTTGAGGTTGTCTCCAAACATTTGGTAGCACAAGGGAAGGAATTTGTGTAGCCTCCAGGGACATAAATTTTAAGGGGGTTCCAAGAGTGCAGTGTTGCTGGGGACAATGCCTCAAAAGGGGCCACACAGAGGCCATTGTGAAGAAGGGTGCTGTGCTTGAGACATGGCTATTTTGAAGGTGCAATACGTTAGCCATACCTGTCAGGTCCCTTTTTCATTGCCTTCTTAACCCGGGCCCGTATATGAGTTTGCAGGCTTGTGCCTCTCTGGGGAGAAGTGGAAGATATTTATTTCAGGAGTGTCTTATGTGCATCATTTATATGCTGAACACATGCCATGTGCTTTCTACAGTATTTTTCAAGCAGGCACCGTCGTTTTGGTGGCAGTCAGCAAGCAGCCTCTGGTTACAGAGCACTGGCAGCTCTGCAGGTACAGCAAAAGGTCTTACCGCCTACTTAATACAGGGTAGGGGCTTGGTCTCTTGCCACCTCAAAGGCCACATTTATAAATCAGCTATGCGTAAGTGCTAGGCGTAAAACAGAAGGAAACATCAGTGACTTTCAAACGGTTCCTTCTTAGACCCCAAAGTGTATTTTTTGCCCTTTGAGGTGAGGTGGGTGAATGGGGAACTTTATCTCATTTGCTTTCCTGAAACCTGTTGGAAGTACAAGTGAGGCAGCTGTGTGGTTTGTGTTTGCATGCAGAAGAGGGCCATCTGAATTGTAAATAGCACCTGCTAAATTATTATTAAGTGAAAGCTGACGTGGGAGGAGTTCTCAGGAAAAAAAGAAGTCAGATCTTTTAATAAAAGTCATTCAGGCTGTTTTAACATTGTCCCCTGGCTGCACACTACATACTTCTGCTCATGTGGATACTATGGGGAGTTACGTGAGTCCTATCAAGGACAGGGGAGGCCCCATTAAATCCAGTTACTGTCAGTTGTGTGAGAGCTTTAAATGGCTACACTAAAATTCATTATTAAAGAAAGGAACTATGAATTTTATTTCAGGCATGGTGCCCAACCTTGATTCTGCTCCCAGCCTAGAGACTCGTTGTGCGCAGGGGTGATATAAAAATTAGAACTGCACTCTTCAGGGCTTGTACTGTTGCGGAATCCTGGGTGCAGCCTGGCTGGCTAACTGGGGCTGTGGGAGGTTGCCTGCCCCCCTGCTGAGGCAGGGACCAATCCTGAGCTCAGCCCATGTTGCCACTTGCCTTAGTCCAGAGAAAGATTTTGCTAGCGAAGGTGGAGCTGCCGAGCTGGGCTTCAGCTGAGCGGGAATGCTCAGTGGGCACAACTGCTTGTCCTGAGCATCCTCACCCCCTCTGCTTCTGGTGGAGGGCAAAATGGCAAGGAGCTGGGTGCCAGCCTCGGGCCATTCCATGCAAGGTGGCAAGGTGTCTGCTGGGATTTTCCTGCAGCAAAGGAAGGTGGCAAGAGAGGCCCAGCCTCACACAGGAGGTTTCTTGGCAGAGCTGTGAGTGGGAGTTTAAGAGGACTTTTCCCAAGTGAAACAGCCCATTTCCCATCCCTCCATGGCTTATGGCCCCTTCATCTTTCTAAGACCCCAGGAGTGAGGATGCTCCCAGGAACATGTCCACTGTCTCTGGGGGATGCTCGGGGGGTATTGCTGTCACAGGGCTCAGCTGGCATGGATTGCCCCATTACTTCAGGCTTGTGTCTCCATGGATGTCATGGCAAGCTACTGTTGGCCTATGTAATCAAAAGGCTGAAGTTACAAATCATATTACAGGCTGTAATGAGGAATTTGATTGCTGTAACAAACCATCCAACTTTTATTCACATTTATTGCTATTTCTGCTATTGCCATGGAGCAAAGATCCATTTTGAAAAAAAGAACATGCCACCAGCACAATTTGATAGTGTCCTCAGGAAATCTAGGGTAGTGTTTTTCTCACATTAACTGCACAGGTAAATTTACAATAAAAATGACTTTGCTGCAGAAGCCTTCTTTTCCCATCACCAAGCTGTCAATCAGCCTGTAATTTTTTGGTATTGGATTATGCACAATTGCTGGCCAAATTATTCTTCTTAGAACGTGTGCCCCTAAAACCTCCAATGTGAGAACATAATTTTGGATGGAAGGAAAAAGATTTCCTACTTCCTTATTTTAGGGAAATAAAAATATTTATCCTGCAATGAGATATAAGCTCTGAGGAGGGTGGAAGCAGCAGCAGAGGAGTCCAGAATCCTCCCTTTAGTCCCAAGACAGCCTGATTCCTCCACCCTCTCCATTTTTGGGGTACCAGAGTGGATCAGTGTTTGTCCCCTGTTCCTTTCCCCCTGCTGAGGCTGCCAGCAGTGTCACAGGGACAGCAAGGGGCTGGCTGTTGATGTGGGAAACCAGTCCCTAACAAGAACTCATTTCACCAAGGGGCACAGGCAGCCATCTGACGTTGACAATGTTGAGTGACTGCTGACCTTGTTTTTAGCGTCAGCTGATATCAACTGGAGCCCTGCCAATTTGCACCAGTTGAAAGTCTGTCTCTTAATGGTGGCGATTATCTTGATTTTTACAGCGGCGCTGAGAAAGTTGCAGCTGCTGCCCTTCACATCCCTGACTTTAATTTGGGGTGCCTACGTCTTCTGGTGTTATCTTTAGAGGAATGTGTGAGAAGAACCTCTCTCCTTGTTCTGCGTCAATCGTTTTTTACCCTTTTTATTTTGTATGAAGAGATATTGCTCAAGCACACTGTGGAATGAAAGCCATAAAGCTATAAATTACACCTCGGCTAGGTCCACAATATGTTACCAATTACATCTGCTTTATTATTCGCGTCCAGGGGGAAAACATACATCAAACCAACCCCACTCTCCAGGCAGGTTCAGTACTGTACTAGAAGGAACACCATGACTCTTCTTAATCAGTGGAAAAACAAACACAGTTTCGGCTCACTCACATATGATATTTGTGTCTGGGATGACAAGTTGAGTAATACTGCTGCGGTTCTCCGAGCTTGCTGCATGCCACATGCTACAGCATTCGTGGCAATATCATTGCCCCATGGAAAAGAGAGAGGAATTAAAGCACTTAGAGGGGCAGGGAGCTGGAGAGGGGGACTGAGGACCCAGTTGCAGGGACCTTGGAAATTGCTGCCAGGGAGGTTGGTGAGCGGGAGTTAATACGAATGGCAGCAAACAGCACCAGAAATCACATTAAAGCCAGGGGTCACGTCTGCAAAGGAGAGCACACTGCGGTTTGCAGGGCTTTGTTGCTAGAGCAGGGTTAGTGGGGTTTTGTGTTGTGTGTTCAGCAGGGGCGAGGGTTTCCCCACATGTCCTGATCGGGGTTTTCTTCTGCGTCTGCCCTGTCTTCATAAATTCGTCACTGTGGCAGGGGTGACAGTGGGGGTGTTGAAGCGAACTGGAGCAATTGCTTTACTGGTTACTTCTGTGTAGCTGCGTACGGTGTTTTTTGGCTAGCCACAGTGCCCCTCTCATGAGCAGTTCCTGGGCTTCGGGCTGCTGGGAATTAACTGGAAAATGGGTGTTGCGTGTGTTCAGGTGTGTTTGCTTGACCATGCTACTGAGCTTTGGAAGTGTGGAATAACATATTTTTCTATATGGGTGTCTGCATTTATGCATGCGTGTGTGTATGTGTACATATAAACTCCAGAAAATTTTCCGAAGAGCAACATAGACTAGGGGAGTGTGGGTTTCTTTTAGGAAAGGGAGGCGAGTATTAGATACTCTCAGATCTCCACATGAAGAAGTCATCCATGTGCACTGCGGAGTTTGTTGTGGTTTTGTCACTGAAGCATTCATTCAGCTTTTGACTTTTTAAAGTTGAAAACAAGTCAAGGTTATGTTTGTGCTTAATAATTCAGCAACGGTGCCAGCTCAGCATATTGTCTTTTTCTTCCCTAGTCATTCTGGTTTATTAAAAGGAAACACTGACGACAGATAGAAGGGTGAAGGAGGCTGTGCCTTTCTGCTTTAACTCCCACCGTGCGCTGACTCCTTCCCCAGGAATCCTCGCAGATTTGTGCCATTTCCAATACCTTTGCCCCAGTGGTACTATCCATACCCTGACCAGGGAAAAAAGGCAGCAAGTCAGAACTTAGATGTCTGCTTCTCTGTGGACCATGTCTTTTCTTCTGAATAGGAGTATTTTCTGTTTCAGTGGAATATTACTGAGAATCCTTCAATAAGTCTGTCTCAGTGATACTTTATTTTCACTTTGGTTATGAGGTTGTGAGGTTTTTTTTGTTTGTTTGGTGGTTGATTTTTTTAAAAAAATAAAGATGTAGAAGATCATTAACTCTTCTAGAACCAAAGAAGCTTGCAGTAAAATAGATTTTTGTCTTTTCTTAAAAAGTACAGTTATATCAGGACCTAGTTCTACCACATGCTAACTATGTTGCTTCATTAACTATGCTGTTTATTTCCAGGGGATCTGCTTTCCAGTGATGGTATTGTCACTGTGAATAAGAATAGATGAACACAGTTTTATAAATCTGGGAGAACTGAGAGCACACAGTGAAGCTCACGTTGTGTAACTCCCATCTCCAGTGTCCCTGAGCACAGACCAGCATTGTGCACAATTCCCACACACAGACTTGGCAAGAAACCTGAAACATCATCTGCTGCTTCTGTCCTGGCTCCTCAACTTTGTCCGTGCACCTCCATTTTGTCATGGTGTATCATCTCCTGGTCCCATCCTGGCTCTCTGCAGGCCAGAAGTGGTTTTATGGGAATAAACAGAGGGCTTAAGTCAGATCCACCAAACTGCTTAATATAGGATGAGCCTGAGGATTTGACCTCCATAGGCAGAATACTTCTCAGTATTTGACATGGGTTCTTCCTGAGAGCTGTAAATATTCCTGGAGACAATGGGAATAGGAGTGTCTTCAGGCAGAGGAGGTAAAAATAACATTTACATTCCTGTTATTAAAAATGAGAGGGGAAGAGCAAGAGAGCAGGAATCTTGGTGGTTGTTAGTATGGTTCAATCAGGGATAATGATTTAGAGCATAACATTTTATTTGTGTTGAATACATATTTCTGGAAGAACTTGTTTTCTGTGTGTGTGCATGTGCTGTAACTGAAGTCTGTATCCCATTTTCCTTTGCTGCCACTGAACAAACGATAAAACCTGAGGAAGGCATCTTGACACTGTGGTTTCACTCTGATGTTGTATTGCAGGTATGGCCTCGCATGTGCAAGTTTTCTCTCCTCACACCCTTCAGTCAAGTGCCTTCTGTAGCGTGAAGAAACTGAAAGTGGAGCCGAGTTCGAACTGGGATATGACTGGGTACGGCACACACAGCAAAGTCTACAGCCAGAGCAAAAACGTGCAGTCCTCCCAAGCAGCCGCCGCAGCAGCCGTCAACGCCTCCCTCCAGATCCCCAATCCGAGCATCCCTTACGAACAGACCATCATCTTCCCAGCAAGCACGGGGCACATCGTGGTGACATCCGCCAACAGCACTTCTGGTGTGGTCGCAGTGTCTGGGCAAACACTGGGCGGACCACACAACCTGATGCGTCGCAGCACTGTGAGCCTTCTGGACACCTACCAAAAATGTGGACTTAAGCGGAAGAGTGAGGAGATTGAGAACACAAGCAGCGTGCAGATCATTGAAGAGCATCCACCAATGATTCAGAACAATGCCAGTGGGGCCACTGTAGCCACCGCCACCACCTCCACGGCCACCTCCAAAAACAGTGGCTCCAACAGCGAAGGGGATTACCAGCTGGTACAACATGAGGTGCTCTGTTCCATGACCAACACATACGAAGTGTTAGAGTTTCTTGGCCGTGGAACCTTTGGACAGGTAGTCAAATGCTGGAAACGTGGCACTAATGAGATTGTGGCCATCAAGATCTTAAAGAACCATCCTTCCTATGCCCGGCAAGGCCAGATTGAAGTGAGCATCCTGGCTCGTCTGAGTACAGAAAGTGCGGACGACTACAACTTTGTCCGTGCGTATGAGTGCTTCCAGCACAAGAATCACACGTGCTTGGTTTTTGAAATGTTGGAGCAGAATCTCTATGATTTCCTAAAACAAAACAAATTCAGTCCCTTGCCCCTTAAGTACATTCGACCAATTCTCCAGCAGGTAGCAACTGCCCTAATGAAGCTGAAAAGCCTGGGACTGATTCATGCAGATCTCAAACCAGAAAACATCATGTTGGTAGACCCATCCCGACAGCCATATAGGGTCAAGGTCATAGACTTCGGTTCAGCTAGCCACGTGTCTAAAGCTGTGTGTTCTACCTACCTTCAATCCAGATATTACAGGTAAGAGACTGGGCTCATGTAATGCTACTAGGAAAAATATTTTACCTATGGGAATTTTCCTACATTCCTGTAAAGGAATGGAGCCATCCCTTAATCCTAAACTGGGATGGCTCTTCGAATGGCTTGTTGGTCGTAGGAGAAAATGGTATCCTAACCCCTCAGAGTTTACTTGTGTTGAAAACCATTGGAAATTTGTAAATAACCATAAAATGTTATAAAAACAGAGTTTACCAGTTACAATTTAGAAAGCCTTTCACCTCTGTCAGTACTTTGTTCTCTCTGGGACTGTTTCCAGAAGAGGCAACATATTTGGAGAGTCCATATTTCCTTTCCAAGTCAGTGCAAGTATGTTCTTGGTTTCAGAAAAACCTTAACCTGAACAATTAATCCATATTTCAAATATGTGAAACCAGGTACTTCACAAGAATAAGGTTGGCCCACAGGAAAACTGTATAGATGCAGAACATGATGTATCAAGTAGTTTTCACACAGGCTGTGGAGCTTGCTAGAGTCAATGGGAGGTTTCTGGCTGGCTCCTGTTGGCTCTGCTCCAGGTAAGCAGGCAGCCTGGCCAGGCTGGAAACACCTTTCTCCATGTGGGAAGCTGTTGGTAGGGTTGAATGAGTATTGTCAGTAATTTGGTGTTGGACTGAGGACCTGTCATGTACAGTCAATTCCCACTCGCAGTGCTTTTAACTATAGGCATGTTATGTGCTGGGATGGAGTTCTGACCTCTGTGTAGGTGCGTGTGAAGCTCAACGTGTGAACCAGCTACATCCTTCTTCAGTCTGTTGAACAGTCTCAGCAAAGCAGCCTCTTTTCCTAACCCCTGGAAGGTCATCTGTCTTAACTCGAAGACACAAAGTCTCTCTGTAGATGTTCTCCTCAGACCTTCTCTTTGGTACCATTCAGCTTGATTCAGCATCCCAGGGATTGAGAAAAGCAATTCTACTTTTACCTCAGGGGTGGGAAAATATGGGGGGGGGGGGGGGGAAGGGAATTGTCTTTAGATGACAGCTGAATTTAGAAATGTTCAGGCCATGTTTTTGTTGTTGTAATTCTGTGAAACAGGGGCAAAGAGGGAAAATGTGATCCTTCCTGATGACTGATTTAATGAAAATCAGTCCTGGCAGCATCCACAGCTCATCAGATGGGTTAAAGAAAAGCAGGATAGTTGCTCTGTTTGTAAATAGGAAAGAAATCTGTCTTATACATCGGGAGGACTGGGGACAAAAAACCCAACATGAGTTGATAAAAGACCCTGTTCCTGCTTCATAAACATCAGTGGCAAAGCTCACCTGAGCTGTGAGCTTGGGAAGAGTTAATTTTCACAGGAACTTTGACAGTGTAGCACTGCAGCAGCTGATTTTTATCTGCTTGTCCTTTGCTCTGAAGGAGGCCAGAAAAAAATCCCCAACCCTAGTTTATACCTCAGAAGAGACTTATTAAATGAAATATTCTACTTGATGACAGTCCCATCCTCCAGGAGAGACATGTTTCTGTGGTAAATATGCAAAAGCTTTTAGGGTTGCAATTACCTGGCAGACTAGAAGAAAAAAAAGAAAAAAGATAATACAGGCGTTTTGTTGTTGAGTTATCTGTGATTCTGCATTAGCAGCCTAGGTCCCTAGCTGAAAGACAGAAGGGGCAGCCAAAATGAAATATGTGACAGAAAGCAGAAATGAAAGAGGAAAATGGTTCATTCTCAGCGACAAACAGGGAATATTTTTGTGGCAGTCTCTGGGGAGGAAAAGACTTGATAAAATTTGCTTTTTATATTTTAAATGTTATTCCTGCCCTGTCTGAAGTTGCAGCTTGTTGGATAATAAGTTCTATCTAATTCCTCCGTTGTTTTCCATGCCTGAATTGGTGGGAGGAGGAGAAAAGGGGCAGCAGCTCATCAGGAAAAAAAAAAAAAAAAAAAAATCTTGTTGGGTGGAATTACATCAGCGGGGGGCTGCTGATGAAGCTAAATTCAAGTCGTGAGGAAAATTTTTATTCTTCTTCATTTTCTGATGGGGAAAAATACAGCACAGAGTAAAGATCCATTCCACTCCAAAGAGAATGATCTTCCATGCTAGGGAAAACACTGGGCTTTATAAAGATTTCATGTGTCTTCCATTTAATTTACACTTGTTTTGCTTACTGGAGTATAAAATGCAAGGGGATGAGTTCAAGAAATGGCACATTTAAGCTGAACGTGAAGGAAAAGCTTCCTCAGAGTAAAACCTCTCAGACTCTAAGCAGACATGCCAAAGAAGTGACAGAAGTCCTGTGCCCCATGCATTTAAGGAAAGACATGGCTGAGTGCTGGGGAATATAATGTAGAGGTTGGCTCTCAGCTGGAGGTTTCTTATCATAGGCTTTGGAGAGCAAATTCCCAGGTTGTCCCCATAATTTATTAACAACTTGCTTTTTTGTTTCCTGTTTTTTGTTTGTTTGTTTAAGACTACTCTCAAGAATGTGATGGCCAAATTCTTTCAAGTGAGGAAAGTTGTGTGGGATCCTGCTCATTCTCAGAGCAATAGAAGGCCTTTCCCCTTCCTGTAAATGCTAGGCCTGTTTTCTTCTCCTGGAGGTGGAAAACAGAAGTGTCTGGAAACAAACTCCATGCTCGCTCTTGACCCAGATCTGCATAGCCAGCATAAGCTAAAACAGTCCCATGGCTGCTTGCAGACTTTATGTGAGCAATTTGCTGTTGCTGCCATGTAACATGCTTTGAAGACAAACAGGATCCCTGAGTCCAGTTTCTTGTGAGAGGAATGGTGGGCAGACTTGGTATTGCAGTGCTGGTGCAGCCTGGGGGCCCTCACTGGGCGCCCCAACATCAGGAACATTTCTGTCCCACCAGGGATATTTCTGTCAGGCTAAGCCAGGGCTCTCCAGAAGGATTGTGTTGGTATTGAGGTGGCAGGGTGGGACAGAAGGTATCAGAAATGGTCATCAAAATGTCTTTAGCAAAACCTAGCCTCCTCCAGATTAGATCTACTGCCATAACTGATACTGTGGAGATTTTTCTCCCTTGCTCCTGACTGTAGAGGGGCCCAGGAGAGGCAGGAGACACCAGGCTAAGGTGAGCCTTGCAGGAACCCCCCCTTGCTGCCGGGTGTCCCTGTCTGGGAGGGCAGCACTGTCACATCCCTGTGCCTGACCCAGGCCTCTGGCGAAGGGGATGAGCACCAGCCAGAGCCTGGCAGGGTGGGGGGACAGGCACACCCTGGGCCCTGCCACTGGCTCTGCACCGGACTTACAAAGGACATCACAGACATGGTGAGAGCTTAAAGTTCGTGGTCCCAAGTCCTTTACTAACAGGGAATGACCCCAGAGCAGACTGGGAACCAGGGGTAGGGTCCTCTGACCCACAAGGCCCACACTGCCACAGTCTTCTCCCCCGGCCTTGGTGGCGGTGCAGCTCTGGCACTGTTGCGCTCACATGACTGCCCCTCTCCCTGACAGTGCCGGTGGGCTGTGTAGGGGCTCTTCTGCCCCATCCCAATTTCCTCAGCCACTCCTTGTGCTGCTGCTCCAGCAAGTCAGAGATTTTGTCAGTACTGTGGTCAGAGTTGTCGTCTAAAAGGGGGAGTGCTGTGAAGAGGATCAGCCTCCTTCCACCCACCCATCATCAGCCTGTGCTGCAAAACTCACTGTGCTGCAGAGCATTTCTCCTGTGGCATCCTTAGCCAGTACATGTAGCACCTGACTGATGGCCATCCAAGCATTCCCCCTTGCTAAGGACAGTGGTCCCAGCTTGCCCCCCAGTCACCATAGTCCTTCATCTTGTCACTTACCACTTAAGCTGAGTCAGCCTGATCAGTGACCCTACATGGAGGAACATGGTGACTCAGCCATGGTCTGGAGGTGCCTGTGTGAGGAACTGAAGCTGCCGATGGAGGCTGCTCTGCCCAGCTCACAGTGCAGGAGCAGGGCTTTGCAGCTGGGAGTTTTAGCTAGACACGCTTAGGCTAGAAATGAAACCCCATTCATAGAGCAACTGATCAAAAAGCTGCGATAGCCACTGCATCATGGGGTATCTTAATGGGATTTTATTTTTCCCTTTTCTTTTTTGTGCTGCAGTTTGAAGGGGAGATCGTTGAAGTAGTCTCTGTGATCTCTGTTATGCAGGAGGTCAGAGGGATGAATGACCAGAGAGATCCCTTCTGGGTTGATAATCCATGTCTGAACAGCTTCCTAGGAAAACCCACATCCTGAGAAATGCAGGGCTCAGGCTGCAACAGACATCCCTTCTATGAGAGCCCACATTCATGCACCCAGGTGGAAGAGGGGGTACTACCCTCTGGGAGAGGGGATGGTTAGGGTAGAGCTGCAGTCCTCCCTTGCTGGAACCAGAGCAATTCCCTAGTGTGGGTAGGAGCTCTGGGACGCTTGGAGCAGGAGGGCTTTTCCTGGGGGCACTGCCACTATGCTGCCTTGCCCTCTTGGCTTTTCTTCTCTGCTCAGCTGAAAGAGCTGCTGTGTTGCACCCCAGGGATGAAGCGTTTCACTAATTAATGGCGTAATCACCTTATGAGATTTAAGTCTTTTAGAATTTGCAAAATATTGCAGATATAAAACAATGGCTGTCACCCATGCACTATTAACAGATAAATGTAGTTTTGGTTCCTTGTTTTCAAAAGGCTTTGGTATGTGGTGTGTCTGGCTTGGGTTGAGATGTCTGCTTTGTAGGTAAGTGGCCTTTGATGAAATGTTTGGATAACAGAGAATGAAGCCGAGTATCAGTTTGAAGAGGTGTTTTTCTTTATCAGTCTAGTTTCAAACATTGCAAGAAAATATGCAGGCATAAAGGCCTATGTGCATGCTGTCAGTTGCCCATATGGAGTAGATAGTGGGGCCATGTGCAGGTGTGTTTTTTAACTGGCTGGGTGAGTGTGGGTCCTGAGGGATGCAGGGGGCTAAACTGGATTTGTCTTGCCACACATGGACATTGTGCTGTGACAGGTATCAGTCCTCTAGCTGTGCTGACAGGGAGCCAAAGCAAGGTAGATTCCAGAGTAGGATCACAACCTCTTCCCCATCGTGTGACTCAGAGTATGTGTCATTCTGGTCAAAACTGCCCTTTAAATGAGGCAGTAGTAACAGCAGCAGGGATAGGCTATGCTTGTTAGTTTACTCAGTGAATTGGCATCTGTTACATCCTTGTATAACAGTGTTAGTGCGCTTATATTTCAAAATCTTCTGCGATTCTGGACTTGCAAAGACATCTTTATCTCAGACTTGACTCTTTTTGCAGCTGTGGGAGCCTCATTGCTCTGCCAGTCTGGTTCAATCCTACCTGCAGCATTCACTGCTTTACTGACTCTGCCTCTCCAAGGTAAAGAGCAGAATAGCTACATGATTTAAGGAGGAAGGTTTCTTCTACGGACTGGAGCAAAACCACAAAGTATTTAATTCCTGAAGTCTAAGCTCGATTTCACTTAGTGATCATCACACCTAGTAGGTTTGCAAAACAGGCAATGCATTGCAGAAGACTTTGTGGAGGAAAGCAGACTTAAAGCTGTACTGTTTAAGCAGTTTTTAATTTCTTTCCCAAGAACACTTGGAGTTTGGAGTTGCTTTTTTCAGAACCAAAATTCAGCATTTTTTTGTTGTTGCTGCAAAACCAACACCAGGATTAATTAAATCTCAGTTTCATTGTACCCAGACCACCGAGCCTTGGAAGGGAACAGACATTCAGCTGAAAGCTTTTGGCTTTGTCTCATCTCTGTGATAGTCAGGCCAGGTTGGTTTTTGGTTTTACAAAACTCAAGCAAAGATAGTTCTTTGCCAAGTTGCTTTGTGCATAAATCACCTCAGAGCAGGGATGGTAAACCAGTGCTGTGCCCATGGTGCATCCAACAGAAGATACACACTGTATATTCCAAAATAACTCCCTTTCTGGGATGTAATTTAAAACAGAAAAGCCTATATTTCAGCCTAAACAATCTCCCCAGACCAGAGTCTCCCTAGGGTTTTCTCTGCTGAAACCTTCTTACTGAAACCCTAGGTGTTTTTTATTTTGCTCTGAGCAGACATGCCAGCTCCTCCTTTGTCTTGTCAAAGTTAGTGATCTGCCCCTTTCTCTGTGATGCTGCAGCATCTCCCTGCCTAGCTCCAGCACATGATGCTGGCCTCGCTCCGAGAGAAACCCTGCGTTCCTCTGCAGAGTCGGAAAGGCCATCACAGGAGAGCTTTGTTTATTTATTAACAAAGTGTATAAAATATGACCAGTTATGTGCCTCTGGGCCCAAGAATATTTGTAAGAAAGGGCTGTTCACAAGGAACCTGACAAGGAGGCTTTCCCCAGCAAAGAGAAGACATCAATAGCCTGAGGAGGGGGAGAAGTCTCATGCTGCTTCCTTTTGGATCATCCATGTCTGAGTGCTGGAAAATCAAATATCTCCACTGAATGCTGAGCCAGCCCCTTCTGTGTTCTCTCCCCTCTCTGAAGACAGCTCCTATATGGCAAAGACGGAGGACTGACACTAATTATTCCTTCTGCAGATCTCAGTTTTATCTTGGTGGCTGGAAAGGAAGGAACCTGTGTTCCACAGGCAGGGCTCAATACATTACGGGTGTTGTAGATCAGAGTCAAGTACATGAAAGGCAGCCAGAGGCAGGTACCAGGGTCGGGAGCGCTGGTTTTCCATCAGCTGGTGCCACCCCATAGGTGAGGGGCTCTGGTCCTCACCAGTCAGCTGGAGTTGCAAAACCTCTGCCATAGTCCAACAAGGTAAAACACCACAGGGAACTGCTTGGCAGAGTCTTGATAAGCACAGATTAACAACAAAATAAATATTTTTAGCTACTACACTCACCATTAATTGTTGGAACAACCAGAGACCCTAAGAGCACCCCAAAATCTGGGCTTTGGGCCACCTGTTAACCATACCCTATCATTCCCACATTGCTTTTCCCTTGTTTATCACTGTTAGAGTACTTGTGTGAAAAAGAGTGTTTGTTTCTTAGGAGTTCCTAATTTCCAGTGGTTTCACTGCCTGAAGTTACAGTCTCCCTCTAGATGTGGAAGGGAGATAGGATTGCTAGTGCCACCAGTGCAAGCAGCAGGATGATGGCCTCAGGTGAGGGGGTGAGCACTGGGAACAGGTGAATGGCTAAAGATCCTTCTTTTAGAAAAATGTCAGTTGTGCAAAAGAGCAAGGAAAACACAGGGAAAAGAAGGTAAATGCAAGTTTGCTTCGTAAAAAAAGCATTTTTCCAAGGCAGCTTTTAAGCATGTGAGTGATCCCCAGAGAAGGAAAGGCAGCCCTCGGGTTGCAGGCAGCCCCATTCACCCTCAGTGGTGCTGCCCACGGCCTGGGCCAGTGCTGTGCGGGCAGGGAGCAGGAGGAGGAGCAGAGCCACAGTGGCACAGCTGCTGACCAGCTGCTGACCAGTTGACTCAGTGGTCAACCACCAGCTCTGGCACAGGTGTCCTGCCCATGCTGGCGCAGCTCACCTTACCCTTCTCCACATCAGCTCCAGAGAGACATAATTTTGGAGAGCAGTGCTCCTCTTCCCCACTACCCCCTCTACTCCATAACTTTCCCATTTAAGCGCACCTTCCCTCCATGCAGTCCCACGCCTGGCACTGACCTCCCCGAAAGCAACACCTTCTGGTTTGGAAACAAAATACGCTTCAAATGCAGCTGAGCTGGAGTTTCTGCCTGCTTTCTAGAGGTCTTGCAGAGAGGAGGCAGTGTGCAAATAGACTTGTTACGTTAGTACTGCGTACTAACACCTGAAGTTATTTGGGAACTCCTGACATAAGCATCCATGAACATTTTTCTTTTAAACCCAGCGCTGAATCCTAAATTAATCCCTGCCTTGTCTACACTTGCTGCCAGAGGCATTTCAGTTATGCTGGGAGGACCAGTGAGAGGCTCAAAGGTCCAGGTCTCCACACTTGCAGGTTGGCCACAGGTGTTCTTGGGTTTAGGGTTTTTTTGGTGTTTTTTTTTCTTCTGCTGCTACTGTTTCTCTCACATGATAACCAAAACAAGCCTGTCACAGGATTTCCTGCTGTCTGTTTTTCTTCTCTCAAGCTTTATAAGCACAGTAAGTCCCTTTAAGGCTGGAGCCTGGTGAAGTGATGTGAAAAATCAAGGTCACTCTCGTGTTTACTTTACCAGGGCAGGTCTGAAATAGCTACAAATGGCTAGCTTGTTTTACTTAGAAAGAGCTATTTACCTAAGAATTCAAAACCCTCCTATTGCAGCTATTGCTGTAGCACTTCAGACTCTGTCTCTGTAGTACATAAAAGACATACTGTGTTTTGGTAAAGATACCTGTGCTTAGACCAGGGGCTGGGAAATAACCTAGCTCAGTAAGGTGGCAAGCAGTTGCTCCTGCAGCTGTACTTGTGAGAAATGGTACAATTAGTAGAGCTAGAACAAGGGCCAGCTGCAGCTGGGGTCCACTGTTTGCATGTATATGAAAGACATAAAGTTTGGTTTCTGCTTCTAGTTGCTTACTTATGTGGTTTTGTGTTTGGTCTCCTTTCTCTCCTCCCACTCAAGTTGCTTCCTCACCAAATGCAAAGGAAATGGAGCGGGGAAAGGGTGCTCTTTTTTTCAGCTCTGATGACAGAACAGCAGCAGCTGCTCATAGGAACAGCAGTGTGGTGACCCACAGACAGTGGAGTCACCACCACCCTCCAGCAATAGGTGGCCAGTGAAGGAGAGTGCACCACAGTCACAGACTGGAGTATTACTATCCACATCTTTCTCTGCTTATTTCAATGCATGTTTGGGTCAGGGCAGTAGCTGGCTAAGGGCAGTAGTGGCTGCTGAGAAGCAAAACGATGTGAGGGGCTGTTGGCCTGAGATCAGTGCTCCAAGTGTGAAAATAAGAATTACGAATAGTGAGATTCATCATCTGTACTTCTGAATATGAAAAAGCAGCATTAGCAACACAGTTTGCACAGGATTTCAGGAATGTTTTGCTCAAGTACCACATATTTAAATCCTATCAGGTTTTTGCCTCCCCCTGCACATTTGTTCACTGCAGGCAAGAGATTTAAGTGTAACATGGAGGAAGCTTACTGCAGACATCTGTGCATTCATTAGGTTCACAAATTTTAGGCCCCAGCACAGTGGGACTGAAAAGCTGTATTACACTGAAGAGCATTTTCTGATTGGAAAGTGTTTTTGCTCTGCTGCTTATTGGCAATGAGGTTAGAAAAGTGACTGACGTTGGCTTATGAGCAAATGAGTCATTACTAGAAGAGAGAAATTACCTAAAGATGCTACGATTAGTAAGGGGTTATTCATTCCCCATCTTCAGACCCCTGAATGCTGTGATTTCAGTCCCTGAAGTTTCTGTCTTAACTTGTCAAGCCACTTGCTGCAATGATGCTTCAAATTAGCCTAAGCTAATGTAAAAGTACCTAATTCCCAGGTGGGGTCTCAGTAGCTGCATCCTTCAACAGGTCACGCTGGGGAAAAAAGAGCAACTCTCAGGCAGTTAAGAGTGGTTGTCTTACTTGAAAAACTAATATTGTGGCCTAACTTAAGCTGAGTTAGAGCCACAGCTGTTAACTTGTTTAAGGAGGAAGGTCAAGGAAATGTCCTTTGCCTTATAGGCCAGGTCATACAATGTTATTTGGTGGTGCTTTACATGGGAAAAAAAAAACAAAAAGGCAGAAGAGAAGCATGCATATATATACTGTGAGAAATTTTTAGTTCTAAGAGGAATAAATAGAAGGGAAGTGGTTCTAGGAACTGAGAGAGGGGAAAAGCGGAGGAGAAATACTCTTATAGGTGGTGGCTACCTGTTCCCTGTTTAAGAAAAGATGTGGGAGGAAAGAAGATGAGATTTCACTCTTCTTGCTATCTGGAAACTTCAAAACCAGAGACAGGCGATTTCCCAACAGGACAGTGCTTCTGAGATGGGCTGGAAAGTAATCTGTGAGTCCCTGAGTGACAGCTTGACCTCTGTCTTCTGCTTACTGAAGGACAGAAGTAATCACAGCCGTTGTTTTACTTGCACAGACATGACTTATTTTGCGTTGACAGGTTTTGCCCTTATCTTGCTGTGACTGTGTGGGATCAGTGCTTGGGTGCACGTTCAGGTTCTGTCTCCTCTGTCCTTGCACCTCCTGGTTTGCATTAGCCAGGGATAGCAGATGTCTACCTGCTACCAGACCTACTGTTTGCCTCCAAAGGCTTCTGCTTAGGGGCAGAGGCGGCGTAGATGTGTGGGATTTGGCCTGAATCTAACTGAAGTGACTCTGAATCAAAAAATGTATGGTTCAAAAAGTTGGGTTAACTGTCATTATTTTTCTGTTTGCCAACCGCTGCCATTCCTAGCTGTTTTGAAGTAGAAGTTCTCAAGTGTGAGTGCAGTACCCCAGGCCTGATGAGACGTGAAAAGTGCCAAAAGTCTTGTACTGTCATCACTGAACTTCTGCCTTTCTGGGAGGCTTGGGACAGTTTTCACATAACTCTGGTGACTTGCACAGCTCCTGAGCCCAGGAAGTTCACTAGCTGAAGCTTTTAGAGGAGGACAATTGTCTGCTGCAGCAGCTGATGCTTGTGCTCATGAAGAGGCAGACAAGGAAAAGTTAGCAAAGTTTCAGTTAATTTGACAACAGGAGGAGCAATACTACAATGAGTTGTGTTTTAACTGCTGATCATACAATTAGATTGCTTGTGGTAATACTGCTGAGCAACACTGTTTTCTCCCGGTACTCTCCAGTCTAGCTGTAGGTGGCTGTTGCCGTTTACCTTATGCTGTTCTCCTCAGATGCCATGTTTTCTGAAGCAGGGCTGTGTTTACAGCACCTAACGCACAAAGATTTTTTTGTGGCTGAGGCCCTTAAACAAAAGGGTAATAGAGAGTATAATGGTACACGTGACCATGAGGGCTATCATGCACGTTAATGTGACAGCTGGTGTACAGAAGGGAAGCCGATGGCCTTTTTCGGATCCACCATGGTAAGAATTCATGTTTCAACTAGTTGCTTCCCTACAGAGCTGTGCACTCAAAAGAAAGTCCAGGGTGGTAGGGTGGAAGGAGTATCTGATGGCTTAAAAAAGTTTGAATTGATTTTGTCAGAGAGTTTTTACTTGCCAGTGGGAGACTGCAAACAGAGAATAATCATCGGAGAGGAAAATGGAGTATTTCTTTGACACTCACAACAATATTAAGAGGGACAGATGAAATCTAAAAGATAACCAGGTTCAGCTGAGGCTAGCTGAATTTGCTGGTTACTATGCTAAAAAGTTAATAATGAAACACTGCCATTTGATTTCAGCAGATAAAAGGAAGTAATGGTGGAGGTCTGTATCAAAAATAAAAGCTTACCTAAGCAATCTCATCCCTGTAGCTGTAAAAATACATCTCCTGCCATTGTTAGCCACTTAAATTCGTGGACTGGATACTGGAGGGCTGCATGAGCACAAGCAAAAGCAGAAGATAGCCATATTGTTGTTTCTGGAAATGCTTTTCTGGAGGCTCATTTGTTAACCTATCTCCTCTTGGCAGGTGCATGAGGGACCAGGGAAGGGAAAGGTAGCACAGGCTGGATTTTACTTAGCAATGCCAATATGCATACAGAGATGTGGTGGCTCCAAACGTATTCCTTTGTAAGTGAGGTTAAAATACAGCTTGATGTGTAAGATATATAATGAGCGAGAGAAAGAAAGGCATGATAACTGGGTTGAAAGATAACATTCTGTCTTTTGAATAGATTCTTGTTATTGTCACCGATGTTAGTTTCAGCAAAAAAAATGATGTTGAAATTATTCTTTTTTCTCTATTGTTTAGCTCCTGTTCTCAGCTTTGTTATGGCCACAAAGAGATGATAAAACTGGATTGGCACAAAGTTGGCTTTCCCGTATCGTTTAGAGTTATGTTTTCAGCCCTTAGCACTTTGATAGGGTCTGTTCTTCATTTTGAAAATCGCAATAAAAGAGGAGAGAACATAAGAAAACACAATTCTCTCTCTCTTTTTTTTTTTTTTTTAATGAAATTGTCAGTGCTAGTCTGAACTTTACTTCTGATCTGTATGAAGTCTCTGAACTGTGCAGTTGGAAGAAAGCAGGTACAAAAGAGAGAGAAAATATCCATGTGCCTGGCTACTTTAAAAGGTAATAAAAAGTCCCCAAAGTCTTGCTTGTTTTTAATCGTATATTTATGTCTACATAAATCCTTTGGGAATAAACTTTAAACATTTACGTTGGACTTAGAGAATTACCTTCCAGCATCAGTACCTATGATCTAGCAAAAGAAACTAAGCTTAAGCTTATGTGAATGGCGCTCTCGGCTTCCAGAGGTATGGGTAACATTAAAGCATGTGTTGAATTGCTACACTAAAATGAGGAATGGTGGTAATGGGTATGAAGTGTCGCAGTGTATTTGCTTTTCCTGTGTGGTTATTGGAGGAATTGGGCATGCATGGGGAGGTAGCTCACATCTTAGAAAAAGACTCAATTCGCAGCATTTGGCAGCTGAGTGTCAAGACACAGTTGACCATGCCCCTGCTTTGGGGGGAAGTGTCCTGTTACGTGAATCTTGAATGAGCCTCAAGCCTTCAGCCTCCTCATTAGGGAGAGGTGAAGAATTGCCAGCTGCTTCTCCCTGGCAACTTAAGAAGCACAGCAGTGTCTGTCCCACCTGTAAGTTGTCAGGGCATTTTCCTAGCACCCTGATGCCCTTCACAGGCTCTAAAGGGCAGCCAAAGTAGAAGTTGGAGAGACAAGAAGCAGGAGCAAACTCAGAGCATGAGGTGTTGGCTCAGATGAAAGATGAGAATGGCAAAGGCCAGAGTTGCTCTAGACAGCCGATACAGCCACATGAACTACTACTCTCAGCCCAGTTCTGCAGTGTGGTCTTACGTGGGATTTGAAGAGACTCCTTTTCAGTCCAGGGTCTATGCTTTTGAGCAACCCTGCAGCTCTAGCTCCTAAACATATGCACAGCTTTTACCTTAGCCTGGGGCTACAGGATATGATTATTGCCCACCAAATGGCACTTTAAGTCATGTAAGAATTCTGCGTGCAGAATATAACTGTAACTTTTGTAAGGGAACTGTCACAGCAGCCCAGTGGCAGGGCAGAAAGAAGAGGATGCTGCTTGGTTTTCGGCAGAAAATGCCCCTGTCATTCTGTATCGCTCAGATCAAATTGCATTGTGAATGAAGGTTGGGGGAGTGGGGATGGTTGCAAGCTTCAAGTTTTCAGAGCCATTGGCACGCTCAAGTAGCTTGCAAAATAGCTACCTCCATTGTATTTCATTGATGCTTTTGCCTTCTGAGAGATCCAAATTGCTGTGCATTTCCCTTCCACACCAGGAACAGTGCATTTGCCTGATACTGCGTTGCTTTGCTTAGCTTTTAGGTTATGCTTGGAACTGTGCCACACTATAGTATTTGCTGCCATCGTGGTTTTCATCAGTGGTGTGGCCGGGCATTGGGGTACATTTCTTCACGATGCTTTGAAACAGCTGCTGCGCTCTCATTGTACATACCCATGTGCACACACACGCACCTCTCTGGTGAGCCAGGGTTTCGGCATGCTGGCTGGTGCCGTGGCAGGAGAGCCGGCAAGTAGCTGGCCGTGGCAGCAGCCCCCACAGCAGCCGGAGGGGAGAGAGGACTGAGGCACTGCAGGAAGCACAGTGTGGTGGAAAGGGCAGGAGGCTGCTCTGGCTACAGTCTGAGCTTGCTTTCCTCAAAGCTGGCACAAGATTTTCCAACGAGGCCTCAACTGACCAAGAGCTTAAAGGCTTTCTTATCTGCAGAGTGTGACACAGGCCGGTGGCAGCCCATAATTAATAATGATACTAACCCTCCTTATGCAACCAGGGGATGTCTGACAGTGTTAGTAGGTAGTTGCTCAACAACAAGGCATGTTACAACTAACCAGCTGGGACCAATTATGAAAGCCTCACTAATGCTAGCAAGCACTTGCCTGTTCACATCGTTGGACTGAAGTCGAAGAGATGAGTGACTGCTCCGCAGTGTGCGGGCAGGCTGGCGGTCAGGTGGTGCATGGTGTTGAGCTGAAGCACAGCCACCACGTGGAGCGAGGGGTCTCTGCGCTTGGGGTGCATTTGCTGGGCACCGATGAGCCACAGTGCCCTACATTGGCACTGTGTCTAGCTCATGTTCCCAGATGCGGGGTGAGGAAGTACCCCCAGGGCTGCAGCACCATCTCCCTCCCCACCCGCAGCTTCTCCCACCGCCTCGCTGCTGCGGCAGCACCGTTATATGCCCAGTACCCACTTAGCTGCTCACTACAGATAGAAAAGGAGGGGGAGCGGGGGCTCCTAGTTATGGCTTCCTCATGAATTTTTAGTCACTACATGAAGATTTCAAGAGTGTGCGAATAAAGCATAAAATGAAGCGAAAGACTAAGTGGCACTGCACAAAAGGAGAGGAAAAAAAACACCCCCCACAACACTGAATCATTGTCCAAAAGGTGCAGCCATTAGACAATAATAATAGTTTTTGTGTGCAGTGCAGCTGGGGCCACAGTTGCAGAAGAAAGGTCCTCGGTGACCTGTGTGATGGCTCTGTTTGTTTAATGTGCTAAAACAAAGAACTGAAAAGCAGATAGGGCCCTCGCAGATACTCACAGGGCTTCTCTCTCGGTTCCTGTGTCTGTGCCCTCTCTCTCAGCGTGCGTGTGTGTCTTCATGCTCCAAATGCAACTAATCACAGCTACATGCTCTTGGATGCCTTCCGTTGTGCATCCCTTGTCTCTGCGCCTGGGCACTCCCTTGTTGAATTGCTATTTTTGTAATTTAGAAACTACGATAAATAACGTAAAGTCAAACGGTTACTATTTTATTGTCTGTTTTTGTAATTCTCTGCTCTTCAGTACGAGCTTGGGGTAATGACATTATTCCCACCCCTCCACCCTGACCTCAGTCTTTTTCTATCCATTTAGCAAATACTGCAGCTTGCTCTGTTTTTAATGGGTGGGAATCAATGTGGCTTTTTAAAATTGGATTCTCTCTGCCTGCACAAAATCAATGGTGTTATTGAGCATGTGCAGGGCTGTGTGAACAGGAGCGAGCCAGCAGGGTTTGCCGCCTCAGCGAGGCAGGGGCAAAGCCTGTAACTCACACGGAGAGGATCACTCTTTATTTCTCTGTCATTTTGGTAGGGGCTGATGAGCAGCTTGGTACTGTTTAGAAAGTAGGGCCTAGGGAGCACTTTTGATCAGGTTAATAAGATTTTTAAGGTGGTCAGCGTGAGGCTGTAAAAATGGACTAAAACCAGACCCATTTGAGTGCCAGTAGGAGGTCTGAAGATCCCAGTAAAATGAGGTTTTATCTGAACCATGCTTTAGTTCGGTATGACTTTACAATTGGGTTTGCCATATCTTGCGGGGCACTCCCACTGTGGCCTTTGCTCTCAGAAGTGAGTTTCAGAGGGAGCTATAGCAGCAGGGATGCGGTTTTACTTCATTCAGCCTAAGCATTTGTATGCAAACAAATGGGATGGGGAATTTATGTATCCGTGTTTATCTTTTGTGGCAGAATGAGTTTACTAACACTGAGCTGTCATGGGAAACTTGACTGGCAGAATTGGTCATGGCCATGGGAGATGGAGGCAAGGGCAGATGGATAGTATTGGGGTTTTTTTGATTACTTCTCCAGAGATGATTTTCAGTTTTAACATTAGCAGGGTTTTATTGCATGGTGTGGGAGGAATGGACTTTTCTATCAGGTTCTCTTTGAGACATTGAGCTCATCTATAAGCCCCGGTTCACGGGGCTATGGTAGATGGTTTGCAGAACTGTATGAAATGGTAACATAGAGGATATTTTCAATTAAAACTTAGCTGTGGAGGATGTATCGTGATCCATGAAAGACCTTGTGTCTACTTCAAGAGCCTACTGCCACTGCAGGCTGCATTGGTGGGACAAACAGTGTGCAGTTCAAAATTCATTCCTCTCTCTGCAAAGTACCCCAAACAGTGTGTATATTTGTCTTCCAGGAGTTGGAGCAATACTGCCAACTCTATTAGATAGGACACCAGCAGTCTTCCAGCTGCAGCCAGTTTCAGACACCACTGATACAGGTTGGGTTCAAACTGATGACTTTGGTTGTATGTGAAAGACTCCAGAACCTTTTATCAACCTGCAGGGCCATTCAGTCATCTCACATAAACACACATGCCAACGCTTGTTTTGAACACTGCTTTGTTAGGAGCACAGCGAGCTCAGTGTTTTGAGTGAGAGCAGAAATTTCTGGCCATGTGACAGAATGGGTTTTCTAATGCTCCTGTCAGCTGAGGAGCTCTGGGTCCTGAGAAGGAAGAGGTGGCAAGAAGGGACCTTTCCCCAATGACTGCACCACCAGAAGATGTGTTTATTTGGTGCCCTGTGTTTTCATGACTAAACAAGAGCTCAATTTAAAATGCTGTCAGGTCTGAGGATGGAGTACTGATGAGTGGAAAGGAAGACTTGTGTTTCTAGTGGCTTCATATTTCCATAGCCAAGAGGAAAACCTGATCTGGTGTTTGGCTCCTGACAGTGACTTCTGCTGGGGTGCCAACCCTTGGGGTTTGTTGCATGTTGTGAGTTTGCTTTTCCTGACCCACTTCAGATTTCTTGATTTCTAATCGATGAAAATCACCATCACCCCTTGATTTCACTTGTAAATGAGGTGGGCTGATTTCTAACAAAAAAAATTAACCTTCTCCTGCTGTCCCTGGTTTGAATGAGGATTTCTTTATGGCCATCCTTTAATTACATGATTGTGACTGACCTGAGACAGTTTCAGTATACTGCATTCAGTATAGTTCATCCATGCATACATTCTGAAGTATGTAGAGCAGTTATAAATGATGCAGGAATTGTTTCTCAGCACAGGGCTTGGTACATGTATGTATGTGCTAGTGGACACCCTTTTTCATTGTGCAGACAGGGTTTTATCCATGCAGGAAGCTTGTGATCATCAAATACCCTTTAAAATAAGATAAAAATATGTCTTTATTGGTTTCTTTTCTTTCCACAGACAACAAAGGTCCTACTTAATTATTTTCAAATGTTGGCAGCAATGGGGTTTTTTGCAACTTGCAAATCAGTGCAAGAAGCTTCCCTTGGCTGAAATGTGTTCAGCAAAGGGTCCAGTCAAACACCAATTCATTAACCACCTAATTTCCATGTGCAATGTAATTTTTAATCAAAACAGTGTTCCTTTCATGTGTGCTGATTAGAGCTCTACAAAAAAAATTGGTGTAGTGTAGCATGTGCCAGGACGTGCTTTTTTCCTCTTGCTTTGTGAAGTCTCCAGAACAGGCAGGTCATTTATTTGTGGAGTCCTCTGTGAAGGCAGGAAACTTCTGATGCCGCTTTGATCCAGCCCTTCACTCCAGTGTCAGCAGTGTGCTCTGCTGGGAGGGCTGGACCTTCGCAGTGTTTGGTGGAACATGGGCAGACACTTCCAAATGTCCAAGCAGGAGTTCTGCTCCCTCCCAGGGGCTCCTGCTGTCCCTCCTTCCCCTGCATGCTGCCACGGGAACGGGTGAAAATAGCTGGTCAAACTGCAGTAAAAATACAACAACAGATTCTTCTTTATTTTGGGTTGGGATTTTTTTAGATTGTAGGGTTGATACCATAAAGATTTGGGTTGGAGCCTTGATGATTAGAAACTTAATTAAAACAGAAAGCTAAGTTGGATGAAACCACAGCTGAGAATTTAAAAAAACAAAACAAAACAAAACAAAACTGTAAATATTGACTGAAAGAGCCATCAAATAATAATGGTGTTTGGACTTCCCCGACTTGATGTGGATAAGTGATCTCATTTAGGGCTAATCAGAACACGATTTCCCTCCACAATTCTACTTCTCCAAATTTTTTAACAAAAAAACCCTCAACCTTTTTACATTCTAGTTGAAAACCTGCCACTATGAAATTTTGGTGTTGGGCTTTGTTGTAAGATTTTTGGTGGTTGAAAAATCAATCCAATTTTATTTTATATATAGGACAATTTTTGCTGCTTTTTTTATAAAACAAACCAGAACCCAGTTCCCTTACTATCCTCCAGACTGTATGCTTAAACATTCTTCAACATTCTTCCTTTTTTTTATTTTTAATTTTATTTCTTTACAGTGGAGTAAAAATAATAAGCTGCAGTCTGAAATAGAAGCGTTGCTCTTCAACTTTCCAAAGCAGTAAGGGAAAATAGATCACACAGCGAGTTTTAAAAATCAGCCAGTGTGTGGGATATGCTACACTGAACCTCTTTTCAGAAAAGAACTGGATTGCAGCCTTTAGGAACTGTGTTTACTGTAAGAGAAACTGAATTTAGACCAAGTAAAGGATGTGGGAAGCACCAGCTCGGTACCGCTGTGATGACTGCAAAGCAAAAATTAAAAAAAAGCACAGCCAAAACAGGGATTTTCCACCATGTGGATAAATTACTGGAAATGTCTGAAATCCATTTGTTCTGGGAAGGTGCACTGTACAGTCATTTCTCCTCTCCGGCAATCTAGTGAAGGGTTAAAAGTTTGAGCGAGAATTGATTCGGGGAGAAGACTGCTGCCACAATGCTAAACACTCATTTATTGGGAGAGCGCTACACTGCTTACTGTAATTGCAAGAAAATTAAAAGAAAGCAAATTAGCTGGGAGCTTTTCAGAACTCTTCCTCCTTTTGCTGACGTTAATGAGATTTTCCCCATACCAAAGCGGCATTAATAACTTCCGCCGAGTGGCTTCTGTAAGCCATTGCTTACAAAATGAAACAAACCTGGGGTAACAGCAAGGGGGGGAGCGCGGAGGGAGAAGGGTGCTGAGCACAAGGGGTGGCAGGGATGGGGGTTAATCCTTAGGATAGTTTATATTGCAGTCTCACAAATCCACACATGAGGTAGCTCCATGCCGAGGCGTGTGCTGAGGGTCTGTGTGTGGATTGCCTGCTGCCACCCGCGCCGCCTCTCCGGCGAAGCGCTGCTTTCCTCAGTTTATATTCTGTGGTGGCTTTCCTTGGGATGATTTCGGCAAGTGGAAAGTTTATGTAGTAAGGGGAAAAATGTCACAAGCTGTTCTTAGGGCTGTATTTATAGCCAAGGCATTTCCAGGAAGGTGAATTTCCTAAACTGGGGTGGAGGTCGGGGTAGAAGGGAAGGGCTCTATCAGGATCAGCTTCCTTAACAGGAATTCCTATCTTAAGTAAGAGTCTGCTGCTTTCCAAGAAACTGGGCTTTTCCACAGCTAGCAGAAGGGATGCTTCAGAGGCAGGGAAGGAGAAGAGTGAAATTATCCGTGCATTTGGAGGCCCCTCTGTGGGGAAATGCTGAGTTGCAAGCGAGTTGCATTGCAGGCAGAGGCTTTTCAGCAGGGCAGGACCTCCTTTTGCTCCTCCATCTGCCCCAGGAGAGAAGTGCCTGACAGGGCCATGCTCAGCGTGGTCCCTTTGGAAGTGAGGCATGGAGGAGTCGGGCTCCCAAAATGCTGCTGGGACAAAGGGGGTGAAAGAAAGCGGTGAGGCTGTAGCTCTTCCTCGCTTCAGGTGCAGTACTGTGAAGGGATGGAAAAATACCTTTGTTTTTCTGAAAGCTTATAGATGTATATGTTTGTTTATGGTGGGCATCTCTATAGCTATGTACACACAAACCCAGCGTATACATACACGAGTGCATGTTGAGTAGGAGTAATATTTTGTAATTTCTAAGGCACTCCTACATGAAGAGACGTGGGTGCCTAAGAAAACATAGCTGAAAGCAAAATCAACATGACCTAGTAAACAACAGCTATCTAGCACATGTGTGCCTACTGTAAAGCCGATCCTGCCTGTTCAGGCTGTGTGTGCTTCTCTGGACGGCAAGAAGTTAACGTCGCTTCAGCTGAGAGCACTCAGTAAGATTTTACTGCATTGAGATAATTATTACAAAAATTTTCTTTTGCCCTACTGTCCGGGTGTAACAAAGTGACACTCAACAGCTACAACTCCTGCTTTGTGGGAAATGGTACCTGCTCAGTGCACTGAAAGTGGAGCTGTTTTTTGGATTGTTGCTGCTTGGCACAGGCACCTTCCTGGTGCTGTCCTGTGGGTGACAGCACAGTTTGCAAGTTATTAAAAGTTTAGGAGGATTCAGAGCATCCTATTCCAACGGTTTCTAAATATTTCATGCATGTCATCTAAAGCAGTTTCAGCCCTTCAAAACAGCAGGAGAAAAAAATTATGCATTGTATATTTATAATACATGATTGTTGATCTCTGCTGACATTTATCTTTAGAGAAGAGACCAGATAATTTGCTTGTGGTGGGGAAGTGAAGTGTCATAACCAGGATAGACTCTTGGATGTGTATTAACCCTTCCAATTAATTTTATTAACACTTTAAGGGCTTAAGGGGTCACATGATAGATCAGGCTTTTGCCCTTCTGTGTAAAGGGATGCACAATGAAACTTGCATCGTTCCAGGCATGGGCACAGAGATGCGAACCATAAAATGACTGTCGATGGATGACAGCAGGGAACAAGGTACCCATGCAGGAACCCAGGAGGTTGTGGCTCTGTGTGCCCTAGCAAGCAATGTGGCCTGGTGGGACCCGCTTTGGAGAGTAAATCAGTTGGTGCCAAAGACCTGACAGCCATGTTTGGGGCATTTTGGGGGTGACTGTTTTGGACTAGGTCTTGGGTGAATGCCTGTTCCTCTGCTCTGAGACCACTCTGAATGGGAGCACACAACAAGTGAGAACGACTGGGAGGTTTGGCTCCAAAGGGCTCAACTGAAACACTGGTGTAGAAGCACTCAGTGTCATTGGTTCCTTACGTTTTCATCAGATCTTATAATGCCTTCTTCTTTTTTTCTTTTGGACATCCTACCCACCTGAGAGAGTCTGCTTTTTAACTTAAAAGATGGGGGAGGCATTTCTAGACCTCAGTGTTGCTTCAAGAAAGAGTTTGAAAACAAGCTAAATTTAAGAGACCGAATACATTCTTTAAATTAAAAAAAAAAAAAAAATCTAATGTGATTTTGGAGGTTGGCAGGTAACTTTTTAGGTTATTCTTTCCTGGGAGAAAACCTGCAGAAACAGCCTGGGTGGGAGAAGAATACCTCTGTGACTCTCCATGATACTGAAGTCAGAGGAGCTGCTTCTCTCTTGATTTAAATCCTTGCATCTCCAGTGCAACATCTGTGTAGTTATTTGTGGTTCAGGTTCAATGCAGTGACAGCTCTTGGAAAATCAGCTTCCAGAATTTCCCTGAATTCTGACAAGGAGCTGCTGAGGAAGTCTAGGCTATGTTTTTTTGGTTTTGGGGGTTTTTTTCTGCTCTTTTCTAATTTTTACAGGCCCAGCCTGCACTTTCCTCTATGGGGCCAGCGCTCTTTCTACACCCCTTGCTTTGAGCAGGCCCTGGGGCATCCCCCATGCAAAGGGGTGTGGGATGGTTGGTGGTGTGTGAGCCCCAGCCCTGGGGAGTGGAGAGCTGCCCAGGTAGACATCCTCTCTCCATGCACAGCTGCCCAGAGCCTTTCAGATCCTTAAAATCCTCAGCATCCTATGGGGGAAGAAATAGAGAAGAACCAGTGGGGAGGTGGCGGCCCATGTGCCAGGAAGCCCTCATTCTGGGCAGCTGGGTGCAAGACAAAAAACCCTGGAGCAGAAGGGAAGCATGGGGTCATTCCTCTTCTGTTCTTTCCCTCGAACCTCCTTATTTTCAGGTGCCAAGTACCAAACCCACCACCAACCACCTCCTTGCACGCTCACTCGCCCCTGTACTTGCTGCTTCTCTCAGAAATGTGTTTGTAGTAAGAGGGAGTTGAAGAGATCAAAGCAATACAATGCAAAACGCACCAGTACCCAGGAGGGATGGCAAGTGCAAAACCACCCCACAGTCAGCAAACCGGTTGGGAACGAGGAATTTGGATGAATGCAGTGTTATTTCATTTGCGGGCTGGCCATGCCAGGCGACACATGGCTTAAAACCAAGAAGAGAAAAACATAACGGGGCATAGTGGTTTTGAGGACTGTCATTGCTGTGTGGAGAGCTGCAGCTAGCCGCTGGAAAACCCAGAGAGGGAGAGGCTGGATTACCGTCACCTGGATGATGAAGAGATTATCAGTGGGTTAATAAACACATAAAAATCCCACTAGTCCCTCAAGTATGACAGGTTACTAGAATCATCAGTGCTCTGCTGGAGATGAATTTGCCCCAAATAAGATGAATCTTATGTAAAGGAAATGTTAGGTTTGACACTTGAAGATTTCTTCCAGTTGGATGCTTGTCTCTTTCTTTCTTTCTTTTTTTTCTTTTTTTTTTTCCCCCTCTTTCTTCTTTTCCCTCAGTACTTTGAAAATGGGGATTTCCACATCTAAGATTTGGGTCTGTTTTGTACCTTCCTTAAACAATAAAAGAAAATAGAAGTCTGAAAAGGTTTCTATAGGAACAAAAGATTAACACCCACCTGCTGAGATGACTTCTAGAAAACTGTACGTTACGGCCAGGTTTTTTTAAGTATCTTCACATAAAATTTTTAAAGGGTCCTGGTAGGTCAGACTCAAAAGGCATCACACCTTCTAACTGCCTGGATAGTTCTCTGTCTTAAGAATCTAAATGCATAATATTTTTAAATATTTTATTTTATATATATATTAAATACTTTAAATATTTAGATAATTTTGATTTTTTTTCAGATGTAACTCTTCATTCGAGGACAAACCTGAAAAAATAATTACATGCCATTTATTTTTTTGGTCTATGTATGAGGGCAATTAATTAAGAATTTGTATTCTCTGAATGGTTTATAGTATGTTGCAGTGATGTAAACTACAAAGCAATCCAAATGTTAATATCAAACTGTAGGAAAAGCACAGGTAGAGCATGGATGTTTGCTGAATGAAGAATGAAGAGAAGCTCAATTTTGAAAATTCCCAGAGCATCTCGGAGACAATGCTGAAAAGTTAAACAACAGAAAAGAGTGTATTTGCACCAGATAGGAGGGTAGTTCCTTTTGACTTATATCTCCATTAGCTTTGATGAAGTCAGTGTGACTGTGGGGAAGTATAAATCCACACTGAATTTGGATTAGTTGCCTTCTGGATTCGAGACAAGCCTTTCCACATCTGCAGTCTCTATTAATTAATTCCATTAATAGTGGAATAAAGGTGAGGGTTCATGCTGCAATTGTCAGTACAGTTAGTTTGCCAGGCTGAACGTCTCCTCCTCTTTAATCTTGTGTATCTTTTTTTCCTTTTTCCCTTTAATTCACATTTCTGACTCAAAAAGGGGAAAACTTAAGAGCACAGCCCATCGCGGATGGAGCAGCTGCCCACACCAGTGGGGCATGAAGTCCCACTTAGTTTCACTGGTTTTCACTTGCTTTTCCTGCGGGCAGTGGGAGCTGCCTTTCACTTTTACATTGAGCACCCACCTTTCATGGCAGCTTTGTTTACTCAGCTCCATCCATCACATTATGATCAGTGGGGGTCAGGAGCAAATGCACATCTGGACTGCAGAGTCAACAGGCAGTTATTTGCTGTTTTATCTGCTCCCATCCCATGCACATAAACTAGCAGGTGACAGTGAATGACTTCTCTGCCAGTATTGCAGGAAGGTGGGCATGCTGTGATCAGCTGCTTCCTGGGCGGCACCACTGCACAGGCATCGGATGGCCCAACTTCTGTGGAGGTCACTGATGTCCCTGGGGGAGAGTGGGGACACCCACCCTGGAGCAGGAGGGGCTCGTCAGTGGCTGCTGGGCTCAAATTTGGTATTGGTACTTTGGGAAGAAGGAAGTGAGCGTAGGCTGTGAGAGAACTAATCCTGCAGACTACCTCTGCCCTTGAGTTTTGTCAATCGGAGAGAAAAGGGAAGTAACATAGACATTGCAAGCTTATTCAGAAGTTGTCAGTCTGGAAAAGGCCCTGCCTAAATCGAAAATAGCTTCGCTTTACGGAAGAGGCTTCCTTGCTCATTCTTTATGTATTTATATCTGACCTGTGCTGGCTTGATGGACAAAATGTTCTGTACTTATTTCCTCTTCTTTTTTCAGAAGAGGGCAGCCGTCAAGTGTAGGAGAAGCAAAGCCACAGGAACCCTCTGCATGTACCACACTGGGGCTGGCCGGTCCACAGCAACTGGGGACAAACGCCCTGTTTCTAGGGCAAGAAGTGGCACCTGACAGGCATCTTTTGTCCGTACCTTTGTGGTGCTGCAATGGGAAGGCTTTGCCACCATGCAAAGAGAAAGGAGCTGTTTCTCTGCCTCTTTCTCTAAGCTTTTTGCTTTCATTAAGCAGAGAGCATTGGCCTCTGCTGTGGTGAAAACAAGGGCAGAGGTGAAGGACGGTGAGACCGGCAAGGCCGGCATGAAACAACCCTGCAGGACTGCAGGAGAACGTATGGAAATCTCCCCCTGACTTCTGTCAATTAAAGGGAAAAGGGGAATAGTATAGGTATTGCAATTAAAAAAGGTAATAGAGTCTGATTTACATTTCAGAATGTATTAGCTTGGTTTTAATTGGAAAATAATTTGAATCGCAAGTGAAATAATTAGATTAGAAAGCCACTCAGCAATTTACTGCTCATATTCCCCAGAACCGGACTCCTGGTTCATAGAGTAATTGTGAACATTATGGGAGCTACGTTTGATTTCCCCCCTTTCTGCCCTCCCCTTCACTCCTTTCCTAACAAATTGCATTCTGGAAGTAGAGGCACATCTTCATTAATGGCCATATTTTATGTCTGAGCTCTCAGTTGGTCGCAGGGGGTTTTTTGAGGTATGAAATTTGTGAGGACTTGTGAGAAAAGGGCTTAGGGAGTTATTCTGGATTCCTCCAAGCCATTTATTCCAAATCTAGGCTGTAAAAGAAAAATAATTGTCAGGTCTGCCTTGGTATCCCTTCTTGAAATGGTTGGGGACATTCTGGAGTTGTTAAAGGCAGGAAAACTGGTGTCAGAGATACACAGTGATTGCAGTGAATACATTATTTATCCAGGGACATAGATGTATAGCTGGTGCTTTATTTACAAAAGGCATAGCACAACCTCAAGCACCTCGCAACCCAGGAGTCCTAGTTGTGCAGACTTGTATGTGTGAGTGAGCCCAGCCATCGTTTCCCTCCTCGTCACTCTGGGGCAAGCGCTCCGGGAGGGGACAAAGGCAAGCTGCAAGCGGGGCTTGTGTCCCTGCCAAGCATAGGACTTGCTTCTGTGGTTATTGGATGTCACTAATGCTTTCATGAGGCTTGATCTTTGTATTTGAAAGGAAAAATTGTTTCTGTCCCTGTTGTGGAGAAGTACACAAGGGGGTCATATTTGGGGACCTTACCTATCGCTGTTTATTAATGTTATAAATCATTGGTTACTGGCTCATAAAAACAATCTGTCATAAATTACGGATCTTGAAAAAAATCCTCACAGATAAGAGACAGAAAGCAATCCATTACTGCTGATTTTTGTGATTTCTTCTCTGATAGACCCCAGCAACTACACCATCAGCCTATAGTTATTTCTAATTATTTATTTACATGTAAAGCCCTTGCCTTCTCTTCCAGGTCAGGAATGCTTCTTTCACTTGAGGGATAACTTAAAACCAATTTGACTGGGCATGAAGAGTAATTGGACGTCATTTTGAGAAGCAATCCCTCTCTGTAATCCATCACTGTTGTCACGCTAGCCTGTTTCTGAGACAGGGCAGCATTTGCTCGTCTCCAGTAGTTCGAGGCTGTTGTTTCTATAAAGTAGAGGCCCCTTTTCCATACTGACTTTTTTCCAGCCTCTGTTTATTTCCTTAATGATTGAAGCGAAAGCAGATATTGTTAGATAAGTGGCTATAAATGACTCTGGCAGCTTTGTATAAAGGCATGTGATAAATTTCAGGAAAGAATTTGTTGCCAGAATAGCTTCTGGAGCCAGAATGTTGGTGCCAAACTAAACGAGAAGAGTGCATGTGAGAGACCAGTTGGGGTGCTACCCTGTGAGGTTGCAGCCTTCCTTCTGATGACCCACCCCTCTTTATGGCAGTGGGGCGAGGGGTGGTATGATGCTCTGGGCCCTGACCTCTTCACCAAAACCGTTACCTGTCCTCCTTCCTGCCATTTCCTGTCTGGTATGTGCAGTCAAATCTCATTCTTAGGGCTTGTTTTTTCCTTGTTTACTTTTTTCTTTTTTGAGCAACCCTTAACCTTGTAATTTGGTCTCAGAGGCTGTGCAAGGAACCTTATGGATTTGCTGGTGGAACTTCATATACCTGTCTGTACAGTAGATGGCCTGTCTGGGTGGCTGGGACATGGTTGGGGCACACACCACACAGTGTGAGGACACCTGCGGGTGCTCCCCAGGAGCTGGACGGAGCTGAAGGAGGTCCCAGCAAAGGGCAGCAGCAGGGTTGCGACCTGAGCCTGTGGTTGCTTTGTCAGGAGCTGCTGCTCCTGCCTTCCCTGGCATCAGCACCATAACCTGAAGCCTCTTAATGTCTCGTGCAAGACAGCAATTTGAATTCCTAAGCTCACAAGCTGCAGATGCTTCCATCTTAAAGAGCTGTTCTTCCATCTCTAGGTGGGCTACTTGTTTGTTTTTTTTTAAATCTTGTTTTCCTGTTGAAAGTGGAGAGTGAGGGGAAGGGCCCCTGTGGCAGGACCCTCAACTCTGGCAGCAGTGCGCACGCATGGTAGTTCTCATTAGTTCTTGTCTGCTCCAAGTATTATAGATTTAACTTTCATTTTTAAATGGCAGCATTTGAAAGGCATATAGGGCTGAGCTAACCATGTAAGTAATTAGGCTAGGAATGCAAGCAGAGGGGGCCATCAGCACTCATTATTTAAGAGCCAGCTTCATTATTTTTACTGCTTGGATGCTTATCTTAACATCAGCAGCCGCTTTTATTTAAAGGGACTTTGCCTTACAGGCTTGATGTTGCTTGCTAGGCTCTCCTGGAAGGGTGCTCAGAGATCATACACCTTCCTTAGGGAGGAGAAACTGAAATAGTCAGCTCCAAAAAGGATGCTTCCTAGTGCTGAGGCTCCCAAAGTATTTACCCCCTGTTCAGGCTTTGCAGGGATTTGTGCTGCCATCCCTGGAACAGTGCTGCCGCCACGATAAAAGTGAGATGCTCTTTGACAGTACGTGGTATTTTTTATTAGGTCAGAGCATGAAAATTGTCCTGCGCATCTAAAATTAGAAGACAATGAGGTCTGTAGGGAAAAGCAGTGTCAGATCACACAGTCGCAGTCCCTGCCCCAAAGTGCTTCCAGTTAAACACCCACCTTTGGCTCCAAGCTTTCATTGAATCTGATTTACTATAAGGGAGCTGACGAAACTGCACAATCCAAGGTGAGCCCGAGTGCAGTGGCCACTTTTATTTCGACTCATTTCATATTCTGACTCTGTTATTAAATATGTATATACCTAAGGCTGTATTTTGACGGGAGGTGTTCGAAGGGGGCGAATAGCACAGTATTGTTTACCAAGTGATTGTTCCTGTGTGCTTCTGTGTCCCTTCCCTGAGCCTTTTCATTCTCTCTCCTGCTTTATATCGTCCTTGTGTGTGTGCTGGGTGCCTGGGCTCTGCTCCTGTGAATGACCCGTACACAAGGCAGGGTCACATGGGAAGAGGGGTATGCTGCCAGTCTTCAGTAGGAAAGATTAGTCTGAGATGCTGAACTCTCTTGTGTGGGGCTTTGAGATGTATAAGCAGGTGTGCTGCTCTAGAGCTCTCCTCATGCCACCCAAAACTGCCGGGAAATCTGAAGATGTCTTGCAGAAGGTGGTCCGACTGTTCTCTCAGAAAACCCCTGCTGAGCCGTGTATTTCTCCAGCCACCCGAGGAACGGAGAGGAGATACTGTGTTCTACCTTTGCAGTTTTCTGGCTGCTCTGGTCTTTCCTGTAAATTTGTGCCCAGCCCGGCAGAGTTAAATGCTGCCACTGCAGCCCTTGCGTGCAGGGCTGCTTTGTTGCCATGTCAACTGTGCATGTCATTTGTTTACATTTGATTTGGCAGAACATTTCATGATAAGAACCAAGGCCTCCAGCGACTTTGAACTGGGGGATGGCTGGGCAGGGGCATGGCAGGATGGGGAGTAAGGGAGAGGGTCTGCACCCACCTGCTGGTTGCCCACCAAACGAGCAGGGGAAGCCACCTGGACCTTGTCTTTGTAGTTAGTTTCCGGAAAAGTAGGAGCAGGGGAAATAAGTGTTGATTTTTCATAATAATATCAATAACCATGTACATTAATTCTCAGGTGGCTTCTCATAGTTCAGCCCATGGAGTGTGAAGGTTATTTCCACAGCCTGTTGTGGCCAAGGTTGCTGCAGCTAGGTAATTTCCATGATCCTACCAAATTCCCGACAGCCAGATCTGGACTGTTTTCATGTGTTAGTCAGCGATGGAAAGAAAAGAATCTTCACAAGCAAAGACCCATAATTTGAGACAAATTTGTGACAGACTTTCCTGAGGACTTTCCCCAAGTAAAAAGAATACCAGGGCTTGGCCCAAAGCCAAGGAGAAAATATGTCTTAAAGAAAATCTACAAAGACTGAAGTAGTATGTGGTCTCCTCAGACAGTGCAAAAGTGATGCAAGAGGAGTTGGTGCAAAACTAATTTTTCAAAATTACTTCAATGACAATGATTTTATTTTTTTCCCCTAAATAGAACTAGCAAGCTAGGAAGAGGTTGGTAAAAAATAAGAGATTTTTCTCCCGAGTCCTTCTGACTGTTTACCAGGGACCTTTCCCCTCCATATTTGTTACCTAGTCGGGAGTGGTAAATTCTGTTTCCCTTTCTGTGCTGTTCTCTGCCTTCTGGACGTTAGACACCTTGCTTGTGTTGTTGGTGGGAAACACATTCAGGATTCAAGTGCTGGGAAACTGGGAAGGTGATGCAATTTTCCCCTTCCTTCTTAAAAGAAAGAGATTAATTTACTGTGCGTTATATACGTTAATATGAAAAGCAAAGCTCGTCTCCCTGGCAGCTCCACAGGTGAGGATGTGGGACAGTGTAAAGTCCGTGATCCCTTATGAGGTGCATGCCTCTGGAGTTGTCCCTCCTTCAGGCACCTGGTGAGTCACAGCGGCAGCACCAGCAGACTGTCTTCTGGGGGGTTTCTGCTTTTATGTGAGAGAAAATACCCTTCATCTGTGATTAATGTCCAAACCACCAAGTACCACCTGAAAGACACTGCGCTGCCAGAGGCGTAGGAAAAACAAGTCATGGGCCAGCAGTGTATTCTCCCACATAGATCTCCATCACTCTACTCATTGCTCTGGCTTGGTTTTTACATACCTGTGTGTGATAGCTTGGTCATGAGCTCACCAAGGAAGCAGTTGTCTTCTTGGGGCATGCTCATATATGTGCCCTTTGGTGACAGTGGATGCCTGAGCAGTGCTGCCTCCATCTCCCTATCTTACCTCCCTCGTGAGTCAGAGCTGGTTCCCCACCGCCTAACCCAGTGAGCATTTGTAGCATCTTGTCCTAAGGGAAAGTGTAGGGGTGGGACCTGGGGTTCAGGGCAGAGACTGGTTAAACCAGCAGTGCCACCAGGAGGAGATGTGCTTGGAGACCAAAGCCTCTGCAACAGCCAAGACAAGCTCGGGGTGTGCTTCCCCATGCCTCCTGTGGAGATGGGACTCCAGGTCTGCAGATGGTACAAGCTGTTGATGCTGGCCTAGAGCTGTGCAGAAGTTGCCCATATTGTACTGCTTTGTTACTCATCTCTGTTAATCAGGGTGTCTCCCTCTGATATCAAGAACAGTTAGGTTTGTGCTGGGGAAGTAGACAGGGAATGTGGGAAGTGTGGTAGCATGGTCAGTGTTGAAGCAGGGATGAAATGCCCATTCCCCTTTTTCTTTTTTCTCTCACAAGGCCTGGAGAGATAATATCTAGGTAAAGGGCTAAGCCAACCTCATGACTCCCTTGATCTTTGGTGCCTTCAGGGCTGCGCAACTGTGCTACCCAAAGTGACTGTTTCTGTAAGGTAGGTCCAGCTCCTGGCTGCTGACCCAATCATTTTTTTAACTCCATTCACACAGGCCTTGAAACAAACCACTGAACAATAAAGCCTGTCAGGTACTACTGACATGCGTAGGATTTAATCTAGCTCCCAACCTGTGTAAGGTATTTATAGGGCACTAATAATCACATGGTGTACTTCAGTTCTTGCTTTTTAATTTTCTACTGAAGGGCGAGACTAGGTGCTTTCCTTAGAACATGAGATTCTTTAATTTTAGACATGAGGTCTGGCACCCTTTGTGGAAGCCAGCTGTCTTCTCATTTTCCTAGCAGTGCTTTCATTCTTCTGCATTGCAAGCCAGCTCTTTTTCTGTGTGGGATCCTTCTCACCTCAGCCCTTTCCCAGTTACATAAAGAAGGAAGAGTGCTAAAAGAGTAGCCACACTGAAAAAAAAAAAAAAAAAAAAAAAATCATTGAGCCCTTTCTGATGTGTTGCTACATGCCAGGTGTCTGCCTATGGTTATTTCCAAATAAAAGCACTATCAGGTGCAGCAAGTGTGGATCTATAACATCATCTGTAATAAAGAGCAGTATATGGGATAATAGCACAGAGTACAGTTAAGAGCAACATCTTGGGCTTGAATCACAGATCACCAAATATAGGACATCACTTTGTAAAGATATCAAGTGTTACATACTTTTGTAGCCTTCCTCTGTCCCTTATTTTGAGGTTGGTATTTGCATAACATCTATAAACCATCGCATAGAAGCAGCACGCAGAGAGAAGTTTTACAAATATGGTCCAGTAGCTTTGTTTGAGGAAAAAGAAAGGTTGCCTGCATTCCTTCTGGATGTCACCTTTTCCCTTGCTGAATCCAGAAAGAAGCCTTGTTCCTTCCCCCGGGCTTGCTGCTGAAGTGGTGTCGGGTGGAAGAGGTGCTGGTGAGGGGTGCGAGGTGCTCCTTCTCAGTCTTGGGCTTTCATTCTTTCCTGAACTCCAGCTCCCTGGAGACTCGTGACTCCTGTGCTAAGAGCGAGGATGTGTTGTTTCTGTATTTATTGGGCAAGACAGATGCCCTTGTTCCTTTGTCACTTCTAGCAGATGAGCTTTCCAGATGGGAACCTCATTTCCAAACAGTTCTTCAACAAAACTGACATTCCTTGGACTGCTTGTTCTCAAAAAGTGCTCCAAGTGACCTTAATGCATTCTCAGCTGTCCTTTACAGCTGAGAAATATTTCTGAATGCAAGGTCACCAATTGCAATGATATGTATTACTAATAAACTTGGTGCTTGTATCTAAAGATGGTCTCGTGGCTAACATACAAGGTTGGGACAAAGGAACTGATTGTTTACTTGTGTAAAGTTGTCTAAATTATTTTTTCTGCTGCATCTCTTAGTCTTCCCAGCTAAAAAGTGGAATTAATAAACTGCGCTTGCCTTACCCAGGTATACTAAAGTTTTTGAAAGTCCAACAGCTGTCTCTATGGAAATACAAAGTGTTTGAGTCTTTTTCTTACAACCCACACCCTAACGGCTGACCCACTGGCTTGCTTCTCACAGCTAGAGTCAAATGAAAGTTCATTCTGCTTGCAGGCAAGTAGGGTAGTTACCACTATCTCTTGTGAACATCCTTGACCTAGACCCTGCTCCAAGGGGCCAGACAGCATATGCGTCAAGGCAAAATTTTCATTTTGTTAGGTATCTCTTCAAACCTCAGTAGAAATACTTCTGCCCCTCACCTGTTGATTGTCAGCAGCAATTAATGCAGTGCTGGTAGCAGTGCTTGGGAAAAGATGGAAGTGACTGACTTTCAAATTCGGGGCTGTTGTTTGCGGGACTGTGCTTCAGGGAAAACCTGTAAAAAGGTTTCTGTCTAGAAACTAAGTGTTACTGATGTGGAAGTACAAAGAAACAATGAACAGGAAGGTTAACAGTACTGCCATTACCGAGCAGAGTGGCACTTTTAAGTCCACTTTAGAAGTAGGTTTTGCAAGACAGAGCCTTAGACACTTAGGAGGGCAATCCTCTTGGTGTCCCAAAAAGAACACTACAGCCTCTAATTAGCAGAGTATTAACTACCTTATCTGCTTGATGAAACTTGGTAAACTCTGCTCTGACAGATGTGCACACACGGCTTTCTCCCTGGATATTTGGAAGTTAAGTCATACTTTTTCTATCATCTATATGATTTTATCCCCTGGCTATTCCTCTGGAGTTGCACTAAGGCACTGAACTAAGGGCAGCTGTCTTTGCGTTGAGCCGTATCTGCATAGAGCTCTATCTGCATGTTGGCTTGTGCTGACGTACAATATTAATAAGTTATTACAGGAGAGCAGGGGAAGGGGGAGGGGCAAGTTAAGATTTCAGTCTTGTCTAAGCAGGGCCATGCAAATAAATTTCCTTTTATCCAGAATGAATGACTAATAGGTTAACTGGCCTCGGACTGGGATTTTGCCTGCCTGGGAGTAATGTCTGCAGCAAGAGGATGTGCTTCCCGCCCTGCCTTCCACGCCTCTGGAGACGTTAGGGGGTTTGTCCACTTTCAGCTGGAAGCTTGCAAGGCTACTTGTGCAAGGACATCTCTCTGGAGATAAATGTAGTCCAGTGGAAAGCCACAGCATGGGAATGGATGAGAAGGGAGGAAGGGGAGAGGGGGAACAAAGGAAAAAGGGGGAAAGAGCAAGTTCTTTACCAACAGAAAGCTAGAGCCTTGAACTTGGACCTGAGCTGCTCTTGCCTGAAAGAGCATGCCTGTAACAAATGGGTCAGTAGGAGGGTATGTCCTCAGAGGTGGAGCGTTGGGGTTACCTGCCATCATTCAACATGATGGCTGTGCTTAACATCCAATCCATATTTGCCCCAGAGTTAGCCCGGCCTGGGCATCTGTCCTGCCTCACATGCAGGGCTCAGCAGCAGCACATATTGACCAAGGTAATGGTGCTAGCAACCTTATTTTACACGGATGTCTGGGGGGCTACCTGGGTAGCCTGCATGGCGAGTGGGCGGGGAGCAGCAGGAGAAGCGGATCCCTTGCCTGCCAGGTTCCTAAGAGGGACACACCACTGTAACCAGGAGAGCCCAGGCAGGACCTGGGGAGATTCATGCTTTTGCATGTAGTTAGCTCTTAATGGTGATAATCCGACTGGGGGGCCCTGGGAGCCCAAATAGTGATGGCTCCCATGGAGGAGCTGGTTAGTGTGATCTCCACGGAGGGATTGCCTTCGCTCTGCAGGGTAAGGAGTACTTCTGGAGCTTTCACACCTGGTACATTTTTATCAACAGCCCAGAAATGTCTGAAGAAGAAGGGGAGCTGTTCTAGAAAGACCTGTTTATAACTGGGGTTTTATCAGGTTGCTCTGTCCCAGATATATGATGGAGTACAGGAGGGCGAGAATTGCTGTGTTGAGGAGAGGTGCCTTAGCCCCAAGCAAGATTGCATTGCCTGTCCTTGTGTATGGTGGGCCAGAAGCGTTTCAAACCTGAGCTTACCACTAGTGTAATTACCTCCAGTGCTAATTCTGAGTCTGCTTTTCTTGGAGTGCCATCCAGCTGAACTGGATGAGCTTTTCCCAAAGTCTTGTTTTTTCAACTAAGAATGGAAGAATAAGAAAGGTGGTGGTGGGATGCAGTGCTCCTGCCTACAGTGTGAACTGAGCACAGAGGCATTTTGGTGGTAACCTGGTAATCCCACAAGTCATTTAGGGGAGCAGTTTGATCTTGCTGTGAGGATGGTGCCACACCATGGGGGAAGCTTTGTTCTTAATCAGTGCAGAAGCCGTGAGGGGAAAAACAAGTCTGCAACATCACTTGGCAACACAATTATTATAATAGGGTTTGCTTCTTCCTACACTGCCCAGCTGAATTATTTTCTCCATATGGTGGAGCTACTCTGTTTTTAACTGGTTCTTCCTGCCCCTTCACCAGATGGCTGTTTTTATGCAGGACCTCACAGATATTGCGCACTGTGCCTTGCTGAGCTGAGAGCAGGGAAAGGAACTCAGGTGAAAGCAGGCTCAGGACAGATGCTGCTAGTCCTGGTCATGGAGGAATGAACATACCTGGAGCTGGACATTAGACATCATCATTAAGATTAATATTTAGATGTTATCTAACAGGATAATTCAAAGGTAGCATCCTGTTTATTTTTGGTGGTCATGAGATTTTTGATGAGATCATGGAGTTGAAGAAGCTGTAATGAGCTGCACACAGTAGTCTTCCCCTTCTGGGTTGCCGGCTCACTTCAGGCCTGACCTGTAACAGCTCCTTGTCATCCTTGATTTAGGTGTTAAGCGCAGCTTTGCTAATAAGTTGCAATCCTGTCTTGTCTTCTTGCTATTTTTGTCTTCCTAGAGCAGGACACCCACCTGTAAGCTGCTTGTTGCTCTGCAGCTGCTGGGGGATCCTTGTACTGCACCACAGAGTGCATCCTCATGATGCCAAGGACACAGGGAGCAAAAACCAAAAAACCTGCAAAATATAAAAGGTGCATACAGAAGTTCCAACAGTTTTTAAAAAAGATAAATCAGTTCTGTAATTTACACTTCTGGAAAAAATAGCCCACCTGGGTTCTGGGTAGCCAGGCGTTCTGCATCTGTATTCCGCGGCCTTGTTCATTTGCTTTTAGTCAGCTTTTCTAAGGAAATGAGATGTGTGTGATCAGACTGCTGCTGTGTTCCCCTTAACTTTTGAATCCGGTGGACAAATTCAAGCAAATTTGATGCAGGGGGAGAGGTCTCAGTGGTATTGGGTTCTACATGTTTCATGAAAATAGGCAGCTGGGCAGAGACCCTGTTAATGCATGCCCCAGGGGAAGGGCTGCAGTGTCAGCTTGCCAGTTAATATATACTGTTGGAGGAGTGTCACTGTACTACTGCTCAATCCTGAGCCCCCGTCTGTAGGAAACAGCAGAAGTCTTTCTCTGGCCTTTTAAAATTTTTTTTCCTTTGGTGAGACTTGAAAATAAAAATAACACTTTTCATCTTCAAAGGGCTTTACAGACATCAGCTAATTAATCCTTCCCTCATCTAGTTTGCTGCTTCAAGGAAGAGTGGAAAAGCCGGGATTTTTCTAAAAGTGAGTGAGATGGATCCTCAGAGGGCCCATTTCAATCCTGGAGGGCCTGCGGCTGTTGCTCTACTCCAGAACATGTGGCTCTGTACCATGTTATTGTTTGTGCTTTGTTTCTGTAGCAAATAAATAAACAATGGAATTCAAAGGAACAACCAAGAGATGTCCCCCAACAGATATTCCCCAATTTATGGGTAAAAACCATAAACCTAAAAAAACTGTAAATTGGCTTAATCAGGAGGGGAAGAAATTTTCCATCATTCAATTTTAGATCTTTAAAATCACACGTGAGATGCTCAAATTTTCTCATAAATTACCTTGAAAACACAATAAAGGCTCTTTCTGTTCTCTTGATGTCCCTGAGGATCTTTCGGGCATTGTCAAAACCAGAAGCTTTTAGACATCTCCTGGTCCAGTTCTTCTCCCCCTTGGTAGAGCAAACTTCACTTGGGTACAGTGTCAGTCCTGCTGATGATGTGACAAGTGAACACTGGCTCGTGGATTCAGGGGAGAACGCGTACGGTGCTGACACAGGCTCTCTCTGTTGAATGAAAGAAGATAACTATAAACCAGGAGTGACTCTGGAGAAGTCAGCACAGTGGGTGTGGATGGGAGGAGGGCACAGAGCATGGCCCTCGGTGGCTGTCAGTGGCTTTTACTCCGTTGGTTTCAAATGAGCTCTGGCTGCTTTTCCCCAGCCTGATCCAGGTTTTGTACGGATGGTAGCTCTGACTTCTGGTTAGGGGCCACCCCTGTCTTGATTGTGTACAGGATGGGCATCAGTGCAAAAAGCCAGTGTTCATGGTGGGTTTTCCCTTGATCTCAGCCACCAGCCAGGCCTGGCAGAGGTGCCAGGATCACCTCCAGCCACAGGGATTCAGTGTGGAGCACCACAGGGGTTCAGTAATCAGATACCCCATTGAGTGGAGAGAGGAACTATAAAGAGGAGGGTGAGAGCTGAACTGGAGGTGCCTGTAGCTGGAACATCTGTGCCATGGTCAACACCGAAGATGGCAGGTCGCTGTTACAGCCATCCCGTGCTGCTGTCCTGAGGGCTTGGCTGAGGGAAGCCTCATCTGAATGCAGAATGTGCTCAGGCATCAGGAGTGGGGAGTCTGACTGAGAAAGGGTTTGGCTCTTGAAGTGTGTGGAGAGAGATTTTGCATGGCACCTCTGGGACATGGGAACCAATGTCCATTGTTATCCATGGTGGGTTTTTTCAGCATCCTCTCCACTGTCTGATGTGGATCCAACTCAGAAATAAAGTTTTAGGGATGGGCTGACTCTGTGATTTTTATTTTTCTTTTTTTGGCCTCTTCACAAACATTTGGAAACGTGTTATTTTGGTGTGGTTGAGCGTGGTTATATTTGATAGAGTGAGTTAGCCTCAGAGGGTAGCAGGTGCTATGCTTTTGATTTTCCTTGCCAGTGCAAAGCAGGCCTACAGCTCCTTGGCTTTTCTGGATCCTTCCTGTGCCTAGCTTTTCTATCAGAGTCCTGAGGTGAGCATCTCAGAGCTCAGCAGCCTCAGAAGCACTGCAAAAGCTCTCACCTTTTCCGGTTTCTTTCTCAAGAGAAATTCTGTATTTTATTTCCTCTTGGAACTGCTCGTACTGGCTTTTCAGAGCACTCAGTGAGTGTGAACTTTGCTGGGGTCCAAAACAGGACATGCATATAACTGTGCATGACTTTTGTCACGCAAACTTTTTGCTCTTGTCAGCAATTATTTTTTCTCTTCCACTTTGCATCAACATGGAGTTCTGTTGCAGATATGGTTATGATTAGAAAATAATGATTTTGGTATTGTTAGAGCATGAATTATAACTTATGATGAGATAGAGAAAAGCAAGAACAGAAAACAGTTCTTGGATCTAGGGCTTAAAGTATTTCTCACTGTTGTTGCTGCAGCAGCAGTTTTCCTTATTTTATACATATTTACTATTATTCTACAACTGAAAAGCCTGGATCAAGAAATACTGCAGAAGAAAGAAATGGTGAGTACAGAGCACAGGTTCTCAAAGGAAGCTATTTTAGGTTTCCCCAAAGCAAAAAAAAAAACCCCTAAAAAATAATAAAAAAGACCCTCAGGCTTCTCTGCATCAGAAACGTGATGCTATACTTTGAGTAGAAACACACAAGTTCCTTGCAAATTCATTGTCTTCACATCATTGCCTTACACTTCCCCTGCCCATCTCTGCATAACTCTAATTTGGCTGCCCATGTCTGCATGCATAAATGTGCAAGAAATTAGTCCAGAGTGGCTCTCAAAGCCTCAGCTGGGCTTGCTGGACTGGTAGACAGGGGGGAAAAAAATCTTCCTTTAAACTGAGAAATTCAGATTAGGCATCAGGGAGACGCAGTAAACAAGGAGCCTGGTGTTGCTGTTTTTAGACAGGCACTGTTCAGAGTAGGATTGCGCTTTAGGAGGTGCTAAGTATGTTCAGCAATATTGGCATTTTGTTTCAGTTGGATGAAGAGCTGAAAGCAAATCAGAGCCTTTCATGAATGGAAACGGTCTTCCCTCGCACGCCCCTACCTTGCTTCTTTGTCTCACATGGTGGATATGAAGACCCGCATCCCTCCTACCTCCATCCCACCTCAACCTCCACTGAGAGGTGGCAGCTTCTTATGTCGGGTGAAGGAAGGGCAGAAAAGTCCTCAAGCTGCCTTTCTGTGGCCATGCTGCCCTGTGGGGATAGCAGAAGTTGTGTCACTTAATCCTTCAGACACAATGGCATGTTGCAGGGCGGTGACAATGAGGGTAAACAAAATACATAATTAATAAAGCAGTGGTGGTTTGCATTTGGTGCTTGGTGATGGGTGGGATGTGAGGGGAAGCATTGAGGTAATTATAGATGTGAAAAATGAGGCAGGAACATGGAGTAACCTTTCTAGGTTAGCTGTCCCTGTGATCGATGGCCTACATTGTTTTCTCACTAACCTTTTGGTGAACCTTCCCTTAGAATAACAGCGGAAATACAGTTATTCCCCTCCCCATCTTGTTTGTTGGTAAAGCACTCATGTACCACCTTATTACTGCACCCTAAGTGTTGCCGTGAGTTGGTAGTAAATCATATGGCAGGTAATGAGGTGCACCTCGTGCAGGTACCTTTCTATCCTCCCCCTGCCCAGCTGGAGGCTGCCTGCCCATCATGGTGCAGACAATGACAACATCCCTCCCCTCCCATCCCATCCCTCGTGGTCCCACTTAAACCAAAAAGACCACTTTTCACAACTAAAATAGGTGTCAGGGGAGCTATGGGTGTAGAGGAGAGGAAAGGTGCAGTAAAGGAGGTTACAAAACCAAAGATGTACACTAAGGTGTTTGGTGGAGGGACGGAGAAGCTCTGAGATGTTTGAGCGATAAATTCATGGGTTTATAACGGTGGCACAGGCCTGGATGAAAGTGTCTTTAAGGGGGGGTGTTAGTCCATTTGCATTATCTGCTGCTTGAATGCACTGTGGTTTTACCAGTCAAAGCCAAACTTGCTCCATTTCCAGTAATTTCTGACGCAGCCCTCAAGTGATGAGGTTTCTGAGAGCTGCAGGCAAGTTTACTAAGCCCAAACTCCTCTGTTGGAAGGGAGATGGTTCAGTTCAGGCATCTGGGGGGGAAGCATTTGATATACACCAGATAAAATTGCAACATGTGAAAAAATGTGAAGAATGCCAAGAAGCGTTCTCGAACCCTGCAGTTGACTCGGCAGAGAGCTAAATGATTACAGGCAGTTCACGATAATTGAAGATATGAATGTATACGTAAGAGAGCTCTTTCTTTCAAGAAAGGGAGGATCTTTGCCTTCATGTCCTGGGAAGTACTTTTGATTGTTGTATTTATTTCTCTGGAGTAATTACTAAACTTCCCCTCAGCCAAAAGCATTCCTGATATATGGAGAGTTCTTTGTCCTTTACAAGGAGAGTACCGGCTACTTGCAAAACAGTCAAATTAAGAAATTACATCCATACTGCAGTGCAATCCAAGGACGAATTAGAAGTTAAAATTCATCAATCAGGAATCAGTCCAAATTCCCCTTGTGTATGGTGAAGAGAAAGAAAAGTTTGTTTTGTATGATGTTTTTTTATGCAAGTTTTGTCTCTCCAATATTTCTGCCATGACCACCTAAGATTTTTAACATGCGGGAAATGTTTATATTTTTTCAGAACATCAAGATAGCTTTAAGAATTTGTTTTGGCAAGAAAAAAATTAAACTGTAGAAGGAGACATTTGAAGAGTCCCAGAAACAAATATATGACTATGTGTTGACATGTTATGAAGGTGTTGGGAGCGACTCCTTACTTAAAATTGTGTTGAAATTTGCACTTACTATGGATTTAAATTCATCAGCTTCACACTTTAATGATTGAATTTAGTCTCCTGATTTGGTACAGAGATGCGTTGGAGAACAATTGAATTTTCCATATGATGGGTTTAAATAAAGAATAAACTTAACTTTGCAGACTTTTCATTTTAAAAGCCTTCCTTCTGAAGCATTGCCTGTCTCCCCACAAACATCATGGTTCCTTTGGGACTATTTGCACACCATGCATGGGTTCTTGCTTGTATTCTGGCTTTCTGTCCAGCTCCAGTAAGGTATGTGGCACTAAAGGTTAAAGTCAGAGTAGTTCCTCTGCTAACAGCTGCAAGAGCTCTCTTCCATGTCTGGACAATCAGGGAATTGCAGTCTTTGGCCCTAAAATGTGGTAGCTCCCATCCCCTCGTGAGATAAGGTGTTGGTGGGCACAGAGGGCATTCATGGAAAGCACCGCTCCAGAGATAGCGCTTCAGGCTTGCCCTGTCCATCCACTGTAGGCACTGGACCAGTGGGCATTCAGACAGGAAGGGTTGTAACCTAGGAGGAGAGCCGGGGAAGGAGGAGATCTCAGGAGGAAATAGGCTGGTGTTTGAAGCAAGCAGGTGAGCTGAACAGAGTTTGGGAGTGGAGCAGGGGCTGGTGGGGACAGTGGGAGGAGTGGGAGGGAAGGGCAGGAACTAGGGAGACTGGCATTGGAGGTGTGGTATGAGGGGAGCAGGGCCCCACTCGCTGCAGACAAGGCGCTGGTCCCAGCGAGCCCTCCATGCCCAGGGCCTGTTCTTCTGTGGGGAGCAGGCAGTACCCAGTCACCCTTCGGTCTTCAGGTTTGTGCTTGAGAGCCTTGGGCACTCAAAGTCCACACTGACACGATGCATGCTGGAGGGTGTCTGCGTGCTGGCTTCTTCAGGGTAGCCATGTGTTATCAGCAGCCTGAGATTTTACTGATGATTCTTTGTCCTTCCTGCAGGTATGCTTAAGCCTTACTTCATTGTGCTCCTTACGTATCTGACAGTAGAATACCAGTAGTCTGGGCTACTGGGGCTTCCCAATGGGGCTGCTCGCATCCGTGTGCTCCGTCTTGTCCCCATTGACTGCAGGATCCAGACTGTAAGAGGTCCCCCCAGTGGGTCAGGGACTGTGTTTTGTACAGGCTTGGTTGCAGATCCCACTTAGCAGATGCTGAGCAGCAAGTCCAAGAGTTTCTATTTCCAGAGTGATGAGGGATCCCAAATTGGGTTGCAAGTCTTTTAGAGCAGGGACTGTTTTCTTACAGTTTTTTACAGCACCTAGTACAGTAGGGCCCTACTTAACCCTTCCAGATGTTAGCCCTAATATAAATACAATAAAACCAAATTAAATTCAGGGTAGATTTGTGTTTCTGCAATTCTGTGGGAGAGGAATGTTTTTCTGCAGTGATGTGCCCTGCTGCTCGTACAGGGGACTGTTGTCCCTCGCTCTGCGGGCTGTGTTGATTCAAGTAGGGCTTGAGTTGAAGGTGGAAATGTTCAACATTCTGCAGCAGGAATAGCCAGCCAGGGCAGCTTCGGGGTGCCGCTGCTATTCCCAGCCATGCGTACCTCCATGTGCGGGTGGACAGGTGTTCCCAGACTTTTCCTAGAACCTGTTTGTAGACCAGGCAGGCCCTCACAGCATAGGCAGGAAGCTGCCACTCAGCAAGCGGGACATTAAAATGGGTCTTGGGTTCCGTAAACTATTCCCGACATGACTACTGTCCTATTGGGTGACATCTACAGGTCATTTCACCTCAAAAAAATGGATTACCTCAGTAATACCCATCTCTTTGGAAAGGGCCTTTGAATCTGTGTGTAATATTGCTATTCTCAAACATCATAAATAGATGTTGTGGTCTAATAGATAGGGCACACTGTTCGCAAGGACCTCGTTTCTTTTCTGGGCTTTGCTACGTTCTCTCTTTATGATTTTGGGTGAACTACTCCACCAATCTGTTCCCCTGCCACCACACATCGCCATAGATCATCAATTCTCTGGAGCAGACGCAGTCCCTTAGCACGTCTTGTTTTAGAGTCTAGCATTATGGGGCTCTGCTCTCTGCCAGGACTTCTGCATGCTACAGAAATACAAATAGTTGCTGCTAATAATAATATTAAATCTGCTTGGCTCTTCACAGATAAGTAAAGGGCAATGCTCCTTTCTCCGAGGAGCAGGCAGGATAACTACTTTATTTTTGTCTTTGTCTTTTTCTAATTAAAAAAAAAGCCAGTAGACATGATTAAAAAAAAATAAAGGTAGGCTGCAGTAATTTGATATTTTTAGCCTTAGACCTGCTACTTGTGCTGTGAAGCCAATCTTAGGGTCGTGGCCAAAGTCTGGTTCATATCCATGTTTGCCAGGGCTAGAAATTGTTTGGAGCCTTATATTGACAGTTGGCTCAGTATTTGGGCTAATCCCGTAAAACCACCATGCAGCTCGGTGCAACTTTCAGTATTTGCTGTGAACAAAAGTCTCAAGGAATGTTACAGATCAGACATGAGGAGCTTCACTTGGCCAATACATGGCAGGGCTCTGGGCTGGAATGATAAGGGGTTGGGATGGAGCTGAGCATGGCAGAATGGAAGGCCATTGGAGATGAGAAGTCAACTCTTGCCTGTCTGTGTGTGCTTTGGGATTTTTTTAATTATTATTTCATTTCCAAAGAAATGCAACAGCAGCAACAAAACGTCTTAAATATTCAACAGTGAAAACAATAGATTTGAAAAGGAAAACAAAAAGTTAGAGCCAGCTCTGGCACTGGTGGACATTTGGCTCTGAGGGAAGCGAGAACAGCTTGGATTTGCATACTGCGGGTCAGAAAGCGGAGTCAGAATTATGCTTTCATTGCGGTGCATGAATGGGAGCACATAATTGGCATTCTTCCCCTCTTGATCAGATGCCTCCTTCAGGGGATCTCTGCACCCAATACGTCGCGGCTCATCCATTCACCGCCTGGCATGGATAGGGCTTTTGTTTTCAAATTATGATTTTCCTGTTCTATGATTTCTTCCATAACCTGGGAAAGCCCCAGCTCTCCCCCCTCTGTGCATTACCCTTTGTTTCAGAGAACGACCAGAGGTCACGCTGTGCTGAATGTAGCTGTTGTTGCATCACCCCCTGTGCATGTTTCTGCTCTTCTGGGTCAGTGTGGAGCTGACGACCCTGGGGCGATGGTCATGGTGCTCAGCACTGTGCACCTCCTCGGAAGTTTGTGGAGTCCTGCATTTCTGAGTCCAAAGAGATGAGCATGACTGAGATCAGTCCAGTAGGGCTTCCTCCAGAAATGTATGAAGATGCAGTTCTGGCTGGGACAAGCTTAGTATGTCTCTTGGCTGACCCAAGACCTGGCTTTGTTTTCCATTATTTGGTTTAATAGCTTTTCTTGCTCAAGTGCAACAAGGATTTGCTAGCAGATTCAGCAGAGCACTTAAATGTATGCTTAACTTTAGCTCTATTCAGTGCCCTTGCAGGGGCTCGGGCACCTATTTGCTTTAGGTGATGCATAGGGTAAAGGGTTTTGCTGAACTGGAGCCACAGCCTCTGGCAAGTGCATATACTGCTGCTAAAAACCCATGTCCATTCAGACATCAGCAGTCACGTGGAAGCCTTTCCAGCTGGATATCAGGGCCTGGTCCTCCTTCCTGTGTGGTTCTCTGTTGGCACTGCCCACCCAGGGCTTCCTCCCTCATCCTGGATGTGTTTGCAGTTGCTCTCTCCACAGAGTCACTGGCCAGACCAAATGCCACTTGGCCATGTCCCATCCTTTCCTGGGACTGTGCTCACCCTGCCATTGATCTCGGATCCGCCCAGCGGCAAAGGCAAATAACAACTATTGATGGCTGGGGCCTGCCTCTTCATTTATCCACAGACCAATGTTTTAACCTGTCAATGCTAAGAAATCATATTGATTGGAGAGATTTTGGTTTATTCCTTAGGTCTGTTAATCAAAAGGGTGAGTCCTCCTTTAATATCTTACTGCCATGAGCTTGGCTCTGCTGTACCTTGTCTGAAAAAGCCTTTATTTTCAAGGCAGAAGGAAAATTATGTTTATAAAATATAAACTACGGGAATTTTCATTCCCCTCTGGCTTTAGGAGGAGGAGAGCAGCTGGTAGAGAGTGGTTGAGAAAGGCTTTATCTGCTGTATTTTGGTTACTGTGCTTTGAGTGATGGGTTTAATAATTGATAGAGCAATTTAGCAATGATCCATAATCCTGAAAGAAGCCTACGCTCCTCTCCCTCTCTCTCCCTCCCTCCCTCCCTCTGAGACTGACAGGCTGCTCTCAGTGTTTTTGTCTGCAAAATTTCATCCCTTGGTTTCTGTAAACAGCCTGACATGGGAGAGGGGGAAAAAAAGCAACTGTTTCTAAATCTTTTGTCTTCTTTCCACAAACAGCTGCGCTGCCTTCACCAGCTCAGGGCTTCAGTCATTCGCTCACACACTCTTGCTGAAGAGAGCAGGAGGTTTTCTTTCAGGCCCTAGCCTAAATGGAATGTGTATATGCAATGTATATAGGAGAACAGAGTGGTGCAGAGCCCCCCGGCAGGGACCCCTCTCTCCCCATTTAAACCCAGGCTTTGTTTGTGGCTGAATCTGGCTTTTTTAATCCCAAGAAAGGTACGTAGCAATGGCAAATGCTTGGGGTACACTAGTGTGCTTTGCTTGAAACTCTTCCAGGATTAACCCATGGAAATTGCTTTTCCAAAGAGCCTCGTGCTGATGGTCACAGCGAGTGTCAGGATCCCACTGGGGTACCTGATGTGTAAGTGTCTGTGTGAAACCCCATTTTTAAAATGGGTGCACACAATCTGTGCTTGCTGAGCTTGTCCCCGTAGGAGCACAGGGCTGTGTTTGCAGGCACGGGGGGTGCATCCCCTCCATGGGGGCAGGGAGTTTCAGCCTCCCTGTTGGTGATGTCCACCTCTTTCTTCATCCACAGTAAGTGCAGGAAGAGAGCAGAAGAGATGAGACAGAAAAAGGAGACAGAGATAAGCAGGAGAGAAAAAGAGACAAGGCTATAGGTACTGAGTATGTGTTGAGGCCACAGGGAGGAGGTACAGCCTAGCAGGAAGCTGGGTATAGGCAAAGTCAAGTGAGATGTATTATGTTTTTCCGTATGTGTTATGGAGATGCCAGGTTTACAACAAGTTGTTATTAAGCATGACAGAGTCAGCTACACACAGCTGTATTATTCCTTAGAATTAAAAGGGGCGAGGTCCTTCAGGGCACAGAAAAGTTTATGGACACTCCACCATGGGAAGTTTGTAAGACAAGCTGGCTGAACACTTGCCAGGAGTGACATAGGCATGGATGGCCTGATATCAGGGCAGGGAGGGAGCGGGTGACTTCCCGGAGCCTGGGACAGCTCTGTCAGCCTCTGACACCATCCTCTGGAGTATTTTCACCCTTCCCCGTCAGCACCCTGGTGGAACATGAGCAGTGTCAAGGGACGGGCAGTTTAGTCTGCTTCTATGATTTATTTGCTATTAAATACCCTTAGTAATGATAGGCTCCTGAGGCTTGTTCAATAATTATGCCAATCAAGTCCAGAAGTAATTCTTGTGTAACTTGCTCTCTCTTTTTAAAAGACAGCTAGAACTCTGTGTATACACTTGCTAAAAACATCCTGGGACCTGCATCTGTGCTGCCTGAAACACTCCCAGCTATATAGTGTTTTGCTTGGATATAGGAGGGTTGTGGTGACCTTCCTATCGACAAGCATATAGTTACCGCACCATACAGTAGCTCAGGTGGGAGGGCACCTCTGGAGGTCATTTAGCACAACCTGTTTCTCAGGGTAGGGACAGCTGTGAGATCAAGGTCGGGACTTTGTCTTGTCAGATCTTAAAAGCCTCCAAGGATGGCGACTGCACAGCCTCTCAGGGTGTTCATTATCTGCACAGTGGAGGTGTTTTCCCTGTCCCCAGTGGGAACCTTCCCTGTTTCAGTTTATGTATATCATCTCCACTTTCTGCAGCCTACCTGAGCAAAGGGTCTGGCATCATCTCCTCCATGTGGTGGAGAAGAAAGCAGGCTGCTGTCAGGTCCCCCATGGCTGTCTCTCCCCCTGCTGAGGTTGCTTCAGTTTGCCCAGGCACTGGGGGCCTCAGGCTGAAGATGGTATCCAGATGTGGTTTCACAGGTGTGGCTGGAGGTGGGTCATCATGTTCCTCAGTCTGCTGGCCCTGATCCAGGGAAGCCGTTGGTCCAGCTGCTACCAGGGTCCTCATTTCAGCCTGCTGCCCCCTAAGTTAAGGTGCTCATGGCCTTTCTCACTGAGCAGTTCCCCAGGTATTGTCACCAGGGCTCATCCTTCCCAGGGACAGGACTCTGCATTTATCCTGGCTGCATTTCAGAAGGTCCCCATTGGTGCATGCCTCCTGCCCATCCAGGTCCCTCTGGGTGGCAGCCTTGCTCTCAAGCACATCACCAGGTTGCTCCAGTTTGGAGTCACCCATAAACTGGATGAGAGTGCACTCTGCCTCCTCCCCCAGGCCAGTGATAAAGATGTTAAACAAGACCAGTTCCAGGATAAACCCCTGAGGTACCTCACTTGTTACCAGTCTCCAGTTTATATTTATGTCCTGTAACAGAAACCATCACCGAAGGCTGAGTGGATCCAGCTTCCAGTCCTCTGAGCTGATAGAGATATTTTTTGATGTGTTGCAAACTAGTCTTGAGGTATGAGTGAGGGCAATGTGAGCAATGCGCTGTTGGAGCTACCCTCTAGTGGTGGTTGTGCTGGTGGTCTGACAGCCCTGGAAATGTCTTTCGCTACACCCACAGTCCTTTCCAGAAACCACTATGTTTGACCTGTGAAATAGGGAGCGTGTTAGTAGGCCCTTTAGAGGCACCGTCCTTCCTTACAACTCAAACCAAAACATCTTTGTGGGTAAACAGCATACTCTGATGGATTGGGTGATGTTCCTTGATGGCCCTTTCCCTCCCTCATGAATATCCCTGTGATGACTAAACTCTCCAGGATTTGAACTTTGTGCTAGAATCTGAAAGGCATGGTGTACCTGCATGTTCTGGGATGAGTCCTGGCTCCAAGGGCTATCCCTTCTTGCAATTCTGCTGTATTGATGCTTCCCAACACAGTCTGGAGTTCCTGGCAGTCCTTGAGGCCCTAGCAAGCCATCTGCAGAGCTGTAGCACTTCTGTATGGGCTTCAGCTGAGCATCCGATCAAACTCCCATGCTTGGGGATGCAAGAAAACTGTAGAGGTCCCACAGTGAAGCCGGCAATGAGGGTGAGCCCAGCTCTCCCCAACTGGGGCAGCCCTGCTGGGGTCTGGAGCTGCTCTCCTGCCCACTGCATGGGATGGGGGAGTGAGGGAGGGAGCAGGAGCTGTTGATGCTTGTAGGTGTTGAGCTCCGGTCTTGATGGCTGTCCAGCTCTGGAGCAGAGGAAGGCCTTGAGTCTGGGGGTCATTGATATTAGATATCTGCATCCCTTCCAGGTGTCTGTGCAAGTGGAGAGACGGAGGGGCGAGGGAAATAGCAACAATAACCTTTTACTCCCAGAATATGAGCTTGTCTCCTTTTACAGCCTGGCACTTAAGAAGTGATTTGGGGTCTGAGAGGTACAGAGCAACAAAAAAAGGTGCTGTATACTCTTCATCTCCATTAACTAAGAGCTAAGGGTACTCTGCATGCTACAGTATATGGCAATAAAAAGTGGGTAAGTGTGCAAAATACAAAAGGGTCAAGTGAGCAGGTATGAGAAAGAGTCCATAAAGATGCCAAAGAAAAAGGGTTCAGCTGGGAGGAGGATGGAACCCCATCACTTAAATAAAAACCCCTCTGTAAGACGTGAAGGATGCAGTTCCTCCTCCTCACAGGAGGTATCTTGGTGTGTAGCCCTGGGTGTGCAGCCTGTCAGTGCATACCTACTTGGGCCCACTTGGTGTTCATCTCCTGCCTCTCTGCCTCTGTCCAGGTCTTTCTGGATGGAGATGTGAAAACTACTGCTTCCTGAAGTTCAGGCTTTGGCAGGTGAGACTAACAGGTGGAGGACAACAGGAGCTGTGTATATCAACATAGCAGACAGGATCACTGTAGGTCTCTGCACTGCCTGCAGCCTTCTTTTAGAAGCGTCACCTTAAAGGCAAGAAGCAGGCGCACTCTTTGCTCAAGGTGCCAGCAAGTATCAAGTTTTAAGTTATATTTTTTTCTGCTATGTATGCTTATCCGTGAAGGACTCTGCTGAGACAATCACGCTCGGCCACAGGACCCTACCAGAGGTGGTAAATTATCCCCAAGGAGGGCAGTTTGCAGGGGAGTTTTAAAATTCAGAAAGAGCCCAGCTCTCTGAATCCAAGTCTGTGGAAATGAATTTTTTTGGCATTTGTTTTTAATGTCCTGTGATGTGTGGGTGAAAAAGCCAGCGAGCTAGACTGGTAATTAATTTTCCTGACAGAAACACCAGACAATGAAATTACCCTGCCACAAAGCAGGGTTGCTAAAGTAAATACTCTGCCAGCAGCAGGCCTGAAAACAGGACGGGGTCATATGTGAGGTGCAAGCAAATGATGAGATGGCACTTCTGCCTCTGGGGACTTGTGGGCTCTGCCAGCATGGGGACTTGTGTCCTGTGTCCCCGGCACCCAGCGCTGGCAGCTCTCTGGTATACATGGGCACATTCAAACTGGCCTCCAAGTGGTGGGGGACTTTCTGGACCCAGCACCGAGCCAAGGAGCGGGTCACTCTGTGCTGTCCAAGGGAGCAATTTGATCTGACAAAGGGGTAGGAGATGTGTGGAGTGGGCATGGGCTGGTTGCTTCTCTCCTGGAGATACAGTCTTCTGGGTGGGCTCTTCAGTCTCTCCTAGGTTGATGGTGAGCAGTTTCAAAATCTTTGGTCTATGCTGGCAAGATCTTGTGAGCTGTAGAGCAGGTTGTGCCTGTGTGTACAGGAGGGGAGTGCCTTTCGCTGGGAGATGTCAGAGGCACCTCATGGGAGAGGAGGGACAGGAGGGCGAAGTTTTCTGTTTTCCCTCCATGTGTCTTGTACCAGAGGCTGGAATTAGTGTGCCAAGGGGTGGCAGATGCACAGCCAAAAAACTGGTGGAGAGCTGTAAATGGGGACATTCCTGCATGTACCAAGGTATTTGGCAACATGCTGCCTTAGTGTGATTTCAAACAAGATCCCCACCACAGTCGAAAGGTTTGGTGAGTCTGTGTTAAAAGAAGCAGTATTATCGGGGCAGAAAACACCTCCCTGTGTAGCCGTGGAGAGATCTGCTGAAGATCTCAGTGCTGTTCTGGGAAGTCCTGCCATCATGTGAATCATCCTTCTGATTTATAATTGCAATACTCTGATGTGCAGAGTTTAACAGGGTATTTTCCCCTGTTTCATAGTATTACCAGCTGCAGAATGGAGAAATCCCACATAAGAACTGGCTAAGACATGGAAATGTTTTCCTTCCCGTTGGAAAAGGGAATCACACCATTCTTGGAGCAGCTGAGCTAAATCTCAGTGCTTTTAGGAATAAAAGGGTCAGTTATGGAGTGGCCTGCATGCACATTTTAAGACCAGTTATTTGATGTATTAGGTATAAGAAGTGGTGGATTAGCAGTGAGGTGCTTAAGTGTGCAGATACCACAGACTTGCTTAGGTGAGGATGCGAAAAGAGTGAGGAACATTTAAGGGCCTTGATCTAGATTACAGACAACATTATGCCAGATCAGCACAGTCCTGAAAGACAGTAAACATTGGAAGAGGAAAACGGAACTATTTCTACATAATTCTATGTCCTAAATTTACTGCAGCTCCGCTGGAGAAAGGACTGTGTGTCTCAGAGGATCTCCCAGATAAAACATCTGCCAAAATACCTCATGTCGCTCCAAAAGCAAACAAAATATTAGGCTCAGGGAAGACTGGAACACGAAAGTATTCTGCAAATAGTGTAAAATAAGTCTTGGGAATATCCTCATGTTTAACTGTTTCTAGGTCTGTTCAGCCTGTCTCCAAGAAGTCACGTCAGGAAGAGGAGGTGTAGGGCCAGGCAGTGGAAGTGAATTAAAGCATCCATGGGATGGAACACTGAGAAGCCAGAAGCTGCTGCAAACACGGGATAGCAGGGCAGAGAGATAAAAAGAGCTTGTGCTAAAAGAAAGGTTATTCAAGCACTTCCGTCTTCACCTCTAGGCCAAGCCATGTGAACATGAAGTGAGAGGTGACAAATTTAAACCTGATGAAGGAAAATCAGGTTTTAAAAAACTTAAGATGCTATTGAAGGCAGAAGATTTGCCTGTGGAACTCCATGCCACAGCATGTGATTGAAGTCAAGATCTCACCTTGTCTTAAAAAATTGACATGTTTATATTAAGAAAAAGAGGAGTTCCATGTGTTAGATGTAGGTCTATATACAGAAGGATCTATGCATCCATAACTGAGCATACAGAACAATTTCCACCCAATAGAGGTTCAGAAGGCATTTTATCAGTGGACGAGTTGTTTCATAACAGAACTTGTAGCATCCTCCTCCAAAATGCTTGGCATTGGCCTTTAGCAGAGTGCCAGCAGGCAGGCAGACCGCTGCTCCTCCTCAGGTGACTCCAGCTCTCTTTTGCACAGCAAACGGGAGGTGTCTGCTAGCTGAAAATCTGGAAGCTGGTGTGGTGTCCGATACCTGTCGTTCTTGTGGTGTCTTAATGGCTGCCTAATTAAGTTAACAAGATCTTTTTGTCTTAGGGCCACTCCCTCTCCATGGAAAAATCGCAGTCATGATGCGAAGGCAAGGCTGGGAGAAAGCCACAGCAAATGCTGGCTGTGGTGTACATAGGACATCATATCACTTCAATCTGGCCTCCTTCTCACAGGGGTTTTCATCGCTGTTCGAAAATTATCATCTGTTTGGGGCTGAACAGGCAAAGATTGCAACTGATGTTTAGGCTTGAATGAGTAATGCGAATACCAGCTTTCAAAAAAGGAAAAGAAAATAAAGCTATCTCACCACCTCCCCTCCCTGCAACGATAGGTCTGGTTTAATATAACGAATGGTGTCCTATTTAGTTGCCCTGTATGTGTTTAAATGGTATGGACACTGCTTTTGTGCTTTTATTCCCAACAGCGGAGGTACAAAACTTTTTTTGTGTGTGAAAAAGAAATTTTCTCCTAAGTGCTGCACTCCAGAAGCTGGAGCTATAAGAAAAATGCACTGGACAGCCGAAGACTCAAGAGAGAAAAAAATTAGTATTTTAACCTCAAATTCTAGGTCATCCCTTCTTACAGGGGTCTGGAGGTGTTGGCAGCATAAGTATGGAGCGGGAGGGAAGGAGGTGTGTGTTGCGTGTGACAGCAGTGGAAGTGATTTTTATGAACAGGGAGGTTTCTGCACAAAATCATGTTGGGAATATCCCACTGATAGTCCACCCCTTTGCTCCCTCCACTTGAGTTAGTGGGAGGGATTTGAAGTTCAGGCGATGCGTGGCTGAGCTCTCATTAGTGACCAGGGACATTTCGTTCACAATGTGGAAGGCAGACAGGGAGAGGCAGATGGCTTTGAATGCAGGATTTACATAGTAATGAGATTCAGGTCACCATAGCTGTCTTTTTCTCTCTGCATTTTGTCTAGGTGTCGAGTAGTGACAGTGACTGAATGGGGAGGAAAGGAGGAAAATTAACCCCTTGTTCCTAAGGAGAGATTGATGCTAGAATAAAAAGTTTGTCACAATGGGCTGAAGAACAGTGGGGTATAAGAACAAGCATAGATGAAGCTAGAAGGGCTAAAGGTAGCTGTTTTTTAAGTTTCTGGCATGTTTTTTGTTGGAATGGCCCAAAGTATCCTAACCTTGAAATCCTAGAATTTCCTGTAATTTTTACATTCTGCACTGCTGCTGGTTTGAGAACAGATAGTTTTGGGCTTTAGTCATTACCAGTCAACCCAAAATTGGGAAGTTTGTGGACTGAAGATGGGGCATGGATTCTTGCTACAGGGCCTTTGCTGATTTCTTTGGAAAAAAATTACCCATTTTGCTTGGTTTCTTGGCTAAAGACTTGTCTTCACATGACTATGCAATGGTGTGATTAAAACATAATATTTTCCACTGCAATTGGTAATCCTTAGTATGATCTCACTAGTGTCAGATCTTATCCTGATGACAGATGGAAACTGGGAACTGTGGGCCCTATTTCCAGCCTTGGATGGTGGCACTTGATTTGCTCAATAGTCAACCCCAGGCATTCCCAAAATATGCATCAGGGCCTGAGATGAAAGTTTTCAAATATTTTGTGTTTCTTTCTTTTATCTGTCTTCTGGTTTGTTGGGGTTTTTTTTAATATTTAGAGGAATATGGGAAAGTAAGTTATTCTTTCTGTTGTACATCACCTGACTTCAGAAGCTGGGGCTTTAGGAGTGTTGCAAGATCTGCAAGAAGAGCAGGAGAGAAGCCTTAGATGATCCCTGTGTGAAATAGAAACTATGGCACTTAACTGCATGTGGAAGTCTGAGCTGAGGTAGGGAAAGCAAGGAAGGTCTTTGTGTGTGGAGGTGGGTTTTGTATAAAGTTTTCAGGATTTATAAGGTACTTTTGATTCTTCCACATAGAAGTTGGTTTTGAAACGCAAAGCATTTGGTGTGCTAAGGGGAGGATTTGTCTTGTCTCACCTTGGCCACTGGAGTTTAGGGAGCTTGTTTAGCCTCAGAGAAGAAAGATTCAAACCATCCCAAGACAGTAGGACAAATCCCTCTTGGAGGGGATGTGTCTTCCATTGACTGCACTGTACCTGGCTAAGATTGGACACCAACTTCTACCTGGCTGAAAGGTCAAATGACCCTTACCTTAAGGTCCTCTGGCAGTCTGAGCTGAGACTGGTCTTGCTTATTTGGGCATCTCCTCCACACCCCATCCAAGAATCCTCCTGGAGAGCCAAAGCAAGGCTTTTACCTTGTTCTCTACTTCCTCAGCAAGACTAATGCCAAAGCTCGCTGAGCAGAGGTGCCTCAGTGGGTATCTCCTGAAGCCAGCATTAAATGCATAGCAGGAGTGCCACTGGATTTTGGCTCTTTGGCCTGGAAGGGAAGAGGAAATCTAATTGGGTGCCTGGGACAGACTGGGAAATGAAGATTTCTTGGCTACTTCCTCCTGAGGGAAAGGCTTAGGTCTAATAGATCTAATTACATTATTTCTCTGCTTTATGGTTACATCCATTTGTTTAAAAACTCAATAATCCTTTTATACCAATCCTGTAATGATTATTTAATGTCTGGCTGTTTATGAAGCCCACCAAGCTGTGTGAATGGAAGATGCTTCACCACAGGGAGTCTGCACAGTTCCTCCCCAGGATGGTGCGCTGGGCCCGGGAGCCTCGAGTGGGGACCTTAATTGGGTGGCCTTGAACACTTGATGTTTGTTTTGTGCTTCATTTTCCCACCTGCCAAATGAAAATAATGGTAGTTCTCTCCTCTGCAAACTGCTGCGAAACGTAGTGCTGTCTCCTGACTAAATGCTGCTGGAGGACTCTTCTACAGGGATAAATACTCACCAACTCATGCTTGATTAGCAGATACTTTGCTGGTGGTCAGTGGAGCCCTGAGCTCTGTAGGAGCAGTGACACTTGTTGGCAGCAGGCAGCTTCGTGAGCATCGCACTCTGTACGGGCCTCCCCATGCCAGCTGAGCGGATCCGCTCCTGTTGCTGATGTATTCTAATGTCTTCCTTTGCAGAGCCCCTGAAATCATCCTTGGTTTACCATTTTGTGAAGCAATCGATATGTGGTCATTGGGATGTGTCATTGCAGAGCTGTTCTTGGGCTGGCCATTGTACCCAGGAGCTTCAGAGTATGATCAGGTGGGTATGGATATTGCCCTACATGCTGATAAGTGCATGGATGTTTTTCCCATCTTTTGTCAGCCTGAACAGATACCAACTTCTTCCGTTTTGCTAACAGGGGGTATGTGTTTCTCACCCTCCCAAGTCAACTTTTGCATTATCCACCTGGGGTACATATTCTAGGTAACCAGTGTGCTGTTTAGTACACTGGCTTTTAAGTCCTGACTGCCAAAGTTAAATCTCAATCAAGAGTCAACACTGCTGTTGACTGGAGAGCTCTGTCTTTGTCTCTCCTCACTGAGAACAGGCACCCTTTCTATGCTGTAACATCAAGGATTGAATAAAGGTTTATTTGTTAGAAGAAACTGCATGATCTCTGCTGCGTTTCATAATCCCTTTTACAAGGGTGCATATTGAAGGCAATGACAAGAAGGAGAACGTTCACAGTGGTGTAGGTTTCCAGTTAATATAAGCTGTCGTTCTTCTCTCCCTATAGGCTTTTTTTGCTCCTTTTGTAGTTCTAAAACTGATAGTGCAGTGGCTGCTAGAGCCAGGGCTGCAGAACACTTTCCATTCCCATAGTCATCTTTGGGGTGATCTTAGCTTTCTGCAAATGTGGCTTGAAAAGGATCTTTTTTTCTTTTAGAAAAATAATAAAAAAAGAAAGAGCAGGGTAATAAGTTTTTCATATATGCAAATGTTTCTTTGACTCTTCTTTTGTAACTAGTATTTTTCAGTCAGAGCTTTAAAGGTGAAATTTATATATATTATAAAGGGGAAATAAACGGCAGTGAGGAGCAGGGCCATTAGTGACTCCAAAGTAAATCAGAGGTAGCTGAAAAACTTGCAAGCATTTAAAAAACAGATACCTAGCATGAAGAGTAGATTTCTTTCTCCTCACCCCACAAAAGCCATAAAACACACAGCTGAAAAAGAAATCACCATACATACCTGCCCAGCTTAACTGCCCAGCACAAAGCTTCCTTCAGTGAATTATGGTGAGGGCTCCTGGGGAGCTGGGAAGGGGGCAGGGACTGATCCTGACCCCTCACCGCAGCCCAGGTTGCCCTGCAGCACTGGTGCCGGGCTGCAGGCAGGGTCCTGGTGCTTCTCGGGCGCACAGGCTCCAATGGACATAAGGAGCTGCAGAGTCAAGCAAAGTGCGCTCAGTGAACTGGGTCCTGAGAACTTGGAAGTCTTTGAAGCCACGTCTGCTTTTTATGCCTTCCTTTATTTATTTTATCCCACTCTGTGTCTTCTTTCAAAAACACTTTCCATTCTTCCCTAGAATTTTCTAGCGTAGATGACTATTTTTAATAGTTTTGCAGAGCTTGCAGCAGTTTTGTGGAAACATTCAGCACTCAGGAGATGCCAAAGTTAAGGCTTCCTGTGGCACCCCAGGTGTGTGTGAGATCGGTCTCTAATGGTGTAATCACAGACCCTTTCTCCTTTGAATAACTAAATTGAAGTCTGAGATCCTGGAAACACATGTAGCATCTTTTAGCTGTGTGAGTGCCAGCGAGGTCATAGTCATGGAAGTAACCCCAATAACAAATGAAGTCATGTAGGCAATAGAGATGAAGTACTTTACATACCATGAGGGTGTCAGTTCATTTGAGTGTATATTTCTTCTAAGTTCAAAGATAGTCACTTCATAGTCCTCTGTTTTGAACTTCAGACTGCTCCTAGGAAAGGCTGTGTGCTCAGCTGGTGGAAAAAACAGCCAAAGTTAGAGCACAAACATCAAATTGTTGAACTTATCTCCTGGAGAGGAGAGTGTGACATAAAAAGGTGCAAAGCGGTGAAACACCCCATTGAAATCTCTGTGTGGGTCTTCCTCTTCGACCTCTAAAACCTAGGGACTTTCCTCCCTTTATCCATAGGCTTTGTGGGAGCGTACCGCAAGGGTGAGTTTCCAGTGATGTATGTGATAAAGAGAGGATTGCTGCACCGGAATTCTCTTTCCTCTCATTCCTTGCACTGGTCCTGTTTTTTTTGGTGAAGTCTAGCTACATGGTACATTTTCTCTTTCTTTCTTTGTTCTATTGTTTTAAATGCCTCCTGCCCTCCTTCAGGGAAGACCTCCAGAGATCTTCACAGGATGAACAGTGACCTCTCATCCTTCTCTTACAGATTCGCTATATTTCACAGACACAGGGCTTACCAGCAGAGTATTTGTTAAGTGCAGGGACAAAGACTACGAGGTTTTTCAACAGGGATACAGACTCACCATATCCTTTGTGGAGACTGAAGGTAAGAAGACTCTCCCTTGTTTCTTGTACCTTGCAGTTGTTGGTTGGAAGTGAGGATACATTCAGGTCACCTCAGAGCCTAGGTCTCTGCTTTTTGCAATGCAGCACAGACATCGGGGTGGGTATAGCCCGAGGTAAAACTGTCATCCCCAAAGTCTGCAACCCTTAGCCCACCTGCTTGGCAGTGCTTTGTGGGAAATTTAAGTCCAGAATTGACCTGGAAATCTCCTTCTAAGTAGTCAATGAATTGATGTGTAGTTCAAATGAAACATGCCCTGGGCAGTCTTTGCTCTAATATCTAATGCAGTGGGGCAGGGGAGAAAAAAAAGCATTTTAATTCTGACAATCAAAACTGCTAGTAATGCAAGTGAGCCCTGAGTCTCTCATACCAGCGTGCTTGTCTGTGTTCAGTCCCCAATGAGAGAGGCCAGTGGGCTTCTGGCTGAAAGGATAGGATGCTGAGCCTCATGCTGGAGTGGGTGTAAGAGACCTTTGTGACTCCCATCGTAGTTGGGAGGATCCTCTGAAGTGAAAAAGAAGAGATAAATCACCTTGAGACACAAGAGCTGTCATATAACCATAGTGGAGATAGCGTAAATGTTATCTGGTCAGGCAAGAGAGACAAGTGGTCTCTGATGAGGGAAGGGTAAGGCACAAGCTGGAAGTGGCACATAACCTGCAGCTGATTGCAGGGCAGTTCTGATCAATGCCTGTCTCCTGTTTTGAGCAGACGCCAGATGATCACGAGGCAGAGACGGGGATTAAGTCGAAGGAAGCAAGAAAGTATATTTTCAACTGTTTGGATGATATGGCACAGGTAAGAGTATTGGTGAGTAACCAGTAAGACTGCCTCACACGCTTTTGGGCAACGCTAACAAAGGAGAACTACATGATTTCTGCCTGTATCCTATTCTTGTGCCAGCTCTTGAGAAATATGAGGATTATGCCTACCAAATCAGCTTGTTATGTGCTGCTTTGTAGGGGAAACTGCACAATAGGGCTCAATGATCTGTAGTAAAGCAGCCTTGAAAAGTGGCTAAGTTCATCTCTGAGTGTTGAAATCCTGCGCTTTCTCTTGTCTCTCCAGTGCTTCTGTGTGTGACCACTGGCAAGTCACTTACTTCTTTGTGCTTCAGTATTTCCACTTGTAAAACAATGACATTGGGAATAATCGCCGTGGCTGCAGGAGAGCGTGCTGTCCCTAAAATGTGGCTATCTGAGGGAATGGGGAGTACTAACACACTGGGTCAATTCCATGTGGTTGTGAAAGCTAATTCCAGCATAACCACTCCTGTGACTGGGGTTTGTGCTAGCAAACAAACTAGTGCACAAAACTGGCACAGCACTAGCGCACAACACTAGCACAAAGCTGGAGTTTGTGCTAGCAAAGTCTAGACATCATAGCGTTCACAAGCAAATGGAGGGCTGAAATCGGGTGAGACTGTATAAATGGATGAAATAACATAATGTGTTTTTTCTTCCTGGCACCAGATACATGAATGGAATATTTCTCATAAACCTACTGACAATTTTAATTTATTTTATATTTTTTTTGCTCACGGAACACATAGTTAAGTATCTGATAGCACAGTCCTTTATGTGATAAATATACTGATTATCAGAGCTTGCCTGCTACCACATGGAAGCTGTTCATCTTCAGTGAAGGGTGACTAAGTGTTTCATTAGCCATTGACCCAAGTGAGCTGAACACTTAACAGTCTGTCTAGAGATCTGACATGCACAAGCCAGATGACTAGCTACTGTGGAGTCTGCCATGTGACTTCAGCAACTACCCCTTTAGACAGAGAAGCTTGCAGGGCATGTGCTCCAACGAGGAGTAAACAGTTTGCTGGAGACCTGACCATCTGCTCTGTCTCTTTAGTGCTCACCCTTGTCCTTTCTCCTTTAGGTGAACATGACAACAGATTTGGAAGGAAGTGATATGTTGGTGGAAAAGGCAGACCGACGGGAGTTTATAGATCTGTTAAAGAAGATGTTGACGATAGATGCAGATAAGAGAATAACACCCATTGAAACTCTGAACCACCCTTTTGTCACCATGACGCACTTGCTTGATTTCCCTCACAGCACACAGTACGTGGCTTTCATTTCCCTTGGGTTTTGAATTGAGAGGTTCAGACGAGAGCTGGTTGTGGTGGAGACCAAATGTATCTGAAGGGCATTATTAAGATGCATGTCCTGAGTTTTAATCTTTTTCTGGTTTAAAAAAGAGGGTTACCAACTCTTAAGGTTGCAAGAATTGTGTTGTAGGTGCTTGGCATTTAAAACACTGCAGAGTGTGCTACATTCATTATGTAAATATTCAATAATTACATATGTTTGCATTAAAATGCAGAAGAAATTATGCAATTAGTGCTGAAAGTATCAGTGTATCTCAAAGTAGTATAGTCCTGATTGTTACTGCAGTAATCAACCTTAGCAATGGAGAGCCGACCCTTCCTCCCAGAACCTCCCCATCTTGCAAGGGTCAATTTGGGGCAGTTTACTTTTTGAGGGAAGAAAGGCTCATTTACAGGCACAGGCAGCAGGACAAAGAGTTGAGTTTTCAGCTTTATTGTTGCCCACCTATGTAACGTTAAACACCATGCTCTGACCTCAGCTGACACATTTGTGGAACAGAGATGGGCTCCACTGCCTGATGGAGATGTGAACAAGAGTCATGCCTTCAAGACTGGCTCCCCCTTCTCCTTAGGCTGCATCACGGAATGTAGCAGCCTGAAACACAGGAAACCTGTGCCCAACATATTGCTCTTGTTCCCTGGGAAGTTCACGCAGGGTCAGGCTTCTCAGGTGCAAGTGAAGGCAGACACATAGTGGGAGTTTTCCAAAGCCTTCAGGACACCTAGCTTTGAACATCCTGCTTTACAGGATGTGACTTTGCAGTTCAAGGTGCTTTTGCAGGGTATCCCTTCACCTCATCAGGAGAGCAGAGTTACCCGTGCAGCACTGGGTGCCATGTGCATGGGTGTTTAAAGGCCGTGAGGGGCTCAGGTATGAGAATAAAGGGGCCTGCTTAAAAAGCCATAGAATATGTTTGTGTGGGTGCTGCAGAGCAGCAGGTTACTGTATCCCCTCTCCTGCCCATATGTGTGCTCTTACCTGCGGTATTTCGAGTTCATTTAAGGTAGTTTTCCCTCTGTAAAGAAGCTGTAGCTGCCTTTTTGTTACATTTTTCACAAGATAAGAGCAGTGGCATACCAGAAGGTAGTGGGTGCACGATCTGGGTAGACCCAGACTTACCCTGCACTGACATCTTTGAGCACTGTTATCTCTAAGTAAATAGTAAGTGATGAATGAAAACAAGATGGGAGATTGTTGTGCTAAACAGAGAGAAAGCAAATTTCATATAAAAATGTTCATAAATACAAAAAAGACAGTATTTTCTAACAGTGTTAGCATCATATACTAAAATCTTTCAATTTGCAACAGTCCTTTTTACTGTGCAACAACCAGTTGTGTAAGATAGGAGAGATTTGTGGCATAATACATCGCCATCAGAAATCTTTCCGCTAACAAAACAGATGATAATTGCATCTTCATTTTTTGAAATGCTCACTTGTGGCTGCTCAGGCAAAGCCCCAGAAAGGTAGAAAATATCAGTGGGGCCAGTAGCAGTGAGAATTTTACCCAAATAAACAATTCAGCATCAGGTCTCTGAATACTAAATGCTGTGCCAGCCGGGTGTGTAACCCCGCGCAGCCCCTCCGTGTTGGAAGCAGTGACTGGTAAAGAGAGCAATAAGCTGTAACCAGCGCGGCAAGTTGATGGAAATTTTGTCTGTGATTGCCTGTGGTTTTGAGAATAGAAACTTCAAAGCCTCGAGAGATGCAGGGAGTTGTAATCTCTCTTGAAAGTAAATCAGGCAGCAGAGAAAGTGAGAATATATGGAAGATGGAGCTTCTGGAAGGAATCTCTGCTGTGGCATGCTTCAGAGAGGCTGCAAGTTTGAGCAGCCCAGGAGGGGCTGTTCTGCTTACTTTCAAACAAACAGCAAAGAGAGTTTAGCTCCCCATTTCACATATTTAACTGCCTGGCTCAAAAATTGTTGGGTTCTCCTCAGTCTTCTGCCTGTTTTGCTCTGTCCCTGCCTTTCCCCGCCCCCCCCCCCCCCTTTTTTTTTAAAAGTAAAGACAGAGAGCACAGTATTACATTAGTAGAGATTATACCTTGTTATATAACGCCGTTTGGTTAACACACACAGTTTACCGTGTACAGATTATATACTCTTTCCAGTGCCTTCTACTTTTTGGAGGGAGAATTATGTTCATACTTGACTGGAAAAATGCAATCAAATAGTCCAATAAGTATTTATTTGATAAGTGTTTGATTTTTCTGAATGTTCTGCAACTTACACTTATTTCGTAGTTCTTTAAATGAATGCACATAATGCGCAGCTATGCACAGTGTCCTGAGCCTGTCTTATCTGCAGGTCTTTATGGCACAGACCCCGTTATCAAGATATTCCCTGTAAGAGAAGAAAGATGATCATGTGAGTAAGAGACAAGACAGGGATAAAAAGATCTAGGTCCTCTTCCTGACCAGCCCTAGGGATCATATTGAGCTTGTTCCTTTTGAAGGGACATCTGTTTCTTAAAAATTATGTGAGAATGTTTTTACCTCCCCTACCTCTAACAGCTTAGATCGTTGCAAAAGAAATTATGCATACAGCTGTTTTTTTTATAGCTACAGCTGATTTTCACTCTTTGGATTTTCTATTTTTCTGGGTTGGGATAATGGAAATTAAATAAATGCCTTTATACTTTTTTGGGTTGTGCTTCAGACTCTGAAACACACGTTTGTAAAAACAATTATTATGGAAGAATTGTGAAAAACTGTATTGGTTTTTAGACCTTGGAAAAATGAGATTTTATTAAAAATGCAGTTTTGTGCAAGATCACTATGTTGTTATCTCTTAAACCTCTGTATGCTTTGGTATCCCAATTATAAAAATGAAATACCAGCGGTTTCATGTACCAGACACCTAGAGTGTTCTAGCAATGCAGAGAGTATTTCATCTCATTTGCTGGGGATACAAAATACGCTACTTCTCCACATTTCCATTGCTATATCAATAACATTTAAAGGGAAGTCTCTGTAGAGGAAGAAGCTGTAATCTTCTCCCCCAGAGATCCAATTCTCATTCTGAGATAACCTCAGAACCTGAGTCCCTCAGGACATCGGTGAATCTGTTTTGGCATAACCTTTTGTGATATGAATCGTCCCATTGACTGGAAGAGGACAGCTCATATGCTTTAACATAAGCATCTGTGGAAGTGTTTAGCCAGACAGGGGCAATGTTTTAACCACTTGGCTGGACTCAACTCTCAGTGAACTACTTTTTAAAAGGAACAAGTAAGATTTTTCAGGAATCTCAGTGACCAAGAACAGCAAAATTCTTCCTTGAAATAGACTTCTAAAACTACCTTTAGACTTACACTGAGGCAGAAAGCATGAGTTGTCTTTTCCTCTCAGGCTCAATTGTCCGAAAAAAAACAGTATATGTCTTTCTTGCTTGCTCGCAGTCTCTTTCAGTCTTTTAAAATAGCCACTTTGTATTTCTTGCCCTGCCAACTAAAGAGCAACCAATCTGCTTGCTTTTTGTGACTTACATTGCAGTGCTTAGACCCATGAGGGCACCCAGGAGTCCCAGAGCAGCCGCTCTCATCTTGACACCCATTTGGCCCCCTTCAGTACAGGGTTAATCTGACTCTCACTGGTTAAGAGAGACCTGCATAAAATAGCAAAGGGCTCTAAGAGCCTAGAAAGTGCCAAGTCTGCCATGGAGACCTAATGCAGGGCCACTGTGATGAACTGTAACCTGTGTTGGTCAGCTGATTGAATTTCTGTCTCTTCCTTGTCCCCCCTTTCCTTACACAGCGTCAAGTCCTGCTTCCAGAACATGGAGATTTGCAAGCGGCGGGTGAATATGTATGACACAGTGAACCAGAGCAAGACACCATTCATCACCCATGTAGCCCCAAGTACATCGACCAACTTGACCATGACTTTTAACAACCAGCTGAACACAGTCCACAACCAGGTAAGGCCACCAATCAGAAGCAGCCAATGCTTGAAACATTTATGTCAGCAGGATCTAGAAGATGAAAAGCAGAGTAGCATCCCATTTAACATGCCTGCAAAAAGATGGTCCTTTTTACTCTCCTTCCTCCACTATTCCTCATTCTCTTTTCTTCAGGCAAGCGGTAATCTTGTGACATTCTGTGTGACAGCAAAATGTTGTCCTCGTTGTTGGGGGTGATAAATCCTGCTTACTTGAGAAGTTGCTATGGGGAAAAGCTCATTAGTCCCTTAATGCAGCAAGCAGGCCTGCACTCCCTGGGTCGGGCAGAAGTATTTGTGATCTTACAGCACTTTTTCAAATTGGCATTGAAGTAAAAGGAATTTAAACCTTCTGTAACAGACACAGCACTGTAACTGATCAACAGGAAAAAAGAGTTTAGTGGTAATGTTTATTCTTACCCCTCACTGGTTTTACTCCAGGTGCCACAGTTGACCTGGGGACCCTGTGCACAAACTGCCACTCAGAACACATTGCACTCTACGTTGGTGGGCTCTGGCTTTGTAATCATGCTTTGGACTCTTGTATTAGTTTTACATGCCCCAGTGTTGGGGGATGCTAGGTTGACAAATTTTATGTGACTAGCAGGCTAAGTTGTTCGCTGCAGTACTGTATTACAGCAGTGAAAGGAAACTCTCCAGGGACAGCACTCTAGGAGACTGAAGCTCAAGAAATAGCTGCTGTCTTTTAAGCCTTTTGGGAACAGGCTGCTGAAGATTCACTCTAGAGATTGCAGGTGGCATTGCGGAAATGGTGCTTGGAAAGCAAGAGAGCCTGTGTAGATGTACAGGGTGTTCGCTCAGAAAACCAGACTTCATGACTCAGTTCTTGATACATGTGATCACAGAAGGTCTTTTGGAACAATTCATTAAGCAGATGCAGACAGACATGGGTTATGACTTGGTGTGATAGGGTATTAGTTACAAACACTGGTTCCCTTTCTTGGCTGCTTCTGAGATGCTGACTAAAGAAATGCATGCTACACCTCCCCTAAGCCCCAGCTGCAGAGCAAAGACACCATTTGTACCACAATTGCTAATAGGAAATGCAGACTTGCTTTCGTTTCCTCACAACTCACTTGATGTTGAGATCAGTCGTTGGCTGGGCTGATCCGTGGTAATCTCTGAATTCTCATAAGGGGTGTGTGTTGTGAGCAGAACCAGTATCTCCAGTGTTCCTAGAAGAAGTGGTAGAAACATTTCCAGGAAGGGTGTTTTAATCTGAACAAGCTCTAAGCCTTTCACCATTCTCTTCAACATACCACTCATCTTGGCTCTCTGGTGCTCCCTGTGTCTGCAAAATGTCTGGGGATTGCCTCCTTCCAGTTATGACTCCTGAGATTAGGAGTGTGGGATCTGTCGTGGTTGCTGCTCGGTGTGTTGCACAGGGGAATGGATTGCACTCGTCTGCCTCCACACGGAGAGGGGAGGAGGAAGAAGAAATGTTACTCAATCACATCCCTTGTGGCTGTGGTTGTGGCAGTGCAGCATAGGTACCATTTCCAGGCCCAGTGGCAACCAGGGCAGCACAAAATGCTTAGCCTGCTCCCTCCTGCAGACTTGATCAAAGCCTCATCCCGGGTTCATACGTTCACCATGAGAAAGTGGTGTCTGACCTATCTCCAGCTGGTGCGTTTGGATGGAGGGGAAAGGTGGGCTTTGGTCTGCTAGAGCCTAGCTGCCTAGATGCGAATGCTAAGAATGTATTTTTTATACAGCAGTGTCAGAGCTGTTTAGGGGTTGTTTGTCTGCAACTGTTACAGATTCAGTCCAAATAAAAAAACAAGTCACCCTTAGATTTCTAGATGTTTTGCAGAACATACTGGGCTGATTTTTGTGGCTTTGCAACATCCCCTGCTGGAGTTTCTGCTCTTGAGAGATTTTAAAGTTAAGCCAAGTGAAGTTTGGACTTTGAAAGTATTATTATTACCTCCTGTTACACATTCTAATTCCTTCGAATTCAAAACATAATTCAAGGGCCATGTGCCATCTTAGATACAAGGTAGAAGAAAGGTTGGAATGAGTCTCCCCTTTCAGGATGAGGCTTCACAGAGCATGGATGTGCTGAGATTCTTTTGCTTAAGAAATAAGAGCTTCTTCTAGAGCTATGTGCATGATGAGAAAACAATGTGATTTGGGGATAGCAGCATTTTCTGAACCCATCTTCATCATGCTGCAAACCAGAACCAACTGGGCAATAAATGGCCCTACAGTTCCACTTTGGAGAATATGCTATGTTTCCAAGCCGTACACAGCAGTGCCGCATGGCCACGGGTCCCACGGCATGGTACAGCTGCAGTTATTCAGGCAGATCGTGCTCCTTTCCCCATCGCTGCCCTTGCCTCTGTGCTCCTCAGTGTCCTGTTCTGCCCCTTGTTTGGTTTCAGTTTGCTGTTTTGTTTTGTTTTTTATCTTGCACTATTTTACTTTTTTATTTTATTTTTGGATTTTGCTTCTTCCGACATACCCATCTCCCTCATTTTTTGTTTGTTTTTGTTTAATTCCCGTCATTCCTTTAGACCACCAACCTGGCTCCCACCTCCTCCAGTGCCACTATTTCCTTAGCCAACCCCGAGGTCTCCATACTAAATTACCAATCTGCACTCTACCAGCCCTCAGCGGCGTCCATGGCTGCGGTGGCCCAGCGGAGCATGCCCCTGCAGACAGGAACAGCGCAGATCTGTGCCCGGCCTGACCCCTTCCAGCAAGCTCTCATCGTCTGCCCACCAGGCTTCCAAGGTAAGTAACAGCCTCGCCAGGTCTTGGCCAGTCACTGTTCCCTCCTCACTGCTGTTTGATGATCTAGCTCTTGTTGGAAACAAGCTTCCTTAGTGCAGATCCTATGGTAGAAAAGTTGCTTGGCCCAGTAAATCAGAGCAGTGAGGTTGTTACAAATGGAAATGTTTGCGGCAGTGGAGGATCTTACAGGCACCTCCAGCATCATGAGGTGGAGGTGGCTGGTCTAAAACAACAGGGCAGGCACTGAGAAGGGGCTAGGAGAGAATATGTGGTATTTGTCATCCTTTGCCCTGAACAGAGTTTCAGGGTCTTCTGCCTCACTTTGGTAAACTTGAAAACTTTGCCTCACAGCAATGGTAAATCAGTACATAAATAATGGGTTTATCACTTCTCAGTGATTCAGTTGTTAGAAGGGGAACTCGGAGGTTAATGCAGCAGGGAGCGTGCTGCTGGTGGAGCTGAGGGTTTGCCCCCATGACAGATGCTCGTGACCATTTATCAGTACAATTCCTTCAGCTCCAGTCCTGCTGCAAGCAGCTCTGCCTGTGTATACCAGTAACAGGTACCATTGTCAGAGAAGTTGGGTGATGGTCAGACTTAGCCACTTGTCCTTCTCTTGACCATACACGCTGTAGCAGTTTGGCAAAACTAGTCAGGTATCTGCAGGAAGAGGTCTAAATAGACCTTGAATCAGCTGGTGCAACTTCTGCTCTTCATTTCTACAAGCGTGTCTTTGCAGCAGTCTCTAGGCACTTGTTAAATGTTCTGCAAGATTATCAAAGCTCTTTTGAACTAGGGGAGTTTAGCTAGACCTCTTCTACATAGTTAAAATGCATCTCAAGGGTTTGACTTCAGAAATGGATTGCTAGAATATGTAAGCTAACATCTTGTGCTTGCTGTCTTGAGAAGGCTCTAAAACAGAGGAAGTAGCACAGGCTGTGCCACGCACTGACGTGGTGGAGAGAGAAGCTTCCTCCAGCTCAGATAAGCTAGTACATGGCTGAGTCAGCGGTGACTGGAGTTTGGGGTGTGCTAGATTGCCTGGTCAAATCAGAGCCTTTTAAATATGAGTCCTGAGAAGCTGTGCAAGAGAAAATCACCTATCCTTGTCAAGGCTGAGGGAATACGGGGTTCTGGATTCCCACTGCACTATTCTACTTTGGTCTAAAGAGAGCATTCTACATAGCAGTGGGTTTTGGCTAGTAAGGACCACTTTCTGTTGTCCAACCAGAGAATATGGGGTAAGAGAAGCCATTCCCTCCCCTCTCTTCCTTTTCTTCCTGTACACATTGTATTGAGATGTTTCCCACACGTTTGAGGTACCCTCAAAATATGAACTCAGTTAATCCCTTAACATTTTGTAAATGGCTTTTCTGCACTCTTATACATGTATCATGTTTATGAATATCTGATGGACATCTTAGGGCTGGGGTAGAATTTGTGGAACCCTGAGAACCCAGTTTTTTGGAGGGACTGAACACTGGAATTTAAGTGGACATCAGCGAGTACCTTTAGAGACCTTTGAAAACCAGGCCCCCATTCCTCGCAGTGCTGTTGATGTAATTAAAATTAGGTTAATTGCTGTACCTTCTGTACTGGTGGAACAGGGTTACAAGCCTCCCCTTCGAAGCATGCTGGGTATTCAGTTCGGATGGAGAATGCCGTTCCCATTGTCACTCAGGCTCCTGGGGCTCAACCTCTTCAGATCCAGCCAGGACTCCTCGCACAGGTAAGGAGCTCTGAAGACACTGAGCTTGGCAGGTATTTTTTGTGTTACTTAGCTCTCAGAGGCTGAGGAGAGTAGCTTTCTCTGATGGCCTTCTGTAGTGCAATTTGGAGACTTGGACAGGCATATAAGGGTCTCCAGCTTTCTCTGAAATGTTCAGACTTCCCCCAGTTCATTGTTCAGCTCAAAGGCTATGTCAGAGTTGCAGAAGTCTCTAGAAAGACCTTCTTTCCGTCTGCTTCTCCACTGGAATCAGTGGGAAGCCTCAGGGGAAGCTGTGTCAGGCCTCTGCTGAGGAACTGGTAATAACCTTCCTGCATCGTCCTGAACTCGCAGTCTCAGTGGTGGTTTGTGGCCAGGAGTTGCGCTGGTGAATTTTATGCTGCAGATAAATAGCTTTCATGCTTTACTTTTGCACCCTTATGTTTTATGAGCTGCCCTTCTGCTCTTAAGTTATGAGAGAGATGTAGGGGGCAGAGGCAAGGGCCCCACAGCCACGGAGCAATCCTTGTCAGCAGCACTTGTTGGCACAATTGTCTGAAATGCGCTCAGAGGAAAAGCATGGTTCCTCCCAGGAAAAAACCCAGACGGGAATGGGTACCACTGATCACATGCACATCCTCAAGGGGAACCCCAGCTCCTCAAGAAGGGGGAGCAGTTCATTCCTCCCTGTGCTTACTTCACTGAATCTGCCCCTACTGGTTTTCAGCTGGTGCCATGGCACCTCTGCCAATATCAGGCATGTTTCTGGCAGAAAAAAAAACCAACAACCAAACAACCCACCTAGTATACTTAGTATGAAATTGTGCAGCCTGGAAAAGATGACCTGCAAGTCAAAAACACATGCCTCTGGCTCAGGATTGGTTGATCTGCCATGCCTTCATCAACACCAGTGCCCTCATATGCAGTCAGGTGCCAGCAGACTTCAGGGTTTATGCCTGTGTGTTGCATTGCTGCGGTAAGATTGCTGTTGTTGCAGTTGCCTTTTTTTGCCAGCTGCCAGTCACGCTTATCTGGTGAAGGCAGATCGAAACACAACTTGCAGCCTGCATGATTTTCATTAACTGATGTGCCGGGCCCCTTCCCAGTAGCAGAGTCTTTGTTAGAGGGCTGTCTGAAACATCCAACCTATCTCTGTTGCAGCCTGTCGTAACAGTCTGTGTGGGCCACCTCTCTTGTTCGGTAGAAAAGGAGAGCCAAAGAGGCAGAGAAAACAAAAACAGTGGCAAAGCAAGAAGCAGTCTGTGCTGGCATGGTTGTGGGCAGCTCTTGCTTTTGCAAAGTCAGGCAAGGCAGTGGGTGAAGGAGGTGACAGAGCTTTGCATGCCCCGCCATTCTGCCAGGCCTCCTGAGGTGTGCTCTTACGTGGGGCTTGAAGGGGTGAGGGTCAGGTCTGAAGCATCCTAAAGGCAGCAGGATCCATAAAGATCTCAGGACCTCTAGCTCCTTCTTTCTTCTTGAGGTGGTCTTGTTAGGGTCACCAGTCAGGCTGTGGGAGGGACGGAGTGCTCAGAAGGAGCTTTGCTACCGATTTCTCTGCTTCCCCTGCTATGTGAACTCCCATTCCATGGGCTACTCCTCTTGAACTTTCTACTGACGTTTTATTCACCATCCCTTCCACAAGGGAATTTAAGCTGTTTCTGTGAAACAGTCCTCACTTGCATAGATTTTTAATTCTTGTTTTAATAAAAGTGAGGCGGTCTGCCTGTTGATATATCTGTCTCACGCAATGAGAAATGCTAGCTGCTGCTCTGATGGCAAGGCTCTCTGATTGATGCCAGTGGCATCTGGTGTCCACGGGCCTCGCTCGGTTCGGGCTGAGCAGCTGGTCTGATAAACAAATCTGTACCCAATACCAGTTTCCTGAATGGAAAAACACAGCTTCTTTGTAATGCATTGTAGTCACATCTGATCTCTAAGCGGCTGCGTATCTCTCTCAGCAGAGAGCTATTCCTCTCATGCACAGCTGCCTATCTAATGCTCTTCAGACCAGACCGTGCAACTGCTTCAACTACTAGAGGGACTGTCCCAGGCAACACGCTTAGCGCCTCTGGAACCCACTTTTGGCTTTCCACCCGCCTTATTTGCGCCCCCTGATCAGGCATGATGCTGCTCCTTGTGCTCCCAGCACTGTGTTGTGCCATCAAGCTTTCTCCCCAGCCCAGCATGCAGCACAGGGTGATTGTGGCTGGCAAAGCCTCACTGCATCCCGGCGCAGCTGGCATCCAGTTCCTCCTCTGTGTTTTGTACAAGACCAGCAGTCCCGGAGGAGGAACAAGGGAAGGAGCTCCAGGAGCTGGAGAGACCCAGGGCAGAGACAGCGAGCGTCATCTCTGGCAGCTGTGTTTATGCAGCCTGTGGTGTGGAGCTAGACGGAGCAAGCAGCCTGCAAGATGCAGACCCAGTGGCTAAAGTAACTTACTTGTAACTTCTCTGGGTCTATTTTCACCCTTTCAAGCAAGTGTGGTCCACATACTATATGCATAGAGATCATACTTTATGCATAGAAACTGATCCTGTTTTTACTAATAGCTCTCTACAGCTTCAGACCTCAAAAGAGACAAAGCTGTACGATTTCCTGGCAGGCTTCCATGATATGACCCAGAACTGTCCCCTGTCCATGAATAACGGCCTGAATTCTTGATTCTTCTCTCCTTTTAACTCCTTCCCAACAACACTTCTTCCCAAGGAGTTTCTGCCAGCAGCTTTCCGAACAAACACACTTATTCCATTCTTTCTTTTTGCTCTGCATCCAAAGCTGGAGCTCTGTCGCACTGGGTGACCCACCACCTCCGGAGCAGAGGGGCCAGCGTGGCTCTCCACCACGGCAGCACGATTTTACAGTAATGCAAAAACAGAACAGGCTGTGGCTGCCGGCACAAGCTTCCCGTGTGTAAGCACAGCACACTGTGCTGGTGGATCAGCCTAGACAAGTCTTATCTGCAGATTAAATGATTCAGTGGTCCTTACCTAATGAGTGAGGAATTTGTGCCTGGACCCTGACACTGCATCTAAATTTATGCACTGCAATTGGGAAAGGAGCTTAGATTTGTTCAGCTCTCTTCCTGAAAAGGGAGGAAGCAGTTTTGTCTGCAAGTAAATCCAGGTAGTCCCCTGGGACTGACTGCAACAGTAGTTTAGTCTCCTCTTTCAAATCAAAGCTGGGAAAAAAAGAAAGGAAAAAAAAGCTTTTTCCTCCCTGATCTTTCTGTATCTTTGCCTGCTCTTCCTACTTGCTCCGACCAGCACCACTCTGTAGTTGTGGCTCCTTAGATGAAGAGCTCTCAGGAGCCTTGTGACTGTCTGTCCTTTGCAGATGTTGCTGAGGTCTTGCCATAGCAGCCTTTTCACCTAGCTCAGCAACATGGAAAATTACAAGATAGTCAAACTTTGGAGCAGAACTGGGAAAAGTGGGGGTGTTTTGGGGAGTGTGGGGGTGTTGTGAGTTTTTTTTACTGGGGAATAGGAGAGGATCATGGAGACAGTTAACAAGATTCTTTTGAGGATAGAGATGGAAACAAATGCATGCCTGAAAAAAGCCTCCCCTCTAAAGTTTAGCCTCCTTAGAGCTGTGAGATAACACAACATGGGTCCAATATAGTAGTGCTACTTGGGACTAAGGAGGGCTGTTGCCACTACCCCTTCGTTCCCCAGCCCAGGCAGTGAGAAGCTGCTGGAGCTGCCTTCAGGCACCACATAGCAAAGAAAGTTCCCCAAGTCAGAAAACAAGTCATCTGACTCGTGTGTGGAGTCACCAGAGCAGGATGACCTGAGTCATGCCTGTGGCAGTGCAGCTGGAGGGATGGCTGCATAGCAGAGTGATGGCTCAACTCACAGGGCAGAGATTTCCATCCCTGCAGGGGGGGCACCCGCTCAGAAAAAACTGGAGAGCACATGGAGGGACAGACACGCAAAGTGTAGCCACCCCTGGCTCCACTCCGCGTTGGCCAGGGGGCTCCTGGTGATCTGGAAGCAGGTGTCTGGGCTCCTTGGCCCATGCAGCAAGATGTTCCTCCTGAGGAGCACTCAGTGACCAATGCGCATTCCCTTTTGGTATCCCCAAATTCACTTTTTTTCCCTCCTCAAAAAATCCTTGCCGCCCTCTGTTCTTTTGTTTGATCCTTTGAAAAGTTCATTCTCCTTTTTAGTTCCTTTTAAGTTTCTGAAGTCCTTTACGTCCTGTTGCGGTGGGAAGGAAAATTGTCTGTAAGAAGGGGACGATAATAATGAGACCATAGTGCCCAGCTGATCTGGAGAGTCAAAATTAAAAAGTGCTAAAGGGTTTGATGTTTGGGTTGAAATGCCGACCAGTTTCAATCCCTCCCATTCCCAGTTTATCCTAAAACACAGGTACTGCTTTGGATGGCAGGGTTTTTTTTTCCCCTCCTTTGTGCTCTCTATATTGATAACTCTTACTGCTTTTGCTGTCGTTTCCTAACTGTATTTGTCATCTATGACTAAAAAGTGTTAAGAACTAGGTAGTATGACCACAATCATTATTAGCAGTCCCAGCTGAGCACGAGCCACCGCTCACGCTCAGTGTATGATGCCTCTTGTTAAGAAATTGTTTTCCCTCTCTCCGACAGCAAGCATGGCCCAGTGGCACTCAGCAGATCCTGCTCCCTCCCGCCTGGCAGCAGCTGACTGGGGTGGCCACCCACACTTCTGTCCAGCATGCAACCGTCATCCCGGAGTCCATGGCAGGCACCCAACCACTGGCAGACTGGAGGTAAACAGGAGGTGCTTGGAGGCTTCCTGAAGCCCCCAGCGGTGCTGGAGGAGGCATGAGAAGAGCTGGGGCGGGAGGACTGGTCTCCTGCGAGGCTGCAGAGCCAGGGGCAGGAGAGCAGAGCCTGCAGCCTCCGATTCCCCTGTCTGAGAGCTACAGGCAGCTTCTCCGTTCCCCATCCTGCTGTGGGGAGGGCTGTGCCCATGCCTCTCCCGTGAGTCATTTCCCTGTGGGAAACACTCCTTCCTGGGGGAGACTGGGAGCCCAATGGGCCCTGGAGGAGGGTGCCTCGGTGAAGGCAGTTGGGGGAGCATGTGAAAGAGCCTCCTGAGGAGCTTCCAATTGCATTTTAAATGTGTGCCTGTCTCCCCACTTTGCAGGAACACCCACGCCCACGGCAGCCATTATAACCCCATCATGCAGCAGCCCGCGCTGTTAGCTAGCCATGTGACTCTCCCTGCAGCCCAGCCCGTCAACGTGGGTGTTGCTCACGTCATGCGCCAGCCACCCGCCACCGCCACCTCCGCCAGGAAGAGTAAGCAGCACCAGTCAGCACCCCGGTAAGCGTGCACGGCCCCAGTGCTGGCATTGGTCGTGGCATCGGTGAGGCGGGAGCTCATTCCCAGTTTGTTCTGAATGCAGCCCTGCCATGCACGTGTGCTGACAAGGGTGGTGTTCACTGACATCTGTGGGGCAAAAGGAAGTTTGTTCCACGGCCCACAAGTGATTAGGTCAACGCTTTTTGTGACTGGACTTTTTGCTTGTTCACGTCGTCCGTACTCAGGTCAGGAGAGCAGAGCGTAAGAGGTAGTCAGGTGCATTTTATACCTGGTGACCATCATTTTGTGGAGGAGTTAGTGGCTGGAGGGGATGCAGGATGGGAGACTCACACCCTGTTCATACAGCTCGTTATGCTGCTGTGATTATTTGAGGCCTGTGTAGTCACTGTAATTAAAAACGTAACTATATTCTCAGGTCAGTATGGCGCAGTGCCCGCTTGCCATACCTTTTCTTCCGACATCATCTCAAAGAAGCACTCCTGAGGTGCCGTGTCTGCATTTCCACAGGATGGTGCACCTCCAGGGGGCTGCATCTTCAGGAACATGTGCCTGATGTGTGCACACAAGATCTGTGCTCTTTCAAAAGCAATGGGATGATGACCTATCTTCTGAGCTTTAATGCCATGCGGAGCGGGGGACTGGTGTGGCTGTAGGCCACCTTCAAACTCTCTAGTGCCTTACACAGGTGGTTGGCCCCTATCTTCAACAGTACACACCAGCAACAGATACCTGCACTGGCCTTTTTATAATCATGGCAGCATAAACCAGGAACATTTTATAAGGACATCTCATATAGGAGCAGTCCTCAGACACCTAAATCTATCAGCTCCCAGTAGGACCATTTGACTCTGCAAGGAGGAGACTGGGTTTTGGTTCATACTCTGTTATATGGCACAGCTCAAATGATGGGATGATTGCAGCGCCTGTCACAGCCCTGTAATCTTGCCTAGAGGACAAGGCAGTTTGATGTATGTGCAGCTGGTCTGAGGAAAGTCCTTTGGGCTGTGAAACTAGCACATTTCGTTAAAAAAGACCAAAACAAAACAATGCAGGGGAGAGAACCAAAATGGGTCACCATTTGTGCAGTGGTGAAAACAGAGGAGCTTGTGGTTTTCCTGGGTGTCTGGACTGAGTCCAGAGGAGCTCTTGAGTTCACAACCAATTTGACTCCAGTTAAGAGGCCACTATTTAAATCCCTCCCATTTATCTGCTCTCTAGTGTTGCATTTACTTTGGGTGGGCTCCAGCTGTCTTAGTCCATTCGTAACGTAGAGCAGAGGCAGCTACATCCCCAGCAAGCCAGCAAAGGAGAACGGCTGTTGCAACCAGTGTGCCTGTGCAGGGCCTCCCCTCTTCCTTCCCTCTCCAGGGGCAGGGTGGCAGTGCCCAGGAACTGGACACTTTGAGAGCAGTGGTTTTTTACAGCTTAATTGTGACACTTTTGTAGCCAAACGAGAAACGTGCTCATTTGGAGAGGAGGGTACTCCACGCTGCTCATTGGTATTCAAAAAGCACTGCAAATGCTACTGTGCAGCCATTTGTTATGCAAAAGACCCCGTGTAAGTTGGTATAGTGCAATACGTCCAGAATGTCTTCCTTTTGATGGATACCACCTATTCCTTTTGTTAGCTTTTGGGCCAGGCTGAATGTGCAGCCCAGGCCCCACTGTAGAACAAAAACAGAACATTGTTTTTTTCATTTTTGAATCAGCAAATGTTCTGCAATAGGCAGAGAAGATACAGGAAATAGAAGGAAGAAAGAAATTCATGTGGGAAATGAGTGAAATGGGCTTTAGTCAGTGTGCTTTGGTAAATAATCCCATCTGCAAACCTGTGCTGTGCTGTTTGGTGGACAGGTTCTGTGTTCAGATCCCTGATGCATGTGGGCCCTTTCCATCTGTCAGGCAGGGAAGCTGAAGTAGGAAGACTGGGGAAAAAGCAGGACTTGAGAATGTTTTTCTACTGCATAATGAAAAGTTTGTTCTTTCTGATTTATATATGCTGTATCTGCTGACTCAAATGGGAATGGAATGAAACTATGTGTCCTCCCATCTGTGTGCTGTCATCCAGGGGAGTCCACTATCCTAGAGGATGAAGCATTGGGCAGGAAAAGTTCATTGAAAAGATTCTAAAACAGAAAATTAAATTTCAGTCTTCCTGAGAAATGATTGTTGTTTTCCACAACATATCCTTATTTTACCTTTAGCATTTTCTGGCCAAAAAATATCTGGTCATGATGCATCCATGCAGGATACAGGAGAAAGGGTTTATCATTTCAGTTCTCCTTCCTTCTGCAACAGCCGTACTGTGCCTGCCTGTGGTTTGTATGTCTGGGCTGTGTGACTAGCCTCTACCTCCCAACACAAACTCCTGAGAGGCAGCATTTCTCATCTGGAAATTTCTAGGAAAAACAAAATTGAATTTTTTACTAAAAGAAGCTACTTTTCAGCCAATTACATAAATAAGTCATGTGAGGCACTCTGACCTTTGAAGAGGTGACTATGCCAATTTTGCAGTTTTCCTAGACTCCTTAAATCAGTGCCACAGAGACCAGGAATCAAGCCATGGTGACTGGCAACTTAAGCAAACTGAGTTTTAATCAACTACCATCCTTTCCCATTTCCAGAAATGCATCCACCTATGAAGTTTCATCCTCTCAATCCATCAGCTCTCCTCAGCGTTCAAAACGAGTGAAGGAAAACACACCTCCCCGCTGTGCCATGGTGCACAACAGCCCTGCCTGCAGCACCTCCGTCACCTGCAACTGGGGAGATGTGGTCAACAGCACCACGCGGGAGCGGCAGCGGCAGACGATAATCATTCCCGACACCCCTAGCCCTGCTGTGAGTGTCATCACTATCAGCAGCGACACAGATGAAGAGGAGGAGCAGAAGCATGCACCCACCAGGTGAGCAGCAATTCTCTGCTCCTCTCTGTGTGCAGGAGAGAGAGAGACAGAGGCAGAGATGTGCTGGAGCATCCCAGGAGTTGCTGTGGGGTCCCAGGAGCTACAGCTGGGTGCCTGGACCCAGGTGGTCTTTCATGTGAGAGGAAAGACGAAGGGAAAACTAAAATACTAGCTGAGGACTCCACGGACTTAGGTGATCTTCCCTACCGTACTGTACATTTGCTGTGTGACCTTGGAGAAGGGTAGTAGTCTCTCTCTGCCACAGTCTCTCATCTGTAAGAGGAAGTAATAGTTTTCTCAACCTCACAGGACTGTTGAAAGGAGATCCTATGGTGATGACCCTGTTTAAGTCAGAGAGCTGTTTAAAACAAAGATAAAAAGAAAGGATTGGAAGAAGGAAGGAAGGAAGGAAGCTTAAAATCGCCTTTCCTCTAAGTGATTCAGGCATATATAAAGAGCATTAAATGACACCTTCTATACGTGCTAATTTCTATAAAAAGGTCCTGAAAAACAGTTAGTGGTTGTGTCCTAAACACTCAATAATGGTAAATACATTGCAAGAGGTTTGCTCAGTTCTGATTGTGTTGCCAAAACATCCCTGAACTATTGTAAAAAGTGGCAGAAACTGATTGCTTTTTGGCTGACTCTACAGAGAAGCATAGATGAGGCTATAAACACCGTGGTGACTGAGTTTGCTCCTCAGAGAATTAACTCACCCGAGTGAACAGTGCGGCCCAGGACCACTGCCACTGGTGATCATCTGCTGTGGATGAGAGGGGACTTAATGTTCCAGGACTGTCTTTTCAGCACCTTTCATCACATGCAAGCACTCTAGGTTTCCCATCTGATGCCTGTCACAAGACATCACTCTACTTTATAAGTTGTTGAGAAGTGGCTTTGCAAACAGCTGAATAGTTACACCATCTTTATGTTGGTAACTGAGCTGAATTGTTTTAGCCTTCTTGCTCCAGTATTGTCGAGAGAGAATTAATTTTTTTATTTATTTGGGACATACACCAATGGCATTTTTTCCTTTAATCACTGGAGATATGTATATATATCTCTGCATATCTACACTTATCTATATCTCTGCATATCTACACTGTGGTGTTAAGTGGAGCACTGCAAATGTGCGCAGAACAGATGAGATGCATTTGGCCTCAAGGAGCTAAAAATCTGTAAAGAGGAGACATGTGATTCAGGCATCCAGGGCTGCAATTTCAACCTGCCTCCCGACAGCCACTGCCACTTCCCATTCCCCTTCTCTCTACCAGTGAACTCCACTGGGCAGCAAGAGCTCAGTGCCTCTCAAATTCCGGCTTGCTGTGAATACAGTGGTATCATGGGGAACTGATCACCGGACAGCATAACTTATTTCACTTCAAAAATAAAAACAACAAACATATTTCCTTTAAAAAAAAATTGCTACAGTATTCCTTAGTTTGGTAGGGAGAAGAAAACGTGTCTTCAGAAAGAGTTCAGTGAAGGTCAGCATGGAAGTCAGGTGGACGCTCCAACTTCCAGGGCTCTTACGGGAAAGGAAGGGGAAGACAAAAAAGGTGCTGAAAAGTAAGGTTGTGAGGTAGGGCAGCATGAAGAAGGCAGGTATTTCAAGGGTCATGGGAGCTATTTGCATGCATATTTACCCATGGTGCTGATCCCAGGCTTTGGGAAATTATGTGCAAATACTTTACCATCTGGGTGTCACCTTGGGTCCAGTGAGGGGTAGAGGGAAGATCTGGGATCCCGAGGCCACTTCAGCTAACAGTTGTCTCCTCTGCTTCAACTTTGCTGCCATCTGACCAGTTTCTTCATTCGGCACCTCTCCAGGGAGACAGACAGAACAAAGTTCTGGAAAATGTCTGGAAATCAAGTTGGGAGTTTGGGGTATTTAAATATTTGGGCAAGGTCTGCCAAGGGTAGGAAAGTAGTCCCAGGAGCCAGACTTACATAAACAAACTGGCTTTGATATGACTAAAGCATATTCAGGACACGTTCCTGCCTGGGATCATATTCCTGGCTACTTTCTGTATCCATATGGCATATCTATACAGAGTGCCAGGGTGCCAGCATTCCTGGAAGGCCAAAGCTTAAGAGCTAGATTTAATTTCTGAACCATGTAGAGACATTTCGAATGGACACAGGCTGTTCTCAGGCACCTTTTGGAATTCCAGAGTGAGTTAAATTGCCTGTGCAGATGTAACCAGAGCAAGTGGAGAATTAGAGGCAGAGACACAGATGGAAAACAGCATGTCCAGAATAAGAATTTTTGGTTAAAGTCTCTGGGAGAGTGAAATCAACTCACTCAGTGCCTTTTGACCTGGGCAGATCTAAGACCAGATTTTCAGCTGGAATAAGAGTGTAACTTCCAGTCAAGGAAGCTGTAGGAGTATTTAATGCCAATGAACTTTGCCCCTGCCAAAGTTGAGGTCTCTCTCATTGAAAGTGCGTCACATCTAGGAAAGTACCTCCAAGTTTTCTTTCTCGCCTATTTTTTGGCTCCAAGAAAAATGGGAGTGACAGTGAAGTATGTGCTTTAGTGTAATCAGTGCCCAAAGGTTCAGGATCTGAGTCGAAAATGAAACTGTGCAAAGAATGCATTGTCTCACCCATATTTATGCAAATATTACCCTATTGGGCAATAGCTCTGATGTGAGGGTGAAAAATAAGGAATTACTTGAAACCTGTTATTGGTCACATCCTATTAGGTTTTTCTAGATTAGAATACAGAAATCATATGGCACTTGAGAGATCAAAGTTAGTTGCCTGATCCCATCTTATTGATAGCAGTGATATCTTTGCATTAACTTGACTGGAGTTGAATCAGCTACTGAATTTGCTACAGCACTGCTTCTCTTATTTCTTATGGTGTTAGAAATTTCTCTTTGACCCATGAGACTAAAAATGTTTATTTTATTGATTGCTCAGCGAAAAGAGATTAGAGCTACCTGTGGTTGTGAGAAGTAGTAGATCCTTCAATGATATAAGAGTTCCTAAGTCTCAGTTTAAGAAGGACTGGAAATGCTGATAAAATATGATACTGCTGATGCAGTAAAGGAGCCCTACAGCTTGGATTTACTCCCTCGGAAAAGCCTCTCTCTAATACCAGAGCAGCAGAGAGAGCTTTTCTTGTACAGGGGATGTAGATTTTTTTATTGGTCAAAGAAAAATCTGAAGAATTCAATGTGATATGGGCAGAATTTTCCTTTTCCAAATGAAAAGCACAGAGGTTCAAGTAGGATGTTTATGAACTACCAGCTGACCAGGCAGGCAGGCCAGCACGTTGCTCATTATTTGCTCAAATGTGTTTTGCACTGTTGATGAGCATAGCTTGGTGTAATTTTTTTAAAACCAGGAGTCATCTGAAAATGCTGGGCTTCTTGTTGGGTAAAGGTGATGGAGAGGTGGTGCAGGGTGGGCTCTGGAGGATCTCTGGATGGAGCCTTGTCAGAGGGGGCCATCTACTGGGCCCCAGCCCCGTGCCTCGGGCAAAATCACTGCGGAGGGACCTCAGGTACAGTTCGGTAGAGACTGTCCTCAGAGAAATGGTCAGAGATTTTCAGGGGGAAAATTCCTGATTTAAAAAATCAGTTTGACAAAACTAAGGCTTTTTGCAGGCTACGTTGAGATTTTTCTAGTAATATCCCCAACACAATGAAATCTGGGAAGGTTCAAAATTACAAAAAGTTTTGACTTTTTTTTAAAGGTGAGGAAGTGTTAGTGGGTTAACAAATTAAGGGGAAGACTTCTCTTTTCTGGTTTAATGGGGAGGGGGGTTTCTTTCAAGGAAATAATAATTAACAAAATAGAAATCATCAAAATAAAAAGGGAACATTTTTACTGAATTAAATTGTTTTTACCTGGTTTCTGATATGCACAAATTCTGTATGTGACATTTTGTCCTTAGAACAGCAGAAAAAAATTTGCATATATAAAGTATTAAATGAACAGGAAATTTATTTATCACCACTGAATTTCTAAACTCTCAGTTCAGCATCCTTTACAGAGAGACATTATAGGCAAAAGAGATGTTTGCTTCTGTGCCGTAAGATAATACCCTGACTGTTATTTATTCTGGAAAGAAGAATTTAGGTTTAAGCATTAACTGTAAAGCACTGCAGAGAGTAAAAACAAAGAGTAAACTTGATATTTTTCATATAAATTCCTCTTAGGTTTTTCTACTTGCTCTTGAAAGAAATTCAGTCAGACGTAGAGACAGACCAACGGTACAGCCGCAGTCACAGGTTTTTTTACTTGCTCTTGAAAGAAATTCAAGCAGACAGACAGACAGACCAACAGTACAGCCACAGTCACAGTAATCAGAGCATACAGTCACCAAGTAGTGAGTAGTATTCCCCAGTATACAACTTCATATAGTGCAGTGGTTTAAATGTAAGTCCTCCCTTGATTAAATGTTTCTGAAGCTTATAAGTGGAGAAAAATAAACTCAAACACAGAGCAGAGGCACAAGTGCACCCTGGAATTGTGGGAGGGAGGGAGGGAGGGCGGGCGAGCACACACAGCCCTGTAGCAGGGATGCGCCAGGCCACGCTGGTGGTGCAGCGAGGGGTATTTCCATGTCCTGCCAAGGGCCGCATCACAGAGCGTGGCAAGAGGAAGAGGTGGAAGGAAAGGCAGTGGAGGTGGCCGTTGGGATGTGCCTAGATGACTTCCCATCCAAGCAATGGGTGCAGCAGCCAAGGAAGATATGACTGTTTTCTTGAAACAATACAATGATGGCCTTGAGGTGGGTGGTTTTGCGGGTACTTCGACCCCAAAGAGGCAGGAGAGCCCCTCACTTCCCCACTGCCTGCGCTGTCTGCGCTAGTATCATAAGTAACACCTCTCCAGCTTGGTTATCCGTGGGATCCTCACAATAATCATTGTCTTTCTGGGCAAGAAAGACTGACCACAGCTGTCATGTGGGCATACCAAGCAACTACCTCACTGGCTATCTTCACTGGCACAAAATTCTTGCAGGCTTGGGTTTTTTCCCTTTCTCTTAAGATGGTAAACTATACAGTGTGGTCTCTGTGTGAGTCTCACCTTTATATCAGAGCATAAGGTGATGCAAGTTGTTATTCACGTCGTAGTGCGATGGTGGTAAAGCCTACTTCAGAGGACTTTCACTCCCCTTACGGACAGAAATTGCTGTCAGGCACAAACCAGGTGCTTTTGCCAACTTGCTGATGTGTGTGTGTGAGGGTCAAAATAGCATTTGTAATTCTCTTTTGACACGTAGCCTATTGTGGCTATGTTATGCTGTGCATAGTAATGCACTGACTCTGCATAGCAATACATTGACTAACCACAGTCATTTGGTAAAAAGATTGCTGCCTTCCATCTCTAGAAGACACACTGACATGCAACTAATACTTAAAATAACAAAGATAGACAGTAGCTCCTTCAGCAAACCTTCAGCAGCAGGACCTTTACAACCTGATAAGAATTCAGCATATATAACTTAAATAGCTACAGCACATGCTGTATAGCTAAATAAAATGGCCTCAGTGTAGTACATGATAAATATTTCTTAGCATCACAAATTCACAAAGAAGGTGAGAGCAGATTAACAGGTTGGGATGGAGGTCGAGCTGGAGAGAGAGGGGCATGTTCTCAACACTGAGCTATGCATGGCATAAGATTTCAACATGAAGAGAACGATTGCAGTTGTAGCATGAGTTTTTGTTGGCTGACTCTATACTTCCCTAGAATAGGTGGATTATTCTGAAGCAGCAAACTGAAAAGGTTGCATGTTACTAAGTTTTCAGAAGCCTGGAACAGAATTTTTGTGATGTGATGTAAAGCTAATGTGCCACGGTGTATACACACACCAGTTCAGAGGCACAGTTTTAAGATGATGGCCTTCTTCCCCCAAACTAGAAGGGCATGTTGGTGACCTTGAGATCTGAAAGCCTCTGTTGCCATAGTGTCAGGCACACTGAAAGGTTTGTATCTCTTTGGGTGAACCACACACTGCAGAATTGTCCCCACTAGACACCATTTGCTTTTTCTAGGATTCTGCTGTAACTCGAGATATTCAGGGAAAAAAGATCATGTTCAGGCAGTGCTGTCTCATACAGAGGTTTTGGACTGGGCCTTCAGCAAGTAGAAATAATCTCAAGTTGCATTGTTACAAGAGCTGTTGTCCCTGTCCTTGTCCTGGGCTATTTAGGTGGTTTCAGGTTGTTTTAACACCTAATTCAGCATCTTCTTTACCTTAATTTCCTCTCATTTTTTGTTCTCGATGTCTGCATTTGGCACCTTTCCATTAACAATATCTCAGATGCCCACCTTAGTTTCTTCCCAGTGCCTGTGCATAAACTGTCACCTTTTTCCTCTATCAGACTTTTCCTTGAGATCTTACCTTGCTGTGGGGAATAAGGATCCACATCCCTCTCTCTGCTGTGCATTCACGAGGGTAGTATATGTTAGAGAGCTGTCTCCAAGACCCGTTGCTGCATGTTCAAAGGCATGGTCATGCTCATTGAACAGACTTGAATTGTTTTGTGTCCCAAGTTTGAGAACGAGCTCTTTGGGACCAAGTGGGAATGGGATACCATTCATAAATAATAATAAACTTACACAGCAGTGCATATTTTCCAGCTGCTGTTCTGAAAGGGAGGACACAGTTCTAGCCAGTAAGGGTTAAAAAGCCTTCCTGGCTTATTGCTTCTCAGGCTGTGTAAATGGATTTGATGCCACTTTGGTAATCTTCCCCCCAGCCTTCCTCTGGAGAATTAAAACACACCTACCCATATAATGCAGGCAGGCACACAAGCTGACCAGGAACACATGCCAACTCTCAACACTACTAAATCATGTATGCTGCTGCTACTGTGCTTGCAGGAGGGAAAGCAATTACCAGGCTTGGAGTGAGCTTAATAGGAAGGGGGCAAGACTTTTAATAGTATTTTTCTGTGTAAGCACAAACATCCCCAAAAGCTGTTCCTGAGTTATGAAGAGTACAGTAAGCTTGCTGAGTAGGCAAGTGCTGTGTCAACAGGTAAAAGCTCTCGGTCCTGATAGTTTGTGAGCAGGGAAAGCGATACATCAGCCTGGACCTCACACAGATAACTCCTGCATTGCTGCCAAGTGGGGAGAGCAGCTGAGTCCTCAGAGGAAACTGGAAGGAGGACAGTTGCTGGCTAGCAAGAACGCTTGGAGAATGGGCAGAGCTAGCTCTTCTGGGTTGAACTTTCAAAAGCCCCCATTTCGGCTTAACGTGTATCTTTAAGCCTGTGAATCAACTGATTTTCAGCCTGAGTTGGGCCTTTGATGCTTTTGAAATTCCCACCCTTAATATCTGGGGCAGGCTATGGTACAGCAGATGCTGAGCTCTGAGCATGTGTGAATAGTCTTGACTGACTTCTCTGCTTGCTCTAACATTAACCTCAGTCATTACTTTTCCTAAAGACAAAAATCCAGCTGCTTTCGATGGGACTTCTTAAGTTCTTGAAATGATGGAGCCTGCTGAATCGAGCAGCTAATCACTTGGGCCCCAGTCCTGCAAATAATTACCCATGTGCTTTAACTCTGTTACTGGAAAAGTCCAGCTGACTTTGGTGGATGACATGTACTAGTAGTGATGAACACTTGCGTAAGGCCTGGCAGGACTATAGCCCTGGTCTTTTTCACTTTCCCATCCATGAAATGAGTTTAATATCCTACTATGGTCCCTTTCTCTGGAAAGGTTTGGGGACACTTATTTATTTAACCAAACAGATCTGCTTGATTTTCTGACTGTAACCAAGGATCTGTAACACTTTGAATGAGAGGGCTCCTCATGGTCCCTGATTTGACAAGCTCTCAATCAAACTGGTGAAAAATATGCCCATTCTAAAGCAATAAATAACATAGATTACACAAGAAAAATATCCTTCCAGTTCTTCAGCTTAGCCTTCCCATGTCAAGTGTCAGCCGAGAGCAAGTCTTTCCAGTTCAGCAGCTCAACCATTTATGGAAGGAAGGGGCTGTAAAAGAATAGCTAGACCTTATCAGTTGTCAGAAAACTCTTTAGTGACTTGATTTTTCTTTATAAAATGTAATAACTGTCAGAGGCAGGGAATATATATCTCTTCCCAACTGCCAGCCAAGGGTATCTGCAAAGGGCAAGCAGTGTGGATACTCATAAATGTATGATTACAGGCATTTCTACTGAAGGAGAGAGGAATATTGATGCAATATTCGTCATTTTTATTGGCTTAATATTCTTCTTTCGTAACACCATATCCAAACTGCTACATCTTTCTTCACATACAGTAGCTGTCCATCTAAGATATGCTGTTGCTCTTTCCATTTCTAATCCAGCACTCTCCAGCTCCTTGTGGAAAGCCAGAATATAAGGGTCCACTGTCATACATGTTTGCTTTCAGCTTCCAGATTGCTGCGCGATAGCTTCCCCTCTATCATCTGCCCTGTTTCAAGTGTCAGTGCTTTAGGATAGCAGGGACCTTTTGAGACATATTTTTCACTGTGTGTAGCACAACGTGATCTTTGTCCTCTTTGAGGCACACCAGGATCCTGTGGTGATAGCCCAGGGCAAGCCTGTGTGATGGTAACTTGTTTGTGAATACAGCACCCTAGGGCGTTCTCTAGTGGAGATGATGACAGCTTTTCAATTACAAGTCTTGGGAAGGGTGGTGAGCTGCAGTTTGTCAGTGCTGGTGGAGAGGCTTTGGGATGGACAAGTTGAAGGGAGCCTACCAGTGCTCCTGTAGCACTGTGAAAAATAAATAAGGCAAACAATGTCCTTGGAAGGAAACGGTTCTCAGTATCTGCTTCACCTTTCCCTGCGTAAGAAGCGATGCTGAGACTAGGGAATAAACAGATCCATCACAGACTAAGACCAGATTAATCAGCTGTTCCCTGGACTGGACCGGCCAGAGTGAGAGAACAGAGAGGAGACTCTGTGGTAAAGGGATCTCTCTCTTTTTTAAAGTGCTTGAAGAGATGGATTCCTTTTCCTCTATGGCATTTCTGTTCCTGTTGGGGCTGTTTCCACCATTAAGCCTAATTACTTAGCTTTTTATGTGCTATCCATTTCTTTTCATCATTTTAAAAACTTCAGTTGCCATAACAACATAATGCAATCAGTGAAACATAGCAGCTATTTTCTGTAGTCAAGGTCTGTGCACTGTCAAGGATGTGAGCCATTTAAGCAAATCTTCACCATCCCCCTTCCTCCCTCCTCTTTCTCACTCTGTTTTTCTCCCTAAACAAGCTCATAACAGGAAGGAGAAACCATCAGGAATAATTAGACACAATAGCAGAGCAAATCCCCATCGTACTCATGCAGTCTAGTCTAATGAACTTCTAGCACTAATCTTGGAAGTGTTGATGTTCTTTTTTAATCACTTTTTGGATGTCATAGATAGATTAGCTGCAGCAGGACCTTGATAATCCATGCTAGAGTCAGGAGACCCAGTGGCTATTCAGAGAAAGAAAAGAAAACCAGAAACAGTATGTACTTTGCTCATTTTTTTGTCATTTGTTTCTCAGTTTCAAATGCTTATTGAGAATATATGCCCATTGTATCATATTAGTAAATAGAACGGAGTGTATTTTGAAGAATCATGGGATTTAAGCATGAAAAGTCATAGCATCTATTATTAAATCATTGCTGGAAGGCTGGGAGAAACCGCCACGTTTTTGTGGGGGTGGTGAGATTTGCAACAAAGCATAGTATAACTGCTGGGCTTCTACAGCACACATATATAAAAAGCAGTCTGAAAATAAATCTGGCAGTCTGGTTCAGTGCTATTCTGAGCAGTGTGAATATAAGATCTATCCACAATGTCTTGCTCACTCCTTGACCTCCATGAAGGCTTTCCTGGAATAGCAACGAGTGAGTTTTGAAGCCTGGGATTTGGCTTAAGCAGCATCTATCTGACGGAGGACTGAAGGGTGTGCTTTGCCTTTACGGAGCTAGTCTGTCACAGGCAGAGTCTTCGGGTCTCTTCCAAGTCGATCATTGCCCATTCACTCTTCCCACTTGTGTGCTTGTGTTTCAGCACCTTGTCCAAGCAACGGAAGAACGTCATCAGCTGTGTCACCGTGCATGACTCCCCCTACTCCGATTCATCCAGCAACAACAGCCCTTACGCTGTGCAGCACCGCACAGGGCAGAACAATGGAAACACCTACGACACCAAAGGGGTCCCAGAGACTCACTGCAGTGGGAATCCCCGAACGATCATCGTCCCACCACTGAAAACCCAGGCCAGTGAGGTGTTGGTAGAGTGCGATAGCCTGGCACCAGGTAAATTGCACCTCTTCCGTCAAGAAAATTAGTCAGAAATAAATGATTTATCTTGGAAGAATCTCATTGTTCGGTTTCATTTTGTTTGTTTGTTTGTTTTGTTTTCCAAAGAAACCATGCTCCTGCCCTTCTCTCAAGTGACACATCTGTTCTTGGGAGCCATATTGCATTATTTGTGTGTCCTGGTACACTCAGGAGTCACGGGGGCAAGTATCGGTCCCAGTTACTTCTGTACAAACCCAAGAACAGAATGCAGCCTTTAGCTCAACATTTGACATGAAAGGCTCCCAAATGCAAGTGTGAACCTTTGCTGTCTTGCCTTTCCATAGGTTTACTTTAAAACGGGTAAGAGGTTGAAAACACATGTGCATTTTCATCCAGACTTGTTGACATTTCTGGGAAGAACATTTCCCCAGGATCTTCATTATGGACTGATGAGGTTTGCTGATCCAGAGCCTCCGCATTGCTAGATAGTACAATGTGTTGAAAAGGGGCTTATGGTGGAAGTCTGGCCTGAGGCAATTGGCTTTGAGCTACTTGGCAGTCTTTTCTTTTGACACACTGCTGGTGAACACAAAGGCTCAGAGGGTGAGCTCCCACTAGCTCCTTCTCCCTCCCTTCCAACTCACCATGAGGTCAGCCAAGACAGGGCTTTTTTGTGCTGTGCACACTATACTTTCCTTCCTCTCCTTGGGATTTGTACCTGCATCGTACAGTTCTGCTGGCAGAACAGTTTCTCACACTTCTGAAGGATCTATAAAGCCTTCTCTGGGCCCAGTTTGGGTCCAGATATTGGGTCTGCTTGTCTGCCTCTAGGATAACAGGCTGGCCATGTATACGAAGCACTGCTGAGGTATTCGGTTAATTAAGAGAAACGGTTTTCTTATCCTGCTTCTGTTGTATGTCTCCTCCCAAAAGCCGCTCTGGAGGAGATTCAGTGAGGAAAAGGTAGGGTGAACAATTACAGAATGTGATGTAAGCTACAAATGTGTTTCCTTTCCTGGCACAGTCACCACCAGTCACCACTCATCCTCCTACAAGTCCAAGTCCTCCAGCACCGTGACCTCCACCAGCGGTCACTCTTCAGGGAGCTCGTCTGGAGCCGTTGCCTATAGGCAGCAGCGACCAGGAGCACATTTCCAGCAGCAGCAACCTCTTAATCTAAGTCAGGTAAGTCAACCGAGACAGATTTTGGTGGTGTGTCATCCAACTCTTACCTACCGTTCCTCCAGCGTCCTGTCTAGTCTAATGATAGTTGGGCCCCATGTTGAGTTTGATTGACTTCTTTCAACTTCACTGCAGACCTTGGTCTTCCAGCTCAGGCAGCAGAGGTAGTGCAGATCGGATCCCACCCTGAGGGGGCTGGTGGTACTCTTACCATGTGTTTTGAAGTCAGATGATCTGGCAGTGTGAGGGGGAATAATGTGAGAGAGAAGGTGTAGTGGCTCAGACACAAAGGAGTGGAGCATGACCATGTAGAAAGGACTGAATTCTCCTTAGCCGTAGGTAATCTTGAGGAGAGTGTCTTCCAAGTGAAGGGAGTGCATCAACCCGGCTGCAGGACTGGGAGAGGTCCCCATCAGATGTGACAAGGCAAAGCAGAGCCTTTGTGTATATACGTGACCTCACGTAATGAGTTGGATCCACCCTTTGATAAACCTGGGCTGAGATCTGGGCAAATCCCGTTACTTGGCAGCAGGCAGCTCTTAAGGTGTTTCATAGTCTGTGATCAGAACACCCAGGGAGCTCCCCAGGAGCTTCAGTAAATAATGCCCTTTTCATGTACTGCACCTGGGGCCTCTCTTCCCTGAGGTGAGATAATGAGAGTAGGGAAGTTAGAGCAGAACACAGTAAGCAACATTTCAAGAGGAGAAGGTCTGGAGAGCTCAGAGAACAGTGCTGGTTTGATCCAGAGCTGGATATAAGCAGAAGTGGTTTTTAAAAAAAAAATTTGGGGGAGAAGAATGTCTCCTCCTCCTCAGAATGTAGTTGAAATTTAAAAATTTAAATAAACTTGAAATAAAAGCAAGTGAAAATGGAGGAAGTGGGCGAGATGCCATTTCCAAGAGTGGGGGAGGAGTGTGGCTGCCGCATTTCAGACCACAATGACAGTGTAGGGAGTGCTTACAAAGAGGATGAGAGGGCTTGGAAGAATAGAAGGAAATAACATGGAGCATTGCGCTTCTTGCCTTCTGATTCCTATTTTATTGGTTATTTAATACTCTTGACTACAAATGACTGGGAAAACTCCTTGATATTATTGTGCAATGCAAAAAAAACAACTTAGAAGATCCTTGGAAAAGTACATTACTCCTGTCCCACTGCAAGACGTTGCCTGTGCTTAAGTAATTATAGCTGATTACATGAGGGTACCGGGCGCCTGCAGGATCTGATCGAGCCAAGGGTTTTATCTTTCAAAAATAAAGAAGTTATTTTTACTAACCAAGGAAATGATAACTGCAAAGACCCAAACTTAGCAGAAATAATTGCCTGTTCCAGGCTTAGTTACGCAACTTCATTCCCCTGAGCTGTCAGTGGGCCGCATTTCATCAGCATGTTCACTAACAAAAGCCATGTGTTGTGTGAGCAACTGGACTTGTGGAAGATGTTCTTAGAAGCCAGGCATCCGAAGCTGGGTCTTCATGGTAGCTGTGCCAGGAGGTTGTGACTCAAACTGGGGGACTGCATTGTCTTTTTTTGGGGCCATTTCAGTGAACGTATGAAACTACAGGGTCTTCCTAGGCTTGGGAGGGACCCTTTGCCGTCACCCATTTCTAAAGGAAGACTTTGGTGGTGTTGAGGGTGTCAGGAGGAGCACAGGGGACTTTCCTGAGACCATTCTGGTGTAGGGAGGCTCCCAGGCACCACTGAGGCGGTAAAGAGCCGTCTCTTGTCTTGTAACTGCTTATCACTGTTGCTGTCTTTATCCAGGCCCAGCAGCACATCACGACCGATCGCACAGGGAGTCACCGGAGACAGCAAGCCTACATCACTCCAACGATAGCTCAGGCCCCGTACTCTTTCCCGCACAATAGTCCCAGCCATGGTACAGTTCATCCTCACTTGGCCGCGGCTGCCGCTGCTCACCTGCCCACCCAACCCCACCTCTACACATACACCGCCCCGGCCGCCCTGGGCTCCACGGGCACCGTCGCGCACCTGGTGGCCTCCCAAGGGTCTGCGCGGCACGCCGTGCAGCACACCACCTACCCCGCCAGCATCGTCCACCAGGTCCCCGTCAGCATGGGCCCGCGGGTTCTGCCCTCACCCACCATCCACCCGAGTCAGTACCAGGCTCAGTTTGCCCATCAGACCTATATCAGTGCTTCTCCAGCCTCTACAGTCTACACTGGATACCCACTGAGCCCCACCAAGGTCAACCAGTACCCTTACATCTAAACACTGGAATAAGGAGCAAGAGACGCACCCATCCCGGGGGAGTGAGGCGGCCGCTTTTGTACTGAAGAACGTGACAAACTAACAATGCAATGGGAGGCTCGCGTGAAACTTGAACGAAGGAGACTTTAAGGAAGAAATGAAAAGGAGGAAAGAAAGGGGAGAACCAATTCTACACTTTTTATTTAAAAAAAAATAGAAAATGGAAAAAAAGAACAGAAAAAAATAAACCACAAAAAAAACAACCATTCTGCACCAAACTAGAGAGAGAGAGAGAAGCAGAAGGACCCTCCAGCGGGTCCTGTCTTTTGAAGAACTTCACCAACAGACTTTTAAAGGTTATTTTCATCCAATAGTGAGCTACATTTAGAAATTTGTTATCCAGAACACCTAAAATGAAATCCATTAGGTTTTAAATCCAGTCGGTATATGGATTAGGGATTTATCCAGCATTTCAAAGGGTTTATACCCCGTCTTTACAGTGGTCTTCATATCCCAAAGTATACATAAGGTTTTGGGAGGTTTTTTTCTGGAAATAGAAAGTGGGTAAGGGAGGCTGAGGGAGGAGGAGAAAATGTTGTCCCAGTGCTGTAAATTCGGATCTGACACTGCTACACTTAAACACGCCTGGGCAAAAGAAGCTGTGCAGCACTGGTCAAGAGTAGAAGCAATGGGGATGTTTCTCCCTTTCCTTGAACACACTGGATAAATCCCTGAGAAATGCGATTCCTAAATGAGATCTCTAATAATGTATGTTGGATTTCAGTTGCGTTTCATTTTATTTTATTCGGAAATTTTCCTTTTCAATCCCTAGCCGTTTTAGTATAGGAGGAGACATTTTAGCTGCCCCCCCCACCCCCCACCCCGGCCCCAGCCCCCGGTAGAATGTAGCACTATACAGGTCATATGCCCTTTTTACTATTTTGGGTTGAACTTCAACGATACCAATAGACTATTCCTCAATGTGATTGCACAAAGAAAAGTGATATAACATAGGCATGTAACAAATGTGATTGTCCAGGTATGTACGTGTGTGTGTGTGTGTGTGCGCGTGCGTGCGTGTGCGTGCAGATGCTGCCTTCTCTCTGTGGTGTGTTCCTCAGCACAGCCATTACAACTGTCACAGTCTTAGTTTTACATCATTCCCTCGTAGTGCCTTACCGAACTACAGACGCGGTTTAAGGGTTTACTTCCACTGGTACTCCTAGAAACTGACTGAGGCTAGTCGGAATTTACTCTCAGCTCTTTTTCTTTTTTTGGGGTTGTTATTGCCATTTTTCTTCTTCTGCTGGTGGTGTTGGTTTTTTTTTTTCCTACATCAACAATCTTAGCGCCCTTGGCGAGGTGTTGGGGAGGCTCTTCAGGGTTGGAAGTGCATATAGCTGGATGTTTTGTCGAGCACTGGATGAGCTGGAAGTGACCAGGTCAGTTGTGAGACCCAGGGTGACTCCCAGAAGATCTGGGGATTTGTTTGTGGACTGGTATGTTTCTGTTCTGTTGAAATAGCAGGTTTCCTCCCCAGAAACTGAATTCTCATTCTGCTGTTTGCAGACGTTCTCGGTGGAGTGGAAGGACAGCGTCCACCTGCATTGTCAGGTTGTCCCAGTTGTATGTCTGTAATGGGAACAAAACTTTAGCCCGTGAAAGGGGCAAACACCAGTTGTTGCCAACAACTCTCACTACGTCTGTCAATGGAAAGGTGTTGGGAAAGGGCTGGAGTCCCAAAGCAAGCATGAGAAAATCCAGTTGAGAGAGTCAAACTCAGGTTTCTTAAGTGAAAAGAGTATTGTAATACATCGGGCCTTACCCACTCCAACATAGCTGTGACAGTGTGCACTTCCCCTCCTCCCTTCTCACCTACACCCAAAAGATTGCCTGCAGCAGCAGAGTGACCCTGGAACCGGAGAGCACGGTGGTCCTGTGGGTCCTCCACGTCAAGGAATGCTACATGGTCGTCTTGTTTTCCAACAGGTTTCTAAAGAGAGCCTTTCCTACAGCTGGGTCTGGCTCAGAGGGGAGTTTCACTGGTAATGGCAGTTGTACTGGTGCATCAGTATTTGAAAGTGTCTCTAGAGTACCCATGCCTGTGGATGGCCTGGGAAGGAAGGAGAGAAGAGACTTTGATGGAATGTTCCCATGTTTCCATGAAAGCTGAAGTCTACATGGCTGCTCAGTTCCACTCTACCTGTAACTAGAGCATGAAGTATTCAGGTATTTCACAAAATGCTGGAAAATAGCAGGTTCATGGCAGGGTGGCAAGGGGAGGGTTCCCTGAGTGGCAGTGAGGAGGGACGCTCTCTCAGGTGGGAACAGCTGACAGAAAGACAAGCACAAATATATTGTCTTGCAGTAAGTGCTTGGCTGGCCTGGAAGAAGAAGGGATCCTTCTATGCATAGGCTGTTCAACAAGGCTGTTGTCTTCTGGCAAACCACCAAATAACCTCCCTGGTTGCCAGCTCTAGTTCCTGACCTACCCTTCCGCAGTTTTCTTCTCCTGCCTGTCCTCAATCTAGCTCAGTATACCGTAGATGAAGATGCGATCTCCCAGCAGCCTACGCACCTTACCCCTCCCCTTCCTTTTGAAAGACAACACGTCCCCTTTCATCTGAGGCAGGAAAATAAAGCCCTGCTCTCTCTGTTGCATTCCTCTCTTCTCCCACCAGTTCGGGAGCGAGAGTGTCATGCTGCTTGTGTCATGAAAAGGAAAGATAATGTTATTTTATTGTATGGTTGTTATGATTATGATTATTATTTTATTATTATTATATTTTACTCTGGGTTTTAATTGCACACGCATTCCTTAATCTTTGTGGGTTTTTTTTTCTCTTAGTATTGTTGTTATTGTTGTTAATTTTATTGCTCTTCATCAGTGGCATCAGAAGGGTTGCTGTGTTTTTGAAAACTGCAGGAGGAAGGGAAAATGAGATTGTTCTGAGGATGAAAACTCTGCCACTAACCTAGGGGGAGCAGGGCTGCTCTGTGAGAGCGGTTACAGACTTGAGGGACAGGAGTTACCCTCCAGGTCATATCTGCATTTCAGAATAAGTCCAGAAACATTCATTCAGAGGCCAAAACCAAACAGCAGCTAATGTAATGATCTGTCAGGAGAGCTGGGTCAAAGGCAGGTAAGTGACCTAGGATCCAGCTCACCATCACTTTGTTTGATAGCATATTTACATGAGATCAGGATCTGTTTGTGCTCCAGGCCATGATGATTGGGCCCTTTTGATGAGCCCAAGGCCACGCTACACATTAAGGGTTTGATTTTCCTAAAGGAGAAAGCAGATGGGTGGCTCTGCAGAAACAGGGCTATCGGAGGAGCTGCAGCGGAGGTGTGACTCTCAGTCTCATCACTGGATAAAGGACACTGGTGTGCAGGGACAGTGTTAGCTGGGTATAGCATGGCCACAGACAGGGCAGAGTTCCTCACCTGCTTTCCACTCTCACTGAAGATTAATCAGGTGTCCACAGGGCCAGGATGCTAGGATTGCCTTTTTTTTTTTTTTCTTTTTTTGTGCTTGATGTAGATTTTCCGTTCTTTTATAATTATTTGTTGTGGAATTTTATTAAGCTATTCTGGTTGCTAGAGTTTAAATATTTATGTTTTCATTTGCATTGCCTGCTCTGTTAGAATGGGGGGAAGCAGTGACTTAATTTAAACTCCATAAAAATGTGATAGAACTTCAGCAGAGACTTAAAGTTAATCATGCACTTGAGTGCTTTGCTAAAGAACAGACTTAAACCCTTCAAGTTAATTACTTGTTTATGTGCTCCTCTGGCCTAGGACCAGTGAAGCATGGAAGGTTGCAATCTCAATCAGAGTAATGTTTTACTTGTATTAATTGTATTTTCCCTGTGTACCCATCTGACCTGCTCTCCCACGCGAGCTCAAATCTGATTTTAGGGGGCGTTTGTCAGTGGAGCTGTTATAACAGCACAGGCTGGCAGCGAGAGAGGGCACAGTGTGTGTCAGAGGAGCCACGTTTCACGTTGTCCATCCTGGAGTTGCAGATCTGCCAGCTGTAGGTGGTCAGATGATTGTGGTGATGGGGCGCTGTGATTACAAGAGATGCACAGCACAGCCATTGAATTGCTTTGATGGTGCAACACTGCATGGGAGCCGTGGTTTCTGGTGGGTGTGGGGGAGCTGGGCAACACCTCCTCCCTCACACCTGTATAAAGGAGCAGCATGGAAAAAGGTGCGGTATGGTTAGTCACAGGGGAAACACAGTCATTTCAGCAGAGGAAGCAAAATGTTTGCATGCTGTCTGTGCCACATACATAATAACAGCCAGCTTGTTTTGCTTGCAGAGTCCTTTGGAGAGGAAAGGGGATTGGCGTGGTTGGGTTGGGTTAGTGTTCTTCATGTGTATGGGGTAAACGACATGGAAACTAGAGAGGGGAGGTGAATGTTTAGATACTGGAAGTTTTATGGGTGGCAGATGGCTGGCACAGTGAAAATGCAGTCCCTTTCTCCATCATCTCATCATGAATTCTTCTCATGTGGGAAGCAGGAGGAAGCATGGATGTTACCTCTCCTCAGAGGCTGATGTTCAAATTCCTGCTGTGAAACCAGAATGCAGGAGGGATGGGGGAGAACTGCTAACATGAGCAGAATGGAAAACCCAAATGGAAGCACTTCTCACTGCAGACTGGCCAAATCCAGTCGTTTGAGAGATCAAATACAATTGTATCTTCTTCATCAGAGTTGTACCTGCTTGCACCCAACAAACTGGACCTTGGCAAGTCTCTCTCTCTCTCTCTTTCTCTACTAGTTTTTTCATAATACAGAAAACATTCCAAGAAAGGGACACTTCTGTCTGTGACATTTTTCCTTTTTTATACTTACCAAGTATTATGTGCTGTAATTTGGTTTGAAAGCAATTCCATTAGCAAACTTGAAGGGTAATAAACCTGTTTTTTCTTTAACCAAAGATATATCTTTTTAAGAGAGAGAGAGAACAAGACCCCTACCCACTCCAGAAACTGAATGAAGCCATGAGTCATGACTGCCAGGCAATGGGGATACACTGTGGAACTCCATCTTTCCTTTCTTTTTCTTTTTCTCTAAAGTTTCTGTCAGCATTTTGAGTAGCTAGCTTGACAGGCAGAGAAACTCATACTAAATGCTGCTGCTATCCTAAACTGTAGGGGATGTCAAAAACCTTCTCTCATTATTGTTCACATTAATTAAAGTCTTTCAGTGGTGACAATGCAGTGTGGAAATGGTGAGATGCATAGTGAGGATAAGCTTCTGGATGCTCTTCATGCTTCTGTAGTGTCTCCTTCCCTGGATTTAGGATACTGGTTTTGTTCTGTGGGTCCAATCCCAAACCGTGCTGCTGTGGTCAGGCCAGGCACAGCTGGGCAAGGGTGTTGGACTTAGGCGTATGTTTTTCCATGGCTTGGCAATCAGCCCATCAGAGATCTTCAGTGCTTCGTGGGCCAAATCCTGGATACCCATAGGCAGGGTCTGCAGAAATAATCTTTGTTGAGGGTAGGCAGTACAGAAGGGAAAAACTGGGAAAGGAATGATTTCACTCTTCCTGCTGACAGAGCTGTCCCTGTTGTGGTTCCATTTGCTGTGGCAGCTTCAAAGCAGTTGATCTGCAGTGCTGGACACTCATCCATGTCACGCCCCCCTCCCATCCCAGAGTCTTGCCGGTGCTGCTGTGAGGAGGGCCTGTGCCCAAGGTACGTGGAGTCCCCACCTTACTTCCTCTGGCCCACTTCTGTGCCTACAAATCATTTTGCTCCCTCCATACTGGGGGAGGAAAAGATGGGTCTGCACTGCTGGGGTTCCCCCACTGCTGTACTCCAGCAAAGCTGCCTTTGACGATGGTGAGAGTTTCCCCCCGGGGTGCTGATGTTGAGTGAGGTACATTTTTCCGCAGCGCTTGAGGCCGTGGTGGCAGTCCTGTTGTAAATGGCTGCGCGTGGGCTCCTTGCTGGAGCACTGTGTTGGACGGGTGGCGCTGGGCTCTCCAGGCTGGTCTGTGTCCCTGTGGTCCATCCTTCTCCCCACCATCCAGAACGCTGCTCCCTGCCAGCGATGCTGAGGTGCCACCGCCATCACCGTCCACCCCAGGCACGCAGTGAGAGCCACCGCCGGGGCGGCCCCTTGAAGTGAGCCCAGGCGGCGCGCAGAGGAGCAGTGCTAACAGAGGGCTCCGTGCTGAAGGTGTCTTTTTTTGCCCGTGACAAATGTAAGTGCTGGGAGTGACCCCAGAGGCGGTAGTTACCTGTGAAGAGCTGCCGATGCAGGTGCAGGTGTGAGAACTGGACTGGAGGTAGGCCGGGCTGAGCTCTGTGCGTGCATCGGATGCTTTCAGTGGGAAGACACAGTTTAGAACGTTTGTGTGTGTCAGGAGTGAAATTTGAATGGTAGATTGGCTTGGTTCTTCAGAAGTCTTAGGAAGCATACTAGGAGGCTTTGTGTTTGGCATTTATGGTTTGAAACTCCTGTTTCTCATTTACGGGTTAGCTTTGTCCTTCCAGTTTTAGCAGTGCTGCTATAACAGACTATTCATGTGTGTTTGAAGATAAAGTTTTTGGTTTTAATCTTTTGCTTATCATAGTTAATCTAAGAAAGGCAATACTAAAGGTATATTTTTTTCCAAAAATGATATTTTTTACTGCACTGATAAATATTGTGACATCTCTGTTCTTAACTCTTTCGCTGTGAGGGGAACTGTGTGCAGATTCACACAAACCTTGTAAATACTTGCGTGTACTTCTGACAGCCAGGGATTGATCTTTTTCTCTTTCTTTCTTTCTTTCTTTCTTTCTTTCTTTCTTTCTTTCTTTCTTTCTTTCTTTCTTTCTTTCTTTCTTTCTTTCTTTCTTTCTTTCTTTCTTTCTTTCTTTCTTTTCCTTCCTTCCTTCCTTCCTTCCTTCCTTCCTTCCTTCCTTCCTTCCTTCCTTCCTTCCTTCCTTCCTTCCTTCCTTCCTTCCTTCCTTCCTTCCTTCCTTCCTTCCTTCCCTTTCCTTTCCTTTCCTTTCTCCTTCTTTTCCTTCCTTTCCTTCTTTTCCTTCTTTCCTTCTTTCTTTCCTTCTTTCTTTCCTTTCCTTTCTTTCAAACAAGGTTTCCTCTTTGAAACAGAAAGCAATGGGGCAACAATGCTCAGAGCAAAAGCAAAGCTTATCCCACTTTCAGAACTTAGCCAAGGAGTTTTTGCAGTGCTGGCATAGAGTAATATTTAATGCCAATGTGTTTTGATTTTTTTTTTTTTTTTCAGCAAACTGTTTGGAAAAGCATAAGACAGATAGAAAAGCTTCAGTCTGGAATTCTGATCAGAAATGTTACCCATCTATTTTTTAGCACCTCCGATTTTTCTTCTGTTTTCTTTTTTCTTAATAAAAAAATAAAAAAAAAAAAATTAAAAATGGCTTGTTGCAGGCTTGCTCGCCTGAGCTCTAGGCTGGCCAGTGGCTGCCCCAGGAGCACCTGGTGCTCCAGGACCACTGGCTCCTTTGGAAGCAAACCCACTGATCAGGATTCTGGATTCTGATTGCTACAAAGAGTATCCCCCGATACAACGGGATACTTTCTTTTTTTAAAGAAGGATTTAGATACACTTATATTACACAAACTGTGACCTAATGGCAATAATTACCTCAAATGTGGGCATTCATCCTGGTTTTAGCCTTTTTGAAAACATGTAGCCAGCTTGAACTTTGATTCAAAGATTCTGAACTCCGTAGGGGCGGAATAGCGATAAATGCCCACCCTGGTCATTGTTGCTTGAGTGAATTCTGAAGACAGTGAATCTTTAAAAAGAAAAAAAAAAATAAACCAAGGAATAGATTACTCTTTTATGTATTTTAATCAATTGTGATGTTAAAATGCACATGTAAGTATATATGTTTATAGCTACTGTAAAATGCTTTGGCCTTCTAGAAGATATTTAATGAGTCACATTTTAAACCAATATGAACTGAATAATAGACTGTGGCTACTTAAACAGTTTTCTGGCTACATTTTATAGTTATTACAGTGTTTTATAGTTTACATTTAAACTGGTACTTTTTAAGGGAAATCTTGTGTTTGTAAGTGACACCTTCAAAAACTCAATACAGCTGCCTCTTTTTAATTTTGCCCGTTAAAAATGGAAAAGTACAAGTGTGTCTTTAATATGTATATTCTGTTTTGAGATATAACATAGTGTCGGAAAGTCAGTCCAGAAATCAAGTAACCCACTGTATTCCAAAGTCTGGTTGAAAAAACACTCCACCCACTTTGAAGATTTAGTCCAACAGATAAGCTGTTTCTTTGTTCACTTGTTTTAATAACATACTTTATCGGGCTCCTTTGTGTTGAAGCAGGGAGCACAATACTTAATTCACTGTTCTGTGTAGGATCCTCATCTGGATGAAGATACCCACATCAGGAGAATGAAGGATATTCAAAGGAAGGATTGTATTGTACTGTTGATAAATCATTAGCCAAATGATTAATTCCTGAGTTAGTGAATGCTTGTTTTATTTTGTGAGGGGGTTTTGTGTGTGTGTGTGTGTGTGTGCGATAGCCACTCAGAGGCAATGCTGTAATTTGGCTTCCATCTGTTCACCCCTTTCTAACAAACGATGCTTACCACCACAGAAATGTTTTGAACCAGTAAACAAAATACAAAGTTCACTGACCATCTCCTTGTCGGCTCTGTTTTCTCAGCCCATGCCAGTTCCTGTCAATGCTGTTTCCCCACTGCTGTTACCCTGTACTTTGCATTTTGATATATCACAATCCCCCCTCCCCGGTCTCGCTTAGCTGTCTAGTTTTGTCTCTTGTGTTCTTTCACTTGGGTAACCAATGAACATGGTATAAATGTCAGCTGGGCAAAATGGTACTTTGAGGTCATGAAAGTACAGGAACTGGCATTTAAAAATATGTATATGTACATCTGAAGAACCAAGCTTCAGCCATGGAGCTCGGTTACTCTCAGGAGGGCTCCTTACGTGTTTCCATCTCGCCTGATGGGGCTGTATCAGTCAGGTTAGAGCAGAGGTAGTGAAAAGGAACGATTGGCGATGCTTTGCAGTCGGGCACCTGTGCTGCTCCCAGTACAATCAGTGGCGGTGGGGCCAGGGGAGTGCAACCCACCTCCTCCTCCTCCTCCTCCCTCAGCACCATTCTGGGGCTGCCGTGCCCAACTCGTCATCCACATTACCAAAGCGATAAACGTATCGTACGGCAAGCCAGGACTGTCAGCAGCACTTGGGCCAGCTGGAAAACGTCCACCCTTTCTCACCGTGCAGCGCCACCCAGCCAACATGCTTTGCTGTCCTTGGCATCTGCCTGGCCTTCTGTTCTCATGGAGGGAGTCAGGCCCGCAAATACCAGCACACTCAAATGAAGGAGCCACAGGGTCTCGTTGAATACTTTGACTTGCAACTTGTTAGGCAAGAAGGGGTTTCTGACACTGGCAACACACATCCTGTAGGATCTGGATGGTTACATATAGCACCTCTGCCCTCAGCAAGGAAAGAAAACACTTCTGCAATGCTTCCACCTCACGTGGTTACATACAACACTTCTGGCTTTTCTTGTTCCCCCCTTTTATCCCTTATGTGTTTGATTCTTTATTTTCTTTTATATTTTTCTTCTCTGTATTCTTCTCAAAATGAAACTTCCACAGATATTCCAGGGCACAACCATTTCAGGTGTAAAAAAGGATCTCCTCATCCCATGTTTCACCAACAGAGCAATCGAGGCGGTTTGGGTACCAGATTCTACTTGGGCAGAACCAGAATGTAGCCTGTATCTTTCATACCAAATCAAATTTCTGAAAGGAGAGAAAGTGTCATTAATAGCTTTATTAAAGGAGTGTGTGTGAGAGAGAGAGAGAGAGTAAGAGAGGGAGCGAGAAAGAGAGAAGAAAGAAGGGCATCTCGGAAGGTGAAGAGTCTAGACTTCAGGTAGTTAAAAACGAACCAATGGGTGAAACATTTTTTTATATGAGCCGTAAAATCCTTCTAAAAACAGGAGCGGGGAACTGGAGGGAATGTTTTATGCCTTTCGACTGCCCACAAGCCCAGCGTACTCTGGATGGAAAGTGGAAGTTAAAATACACTGCACCAAAATTATTAAGGGGAAGGGGGCGGGGGGGGAGAAAAGCTGTGAAACGCTATCACAATCGCAAGGGAAAAGATGCCCCTGCCCCAGCTCTGGATCTCAAGTGGTTCTTTCTCTACAGTATCATCTCAGCCCAGTAACCCCACGAAAGCCCTGAGCCGTTGTGTTCCTTCACTGTACGGTTTCTGTATTAAGAGTGTTAATCCATGTTAATCTTTGTGAAAATTATTGTGTGCAACAGTATTTTCTTGTGTACTGCTTTTTTCCTATGTGAATTGTCCCTTTCTGTTTTCTTTTCTTTTTTCCTTCCCTTTTTTTTTTTTTTTTTTCTTTTGGTAATATGTCTTTCTTCTTTTAAAAGAAAAAACAAAAACAAACTGATGTGTTGTAGACCTATATGTAACCTATTCCTTAGTCTCATATTATAGGTATGTTATAAGAATGGATATTTTACTTGGCTTTAGAATGTTTTACAAGAAAACTAATTCTTAACCAATCAAGTTCTTGCTACTAAAAAAAAAATGCTTGTGTTTTTCATCATGACGTTGTGTGCTTCTAATTAATAATCATTTTCGTTGTAGAAAAATGGAGTGAATTTATATTAGTCTTGGAAACTAATAATAGCATTGTAAATTTATGAGATGATTTTAACAGAAAATACATTATAGAAGAATATAGTTATTTTAATTGTAATATTACTAACTGTAGGGTGAGAAAGGAGGTCCCGTTGTGGTGAACTATGTTATAGCTTGTTATTCACGGTTTCTTTTTGATCATTTTTTCGGTCTCTGAGGTGAAACGAGTTATTAATCAGAATTTGTAAACTCACATATGCATATTGTATATGTGTAGAAATGTAATCACACTTTGTCTTGGAATTACATTAAACTGTTTTAAGTCACTGCAAAGTTTGTGTGTCTCTATGTCTTCTCAGTAGTTAAAGTTAATGGTCTGAACATTTAGTTGGTTTTCAGTTACTATTATTTAATCTCCTCAGTCTATTGGAAAAACAGCAGTAATTGTATCATTAATAATAAATAGTTTTCCCTTTGAGGTGACATGTTTAGATTTGTGAGAGATATTTTTTTCCCAGGGCAGAAGAGCATCTGCATTCAGATGTTCAGATCTGGGCTTCACTGAAGCACAGAAGGCTGCTCAGGGCTGCCACGTTCAGCTCCATCGAGAGCTCCCTGCTACGTCCCGCTGTGCCAACTGACGTGTGTGGATCGGCTGCAAGTACAAGGATGTTTTTTCTTTTCTTTATGCCTGAGCCCTCCTTTCATTTGCTCCCTTTCTTTTCTTTGCCAAGCCCCAGCTGACCTTTGAAAGGCTTACATAGACATTAAGATGCTTAAACCACCACCTGTTGCCAATAGAGGTACCTGCCTTCTGGGCGGTGCCTGGTTTTCGCCATGAGGATTGCTCAGGAGCAAGCTGGAGACGTGTCTGCAAAGGGTCCCCTCAAAAACTACTCTTAATGGAGGAAAAGTAAGACCTACCTGGTTTTGTTGCTGACCTTTCCCAGCGTAGTGACTCGGGTGCAAGCTCCCGGGTTTCCTGGCCTGCAGGATTCAGCTCACTGCTGCAACCTCTCTGTTCCTGGGGATGGCCAGTGGGATGTTCAGGGGTTGTACCGGGCTGCCTGCAGGACGGGGCCACATGTTGCATTAGGTGTCTGACACAAATGGCTTCTGCAGATGTGTGATAACTGCCTGATGGCACTGGACAGCCCTGCCAGGCGATGGGCTCGCATCAAGGCGTAAACCTTCAGGTAGAGCAGGAAGCTTGTTTTGTCAGAGTGCAGGCAGTGAGGCAAAAGCCCCTTTCTGTGGGCTTGGTTTCCAGCCTTCTGTCTCAGGAATCTCTGGAATAAGCAGCAAGCATTGCAGACTGTTGCTATGAATTTCTAGGTAGATATGAAACTTTTGGTGACAAGAGGTCACAAGACCTTTCTCCTAGCTGCCTTCAAGTGGCTGACACCCCAACTCAGCAAAAGCAATTAAAGCTGTGATGCCTGTGCCTGTTCAGCAAACTAATTAAGTCTGTGTTTAATTTAAAATTGTGTGTCCTATTAAACTTCAAGCTTTTTAAACATATTCTAACAGGTAATTGCATGGTTAGGTGCTCTACTGGAAATGGGGAGTTTACTGGGTCATGATATAAGGAAGAGACATTAGTGAATGATCTAACCTCAGAAACAGCTGTAAATCCAGGAGAACTTAATTAACTAGTGCAGAGCTTCTCCATGTTTGTATTGTGTTATGGTGTCTTCTTTTTTTATTTCTTTGTTTTGTAAAACTTATTTATAAAACTGTAAAAAATATTTTTCACCCTGTTGTCCAAGACCAAAACAGATGAAAAATGCATTGTAGTTGCAGAATGTACTTTCTGACCATTTTTTTCCCAGGAGGAGAATTCTCAATTTAAGCAGGGCTGCTTCTAATGGAGCCTGCAGTGCCTTGCGAGAGGATACAGTGAGGGTTTTCAGCTATCAGATGAAAGGATGAGAATGGTCTTAGAGAATTTGACACCATCAGCACCCCAAGCCTGGCCTCCAGACTGCCCAGCACCAAGAAGTGGTGTTCATCTGTGTGCACATCCACTTGTAAATACTCCTGAGTCCAGTTAAATCTAACTTGGTAGACATTGTACTGAAACCCAAGGGAACTCCTACTGAGTAGCAGGAGGCCAGCACTGTCCATGTGTGCATCTTCCACTAGCATAACTGGTCACAAGGAATTCATCTCCCATCGCTCCAAGCTCGCTCAAAAGATACTAAGTGCAACATGCACGAAGCTTAAACTGCCTGGCAGGGCTTGGAGAACCTGACCCACTGTGGAGCTGAGGTCAGACACGCCTCTCACTGTAGCACAAACCCACTGGACTGCAGTAACATCAATGCATGGAGAGCATGAGCCTGAGCACCTGGTAAAAATTACCATCACCAAGCTTGGGCCAGTCCAACTCTTTCTGGGCCAGAAGGTATCTCTGCTGCTGGTCTGAGAGTGTTCACCTCGGCCTTGCTCTGTTCAAGGTGGGTATGGCTCTTACTTAAAATTGGGAGGGTGGGGGGACACACCAACATGGTGTATATATACGCATAGCAGTGCTGATGTTCCTGGCATGTGCTGCTTGTGCTTTCCAATGCAGAGGCTTTGTTTTAATTCTGGCATCTAAAATTTGGCACCTAAATTCATATTTGTACATGTGAGGAGAGCTTGTCTGACTTCCAACGCTGCTTTGCCCTCCTAATTGCTATTCACTTCAATAAACTGGAAAAGGGGGACTGGGGGAGGGAGGGGAGTGGTCCCGCTCTGTGAAACGCAGACTTTAGTCACCTGTGCATGTGTGTCAGATCACCACAGCAAACCCATGCTGGAGCTGTGGACCTGCATCTCGTAAATTCTTGTGTCTTCTCTTTCTTACTATGCCGGCCAGGCTAGAGCAAACATGCCTGCATCAGGGTTTCCTGCAATGCGCTTTCTCTTTATGTTTTCTCCCGTGAGGGGGCTGTGCAAATAATGAGCAATAAAGGCTGTTATTTAAAGGCCCCTGCACTGCACTCTGTCAGTCTCTGCTATTTGGGGCTTTTGCTCAAAGGGAAGCAGCCATGGGAGGAGCTCAGCGTGCAGATCCTGAGCCACGCTCAAACCCGTTTGTCAAGGCAGCAGGCTGGGACAGGAGCAGGCTTCTCCAGGCAGCGCTGCCACCGCCATGCCAGCCCCAGGGACCCAGCACAAACCAGGGAGCAGCACTCCATCCCCACGGGGACTCCTCACCCCGGTGTTAACCCTGCAACAAGGTCCAGTGAAAAGGCATGCCAAGTAGCTTAAGTACACTTAACTCCAGGCTGCATTTGTGCACAGGACTTTCTGGACACATCCAGACATGTGGTTTTGGGGTGCAGGAGGCCACAAGTCCAGGAGGCATCTGGAACGCTTCCCATTTGTACTTGGACAGCATGCTACCTCTGGTGTGTGAACTCATTAAATACAAAAAAGTCTTTTTATTTACCTTTTTTTATTCCAAGATTGTATAAAAATAAATCAAAACTTGTAGTAATGTCACAGGGGAAAAAAATGGGGGAAAGTATGGTTAAAAAGAAGGACTTGCTATAGTTCACAATACTGTGACTGGTCTCTGAGACAAAAAAGTCCCTTCCCTTTGGATGCTCAGGGACGGTGTGAAAACCACAGAGAGCAATTCACGCACACAAAAACAAAGAGCATGGCTGCTACTGAATTGCTCCCCCACAGACCAGGGGTTTGGTCACAGCTTCATCATGGTGCTGTTGGGCTGCTCAAGAAAAGCTCACTTTGGCTCTCTGAGGGTGTTTCTTCTGCACCCGAATATCCCTGCTCTGACTCTCTCCTTCAGACCACAACAGGCTTCCTCGGGAGTTTATGGCAGAAGTGATAGCAATAATAAAGGCAGGTCTGGAAGGAGACCAGGAGGCATCGTTGAAGGTTCAGCCACACTTCACCTGCACGTGCCAGATTTATTCTTTATTCTTACAAAGTTATGTGACGTGGAGTCCCCATGTGTCAGAGCTCTGCTGCCTTGTGTATCAGTGAGCCAGTCCAGTCACGTCTCCCTCCTTATCCCTGCTTTCCCTAGGATCAGAATACCCCCTCCTCTTTTTTAAATGACCCTTGTCCTGCATGATCCCATTTCTTCACCTCTCCCCCTGGCTCCTTTATTTTCTTTCAATATTGTTCTGACCCCAGCATGTGTGTGCATAATTTAGCAGGGCAGGTGAAAGCCAAAGGGTGGGCTGGTGCAGCCTGTGAGAGGCAATAGTGTGTAGTGGAGGGTGACGGGAAAAGCAAATCCCATTAGGATGGGTTGGTTTTGGTTTTGTTTTTTTAAGGCTTTAAATTAATACAATGAACAACTGTGTTTGCATGGCGGTGAGGGCTCACCACTCAGCCTGGCGAGGAGCATCTCATTCCTGGCGTGTTTGCGTTAACCTTCACGTGTGTGTGCCCCAGTAGTGTTAAAACACTGTCAGGGAAGAACCAAAGCCGCTGGGAATCCTTCCCCCACACCCGTGCAACCCCCCGGCAGTGCCGCTTGCCCCAGTCTGTCATGCGCTGCACCCCCTGCCCTTTACGCTGCCTGCTAAAATACGGAAATGTGGGTGCCCAACGCGGACAGGTTAAACAAAGGAGGTAAAAAAGACCTCGTGAAGAAGGGGGAGGGCACCCCGAGATGGGGCAGAGGGTCTGGTATTACCGGGAAAGTTGGGTAAAGGGGACGAAATGTCCTGAGATCAGACATGAGAGGAAACAAAAGAGAGCTGAGAGGAAAACAGGCAGTGGGTCAAAGAGGAGGAGAAGAAAATAGTGATGTAGATGTGAAAGAGAAAAGAAGGGATTTTCAGAAGCGATGAGTTTTCCCTGCTCTAAGCAAAATACAGAAGATTGGGTGGGGGTGGCAGCGCTCACCCTCTTGAAAAAATCAGGTCGTCTCTCAGATTGTTCCACCCAGTCTCTGGAGCTGAGGTCTCCAAAGTGGGATGTGCACAAGACGTCGGAGCGCAGGAAGAAAATAATTTTCTCCCGGCGGAGCGGTGACGGGCTCGGCGCTGGGCCCGGCCCCCGGCAGCCGCCACCCGCCCGCCCCGGCACCGGCCCGGCGCGCTGCGCCACCACGGCCGCCAGAGGGCGCTCGGCGCCCGCAGCCGCCCACGGCCCCGCCCACGGCCCGGCCCCGCCCCGGCCCGGCTCGGCCCGGCCCGGCTCGGCTCGGCTCGGCTCGGCCCGGCTCGGCTCGGCTCCCCCGGGTGTGTGTACGGGACACGCTGTCAGTTCCGAGAAGTGAAGGGATTTAAAAATCCTGTCTTATTCCTTAACTGCGGTTAGGTGGCACGGAAAAGTTAGTCGTGGCCAGTGTGTTGTACTCGGTGCTGTGCAGCCATAGGCAGTAAAGCAAGTTGGGCGCTAGATGACATTTTTAAGTGCCGAGCACGGTAGAAATACTCAAATACATTGGTGTGAAAGAAGGCTGGGCTGAGACAGTTTAACAAATAAAGAATAAAACCCACAAGTGATGCAAGGGCAATCGCTCACCACCTCCCACCACAGACTGACGCTCAGCCAGTCCCTGAGCAACAGCAGCTTTGGAATCTCCCCCTTCCCCACAGTTTTCGTTGCTGAATGTGATGTTACAGGGTACGGAACATCCTTTTGGTCAGCTTGGGTCAGCTGCCCCAGCTCTCCCACCCCAGTCTCTTGCCCACCCCCAGCCTACTCGCTGGTGGGGCAGAGTGAGAAACAGGGCAGGCCTTGACCCTGTGCGAGAACTGCTCAGCAACAGCTAAAACACTGTTGTGTTACCAGCACTGTTTTGGACACAAATCCAAACCACAGCACTATATGGGCTGCTGTGAAGAAGATTAACTCTGTCCCAGCCAGACCTAATAGCCCTGGGAAACCTGGTGAGAGACATTGTAACGCAGGTGCTTTGAAACAAAGGTAGCAGAATTCAGAGACCATTGAGACAATTACCAAAAAAAAAGTACTCAAATATTTCAGTTAAAAAAGTAGTTGGTGCTAGAGGTAAAGCAAAAGTAAGCAGAATATTCATTCAGCACTTGGGTAAGGATATTACTGGTGTTTTTCTCCAGAAAGAGTCAGAGATCCTCAAACACATACACCTTTGATCACAGGGCTTGCCTTTGATCACAGGAAACAGCGCTGTGCCTGTGCAGAGGATTTTATACTACCTCTGCTGGATATCAAATATTAGCAGCTCCAACACATCCAGTGCTGGAACCACCGATTGTGAGATTCCCAGCAAATTGATAGAACTACCTGAAGGCAAAATCTGGATGGTGAAAGGTCATGGAGGCCCATTCATCCATCTCAGCTGCCCACCCTTTGAACAGAAATAGGAGTCCTCTGGCTTCTTAAATCCACTGCTCTCCAGAGGATCCTGGCTACAGTAATGATGAAGACTATCACTTCTCAGGAAGGTGAGGAGCTGTTTAGATTTTTACCTTTTTTTCAAACACCTCCCCCTCCAATATATTTCACCTCAGCTGCAGAGGCGCAGCCTGATTTCAGCCCTGCGAGAAGAAAACTGAGCAGAGAAGCATGTCTGTTTTGTCTTTCCTCATTACCTCTTTCCAAGTTTTCAAGGGAGACAGGATTTCACCATGAAATACTCCAAGGTTTTGAGCTATGTGCAGATGCTCGAGAAGCCAACGATCTGCTTTGTGGAAAAAGAATAACTGATAAGCAATCTCTGAGAAGTAAACTGCCTGTGGTTTACAACAGAAACAATGCTTGGGTTCCTTTCATAATGTTTTATTACTCCTTATGTTTAATGAAAACTTTGAGAAATTTTTTCTGAACCACATTTGTCATTTATGACCTTACTTCACTACAAGTGGAGGTTGCAGAGAAAGGATTTGGGTTTTTAAGAGATTTTTAATAGAGTATGTGACTCGTTGCCCTCTAACTATATGCAGGAAGGGTCACAGGGCAATGCACACACTTACTATAAAGCTCAGTTTTCTGTGGCTGCCTTTTCTCTCACTTCTTCCTTCTTTTCTTTATTTTCTCTCATCATCTTAATTTTCCTCATTGCAATAATCAGAGTTATCAATGGTCCTAACTGGTCTGTGCTGAGCTCTCTGTTACTGAGCCATCTCACTTGCTTGCCCAGGGCACTATACTCTCTGAACTGTGAAGCAGTTATTCTTTAGTTTATTACAGCCTCTGCCTCCATTTATTAATAGGCCTCCTCAGCAAAGGGCACTTGAAGTATGTTGCTGTTACAATAACGACCTTCTGAAACCGATTCTGCTGCATCTACCCTTTCTACCACGCAAAATGTGTTTCTCCTGTGCTCTCCATGGCCTGGCATATATGCTCTTTATATAGGTTTGTACGACAGGTTACCCTGGCAGGACAGCTGTATGATCTTCAATCTGTTTTCTGGTGAGTAAACATTCATTTCTTCAAGGACTTGTAGGAAAAATCTGTTTTAATTCTCGGGAATCCTGCAATCAGAGAATCTGGCTTGGTGGGAAGGAACCCACCAGTGGCTCTGACACACCATGCTGCATGAATGGGGCCTGGCAAGTGAAGAGAAGCCTTGTAACTCCTCTGGAAAACCAAATGCAACTGCTACTGCTCTCGTGCAGAGGAGACTGTCTGATCATGCTGAGCATCCCAAAAAGGACGGGAATGAGTGTGATGCATCCAGGGAAATGCAATCACAAACTCTGATCTGGTGCTAAGTGATGCTAATGAAAAGGCTCCAGCAGACTTTAGAGTAGTAAAGGTAAGAAGAAATTATATAACTTGAACCTGGCTGTTGATAACAACCAAGAGGATGAAATTATGGTATCATCAATCATGGCAGTACTGTTAAACCTTTTGGACAAAGGTTAGGATAAGTGTGAGCAGGGACAGGACAACTCTCCATCTCTTACCGACCTCACTCATCCCTGATTTCTCAGGCAGTCTGGTCTCTTTTGAGACCAGGGGCTGTCTCTTCGGGGCAGAGTAACATAGCGCAGAGGTACCAAGGTGGTACTGTGGGCATGTAGATCCCCAGAGTCCTCTCTCTTGCTCTCTACCCTCCCAGTACCCAGACTTCCATACATGCAGTAGCTCTGCACTGGTTTGCAAGGGAGAGGAAGAAGCCTCAATGCCTTCCCCTAAGATGCTCCAGGAGCAAAAGAGGACATGCTGCTCTGTGAAGCAGGTCAGGGCAGAGACACTCAGAGAAGGGTGGGGTCAGGACAAGGACACAATAAAGGCACAGAGCAGAGCAAAAGACTAGTATTAATTTTGTCCAGGAGAACAAGCCCAGTAATTGCAGGCTGGCTAGGCTTAGCTCATTTGCAAGGAAAATAAAGGAAAACTTGTGTGGGATTCAGTCAAGAAAAAATTAAGGGTAAGAATATAATTAATGCCACTTTTTTATGGTAACCATAAGCAAATTTATCAAACAAACCTGATTTTTGTGCTTTGGTGAGACTACATATTTGGTTGACAAAGGTAATTGATAATGTATGTGGAATTGTGTTGGGCATGTGAGTCAGTAGTGCACTGCATTTTGAGTCTAAAAATGAACACCGTGAAAATATCAATGCAGTTTGCATGAGCAGCACCAAGAGGAGGCCTGCTGACAGACCTCAAAGAGCCAGTGAGGAGTCCAAGAGAGGCTCATGGAGATTAGGGCGATGCTGGAAGCTGCTTAATCCATTAATGTAACAATTTAACCTATGATCTAAATGAACATGAAATCGCTATTTATACCAGCAGGGGCTGGCAATGATTAGCAGGACAGAAGACAGTGATGAAGACAGTCACGCAGAGTGATCGGGCATGCTCTGATAGCAAAGGGCTGCTTAGTCTTGGAAAGGTGGAAGCTGTGAGTAGTAGATGGGGAAGTTTTAGCTTAGTGGATGGCATTGATGAGTTTGAAACAGTCAAGATATTAGAGGATATTTGGTGAAACGAGCTATTTTTGATCCTGAGGGCATAAAGGGTCTGTCTTGGATCCAGAAGCAAGCGGCAGAGGCTCTCCAGGACACAAGACCTCCATGATCAGGGCCCTCCCTGACTCCCTCTCAAGATTCCTAAGCAGCAGAGAGCCTTTTCCTCCCCAGTACATCTCCAGCCAGTGCTGTGCAGAGGACACTGCTGCCTGCACCCCACTGCCCATCTGTCCTACAGTGTGGACAGGAGTTGAATAGTTTAAAGCCCAGGTGGACAGCAGAAGAGATAACCTTCAGGTTCTGCCTCCTGGTGCCATTTCCTCGATTAATATGCTCAGGTCTGCCATAAGGGAAGATTGAGCTGTTTCTGAGCAGAGTGGGATCACTCTCTTTTTGCAAACCGATACTCTCGTCTCTGCCATCAGCCTGGCAGGGGCAGGCAGCAGCAGGGGAGCGGTTGCCTGGGAACTATGCAGCACGCCCCAGTGGGAGAAACAGTAGAGTCAAGTGACAGTACCCTTCTCAGGTTTACCTGTTTGTTGGGTTTTTTTGCTTTGTTTTGTTTTTATACAGAGTCATTGCTTTTCTTATCAGGGAATAATGAGTTGTCACGCTTGTCTACCACTGCCAAGGGCAGGAGGCTGTACAGGCTTGTGAGGCAGCCAGCACACTAACTCACCTCATGTTGCTGCCAACCAGGGATTTTTTTTTCCCTCCACATAGTCTTCTCCAGGGCAGTTGAATTCAGCACTCATGTGAAGAGAGAAGCCAGCAGCCCCTGCTCTGCACTGCACTGACCCAACACACTTCAGGCCAGCAGCGGATCCAGAGGGCTCAAGAATATCTTTTATGAAAGGAAAGATGTTTCTTCAGCCAAAGGAAATCAGAAGATGAAATGTGAGATGAAACAAAGAAAGAGCATTTGTATGTAAGTCCTACCAGAAAACATGGTTTCAACAGTCTCCACTTAAGCATAAACACACCTGTTCAAGGTCAAGTGCCAAAACCAACTCTCTCTTAAAGGCTGGCTTTTTCTGACTCATCCCAACATTGCTGTTCATTCATTCCTCTTTGTCTAGCTGTGGTTTTCAGCAGTTCAGTGTCTTCTTTATTCTCCCTGGATTTAGGAGAAATTAACACTCGCCTGCCTGAAGGTATGTGGGTAGATATTCCCCAATATACTGCTTTAACAGCTCTGTGATATTTGAAACTGTATTGGTACGTTGTCACTGTTTTCTTCCTATTTGCTTCCCTCTAACATTCTTCTGTATAGCCTGGCAGGAAAATAGCCAACAGAAAAACTGAGATATTGTTGACATTCATAAAAATAACTTGTTTCTCCATCATTTTTCACACACAGATTTTTTCTTACTACTTCTGTTACAACCACCCTAAACCATCAGCAAGTGATTTCTGCAGAAAAAGTATCAGGGATTTCAGTATTTGTGCATACTGCTGGGCTACATTTGATACAGCATCTTAAACAAATGGAACCAAATGGCCAAAAGATCCAGATTTTCCAGGCTTATAGTGAGTAATGGCCACAGGCCTGTCCTGAGGCGTTGGCCCACAGAGGTCCCAGCAGAGGCACAGCAGCTCTGGTGCCAATCTACTGGTGGTGTATATATGACATTACATTTTCTGTGTATATGTGCATGGTTTTGCTATCCTCAGAAACATCTTGTTAGATCTCACACACAGAGCAAAAAAACCTCAGCAAGCTCCAAAAATGAATGTCCAGAAGACGAAGGGCTGAAGCATAACTCCCTGACCATAAGCAGGAATTGAACTTATTAATTAGGTCTACCTTGCTTCTCTCTCCCTAGGAGCTTACCCTGAGGAATGTTTCAGTTTCTGCATATCCCTGACTTTTATTTGATCATCTGATATTCCTGAGGTTTGCAAGGTAAGCCTGCTTTCCTTTATGTGAGATACTGTTAAGCGGGACAATTACTCTAAGTGGTGAATTATCAAAACATGCCAAAAGGCAGCCCTCTTCCTTATAAGCTTTTTGTATTTGGCTCTTCTTTCCTTCCCTGCAGTTAGTGTGTTCATCCTCCTTCTTGTGCACACTGAGGAACTAATTACACTGATATAATTCCACTGGATTTGAGGGGATTACCTTTCCAATTGCATTGGTGAGACACCCTTCTGTCCTTTAGTTGCCCTGACCAGAGTTATATTTAAGGGAATAAAATCAGTGCAACTGTCAGAAGCTATGAATTATATAGGGGGACTCATTAGACCTTAAGGAACCATGCAGATCTCCTGTAACTTGCCTGAAGGTACCCAAGTTTAACCTCCTGAGAGTCCAAAAGCTTATCTCTGACTCTGACCAAATATAATTTATTCTCTAGTTGATGCAGGGTTTTGCCTTCTATTTTCCTTCTACACAGTTTTCCATCTCTTTGCATCTTCCTTTCTTTACCTCATTATTGCTTTTGCTCCTCAGCTGCATGTTATAATAAAGTGTGGGGTTTTTTTCCAAAGCATTTCTGCATGAGACTGTAGCAGAGCTAAGGCTATGGTGAAAGAAAAGATACCAAAAATATATCAGGCGGTACGCTGCTGGGTAATTTAAAAAAATAACATGTCCTGTCTTAGTCAAACAATACAGCGTTTGATAAGCTATCTGCAGTGGAGAGGATAATTTTAAAAGGCTAGTCCACCTGCAGCACAGAATCCAAGAATAAGAGGTAAGTTTCAGGCTGAACTCCCAGCCAAAGATCCTCACCACCCTTTCCCATTCTTTCTCTGAGGTGGAGGTAAGAATGCTACAGCTAGGGACTAGGACATTTGACAAGGTTTTTTATTGTAGCAAGAAATTACAAAATGGAAAGGAGGGATATGGATGGTGAGGGATGGGAAAGATTGATAATTGTTTCCTTGGCAACTAAAACTGTGGAGCCTCATGCAGGAATCCCCAAGAAAAATCCTAGAGGAAGCCAGGCTAGATGATCATAATGGTCTCTTCTGCCTTCATACTCCATTTCAGGCTAAGTTTACATATCACAGTGTAGTGCTGCATAAAGAGATCGAGTTAGTGCTAAATGGAAACCAGAAGCTGTATGGTTGTAAGAAATTCTTGGGAAGAAGAGAAGCGCTATTGTCTCCCTTCCATAAAATGGGGAACATTTTATAATGCGAAAGATTAAAAGATTGAATAACTTGGCAAAGATTATTAAAATGTCTTTTGCAACACAGAGGACAGGCACATTACAAGTCCCTGCCTATCACTCTCATCACTGCAATGAGTGATGAGGATGCACCAAAGATATTCAAGGAATTAGAAGAAGGGCTAGGAGAGCAGAAAGGAGGAGAAGTGGGTGCTGTTTAATGAACGCCATTTTCCCACCTCGCAGTTCAGTGCTTCATGGGGGCTGCCAGCACAAAAAGGTCCCAGTCCTGCACAGTGTTTGGATGCAGCATCACTGAATCTTCATCAGTGGATTTAAATGTAAGAACTGGGGCATATATATGAATATTAATGAAAGAAAGATTGACTAACTTCAGGCTATTAAAAGATTTCTAGTCCCAGAGAGTAGGTGGAGTCTTTTAAAAAAATGTATAATGAAATACAATATGTGATACACAACTTCAAGAGCACTAAGAATGTCGATTTTGATACCTTCTAATTTTCTGTTTATATAGTGCTTTGCAAGTATGAAATGGAAATATGCCTTCATTTGAACATTCTTCCTTTTTCTCCTCTGTGTCTCATGTGGTGTTTTTTAATGCAGAATTTCATGGTCAGGCATTCTGGGGAGCCACTTGGCAGTGGGCAGCTAGTATTGATTTCTGCTCCAAAAATAGAGCATCCAATGCTTGTATACTTATAAATGTATGTGTGCATGCATATATATGCACATATATATATATAAAAATGTGTGTTGCAAAGATATAAAATACATAGGAAAGTTAAATCAGAACTGTAATTAATAAGCTTGCCAGTTCTAGTGTATACTTTTGTGCTAGCAGTGCACGTAACACATAAATGCTGGAAAGCATAATATTCTGTATTAATAATATACCCCAAGCAAGAGGCTGGTGCATTACTATACGTTCACTAGAAACCAGAGATTCAGGGCAGCAGAATTTCCAGTCAGTCACATGAGAAAGAAGTACTACAGCATCAAGGCAGCCAGTCCACTTATTTCTGTCTGTTCACGATGTTAAATAATTGCCGAGGCCTGCATCGCTATCACTTACTTCTCAGAGTAGCCTAATGATAGGGAAACCAGCTTTGTGAGTGATTTCCTGTAGAAGTGAGCAAAGGTGTTACATGTGTCTGTCTGATCCTCTGCAAGGAATGAGTGACTGTGGCAGCTCTAACAAAGCAGATGAAGAAAATGAAAGGATCCTTAGGGAGCCAATATATATTTTTTACTCTTTGGTGTCTGTGATGGAGATGGCTGGCATATAGCACAAAATGAAATTTGTGTTCCCTGAGACTTTATTCTGGGCTAGCACTAATGTTTACATATAAAATACCATGTAAGTAAAGTGCCAGAATGGCCCTGTTTGCAGGTTCAGTGAGAAGGGGCTACTATAAAGCATGCCAGCCAAAAGAAGATGGGAGAATCCTGCCTTTCTGTCTGAAGTATTCCTTAAAGGTAATTAGTAATGGGGTATCTATGTGTATGTATCTGGGTGTGGGACTATATAATTAGTTTATAAAATGTGAAATGCGAACCCAAAACCAGTGAGTTTGTTTTTTAATGCTTTCCTGTTTAAAATCTTGGGGTTTTCCCTCTTTTTCTACTCAGGTTTCACATTTTAATATCCAAAATGTCATGTCTCTAGTTCCTTTTCTTTGATGAAGGTCATCTGGAGACCTGAATAATGATGTCAGATAAATGTGTAGCTTTTATATGGAACAGAAATTTCACTGCTTGGAGAGGCTGCTGTTCCTCTAGGGCAAAAAAAGATGGAAGATATTTGAGGCAGTGAAAATAAAAAAGGAATTTAATTTTATTATTTTGATTCATGGTTACCCAAAATGTGACATCAGGGTTGGAATTCATTTCATCTAACATTATCGATCTACAAGAAAGGACCTAGTTATTGAAGCCTTTCTCTATAGACAAAGGAGAAAGCCAGGTAAGGACAGAGGCTGATGTCTGCCCTATCTTACCTGGAAATGCGTATTATTTCTTTCATTCACAATAAAGGAATGGAGCTTAGAGACTGTTTCAAAGAAATGCATACATGTAACTTCAGTTAAAAGGGATCTATTACATTTGTCCTGGTTGAGTGAAGGAATGCAAGTTCTTTCCAAAGTGGTTGTAAGAATAGTTTCCTCCTACCAAAAAGTGGAGGTCTGTAAGCAATCAAGGATGCCGTACACTGAGCACAAATAAGGAAATGCAGGACAGGTATTTCAGAGGAACAGAAAGAGAGGGGGATGTATTAGAGCAGGAGTCAAGTTTTCTGAAGCTTCAAGGAACTATACTCCACAGCATGACATTATTCACATTTTTCGAAATGTACAGAATGTACTTCCTTCCAGGAAGACAGGTCAGTTGGCCAGGTTAATTCATTGATTTGGGGAACTTAGCACATTGTCACGGACTTGTATAGGTCTCAACTTCTTTGGTATTCTTTAAGTCCTAGATTCTGGAGTCACATGATTCAATAAAAACTTGGACTTTACTTAAAAAGAAAAACTTTTTTCCCCTAGATTGTGGAGTAAAACTTCAAGATGCGAACTGTAAAGGCTCCAAAAAGGGAAAAGGAAATACAAAACCAGACATGTATGATCCCTTAGCCAGCCTTATGATTTCTGAATACTCAGATTTGAACACCAAGTTGGCATTAATGTAGTGTTAACATCATCCATTGCCTGCCTTCCAAAACTGTGTAAGCTGTGTTATACAGAGAAGGAAAAAAGGATGTAATTCTTGGTACGGCCTTCCTCTTTTCTTCCCCTTCCCCTGGGTATTCATAAAGCCACACTTTGCCCCATATGTGCAGCTCAAGAGAGATTTAGAGGTACAATTATGGTGCAAACATAACTGGGTTACTGCCACAATAACACACCAAACCACTCTAGCTAAAGTATATGTATTGCAAGCCTGTGATGTTAAAATCAGGTTTCCTTAAAGTGCCTTTGGTTGCAGACAATAAAAACAGCCTGTATGGCAGAAGACCACTGAAAATAACTTTTAAAGAAAGGATCCATTTTTACAATAGCAGCATTTCAACTGATGTGCAGACCTTGGTTCATAATTGAAAGTGACACAGCCAAGGGAACTAGTAGGATTAGGCTATGGGAATTCATCCGAACAATGTTTTGCATTCAGATAATTGCATGAAATTGGGCTATTAGTGTAAATTTTGCAAATTGCAATAACATAAAACAAAGTAAAATATTCCCAGTGTATACATTCAACTAATGTGCTAAAAGGGAACCACAACTGGTTTCAGACAGAGCACAGAGAACTTCCATTAACTATTCAAAGCTGTGTCCAAATATTGTTCCCAGTCTCACAGGTTCCTCAAATGGACTTTCAAAAGGAAACTTTTTTTATAAAGCAGTAAGTAAATAAACATAATTTAATAGTTAACTTGTGGTTTTCACTGGCAAGGACATTACTAACATGTCCTTTATCTGACCTTAATTTAACGTTGCATAAAATATCACCAAAAAGAACTGGAGAAGGAAGGAGTTTCGGCTCAACTTGCAGCTGCTCGCTCCAGTAGCTCTCCTAACCAAATGTCAGCGGTAGGTGCAGCTCATGCCTTTATAACTTCTTCCATGGGAAAGGATTACTCTGTCCTGTGGCTTTCCCCTAGCTAAGCAAAAACATTATCAGGAGAGATGTCCCAAATCCTCCTTCGTCTCAGTTTCTTGGTCTTTACTTTTTACCCTGCATTCACCCTTGGGACTCATCCTTGGTATTTGGAATGAGTATATACAGAGGGCAGTTTTAGAGGTGGCTTTGGACCACACAACACCAGCCCAGACAAATGCTGGCCCACCACTGACTCAGGCTAATTACTCTAATGCTTTGAGCTCAGTCTGGCTAATGCCTACTGCCGTGGCACCTAAGAAGGAAGACTGCAATTAGTCATGCTTTTATCTTTATTGAAGACTTGGCTGCTCAGGAGCATGTGCCAGACACATGACTCACTGGACTGCTGGGGCAAATGCCTGTGTCACTAATGTCTCTATGGGGTGCGGAGGCAATTTTCTGATTTGCCTGTCTTTTCTCATTTTTGAAGAAAGAGAAATAATTTTAATTATTTCTGTGATGCACATAGAATATGATAATATTCAAATAACCAATGAATGCATTTGTGTCAGTAATTCAATCTCTTGACTAGTGTTTTTCAGCCTAAAATCCTTATCAGAGTACTGAAGAAAACACCACGTCAGCATCCTGTAATGAATGTAAATGTAAAAGACAGCTGAGCTGTGAATAAGAGGTACCTTAGTAACACCAGAGCTTTCAGCTCATTTCTCTGTGACTGAATTTAGCAGTGGAGTAAGCCTTTCATGGCATCTAATGTTGTTCCCTGGATTCTGCCCTGTGCCCAATCTATGTGAGCCTTAAAATTCCAGAAGAGGAGGGTTCTGTTGCTGTCCGTGAAGAGTGATTTCCATGTTATTGTATCCCACTGACAGAAATTTCATCTGGAGTTTCTGACTCAGGTTTGCCTTTTTTGGGTTATTTATCTTTCAAATATTGCCCTTAACAAACTCTTCTTTTTATTGACAATTAAACCTTTTCAAGTGTTTTATGTCTCTATTATGTCTGACAGTCACAAGTCTGTAGGGTCTTTTAAATTTTACTTAGGGCACAGCTGTGCTGTGACACACCGTGGTGCAAATAACCCTGAGGCAAAGCTGAATGAGCCAGCTCCAAAACCAGGATTTGTACTTTGGCTATTCTGTAGAGACAGACAAGGACCATCTTTTCTGGCTTCCTTTGTTCTGTGCCTGTTGAGTTTGATACAGCAGGATCCTGGTTTGCAGGCAGGGTTTGTAAGCTCTACTTTCAGAAAAGAAAAAAAGTAATGGAAGTAGCATCACTCCAGCTGCAGTTTTCAATGCTAAACAAGGGTGTTTGGTGGGGGACAATGCTGGTTGAAGAAAAGAATGTGAAACGTGGTTTAGGAATCACACAATTTGGGCCTGAAGTAGAGTCATGTAAAATAAGTTTCTTGTTTTACAGAGACCTGGATGGTGACATTTCACTGAGAGATGGGGAAGCAACATGGGTAGAAAAGGTCTTTATGGTAACATAAAGGTGGAAAGACTGCAGGAAGACAAATGTGAATGAAGAAAAAAGAGTAGACAACAGAAGTATAGGTGTTTTGTGGCAGGTATTGAATGGGAGGGATCCTGGGGTTGTAACTTTTAGAGGCACTAGAAACCATCAGCAGTAGGAAACCAAAGTAAATTTGAGGGAAGGGAAAAAGGCTGTTACAGCGTTTATCTCAGGAAGATCAAGCTACTAGCAGCTGTGAGCAGGAGCAAAACTCACTAGAGGTGAATGTCATGGGCAAGATTTTCAAAATGTTCATTACAGCTGCTCCCACTAAAATCTGGCAAAGCATCTACCTATTGCCTCATTTTCTTATTCTTACTTTCCAAAAAACACTAATCCTTGAGTCTGCAAAACCTGCAAATCTTCCTTGTTCATTATATAAATTAGGATAGCATTTGATTTATCTTTGATATAAACTATATCGGGGCCAGACAGGAGGAAGCCTTATCTTTTTATATGAAGTCCAAATGGTTTCCGGAATGGGAGATATACCCTGAATTATGAAGTGATGATTGGAAACAGATGTGGGGGAGGATTTTGCAAGGTCTGGATATATTTTGGAAGTATTTATTGACATTGCATAAAGTGGCAGGAACGTTTGTTGATTCTGTTTTGTGGGCAGAGTAATATGGATGTATGTGTTAGTGACCTTTTCAGTGAGCACTCTGTTTAAGATGGGATTACCAAGGATATTTTATAATAAATTCACTGTACTTAAAATTTACTTCTCTTAAGTTCCAAAACTACAACAGACAAGATCTCTCTTGCTCACCTTTTGTGTGTTATTCTGTAACGCAGATAAATAATCTAATTGCTGTCATAATCAATGCTACAGTAGCTTGAAATGTATTATTTTTATGGTAAGTTATCTATGTATAGATGGAATTATTTTCAGTTTCTCAGTGTATATGGATGAAGGATAGTTTGATAGGGCAAAATATGTCTGCGGTGCAATAATTTCTGAATATGGTATGTCTATGTGTTATAAAACATTACGTTATGAACAAAATGGGGCAGTTAAGGTCAAGATTGGTGGCAAGATATGAAGGAAAAAAGACTATCGGCTCAGAGAACTACATACCTCTTCACTGGAGGAACAATACTAAGCTCATTTATTCTATCGTGTTGCCTCAGAAGAACTGGTGAGATGGGAATTTGAGGTAAAAGGTTTTGGCAGGTGATGAAAGTGAAGGAGTCAGAGAGGCAATCAAAGTAACCGTTCTTAGGAAGAGTATGAAGGTGTATATCAGAGACATTTGTTGCAGACCTATTGCCAGAAGTCTAGGAACTGGATTAAACAAATAGCCTAAGGTATTTGCAAAAAGATGACAAGCCTTTCAGCAAAATAGAGATGCACTTGGCCAGTATCTCTAATGTCTCAATGAAATCTGTACTGGAAAATGTGGAAAAAGCAATTTATTAGGCAACTCTATTTATAAAAGGCTATTTCTCTGAGTTACCTCCATGTATTTCTCCAGCTTAGCAGCTCAGAATTGAAAACACAACATATATGCATCTCTTGCCTTTTTCCTTTTTTACATAGGAAGAATCTGGTATTTGTGTGGGCATTCCTGCTGCCAGTTCCCAATATTGCATTTTACACCGTTACAACATGAGACCACATGAGACTATCCTGTTAAACTACACAAGAACAAAATTCTATATCCTAATGAAGTTTGGATTTTTCTTTCACCTTTTAACCTAGAAAGCATACTTTCTAGTACCTTCCCTGTACTTTCTAGAACAAACTGATCTGTTTTGCTAGTCTGGCCTTCTGAAGTTGGCTCCTTTCTCTTTTGGTGCCAGCAGCTGTTGCTACTGTACTTCATCAGTTAGTTAAAAGGGGCAGGGCAGAAGTAACCTAGAGCACAAGTTTGGATCGAGTGAAGTATGAGAGTTGAGAAGTAGAATGAAAGTGCACGAGACTGGGCTGTATTGATCTGTAAATGGTTTGAGTCTTTTTTATGTCTTTTTTACATACGTGCAACTTTTCACAGCACACAGCTGTCGGAGTAAAAGAAAAACTGTAATGAAAAAAGCACTCTCTGCTTCCTTAGACACAAGTATTGGTAAAAAAACTAGATGTCTGAGAGCATTGGGAATAGCCTAACAAACTGTCTGAAGGTCTTCACAAAGCCAAGCTAGGACCTCTTGCTTTGAACATTTTTTTCAATGGGTAGTTCAGCAAGTTGGAAACATTCACAAAAGAATCTTTTTCTTCACAAATTTCAGCAGCAAAAGAGCAGGAGAAAAAAATCCTCTGTTTTGTTGGGGTTTTTTGTTTTTTTTTTTTAAATATAAATATTGTTCACTAAAGCAAAAAATATCTTCAGCAGCTCTGGTCACTGAGTCCCAAACCAGTAATAACTGCATGTTAGATTACTGAGCAGTTGTCTGGTTCCACTGGAAATAATATTGATGGTCTCCCATTCACTTCAGCATGTCTGAAACAGTGTTTTGAAGTGCAGTTTTGAGGAACGGTGTTCCAGATATGAGTATTACATAACTTTATGAAAAACAAAATGATTGGAAAGTACTTTCGGTTTGTAAGAGGGTCTAATGTCACACCTTCCCTTCCAGCAAAACCCGGGCAAGAAGAAATGAGCACTTCCACAAAGAGCCTTCTGAAGACGCTCTTGTTTCTGTCATTGCAGTGTGGGTGCTCACTTCCACTGCTGAGGTTTCAGCTTCCAAATGTCCCCCCGTGTGTGTTCATTTGTGAGGTTTCTATTCAAAATGTCACAGGTTTTTTTTCCTCTTTCATCCTTCACAAAACAAGCTCTCGGTTTCCAGGTGGAGCCTGTCATCATTAATCTAATCATACTTTGCACAGCCTTTGATTTTTTTGCATCCTCAGTCTTGCCCCAGTGATAAATCAGAGTAGCTGTCACTGTAGTGGAAAGCTCAGTAATGTCAAAAACTTCCTGGTGTATATGCAATGGGAAGTCATTCAGCTGTAAGTAAATAACCCTTGCAAGCCACACTGTTACAAAAGATTACTTCTACTCTCCCCTTAAGCAGGGGGAGTTAATATCTCTATCCATACTACAAAAGAGTACCATAGGAAAGATAATTTCTCACCTTCCAACTCAGTTACTTCTTGTGATGAATGCACTTAAGCTACAGAGTAAAATGTAGTTAAAATTATAGCTAGTTTCACTTTGTGAGTTTGCAAGGGACAATGTAGGGAAGCTTGTGAGAGCCACAGATTCCAGGATTTCCGGCCTATATTAATTTCCTAGCAAAATTTGCCGCATTTCCTCAGATTTCTGTTTTAGTAGAATCTAAGTCTTCTATGGATCTTTGTTTGGTTGGTTTTAATATTGCTATTATGTCATTCTTGAACTTAAGATACTTGTTAGAAGCATATAAGGTGGTTTGGGGTATTTTTGCTGTTCCAAAGGGAAAGGAAAAACATAGCCTCCACCACAAATCCCAGAATGTCATCCCTTTGAGGCATACCTGAGTTGAAGTTCCTGCTGGTTATTCTGTAGCACCTTTTATCTGTGAATCTGCAATAGGTGAAAAGGACCAGAGAGAGAGAAGGTGGTGAGGATGCACTGACCCAGTCTAAAGAGGAAAATCCTCTCCCCACCTCCCTCACCCTCCATGGTGCCCCTTCACAATAGATTCGGGGCCCTGGAACTTTTGAACAAATAAGAGAAGGAGGAAGAAAATGAGGCAAACAAAGAAGACCAAGGTCCACCAAGGCCAGGTCACTTCAGACCAGGTATTAAAACCAGCTCTGAAAAGAACCCCAGAACAGTCATTGTAGTGGGTGACTCCACTCTAAGGGGTGTCAAAGGCCCCATATGCAGACCAGACCCGCTTCATAAGGAAGTCTGCTGCCTTCCTGGGGCCCGCATCCTCACAGCAACACTCCCTACCTTAGTGAGACCGAAGGATTACTACCCTCACCTGGTTTTTCAGGTAGGTAGTGATGACATCGCCAGGAGAGAGAAGGCCTAAAGCAATGGAGAGAGACTTCTGGTCCTTGGGAAAACTGCTTAAGGGGTCAGGGGCACAAATTGTGTTCTCCTCCATCCCTTTGGTTGGGGGGATAGATGAGGCAGATCACAGGAGAATTCAGCAGATGAATGGGTGGCTCCAAGACTGGTGTTACCATCAGGGTTTTGGATTCTTCAATCATGGGTTGGTATACAGGGCACCTGATCTTTTGACATTAGACGGGATGCACCTGTCCCGGAGAGGGAAGGGGACCTTGGGGCAGGAGTTAGCTGGGCTCACTGAGAGAGCTTTAAACTAGATTTGAAGGGGGAAGGGGGCAAAACATTGGCCCATCTGAACTGCATGTATACCAATGCACACAGCATGGGTAACAAACAGGAGGAGCTTGTAGCCGTGATGAAACAGGAAAATTACGATGTTTTTGCTATTACAGAAACATGGTGGGATGTCTCCCATGACTGGAGTGTCCCAATTGATGGTTACAAGCCCTTTAGGAGGGACAGACAGGGAAGGAGAGGTGGTGGGGTGACTCTGTATGTTAAGGACTGTTACGATTGCTTCGAGCACAGGTGTAGTGAAGACAGGGTTGAGTGTCTTTGCATTAGAATCAGGGGGAAGGCCAACAGGGCAGATGTTGTAGTAGGAGTCTACTATAGGCAACCCAACCAGAACAGAGAGGTGGACGAGATATTTTATAGGCACTTAGGTGAAATCTCACAATCGCTTGCCCTTGTTCTTGTGGGCGACTTTAACTTCCCAGACATCTGCTGGAAATACAACACAGCAGAACGAGACCAGTCCCGGAGATTCCTAGAATGTGTGGGAGACAAATTCCTGATGCAGCTGGTGAGAGAACTGACCAGAGAAGGTGCCCTGCTGGATCTCCTCTTTGTGAACAAAGGGCTGGTGGACAACATGGAGGTTGGAGGCCGACTGGGGCACAGCGATCGTGAAATAATAGAGTTCTCTATTCTTAGAGAGGTCAGGAGAGAGCTAAGCAGGACTGACATCCTGGACTTCAGAAGGGCTCACTTTGTCTTGTTTAGGCACCTGCTTGAAAGGATCTCCTGGGAGACTCTCCTGAAGGGTATAGGGGCCCAGGAAGGCTGGGCACTCTTTAAGAAGGAAGTGTTAATGGCTCAGGAGCAGGCGGTCCCCAGGTGCTCTAAGAGAAGCCGACACCAGAGAAGACCACCCTGGCTGAACAGGGAGCTTTGGCTGCAACTCAGGGAGAAAAGGAGAGTTTACAGCCTTTGGAAGAAGGGGCTAGCCACTCACAGTGATTACAGAGAGGCTGTGAGGCTATGCAGGGCAGAAATCAGGAGGTCTAAGGCCCAGATGAAAATTAATTTGGCCTCTGCAATCAAGGATAACAAGAAAAGTTTCTATATGTATGTCAGTAGCAAAAGAAAGTCCAGGGAGAGTCTCCATCCCCTGCTAGATGCAGGAGGAAATTTGGTAACAAGTGACGAGGAGAAGGCTGAGGTGCTTAATGCCTTCTTTGCCTCAGTCTTTAATAACAAGGTTAGTTGTATCGATGAAATCCAGCCTCCTCAGCAGGAAGACAGAGACTGGGAGAACGACCCCCTGCAATCCAGGAGACAGTCAGTGCCCTACTGCATCACACAGACACACACAAGTCTATGGGCTGGATGGGATACACCCGAGGGTGCTGAAGGAGCTGGCTGGGGTGCTCGCCAGGCCACTGTCTATCATTCTATCATTTTTGCTACACTTGGGCCACAACAACCCCCAGCAGCACTACAGGCTTGGGGAGGAGTGGCTGGAGAGCTGCCAGTCAGAGAGGGACCTGGGGGTGTTGATTGACAGCCAGCTGAACAGGAGCCAGCAGTGTGCTCAGGTGGCCAAGAAGGCCAATGGCATCCTGGCTTGTATCAGGATTGGTGTGGCCAGCAGGGACAGGGAAGGGATCTTGCCCCTGTACTTGGCGCTGGTGAGGCCACACCTCAATTACTGTGTTCAGTTTTGGGCCCCTCACGACAAAAAGGACATTGAGTTACTCGAGCATGTCCAGAGAAGGGCTACAAAGCTGGTCAAGGGTCTGGAACACATGTCCTATGAGGAATGGCTGAGGGAACTGGGATTGTTTAGTCTGGAGAAGAGGAGGCTGAGGGGAGACCTTATCACCCTCTACAGCTATCTGAAAGGAAGCTGCAGAGAGCTGGGTTTGAGCCTCTTTAGCCTAGTAGAAAGCGACAGGACAAGAGGGAATGGCCTCAAGTTGTGCCAGAGAAAGTTCAGGCTAGATATTATGAAGCATTTCTTTCCAGAAGGGGTTGTTAGGTGTTGGAATGGGCTGCCCAGGGAGGTGGTGGAGTCCCCATCCCTGGAGGTGTTCAAGAGTAGGGTCGATTTAGAGCTTAAGGATATGCTGTAGGTGGGAACTGTGCTAGGTGAGAGGTTGGACTAGATCTCTAGGGTCCTTTCCAACCTAGATGATTCTGTGATTCTGTGAAAGCGCAAAGGGAAGTACAGGCTGAGATGTACTTGAAGCTGTAACCAAAAACCTATCTTTTGTCAGGATTCCTGCTGTAGTCAGGACTTTCTGGTAGATGAGAAGTGTACTGAAGAAATAGCTGAAGGCTATATAAAGGGAAGCCGGAGAAAAAAGCCCTGTAGTTGGTCATAAAATCGTAAGTCTGCTGCTACAAAGATGCCAAATACATATAGATAACTTCTGCCCTGGTTGTGGATGGACCGCAGGGCAAGAACTGGTGGAGCAAAGTCCCTCCCACTGTAAGAAAAGATCAGGTTCGTGACCACCTGAGGAACCTGAACATTCATAAATCCATGGGTCCTGTTGAGATGCAGCCCAGAGTGCTGAGGGAATTGTCTGATGGAGTTGCCAAACTATTCTGCATGATATTTGAAAAGTCATGGCAGTCAGGTGAAGTCCCTGGTGACTGGAAAAAAGGAAACATTTCACCCACTGTTACAAAGGTAGAAAGGATGATCTTGGGAACCAAGCACCTGTCAGCCTCACCTCTGTTCCTGGGAAGATCATGGAGCAGATCCTCCTAGGAGCTATGCTAAGGCTCATGGAGGACAGGGAGGTAATTCAAGACAGCCAGCATGGCTACACCAAGGGCAAGTCCTGCCTGACCAACCTAGTCACCTTCTATGATGGAGTGACTACATCAGTGGACAAGGGAATGTTGTCTATCTGGACTTCTGTAAGGCCTTTGACACAGTCCCCTACAGCACCCTTCTCTGGAAGGTATGGCTTTGATGGGTGCACTGTTCAGTGGATGAGGAATTGTTTGGCTGGTTGCATCCCGAAGGTAGTGGTCAACAGTTCAGTGTCCAGATAGAGATCAGTCACAAGTGGTGTCCCTCAGGGGTCTGTACTAGGACCAGTGCTATTTAATATCTTCATAAATGACATAAACAGTGTGATCAAGTGCGCCTGCAGCAAGTTTACGGATGACACCAAGCTGCATGGTGTGGCTGACATGCCTGAGGGACAGGATGCCTTTCAGAGGGACCTGGCAATCTTGAGAAGTGGGGCCGCATGGACCTCATGAGGTTCAACAAGGCCACGTGCAAGGTCCTGCACATGGGTTGGGGCAATCCCCAGCCAGTATCAATATAGGTTGGGGGATGAGGGGATTGAGATCAGCCCTGCCAAGAAGTACTTGAGGGTTCGGTGGATGAAAATCTGGACATGAGCCAGCAATGTGCTCTTGCAGCCCAGAAAGTCAACCATATCCTGGGCTGCATCAAGAGAAGCATGACCATCAGGTCAAGGGAGGTGATTCTGCCTCTCTACTCTGCCGTGGTGAGACCCCACCTGGAGTACTGTGTCCAGCTCTGGAGCCCTCAGCACAGGGAAGACATGGACCTGTTGGAGTGGGTCCAGAGGAGGGCCATGAAAATGATCAGGGGAATGGAACACCCCTCCTCTGAAGAAAGGCTGAGAGAGTTGGGGTTGTTTAGCCTGGAGAAAATAAGGCTCCAGGGAGACGTTATTGTGTCATTTCAATACTTAAAGGGGGCCTATAAGAAAGATGGGGACAGACATTTTAGTAGGGCCTGTTATGATAGGACAAGGGCTAGTGGTTTTAAACTAAAGGAGGGTAAAATCAGACTGGATATACAGAAGAAATATTTATATAGTTCTTTATATTTCTATAAATTTATATATTTATATTTTTTACTATGAGGGTGGTGAAACACTGGAACAGGTTTCCAAGAGAGGTGGTAGATCCCCCATCCCTGGAAACATTCAAGGTCATGTTCAACAGGGCTCTGAACAATCTGATCTAGTTGAAGGTGTCCCTGCTCATTGCAGGGGGGGGTGGAGTAGATGACCTTTAAAGGTCCCTTCCAACCCAAACTATTCTATGATTCTATGATCAAGGCAAATGGGTGAAGTAAATGTCAATCAGGTTACCACATATGATGAGGCTTTCTAGGAAAAAGGGGGAACTAAGAGGCTTACAAAAAGAATTAAAGGAACTAAACAAAGTATAGAGATACGAAAGTTAACTAACATTAAGGGGAGTAGGAGCTACAATTGCAAAAGCATCACCCCAGAGCATGGCTCCACTGAAAGAGGCAGCTAAGCAGGACAGAGGATCATGTGACTGGTGAAATTCCTTCACACTTTCTGGGAAACAGCAGACCAAAACAGGGAGTGAACTGTAGCATAACAGGTAGCTGCCTCGCAGCTCCCCTTTCAATGCCGGTTGTTATTTAACAACCGGAGTTTAATTTGGAGGTGTCTGGTGGAACGTGTGAAATTGCAAGGGATAAGAGAATATGCGATCAAATGTGACAGTTCTTAAATTAGCTCAGGAAGCGGGGAAATAACATAAATACCAGTTGGGTCTCAACAGACACAGAAACTGGGGAACGTGAACTCAAACACAAGATAGGAAGATTATTTTCGTGAACTGAACTCCAGGAACTGGAGCAGGAAATCGTGTTAGCTGAGACAGTGAATGAGTTAGCAGTTGCGGTGGATTTCATTACGGGTAACATCTCAGAAATGTGAGAGAAGTCGTCTCACACTTTAGTCTGTGAAGTTACCTTTGCATCTTGGTGAAACAGATTATCTACAGGCAATCTGAAATGTACTACAGACAGCCTTACGTGCTCTGTTACTAGAGGTACTGTTAGGACAACGATGTAATGTGGTATCTTTCAGCAAAGGAGGTGATAGGCAGCATCTGAAATATGTTTTGAAATTAAGTATTAACTGCCAAAGCTCCCACTGAACCTGAAGCAGGGATGGATTCCTGTTCACTTACTGAATACTTCTGAGGGTTAGCTTTTTAAAAGGAAAACCACATTTTGCAAACAGAAAGAGTATGTAACTGCACACTCCAGTGCCAACATGGGCGCACACTGCTGCTTACAATGAAGGCATATTGGAGTGAAGTGGGTTTTTTAAGCTTTTGGTGGCTATTTTTTAGCCTGCACTGCAGAGCTGCAAAAGGGGTTGGGAAGGACGAGAGAAACTGAGAGAGATGGCAGAAAGGAATTACATAACATGGCACGTATCCACAAATGGTGGCTACCTAGATATAAAAAAAATCTAATTAATGCTCTTTGGAGCTAAGCTGTTTTCATGGGACTGGCAACCAGGCAAAAAAAAATGCTGTTTGATTCCTAATGTGTTCTGGGAAACAGAAATCTCAATTTTTTTAGTAAATATAAAGGAATATCAAAGACATACTTCTTTCTATCAGCAATTTAATGTAACAGAAACAATCTCCAGGCCTTGATTTTGTTTTTTACTTGGTCATGTAAAAAAAAAAAAATAACCCACAGTGGGTGTTATACAAGTTTTTCTGCATTCAGTTTTTGTTAGATGTTTTGAAAACTGTGGGGGTTTTTTTTGTCCCACTGTGGTCTTTTTGCAATGTTTAACATCTTTGCATGGGATGTTATAGCTCAAATTTTTAGTTTCATTTTAAGATATAGGTTGTAATCACCCATGAAATTTTCTGTGAAACATCTCTCCACTGTACAAAATGAAAGAAAATTATATCGTACTGACTGAGACTTTTAGAATGAAAGTATAGGTCTCGTGCTAGAATGCCTGAAATACTCATCATAGTGACTGCCTCTGATACCTCGCCAAAGACAGCACATCCGTGGACCTTTTGACCCTGAAAACGTCTAACCTAAAGCCGGGAGGTTTTTCAGATGTCACGCTCTCCCCTTACTCACTCTGTCTAAATTGAGCCACATCTTCAGTTGATGTAGTTTGGCTGATTTCAGCCTTGCTTATTTACATTTCCAAGGACCTGCCATGCATTATTTTCCTTTGCTGTCTGTGCGATACTGTGCTGTGAAGTGCGCCGAGTGATGTACAGCTAAAGCTTATGGGTATCGCTTTATTTCTGTATGTCAGCAAGATGAATCCTTCACTCTTCCATCCTTCTCTGGGAGCGAGGTCTATCTGTTGTGACCAATGTGTGCTGAGAACAACATTAGGAAGCCCCCTGATATAGCGATAGTCCTTTTTATTGTGAGTGCAGCTGGAAGCTAGGTGACCCAGCTCACTTTCTGGTGGGACCTTTTCCCAGCTGTTGCCGGTGCTCCTCAGTGACTGTCGGACTCACCCATGGCCCTGAGGAGAGCTGGGCTCAGGAGGAGCCCTGAGGTGAAAGTCTCCCCTGCCTTTGTGCCTGCTATCCCCTCAAGCAACGCCAATGCTGCGCGGATGTCCTGCCACGTAGCTATGCCCTCATCGCTGCGCCTTCTCCTTCTCCGCTTGGTCCTTTATTATTGTTCCATCCCCTCAACACTCCGCGAGCAGGCTGTGGGAAGCCAGGGCCTGTCCCCGGGTACCCCTCGGCCTGGCCAGCGGGCTGAGGGACGGGACCTCCGGCCTCGCTCTGCCACGGTGGAGCACAGGCAGGAAACAGGGATGCCCCACGCGGGGCCGCCCCGGTCAGGAGCAGGTACCAGCAGCCGCCGAGGAGCCAACCGGGCCCTCAGCACTTCCCGCTGGTGGGGGGGCGGCTCTTGGGTGACCCGCTCCCACACCCCTTCTGAGGAGACGGGGTGCGGAGGGAGGCAGGGAGGGAGGAGGGAAGGAGGGAGAGAGGCAAGGAGGGAGGGAGGAGGGAAGGAGGGAGAGAGGCAAGGAGGGAGGGAGGAGGGAAGGAGGCGGCCGGCGCCGCGCGGCCGGCGGGCGGAGGAAGCGGGGGGGGGGGGGGCGTAGGGAGGGGCGGCGGGGCCCCGCGGGCCGGCCACGCGCGGGGGCGGAGCCTGCTGGGCCCGCCCCGCCACTCACACCCCCCGGGGAGCAGGCGGGGGGGTCTTGGCTCCTCCCCCCCGCCCCCGCCCGCCCGCGCGCGGCGGAGGGGGCGGGGCGGGCGCGCCCCCGCGCAGACGCGGACGGCGGGGCGCGCGCAGGTGGCGGGCGGCCCCGCTGCGCTCGCCGCCGCCGCGGGCCGCGCTCTGCCGGGGTTAGCGCGTCGCCGGCGGGGAGGGAGGGAGAGAGGAGAGCGGGCGCTGGGCGGCCGGGTCGGGACTGCCGCCGCCTCCCACGTGAAGAGCCGTAGCCGCCCGGGCGAGGAGCCCCGCTGTCCCGCAGCGCGGGGGCTTCCCCTCCGCCTCCCCGCCCGCGGGCCCCGCTCCCGCCCCGTCGCCGCCGCTGCTGGGAGGCGGCCGGCGCCGCGGCGCTGCCCCCGTGAATACTCCTCACGGGGTGGGGGGGGGGGGTGTTGCGGAGGGCCCCCCGCCGCCACCGGGCGTCCCAGCCCCGCCGGCGGTGGATGCGCCCGGGAGGAGCCGCCGAGCCCGCCCAGCCCTTTCAGCCCGCGGGGTGGGGGGGGACGCGGGGCGCCGCGATGACCTGACGCCGGGCCGCGGCGAGCCGTGCCGTGCCATGGAGGGAATGACACGCTTCGTGGTGGCCGCGGCGCGGTGGCGGCCGGCGCTGCCCGCCCTGCTGCCGCTGCTGCTCGCCGTGCCGGCGCTGCGGGGCTCGCCCGCCGCAGGTAAGGGAACAAAGGGGGCCGGCGGCAGGTGTGCGGGGTAGGGGCGGGGGGGATCGGCCGCTGCTGCCGCCCGGGGCGGCCGTCCCCGGTGTCCGTTATCGGGCGCGTGCGGGGGGAGGCGGCGCCGGTAACAATGCGGCGGTGCCGGCGGGCGGGGGCCGCCTCTGCGCGCGGCGCCGCTGGGGAGCCCCGCCAGAAAACGCGCGCATTGTTCGCAGCCACAGCGCGGCCGTGGGCAGCCCCAACGCGGGGGGGGCGGAGGGACCCGTTCGGTGTCAGCGAAGGAGAGAACCGCTGTGGGGAGGGGGTGCTGGTGGCCTCTCGGGGACACGGTGTTTGGGGCGTGTGGGGCGTCCGGTGGTCGCCCGCTCAGCGGCCGCCCCCCGCCCCCCCCCCCCCCCCCCCCGCTTCTCCCGGAGGTCCCGCGGCGTGTGGGGGTGCCCCGTGTCAGGCGGTGGCGGCACCTGGTTCTCCTTCACCTTTCCACTTGGGAAGTGTCGGAGCCCCTCGAAACGCACAATGCGACTTCCCGAGCACAGCCGTGGCGTGAGTTGTGTGTGCAGGGAACTGTTGGGGCTTCAGAGGCTCGTGTATGTTCAGTAGATGTTTCAAAAGAGCCGGGCATCAGTGACCCCTTTTTTGTCTCTTTTCTCTAGTGGCTCTAGACATCAAAATTAGTCTGTAGTTAAGCAGTTTAATCACAAAGGTACCTAATTTGGTTCTGCTTCCATAGCACTTGGTTCATCTTTAATACTTTTTTTTAAAAAATGCAACAACTGCTGTTTCATGGACAGTTTTACAGAGACTATAGGTTTTCTTTCTGGTAGATAACAGGTGGTATAAAGTAATACACTTTTATCAACATCAGTAAGTGGTAAGGAGTGAGGAGAACCTGTATGAACCTATTTAATGAAGTGGACCAACTAGTGTTGACTCTTATTTAAACACAAGCATCGTGGTGCTTATTGTTTGGTACTTAAGAAACCTTGTTGTTACAAAACATGTTTATCTTTTTAATAATACTTTATTTCCACTCAAGAAAGTAGTTTCTGTTTTGTTGGTGAGCACTTAATTTTTCAGGGAGGTTACGATCTGCTCTATGTCCCCTCATAGCCAACCAGAGATGTTCCATTTCAAGCCTACACAAAAGTTGGTAATTTCTAGTAAGCTTCAGAGATTTTTTTTTTTCTTAAATAGAACAGGCTTTGCATACTAACAGGAGAAGGCTGTAAGTTGGAGATTTGCTTGGGTGTTTTTGCCTCTTTGAGATTGAAATGGCCAGGTTTCTTTTTCTAGATCTTCACAGTAAGTCAGTGAAGGCTTTTGTTTAATTGTTTGTCTAATAGTTAGTAGTTCTTAATTAAACATTGGTGTGTATTTCTGTAAACTTTTGTGTGATTACTGTGCATTCTTGTATAACTTTAAAAGCAGTGGTAGAAATGTTATGTAACTTAGTGTTTGGGCTGCTGTAAGAGAGCACTTAGAGGCAACAGATCTTGCCCAAAGCGATGCTTTCCTGCTCGGTCTAGGGCAGGAGCCTTTGAGCTATTTCCATTTGCGAGTCCTCTATGTTTTCTCTTTCCACTGAGTATGTGAATCATGTACAATGAACTTTAGTATAATAAGAACAAACTTGCTCTTCAGAGGATGCTTTTTGCTAGACATCTCAGAAACAGTCCATTGATCACAGAGTTTTAAAGACCACAGGTTGCAGAAAACAAGAATATTTTGTTCCTTTTTGGTTAGGATGAAATGCTTTATTAAAAGCATGACAGGAATTTGATTTCTCTGTTTTGGGCCCATAATCTTTATTAGGACACAGCCTTTATCCTAATATTTTCTTTAGCTTTGAAATGTTTTGATGGTATAATGGCTGGTGTGTAACAGAAGAGATGTGTACTGGTCATGTGCAGTGGGCTTGGACAACATTCACTTAATTGCTCACCAGATTTACAGCTCCTTGAGTATCTCTCTTGGGTGCAGTTCATTTGGTTTTCAGTGCTATTTGGTCTTGACCAGTTTAGGAACAGCAAGAGCAAACTCCTACAACTTTGAGTTATGCAGAAGAGACACACAGTAAGAGCGGAATGGCTGTTACAGCCACTTGCTTGCAAAGTGAATGTACTTAAGATAATTTAGTAGTAAATCAACTTGGGTTTTGGAATGCTTGATCCAGCTCCCACTGAAGTCACATGTCGCTGAATCAGGGCTTCAGCTTCTGCAATTAAGCAGATGCTGAACTCTTAATATGTGGATAGGCTGCTAGTGTGCTAAAGGTAGGCATGCATTTGAGCACCTCTGTGAACCAGGGCTTTGGTCAGGCTCTGGGAACGTCTTACTGCTCAGCCTAGGCTGTGTTTTCACTTTTGTTCCATTGCACAATCTGTGCAACTCTGGAACTGACAATGAGGAGGATTTATCTTGCCTTGCTGTGCTGTTTTCATGGGAGAGAGGAGAGCTATGTGTGGGACTCGGAAAAGCCTGCAGTGAGTCTCCTCTGAGACTTGAGGACCAAAGACAGGTTGTAGAGGTCAGCCAAGGAATCAGATGTAGCTGCCTTATGGGATATTGTTTATTCAACTTAATTGCATGAGTGTGTTGCAGACACTTGAGTTGGCATCATGTCTCCTGTGGCCGGTTCAGCTTGTCAAGCTTGCTTCCAGTTCATTTTCACAGAAGACCCATCTGGTTGGAGGATTCCCTTTAAGACTTCTTTCTGTGCTGTGCTTGCTTTATTTATGTCAGCCTTGTGTCTACAAGCTACACTTGTAGTCTTGCCAGAGGAAATGTGTTTTTTGTTTGCATGTTCTTTCAAGAACTTAGAATGCTAAACAAGCTAGTGGACAGTGCAGCTTTTTGTTCAGTTGTGTCTGTTTTGTGAGTGACATTTGTTTTCTGTGAAGCAAGGTCTTAACTTTCTCAGGCAGGGCTGGGACTTGAAATATAGCATGCCTTTAACAAAGTAGGCTTTAACAGCTTTGGCCTACCTTGGGTAATAGATTTCAGGCACTGGACACATTAAAGAGCAGTGATTATTGCTGCAAACAAATCTTTTCCAAGAGGTCTTGGGAAGCTGATGATTGTGTTAAGTGGCAGGTTCTGACAACCCAGTTCTTATTTCTCAACTCACAGTGTGTGTATTTGGGGAGTTGCCTGGGAGAGAAGTGAAGCAGAATAGGCTTCTTAATCATACAGTCTCACTTCAAATGTGGGAGACATGGTTTTCCTTCATTTGAAAGTAAATCTGTTTATGGCTGATGTCTTAAACTACCAGTGTGTCTCCAGCCTTGCCCATTGTGGCCTACAGTATGAATAACACTCATTGCATAAGAGTTATTATGGATGTTGTCCTTAACTACTAGTGTGTCTCCAGCCCAGCCCGTTGTGGCATACAGCATGAATAACACTAATAGCATAAGAGTTATTAAATAGAGTGTGTCCTGGGAACCTATGTATAAGTAAAAAGCCATAAGGAAATGGCACAAGTTGTCTTTCGAATTTTGTCCTAGAACCCCAAAGCAAAGTTGAATGATATCATTAAATGAACAATGCAGACCTCATTTCTTTTTTGGTTCATGTATAAGAATCACATTTTCATGGAGCCTTTGTCAGTATGGCTAGTTTTACGCTCTGGGGTTGCGTGATGTCTTGTCTTTTTTTAATCTAAGAGTCATATATTTCTGTGCTTTTCTTTAGTGATTGCTAAACACACATGAGCTCAATAACAGATTTGATTGACACTCCCTATATGCGGTGTGTTTTCAGCTGTTGATGTTATTGGAGACAGCTGTTTTGGAAGATGAGGAGAAAACCTTTCATAAGAGCAATGGATTAGTGGTGTCTTCTTCCCAACACATGAGATGGGGAAAAGGTACAACTGAACATCAGTACTTACATCGCTGATTAATTGCATGTAAAATGCACAGAATAAATACTGGAAAATGGTAGACTGAGCTGATTGTGCTAGCTCTTACTAAAGCTGTAAGATGATATAAGATGCTTGTAAGAAATACTACCCTTTTGCAGTGGAGTTGAGAACAAACTTAACTGTTTCAATTGAAATGTTTAAAATTGTGCATTTTCCTATGGGCTGAAGCTTTTTTTCTGTGCAAAATGTCAGTTGAAAGAGTTCAGCTTCTGATGTTGAGGCAAGAGGAGAACAATGGTTTTTGCTTTGACTTCTGCCAGCTTCTTTTCTGAGCAACTTTAATACCCTTACGCTTTGGAGCATGCAGTTAAACTTTGGCAGATCTGACAGGGGTGTTTTCTCTGCTGCTGCTTTGAAAGTGATTTTCTTCAAAAGCTTGTAACAACTGAATTTAGGTGCACATGACTGAGATAGAGATGATGCTTTTTTTTTTTGACTGCTAAAACTTCGGATATAGTCTATTCTCATGGAACCTCACTTACCTATTAATACTGACCAGGGGGTATATGTGCCACCTGGGCAGATTTACGGAGCATGCTTTCCATAGCCCAGAATGATGTGTGAAAGATTGGCCTTCCCTGTGGAAGTCTGTCTGAACTGCTGCAGGAGTGGAACAGGATTAAGCTTTAGGACTGAGAAATGGCACCTGCCTGCCTTGTGTTAAGGATGTGTCTGTGCTATGTAATGGAGGGCTTTACTTTCTTTAGGGGAACCACACCTTGTGGTGTGGTGCTGTGTGGTGTTACTTGATTGCATTAGGCCCAGGAGGGAAAGTGAAGAGAAGGCTTTTGGAAGGAACTTAATCAGCATCCCACACTAGTTAAGCAGCAGGAGTAAGAGAAGGGTCTATGGATCTTTTCCAGTCACTGTTCTGCTTGTTGATGAGATGTTTGCAGAAACCTGGGAGTTGTAGGAGTGGGAGGGAAAGAGACACACAAATTGCAAGAAGGTTTGTGAGATGAAAGAAATGAGAACTGGCGGGGGGGGTATGAAGATGCAAGACGTTAGATCAGGAGTGGGAAATAGGTCTGTGGATGAGGGAAACTGCGATGCAGAAGTTAATCCTAGAAGAAAGAAGCAGTGCAGCCTGGTAGTAGGATAAGCACACTGGGAAACATGGATGGACTCAGGTTAAAAAAGGATAATAAACCTCCAAAAAATAGTTTTGAAAAGAAGAATCGGAAATAGGGAGGGTAAGGGAGTGGGACAAGACTGGAAGGGATGCAGCCACAGCATCAGGCTTGGAACTGAGGAACAGGCAAGCATGTGCCCACTGCTTTGGGACACTCTCCAGATTTTGGCACAGAACCCAGGACTTAAGCGTGTTGGCCATTTTCTCAGCCAGGAGCATCATAATTTGCTGCTACTCCTTGAACATTTTGTGAATGTGCATGTTTCAGCCTTGTGACAGAAGTGTTTTTCAGAGTTTGTTTTAAAAACTGGAAAATTTTCTCCACAGAAATTGTAGCAGCATATGAGGACTGCAAAGGCAAAAATCAGCAAATTGGAAATACTGGCATTACAATAATCTGTACAATTTTAAACTTCTGTGCCTGTAAGTTATGATACAGCTATACTCACACGATCACAAAGTGTATATCCATAATATTTATAGCTATATAGGCACCTGAACATAAATATCTGTACGTACACATACCCACACACAGACAGGGACCCTGATTGCATTGTGTACAAAACTGATCTGCTCCTGGGATAAATGGGTGCTGGATAGCAAATGAAGCTCTTGCTCCTTTTGTAGCAGATATTCAAAGGGGTGAAATGGAGTGTATTGAGTTTGCGCTGCAAGGCCTTGCTAGAAGGGGGGCTACAGGGGTGACTTCTGTGAGAAGCTGCTAGAAGCTTCCCCAGTGGCGACAGAGCCAGTGCCAGTTGGATCCAAGACAGACCTGCTGATGGTGAAGGCCAAGCCCATCTGCAGTGGTGGTAGTGCCTCCCTGGTAATATATTTAAGAAGGGGGAAGAAATTGCACAACAGCAATTGCAGCCGAAGAGAGGAGTGAGAATATGTGAGAAACAACTCTGCAGACACCCAGGTCAGTGAAGGAGGAGGGGGAGGAGGTGCTCCAGGTGCTGGAGCAGGGATTCCCCTGCAGCCTGTGATGAAGAGCATGGTGAGGCAGCTGTGCCCCTGCAGCCTGTGAAGGTTAACGGTGCCAACCATCTGCAGATGCTGGAGCAGGGGGATGCCCAAAGGAGGCAGTGACCCTGTGGGAAGCCCGTGCTGGAGCAGGCTCCCGGTAGGACCTGTGGCCCCATGGAGAGAGGAGCCCATGCTGGGGCAGTTTTCCTGGTGGTACTTGTGACCCCAGGGGGGACCCATGATGGAGCAGTTTGTGAAGATCTGCAGTTCGTGGGAAAGACTCTCTTGAAAAGATTGTGGAGAACTTTCTCCCATGGGAGGGATCCCACACTGGCGCCAGCGAATAGTGTGAGGAGTCCTCCCCCTGAGGAGGAAGGAGCAGTAGAAACAATGTGTGATGAACTGACCACCACCCCCATTCCCCATCCCCCTGCGCTGCTGTGGGGGAGGAGGTAGAGGAAGCTGGGAGTGAAGTTGCGCCTGGGAAGAAGGGAGAGGTGGGGGGAAGGTGTTTTTAAGATTTGGCTTTATTTCTCATTATCCTACTCTGATTTGATTGGCAATAAATTAATTTTCCCCAAGTTGAGTCAGTTTTGCCCATGACAGTAATTGCTGAATGATCTCTCCCTGTCCTTATCTTGACCCATGACCCTTTAGTTATATTTTCTCTCCCCTGCCCAGCTGAGGAGGGGAGTGGTAGAGTAGCTTTGGTGGGTACCTAGTGTCCAGACAGGGTCAACCCACCTCAATGAGTTGAGGGACAGGAAAGTTTGAATAAAGGCTTCACTGTTAATGTAATTAAATGCTCTCCTAGGAAATTGTGTTGCTGTTGCAGAATTTTGGTGATGTGAATTGCTTAAACCGAGCCTCCCACAGGTGGTCACTAGCTGTGTGTTCCTCGTTTACTGGACGTGAGACCTCTGGGATCCGTGTTGCAGAAATGCTTAGTGCTTGCAGCTGCCAAAGAAGTCAAGGGGAGTTGTTCTTGAATAGATGTTGTGTCTCTAATTCTAAATACTCATTAGTGTTTCAGATTAGACACTCAGAATTTGACGTTCTTTCTTAATTTCACCATTTGTAAAATGTAATTCCTTAGACATAATTCCTTGTTTGGTTTTCAAAACAGTATGAAGTGTTCAGATGCAGTAACAGGGAGCACAAAAGGGAAGTTCATCAGAAAGCCAAAGCTTTAGAACAGTGAAGATCAGTGCATGATGAACCAGTCTACTGAACTTGAATCCACAGAAGTGTAAGAAATAAACTATTTGTAAGCAAATAAAAAGTAACAGGTGGTGGTCTAACAGTGTGCATTTACCATATTAAGATTTTTTTAGTGAGAGTTAACTAGCCTTATAGATGGGAAGATGTACTATGCTGTATCAGTGTGGACAGTGTAGCAGGATTTTGTTTAATCAAATTTTTGTAAAAATAACTTGTATTTATAGTTACTGATGTTTGTTGCTTGCTTTCAGTTTTAGCAGTTTCAGCCTACATTCCCTACCTGTTTGTTCTTCACACACAAACTGTTTTCTAATCATTTTAGTCCTCTTCCATTATCCCCTCTGATTTAGAGAGGCTTCTCTTCTATTAATTAATTGCCTGTGTAGACTTTTGAATTGGTTTAGCCATCTGGCCAAGGCAGTGTGTCTAGTCTTGTGGTATGAAATAGAGGCAAGAGGCTGAAATTCACCAGCAGGGAAGGGGAGGAGATGGGAAGAATGCTGGAAACATAGTAAAAGAAGTGCCTGAAAATCCAGATGCTTTTCAGTAGGGAACATGCATAATAGTATCATACTGAAGGAGCTGAAAAACCTGCACAGCTGTAGGGTGGGGAATAGACAATGCAACGGTGCTGTATGAAGGGGTCTGGTGTTTATCGTGCATCACAAACAGAATGTGATTCAACAGGATCACAGTGGTACTGGATCTCATGAACACATGGTCTTTATCATATCCTGTGTAATAACTTGTTCATTCTCTTCAGTGGCAGAAAAGCTCCAGCTGGAATGCTGTGTCTAGCATGGGACCTTGTCCTTCAGGAAAGAGACAGGCTACTGGGGACAGTTCAGATCGCAGAAGTATAGGGCTGCCTGATAGAGAACAAAAAAAGCAGGTGGACAGAACTTTATTCAAATGTATAGAAGGTAAATACAAAGAGAAGTGTAATAAGCGGTTGTTTATGTTGAGTAAGAAAAGAAGTGAAAGACTTGAACTGCAGTGAACAAGACATGTTTTCTGAATGCTGATTTTTCTCACAGTGGGGATAATGAAACCCTGAAATACATGGTTTGGGGCAATAATACAATCTGTCATCGGAGTTGTTGACCACCTGAAATATTTTGCAATTCTGTTTTTGTGAGATTCTACAAATAATATAATTTATATGCAGACTGCAACATTGGGGCTGATACCTGTTCATTACTGAAAACTTTGGTGTTCTGTTCAAGCGAAGAAACAATCTGTGGTTGTACAGATAAAAGCTGAGTTAGGATTTCAGAGGTAGCCTTAGTAATGATACTTCCTAACTTTTGAATGACTGGTTTTAGACTTAACAGGTTTGTGAGGTTTCAAAGAATATTTTGTAATCCTTGCTGTAGTGACTTTATCCTTAGTAATAATGGGCAGAAGGAACACACTAATTTAAGTTACTCTCTGTGCAAGTTCATTTTCTTAAGCATTTTATAATACTGCATAGATTATCACTGAGAGGACAGGTACAAGTAAATGGTGTGGGTGTGATTCTTCATATCTTTATTCATCAACTGATTTATTAGCATTTGTATGTATCTAACAGATGGGATGGAAAGAGAGGCAGTATTAGTCCTCAAAGCTATTCATATTTCTATGAAATGTATAGTTGAGCAAGCTGAGAACTTGTTCATCTTGGCACAGAATTTAGGATTTACCTTTGCTCTTAGTGAAGGGAGAGATGGTGGAAGGAAGAGGTCTTAACTGATGCAAGGTAATTGGGAGACTGAGCAAATAAATAGCACTAGACCAAATCCTTTACTTGCCTGTGTTGTATGTACTGCACATGTCTGGGGCTGGGTTGAAGGGACAGTGCAAAGCATCTGGTCCTCAATAGCTGAGAGAGAGCAGGTGCCCCACCTGTTGACTGGGAAACTGGCCTGTGCAGTGAATGTGTCCTGACAAAGCTTTTCTGGGCAGGTAAGACAATGGGGAGCTCTCTTTGTGCCCTTTAGCTGAAATCAGTTGGTGTGGCAGGGTGAGCAAGAGAGGGAGGATAGGAACTTTGGTTGGGAGGATTCTGAAATAAGGAACAGCAAGGATAACACTAAGAGCTGGGGCCACTGTGGGAGTGGGTGAAATTGGGAATATGGATTAGGGTACTGGTGATGGAAGGCCTAGTAGAGAAGTGCTGTGGTAAGAAGAGGGATGCCTGGTATTGGGAAGTTGGAGGTTTTTGTTTCCCTATGTGTATTTGACTTGAGCATCCTCACTTTAGCGCTTTCCCCAGAGCTATACAGAAGGAACTGAGGCACTTGCATAGGGCATTTTCTAAAGGGGTAGCTGGGCTCAGTTTTAATAGAAAACTCGAGTGCCTGGTAAGATGTATTTGAGAACTGTAAATGCAGCTGACAATAAATGGTCACATAAGACAGGTAGACAGTACAGGAAAAGATGTTTTTTCTTTAGTATTGATACAATCTACAGGTTTTGTTTTCAGCATATTTTTTCTTAATTCACACCATTTTGGACCATTTCCTATTGAGTGTTTCATACTGAATAAGAAAACCAAACTGGTATAATTTCTTACACAAGAAGAAGGGTTTCCTTTTGTTTGCTCCCCAGACAATAGTGTATGGAACTAGTGTGTGGATACTCTCCAAGTAAGAGTTCTTTCCTCATTTAAAGGCAATTGTTTGATACTGCAGGGTGGTGCGAGGTCTGTTTATTCTTCTAGCTGGGTGCGAACTCGATTAGATGTTGAGCCTGTCTCACCTTTTCCTGTGGCCTGTAGTTCTATTGTAAATAAATTCCACCTCATTTATGCAGATTGCAGTGAGCACTGCTCAACCACAAAGCCACAATGATTTAGTTCATCATTATTTGTAGCCAGAGCTCAAGCATTTATGTAGCAGGCTCTTCTGGGCTAATATCATGTTACTTTTTGAATAAAAGGAAGATTGTTGTTTATCAGCTGCATTGGATTCTGATTAGATAACTTCTCCAGTGGATGTCAGTATTTAAAACTGGAGCTAGTGCTGAATTGAGACCAACTTGTGATACATTTGAATAGAAATTGCATGTCACGGAATAAAATCCTGATCTAGAGCAGAAGTCTGGTTTGAAGATGTTTTCAATTAGAAGCTGACAGTGACCTTACTTCCTGTCCTTATGCTGAAAGATGAAACAGATTTGGGCTTCCAGCCATTGACATTCAGTTTTTAGAAGATGTAATTTGTTCCACTCTGAAAGAACAACAACAAAAAAGTTTTTCCTTTGTCTTCCCTGAGTGCATGTGTTTTTATAGTAACTTGGTTAAAAAAATTACGTAAATGCTTATCAACATAGTAATCAAGGTTTTGTCAAGAAATACTTTATCCAATATTAGTACAGGCAAGGAAGTTTCAAGGAAATACATTGTATTAGTCTTTTTACATTGTTTTCTTCTGTGAGTATTTAACTTTGCTGCTTCTACTGCAGCCAGGTTCTTAAAACTGTAAAAATTGTCAGAAGGATTAGGAAAGCTGAGGAATGTGAAATGAATGTAAATCCATTTTGCTTCTTTTTAAATTGACTGTATTCCAAGTAGACAGTGTCACTTGAAAGTATAATCTTCTTAAAATCCTGGGAGCATTAGAAACTTAGAAGAAAAATCAAACATAGTTTCTGCACTGGTGTATTAATTCCTGTGATTCTTTAGCATTTACTGTTGCTATTTACTGTGTATGAAGTTTGTTAAACACTGAGGTCAGGTGAAGATAGTTCTAGAAATCTTAGAGGTTCTTTCAGATTTACTAAAACACTCAAATTAGTTGTTCTTATGTATTTCTTGAATGAGCCAAAACTATGATTAAAACATGCTACTGATATGTGAGATTGCACTGACAGTTTAGAATGGTTTTATTTTATATTTGGAAGTAAAATACATCCTTGAAGAACAGAATGCAGCTTTTATGTTGTACCATGTATTTGGTACAAATGTAAAGTCATATAGGTAAGATACTTCAGAAACACTTTGCAGAAATATTTTACTCATTCCTAAATAGGGTCAATCTTGGAGATCACATCTAAAACTTGTTTTCTGTAAATACATTGTTAAATAGCTTTCTAGATATTTTTAAAAGTAGGAAAGTATGTAAATTTTACATCTTCCAAATGAAGGTGCAAGTGTTAATACACTTTTTGAAGACAAGTATTTTGATGAGTGAATATTTCAAGCTTTCTCCTACATCAGAAGTTATGTTTCTAATGAATTAGTGGACTTGGTTTTTATGAAGGCATATTTTGAGGTTCAGTGCTTTTAGTTTTAAGAGAGTTGGAAAAAACCAAAAATTTTCAGTGGGATGGAATTAATGAATTAATTAAAATGATAGTTATTGAAATTCTTTTGCATGTTTAATATTCCTGTGGATTGAATTATTTGGAGGAGGACAGGTGAAAAGCACAGGTGCATGTTAAATATAGTTTGTTATAGGTAGCCAAAGCAACCACCCAAAACAGCAGGTATTTATGTAGAACATGCATGTAAGCTCAAGTGTGTAGTACTGGTTTGTGCTCATAATGCATTAATATATGTCTGTTTTGGTTGGTGTTTGGTTTTTGGTTTTGAGGTTGTTTTGTTTGTGTGTTCTTTTTTTTCTCTTGGCAGATGAGGGAAAACTTTAAATGAGTGTTTATTTTCATGATAGAAGAATGCATAAAGGCTTGAAGACTATTTGTGCAGGTTTGGATGTATGAACTCTCCCAAAGTTTATTTGGGACCTCTTCCTCAAGTTCTATTTCTGTTGTGCCCACCGTAGGAGCTACATCATATAGTAATCTGATACCAGTTTATTCTGGTAATTCTACAATACCTTCCTTACATGTTTGATTGTAATGTAAAGGGGCATGAACGTAATCTGTTAGCAAGGAAAGGAGTAGGGAGCTATGGGAAGTTTGACATAGGGAGCCTAAATGATCAAAGCTCCTATTAGACTAGCTATCGTTATAACCTACAGTTTGGGGTTTTTTTTGTGCTAGCTTTTGTACAGTTCATCTTCCCTGTAAACATCGTAAGGTCATAAGCTTGTTGAAGTTTCCTGAATTGCTGCAGTGTGAGAGAAATAGCATTACTGCATCCCTTCAAACTTTCAGAACTGGATTCCTTGCTGCTTCAAATATCTTGAAGGTAAAACTGTTAGGATAAGGCAAGAATTTCATCCTGTGTCTGCAGGTCTAAAGAATTTAGCATTTAAATTGCAGCTCTGTTATCTCAAGCTAGGTGAAAAATACTGAAATAGGAATTTTGTTTGAAACCTGTATATTTTAAAAGAATATTGGGGTTTTTTGCTGATTTACTTTCATGAAAGAGTATGTAAGACAAGTAAATCAAAGCCAATGGGATATGTTTTTAACAATTAATGTGTTGTATGTCTCATAATTAAACGACTGTTCATAGTCTTTTGGAGGAAGGGGTTTGTTTTTTCTCAAGGTAAAGGATTTTTTTTGTATTTGAGAAGTTGAAAAGAACATGGTAGGTGTAATTTTTTTTCTTAAACGCTTGTGTTCATGCACAAATTGTTCAGTGGCTGTGTAACTGAGAGTAGGATGACTTGTGATGATGTAGTCTCTGACAGTCATATCAGTAGCCTGTTTTCCATCCAAAAAATCTTGCAGACTTCCTCATAGCATTATCTAGTGTTTATGGAAAATGGCACATTTCTAAATAAAAATCATGCTTTGGTAAGTAGACTGTTCATGAAGCAATCAGTTTCTATTTTAAACAAGTAAACCTGCCAGATTTTCTTTGTTTTTACACATTAGAGCAGGTGTTATGTATCTTGATTCAAAAGGCACAACAATAATAGTCAAAGCTACTTGTTCCGTGTCAATGTTTTATGTTGTTTGTCTGGAATGTTGAATTGTCATAATATATACCTGTTCAAATAGAGGCACAAGACCAAAAGATTTCACTTCACAAACATGGTAACATGGTTTTCTTTATCCAATATAGTAAACTTCAATATCCTTTTTCCTCTTTTTTTTCCCCCCCCCCCTCTTGGAAGAAAATCCTTTTATGGGATTTTTTTTTTTGAACCAATATTTTTTTTTTTTTAACCAATTCCCTTCTGTGCTTTCCCCAGTGCTCCTCTTATTTTCTTCTATATATTCTAGCCTCTTTGCTACGCCTCTGTTTTGGAGTGGAAGTTGCAGGGAGTTCCATCTTGCCTCCTACTGAAAACAAGAAGAAAATAATGACGTGACTCCAGCTTTTGTTGGTTTTGTACTCTGTATACTTCTTCCAAGCTCTTAAGGAGGAAAGTAGAACTTGTTAGGCATGGGTGGGGTGTTTTCTTGTTGGGGAAGGGAAGACTTGGAAAAAGGGGAGGAGGAAGAAAGCAAGAGTGCAGTCTCTTGCCAGACATGAATGATTTTCTCTTATGAAGCTGTGACTCTGTGTTATTCCATGCAGAGGAAAATCCAATTTAAGATGTTTCTGCTACTTCTCTCTTAGCTTGTCACTTCAGCTTTTTGGGTGCTTGTTGTATAGGCTGTATTTTTTAAAAAGTACTTTATTGGGATATTTTTACTGTTTTCATTTTGGTTTGTATTTTCTGCTTTAAATGGCATAGTTCTTGAAACCCTAACTTGGAGCACAGACATGCAAACAATTGGATTGACACCTCTGTAGTGCAGAAATTAATGTCTGGGGATGTAAGGGAGTGGCAAGAACCTTTCAAAACACAGCTGCCACTGACAGAATGGCACCACAGCTCTATTTTACTCTGAAATTAATTTGTTAAGGAGCAACTGGATTAGAACTTGCTTGATCTTAAATAGCCTCTACTATTGAGAAACCTTCATTTTAACGATGTCTCTTTCTCATTTGAACTTGATTACTTACTAGACTTTTATATGACTGTTTCTCTTTCTAGAAGTTTTATCTGCTGAAAGGAAGGTGGATCTTGGTATTTCTAAGTAGTTTGACTCAGTGTACTTAGTAAAATCTTTAACAAAATATGTATATGAATGATTGAATTAAAATGTCTCCTTGGTTCTCAGTCATACTATACTTTCTGTACAAAGTTTAAACTTCGTGATTTGTCCAGATAAAGAATTTTTACTTTTACAGCTGACAGGTTTAGAGACAGGTTTGCTAATGCATTTTAGTAGGGACCTACATCCTTCTTTATAGTTGATGCCTTCTGGTTTAGGACTGGCTTCAACATTTGCCCTAGCATCAGAATGATTTACTATTCAGTCCCCACATGAGCACTTCAGTTCCTTTCTTCACACTATTTCTGCATATGCTCTCCCTGTGTAGCCTCACAGGCCTTAAGCTTTGCCAACATGCTAGGCTTCCCTCCATCTGCTTCCCTGTGTGACAGCCACTGCTCCGGCTATGTGCTCTGCAGTCCTGGAGGACTTGTTGGGGTACTAGCTAAGCTGGTGTTGCTGTTGCATTTTTGGTGGTCTTTTATTTCTCTACACTATATCAAATAGAAAACCACCTTGCAGTGACATGCGTATTACTGTGTGTGCAAATCAGGCTCTTACTATAAATTCGTTCCAGTCTAACAAGCCATGCTTGTCTGTAGGGCAGCAAATGCATACTTGGGCATTTGGAGGTGAATGCACAAATGCATGTTTAGAGATCTCGAAGGTCTTAACTTGGCAAGCTAGGCTGTCTAGGACTGTGTGGAAAGCAAGAAAATGTTGGGAATTAAAATTTGGGTGTTCCAATATGAAATGGTAAATGTCCAGTGCCTCACTGAAATCAGCTTATATAGTATCTATGATATATTTTGCTGTTTACCTATTGAAGAGTTGCTGCTTTAGATATTTTCTGCATCATCCAAAAGAACAAAATTCTAACTAGTGGGCTTCAGCATTAAGTAGGTAGTGGAAATTTTTTTCTTGCCTGATTCAACATTACCATGTGAGCAACAGGTTTTGAAAACACTGTCAGCACTGGCAACAGAATATTTTGTAGTGAGCATACTCCTCAATTCCAGCAAACTTTTGCAGTTTTATGGGTGCTAACTTGCTGGTAGCTGCTGCTGGCAGCAGCTTTCCTGTGAGCAGAAGAGTTAAATTAATGATGGGGGGCCTATTGTGTTGCCTTCCAGCACAGGAGGGGCAGCAGGGATGTTGGCAAGGAATATGGTGGCACATCCGTTCTCAGCCCTTTCTGAGGGAAAGCAGGCAGAGGCAAACTAATGTGTTTTACAGAAGAAAATGCAGGAGTCTTCCTGGATCTTTTGGTACTGTGGAGGGTTAGGAGCAAAAAAGAATACTGAAATATTTTGGAGAAAAATACAAGCCAGCATGTTTCTTATTATGGAGTAAATTGGTACATTTTTATTTTTGTCTTGGTGGTTTTAAATCCAAGTGATACTGAACTCAGTATCTTTTTCTCTTTGTCTGTTGGCTTAATGATGGAACAATATCTTGGGGAAAGGAAGCCTCATCAGGGAGAAACTAATAAAAGTGAGTTGTGAGGCTGTGCATATTGTAGGTCACTTTAGAGACTGTGTTTTTCCAAGCTTGTATGGAGCTGGAAGTGTCACCCTTGTCGTTTCTTTAATTATGATTTAAGTATCACATGGATGTGAAACATTAAAAATTCTAAAGTATCTCTGGGACTGAATTAAAAAAAAATCAGTGTTGCAATTCTCAGTGGTACTTAAAATGGAGGATGACTTTTTTGCCAGAATAGGCTTCCATTGAAAAATAGACGTCCTGGTATGTCCCTGCATAATGCTGTAAAAGCTAGACCTTCTGCTGTTTTGCATAGTTAGCTTCAATGATAAAATTTTGCACTGCCACTAAGAGGAAGGCAGGAAGATTTTCCAGAAGTATGTATTTCAACATACGATCTTAGTCATATTTCACTTAATTCACACTGATAATTTTCATGAGTTCTGTTTCATAATTATTTGAAGATCAATAATAGGTGTGCTTTTCTGTCTATCCTGCTAGCGGTGTAGTGGTCTCTGAGTTACTCGAAGAAATGTGAAGATCTCTCATGATGCTGACTGTAACAGACTTAGTCACTAATTAGGGCTGATTTATGAAAAGCAGTTTGGGAGCTGACAAGTTCGGAGTTTCCTAATCCCTTGAAGAGGAAGAGGAAAAAAAAAGAACCAAACCCAGGAGGCTCAAGAGCACCATACAAATCTCCACTTGCTGACGTTTAAAGAAAACTACAAGTGTTGGAAATGCCAGGTTTCATTAGATTTTCTTACTAAATAGTTTCTTTGGTTTTAGATGGACTTTATTGGAAGCTCCTCTACAGCAAACACCAACATGAGTCTTTGCTGTGAAGTGGGTACTATATCGAGTATTCAGATTTTCATAGCTTCATTTTAAAATGCATGTTCCCATATCTGTTGTAGGAATATTGGTGTATGACTTGCATCTGAGGAACATGTGAGGACTTGTATGCAGGTTTACTACCCCTCTCTAAGGAAACTGTGGTGCAAGCTTGATGTGATGAAGTGCTTTTCATCAGTGTCTGAGATCTACAGAGTAGGTATGATACTAAAGATGCTTTCAGATTTCCCAGATGTTTGATAGAAAACCAGTATCGATACTTGATTCAAATGTACAGGTGGTGATTTTTCAGGTAGAGAAGCCTCATTCTTATGTCAAGAACATCACCTTGTGGCACCCATGAGACCAGATGTTGACATATTACTGACATTTGATAACCAGTGAGTACTTTTTGGAGGCTAAATGTCTTGAGGGCATTTTTTTCTCAGATAAATGCAAAAGTCTGTTTTTGAAAGTAAGGAGACCATGCTTGAATCTTGGCATTACAGTAGGGTGAAAAATGGTAAGCATATTTAGTCATGATTTAGGGTATTTTAGGTCCCTAATAACAAATGGAGAGCTTTTTTCCTTTGAATCCTTATTTAAGCGATTTTATTCCCCAACAACAGAAATTGATAGAACAAAATGGAGTGGAGGAATCCTGTGCAGGTCTCTGGCATGTTGGCATTATCCTGTTTCATATTTGCTATGAGAAACAAGTGTTAATGTGCATGAGAGATACCACAAGTGCTTTTCATTTACTAAAACTGGATTTTTGATAGTGAAAAAAACATTACTGAGTACTTATTCTTTTCTTCCTTAAGCTGTGGGGAGAGGAGCATTCAGTTTTTAGATTATAACAATATTTATGCTTCTATTAAAGTAGTTTTAGACTAGTTTTATGAACAAACTTTAATATTCAGAGTAAAACTTCTCATTTTACAGCTATGGAAAGACCTACTTCTGCAGCTCCACCAGATACTACTTACATATTTTTCTTGTAGATTCCTTGGGTAACATTTTACGGTCAGCTCTGCAGTCATTTGTAATTTAAACAGCATTATTGCAGTTCTGTCATGAGCTATTATAAATTATCACAGAATATACCAAACCAATGCATCATAAATGTAGGACACTACTTGGCAAACATGATAGGGATGTTGCTGGTTTAGGTGCGTTAAATGTGTCAGAAATGTTGCTTTGTGTGACAATGTGAAAGACGTGAAGTGACTTTCTGGATGGTAGGAATGTTGTTGGGAATTGGAAGTAATGTGCCTTGTGGGAGCTGAGTCATTAAAAGTGTACTTCACAAAGGTGACTGTTGTGATTGGGTATTAGCTTTAGATTAAAATGCTAATTAAACCTATTTGTTTAAAGGTGCCATAGAACAAATACTATCACAGTGTGCTTTGTTCACTAATATGTTGAATAAAATTTTTGTAGAAAGCTTCATTTCATTTTTTTATACAGATAGCACATATAGCCTAAGCTGATTTGTCTAAACAGTGAAGGCTGTATTGATATAATGGTAAAAATTTCTGTAAAACAGTGATTTGGGGCAGGAGGGGAGTGTTTTGGGAGGAAAAAGAAGGTGGGAGGCTCTTGAGGAGCTCACTGTGCAGTGGTGTGGCAGTGGATAATCTGTAAACATATGAATAGAAACTGGGAAGTTTTCTTACCTGTGTATGTGGCTGTTGTGTGGTAGCTACTAGTATCAACCATTCAGGAAGGATATTGGCTAATTGTCAATCATTCAGAGAATATTCCCATGAGGCTTTGGAAAGGATGTTTCCAAGTGAAAATGTCAAAAAGAGCAGCCTTGTTAGTGTGTTCTAGAAACAGTGTAGATGTGGCTTGATTTCTGTGTTGTGCAAACTATGGAGGGGCCCTTGGACCTGATAGGAAAGATTTTCAGTAAGGGGAAACTGAAATTTAAAAGCATTGGACTAGGAGTTAAGGATAATGTTTGTAACAATGAGGAATAATTAACTATAGAGCAGCTTACTTCGTTGGAAACTTTAAGAAACAGGAGTTAATTTAGGCAAGATCTATGAAGTGAATTAGTCCAGAAATGGGGCTGGAAGATCACATTGTTACTGTGCTTATAAACTTATGGCTATGTGCTGTAAGAGAATTACGTGGAGTTCTAATCACATAGCATGACATCTTATCCTCCTTTTCTTTGGCTCTAGTCACCTTCTGTTAGAGTAAATGACAAAACCTGCTCTGGCCAAAAGGGTATGATACTGCTTGTGCTTATGTCTGCTGGGTCGGATTTAGGGGGGACTGATACAAAGTTTTAGTGGTTTATAGACAATCACTTCTATACCAAAAAAAGTCAAGATGTCAAGATGGTAATGAATTGCAGTAAACTTACAGAATATGTTGCTGAAAGCATGATTTGCAATCTGATAAATAAAACTGGCTGATATATCAGTTTTGAAGTGTAATTCTGGAACCCACAATGTTCTGGAGGCTGACGGGGAACAGCAGGAGATGCTGGTGGTGCTGTGGCAGTCTCAGCAGTGGGGAGCTGGAGGTGAGTTGAGCTCAGTTAATACCATTCAGGCTGACTGTGCTATCTCTATTTTTCTAGCAAGTGCTAGAGTGGAGTAGAGGTGTTGCACAGCCTGTTGTGCACCCGTATCAAGAAGGGTTCCGTGGGTGTAGAAGCAGATGATTGTTTTTGGGTAATATTCTGAATTCCCGTGGACAGGCGGGAAGAAAGTCTCAGAGTCAACTTTTCCACCAAATGAGAAGTTCCCCAGAGATGTGTGTCACCAAGGTAGCAAAGGTAGCTCTAGGAATAAAATTAGAAGACCAAAGAACAATTTGTAGACACCACCTTCTTCCCTTCCCTGTTGACTCCATTACAGCAAAGGTTTAATTTGCTTGGAATATTAGGTAGTATTTAAAAAACCTACCACATTTTGGATGGGCATCATACAAAGGTTCAAATGGTTCTGGCTAATATTATGTGTAGTATGGCTCCCCTCAAGCATATTTTGCACACTGGCAAATGTTGGTGTGCATAGAGTAGAGAAGCTGAATTAAACTGACACTTCTGTAGCAATGGAAACTTTTAAATAAATAATTCAATGCAGTACTGTAGAAGCTGATATCTGTGGTGACAATATCAATCTTTTTAATGGTTGTCTCTCACTTCCTTGCTATGTTAGCCATTTACCTGGGGTATTTGTTATTTTAAACTGTGAAGAGAAAGGGGAACAGCAATATCTCAGTAGTTTTGTTTGTGTGGTTTTCAGCTGTAACTTTAAGGCCTCTGCTGAGTGAAATGCTGGCGTAGGGTTTTGTCCATGTTGTTCTGAGGAGAGATCCTATTCATCTTGTACTTGCTGTGGTAGTGAAGGCATCATTTGAACTGGGCCCTTTGTGCCAAAACCATTTACTGTCTGCTAGCTGAACTAGTTTGTGTTTGTTCAGTTCTTTGCTGCTGAATTTCTACCATGTTCAGAAACGCTCACTGACTTTCTGGCTCTACAAGCTATATGCAGCACAGCTATTACTCTTTTTTTTTTTTAAACTTGTAGGCTCCTAGTAGCTAGTCAGACTTGATGGTGATAGGTTTTTCCGTTCTGACTTCCATTTTGTGGATGTTTTAGAAATAGTATATGGTCTCCCTAGGCAAATAGGTAGTAAAGCTTGAAAAATCTTGCTGTAATGTCATTTGAGGGTTCTTGAATCCAGGTTTACACCAGGTTTCAAACTTAGTGCAGTGGTTGACCAAGAAAATCAATGGATGAGGAAAAGGCCAGCTGAGTGGAAATGAGGTAACTATTTCAGGTTTTTCCTTAGAGAAATGAATGTGGCTTAAGAAGTTATTTTTATTGATGGTGCCCTTTATTTTATTCACATTTGACAGGAAATGTGAAAACTGAAAGAAAAGAATCTGCGAAGTGGGAGAGGAAAGATGTCTGATGGTGTGATTCAACAGGGTTGTGTTCTGAGAGGTCAGAGCAGTGAAGGACAGACTAAAAAACGGCATGACAGATAAAGGTGCAGCTAGAACAAAAAGAGCAACAAAAGAGAGAACAGAATAAAAATAGGCTCTTCAAAACCAACATATCTAGGAAACTAACCTCCTTTGAGATAAATGAAAGTCTCCAGTTCTGTAGGCAGTGATGCATTTCAGTAAAATTATTCAAGAGCTCCAGTCCCACCATTCAGATGCATTAATGTACAAGAATTGGCTGACCAAAAAAAGGCCATTTAGAACAGTTGTTGATGCGAAAAACTGCCAGTGTGGTAGAAGCAAAGACAAGTCTGTCCCCCTTTATGTTTCTCTTGAAATGACAAATAACTTATTGTCATTTAAAAACTAATGGATCTTTAAAGGTATTGAATGTGTTTGTGACTTAGTGAAACTTACGGGTTTTGTTTAAACTGAGGGCTGTAACTCTTGTTGCAGTATGTCACATACAGAGCAGCATATTCTGAAGTAATGCAAATTCACGGAATATATATCAGACCATGTGAGGATTCACAGTGTTGCAGTGAATGATGGCACTGCCATGGAAGTTGTGGGACAAGTTTTAAAGCAAGTGTTTGGGTTAAACACTTGAGCAAGAGTTCTTAAACCTTGCATGGCCACCTGAGGATAAAGGTAGCCTCCATCAATCATCTGCAAACTTCTTAAAGGAGGGGAGTGATTTCGGGTTGTTCTGGAGCTTAAATTGCTGTTACTGTAAAGGTTCAGATTAATTAATGCAAATAAGTCTTGGAGGAGATAACATTCTGTCAGCAAAACTGTAATTCCCAACACACTTTGGGAATTAAAGGAAACTCTTTTAATGAACAGTTTAAAAAACATTACCTGTTTTGTTTGATAACATACCTTGCAAATTTCATGTCTGGGGCTGTGTGTTTGGTGTGCTTTATCCACACTGCAGATACTGAAATTTATTTCTGCTTTACTCCATCATCTGCTGTTTTGCAGCAAAGATCGAGTTAATTCTGTGGTTACTCAGAGCTAAGGAAGCAGGGCAAGCTTGTAGTATTTATTTCTCTGATTTCTTCCAGTTTTCTGCAACTGAATGCAGTATGAATACAGTATTTTTTAGGTCTTTCTCTAGGTTTTTTAAAAATCTATTTATGCTCTTATTGCCATGGCTTGTTGAATTCCATGATTTAGTTATGTTTGGGGGGAAAATACTTGTATTTGCTGTTAAACTTATTCAGTTGATACCTTTATTGAATTTTTTTAGGCATTTATTCTGAAATGTCATAATTGTTTTTAATTCATCACGTCTCCCACTCATGACTCTAGAATTCTCATATTCTCACTTCTATTGTCTCTCTTCCAGTCTGAAGAATCTCTTAATGGAGCCAGTCTGTACCTACACTTTATCTGTTTTGTGACACCTCAATTTCTCTATTCTTTTTTGAGAGTGATAATTATAACCATGTAGCACTTAAGATGAGATCACAATGTTTGCATATAGTCTGGCATAATAACATGTTTCTGTTCTTCTCTACTCCTTTTCTAGTGGTCTTTAGTATTCTGGTTTGTGTCTTCGATTTCTGCTGAGCACTGAGCTGACATTTTGAAGTCACGGTGAATGGTACTTCACAACCGCTTTTCCCAAGTTAGTAATACCTAGCTTAGAGTTTATCGTTGCCTCTGTAGGTGGGGTTGTTTCTCCTCCTTTCTGTAGTTCAGTCATCAGTCTTGAATGTCACCTAACATGGTGGAAGCCTGTGGGGTTGGAAGAGCCTTTCACTGCTCTTCAGTGTCAGTTTGCAGTTGGGACTTTTCTGAAAAGCTGTTGGCAAATGTTGTCAGTTTATTCACCTATCTGTTCCTGATCACGTTTTGAGGGTATTAAACATTGTAGCTGCACCACTGCTGGAAATCTTTTTTGCATTCTAAAGCTTTTAATTGATTCCGGCTGACATCTTGTGCTTAGTCCATAGTAGTTAAATTGAAGAGTTTTGATTAGGAGCCTTGTTAAAGGCTTTGAAAATCCACTTAATGTTAATCCATCTGAATCAATTTTGAGTACATACTACTCTTCACAGAACTGTCGCTGATGTGAGATATAATTTCCTTCTACAAAAATTATTTGGGAACCTCTGAGATTCCAACCATTAACTCTTTCATATCATTGTGCTTAGCCATCTGTGCAAGGCAATTGGGTAGCAGGTCCATGACAGAAATGCTGATGGATTACAGTGTTTGGGAGGGTAGATTTATATTCTTGAAACTATAAGCAACCTGAATGAGAGTACTTTTTAAGTGGTGGAAGCTTTGTTCAAAAAGTAGGTCTTTTTGGAGGTGCTTTCAGAATAAGCTTGGGAAGGAGGCTTATGCTTTTGTCTGCTACTGGTAAGACCCAAGTCCAAGAAGAGCCTACATGTCCTGTTGTTATGTACCTAGCAGTTAGGGGCAAGCATAAAAGTAACACATCTCCATCTCATGAGATTTACCTTTAACGTATTTGGCTGCTATCAGTGGAGAAGAAAAGTCGTACTTGCTGTTTTGGCTTTCTTGGGGGATTTGCAACCCTTTACAAACGTTTTATTTCTTGATTTATGCTCTACCTATTCCCATACATTTTGTAAGCAGTCTGGAGTTACTTGTGTCAATAGAAAAGGTCTATGTGAATTAAAATGTTTTAGTTTCTCTTTCTGAATGCATCTGTGTGTACATTCATGAAACAATAAAAGTGAAGAAGGATTATGCCTTTAACAGTTCTCAGGAGGCTGAGTGGAATCTAGTTGAAATTATTTGAAAGTGAATAGTTGTGTCTCAGGATACTGTGTATATCTGAGCTTGATGTATTCTATAGTTGGTTTTCTCATGTTTCTCTAATATAAATATTTATCATTGAATTTAAGAATTGCATGGTAGTATGCAACATTTCTTTTACTGATCAAACTAAATATATTCATGCACACATGGATTTATATATACATACATGTATTTATATATACATACATGATGCATATAAAAAGACATGTGTGCATGTGTTTTAGCAGTATTACTGCCTGATGTGCAGCAATAAAAACCTGGAAAGTAAGAAATTTGACAGTTGGAAACCTATTTTGGGACCCATGAATTTAAGATCCCACAAAAAAGCAAGCTGTCTACTGAAAACCCATGTATTTCAACAAATCCTGGGATTACAGTTTAAAGTCAAACAATGCATAACTTTAACAGTTTTCCAGTCCATCGTTAAACTGCTTGAGTTGATGTGGTACATTGGATCACCTGAAGTGCTGGGTATTTGAGAGATCATTCTCTTAAAAATGTTTTTTATAATTTTCTGCAGCTTTTGATCTAGGAAAGCAGTTTACCTCATATATCCAGCATACATGCACACATCCTCAGTGATATTGTGGAGGAATTTTTAAGGGGAGGTATCTTGAAGGAGTAAAGCCATGATTTATTTTCTGTGCCAGAATGACATGGGCAACTTCTTTGCATCAGTATTATATACATTATTTATGGCTGTATGTGGCTTTCCTGTGCTACAGTGGGCTTGCTTGTTCACTTATAGCTGAAGTTAGCAAACAAAATTTGTGGTTATCTGAGAAGGCCAGGTGCAGGAAGGCAGGCAAGCAGGTACAAGATGTCATGTCCAAGCAGCTTGAGATGAGCCAGAGATGAAGAGAGTATGCAAAGCATTTTTTTTAAACTGTGAAAGTCATGATAAGCATCATAATTGTGAAGGCACCAGAAAGGTTTTTGAAAAGACTGAACAGATTCATTGTCTAGGCCACTTATTAACAAGGTCATGTATAATAAACTTAGTTGTCACCTTCATCAATTCTTGCTTATTAATAGAAAGTGTGGGAGAGCAATATAAATGGTAGCCATCTCTTCTCATAAAATCCATGGAAGGAGGTTATGTTCAGGGGCATATAATTTCTTTACAAACCATACACAACATCCCAACTGATGTTTACAATGCTTGCAGATGACAGCAGGGTGATAAGCCTTGCAACTGGCTTAGTAAGGCTTTTATTTCACTTAGGACTTTAAAATTATATCTGACCATATAGTTTGTGGGTTGGTACTGTATAGTGAGCTAAAATTGGGAACTTGCTGTTTTCCTTGGGAGGACTTGAAATACAAAACTCTTGAGGTTTCTGTTTTTTCTTGCCATGTTTGCTAACTGAGAATTTTTTCAGATGCCAGACAATGGCTTTTCCTGTGAGGTCTTTTTACCTCTTGTTGGCTTATTTATTACATTAAGAAGTGGTTGCTTAAGGTACTTAAAATTCAGGTTCAGTGCTTCAGAATTCAGGACTGTAAGTACCTGTCTGGACTGGAGAGAAATCATTGTGGCTTATTTATATCTGTATGACAAAAAGAACTAAGTGGTGACTTGGTTTGACATCTTACATTGTGCCTCTAGTGTGTTTTAAGTGAGATTCCTTTGTTAAAATGTATAGAAGATTTTTGCATCATGTTGTCCACTGTTGTTTCTCTTGTAACTAGCAGTAAGTGTTATCTCATACAGAAACAGCTGAATGTTTGTGTATTGTCAGCATGTATGCAGTTCTAATCCTTAGTGGTATCAGTAAGGAGATAACATATATTTTCAGAGTTACAGTTTATCTGTGAGCCTCCTTACTAAAGATTAACAGCTTTAGGAATACAGTAGAAAAGGTACTTCTGAAAAATGACAATTTGTTTTCAAAACCTTCAGTCCTTCAACAGTGAGAAGATGATCTTTTCAACAATTCATTTAAAGGTTTGTGCTTAATGATAATTTATATGAAAATGTATGATACTGTCAAAGGTTTTTCCTGTTCCAACTGTATATCCGATATACCCAACTTGGATGTATTTTCTATATCCATGTATGAACTTGGATAATGGAGATTTGGAGTTGAAAACACTTGACACATCGAGTTCATTACAAATGTTGACTTACAATACACTGACAATGTTTTCTGAAAACAATTTGCATGCTTTTGGTTGCAAATTTGGATTTTTTTTTCAGTATCTTGGCATTCATGTACAGTTTTTCAGGTGACCTGTCTGTATAAAACTCAAATTTTAGTTTCAGTCAACTTATATAATGCATGAAAGCAGAATGATCCAGACAAAATGTCCTTAAACTGTCAGAGGTATTCTGTTGTTCTGTCTTCAAGATCTTGCTCATACAGATTTTGTGCACTGTGTTAAAGAATATAATCTGTTTACTAGAAGAAAGATTGAGTAGTACAGTTTGTCATTATTATTTTCCAGTTTCCACATAGCAGCCAAATGGAACCTTCAGATTCTGGTACACAGAGTTGGTGCCTGAAGATGCTTTTCATGTTTTCTGGCTGCCAGAAGTGAGAGAAATGTTAGGGCACAGTACCTATTTAAACCGTATCTGCAATTTTAAATTGTCCAGTGGTATATTTAATGGAATTAAAGATTTCATGGGTGGTTTGTGGGAGCAGTTGATGCTGTGAAAGAATGGCATACCTCTTGTCAACTCCTGCAGTCTGTCACTTTAGAAATAAAAAAGTGAACAGAATTGATGCAGTGCTGGCCAGCATTTTAGTTCATGTGTGTGCGTTCATTGTCAGTGGTAAAGTCAATGTATAGAGTGTGTAGTAGAACAGCTGCTCTGAATGGGATTTATTTCTAAAAGTGTTGTGTGGGTTTTTGGAAATAACATGACTGTACTGACCCTTCTCTCTTCAGGTGAAACCAAATCCTGTAGTTGTCAAGGGTAGCAGCAGCTACCCTTCTAAGAGAAACTGACTTGTTTTGTAGGATAAATAAAACTTGTGCAAATAATCACCCTTCAAAAACTATAACATCTGTATACTTGTTAGCTGCATTTTAGTTTCCTATTTTTTTAAAATCCTAAGAAATTAATGTTCCTTGCCCTTCCTCCTGTCTCCCTTGCCCCTCCGCCCCCCCAATCTTACTGTGGAAATATTGTATTAGGTGTATAAAGAATAAACTTGTCAAATGTCCGTCCTTGTTGGAAAGTACTTTTTTAGAGTAATACTTTTAACTGTCTATTCATATCTAGGATACTGAGAAAATTTAATTTGGCTCAGGTTGGATGACTTTTTGTAAGATAATAGCCGAGCAAGGTGTCTTGCACCATATAAATGTTCCTGTGTTTCATGATGAAAACGTTTACCAGCAGAAAGGTATCATGCTAGGGACCTCTTTGAGTATCCCTAGGGTGCATAATACATTCTACTACACTAGAATTAAAATACTAAGGTTAATTTTCCATTGATATTGATGAACCATTTCGATATCTCAGCTGTGAATGAGTTCACTGGCTCTGTATACATACTGTGAGACTTATCGGGGCTATAATTATTGCTGTTTTATTGGGCAGCAAAATGTAATTTCAGTGTTACCTAAAGTGTTGACTTACAGTAGCTTTTTTCAATTGGGTTTCTACCAAGGTATTCTTCCACTTGCTTCCCAAATCACATTGTTGATGACGGTGACCTGAGTGAGAAGGATTAGCATGCTGGTAAAATCTTTGCCTGAGAGCTTGTTGTGGGTGGTCTCTGCACTTGTCCTCAGTTCAGTGTATCTTCACTTGAACTTTCAGTACCACTTCCTGAGGTTGTGACAGGCTTTGCTGTCCTAAAAAAACCTGAGTGTTTTTTCTTCAGTATTAAAACTGCAATTAAATTTCTCTAGAGAGCCTCGGCGCTTGTAGGAAAATTACTGCTATTTTGTCGGGGGGAGGGGGACACCACAAACCCAAAAATGGCACTAAGAACGTTTGTGGGAAGAAGGTTTGGTTCTTATTTTTTACTATATCATATATACTATATAATAATTATAATGTTTTGGTTTTCTTTCGTAACCCCTGAGCAAAGAAAAAGGAAGATTTGCCAGCTGTATTTACTAACATAAGTTCCATATCTGTATTGGTGTGTATCCTGAATATGGGAGATAAATAACTGAGAACTCTGAGTAGCATAACACTTGCTTCTTTCTCGTAGCAAGTAATTTCTGTTAGAGCTGATAGGATTATTTGCATAAATGATGACTGCAGATTTGGGAACAAAAATAGTTATGTGTTGATGGAAATTTGTTTAATTAGGTTGCTAGCATATGGAATGTAACTGAAGGAATCTCCATACATTCCAGATTATCCAGCTTTATTGCCCTCTGTTTGAAGTTCTCTGAAAACTTCATCACAGTAGTAGTCTGGTGGTATACTTTACTTGCTACCTACTCTTGGAAACTGTCATTGTATCTATATATGTAATTAACTTGAGTATGGTAATCTTCCTGGAGAGGAGAAAATGAAGTATGCTGCAAATGTCTGCTGCTTGTGTTCACTGCTATCTGCCGAATACCTATATGTAAACAGGAAAATCCAGAACAGGCTTCAGCAGTGATGAGTGTGAAAAGCCATGCATGAGTAAAACAGTTGTAGAAGCCTTATAATGATGCTGAGAACACACAGACCTGCAGTAGCTGGTCAGGTTTTGCAAAGGACATAAAGCATTTGTGATTCTGTGTATATGCTTTCTAAATGGCCTTTTTCTCGCTATCGTTCTCTTACTATCTTTTGGTCTCACAGGGAGCACATGTGGTGTGCTGCCAGTTTGTAGCTGTGAAGGCTGTGCATAACTCCTGCAGGCTGGGCAAAGCTGGTCCTTTCAGAATGGACTTGGACTATAAACACGAGGTTTGGAAGAGTTGAATTGTCCGGGTATAAGGCTGTCTCTTAACTGGTGAAGGCTTAAAAATGTCTGAAAATGTCTGGTGGGCTGGTTGCCCAACTGTTGCTTACTGCACGTAGAGTTTCATTCATCTTTTGTCAAAGTGTCTGGTGTTGGCTGCTGTTGAAGGCTGAAAAGCGTGCTATGTTGTGTCCTTGTACAAACAAGGGCACCAATTTCTGCATCTCTTAGTTAAACATGCTGATTGGAAAAAGCCTTACTGCGAGTTTACTTGCTGATTAGTAGAACAGCTAGATAAACTCCGTTACCAATTTGTAATAAGTGATTTCTGAAAGATCAAAAGCATGTATGTTGTTTAGCAAATGTTGGGCCTGGAGGTAATGTGGGGATTACAAACTGTTGCCTGATAGTGTTCCTGACAGCTACCTTGCTGATACCAAAAGCTCAGCTATGACAGCCAGTATTTATGTAAAATACTGTTGGTCAGATTATACTCTTACAATGCAGCTGTTTTCCATTGGGGCTGAAATTCAGCAGATTGATCATGTGGTTTTAGTACTGTAATCTCAAAGTCTTGTGTGTCTTAATGAGTTATCCAGTGTCAGTGAACCTGAAGCAATGGAGGTGGTGGTGTGTGTTGGCAAATGCAGACTAATTTGATTTGACTTCGATTTAGTCCTTAATGTGCAGACTGATATATTGTATAGCTAGTGTGAACTGTCTGCATGCAGTTGTGCAAATCAGTAGATACTTAGTAAGACCTTGTAACTAAGTCATGAATAAAATCTGTTAATGTTTTCATCAAAATATTTTGATGTTACTACAGGTATATTTGAAAGAACATAAGGCGCTGGCTCTGATTTCTTGTATAAATTGGTGTATCAGAATGATGGGATAGCATAAGCTATTTCAAGACATCACATCTGTGAAATACTGTAGCTTCTGGAAATGCACTTTCCAACTCTTGGAAAGGAGGAGGAAGGGGACTGTCTAGCTAAAAGCTATGTAAAAGAAGTGACAACAGGTGCATGTACAGGGAGGGAATGGAGTAATTTTGTTTTCAGGTCTATCCTAAAGCTTTTGCAACTAGGAAGCATATATAAACTTCCATAAAGTATATGATACTCTTAGTGAGCCATGTAATTTAAATCCAGTGTTCAGAGTTCTCTTTGCATTTAAGCTGGAACCTAAGAACTGCTATAGGCCTCCTCATCACATGCGGTCCCTCATGCTCTCATTTAGGTCCCTAAATGAGTCATTTAGGTCCCTAAATGAGTCCCTATATTTAATCTTGGATTTCCTAACATCTAACAGATTTATCAAAGAAATTGAATATTCTGAATTTTGGAGAATGGTAGTTCATATTTCTTTGTTCAATACGTTATGCTACTGCTAGGGAAACTTCAAAAGGGACAATTTTGCTGCAGAGCTGGCAGTTTGTGTTGAAGTACTGGGTACAGCCAGCTTACAGGCCTGTGCAGGTCTTGAACAGTGATGTTATTTCAGTTATCTGACATGGTAGGTACTGTACAAGCTGTGCTCTAAGCAAAAACTGGTTTGCCTAATATGCTGAAATGCTGTGCCAGAGAATCAACAATTACCAAGTTGGATTGAAAGAGAAATATTACCAGCATGGAGCAGAGAAAGTAATAAACCCTTCTATTAGTATTTTGTGAATTAGGTATGAATATGATTCAGAAAATGCAGGACTCTTTAACCTTTTAAAAAGCTAAAACCAGAGTTACTAAAAGCTGTTCCCTCTGCCTATCCATGTTAGGGAGTTTGAGATACAAAGGGCAATTTGGGTATGGTAGGGCAATATAAACGATCAAGTTCTCCCGTTTCTGGCCTAGGAAGAGAATAGTTTTTTTTAATTTCACAGTGCAAAAATGAGGTATAGTTAGATTAAATGCAAGAATATATTGTACATAAACAATTAGGCTTGTGTACAGGGGAAGCCTTTTGAAGCTTTGCTTCCATCTACTATTTGAAAATGGCTTCCTGGGGTCCTCAAGATTCATGAGCAGTAAAAATAAGCAGTAATGGATGCAACATAATAGAACTATTGAGAGATCCTAAAGACTTCAACACCTGCCTTTATATATATATATGTATGTATAAAACATTGCTAATAGTAGTCTTTAAACTGTATTTTTCTTTACAAAGCAGGCTTGATATTTTATCACTTTAACATGAGTCATCTTCTTAATACTGATTTACTGTAGTCTGTAGAGTGCATGTTGATACGGTAGAGTTTTCATTTTAGTGTTTCATAGACTTTTTACAAAGGAGCAATTCAAAGCTGAGCACTGGCTGTCTGCTTTAATGGAATGCGTCAGTTAAGGCAATTTCCTGTTGCATGGAGAGAAACCTTAAGTAGATTTACTGAGTGTGACAAGAGACATTCGCAAAAAGCAAATTATTTAGTAGTTTGGAACAAGATAGTATGTTGCTTGGAAGATTTGACTGAGAGACATGTTACATAACAAGTAATTCAGTAGGGTATTAAATATGTCAGTTTGGGGCAAATTATAAACACAAAAGCAGTTTTCTTGTGCCTCTCTTACACATTTAATGATCAGGCATATCACACAAGACTCCTGATGCTGCATTGTCCTGTTCCTGTCCAATTTCTCCTTTTGATGGGAATGGAGAAGCAAAGCGCTGTGATAAAGTGCACCCAATTTTAGGTAGTACCTTAATATCTGTATCTCCATTCTTCACGACTTGGCGGCAATAACAGCCCCTTTTAATGCCAGGCCTGTTTACAGCTTCAGCTGTCACAGCACTAGGTTGCTTTTGAACTGGCTTTTCTTTTTTTTTTTTTACTCCGGTGAAAGGGTGTTGTATTTAACTTAATTCCAGTGCAGTAATTTTGGGGATTTTTTTTTTAAAGTAAAATAACTAAATGTCATGTGCATGGCTTGGCTAAGCAGCAGCTAGTAGTTTGCAAGAACTGACAAGTTTTAAACAACAAAGTTGTGGAGGGTTTCCCTCATGTACTACTAATCATAATCAAGAGTGGTCCATGGAAACAGAGAGATGGAGTGGAATAGCGAAAATGTTCTTAGCTTGTGGCTGGCCTTGAGGGAATTGGTTGCAGCACAACAGTCCATTTATAAAACTGAAATGAACAAACAAGCAGTAAAAGGTGTTGTGGGGGCAAAAGCATCACAGTAACCTACAGCTGAAGAAGAGTACTTGTACTGATGGAACACACAGGATGCGAGACATCTTTTGCCACTTCTGTTTCTTTAAATCTTAGCTAGAAAGTTAAAGCTCTCATTTGTTCTTGCATGTCCAAAGATTTGCTAAATGCTAACATAAGTTAATGGAAAACTTGAGTTTGAGAAAGGATTTGTCAAAAGGTGTTACGTTTTTCTTTTTTATTTTTTTTAATAGGAAAAGATTACTTCAGGGGTAAACACTGTGCTATTTATTCCTGTTTTTTTCATAAAGATCCACTGCAGTGTGACTACTCAGAGGTAATTTTGTGGTCATCTGTTATAGTTTTTGTTAGAGAATTACTTCACTGTGTATGGCAGGAATTTCTTTAATTGAAAAAGTGAACCATTTCATCTTCCCTTGTGTAGCTTTGAGCACTAACATTGTATTCTGTATAGGCACATGAATGATGCATGCTATAGCAACCTTCTAGTACAGCTTTCCTCTTTTCAAGGAAACCTGGGAAACAAAAAGGCAGCACATGCCTGTTCACTGTGAACTATTTTTCCATCATTATATTTTTTTACTGTGCAAACACAGAGGATGGTGCTAGCCTTTGAGATCAAAGGCAAAGGCGGCTGTTGATTTCCCAGGCTGTGTTAAGGAGGAGTGTTGCCAGCAGGTCGAGGGAGGTGATCCTTCACTTCTACTCAGCACTCGTGAGCCCAGACTTGGAGTGCTGTGTCTAGTTCAGGGCTCCCCCAGTACAAGACAGATACAGACACAGTAGAGAGAATCCAGCAAAGGGCTGCTAAGATCGTAAAGGAACTGGAGCATCTCCCCAGTCAGAGAGCGTTGGGGACTGTTCATCATGGAGGAGAGAAGGTTCGGGGAATCTCATCAACCTATATAAACATCTGAAGTGAGGGTGCAAAGAACATGGAACCAACGTCTTTTCAGTGGTGTCCAGTGACAGGACCAGAGGCAGTGGGCACAAACTGAAACACAGGAGGTTCCTTCTGAACATCAGGAAACACCTTTTTACTGTGAGGGTGATTGAGTGCTGGCAGAGGTTGCCCAGGTAGACTGTGGAGTCTCTATCCTTGGAAGTATTCAGAAGCCATCTGGACATGATCCTGGGCAACCTGCTTGAGCAGAGGGGTTGGACAGGACAACCTCCAGAGGTCCCTTCCAGCCTCTACCATTCTGTGATTACAGGAGTGCATTTTGTTGTCAAGTTGAATCATTAAAAGAGGAGAGACTTGTCATCTGTTCATGTTTTGCTGTCATGAACCAAATAGAAGCTTGGAGGACTGGTGCTTTTGCAAGGAAGATAAAGGAGTCATCTCTTCTTTTTATCCACTCCCATTTTTAGAAGTTTGACATTACTTTATTTGGCCTAATCTAAGATTATGCCATGTAAAATGATGTTCCTTTTTAAAATGGGGTCTTTTAGTATGTGGTTCCAGTATAGAAAGGATTCCCAGCTGTTGATCTGAGAGTACCAAAGCAGACAAAGTAAAACCAAGAGTGGGAGTTTTGAGTATGGAATCTGCAGTGTGTATCCCACCGTTCCTTAGGGTATGTGTAGAGTATGTGTATCCCACTGTTCCTTGGTGGGGGGAGCGGTGGGGGTGGTTGTACTGACAGTCCTACAAGGAGTTATTTAAGAAGGCAAAGGAGTATTTAGTTAAGAACTTCCTGAAATGTTGAGATACATGTCACTCCTTGATTATTTTTTTGTCATGTTTTTCCTGTGAGATGTGCATTATCAGATAAAGCTGCTTCTTTGGTTAGAACTGGGAAGGGGTGCTTGGTTTTCAGTCTGTTAAGCATTATTTTGACTTCAGCTCTCTGGAAAATAATGAGAAGCAAACTGTCTCCACTATTACTTGCTCAGTTTTATGACAATATGAAGAAAATAGAGAATTGTCACATTAATGTGGTTTTTTTCTTCCTTTGCTGTGCCATGGAAGTTCAAGCAAGTAAAAGGACTACAGAGATTTTTAGACCTATTCTTATGTATAAAAGGTTTTTATTGTCAGCTATGTGCCCCCCCCCCTTCTTTGCCTGCTTTTCCTCTTAATACATTTCTCTGGCACTCCAGAAGTACTTTGAAACCTGAGCTGCAGTGAGTTCTAGTAATATACTATGTGTAGTTTGAATAAATGCAAACTATATTTAGCATTGATAAAGCACGAGGAACAGTGTGCTACAGGAAGGACTTCTTAAGATAACTAGTAGGTCATGCCTCTGTGCCTGAAGCAATATATTTCATTATTCCTCTTAAGAGTTTTGAACAATTTTGGCTTTGTGGGTATACCTGCTGAGTATCTGTTCTGCATCAGGGTGTTATCTGTCTCTAAAAAGTTATTGCTAAAATGTCGTCTTATTGACATGGGGAAAATCAAATGGTCGTGAACCCGAACCCTAATAAAAACTTCTGTAGAAAACAACTTTGAGGATCTGTTCTTTAAATGGGGACTCTTAAAATGGGCCAAAATATGTATGAAGCCTTATGAAACTTAACTTCCAGAGATAGTTTGATTCTACTGTTAAAATATTATGGTTGCCAGAAGACTAATGCAGTTACCCTGACATGGAGGGAAAGGTAAGGTAAATTGTCTTTTGACTTTATATAGCAGCCAGTACTGTGGAGCTTGCTGCTGGTCTGGCTATTGCTTGAGAGATTGAGATATTGCTTGATATAACGTAAGTATCTCAGAGGTAGGCAGGGGATTCTTAGTGCTCTCTATTCAGCTACAGGTCCCATTAGTGCCTTTTACATTCTTGTGGCTATCTAAATTTGTCAGTTCAAATTCTGCCAGAAACTTCAACTAAACAAAAATCACAGTTTTGTTTCTTTTAACATACATGTTTATATTAACAATACTATTGCTTCTGTAAATTAGTCCAAGTTGGTTTTTTAACACTAAAATCTCTCAGTTAAAAAAAAAAAGGACCTGATGCATTTTCTTTTGTAATTAGATCACATATTCATGATTCATGGTAACTCAAATGGTGAGGAAGAACACTCCTACTGCATGACTAAGGATTGAATGATGCATAGTGCCCAGCAGCTGGTGTTGTAAACACTTCAGGACTGTTTTAAAGATGTTCATAAACTTGGTCTTTTTCAGCCAGCTTGCTTCTCATCAAAAATAAAAATCATGCTCTCTTCCAAAAAAGAATCTGCAATAATAAATTTGTTGAAATAAATATTTAGCATCTATTACAACTTTTATAATTTAAGGCATTCTTACTGTTTGGATTTTTACGTATACTTAGTTGTATAACTTTGATAACCTATAGTTCCTCTTTAGAAGTCTTCAAGTTTCCATATTCTATATATGTACCATGGCTTTGCCTGTAATACCGATATTGAGCATAGAATTTTCCCATGACTATCCAGGTGCTGAGGAGTTGAAGATCTGCAGTTTTCTGTACCTCCAAACAATTCAATATCACTTTTTCAACACTTGAGTTAATGTTTGTCACAGCAATATGAATCCAGATAAACAAGTATGCTGTCTCCCCTCTCCATCCTAAGAGAGCCCCCCTCAGGTACTTTTTTGAGTAGGAATATACATCAACAGCTCTCCACAATACAGTTTTTTCTGAATGAAGAACTGTACTTATCTATTCATGATTTTTCTTAAAGGTACATTATTTAAGTAGAACCTTATACTTGAATCCTAGAACAATGAAATAAACCTTACTGTATTTTTAATTGTAAAATAACATGCATTTAACTTTGGCTTTTCCATAAATTCCTTACAATAAACATTGTAATTAATAAACAGTGTGCTTCCTAGTTATCTTCAGTATAGTGGGGACAGAAAATGCCCCCATACAGCATATTGCTGATGGGAACTTGGCCTCATGTTGACAGGTGGGAGGAGAGTAGTACTGTTCAAGGCCCCTTACTCTCCATAGCTTGACTATGTTTTCAACTGAAAATGCTAATTAAAAAGACACGAAAGATTGTGGATAGCAGTTACCAGTCCTCTAGGAATTGAGCTGAGACCACCAGTATATCTGAGGTGTGATGGGACATCAGTTCAGCATCTTAATGTCTTTCTGTCACTCTCTTCCCTGCCTCTGCTTCCTGTTGCCCATCCTGAGTGATGACCTGGAGGTGTGAGCCTTCAAAGTCCTTGTAGTGGGAGGCTTCTGTGTTGGAATGCATAGATGTTACATGGGTGGGTGAAATGAGCTAAAAATATTTTGCACTACTGCCACAAGTATGGTCCCAGTTAGTCCTAAATTACAGCAGGCTCTTCATCATGGTGATAATCGAGAGCTTTTGAATGTAAACACTAGTGTGTTTGAAAACGATGGTTACAGCTCGAGGGAGCACTGTATCCCCAGTACTGCTAGTTTGCCAGTAACTCTTCAGAGACCTTGGATCACACCTAATGCTAGTTGATCAATAAGCAGCCTAGTCATCTTCAGAATCAACCTAAAGCTGCATTCAAAATTAAGCAGTACATTTTGGTACCAAATCAAGTTACTAAGCTTAGAAGAGCCTAGTGCCTGAACTCCTAACTGTGCAGCACATAAATGGTTTATTATCGGGCTGAAGGTCAAGTCTGAGGAAAGCCTTTATCCACTTTTGAAGGAAACTTTTTTGTTTCTTTGAGCTATGACTGCAGTGCTTCCAGGCAGACCAGCTGCCTGTGTCGGGTGCCTGTTGCCTTTTTCCCCATAGAAGTGCTCGAGTAGGATCCTTGAGATGTGTTTTGGCTGCACTAGGTCACTGGAAGAGTCTAAGGGTAGTTAAAAGCTGTACTTTGGCCTTGTCCAGTCCTGTGACCTATATTAAAGGTCATTTATTCTGAGACTGGAAAATTCCTTAAACTTTTGTGTGGTTGGTGACATGCTGGTGAAATTTGGCTCGTGGTTTTTGTTTGTTTTTTTTTCTCCACTCTGTTCATACTAGCTAGATGGGGAACAGTGGGTAAATTTGTTTCACAAGTAGCTCCCTGGATACTTCTCCTGTGCTGTCTAACCTGAAGAAACTTCAAGAAAATATTCATGCTTTTTACTCATTCCCAGTTAGATGCACACTAACTTAAGCACATTCGATGGTATTGACGCTTCTGATGTGAGTCCCAAATGGGACCTGATCTTCCATGCTAATTCTTGTTGTTTGCTGGTGGGATTTATTTTTTTTTTTCCTCTCTCCATGAATCATTTTCTTTATTCTAGTCAATTCTTTGCTACCATGCTGGGAGCTGTAGAGATGTGGAGAGTTCCTGGGGGATTTTTTGTTACAACTAGGTAAGCTTATTTGTTTCAGAAAATCTTTAGCCTTGTTTATTTCAAGAGCTGGAGAAAGCTGACATGCCTTCTGAAACTGGAAGAGTATTACAGTAATTTGTAACAAACATAAGTAGTTTTGTTATGACTGTATAGGTAAACATAAACCAAGTAAATACCCTTTCTTTAATTACACATCTGTTAGATGTTTTAACCAACTTCATATCTTACACACAGTAATATTTCTATTGTCATATAAAAACACAAGATGCTAAAATATTTCTGTTAAATCCCTCATTTTAAAAAACCCAGTTACTATCTGTTTTTGTATTTTGACTGAACAGTGATGATGTAATATTTGTAGACTTTTCCATAACAGCCTTATTTGAGCACAAAAGTATTAGATGTAGCAGAAACCTGTTACCTATATGAGCATCCAGATGTGAATCTCAAAAGTTTATTTAGGTTGCGTATCACCATAACTTGCTAAAAGCCTTTATATGAAAAATAAATACTTTCATATGCAAGAAATATGTAGGATGTATGGTGCTAAAAGCATCTGCTTTGCCTGTCCATCACTTTCTTAATTTCACAAATAGCCTTGGCACAGTTGCTTTCCATATTTGAGAGTCCTTTTGCCTTTTAGTTAAATATTGATTTGAATTCACAGCTTTGCCATCTCCTCTTCAGTATACACATAGTTCTGAGAACAGTAAGAAAACCTGAAGTGCTCAAGCTTTTTCTTGAGATGATGAGGGAGGAGAGAGAATAACTTCTACTTTGTACTTTAATGTATTTATGAGCTGTCAGCACATCACAAGGACATACTCTCTATGTGATGATTTTTTTTTTCGTCTTTCTTGTCCCACAGTTCAAAAATACATTGATATTAAGTCAGTTCATAAGTGCTTAGGGAGTTTGTTCAAGTGTTTTTGCAGGTACAGTTGGGTTTATAGGTGTTGGAAGCTGGGGTCCATTTTCTCTTTTCACAGCATCTCTAGCTCTGTATACTTTTCAGAAAAGTTTCAGAACAGTTATGTGGACTACTCAATAACAAAGATTTTAACTAATAAGGAGTTATTTATGTATGCAGGAAACTTAAGGATAACTTTCTTTTACTATATTTCCTTGACTTGTTCTACAACTGTCAGGCAAGACCATTTACTCACAGTACTGCAAATATGGTTTGTGCCAAGAATGTTTCAAAAAATGGCTGGCCTAGTGCCAGCACCATTATCCTGTCATTATTCTGACAATAAAGAAAGGCAGATGTGCCCCAGTTCATACTGTCTGAAACACTGAAGAATTAAGAACGATCAAAGTACATCTGATAGGATTTTGGCACAACCTTATCTCTGGGGAATCTGGAGGGGAGGGTGGGGTTCAGCTCTCTTTTACATCAGCTTATTGTATTCTCAACAATGCTGGCTCCTTTGTGTTGATAATGGAGCTAGTGGTGAAAACGGACTTTCAGGTACAAAATACATAATTTTATGAAAGTGGTGCTTTATAAAATGTAAAGTTTTTCCCTAAAATGTCATCTCTTGAGAAGTCTGTATGCTTAGAACTGTACTTTTCCCTAATTGCCCAAGCATTACAGTAAATGGGAAATGGTGAGATGTTCTCATTGGTTATGGGGGCTTAGATATCATTGCACCACTAACCTTTGTTAGCTCTTCAGAGTGCCTTGGAAGACTTCAGTGCTAGGACTTTTAGGTATTTCAGGCCCTGCTTTCTACTTTCTATCAAATTGCTGGAGATTGCTTGTACCACAGTTTAATCTAGATAAATGTTCTTGACTTAAACTATGAATCCTGTGAAAGATTCATCAGTGGCGTAAAAGCTGTTCCTTTGCACTATAAAGCTTATTCTAATGTTTTGAATTTCTTGTAGTGAAGGCTGCGAGAGTCTGTCTGTCTTTGCTGTTGGGGCAGTGCTGTTCTAAATCGTGAGTTAACTTCACTTGGTGTGACTAATTTGCCTTGTTTGCACATAAAATTCTTTTGGGCAGTGGTGTGTTCAAGAGATGTGGGCAATAATTTTGATCCTTAGCTGTCCAACAGTGATATTCTGGAGGACCTGAGAAGGAAGGAGAATTGATGTAGATCAATAGCACTTTCCCTTAGCAAAAGTAAGTCAGGTAAAGTAGGTCTGATGCTGCTGGCACTAAATATGGGCTAAACCAGGGTGTTTCCAGGAACATGAGACTGAGGCCTTTGTGTAATACTTCACACTGGTGAGTGTCCTGGCTTAGGTGAGGGAAACATTCAGTGCTTCTCAAAAAGCATCTGTCATCTTTATATCTGTTGGCTTATTTTACATGTGAGAAACACAGTCCTGAGAGAGACTCAAATAAGAAACTTGGGAAAAGAAATTGTAAATAAGTTTTCATAGCAGTGTGTCTCAGTTAATACGTCTTGCCAGGCCATTGATTCCTGACAGTGGCTTTACAGAGATGCCTTTTACAGACCTCTCCATATATCCCCTGATTTATATCTGTTGCTTTAATCAATAGCCAGATCTTCCAAAAGTATATGCTTGGCTGAAAATACTGAATAAATAATAATGGTATTGAAAGAAGACACTTAATGAACTATTAAGGGAAGAAAAACTGCCCCCACAAACATTTTACGCTTTTAATAAGGCAGAAAATGGATTTTGTAGATTGGTTATTCAAAAAGGCTTTTTATTATTGTTATTCCATTAGTAATTCGATTGAGAAGAGATCTCTTGAGTCTGCAAAGAAGGAAGAGAATACAGATTTTAATACTTGTGTTTTCATTTACAAACAATTTGAGCTTAGAGTGATGATTTACATGGTGGTTTCTCATTTTGTAAATGCAGTGGAGAGAACCTCTCTGTTATTTACCTCTTGCTGCAGGGTGGGACCTGTTGTATTAATTATCTTACAAACCGCTTTCTATAGTTTTGAATTAGCACTCCACGTTTTAATTTAATTTCTTGTTCCCTATAATTTCCTAGTTTCCAGCTACAAGTGTTAATTATTGAGTTTTTCATGGACATGACTGCATTCTTCCTTCATTTGAAGAAATGTTTTTTGAGCTCATCCTCAAGTCACTTTGAGTTTCTTCTGAAGGTTCACTTTTATTGGTATTGACATTTTCATGGGAAATTAGGATAATAGTATGGGATGTCTAACTTGATGGATACCAAACTGTGCAAGACCTGGAGAGACCATTTCTTGCTGGTTGTTTTGACTACTGTCTTTCTATTATGACTACCTTTTATTTTTGCCTTCTATGAGAGGAATTCAGCAACATAACTGTTTAAAAATTGTTTGAGATTTTGGTTATGTCCAAGATAGCTCTGTGCAAAACAGGCTTGGATGTTGAAGGGTTTGCTAGTTCATGGAAACTCTGCTATGCTGCTGGTTCCAAACCCAGCAGTTCTGTTTTCATAGTCCTGCTGCTGAGCTCACGTGTCCTGTCAGGCCTGGGGTACCCAGAAAGGGCTTTGTGCAGGCTGTGTTCCCTCTTTCCTCCTAACTCATTCTCCTACCACAGCAGGTTAGGTAGTCTGTGCGTGGACAAAGAAGAGTTGACCAACTGACAGAAAAGCATCTATTTATTGACAAGTGATACAATCAGTCTGCCATAGTATTTACCATTAAGAAAGCATAAGGATTCCTAAAGGTATTTTTATATGGGTGTTTTTAAAATGGTATTTTTTATAAACACACAGTAATTTTACAAGGTCATAGGTGAATTGGACCCCTCGAGTATTGTTTGCTTCATTCTCTAATGTTACAGATTCAGTGAAGAAGCGATTCAGTCAGGTGAATTTAAATGTGCTTTTAAATTCAGGCCATCATAGTAGTGAGGAAGGAAGAGATAATAAGCACTCAATTCATAGAAGCTGTCTGACATGTCTGTGGTGAGAGCTGGGGCTGCAGGAGGCAGGATGGCTTTTGTAGCAACTGAGCAGCATTGTGGATGTCTTTGTCAGTTCATTTGCATTGGGAGCTAAATGCTTGGAAATAAATTTTACATATGCAGAAAAACCCCTAAATGTGAAATAGCAATCTTAAAGTCTTGGAGGAAAAGAGGATTACCTCATAGCTTCTCAATGCTTGTGGCCTACTTTTTTTTTTTCAGTTTTATACAATTTAATATGATCAAATCTGGGTTTATGCCATAACGAACAATTTAAGGAGAAAAATGTTAGATTGTTGGGTGATCATTCAGCAAACTGGTAAGTCTTAAGGCACTTGAAGTCAGCAGTGCCCCTGTTTTGAAGCAGAGACACAAAATGGAGAATGAGACATTCCCCACTGCAAGCAAAAAGCATAATACTGCACTGAACAGGCTGATCTTTCCCCTTCCAAATTTTCTTGTGGGAAATTGTCAGGATTTTAATCTTTTCCACCAAATCACACCTCAGAAATGATGAGGATCTGTAACTTCAGTATGTGTGAAAGCGGCTAGTATTTTAGGGAAAATATTGCTGCATCATCTTTTATTCATTGTTCTGACAAGCATGGCTAACTTTGTATGATTTTTAGCATTATTGAGCCTTAAACTCTTTGAAACTCTGGTGTCTTTGACTAACGAGGGAAATCTTTCTCCTGGTCAGTGATAACGTAAGTTTTTTGAAGTCATGGTAAATGATTCAAATCACTTTTCACTTGTGCCACAACCTATTTTATAAATGCTGATATAAAGAGTTCTAAAAAAACCCCAGAAGTTCTACGAACAAAACCATTCTAGATTTCTGATTTCAAGGCAGAAAGTCCAGTCTTGTCTAGTTGAACTTTAAAAAAGCTGTCCTGTTTTTTGTTTTCAAGTAGGTGGCAGGCCCGTATATACAGTAGAAAATAAACCAGGTCATCTATATCTCAATAACATGCTCCACATGTCCTGTTGTAGTTCTCGATCATAAATAAAACTGAAATACTATTAGCAAGTATCTGATGACTTTGCCCCCAGTCAAAACATTTGTAAGATGGGATCCCCAAAGCACAGAAGTCATTCTTGCTTAAAAAGTTATTCAAGCCTTCATTAGCAAGGAGGAAGAAAATTCTGTTTTATAAGTTTTATCTATACTGATGGCTAAATTTTTATTTGTCCAGATATTTATCTCTATATATGTATACAGATGTCTATATGTGTGTATAGTAAATTTTCTTGAACTTAAACATTAATTTATTATCCACTTGAGAACTTCCTGTCTTTAAAACAATTGTTTACCATGACTATGTAAAAAGTTACCTTAAAAATTTTAAATATTAGGTTCTTTCTAGAAGTTATAACAGATGCCCTGCTTTTTTTTAGTTTCACTTTTTCCTCCTTGTTTAGTTGAATTTCATTTCCCAGAACTGCTTTTGCTGGTCCTTCTCCTCCCCTGATAGCCTTACCTACACCACTGCAATCCCAAAATAGCTTTCTGTATAGATTTCCAACTACTAAATTTATTTTTAAATCTGAAAAAAAAAGAATGCATTTTTAAACTGTAAATTTACTAGAACTTTTTAGACTGTATCAGTCAGCACTTGAGTAAGGTTGGAAACAGGTGATTTAGCACTTCTGCAGTGTGATCCATTCCCATCCTCCTGCCCCGCAGGTGCAGTCCCCTCTCCCTGAAGTTCGAAGTTATGTGTCCATTTCATTAACATCTTTTAACTCCTCAAAAAATGCTTTTTAATCACCTTCACTAAATTTGATTTTGAATTGCTTACATGTCAATGTGGATTTCTCTCTCTGCTTTCTGTCGAGAGGTAATGGTCGAAATATGAAATTAATCTGGTAAGTAATGGAGTAGCTAAACATCTAAACAAGACTGCTTCATGAAATGTGTTTAACATTATTTTTTAGTCTGGTGAATGTTTCTTTTTAATCCTCTGTAAGCTGCTGTTTTGGCGGAGATTTGGTCTTTGCTGAAGAATCTTGATGAAGACAAATATCACAGAAACTTCGTCTTAACCAATCATTACTTCAGTTGCAGTTATTGATTTGTCATAATCT